>NC_132784.1:49456500-50680500 GCF_048418805.1 Vulpes vulpes | reverse complement strand
CCTATACTACACACACAATGGTCTAAGTATAATGATACTGATGGTAACACCACCAGTTTTGCTTAATGAAAATAGGTATACAAATTTTTTGCACATCTTTATTTCCACCCACTAAAAGTTTGTACTGTATATTTACATTGTCAAATCATACTCCACTATATACTATATTTTAACTATCATTTGGTTGTTTTTCTACAAGCAATTATAAATTTGCTACTCATGACCAGCCATTATGTTACAGTCTTTCTGGCCATTTTGATCGTCTGACTCTTGTTTATTAGGTTCCTTAGTAAGTAAGGGCTTACAAAAACCACATTCCCTAAGTTTTTAACATGTTTCCTGTGCCATTTATAAATGAATGTCAATTTTTCTGGATATGAAATATTTGGCTTATAATTTATTACTTGGAGTATCTCAGCAGTGCTAATTTATTTTTTTCTAGAATAACATATTGCTATCTAAAAGTTAATCTATTTTTACACTTAACAACTTTTTATATGCAAGTCATATGCTTTTTTTCTGCCTAGGTGTCTAAAGGATTATTTTATTTTTCTTTAAAGTTTAGTAATTAAAAAAAATAAAGTTTAGTAATTTTAAAAGAATGTGGCATTATGGATTGGTTTATTTTTATTATTTCAAATTTAATTTCAAACAAATAAAAGAAAATTATTATTGCTGTTTCAAAATATTTGTTTCAGTTTTTGGAGTCTGGCCAGATACAAAATAACATAAAGTGTCTGACTGCATTTGCAGAATTCCAAGAACAAGTCAAACATTTAGATTTTGTGATAACAGAGATCTGGAAGTGATTGCTGGAGGGTGGGGGAATTTGAATGGAAAGATACATAAGTGAGCTTTATGAGGTGATGGCAATGTTCTATATCTTGTTTTAGGTGGTGGTTATATGAGTGTAATTTTAAACCTCAAAGATCTGAACTTACTATCTAGGCATTTTATTGTACCTAAATTATAACTCAATAAAAAATAAATTGTTTGGGAAAACAAAAATAATTAAGTCAATCAAGTTGGTTGATTACATGAATCTATATAAAGCTTCAGAGTATAAACTGTGATGAAAATCTAAGTCAAGAATCATCATATTTGAAAAGGAAAATTTCATGGGGGCAACAATTGTCTTATTCTAGTTCACTACTGCCTGTTTTAATAAATATTTGATGAAGAAATGAATAAAAAGAAGAAATGAATATGAGACAGTGATAGGTCGGGTGAGAAAGTGAAAAGAGACTTCACCTTAGCTACTAGAGAATAGACTCAAAGTAATATTATTTATTTTTAAGATGTTTTAGTTTTTAAAAAATATTTTATTTATTTATTTTATTTACTTACTCATGAGACACGAGAGAGAGACAAAGACATAGGCAGAGGGAGAAGCAGGCTCCTTGTGGGGAGCCCGATTCCAGGACCCCAAGATCAATGACCTGAGCCAAAGGCAGATGCTCCACCACTGAGCCACCCAGGCCACCCAGGCGTCCCTATTTATTTTTTTTAAGATTTAATTTATTTATTTAAGAAAGAGAGAGAAGGAGCGGTGGGGAGGGACGGGGGTGGGGGGGAGAGAGAGAGAGAGAGAAGCAGACTCCCTGCAAAGCAGAAAGCCCAATGATGTGAGGCTGTATCCCAGGACCCTGGGATCATGACCTGAGCTAAAGGCTTAACCAACTGAGCCATTCAGTCACCCCATATTATTTGTAATAAAACTAGAAAACAATGTCATATAAGAAAAGAAAGGGGGGGTGCCTGGGTGGCTTTGTTGATTGAGTAACTGCCTTGGGTTCTGGTTATAATCTCAGGGTCTTGGGATTGAGTCCTAACTTGAGCAGCCTGCTCAGCAAGGAGTCTCCTTCTCCTTCTGCCCTCTCCACCACTCATTCTCTCTCTCTCTCTCAAATATATAAATAAAACCTTAAAAGAAAAAAAAAAAAGAAAGGAAAGAAATATTATGGTAGTTCAAAAAGGAAGAAATGACATGGAGCTGGGGACTGGTGATACAGATAGTCTTAGTAGGGGTAGATAACCCATTTACAGAGATTTGCACTAACAGTGAACCCTGGTGTACTGTGAGGAATGTGAATTGGTGCAGCCATGAAAGAAAACAGTATGGGAATTTCTCAAAATATTTAAAAATAAAACTATCATATGATCCAGCAATTCCCCTTCTGAGTCTTGATCTAAAGGAAACAAAAACACTAGCTCAAAAAGATATCTGCATCCCCACGTCGATCATGGCCATATTTATAACAGCCAAGATATGGAAGCAATCAAGTGTCCATTGATAAGTGAATAAAGAAAATGGAGTCTGTATATACACAGAGAAATATTATCCAGCCATCAAACAAAGGAAATCTTGCCATTTGCAGCAACACGGATGGACTGTGAGGAGTCCCACTGAGTAAAATAAGAAAGAGAAAGACAAATACTACATGGTCCTGCCTATATGTGGAATCTAATCTTAAAAGCTGGCCTCACAGATTCAGAGAAGTGATTGGTGGTTGGAAATTGGGCAAAATGATTGAAGGGGGTCAATACACACCAAATTCCAGTTATAAAACAAGTAAGTCATGGGAGATAATGCACAGCATGGTGACTATAGTTACTAAGACTATATTGTATATTTGAAAGTTGTTGGGAGAGTTGATCTTAAAAGTTCTCATCACAAAGAACACAAATTAGGAACTATGTGTGATGATGGATGTTAACTAGACTTACTGTGGTGATCATTACACAATACATCCCAATATCAAATCATTTTGTTGTTATAATGTTATATATCAATCATTATCTCAATAAATAAATAAATAAGTTTGCTCATTATAATTTTTTAAAAATTAATATATTTTTAAAAATTGAGCCATTTTTTTTCCCTTGCACTAACCAACTAGAAGATTCCTGCCACTTTTTGTTGTTTGTTTACATTCTGCCTTAATGTATAAGGTATTTTTTAAAAGATTTTGTTTATTTATTCATGAGACACACACACATACACACACACACACACACAGAGACAGGCAGAGGGAGAAGCAGGCTCCATGCAGGGAGCCCGATGTGGGACTCGATCTCAGGACCCCAGGATCACACCCTGGGCTGAAGACGGTGCTAAAGTGCTGAGCCACCCACGCTGCCCTGTATAAGGTATTTTTAAAGGGTAATATCACTTTGAGATGTTAACATCCTGAAGATACATTCTGACAACTTTATAGTTGAATGAATGAAATGAAAATTAAAAAGCTTCATTTAAGAGCCAAGTCATGACGTATTACAAAAGTAGTTGTCAGGTATATAGAACAAAAACATAAAACAAGTGATGGTACACACTTTCCTGGTTGTGGGTTTTATTTTTCTCTTAGTCAGTATGGGTTCAGTGGATAACGTTACCCACTGCAGTGATGGGGCGTGGGGCTCATTCTCATAAAAAGGTTACAATTCTTTTCTCAAAAGATCTTCGAAGAATTAGAGCAGGACAATGCCGACAGGTAACTATTGTTTAAATCATGTGTCTTGTTCCTTTCAACAGGTGAGAAGACCTGTCACTTAGGGTAGGTTTTGTGCAGTTGTAAATCATTGGCTCCTAATTCTTTTCTGATAGACACAGGCAATTATGTCCATCAGGAGGTAAATTAAGAACTGGAAATAATAGATTAATCTCTACGAAATTACTGAATCAACAGGTGCACTTTCCAGAAAGGGTAATTACCATAGCCCAGCGGAGTCAGGTCGTCAGGTAAGAGCTGTTTCCAAGAATTTTACTAAAAAAAAACCATCCACAGATGCTCTTCATCTGACTGTACTCTCTTCTCGGGACATCACCCTCAGGAGCACTCATGCCACATCAAACAGCTTCAATATTCTAGGCTGCCGTGGAACAAGGTAGTGAGGGTGACAAGCCATCATGACCCAGAGTCTTCTCGCTGGCCTCATGGTCTGGGGTTCTGACTGTACCTTTCTTCTCTGGAAGAGTGTCTAGTCCTTATTTTGACATGCATACTTGCTAAATTCATTCATGATGGGGACTTTCAAGAGGTTGCCAGTGACTTTAGTCTTTCTAGAAACTTTATTTTGGGAGCAAGATGGGCCTCTTTTGAAATCGATCCGTGTCACTTACCGTGCAGAGTACACTCTACTTTTAAGGACACTTGCCAGAGCCTCTCAGAATGACAACGTTCCAGCAGAGGTGGTGCAGCCTTATGTTCTCAGAAGGCTGGTTTAGAGGTGAGGGTCCTGACAGGAGTTACTGTCATTTTCACCAGATCCACGTGTTAGACTTACAAATATTAAAAGAAATTAATTAGAATTAAGGGGGAAGGGCAAGGAGGGCATTCGGGGAATGGCCTCACAGGCCAGTTCACAGCAACAGATTTTCCTCACATCTGGTGGCAGAATTTGGATGACAGAAACCAGGCATGTGGATCCCAACCCTCCTAGAGAGTAAGCCAAGCTCCCTCGTGTGTTTCCAGGACCTTTCTCTGGACCCTTTCCACGCCCCCCATCACCCTGTTCCGAGGCTCCCCTCTAAGTGAGTTGAGCGGTTGGCATCCATCTCTGCGTAATCTGGTAATTGGGACTCTGGCCACGGCCAGCTCTCCCTACACTGTCCACTGCCCACATAATTGCTGTGACATTTCATTTCTCTTCTCTCTGAAAGAAATACTCAGGCAGCAAGCCCATTCTTCTAGAAAGCCCCCCAGGCCCTCAGTTACAGGATGACTGCGGGTCACAGTTGGGCGGCTAGCTCCTCCCGCCTCCACGGTCCAGGCCGGCCTTCCAGTTTGACGGCTCAGAGGAAAAATAAGCCGGAGCAGGTACCTCGAGCTGTTTCTCTCTTCTTTCCCACTTGTTAGGAGGTGGTTAAAAGCAGATAAAGCTTCTCATTAAAGACCTTCACTTTGAGTGCAACAAGACGTTCTATTTATCCTGCCTGCCAAATGGGTAAAATTCCCAAATGTGCTGTCATGAAGTGACTCCGTCTGTATAATGAATGGACTTCTGCGTTGTGCAGACGACCTGGCCCTTTGCCTAGCACACAGTCGGTGCTCTGCAAACATTTGCTAAATGAATATGAGCGTTAGAGAATTGGACCCTTGTTCTTGCATTGAGCAATGCTGTTTCCAGGTTTTTTGTCCTTTATTTCCACTTTCTCGGGCAATCCGATCATGCTATCTTTCAGTGTATCACGATTAAATTTTGCAAGATGTGAGTCCACACTGCTTCATAGTTGAAAATAAATATTTATCTCTATAGAAATATCCTGATATCCTTCAGCACATGTTTTGGGAGGCTGAAGGATCTCTCTGATCACTGTAAAACGTCTTCCTCAGGAGCTGAATTGAAGGGCTAGGCCTTTTAAAGCTTAGCTGACCTTGGCTATCATCTGGTATGTATTTTACAAGAAAAATCTACAATCCAAAGGAGGGGGTGGGAAGCAACCTGTCCAAGGTTACAAAAGCAGTTAATGACAGAACTGGAATGAAAACCCAGGTTGCTTGACACCTGGAATAACGCGCTTTGACACCTCATCTACCAATATGATGAATGCAGTGAGGAAGAGTAAAATGTTATTCCAGTTATTTAGCGTATCTGTTCTGAAATTCAGAATGTAAGTTCCCATTTGTAAGGTATGATGTCACTACTTCTACTGTTCATAATCCTAAACCAGAGCAGCACTTCATCTGAAGACATAGTAACACTGGATTTTAGAACCGAAAAATCACAACGAAAAATCACAAAAAGCCATCTTCTGCTGGATTTGAGGACACTCGTTTCCCACGGAATGACTTTCTTCTTGGCTTGATGACATTTATGCGTGCCTACGCTACGGTGATAGTGCTTAGCCAGAACGCCACAGAAAAATGGATACTTTTGCAGAAACCAAGCTAACATGTCGTTGGATATTTGACAGAACTATTTACCATGGAAGAGCACTGGCCACATTTGGTGGCCACTGAAAACGAGACCCAGTTAAAATGAAAAGTGGGTAGGATCCCAAACCTAGAGTGTCTTATTTTTTAAAAATAGATCATACTGAATTACAATGGAGACTATTAGGTCTTATTTTTCTATAATTTTATCATTTTTGAATTATTTCCTGAAGGGCTATTTACCAACATGATCGAGGACGACCAAACCTAGATGAACATGTGACACGCTGTAATTATAAGGCTCAAAGGACTGGGTGTTCTTGTTCTGGATGGGTGAGAGTCTCTAGCATACCAGGATCTGGTTCACAAAAGCAATGCAAGGCTGCATTGCTGCACATATTGCCAAATACAGACAACTAAGATCCAAATGTCTTCCATATCAATTTTTTTCTTAAAGATTTTATTTATTTATTTATTTTAAAGTGAGAGAGAGCAGGGGTAGGGGAAGGGGTGGGGGGGCAAAGGGAGAAGCAGGCTCCCTGCTCAGCAGGGAGCCCGAGGTGGGGCTTGATCCCAGGACCCTGAGATCATGACTGGATGCTTAACTGACTGAGCCACCCAGGCATCCCTCCTCCATATCTTTTTTAAAGGAATTTAAAACATTCTTAAACTCAGCGCACTTCAGTGAGATGGCACAATCAGTTAGAAGAACTTTATAAATTTTTTAATGTAGTTCTCAACAAACACAGTAAATTTTTAAATTGCAGAGGTGCCTGTTATTTCCTCAAGTGGATTAGGATACATCATCTCCTTTGAAACCACCCCTAGTCATGGACAGCAGAGCACTCTGGGTATAACCTGCACTCTGTTCAACTCAGAGGATACCCATCTGGTTACTCCGCTGTAGTAACAAAAGAAAGTCATGGGGCTCTTACAATAATGTGCTTATGAAGTCACAGGAGATGAGGCGTGTCTTTGCATCTTAAAGATGGTGAGCACTGGCTCGGACTCCCATTGCAGCCTCTCCTGATGTGCTCTCAATTGTGTAGGGACCTTAGTGCCAGAAGGCCTACTGGATTTGAGTTAAGAAGAAAAAAGTATTTTAACATTTATTCTGCACTTAAGACAGATAGACTCAGTTGAAATCTTTGGGATTAGCCACAGACAGATTTTGAAAAAAACAGTTGTAACGTATTTAGTCTGGTTAAATGGGACTAGTAAATTGATACAAATTTTGTTAAAAGACATATTGCAAAGTAGGTTCGAATGAAGTTTTCTTGAAATGTTACTTTGGAAACCCTGTCAAGGTGTGTTCCATTGTTTATCGCTACCAGTACTACCATACTGAACAGATGTACAGTTAAATGTTATTATAAAAGGATAAATTTGGCAGATCTAATATACAGCATGGTGACTGTAGCTATAAGAATATTGTATTATATACTTGAAAGCTACTAAGAGAATAGTCTTAATTAAATGTTCTCACCACAAAAAAGGGGACTTGAGTGAGCTGGTGAAAGTTTTAGCTAATGCTATGATGGTAGTCATTTCTCTTTTTTTTTTTAATTTTTATTTATTTATGATAGTCACACAGAGAGAGAGGAGCAGAGACACAGGCAGAAGGAGAAGCAGGCTCCATGCACCGGGAGCCCGACGTGGGACTCGATCCCGGATCTCCAGGATCGCGCCCTGGGTCAAAGGCAGGCGCTAAACCTCTGCGCCACCCAGGGATCCCTATGGTAGTCATTTCTCAATGCACATGTGTGCACACGGACATTGTTTATTATATACACAATGTTATATCTCAATACAAATTTTAAAAAAATAAAATAAAATGAAAACAGGTGTACAGTTAAACTTGTGGCTTCTTTTTGTTGGGTCATTACAAAATATATGGTAATTTCTTTTTCTTTTTTTTATTGAAGAGTAATTAACATGTAATATTGTAGTAGTTTCAGGTGTACAACACAATGATTTGATATTTATGTACATTATGAAATTGTTACCACAGTAAATCTACTCACTATCTGTCACAACACAAAGTTATAACCGTTATAATACTATTGACTATATTCCCTATATATTCCCTATGTTATAGCCTCACATCTTATTTATTTTATAACTGGAGGATGGTACCTTTTAAGCCCTTTCATCTATTTCATCCATCCCCCCGCACCCTAGTAATCATCAGTTTGGTAATCTTCAGTATTTATGAATCTATTTCCATTTTGTTTATTTATTTTTCTTTTTAGATTCCCCATATAAGTGAAGTCATAGAGTATTTGTCTTTCTCTGACTTATTTCATTTAGTATAATACCCTCTTGGTCCATCCAGTTTGTCACAGATTTCAAAATGCTATCCTTTCTGGCTGAATAATATTTCATTACATCTATATATATCTCACATCTTCTTTATCCATTCACCTACCGATGGATATTTAGGTTGTTCCATATCGTGGTTGTTGTAAATAATGCTGTAATGAACATAGGGGTATGTATGTTTTTCCAAACTAGTATTTTGTTTTCTCCAGGTGAATACTTAGAAGTGGAATTGCTGTATCATATTGTATTTCTATTTTTAGTTAATTGAGGAATGACCGTACTGTTCTCCATTGTGGCTGCACCAATTTACCATTTCCATCAACAGTTCTTAAAAGTTCCCTTTTCAGGGTGCTTGGATGGCTCAGTTGGTTAAGTGTCTGACTTTTGATTTCGGCTCAGGTCATGAACTCACGGTTGTGAGATTTAGCCCTGTGTCAGGCTCTGTGCTGGGTATGGAGGCTGCTTAAGATTCTATCTGTCCCTCTTTCTCTGCCCCTCTCCCAAAAGTTCCCTTTCCTCTACATCCTCACCAATACTTGTTATTTCTTGTCTTTTTGGTAATAGCCATTCTGACAGGTGTGAGCTGATATATCATTGTGGTTTTGATTTGCATTTCTCTGATGGTTAGTGATACAGCACACTTTTCATGTAGTTTTGGCCATCTGTATATCTTCTTTGGAAAAATGTCTATTCAGGTCCTCTGCTCATTTTAAATTGAACTGTTTGGGGTTTTTTGGACATTGTGTTGTATGTGTTCTTTATATATTTTTGGATGTTAACACTTATTAGATATTATCATTTGCAAATGTTTTTTTTTCCCCATTCAGTGGGTTACTTTTTCTTTTTGTTGATTTCCTTCACTTACAAAAGCTTTTTAGTTTGTTGTAGTCCCATTTGTTTATTTTTGCTTTTTTTGTTCTTGCCTGGGGAGACAGCTCCAAAAAAAATATGGCTAAGACTAATATCCAAGAACTTACCACTTATGTTTTCTTCTAGGAGTTTTATGGTTTTCGGTCTTATATTTTAACTTTTTAATCCATTTTGAGTTTATTTTTGTATATGGTATAAATAAAGTGGTCTAGTTTCATTCCTTTACATGTAACTGTCCAATTTTCCCAACATGATTTATTGTAGAAACTGTCTTCCCCATTGTATATTTTTGCCTCCTTTGTTGTGGATTAATTAACTGTATAAGCATGAGTTTATTTCCAGGCACTATTTTGTTCTATTGTCTAGAATTTGTGGCAGTTTTGATGCCAGTTATTTGTCTATTTTTTTTGGTGCTATATCACACTGCTTTATAGTAGAGTTTGAAGTCTAGGAGTGTGCTACCTTCAGCTTTATCCTTTGTCAAGACTGCTATGGCTCTTTGTGATCATCTGTGGCTCCACACAAATTTTAGGATTACTTGGCCTAGTCCTATAAAAAATGCCATTGATATTTTAATAGGGATTACATTGACTCTATAGATTGCTTTCGGTATTTTTATAACATTAATTCTTCCCAATCCATGAACATGGTATGTCTTTCTATTTATGTCATCACAAAACAAATGGAAAATGAAATAAAATGAAATGAAAACTGGTGTACAATTAAAACTGGCAACAAGCTAAAACTTATCTTACATTTGGTTATTATAAGATATAGAGATAATAATTTAGTTTTTCTTTGTTTTGATTCATCATACTACACACACACACACACACACACACACACCTGAGAAAATATAATAGTCATCTAACCAGTGTTTAGAATGTGATCTGTAAAAATTTATGAAGCTGTACCAATGTAATGTGTATATATTTCTAGGATGGAAAGATTAAAAAGGAATGAAAGAAAATTAAAAGAAAGATCCTATAAGATACACAGTTTTCTTGTAAAACCAGATTTCATATATGTATTCTATGTATTTTTGGACAAATATTTACAAAATTAAGCCTATAGATAAGTATGAACCACTCTAGTGAAAGAAAATATTCAAAATATAAAATAAAAATTATACCACCTTCATTGTTCACAATTGTCATACATACTTGGACTTTAATTTCTAAAGCTTTTATTCATTTATTTGAGAGAGAGTGAGAGCACATGAGTGAGAGAGAGGGCATGAGCAAGGGTAGAAGGAGAGGGAGAAGCAGCCTCCCACTGAGCAGGGAGCTCAATATGAGGCTCAATTCCAGGAACCTGAGATTATGATCTGAGTTGAAGGCAGATGCTTAACTGACTGAACCACCTAGATGTCCCTATATTTGAACTTTAATGATCATGGTTGTAAATCAAATATATGGCCTTGGTTTTTATTTGACAGAAATTACAAAAAATAGAAACACATTATTTATCTTTAAAGAATTACAGTATATGTCACTACTCTCAACGTTTTAAGAAAATGTTTATTGGAAATGCTTGTTAAAAGCATCTTATCCTTGTTGAAATGAGTTGAAGTAATGCACTGTATTGTATTATAATGAGTCACATTATTTCTGAACTTTAGTTATTCATAGGAAAACATTTCCATTATTTCATGAGATAGCCTTGGTAAACGTGAAAACAGAGGGAAGCAGAACCAATTTTTTATGCTAATTTACAAATTGGGAAATATTACAGAAGAAAATGAGATAGCTACTTCTGATCAAGTAGTCTGCTTTCATTACCTGGTAGTGATTCAGTTACTGACATGGGTATGTTTAAGAGGCATTATGATCACAATTTACACATTCTGATTTCACTACTGCATATTGTTTTATGCCAACCACTTTTGCCAATGTTCCAAATGATCATTAGGACCCCTTGGATAGCTTTACTCACTGTTTAAGTGCCAAGTTTAAATGAATCATATGCTTAACATTACTTTAATGTTGGAATCTCCACCTCTCCTTAATTTTTATTTGTTACATGATAGTGGAAACTTCCATTTTATCCCTCTATTCCTCTAAATAGTGTAAATGAAACAGAATCCTCCACTTTCTTCTCATTCCAAGGGTCCTGTTTGTGCTTATAAGTTGTGACCTCACTTGGTAGATAATCAGTTATTACTGTGTGTCTGAGCTATAGTATTGTTTGGGTGAGTGAAGGGAGAGTTTAGGAGATTTCTGGATTTCTGCTGACACTGGCATAAGCACTGGTAGTGTGCAGTTCTGCTAACTTCCTGGGGGCTTCACCTGTTTTGTGAAGAGAATTTCAGGGCACTCACTTCAACCCAGGAGAGATCCAGATTACCTTAACTGATTCTAAAAGACTGTTAGCATTTTGGAGTGGAAAAAATAGGAAAGGAGACACAAATATAGATTTTTTAAAAAAATTTGAGGGTTCCAAGCTTAACCCACATTCTCTAGTGGTTCCAGGAGGGCTGTGTCACTGGAGGATTTAAAAATATCTAAGAGGTGTCTCAGCAATTTCTTCAAAAATACTCTTGTGGATGCTATGCACATTAACTCAAAAAATAAACTAGAACAAGGATAATGGATACCCTAAGAAGCAAGTTTAGCATTGAGGTTGAATGTATTTAGTCTAAAATGTACATGCATAGAGCATGGAGGAGAATAGGGATTAATTATAACTTTTTAAGATAAGATTTTAAAGATATTTTGCTTTTTTGGAGGGCTGATTTGATTTTTCTCTCAGACTCTTCAGGGACACATATTCCTTCACTTCTCATATGGCTGCCTTATGCCAAAAAGTTTGAAAACAGGTAGTACTGAATCATTAAATACATAACCCAGGGTGTATATATATATATATTTTTTCAAGAAATCTAAGGAAATGTCACAGGAGAAAACATCAAATAGTCAAGTTTATCAACTAAAAGTTCTATGTGCTCACTTTGTGAAAAAAAAAACATATTTTTATAGCATTAAAGAAAAAAAGTCTCTCATATAAGAGTGCAAATTATTTGTCACGGAAAATGACCTTCTGACTTCTTTGAACAGTCTCAGGAGGAAAAGCAGATGATCAGTTGGAATTTGGAAACTATTTTCAAAGTATTTTCTCTTGGTAGCTGAAAAGTGTTTGCAGGTATTGCAAAGACATTATAGTGGACACCATAATCTTTCTAACAAATGGCCACCTGTCATTCAGTGAACAGAAAAGTCAGTGGAGACCTCGCTAGGCTAAGAAATCCCATAGCTACCACATGTGGATCTATAGTAGACAGCCCCAAAATATCCACATCTTTGCGTCCACTGAAAAATAAGTAGACTGGAAACACAGAACTTTCCCCATCCTGCACACTTTTGGAAATCTAAAACATGATCATGTGGTTTTCACTTAAAATCTCAGCTCTATATAATCTGCCCCTAACATGGATTCTATTGCATAGTAAATAAGTTCTCATGTGTAGCATATCAATTGTTTGATGTTCTGAAAAAATGTCAAATGTAAATTCACAAGACAGAAAAATTAAGTCCAGATATAAAGATTCCTGCAGGACTTAGTATCATTTACCAAGAAGAAAACCAATGAAGAGCCTCCTAACCACTCCTGTTCCTCACACCTGTCCCTGCCACCCTCCTCTCAGAGAGGTCACTTGCATTTTGGGAGCAGCGTCTGCTGTATGCACCAGAGTCACTGATCCAATTACTCCCCAGGTTAGCCACGTGATTTACAATAACTGCAGGTCTGTTTTCAGATTTCTGACTTAGCATTTATTCCCCTGTTTGTGAGTTTGCTTGTCTGCCCGGTTTTTAGTATGTTCTCTACACTGTCTCTCTTTCTTCCATGATCCTTTTCTTGCAATATATTTGCTGTGGTCTCTGTTGTTGTTTCATGCTTTCCTCTGACATCTGGGAATCACCGTGTCGTTAACTCTCATATATGTCAACCCATCCTGGCAGCAAACCTGAGCTAAGACCTATGTCTTTCTTCATTTCAGCAAAAAAATTTTTTACATACATCCTGTCTTTATTTGCCATTTTAGGACGACCGGTCTGTTCAATTCTGTACGTGGCATATATACTGTGCATACTATTATTTATGTATTGGTAAATATGTCAAATATATATGTCATACACATATTTGATTATTTTCCCTTTCTAATTGCATCCATTTCTTTGTTACTTTATCCATGTCTATTATGCCCTGAAGTTGTTATAAGCTTTTCCAACTACAAATACTGGACTTCTAAGTGCTTTTAAGAGGTTTATTTGTGAGAAGGACTTTTCGTTATTTTTAATTTACTTTGCGGAGGGCTCTAACCCACTTTATATCCTTTCTATGGTCTTATCTATTCTGGTATTTCTTGCAACTCTTTCAACTGTTCTCCAAAGAGTGCATATTTTCATTACTTTCTTGAATGAAGCATTTTTAATAATTTTTCTTCATTTTTCCCTTTGTAAATTTTCTTTTTCCTTTAAACTGTCTGCATTGTCTACTCACAGATGTTGGTAAATGAGACAGCTGTCTCTAGAGCTTATCCTTCTTCTGAAGTGTGGGGAGGGATGACAGATGAAGGGCAGGAGGTTCTTTTGTTTGGATTTATCATCTCAGACTCTCTCTGACCAAACTGGGTGGTCCTTGGTGCTAGGTCTAGGTCTTGCTTTTGAGTGGAAAGCTGGCCAAGTCTGGAGGTTGGGGTGGTCTGTAAGGCCTCCCAGACCTTTGGGTTTTAGCGATGGCTGCCATTCACTTGTCTCTGGTGGAACATTGCAAAACCCGCTATCTTTGTTTCTCTTTTTGACTCATCCCAGTGGCTTCTGCTGGCTAGTAATCTGAGACTCCAAGAAAATCAGGATGGTGTGTCAATGCATTTACCCAGTAGCACTACTGGATGCACCACCTGGTTTATCAGACTGCACCCCAAGAGGGGGTGGGGGGCATCTCTCACTTTTTCCTTTTTCTTTTGGCCCAGAGGGAATCATTTGAGGATGCACTTCCTCTCAGGACATGTACATACGGGTCATACTTGTTACTGAGCACGTCCTTCAAAAAAAACCCAAAAAACTCCAGTAGAGTTAACATACAGCGTTACAAAAGTCTCAGGTGTGCAATGTAGTGATTCCACACTTCCAGGAATTACTTAGTGCTCATTGTGATAACTGTACTCTTAACCTCTTCACCAATTTCTCCCTCTCACTTCTTAAAATATTTTTATTTATTCATGAGACAGGGAGGCAGGACATAGGCAAAGGGAGAAGCAGGCTCCCTATGGGGAGCCCAATGCGGGACTTGATCCCATGACCCCAGGATCCCAACCTGAGCCAAAGGTAGATGCTCAACCACTGAGCCACCCAGGTGTGCCCCCACCCAACTTCCTGAAGAGAGAGGAACACAGGCCAGTGGTGCTCGGGGCCACCGTGTCCTGCTAGTGATTGCATGGTTTTTGCTGCCTAAATCTCACAACTTCCTCAGTCTTCTCTTTCCCAAGGTCTGGTTGTTCAGGATTTTCTTCTCCTGTGTGAGCTCTCCCATTTCCTTAAAAGAAAATCCCACTGCTGAACATCTTTAGGTGCATTTCAGGGAACTCAGGCCATGCTGAAAGGCTGGAAAGGTCTGTTCCAGGTTTTTAGTATCCTTCACTAATATTTGGTATAAGTGTTACTGCTTTTAGCTGACATTTTTAATAGTCTGAGAATTAAGGTTCTGTTTCCCATTCTTATGGAAGAGAAAATTTTCTTGTTTTAATGTTGATTCTTCATTTTAGTAGGTTTGGGGCTGGGGAAATGGTCAAGGTTTTAGCACCTCCTCCCCTTTTCTTTGCTGGGAATCTCCGACTGAAGTTTTTTTAGCAGGAGAATGACAGGGTCAGAACTGGCCTTTACAAAGGTCACTGTGACTCTGGAGTGAAGGCTATGGAGCAGGGGAGGATACTGGAATAGAGCAGATGGGAGAGAGATCAAGGGATGACAGGAGGGGGCTGGGATTGGCTGTGCTGAATTCAGATGATTGCAAATGGCCAGCAGAAGTTAGAATCAAAAGAAATGTAGAGATCAATAGGGTACCAGGCAAATGCACTGTGAGCTATTCTTCTAGGGCAGGAAAAGCATCTGACTTGTCTTTGTACCTCCACAGCCTACCCAGGTCTGGCATTCCGTTGGCACTTAATGCTCATTGAAGAGTACTGGATCCACTGGTTGTTGGTAAGAAAGAACTGAACAACAAAAAAGAACAACAACAAAACACACACACACACACACACACACACACACACACACACACAAAAGAAAACTGAACATGACAAATGGTTTGCAAGCTTGGATAAAAGAGAGGGTGGTGATGTCAGAAACTTTACTAAGGAATCATAGCTGAAAAAATGCTTTGCTAAGTACTTTATGTACATAGAAATCAAAGGGTAACTTCAGCATAAGTAATAGGACTTAGGGAGAATATTATATTTCTAGTTAATATAATGAATAAAATTTTTACATCTATGAAATAAATCTGAGAATTTAAGAATGCATAATTTATTAAACGTCTCTAATTTCAGAGTTATCCTCTGGAAGACATTTTCCTTAATATTTATAAAAATAAATGTGTGGTAGCCCTATATAATCTTTTCTTTCTTTCTTTTTTTTAATGAAAAGGTACTGAATTTTACCAAACATTTTTATATTCCCATTGAGGATATCACATAAATTTTAGCTTCAATTTCTTAATATGAGATAATTTATTAATATTTTCTTGTCAAATCCCATTTACACTTCTAGGATAAATTTAATTAGACCATGCTAATGTGTTTTGTATCCATGTTTATACGTGAGATTGAATTTTTTTCTTTTTGGTATTGTCTTCATCAAACCTATCCTGTTGAGTACTTAGCTTGTTAATTTTCTATCCCTAGTCTCTTCTAAATATTTAAGACCATTTAGGATATTTAAGGCTATAACATAGGCTATAACATTTCTTCTAACTACCAGTTTAGCTCTCCTAAGTTTTGATGTGGTGCTTATAATGTCTTGAAGTTCTATTAGTTTTTATGTTCTCTTATTGTGTCTTTTTTGAATCAAGAGCATATAAATGCATTTCTGAAGTCCAAAAGTATAGGCCTTTTTGGCTTTTAATTATTGAGTTCTATTTTTATTGCACTAAGATGGGGAAATATGAGCATATGCTATTTATTTGGGCTTATGATTATTTTAGACACATTGTGATGTGTTTGTGATCTCACACATTTTTCATTCCTGTTCCATGGATGTTTAAGAGTGATATGCTTTCTCTGATTTTTGTTTTTGCTCAAGCTTGTTTTATGTTGTTCATTTTTCTATTTCTTCAGAAACTTTTTTCATATTATCTAACAATTTTTATCAAATGTGTTTTCTCCAGAATCTCATTATGACTGTCAAATTTTCAGTTTATTTTGTTTTTTAGATTGAGCCGCATGAAATTACTATTATTTACAAGGATAGCCTCTAATAGTGGCAGTTCCAACTGGTTCAACCTCATCAACAACATGAAACTACTCTGGGGGAGTATTTTCACTCCTGAGCAACTAGATTCTTACAGAAATGCAATTCTTACTGAGGATGATTTTATTATCAGATATTAAGATGTGCCCAGTGGAATGTTTCTTCAAGTCAGGGGCACCTGGCTGGCTCAGTGGTTGAGCATCTGCCTTTGGCTCAGGTTGTGATCCCAGGGTCCTGGAGTTGAGTCTCACATTGGGCACCTCATAGCCCCATAGAGAGCCTGCTTCTCCCTCTGCCTATGTCTCTGCCTCTCTCTGTGTCTGTCATGAATAAATTAATTTAAAAAATATTTTTTTTTCAGAAAGACTCTGAGTCAGCAGTCATGATAACAGGATGAACATGGGTACTAGAGCAATTCCAAAGGGATTAAAGTATGAATCTACTAGAGACTGAAGAGACTTTTGGGGTACAAAATGTAAAAAAAAAATAACAGGAATTTAAATCAACAAGAAAGAACAAGCCATTGCCAAAGAATAGGAGATGCAATTCACAGAATTACACCATCTAGATTATTAAAAGCATCAATGAATGGTGGAGGTGCTAAGGTAGACACAGCTGCAGAGTGAATCCAGATGAATCCAGAGTGAACTGTATGATGGAGGAAATCACTCAGATGCAGCACAAAGATATCATAGGGATGAAAAGTGTAGAATATTGTTAATTACACAGAACAGAACATGAATATCTAACATAAATTTAATAATAATTCCTAAAGGAGATGATAGAGCAAATGAGGATGAGACAATATTTAAATAAATAATGATAATTATCCAGAACAAATGAATGGCGGAATGGCAGGCCTTGTCCAGTTGAAGAAATATATTACTTTCCAACAAGAAAATTAAAAGAAATTCAGAGTTTGAGGCATGAGGGTAAGATTGTCTGATTCCAAATGCAAGAAGAAATTTCTAAAAGTGGAGAGAAAAGACAGTTAACCTAGAAAGAACAGCTAGACTGACAGACTTCTCAGCAGTAATAAAACAGCATAGAAAGTGATGGGACGGAAGACTCTCCAGGTGGCTGAGAATTCCACAACTAGCTAAAATGTCATTCAGGAAATGAAGCCAGATGCAGTAAATGAAGCAAGAAAATAGTGAAACTATCCTCAAATGGCTAAGGACTCCATAACCAGCTGAAATATCATGCAAGAATAAAGATGAAATTAATTTGTCTTTGCAAAACATGGAGTTTGCTAAACATAAAACGCTCATGGAAGAAAACAAATAATGTATTGATTTAAAAAAAAGAATTTGAACTCAGAAATAAGGACTGAAGTACGGGGGCAAAGAAACAGTGAAACAAATGGGTAGATCTAATATCTAATTTCAATAATAATAGTATTAAAGATTATATTTGGAGTGCTTACAAAAGAAAAGAAATTAAAAAAATAGTGGTATGAGGCTCCTGGGTGGCTTGGCTGGTTAAGGTCTGACTCTTGATCTCAGCTCAGGTCTTGTTCTCAGGGCCATGAGTTCAAGCCCCACTGTGGGCTCCATGCTGGGCATGGAGCTTATTTACACAAACAAACAAACAAACAAAAAAACATTATAGTAGCATGAAATATGAAAGGAATTAAAAAGAGAAGTGGAGCTACATTTAGACTTTACATTTATTTTTGTTTTTGGTCAAGTATACCTACTAAAAGTTTAAGTTAACTACTAAGAGAATATACATAATTCCAAACAAGTAGATGAGAAGGAAAGTAAAAATAAATGTGTTTAAAAGAAACTAAAATAAGGAAGGGGAAAGAAGTAAATAGATAGTATTACAAACCAAAATAATAAAATAAGAGAGCAGAAAAGCATAATATGTAGAATCGAAAGAAAGACGACTGAATTTTCCTGTTATAAAAGAACACAAGCATACTTTAATTTGAGTTTTAAAAGTCCAGTTGTGATCATAACATATCTCTAGGGGCACAGAAATGCTGAAAGTAAGTGGAAGACAAGGCAAAACAGAGTCTGGATAAGGAGCTGCATTGTGTTGTATAATTATAAAAGAGAATGATCCAGCAGGATGGTGTCACACCTCAAACCCTTGATGAAACATTCCTTTGGGCAATTTTGAGATTACACACATATAAAACTAGAATGGTCAGGTTGAGCCAATAACTGTCATTGTAGATCACCATGGGATCCTTCATCATCTAGTTCTGCTTACTCACCTTGGCCCATGGGTGCCTTTCTCCCTGGGCTCTACTCACTCTGGATGTACCTGTCTTCCTTCTGGTTTACCAGACTTGCTTCTGCCTGATATTGTTGTCTACGCCTACAATTTCTCTTTCAAAATTTTGCAGGCTATCTGCATTTGACATTTGAGCCTGAATTCAAATATCACTTCTTAAAGGACATTTAGTGGCTAATTCCTTTTCTTTGTCATGATTCTGATAGACCTTCCTCATAAGGCTCATGAATGTCTGAATTTAACCTGCATTATTTTCCTTACTTGGTTATTATTGGTGTATGCTTTCATGTGAATATGTCTTATCTCTCCTCTTCATCTTTGTGTCCCCAACCACAAGGAAATAGCATAGAAATGCAATTTGATGCATAATCGTTGACTCAATGGACAAATTAATATGTCTGCTAGATGGGCTGAGCACTTGTATTTCTTATGAGACTGAATGTGGATGAGGGATGGAAACCACATCTGTATTGTTCTCTGTAAATGAGATATATCCCCTAAGCCTAGGCACAGTATGGCAAATGTTGATTGAAAAAATAAATATATAAATTCCACTTCTGGAAATATTCTTGTAATAAAAAATTATATGCAAAAGTGTTTACTGTGGCATTTTTAGTAGAAAGCATACAATGTACATACCGAACAAGAGAGCAATAGTTAAATAAATTAGTATTTTGCAGTAGAATATTATATGGTCCTTAAATGTCACATAATTAGACTTTGTTCTCAAGATAATATATGACTTAAAAATATAACAAATGACTTCACATAAAGTATGATCTTAATTTTATAAATATATATGAATTTCATTTAATTTCTAGTTTTATCTATATTGCTATACTTATATTCTAAAAGGTGAACAATAGATGTAGAATTAGTGGTGATTTTTAATTTTTCATCCATGTATTTCTTCATGTCTTGAGTTTTTTCTAATGAGGATGTGTTCATTTTGCAATAAAAAATTTTGAATATTAATTTCAGTTAAATTTCAAGTATTAGTTCCATTACTTGGAACTTGGGCAGATTTTCAGAAGTAATTAAAAGAAAGTCACATTTCAATGGAAGACACAAAATTTGCTTATTTAAGGGGAATGAAGCTTGATTTAGAAGACCTTTACACTTTTGTGATGGAAACCACATGAACTAACAACATAACATGGCCTTTCTGCACATCAGCATTAATGCCTGGAGAAAAGAGAAGGAAATATTCAGGAGAGAGGAGAGTGCATGAACTAAAAGGGATCTATTACTTGGAAAGTGATTTTAAAATCTCCAAAATAAGACATTTCTAAAGAAATTGGAATCGAGGGAGGCACATTTGAACTTGCTGTAAAACTTAGTTAAAAAGCTTGAAAAGTAATAATGAAAAGTAATGGCAACTCTCAGGAGTTAAACAAACTAATTTACATATACAATGTGCTTTAAATTGTTCCACAAAAGAAGCAAAGCTGTTATATGAAAATTTTAAAAGCAGTGCCCCAGCCATATAGAACCTGACTTTGAACACAGTGGATTTTCCACAAATGGCTTCGATGGCTTCCATCTGGGTCATCTCATTTAAAGCACATTTGAGAATAGATGTTGCCTCCTTTTCAGAGGAATAAATCTTGTAAACCTTGATTATGGTTCAGAGAGAATGTAACTGGGCAGAAGGGTAGAGTTTTCAAATGTTATATTCCATCTTGCCTTCAATCCTGTTACCCTAGGGCAGTTATAGAACTTTCCTATCCCGGGGGCAGTCTAGCTAGAAAAATAAGATGGTGTGGGTTGAAATTACTACTTGTGGCCCTTAGGCAAGTTATTTTTTGCATTTCAGATTCATTCTTTGTAAGATGGGACAATATTAGTACCTACTTCAGACAGTTGTTGGGAAGGTCATCTATCATGACATGGTATGAAGTGCTCAATAAATAAGTTGACAATGATACTGCCTTTCCTCCAGCTATAAAAACTGCATCCATAACAATCTACCTTGTCAAGAGTGTGTGGTTTATACAAGTGTGTGGTTTATACAATTATGCAGCATAATATGTTGTTGGTGGCAGACTGCCACGATATAAAATATCCCTCTCCGTCCTATAAAGACTTTTCAAACATGTTACACTTCTCCACTTGTGCTTCAGACCATGCACTTCTCTGCTGACCCCAGTGAAGTGGTCTACCCCTGCCCCTTTGTCGGATGGGGGATAGCGTGTGATTAAACACAGGTAGGTGCCTGTGAATTACTCAGCTCGGATGAGATCTCTGATTTTGGACTCAGAGTGTCTCACTCACTGACTTAAGCAGGATAGAGTCAATGCCGAGACTGGGAAATCACTAGTAGATTATGCACGAATGGCATATCGTGATTTAAGCAGGATAGAGTCAATGCTGAGACTGGGAAATCACTAGTAGATTATGCACGAATGGCATATCGTGATTTTCATTTGTACACATTTCAGTTGATTTGATGTGTCCCTAAAGAAGTTGTAACATGAATATAGAGACATGCTGGAAAATAAAACAGATCATACTTTGGGATTTCCTTCATCTGTTTGGAAAAAATGTAAGGTTTGTGTGTGTGTGTATGTGTGTGTGTGCACATTTAAGAACAATACTAACTTTTACACTATCGAGAACCTAGACAACCTCAAAGTATTTACAAATTAGGGATCC
Source organism: Vulpes vulpes (assembly GCF_048418805.1). Classification (NCBI taxonomy): domain Eukaryota; kingdom Metazoa; phylum Chordata; class Mammalia; order Carnivora; family Canidae; genus Vulpes; species Vulpes vulpes. The sequence goes on along the minus strand of NC_132784.1, from coordinate 50,659,070 downwards.
CTGGGTGGTGCAGCAGTTTAGGGCCTGCCTTTGGCCCAGGGCGCGATCCTGGGGACCCGGGATCGAGTCCCACGTCGGGCTCCCGGTGCATGGAGCCTGCTTCTCCCTCTGCCTGTGTCTCTGCCTCTCTCTCTCTCTCTTTCTGTGTGACTATCATAAATAAATAAAAATTAAAAAAAAAGTATTTACAAATTAATTAATATTACAAATTATTCTCAAAGCAAAGTTTCTACTAATCAGGATGATGCTGATTAGAGTTACAGATACAAGCACAGGGTGTTCTGAGCCAACATCTTTTCTGAACACAGATGGAATTCTATAGCGGGTGTGATAGGGCCCCAGACAATGGCTATCCCTCAACTGTATACCAGAGAAACAGCTTCCCCAGCTCATCTGGAGGAATGGCATTTTCTGATGAATGAAACATTAAGAACAATTTCTGTCACAGAGTTGTGCTGTCAGTAAGAAATTTGGTTTTTGTTGTAAAGTCGTATATATACCTTTTATCTTTGAGCATATCTGTTAAGGACATGTCACTTAATGTTTGGCAATGAACTTCTCCTTCTTGTATTATGAATTTGAACAAAAATAAAATGAAGGTTCTAAAATTCTTACCAGACCACTATAGTATAGCAATGGTAACCAAAAATTGTTAAGAATACTCCCAAACTATACTATTCTTCCTGTGTTAAATATAAGCATTAACACATATGCACATGGTTTCAATTTTTAATATGAATTTCTCTTATATAAGCTTATATAACCATGCTCTTAGTTTTTAAATATTGGATGTTTAAAGTTTGTAGCAGCAAACCTTCAATCCACATCTATTATTTGTAGGGCAGTAGGATAAGTCTTAGAACTTCATTGAAGGTCACGTGCAGGATTAAATCTACATTAACTCGGCAATCTATCCTCTGGCAAGTACCACGTCAATTATGCTGATCTCTGAGGTTACTTATCTTTTCTTATCCTCCAATCATTATTAAGTCTCAAGATGCTGCATTCTCTGTTTGGCAGACAAAGGACAATAAAAGAAAAAAAAAACAGAGAAAATCCAATTATTAAGCCAATGACCAGGGATAGGGTCCATTTAGTTGTAGGGGCAGAGATAGAGCTGAGGTTAAAATAAAAACAACAAGAAACAGAGGTCGGGGAAAATTTAATTGAACATTTTTCCCCTGTAGATTCTTTTATGTATTTTACATTTTGTGATGTGTAGCCTAATATGTACAATATATAGTGAGACAACGATGAGCCTTATGATTCTGTGTGTGTATGTGTGTGTGAATATGTATATCTGGGTATATGTGTACATGTGTGCACATGGACATACATACATGACAAAGAGAGCCAAGCTTCAGTCATGGGTGTATTAACCTTTCCCTGAATTAATATTATGTACTAGGTTTATTTCCTAGGGAATAAAATGGAATATGTATTTTTCCCAGAATAGTTGATTAATATTGAACTTAATATGTTTACCTACTATATTTAAAAAAACTGGCTGGGGGGAAGCTTGAGGGAAAAAAAAATCAAGTACAGAGACTAGGTTTCAGGTTTACTTCAAATTTCAATTTCATGTTTGAATTAAAGAGAGTAAAGCAATTTATTTTAATAGGACCGTTGGCAGATGATGCTAATCCTATATAGCATCTGGCAAGTCATTCTTGAATCCTTTACTTTAATCTATGTTTATCGACTACTTTTACATATCTGGTAAACAGTGATTAAATGGCCAACTTGTTAAATTTCACACTGTGCGCTGCCTTTAGACTCTGTGTTGTGCTATGTCAGGAGAACCTAATTAACAATCTAAATCTTGCCTTTCACCTTTAGTCCAGCAGTAGAATGCATCCTGAGAGAGAGTAAATTGAGGAGTAACTAGCTCAAGCAAAACTAGGCTTCCTTAGTGGAGGAAGGAAGAGATTTCTCAGAAGGGCTCCTCCCCAGTCAGGGTGGGCTGATCAACAAGGATAGATCTTGGGTGAGTGGGGTGGAGTGAGGGCACCTCCTCTGCACTGAGCTCAAAAAAGTCCTTCCAGGATTTTGCAATTCTTTGGCCTGAAAAACAGGCTCTAATTTCCCTTGGCCTTCCGGGACTGGGCCTCATCAGGCCTAAGAGAAGGGGTGCATCTGTCTGAGACGCAAATGTCTTGTTTAAACTCACTGAGGTGAGGAAAACAAATAACTGAAGACTTAAGCCTGACATTTTTTTTAAAATCTTGCATTAAAATCTTAAGGTTAGGTTTAGAGTTTGATTTAGTTTTTCTGGAACTGTGAAAACTAGAAGCTTAAGGCTAGACTTCTAGAAAGTCTTAAGAACGAGACAAAATTCCTCATGTACAGTAGAAACTCTGTAATATTTTAAAATAAATACTAGAATAAACTGGAATAGGATGCACACTTCCCTTTGTCAGAGAAAGAAACTTCTTGGAAATTTAATTTACTTCAATATGTTGACAATGGTTAATAATTGGTGAATGTCTATACCTAATGTGGATGATCTCATTGAAGTGCCATGATCAGTACTATTATCCTCATTGTAGACATGATGAAAATGAGGTTTAGACAGATGAAGGAAATTGCCCAAAGTCACACAACTCAGCAGTGGGCAAGTTGATATTCAAACTCAGGTTTATTTAACTCCCAAACCCAATATTTTAACCTACCGACGGTGCTTCTTCACAATGACGGAAAGCCAAATTTGGCTAAGCCCTGAGGATAAATATCTTTTGAAGTTGCTCCTTCAGAAACAAATGGAAGAAGAGGGTTTATAAGCAAACACACTGATATGTTAAAGTTATGCAAAAACGTCTGGAAGGAGTGATTATTGATGCCTGGCGTGTGAAGAACATGTCACAGTGAGAACATTCGGAGTATTTTTATGATGTCTATTTTGAGGAGCAATCAATTCACTTATCTCTAAAAACTGAAATCCAGGGAGGCATTTTTGCCTTTAGCTTACCCTTCCAAGGTGAGGACATGTAGTAACTGTTCATAAAGAAGGTTTACTAGAAAGCATTGCTCCTGGCGAATGGCTCATGTTTTGGGGGTTGCTGCCACACTGCCGCCAGCGGGCTGGGACCTCACAGAGGATGTGCAGGGCATTTGGCTCTTACCCCTTGCTGTGACCGACTCACCTGCCAGTGTAGACATCAGACATGGAACCTGTGCAGCTTCCTTTTTACCGTTGGTGCAATTTTCTTTTCTCTTTCCTTTTTTGTTTGTTTGTTTGTTTGTTTCCCTCATGTGCTATACAAGGCTTTTATTAACTTTGCAATTCGGAAAACATCACACAAGGAAAATGTAAGCAGAAGGTCTTGATGGAAATGATTTACAAGCAGTGTGAACTTGCCACTGAGTGGGCAGGGAAGGACAGAGGGTCAGAGTTGAGCGAAGAGCCAGTGAATCCTCTGATTTACTTCCCTGCTCGGTGTCAGAATTCTATTTACTGTTTTCCGAAGGTTATCTCTAATTCTAATTGCCTGTTTGCATCCTGTCCTTCTGAGAAATTGGAGCCACTGATGCCCTTTCGGTGAGCGTGAAAGGCCTTCCGTGTAATCAGGTGCAGCGCTGCGCCGAGTCGGGTCTGCAGCTTAATTACAGACGCAGAGAGGGCAGAGGGACGCAGACGATTCAGAGCTGGCAGGCGAATATTAATCCGTCTTAATGAAAGCACAACTCCAAAAGTTACCACTTTTACAAGTGGCATCCCGCCCCATCTCCTTGATCCAAACGGTGAGGTTGTTCAAGCTGCTTACAAATGAGTCAAAGAATATCCCATATAACTTCGTGTAAATATAAGTGATGAAGCGTGTCAGGGAGAATTTAAAGACGGCACACGGTCCCAAGGCCCCCTCGCTCGGGGACCATTTACAGCCCACCTACTTGTCCCCTCCACCTTGACATCAGTGTAGCTCGTGGAAGAATTTGTCCAGAGGGAAAGCAGCAGGTGGAGAGAGAAGAAATGAGGCCACCAGGTTATGGGGGTGGAGCCACAGCATCTCATAGGCCTCCTGTGCTAGCAGCAGTAGCAAGTGTCTGCGACTCCAAGCGATCCAGAGTGAGAGGCAGACGAGCCAAAGGGATAGGGGAAGGGGGTGCCCAGGATGGGCTGCATGCGGGACCCCATGTGATGACTCCTTCTGCAGCAGGAGTGAGGAATTTCCTCAGGGAGGAGATGTGGTCACACGGTGTCCCCTCCGTATATCTTCTCTAACGCATTCATAAATTCATTTTTGCATTCAACAGAGACTCAGGGAGCACCTGCAATGAGCCTGGGACCCTCAGTGGTTTTTACTAGACTGATCCATCATTTTCAATAAATGCTTTGCTATCTTCACAAATCCCGATTTAAAGACCCTGCTACACAATCTGTCACATAAATACAAGAACGGTGACAACAAGTCAAGGGGATGACCTTTCAAAGGGAGAAGACCTCTATCCTCCTTATGGGGTTTCATTTCTTTCTATTTCCTTTTTCTTTTTCTCCCCCACTCCGTCTCACCTTTTTAATCTTTTTGAGTGTTCCTTGTGCTCTCACCACATCTGCTGAAGGCCTTATAGCCCAAATTGCACTTCTAGCAATATTAAACAAGTGGCATTTCCTTTTGAGTCAAGAGTTCAAAATCATATCTTCTTCCCTTGAAGTGTATGGTTTCCCCAAGTCTACAGAAAGCATCTCTACAACATATTGTGGACCAAACATTTTCCATAAATACATAAGTCACAAAATTAATCATCCTTATTATCTGGCAAAAATTGGGAAGAGGAAAAGTGTTTACTTACACCTGCATGAAGTGATGTGATGCAACCACTAAGAAGCCATCAGGAGTAGGGATTTTACAGAGAAACTGCCTAAATCCTTAGCTAACTTGTACCTGACCTGCTAAAGCCAATTATTTTTTTTGTCAATCTTTTGACTCCAGAGAGCTGAGGTACCACAGAGGAACCATAAAAACTTATACTTTCAGAGCACCCTTCTGGGAGTGGCATGGAGAGATATTGCACTTCTTTTCCAACCATTAAAGTGAACGCAGGATGTCAGTATTGATACGTTCGTCTTTTAGAGAGTATCTTGCTTCTAGAGTTATAGAATGGATGACAGAAATGAATCCAATAAAACTGAACAAGTACAGTTTTGTGGGTGACAGGCAATCGAAGTTATAGGTACGTCTTAATGTAGAATAGATTTGTTTTCACACCATGAATATTTTTTTCAGTTCTAGTACATGTGCTGTTTATTAATGAATCCCAATCTATCAAGCTTTAGATATACAGTTTTCCCCCTTTATCTTATGAATGAAAGCTTGCTGAATGTAATTCATATTGATCTCAGCTTCAGAGTTAGAATGTAGAAAATATGATGAAAAATTCTAAGGATACATTTCTATTCTTCAGTGTTACCTGCAGTTTACTTGACAATGTAACACCTACCATCACCCAATGTTTCCTTTGACTTGGGAAAAATCACACTATATTCTCCTCTTTGTGAAGAAGTGATGCCCCTTCAAGGCACTAAGGAAGTGGGATGCAAAACAGCTACACTTTAAAATGTGGTTCATTGAAAAAAAATGTAGGTGTGTATGAAGAAGGGGTGCTAAGGTTCCTATTTTCTTTCTTTCTTTCTTTCTTTCTTTCTTTCTTTCTTTCTTTCTTTCTTTCTTTCTTCTTTCTTTCTTTCTTTCTTTCTTTCTTTCTTTCTTTCTTTCTTTCTTTTTTTTCTATTTTTATTTCCTGTTTTGGTAGTTTTATCCTGCCCGGATTCCTGTGTAGACTACACACCAATAAAAACAAAACAAAACAAAAAATGAAAAGACAAACTATAGTCAAAAGACTCTTATCCTCTGCTACCTTGACTGCCTCAACACAACAAAAGGAGAGGAAAATATATCAGCTTTGTCGAAGCATCACTAACAAGTTTACATCTGTCTCTTATCTATTATATATTATCTACTTACCTGTAATCTAGCTATCCATCTGGATGGTTATATCTCTCTATATATGATATAACCATAAAATGAGGGGTATGTAAAATGGTAAAACATATTGCTCTAGGAAGCATATGATACAAAAATAAAGCCACAGTGTAGTAAAATGTAATTTAGATAAAAAGCCTTCCATATTTATTGGACTTGCAGTACTTACTTTAGTTGACGCGTATTTCTTTGTTACACAGAAACAACAAACAACCAAGGGAGAATGTGTTTTTGAGACTAGACAGGCAAACTGCTCATCATAATTGATAAAGCATTTGAACCCTCACCTTTACTGGAAATTATTATCAGTGCGATAGATTCTAGAGTGTTCTAATCAGTTGATTCTATTGAATTGTAAGTCAACTCTGCCCTCCTGCAAGTCTTCATTAATATTTTGAGGAATTTAAATGTGCCCTGGCATTCTTCTGTTGGATGCGTACAAAATTATTTCTGATGCTATATACCAGCCTAATTGTCCACTGTCCCTTCAGAGAAAAGTTCCCCACACACTACCATGATAACAACAATCCTTCATTTGCTGGAATTATAACCAAGCTCCTGTCAAAACCCAAAGTTACTACTACATTTGTTCCAATCTTTTCCAACTTATTTGTATTATCATCTCACTTTCTTTATATATATACATATATATATGTATATATATATGTATATATATATTTTTTATTCAAGTTCAGTTTGCCAACATATGGTATAACACCCAGTGCTCATCCCATCAAGTGCCCTGCCCTCCTCAGTGCCTGTCATCCAGTCACCCCATCCCCTCTCCCGCCTCCCTTTTCACTACCCTTTGTTCATTTCCCAGTCAGGAGTCTCTCATGTTTTGTCACCCTCTCTAATTTTTTCCACTTTCTTTTTGCTTAGAAATTTGCTCATTTGTGTTTTCTCATGAAAATGTTCCATGGTTTTATTTTTACTTTATTAAACATCAATATCATTAAAAACAAGACAATAGGCTCAATATGGAGTCACTTAGACTAAGCCTCATAACGCCTACCTGAGACTTAGGACAGTTTCAGCTCTTCTAGAAATAGTATCTTAAAAGCCAGTGGGGGAACTAACTGGTCAGTACTAGTGAGGTAATCTGACATTGACATCCCCTCAAGGAAAGTGACCTTGCTACAACCAATCCATTCTTGGCCAGTATAACTTCCTTATCCCTGCTCCCTTTGCCTATAAAAGTCTTTCATTATATATAGCTCCTCAGACTTCCTTTCTCTCTGCAGGCTGGCATGCTGTCCATTCATGAATCATTGAATAAAGCCAACATGGTATGTACAATTTACTCAGTTTAATTTTGGTTTTTAACAATAATTTCATATATAGGTTTATGTTGAAATAAAAATAGCCTTACATTAAAAGCATATTTTCTAATGAAATCTAATCACAGGAACAAGCAAGATTAATTTCCTAAGATCATGACTCAGGCAGTTTCAGTGTGTGGTTGCTGACATTCATGGTGGGAAGGGAAAGAGAAAAATATGGGTTTCTTCTTTCTGGTCCACAAAATTGTCAAGGGTTCCCTCAATCCTCTACTCCTTATCCTATCAAAGATTTTCTCATGCAAAGAAATAATGCAAAAAAGATAACAACTACCATAAGAGGTTTCATTTAAGATATAAAATGCAAGTGTCATCACCAAACGACTAAAATTGTTCTGACTCCTTTTCCTGTCAGAATGTATCTTTAATCACTAATTCCCACTGACCAAATTCCATCAGTCTGGGTTTGAAATCCTGGCGAGCAAATACTGCCTTAAAAATACATCATTTCAGTTTCCTTATCACCAAAACATTTTGTTGTTGTTGAAACACTTAGTGCCGTTAATATGAGCAACAGTTAAAGTGTGAATGGAAAAACATTCTGCATTCTAATGGAATGGAAAACATTCTAACTGTGCCAAAGGTCATATTGGCCATTCCTTCAACAGATACTGACTGGGTGCCTATTACATTCAAATCTTCTATGCTTAAAAAAAAAATCTGTGTTGGATGAATTTTTTCAGCTGTGCTTTGTTAGCTTTATTTTTCTAAATTCCCATTTCCCTCAGTCTTGGGCGACTGTTAGTCGAATATTCGCTTGCAGCTGAGTATTTTATCTGAAGGATAAGATTATTCATTCTAAGACAATAGGGAGAGAATAGGAGGAAAAAAATGCTAAAGCTAAGTTTTTGTGCTGTTCTTGATCAAATACTTGCTATCTACAAATCTGATTCATCGGGTAAACCATTCCCATTTTAGTTAATTAAACACTCATCATCAGGAAAAACACAGAAGCCAAGTATTCACACTTGTCCTCTGCCTGGCACCCTCCAGAATTATTTCTGTGTCAAAGCTTTGGCTAAACCTTAAGACTTCTGTGAGTACATTTATGCAGCATTTTATTACACAGCCCGAAATCAGCCTCCTGAACTGATAGTCAATCCTATTAAGAAAAGAAGGATGCTAAGAAAGACTCCTTTGTAAAATGGCATGAAACACGTTACCCCAATATCTGCTGCTTTTGTCTCCTGATGATATGTCTTGTATAATGTTCTAGTCAAGTTCCTGTGCCAAATAGGGCCCTTAGCCCTCAGTGACTTTCGGAATAATTTCTACCATGAGTCTATGAAATGAGAGCTTTAGAAAAGCCACTGTAAATCTCAGAGCTCCCACTGTGGCCAGTGACAGCTGATAAATGAAAATGGAGGAAAAGCAAGCAAAGCAATTTGCATGACTCCTGGCCCACCTGTAGGAGGCTAATGGAGGTGCTGCTTGATTATTTTCAAGTTACTTGCCTTGCAAACTGTAGATTTCTCCAACACTGTTCTGACGAGTGATGTGATGCCAGTACGCGCTACGAGGAAGAGATATCGATTTGGATAACGTCATTGGCTCAGTCAAGCTTGTCTGAAGCTAAAAGAAAAAAAGGAAACGTGTCAGGCTTTATGCAAAACATTACACTGGTATTTGTTCTTTCAGAAGTTGAGGGTTGAATGTGGGGGAACCTATGATAGAATCTGTTACAGATGCCCGCCTCATCTGCTAAGGTTAACTTTTTTTAAAAAAAGGAAAATCATGACTCCAAACATATGGAATGAACACTTGTAGACAATTTAATCTCATTCGTTAATTTAGAAAGAACAAAAAGGTGGTACAACTGATGCCAAGGAGAATTCAAAGGGCATACGGCCAATCAGGAATGCTGGCAAGTAGCCAGAACAATAACCAGTTGTACCCCATCAGACAAGCTTATTAGTATTTCTATGCACAAGAATTATTTGCATTACTATCAGCTTTCTGCAATTTATTGAATTATAAAATAACTCAGATTGGAGATGCAAGCCCTTTCAGAAACAAATACTCCCAAATGGCCCCCAACACTGGATCCCATTTCACCCATTTCAATGTCTTACAATTTTTCTGGACATCTCCTCCCACCCTCACCCAATGGATCTTTTCTTGAGTGGACCTTCTCCTGGCTCCTGCAAAAGGATCTTTTAGCTATTAAACACGTGTTTTCCCTGAGAAGCTCTGTGATGAAAGTGTGCCAGATGTTCTTACTTGAAACATTAATTTTAAGGTTAGCTGCAGAGATCAACACAATGTCGCTCAGGTGCTCAAGCATATGATTAGTTCAAGGAGAACAATACTTCACACTGCATTTTCGAGAGAGAAATGTATTTTTATTGATTCACACCAGGTTTTTAAAAACATCCGGAAGGAGTTTTACTTGGTCTAAGCACACATTTCTCTGATGCAATCTGAGCAAATGTTCACTTTCTGACAGGCCATGGGCAATCCTCTAATCAATGAAAGCTCACATTTCCTCCTCTTTTAATCCCTGACTCTTGGCAGAAGTGGGAGCCATGAGGATCATGTCTGTCAAGTCTAACCTTAGAGACCCGTCTGCTCCCTGTGATGTGCCCTTTCCCCCTGCACTGTCCCGCCTCCCACACTTGCCATACTCTGCGTCGTGTTAACACCCTTCATGGAAGATGCTGTCAGGTAAGCACCTGATATGTTGGAACAGGCCCGCTGGAGCCATAGGAAGCTAAGATGTTTTTACATTTTAATGGAACGATGAAGCCAAAGGGTGGGAACATATTTATTTGCTTTCACATTATTAGCAGGGAGACATTTCCAGATCTGCTATGTCTTGCCACAAAAGTGCCCTACTCAGTGAATTTAAAAGTCTGGTCCTGTTGAAGGTATTTTTTCAGAAGATTCCACCAAGTAGCAAACATTGTAAACTAATTTTTATATTTTTTTCAAAATTAGATATATTTCAAATTTTTCCTTCTTGTTGTGAAAATAGATGTATTAACCATACCTACATCCCATGGTTGGTAGGTAGGAGGCCTGGGGGAGAAGCCGACTTTCTAGGTTATAATAGGGCAGTGCTTTCCAGAATCCTTGGGGTGTTTGTTAACCATAGACACTTCTGGTTTTAGCCCAGACCTAACAGTTGGGAGAATCTCTGTGGGTGGGGCTCTGTCTGCTAAAAGTGTCTGGTACACACTGTTTATCCACGACTGTGAGGGACAGGGGTAAGGCTCATTTTACAAAATTATCACTGGGACAAGAGGGCTTTCACCTTGAAAGCCAATTTCTCAGGTGAGGCATAAGCTGAGTTCAATGCACAACGTCTTTAGTTAGCATGAGCAATGCCTATTAATAAATATTAATTAACCATAAATCAAATCTCGTTTGAACCATACTTCTGTCTACCCTTTATTTTTTCCTAATACATTGCTATTTATTAGCATACAGTGAGTCTTTGGTGGTTAATTCTTCTTCCCCAAGTTACTTTTCCTTCTATTTTTTTTTTTAATTCTGGGAAACACATTTCTTCCCAAATGGTCGGTCTTAAGCATCATGGAAACACGTAGACATATTTTTTTCTGGAAATAAATAAGTTGGAAATTTCTGCCCTAAAAAAATTCACCTGAATTGCCCTCTATTGTTTCTTGGCCTCGTGTCCATATGTCTTGGTCTTCAAGGATTTCAGATTACAGGATCCCATTAACCTTCTATGTCTTCCCTTGTGTCTTTAGTTCCCTTTTATTCTACTTCAATACTTAATTCGGAAAAATGAAGTGTCTATATTTGAAAACATGTCTGTAATCTCCCCACCTCTGTCCATGGTACAAATCTTGTCCACCCACACCTCAGATGTTTAAATCTTCCTCTACACATCACAGAATCCATTCCTCAGTCATTGTTCAAAACCAGGTATTGAGTATGCTCACGGACATGCTCATCAAGCCATTCTGCTTTGTGCCTTTCAATAAAGTTGTGTCACTGGTAGTACCAAATATGCATTACTTTTGTGGAGCACTGAAGATAGCTGCATTCAGACACAGGGTGTCTGGGCTCCCTCCTAAATCTGTGGTGACTGATGACTGCTTTGAGGAATCATGCAATGTAGACATGACATTATGTCTGTTTTGGCCATGTCTCTCATGACCTCTAAGGGTGATTCTCCTTCCCTCCACTGTCCTGAGTTACTGAGGCCGCCATGGCTGGAGGAAGCCCAAGCTTACTGTGTGCATGGGTCATGTAATTTGAGATTTGAACTCTTCTTAGAGAGCCCAGCACTTCTCATTGTATGGATGGAAAATCACAACCCCCCAAATTCAGGGATTTGCTCAAGATAAAATCCCAACTGTAGAACCACTAATAGAAATCAGTTCTCTTGATTTCTGAGTTCACTGCTCTTTGGACTTTTGGATGAGAGCCTTTTCCTGCTTTTACCAAAATAATTATCCAGGTTACCTTATTACCTTTTGCAATTTTCCTTTGCTGTTTTGAGACTCTGCTTCCACCTGTGATAAACACTAATGCTAATTTGTGTTCCTCTGTATAAATTCATCTGTATATTAAAAAAAATCCCTGCTAACCAATTAATTTTACTTTTCCTCTGTATCTCCCCAATCATTGATTAGACAATTTAAAGTCCTATTAGCACTAAAGACACAAATCTCAATAACTGGGAGAGTTATTGGGAGAGGAAGAAGTTAGCATTGATATATTAGCATTTTATGAGTCATTCTTACGTGCCTGGCAATGTGCAAACTGGTTTCATATGTTGTTCCATTCGATATCCATATAAATTATCAATAATTATGCCATCTGAACTTTACAGACAAGGAAAATGAGACCCAGAGGGATAATATAATTTGTTCACAGTGACATTGTGAGTGATGTCTCGGAGGCACTAAAGACTATGATGTTTAAGACAAGGAAAAATTCTATCCCTACCTTTCAAGGTCTTCTAGCAGGACTAAGAATTACATTTACCCAGGACAGATTCACAGGGAAAAATCCCCAAAGTTTTATTATGTGTGTATGGAGGTCCAGTAATGAAATTGAGGCCCAAGGAAATGATGAAGGCAGGATGTTTTTGTACTTTTAGACAAATAGACAATAAATCTATGGGGAACTGCCATGACAAAGAAAACTGAACTTTGGGAGTTTCAGTTAATAAGGATCTCAAAATAGAATTTGGGCTATGGTAGTAAATTAGTAAAAAGTAACAAGAAGTGCCAACACAGCCTTCTCAGCTCTGAATTCCTTGTCTCTGGTGATAAGAATGTCTCACTTTCTCCTGGAACAGAGAAAGTGGCTTTCATGGGGGAGATTTATTTCCTGCTTTCAGAGGGACAGAGAGGGGACTGAGTGTCCTTCTTGCACATGGTGTTTTTTAAATTGCTTTATTTCAAAATAACCAATATGCCAAAGTGGCACATTTTGGGGTAGCCTGCTCTTGGTCCCTACCTTGTCATTTCCTCCTCATCACAGCTAACTGTAAAATAAACTACTGGACCTCTCTTCTTCAGGGAGCAGATAAGAGGAGAATTGCACCAACTGGGTCAGTTCCTTTGGGCCAAGGCAGGAACGTACATGATTCTCCCCTCTGTTGAGAGGAGAACACACAGTAGGGGTGGCCCAGCCCTGGAGTCGTCACACATGCATGGCTAGGCATCAGCACAACTGTTAGCAAACACCAACTCTATCATTGCTTTGTCATTTGACCTCAGGCAATGTCCTTACTTTTTTTTTTTAAGAATCATTTTTTCCTTATCTCTGAATTGGAATTAATATAATCCACCTTAAGTGTTGTTATAAATATTTCATAAGATGATGCTTTCACAGTGAAGAGCACTATGTTTGTCCCATCTGAAATGCTCGGTAGAAACTGCTGGCTTACTGTTGCCACATGGGACAGGCGGCTCACACCAGAGGTATCTATGCATACATGTAGTCAAGACCTGGAAATGTGTCCAAACCAAGCTATGGAAGAAATGGCAATGAAGGCGGTCACATTCTTAGATCTAAGTCTAAGAGCTTAATAGAAGTACAAAACCCAGGGGCGCCTGGATGGCTCAGTGGTTGAGCATCTGCCTTCAGCTCAGGGCATGATCCCAGGGTACTGGGATCAAGTCCCACATCAGGTTTCCTGCAGGGAGCCTGCTTCTCCCTCTGCCTGTGTCTCTGCCTCTCTGTGTGTCTCTCATGAATAAATAAAATCTTAAAAAAATAGAAGTATATAAAATCCAATAAATATGAATATGAGGGATAGATTGTCAGTATGGGCAGGTGGGACAGGTAGGACACAGGTGGGAGACTAGTGAGCAATGCTCGTAGCAGGGTGTGTGTGTGTGTGTGTGTGTGTGTGTATGTGTGTGTGTGTGTGTTTAGACACACAAATAACATAAGCCAGGAAAGGACAGTCTCAGCTTTTTTGGTACAACAAAGAGTTAGGATATGTGAGTGGATATGTCAACACGTTTGCTATTGCATCTGAAATAAGAGGAACGGGGGAGATGGGGAATATGCCATAGAGAAGCACTGAAAAATACAAGTGGTCAGGGTACATGCTAAGGTAACACGTGACATGTACGTTAGAGGTAAAAAAAAAAAAAAGTCATGTTGCTTAATAAGGAAATGGTGAATACAAATGCAGTCCCCATTGAGAACATTGAGTTTATTTGTTCTTGGAAAAAAGCTCATGAAACTTGAAAACTATATAGAAATAGAAACTCCAGAGACCTTCAGGCAGCCAAGCTCGGCACTGTTTGGATTTATTCAAACAGTCCTCTGAAGTTGAAGGTTTACAGGCAATTGGGTTTTCACAGACTTGACTTAATTTTCAATAGGGGACAACTCACACTTAATCTTCCATTTTATTCAAGATAAATGAAAAGGAATTAGAAGACACCTTGGTGAGTTGGTACAAACACAGCATCATTTATAGAATCATTTAATGGAAGTTGTTGGATGTCATTTAGAATTGGACTTCGCAGAGTATTATTCTCTTTATACTTGAACCAAAATGGAGGTTATTCTTATATGTTTTCAAGCATGTATTGGCCACAATAGTTTCATGGAGGGTAAAAAAGCTGAGCTGTAGAATAACATCAGAAATTATTACAAACATACACATAAATACTTTGAATGCCATCCTTACCTGTAATCTGTAATGCCTTTAAGAATATGTATATTCTTTCCTCCTCTATCAATCATCTATCTATTGTTTGTAAGCAGATGCATTCACAGAGCTACTCTCTGAATATAGGAAACATGATGAATACATACTGAAACATTCAGTTTCACAGATATTGTAAATAAAATGTTCATTGTCTTTTGAGTTTGAAATGTGTAAATACCTAGAGGCTGTATTAAAGTTTATATAATTAATTTCCAATATCTGCACATCATGAGAGCTGGGATGAACTTTTAACAGTGGCTATAAAATTTAATCCACTTAAAAACAAAGCTAAATTTTATTCTTTGGCCACTCATTTTATGACTTAGCTAATAACTGGGCTTTTACCAAAGACTGGCTGGTACTCTGACACTGAGCAGATATTACTATTGCTCTTTCTTTTCCCCCTTTAATAAAAGGTAACTAAGGCATAGCAGAGGTAAGTGCCTTGCACAAGGTCATACGGTTCTTTCTTTTTCTAGAGTCTACCTGGTTTAGCCACTATGGTGCAGTGCTTCAACTAATACATATGCATTCACTGAATACATTCCAGAAATTGACAATTCTTATTTTGCTCATGTTTTTTGAAAGTAAGCTTAATTAACTCCCTATGTGATTCTCACAATTTTATAGTGAGTTTGCCCACTACTGGCCTACATTTTTTCTTTGATTTTACAGCGTTGTTCCAAAGAGAAGATAGCCTGATTCTTTGGGCTGTATGTGTAAATGCCATAATTATATGTTTGTATGCTGAATTATCTTGATTGACCTTTGAAATTTATTGTTTTTCTTTAAGGAAATCATTCTCATAAATGCCATGAGCAGATTGTATGCCCATGAATAAATAAGACCATCATATTAAAAAAAGAGAGAAAATCATTTGTAGAGAATTTACTCATTATTCTTTGATTCTAGTAATACAAATAAAAGAACAAAATTGTATTTTTTTCACAGAAAATTGTACTCTTTTATGTCAGGCATTTTTCTTATACATTATCAACTCTAATCAAGTTGATTAAATATAAAAAATATATTAAATGCATTTTCTTTTTTTTAAAAAAAGATTTTATCTATTTGAGAGAGTGAGTGAATGAGAGAGAGAGAGAAAGAGCACAAGCTGGCAAAGGGAGAGAACCAGACTCCCTGCTGAGCAGGGAGCCCGACGCAGGGCTCAATCCTAGGACCTTGGGATCATGACCTGAGCCGAAGGCAGATGCTTAACTTAGGCACCCCTAAAATGCATTTTCTTAAGTGACATCCAGAGGATATACAACAAATTTTGAGAAAAAAGAATATGATATAAATAAAATTTGCACTATTATATTGTGTTACAGTACCACTTGCTACAAAAATTGCACATTGACCTCTCCCCATTTCCATCTCATTTGTGCATTTATGCAGAAATCAGTATTTTTTCTTCATGTCTGTATGTTTGTTTAGAGACTACATTTCTTTTTATTGTTCTGGACCAGTAAGTAAATGGATTAATTAGGATCACAGGTCCACTTTAGTTATCAACTATAATAATTTGTTCTAATTGGGCTTGTGTTGGCTCATTACAATCAGTGTCTACCAATCAGTAAAAGAAAATTTCACAAATATGCAAATGGCATTTCCCAGCAGGGAACCAACCGACCATTGTCAGTAGTAATGAAGGTTCTTGTCTTATGATTAATAATTGATAATATTGAGCAACAGAATCATGAATAGGACTCTGAAGAATGAATTTATTAGCAGATATTCCTATATATTAGATATTACACATCACTTGCAATCACAAATCACACATATAAACCTTTCTTAGAATTTCTTAAGGTTCTATATGTATATACCTAGAAAAGAAATTGCAAAAAGTGTTAAAATTTTTCTGTGTACTATTCATCATGGTATTATGAGTCCATATTTTTCAGATTTTCAGTGTAGGAAAACTAGTTATAATTTTTTTTTTTTGTAGCAGATAGAGACTCCTGTAAAATGTGGGTACGAAGAGTGACTGCACTATAAAGGGAGCCAAACTGCCTAGGAGAGAGCCCATTCTGGAAGGCTATCTCATTTCTTCACCAAATTATAAATAAGCCCATGGTACTCATGGTCTCAAAAGATAAATGTACATGACATGAATTGAATGATATTATTTGGCTATACTTGGGACTAACAATTGAGTGTCTTTACAATACTTCCTAAAAGAAGTATTGCGGTATTTTTTAAGATGCCATCAGTTGAAAGACAAAACACTGTTTTATGTAGCACTACAAAAGAATACAGCTATCGATTAAACTGTAACTCATAGTCGACTTGAGAGATATTAAAATGTGAAAAAAAAGAATCGATGGGATGTAATAATATTTCCCTATTCATGGAACTATTTAGACACACCCACACACAAAAATCGTTTCAAGGGTTTACTTGGGTAAGTTCTGCAATAAACCATAACTCCAGGAGGGTAAATTCCCTTAATTTCTCATCGCTATTTGAATTTGTTTTCCACAAAGCCAGCTTCATTCTTTCTGTCTTCTGTACTCTTCTCACTTTGCCTTTCCTTGAGACATTTTCATCATTGTAAGATGACACCATCACACAGTTTCCATCAAAGACGCTAAAACCACCCCTTTGGGCTTGTTCTTATGGGTAGTGTAAGACAATGCTGCTTCTTCAGAAATTTCTTTTCATCTGACATTATAAAAGGAAATAAAAGAATTTGTTTTTTAAACTCCTATTGTTCAAAAGGTTTATTATTCTTGGAACAGTGTGGTTTTTTAGTTAAGTGTCTGAGGTTAACTTGCTTTTATTCCATATACTGCTAGTAACAAGAGCATGTAAAATGACAGGTAATAGAGAATGAAAACACTCTTATTTTCTAAGCAAGAAGTTTTACATGAAACTCTGTTATTCTTTTTTTTCCATCCACCAGACCTAACCATAGAATTGATGGCCTTGGACAGCAGTGCATGTGGGCAGCCCTGCTGGTGGTGTTCAGGGTGTTAGAGCCATCTTGCTGATATTTTAATAACACTGATGCTATTTGTCCTTAAACTACACAGAATTCTTCTGGTGACCAGGTGGCAAAAAATTACTGGAAATAGGAGTATACCAAATCCTGTTTTTAAAAAGATACACTGTAATTCTTATTATGGGAGGCTCTCCATATGCATACGAGCTTTTAAATTACTTGCAATGTTATAATAAGGTTCAAAGTTACTAATGACCATGCCCCTTTTCTTTCACTTGCTTATTTTTAATAAAATATCAGGAAAATTCATTAAAAAATTAATTTGTGTCTTCTCAGTTGCTTCTTACCTGAGGACATTTTATTACATATGTAAAGCTTACAACCTAAAAACCAAATTTAGAAAAGGACTCCTTTTCATATTTGTGTGTGTGTAACAGATCCATGAAAATCAAATTATTTCAGGGCATGTGAGGCCTTGTTATCTCCGATAATTCCAGCCTCACCAGGCAGAAGCACAAGGGACATTTGTGATGTGGTTTCTGATGAATGGCTTCGATCACAAAGACAAGAAAAATATCCTTGATAATGTTGCAGATGTGTGCCAGAGGACCTACAAATGCTTTTAGTAATAGCATTAAAAGAACTCCAATGGTTCTAAGAACAAGAATGCTCTGGAAACAAATTCTAGAGGGGCCACTTGCTTACATATCCAGCTTTAATCATCTCTTCAATGACTGGAATCTTAGTGAATCTCTTAGAAATAGTTCTAGTTCAAAATTTAACACGGTGGCTGAAATCTCCCACACTCCTCCAAAGCCAAAACTGTCTTCTGAAATAAGATTCTTTATGGAGGTTTAAGGAACTTCCAATAAGCTGGTGATTTAAGAAATCAGTCAGGGTCCGTTGTCATAACCATAGAACGAGCCCAAGTGGTGTTTTCAGTAATGCTCACCCAAATTTTGTGATGGCATCATCTTACCAATCTGATTAAGGCATGGAGAATGTTTGATATTTCAAGGAGTAAAAGCAAAGATGAATTACTAGATCCCACAAACTTCTTAGTCACTTGAGAAAAATAACTTTCTTGCTCTTTTCTTGTATTCTATACACCACCAGGCAGCACACTCAGTAGAGTAAGCAGTTTATAAGCCTGTGAATGGTTAATCAATGGCTAAGCTCTACTTCAAAACTTCTTGAGTGGGTTAATAGTAATTAACTATTTTGTTATCTTTCTCAGTGAGGGAAATAAAATATTTTTTAATAGTCTTACCGATTTAATGATTCTTGTTATCCAGTACTTTACAGTGCAAATGTACTATTTTATCCAAAATGTGGTGAACTTTTTCTAGACATCAAATTCTTCAAACAAGAAGAGAAATATTACCTAACTTAGATGATGGAGATATATCAAAGTATGCTTATTCTTGTGCCCTCCTCCCCCTAAGAAGGAAGGTAATTAAAAGGGCAAATCAAGGTTTTAATCACACATGCAATGTTAAAAGATTATACTGAATTCTCTGTTACAGTTCAGAAATGGTTGTTGAGATATTATTTCTCATTCAGATTTGTGTATCTGCAAGAAAGTGATACTGTTAAATCATTTCTCTTTAAAAAGATGAAAGTAAATGCTTCAGGAGCCTGAACAACAATGTTTGGGGCATGTATTGCTTATATAGTTTGTTACTGATTTGATCTTGTAATGTTATAAATGTAAATATAATAAAAACATATACATATTTTCTATGTGCTCAATAATAATCTCACATGGCCCATTTTTTAAAACTGGAAAGCTAGGGGAAGATGAGCTGTGTCATCTTCTTATTTTGTAGGATATACATAATAAATAAAATGCATCATTTTTATGTCTGAGGTCTGGGGGTAGCTTTCTGACTCCCAGGTTATACTTTTGCCTAGTTTATAGCACAGGCCTTCATTTTATTTAAATAAGCAAATAAAGAGTTAGATAGTGCCTAAGTACTGTTTTCATAGTTGTTGGAACTTTATCTTTCAAAGAGATTTGTGCATGCAGAGGCAGTTTCTTAAAAGAAAAAGTAAAAATCATGTCTGAGAGACCTGGGGGATCTTTACTGAAGGTTCCAGAATTTGAGGAATCTGGGCAGTTGTCAAGTTGTGGTAGCATGCCCTCTGAAAAACATCAGCTTGGCTTACTCTGAAGAATGCGCTAGATATGAAATAATCTTATTAGTATTAACCTTCAGAGAAAAGCATAGTTGTGTAATTGTGTTTGAAATTAAACCAAATGCTCCATTTGCATGTATTCACCAAACTGATGGAGCCTCTGATTTTGTAATTTTTTAGAAACATTTGGTTTCTTTGGTGAGCCTGCTATTTAAACACCTGCCCCACTTTTCCGTCTCTGAGCACTCAGATCCATGGGGCACCCACTATCTCCCCCCAGCTGTAGACTGCCTGAGATCTTAGTCAATGGACTGCTGGTCTCTAACCCCTAACAGCAATTGTTTGGCTCTGCTCCGGGGACAGGCTTCTCAGCCTCACAGTACATTATCATGTTTACCACACAAGGCAGCATCAATAGCAAATGTGAATTAAATTTTGTTTTGCAAATTTTTTGGCACAAGATTGTTAGACATACTTGAAAGGGATTGAAAGATATTATTTCACTACAGTTGGGAATAACAATTTAGTGTCTTCACAAACATTGTAGGTCCTATAATTATTCAAAATCACTCCTACAGATGGATCGCTATCATAATAATGAACCTTTTCATGGTACTTGCCATGTGCCAGGTCTGTTCACAGTACTTTACAGATTTTAATGCACAAATACCTCATAACAACCAAATAAGTAGGACTATTATATCCTCATTTTACAGATAAAGGAAAATGAGACATTTAGAAGGTAATGACCCAAGATACCCAAGATGATACAGCCAGTAAGTGGTGGAATTGGGATGTGAACCCAGGACACACCCTAAGTGCTCTCCTTTATAGTAGACAATATGGTTTTGTCAAAGAGCTCTTGGAATTGACTTCAAGACAATACAATTCAATGACTGTATTGCTGAGCATTTTGTCTGTTCAGAACAGCTACAAGTAAAGCTACAACTGTTAAGTGTAGTTAACTAATAGCAAGTGACATCACGACTGTTAATTTTGGTTGCAGACATCAGGAGATTCTGAAATCGTTTGAAGTTATATTTTCTCACTGATTTAAGCCCCTGGAAACATTTCATATTAATTAGATAATTGTTACAATGGGTGATATTTAACCAAAATCTTTCTAAAAGACTGTTATGCCAACGTCTTATTAATGCTTCTTCAATTAACCACACAATCATATTAATAATCCTAAAGCCACTCATTCATCCCTATGAAAGGCCAAACATCCCATATAAAGCCTGGCTTTCACTTGTCACACTTAGGCATTAAGAAAGCTCTTTAAAGCACTTCCCAAGTAGATGAAAAAGTGTATGTAGTATTCACAAAACTAGAAATATGTTAAGAATAACATATGATCATTTGTTAAATTACTTTTTGTTTTCTTAAAAAGATAATTTTGTGTCAAAATATTGTGTAATGGATAATTTTAAAAATGAAAACAAATATAATACTACGTATAGAACTCTGTAGTCTTTAAACTAGAACAGAATTGTGTCATCCAGTGAGTTGCCCACTTATTTCCCAAAACTCCACCTGTCCCTTCATAATATGAAATCTAACACATCTCTGTAAATCTTGAAGGATGGTCACCTCTTAAGATTATGGCCAATAATCATTCCATTATTTGCTTTTCAAAGAAGTTAGTAGTAGAGCTTATAATTTTTTCTCAGCTACTTGTAAAAATTGACTATTTCAGATTCTTTACTGAATTATTTCTTAGCTTGACCTCAAAACTGTAGTAGAGTTCCAGAACAGGATAACAAACAAATCATTCTGTTGGTAAACAGTATATGCTCCTTCTGCAAATATTTTATTATTGGCTCTGAAACACATACAGAAAGAGCTAGAATTCTCAGAGAATCTAGGACAAATATAAAGACAAAAAGAAAGTGGAAACCTTTCCAGTAGTAGCTTAATTTTCCTGGTTATTTCGGGTCCACAGTTGAATCTCTGATGATCCAACCGTATGCGGTGATATGCAGAGAGCACTGCTTTGTATTTCATTCTCTATGCACCCCACCCCTCATTGGGAAACTGTGCCAACAGGTCATGAGGAGATACATGGAGATACATGGAGCACATGGTGCCCTACCAGCGGCCACAAGGAACTTCTTTTGGCATTTGCTGAAGAGGACATGAGAGGCATGGGATTCAGTAACTGGGGCAAGTTCTCGGGGCTGGAAGGTGGGTCGGGTCAGGTGGACATGAGGGTGCTGACGTGAATGGGGCCACATATACATGGTGTGCATCAGACCTCAGCGACATTCATTTCCAAGCTGTTAGGTTACCAAGGGAGGAGCCTTACCCGGGCCTTCTGCTCCATTTCTAGCATTAATCTTTCATGTTGCTCAGCTATGGCCAGTGTCGCAGAATGGACCTTCTGATAGATCATTTCTCCTTCCCTTGTTTGAAAAGTGAATAGTCCTTCTCCTGTGTCACACATTCTGTGAGGATAGAGATAGGGAAAGAGATGGGTCTTCATGTGTTCAAGTGCGTAACAGTTCTCCACGCAAAAGATGCCCTCACCCTGTTGTCACCCTCCTCCTTGACTTTCATGGGAGTTAGTGAAGCAGATTCACCCTTGAGCAAGCCAACCAATCAACAAGCACATGTCTAAATGGTACATGAGATGGAACAAAGGGTAGAAACCCATGTCTATTTAGAGTTTGAGAAGTGTGCACAACAGTGTACAGAAGCAGACACAAGCGGGTTCAGTCACTGTCGTGCATCTTTTACACATTTCTTACTAATAAAAACAAACATTTGTTTTCCTTAAGGATTTTCACATTTGTTATTGTAACTCTACTTCCTATGATTTGATAGCTCTTGAAATTTAAAGAATTTAAGAAGAATCTGCAGAATCTGAGAATTTTATACTCACTGCGGTAAGAACCAAGGATACCACACACTTTTTAGTTTATGGATTTGCAGACACAGGCTACAGCTGATGCTGTTATTTAAACCGAGATATCCTTAAGCAGATCTTGTGCATCGTAGGAAATGCTGCACCATAAAGACCCTATTTGGGTGTGAGGATACTTGCTTTGAATTTTGGCTTTGCCACTTACCAGCAGTGTGAACTTGGACAAGTTAAATAACTTGCCTACGCCTCCTTTTCACATCTCTAATGTAGGAACAATAATAACACTCATCTCATAAGATCCTTATGATAGTTGAAAGACTAATCTAAATATCCACCACAGAGAAATGAGTGACTTAATTTTAGTATTTTTATCTTATGGGCTATTCCACAGTGATTACTATGTCATTTCTGAGAGCATATAATAACATTAAAAGTTCTTATTATGTACATTCAAGAGGAAAAATCAGAATAGAAATTCTTTTTCAATTATTTAGTTATAATTACCTTTTTAAAACATATCTTTATTGGAATAAAACCACTGACACCTTGTTAAGGCAAGAGGATTATAGGTAGATTTTATTAACAAAGACTAATTCTAAGATGAAAAATATCTCTAATTAATACCTGAAGCCAGCTTTTAAAAATAATTGGAGGCTGTCAGAGAGACCCACTCAATATCATTATGATGTTAACCACTCAGATACTGGATATTAGCTGGATGGCTGTGTCTTCGGTTTTCAGATTATAACATAAAAAAATTGCACAAGATGCTCATGAGGCCAAACTATGTCTTCTGGCACCAAAAGGATTTTGGATTCTTCTCTAGGATTCTCTAAGGAGTTTTCAGGAGAAAAGAAATGTCTCAAGAGGCTTCAGACATCACAGAGGCTGCGAATGCCATCCCGTAGGGCCCCATAGAGCCAGCACTTAGCTTCTGTGAAAAAGATCTTAATAAAATTCACACAGCGTGAAATGGAAAGTCTGGGGGGAAAATGAAGCGTTTTCACAAAGTGAAACAAATGAGCTTTCTTTGTTGATTCAGAAGAGTAAAGAAGTCCAACAGCCAGAGCAGGGCAGGGATTGACAAGTAGTGAGTGGGGCTTGTTCCAGGGTGAGTATTGTTCACTGTCATCTGAAAAGCACTGCTTATTAGCCCTCGGAAATGAGATAATGAAGACACCAGCTGTCACTCCTTAGTCGCTGAGATGCAAAGGTCTAACACTTGCCCACCTTCTGGGGATGAACTGCCCTGAGAGGGTCTGAAAGCTTACAGAAGGTTTTCTCCAGCCTCTGAAAGGCAGCCTCCTGTAAACTTCAGCCTTTGATCAGCAAACTAAGAATGCAAACATGCTAGCTTTAAAAAGTGAAGACATTTTAGGCAAAGGGTGTTCTTTCTTCAATGTATCTAAAACTTCAATGCATCTAAATCCTTAAAGAATGTCAAACTTCTTCAGTAAGATTAGTTCATACTTGACGACTTTTGTCTGCTGTATTGGAATCAGTCATTTGGGTCTTCCTGCTTTTTGTTTAAAACATGGCCTCCTGGGACTCATAAGAAACAGATACAGAAATTTCTTTTTTTCTTATATGTCTGAATAGTTTTTGTGGGAGTAAGCCAGTATTAGCGAAGATGGGGGAAGAGAGGAAATCATTTTGATGGTCATCGCCCAGCTACTCAATGTGTGGTCCACAGACCAGCAGCACTGGCATCACTGGGAGCCTGTCCAGACTACTGGATTGGAACCCACAGTTAACAATATTCCAGGTGACTCCTGTGCACATTAGAGTTGGAGAAGCACTGGCCTACAGAACTCTTTCTACATGTCACCATTTCATGAAAGGGAGCCAGAGATGACACCTGGGACCCAAATGAGGACCAATCAGAAGCTGTGTCTGTGCAGCTTCAGACAGTGACATATGAGACCGAAGGGCAGAGAGGATGTACCATGACCAAAAGGGCAAAAAAACAAAACAAAACAAAACAAAACAAAACAAAACAAACAAACAAACAAAACAAAAAAACCCCAACAAACAAACCCTAAAAGAATCCTTTCCTTAACTTGGGAAGAGCTAAGATACATGTGCTACCTACATTTGAGTACTCTAACCCCCTTGCTGCTAACATGCACATTCCTCAGTTGCATTTATTTGAAGAAAAGTCGAAAATATGGGGTCTGTCATGACTCTAAACTGAATTCGATTGAAATTTATTTACTGCTGTTAGCTCTCTTTATACTTAAGGTATTTTCACAAAATTAATACTTTTTCTTATCAAAAATTGGATGCTAAAGAATATCATCTCTAAGGTACCGTTAGCTTTAAGGTACAAATGAGGGTAGAACTGATAAAATTCCAAGTAGAACTGATACACTAATTTCCAGGATGGTTTTGTTTTCGTTTTTTGTTTTTGACACTGTGATCAAGGGGTCATTATAACAGTATGTGATCCAAAAGACAAAGGGCAGAGATTTCAGCCATCAAGTCACGTCTGTCATGTTCATTTATCACAGATTTATCAAGGAGGTCCTGTCAACCAGGCATTGCCCCGAGCCTGAGGATGGAAAGGATGGAAACATACACACGACTCCTTTTCTCTGAGTACAGGGGGGATAAGCCCTGTGCTGAGAATGATACATGTGACTGCAGAAGTGCTGGCAGGGAGGGGGGTTGGGCCAACAAGAGGTAACGGGGGAGTGACCTGAACACATTATCTTCCCAGTTCAGTCCCTGATCGATAGAATGAGAGCAACAAAGCTTGGCCACAGGATTGTTTTCATTTGCCTTTTAATTAAATCAAGTGACAGTGGTCAGGAAGGGATGAATTCAGCAGACCGGGGTTGCCTGACCCCTGCACCTTCCAGAGAAAGGCCTGTATTTGGTGGTGGTGGTGGGGGAGGTACCTTGGCTGGTTACTGGACTGTAACCTCCAATCCTTTGGAATGCTCAGCCTGTTAAGAGTGAATTTTTGTGTGCCTGAGGCCTTGAGCCATGCTGTACCCATGTGGCCAGATGAATTTATCTTTTTTTTTCTTAAAGTGAGAGAGTCATGAGAGGTGGGGAGGCCGAGGGACAGGGAGAAGCAGACTCCCTGCTTAGCAGAGAGCACCCCAAGTTCATGACCTGAGTCACCTGAGCAGTTAAGGCAAAAACTCACCTTGAGCCACCCAAGCACCCCAAGTTTATCCTTATATAATGCCTGTTTTGCTCCAGTGGAGACTGGGGTCTGAGTGACTCACATTCATCCCGTGGCCTCTGCCTGCCAATATGACTGATCCTTAGTAAAAATTTTGATGCTGAGGCTTGCTATAGCTTCCCTGGTTAACGAGGCTTCTGCTCTTTCACACATCATCGTGGGGGGAACAAGCACATCCCATGTGACTGACCTGGGAGCAGGGGAGAGGGTGAGTCCTGGAAGCCTGAGCCTTGACCCTCCTGGCCTTCTTCCCTTTGCTGGCCTTACTCTGCACTTGCACTATAGTAACCAGACCTATGAGTAGCATTGCCTTTTCTGAGTCCCATGTCTTTTTAGAAGGGCACCCAATCTGAAGGTGGTGTAGGGGACTCCTCCACTCAAGGCAGCCAGCATGTGTTTGGTGGCCAGTAGGGTCTGATTCAGTAGGAGTCTAAGAAAATTCTAGTATTTTCCCTCAATGGCTCTTTTTCAAATTCCACTTATTCTTTCCTTGTCTCTCCCACCTTGCCACTCACTTCCACAGTCATTTGAAGTAATGACTCCCAGTCTCATCTCCACTGTGTTCTAACAAGTAAGGACCAACCAGGGTTCCTGTGAATGTCCGTGTCACAGGAAACAGAACTCCCAATGAGGGGTTCTGCTATGCAGGCTTCTCCCACTTCTCAAAGGGGAGAAACAGCTTCTGAAACAGGGTGACCTGGAGGCGATCTCACTTGAGGCTGTGCCTGCATCCTGCAAGCTATTAGTGGTTGCCCTCCTTCTCCTGCCTTGAAGTCTCAAACTTAACTCTTTACAAAGGGGTGATTTCAAAATTCCAGTCTTCTTCCAAATGGCAAACAAAAGAAATTCACCAAAAGTTCTGCAAACACTTTACTTCAAAAAAATGAACTTCAAAATGCTTATCTGTGGGTCTTTCTATCTTTCTTTCTTTTTTTTTTTTAAAGATTTTATTTATTTATGCATGAGAGACACACAGAGAGAGGCAGAGACATAGGCAGAGGGAGAAGCAGGCTCCCTGCAGGAAGCCCAATTCAGGACTCGATCCCAGGACCACAACCTGAGCCGAAGACAGAGGCTCAACCACTGAGCCATCCAGGTGTCCCTTTGTGGGTCTTTCGAAACAATTTGACCACAGACGAATCTGTGCACTTCTGGCAATGTTGTCCACGTTCATGGTTGCATGGCTTTGTTCTCTATGTAAGTTTTGCAATATTATAGATATGTTTCATGACCAAATATTTGTCCTCTGTGCGCACAAAAGTTTTAAACTCTCAGCAATGGAGAAGAGCAGGAGTACTTTCCTGAAAACCCTGTGGTGTATCTATTCAGTATTTAAAATTTAATGTTTAATTATAGAAAGTAATGAAATTCTTCAAAGCGCAGCCTTTCTGCAGAGCGAGTAAAACCAATTAACACTTTTATTCCATTAACAGTTTAATCTTTATTGTCATTTAACAATGCAGGCATTCTACTTTTCTGTTAGCAGCTATGAAAAGGCTGAAGTTTCTATCAGCTCTGATGAGTCAAGACTTGGATCTGTGGTAAGAAACTGCCAGCAAAATGGACAAATAGACAAAAGCAATAGCACAGCAAGACTGGAAATAGACTCAACTGTCAGGAGAGCTAAAAACGTGATGGGAGTGTCATCCCCAGTCTGTGAGGGAAGCTGGATTCTCCAATAAAGCGTGTTGGACATGAGTTTCTCTAAAGCAAGTGAAAAACAAAAAGTAGTAGAAGAAAACAGAAGAATTCCTATATAAACTCAGAAGGAGGAAGGAGTTTCAAGCTATGATCCAAGCCAAAAGGTGACCAAAGGAAAATAATGAATCTGCTTGAAATCAACCTCTAAGAAAACAAAAACAAAACAAAAACAAAACTAAAAACTAGGAAAAATATTTGGAACTCACAACACATGATGTGTTCTCATCTATAAAGTAGGTTTATTATGTCAGTACTTTTTTCAGAGGGCTGTTCGAACATTAAATGAATTAATATATGTAAATCTTAAAATACTATCTGTATAATTATTATTCATTAAATAGTAGTATTTTTATCACTACTACTGTCAAAATATCTAAAGCATAGTGCTAGATGAAAAAAAGGGTGACAGTAATATGTGTAGTATACTAACATGTTTGTAAAAAAAGTATGTCTTTGCTTGCATGTACATGAAACTCTGCACAAATGCACAAAAATGTAACTGTGCTATTTATTGGGGGTGAAGTGGACGTGATAAAAAAGGTTGTAAGTTTAGGAGGAATATTTATATTTTTCACGATACTTCTAAAAAAAAGAAGTGCTACTAATGTATTAATTGGATTTAATTAATTAAAATTAATGTTAAATTTTAAAGCAAGGGTCAGAGTACTCTCACGGGTTTTTTTGTGAAGATGTGGTATTTATAATGTGTCTAGCTCTGTCTCTTGTGACTTAGCAAATACACTTTTACTGTTAAACTTATAAAATATACCGATCATGTGGATCCTCCCTTCCATATGAAAACACATAATCACATAATCTCTGGCCAGTGTAGCACAAACATCTGATCTAATTTTCAAGACAACCAGGTTTGCAGAGTTCTGGTGTGTAATGAATTGAAGTAACAGCAACAATTGTAGCAACAGTGAAAATAATAGCTAGCACCCATGGGGTACCGATAGGCCAACCTTGGTGTTGACACAGTATGTGCATTACCTCACTGAGCCTCAAACATCTACAAGGTCCTCACTGCTTCCCGTTACAGAAAACACCATCCTAAGGAAGCAAAGAAATCTGCCCAAGATCGTTGAAATTTAAGTGGCTGAGCTGTGGTCTGAACCCAGACCTGTGATTTTCAAGCACACCTTATTATCACAGAGCTAGATTTTGTTCATTCAAGATGAGAAGCAGAAACGCATGCATAATTCTTCAATTATGAAAATTTCTGTAGAGGAGAGAAAGAGAGAGCTGAGAACAGGGCTTGAGATAAAATGTTTTGAAGGTGGTCACTCCTTCTTTGCTGCTGTTCCTTTTCTGTCAAATCAAGTTCCCGAGAATATTTCTCAATGGCATGCCCGTAAAATGCATGTTAAGGTAAATCAGGCAATTAATCAATAAAACAGGTGAATTGCAATCACACCATCCCTGCACTCCCAAATTCATGTCAAGACCTTTTTAAGGAGGAAGGTATAGTAGAACATTTGTCATCCTCTCTGCCTCTTGACTTTATTATTGTATGACTCCAAATATTTAATGCATATGGTGGCTGTTGGTTGATTTCACTGTTGGTACCTTAGGGATACAACGCTTTCCCGCAAACAAGTTAAGAAACCTGATCCTGCAAGGAGATCTTGATTTTAGTCCAGCATCTGCTGAAAATCAATTTTGTGAAATAAATTTTTTTGAAATACCTTTTTTTGATCCTTTATAAAAAGTTTTTTTAATCAAAGCGTTGTTCTAAATGATCTCTAGTGTACAAATGTGTTTGAAGATTCTCTAAGTCTTCCACTTGTGATGGCCAAATCACAATCAAATTAATTAAAATATTTCCATCTTTTCAAAATATTTTCAATGTTTCAATTTTATTCCATTTTATTTACTTTTTCTTACTTTTGAATTAACTCCTTTGGTTTTTCGACTCAATGCAAAAAAAATCAATCGAGTGTCCCTAAAATTTTGGCTTTAGTAAATTTTTAAAAAGAGATACATAAAAGATGCTCTTCTACTTCACCTTCCTTTCTGCCTCAAAAATTTAGAACTGAAAAATCCACCATGTAAAGATCTAAAGTCATAGCACTTTACTTGCTATTTAATTATGTCAATAAATGATCACAAATAACTACCATTGTCATTATTAAATTGGTATATTATAGGTTTTTGAAGGTTTAGGGCAAGAATTTTTTTTAAAGGTTTACAGCTAATTGTATATTCATCCTATATACATCTCCTGGTGGCTTTATTGGAAAAATAAATTCTCCTGGAGTAGGAGTTTAACAACCTTAACGCTCAGTGTCAATCACAAAAAGCACCTCATGCACTCCATACACTTATTGATTGAAATGACTTGAAAATTATCAGTATGATGGCTACCTGACAGGTATTGATTTTGTAGTCCCTCATAGTGAAAAATAAGGCAAAATAAAATGTAAAAGAGAAAAAAAAATTTTGAAGAATGATCCTACAGCCTAAGTGTATTCTTCCGAATGGAGCTGGCCAAACTGCCAAAAAGAGGACAGAGAACTGATCCATCTTATGCTCCTGGCTGATGTACACTTGTTCTATTTTAAAACTGTTTGGGGGAGGCTGGGCATATATCATATGAAAAAGCTACCAACATCTACTCAAACCTATTTGGCTGGGAAAGAGCTAATAACAAAATCAAGTCAAGTGAAAACTTAAATTCTGTCATTTAGAAATTATATTTCCCTTTTAAAGTGAATTTGACTGTCAAGATATGGTTGGGGAATTTTTACAGTTTAACAGGCAAGTTACTAATATTTACTCACTGAATTAAAAGAGTTATGTTTCTCTTCACTGTTTTGAGAGGAACCTAAAAATGAGATCATTCTATTCCCTCAGAGCAAAAGAGCCTATAATCAGGGCTTCCAAATTATGTTTTTATTCTCTTTTTGCTCCGAATATAATTAATGAAGGTAATTTTTAAATTAAAGATAACTTCAGTATCTCAAGTGACTAGAGAGGAAAATGTTTAAACTGTATCCACGTAGAAAAGAAATGCAAGACTATACTTGATTTTACATTAATTTACATTTTCATATTACAATCTTGCCTTTTCTTTTTAGGGTATTTTTATGCATTCATTGACATTTTCTTTTGGACATCAACCAATCACATGTCAGGCACTGTATTAGCTGCTGGAAAATATTTTTAAAAATCATATTAAAAAAGAAATAAGCAAATAATAAACATTAACTTATGTTGCCTTTACTCTCATTTATCTTTCCTTTAAAAAACTCAGCAAATGAGTAGGTGATTATATGAAATACATAATATAATAACACATTTTGGAGATTAAGAGCTAGTGAATTGGTTATCTTTATTGTGTTAAAATTTTCTATAGAGGTTTTTGGTTGACAGATCACTGATAGAGTATAACTTTTAGTCTCTCTGTCATTATCAAAACCAGCCACCCAGTAAAATGACACAATCATTCTGATATACTGAGGGCAAATACTGATGGGTATTTCAAAAGATGTGAATGTATGTTTAAGTTACAGCCTTTTCATTAGTTTTGTAACAGAAATGAAAATTTAGTGCCATGGTGAAAACATGAATTTACTTAAATTTTAAAAATTGAAGAATTTCAAATGCAACTAGATTTTTTTAAATAATGCCAAATGTCATCATTCCAAGTTAATAGATGTTATTTTTTATTTTAATTTTTAAATATTTAATTTATTTATTTATGAGAGAGGAAAGCAGAGACATAGGCAGAGGGAGAAGCAGGACTTAATCCCAGGACTCCGGGATCACAACCAGAGATGAAGGCAGACACTTAACCACTGAGCCACTCAGGTTTCCCAGGTTAATAGATTTTAAACCTTAAATTTTAAACTCCATTTAAATTTTAAATTATATTCCTTCAAAAATCAAAATTGGGAGTATAGTCAATGCTATTGTAATGATATTGCACCGTGACAGGCTCCAGTTGTGGTGAGCACAGCATAACATATAGAGATGTTGAATCACGAAGCTGTACACTAGAAACGAATGTAACATAGTGTGTCAATTGTACTAAAATAAAAAAAAACTGAATTGAAGATATGGTGAATAGATCATCTGAATCACCTTCAAAGTAGAAGCTAAGAAATGGAGCAAATATTTTCCCATCATAAATAAAAGTGTCAACCCTCTTATGTTATCCCCTGGTTATCTTAGACTTTCTTAGGTGTTAGAGTTTGGGGCTCAACAAGGTTTATCCTGATGTGTCCTAGTTAAGAACTGAGCAGCCATCTCTGTTTCCCCTCATGAATTAGGTATAAATTTATATTATGGCACCTGTAATATCTCACACTTTTAATTTTACATGCCTTTTTCCCAACTAGACTTTTAATACAAGACATGAAAGGAAGGAAAATCACACTGGCTCAAAAATCTAAAAAAATCTAGAGACAAAGCAGCAACGATTCAGGGGTTCTTAGGGGAGCTGACTTCTGAGAATATAATTCCTTTTACTCTTTGAGCAAGTTTTCCATCCCTAACCCCCCACCCATCCACCTTCACCTCCAACCTACGTGAAATAGTTTCCAGATTCCTACATATACCAAGTCATGGAATGAAGTAAATGACAGAAGAGATACTGATATTGAAGGTTCTAGAAAAGAGGTACAGAAATGGACACTACATAAGTGAAAAAAAATATTACTCATCCTACTCTTACCAAATTTTGGTTTTCAGTATTGCTGTTCTTAAAGTTAGAAGGTTTGGCTACCTGATTAATAAGGTCTTTCAAATACAGAATTATCTAACTAAGCTACGACTTAGTTCCATTTAAGGGGGGTAGTTTTCTTTAAACTCCATCTGGTAATAGCTGTGTTTCAAGAGGTGGTCCAGACTATTGAAACATGATTTACTATGTTGTGTTTCTTCAGTCTTGACTTGGGTACTTCTACTTTTCTTTAGTAACTTCCATGTAAAGGTTAAGAAGGTGGAGGCACATGAAGTCATCTTACTGCTGCCCAGGTGTTCAAGAAGAAAGGGCATGGGCTCCAGCATGAACCTGCAGGTCATATCATGGTTCATTTATGTCCATCTCAGATCAGCGCAGTTTATCATTTATTGAGCTTCAATAGTCACATGACTACTATTGGAAATTCTCACTCAGGGGATCCCTGGGTGGCGCAGCGGTTTGGCGCTTGCCTTTGGCCCAGGGCGCGATCCTGGAGACCCGGGATCGAATCCCACGTCGGGCTCCCGGTGCATGGAGCCTGCTTCTCTCTCTGCCTGTGTCTCTGCCTCTCTCTCTATGTGTCTGACTATCATAAATAAATAAAAATTAAAAAAAAAAAAAGGAAATTCTCACTCAAATTGTCTGCCTCACATCCTGAAATCACCTTTATGGAACCAAGAGCCCACTCTTCATAGCAGGTGTGTGGGGTCACTTTATGTGGCAACTTGACTAGACCACAGGGTGCCTAGACATTAAATTAAACAATGTCCTGTGTGTGTGTGTGTGTGTGTGTGCGTGTGTGTGTGTGCATGTGTGTGTGTTTATAGATGTGACTAACATTTGAATCAGAATACTAAGTGAAGCAGATTGTCCTCCCCATTGTGGGTGGGTCTCATCCAATCCACTGAAGCCAGAACAGAAGAAAAGGGGTCAAGGGACAATTCACTCTTTCTGCCTCACTATTTTTGAGCTGGGACATTAGTCTTCTCTTGCACTTGGACGAGAATTTACACCAGCAGCCCCCCCTGGGTCCCTGGCTTGCTCACTGTGGATGGCAAGACTTCCCAGTTTGACTAACACCGCAGGCACATCTTAGTCTTCTAACCCTGCCAGTACTCCCCTGGGCCAGTGGATATCTGACTTCCTCTCTCTAGGCATTTGTGAATGGTGAGTGGGATCCATGTTCCTGATGTGACAAAAAGTATGTGGGTGGTGCAAAGAGCAAAGAATGGAGAAGACTAGACTTTACAAGAGAAATGTATCTCTGTTTTCATTTTTGCTTGACTGTGGATGTGGCTCTTGCAGTTCTTCCTGCTGAGATGTGCACCGACTTTTGCTTTCTGAGTCAGTGTGTAGTGGAAAAAGAAGAAAACTCCTGCCCACTAGAGCCAAGGTGGCACTTTCTATTCTCCAAACACAGCCCTTGACTCAGCACGACTTGCATAACCAGGGCACCTTCTCCCTAATCTGCTAAGGGTTTTTATTTGCTTTGAGTACTATTATTACAACAAAAGAAATATGAAATCAACATTCTGCTTCTGAAATCTAGAGTAAGATTTGCATCTCTCTAGCAGGTTTTTGTAAATTTTCAAAAGTTAGGTCTAGGTGATTAAGTCAGAGTTTTATTATATATCCTGGCTAGAGAGAAGATGAGACATGACTTAAGAGAGGACTCTCTTCCTTCCAGGCCTGGGTGATGATGGGACAGAAAAAAAAAAAAAAAAAGGAGGTAGAGAAAGCACTGGGTGAGGCTTACATATCCTGATGTCTCTTATCTGAGTGGAAATTCTGGAGAAGGCAGGAATTAACAAGTGAGTATCTAGATTGAGCCAGTGGCCCTACCCTTGCGACTCTCCATGGGCCTCAGTTCAGAGGTAGAGCATCTAGAAAGTTCTGTGCAGAAGACTGGGGTTGAAGAAGAGGATATACACATTCTAAGATTAAAGAAAATGCTTTGATCAGTAGATCCAGTGAAAAGTGCCAGCATATTCCCCCTAAAGGCCAAATGGATTGGGCTATACTTCAGCAGATGCCAGTGTGGGGCAGACCAGACCAGATGGTGCTTGATTCGAAGTTCCTCTGCTACCTAAGGCCATGTAAGTGCTGTGCGTTCAAAGAACATACTACATAAAACAGAAGAAAGAGGAGGAAACCAGTATATAACCAAGATGACACACCCCAAAATGACAATTTAAAATGGCAAGTTAACTGACCTCCTTCTCTTCAGGAGGGGGCTTATGAAAAATATTAGATGGAAAATAAAGAATCTCCACTATCTCTGCCCAACTGAGTTGTATTAAATTCTAGAGCCAGCTATAGTTGGGAAAGAGTTGCAGTTTTAAATAGCAACATCCTCACTTCTTTGCCTGTGAAACTAATTGGCAAAGGTTTTCACTTCCTGTCATCGCAGATTTACATAGTCCTCAGGTCAGAGCTACAGGCTTTCCAGACATTTGTGGGGGAACATCTTTCCAAATTTCTGCCCGCGCTCTTTCCAATTCCTCTCCCATATCACTCCCAGCTTCCACAGTCATTTGTGGGTATGGAGTAAGATGACTGGTGTGATTACCGGAGAGACTCTTGCCATTGACAGAAAAACCACAGAAAGAGCCAAAATCAAAAAGAAAAAAAAATGTATTCTTAGATGTTGATCCTTGAGGATGATTTGTGCCAGAATAGGCTCTAATGGTCTGGATGTCAGAAGAGGCCAACTGAAGAAGGTGTCACCAGGGAAGGCACGTATGAGCACTGGAATCCTTTCTGTTGTGACTGTTCACACCTGGAATTGGAGAGTGTGAGTTAGTGAGCCAGAGACCACTTTCTGATGCTGCTCAGCAAGTGGAGAGAGAGTATGGTGTGTGAGTGAGAAGCTGCAAATCAACAACAAAAAGACGCCTGGAAAAGGTCAGCGAGTCAGATGGTGATAAAAATCAACAAAGATCAAGTGAAGAAAATGATTATTCAAACAAGAGTAGCTTTCAGTGAATGAGCTGGCTGCAGCTGAACGACAGAAAAGGCCTCAGGAGCCAGGGAGGAGAGAGTGAGGATCAGAACAAGCAGGGAAAAGTCAACTCTGCAATGTAAAAATTATTTGCAGAGTCCTATCCTCAGAGAATATTCTAGATGGACCTCTCCTTGCTTGTTCTGCCCACAGCCCTAGCTGAGTGGACTGACTGCATGTTCCTGACAACTTAACAGGCGGGCAAGATTCTCAAATTCTCCCAGGCAGTGACTTAAGCTAGGACATGTGCTCCAGGCCTCAGTGTTGGGTGCTCGGCATCAAGGGAGGGACTCAGGAAAAGGTGAACAGGTCCTGGCGAGGGTGTGTGGCCCCTTCCTGAATTGTCAGCTATCAGTTCCATTCTGTCTAATGTTAGATAAAATTTATTTCATGTGATGGAGGCCATCAGGCTTCAGACAATGGGGACCCCTTCTATATTTTGGACAAACATTTGAGGTTGTCACTTCTGCTCGCCTATGTTTGAAACTAGAGTTTTCGGAGCAAGCCAGGGATGGTTTCCTGCTCATCCAATGTAGGAGAGAACTAAAAACCACAAGGACCCCTCTCTCAGGATGAAATTCTCATTAGCTCTTTCACTAATTTCCCATTCTTCCATCATTGTTTCCTGTGTGCAACCAATGGGCCCAGCGTAAGACAGGCAGCGCAGGGACAGGTGGTGACATGAAGAGCTCCAGGAGCGAGGAGATTCTGGTGCTTCCTGCGAGGGGTTCTGACTCTCCCCACAGTCAGAGGGGTCTCTGACTCACCACACCTCCATGCCTGGGCCCAAACCCATTCCTTTTATATTCCCAGAAATCTCTCCAATGGTTAATCAAACACCTTCAGGACAGTCGAGGCGGGCTCGTGGTAGGAACGACATTCATTACTGATGCAACTGAGAGGTATTTACAGAAACAGAGCTCTGATTTTCCAGAGGGGCCAACTTCTAGTCTGTAGGAGTGAAAGCCATGACCCTGTTGATGCCACTAACCAGAGGGCTGCCTGGAGATCCTACTTTCCTGGGGGTCATCAGGAGGAGAGGGAGAGGTAAGAAAACCCCAACTTACAGATCTGCCAAGCTAACATCACTTACAACTGTGGCAAGAGCTGGTCAAGGCACCTGATGCAGCTAATTTAAGAACCTGCCCCCAACCCCACAGAAGCCCCTCAGCTTCTCTGCACGAGTGGCTGGGCAGAGATGAGGAGAAGACAGATGAGCCAGCTGCTCTGCATCCTCTCCCGCTGCCTCCTCAGCTCAGGATGACATACTGTGGAAGCCCCAAGGAGGTGGGGCTTTCTGGGAATCTTTCCTACCACTCTCAGCCTGGCACTGACTGTTGTAAAGAATAGAATAAAAATGCCATAAGGAAAGTAGTTGAGAGAAATTTACTCTTTTACCCTTGAGACCTAATGGGGATTCAAGCAGTATGCATTTTATTTTATTTTTCTTAATGGTCAAAGCCCTTGGCTGCATACTGCAAATACCTATCATGGATCAAAGCAATCCTAGTGAAAAATCTTCCTTTCAGCTTCGCTAGTTGTTAAAGCTCCATGAAGTGCTCATTTTAAATGCTATCTTCTCGATGAACAAAAAGATCATTTGTTGCTAAGCTATATCTGTATGATTTCATTTTTTTCTTATTGCATATCAGGATGTTTATAGAATCTCAATTATGTAACGTTTTGTATTGCTCCGTTATCTACAATTCTAAATGCTTGTGCTATAAAGTTATCTTATGTTTATATAATTCGTACTATTTTTTTTTTCCATCTAGGGATTGATTACTCATTTCAGTTCCCAACAGTTACTGCTCTTGCTACTTTAATTAGGTTTTCCTACCGATTGAGGGAGAGAAGGAATAGGCAAAGTAGAGAACAAGAGAATTGAAAACCAAATCTCTTTTTTCTTCTCAATTTATGTCAAGGCAGTGGTAAAGGTTTTGAGACCAGGGTTAAGAGATGAAGTGGTACCAGGATGGCATCTAACAGCGGGAAGGAGAATGTGCCAGGCTAAGACGATGCCCTGGAAGGGACCTACTACCCTGGGAAACACATGGAGGAGGAGTCCCAGGGCTTGGGCTCAGCTCCCACGCTCTGGAAGTCACCTGACCCAGTCTCAGCTGCTCATCTATAAAACGGTTCGCCTTATGCACTTTATAGGATTGCTATGAGGACCAAAATGTGAAAGCATTTTGGCAACTGTCAACCACTTTGAAATAAAAGATATTATTAGCGTGTGATTATGAAAGATGATTTCACAAGAGCCCTACAGTATCTGGAAACTAACACTAAAACATCCTCCTTAGAAAATGTCCTCTTGCTGCGCTTCTGAATATCCTTGGCCCCTGCTCCATCCCCGGATGATGCTGCATTTGCTGTGTTTGGAGATGGTGCTTCCTGGCCTCAAACTGTGACCCACAAGGCCTCTGACAGGCCAATCACACCCTGGCGTGTGCTCTGTCAAACCAGCAACTGTCCCTGTAAGAGAATTTGCCCATGAAAAACTGCTTCCCCTGGTAAAGTGGCAGCTTTCCACAGGGGAAATCTGCCTTCTGCTTCCACCAACACAGAGGGTATTTGAGAAGGGAACAAAAACCACTCTGCTATTTCACCAGCTCATGTAAAGGTCATTTTTCACCGTGTTTCTCCTGCAGTGGAAGGTTGTGCTTGTATAGCACTGGTAATGTTGCCTTTTTGGAAATTCACTTTTGTTCTCAGGGGCTGTGCTATCTTCCCGCTATACGAGTTTCATTATATTTAGTGCAGCAGAGCATGTAGATGATGTAGTTAGAATGGCAGGCAAAATAGCCCATTACCATACCTATTGTCAGCTTTCTGCATATTTAGTAGGAAATGCAAAAAATATTTATAGTTGATCAAGATTGGAATAAATCGCCAGGCTTAGTTTCTGATTTTTGATTTGGGTGACCTTAGGTATTTTTCTCTGGGGTTCTATTTAAAACATGGCAATTTACCTTGGTGCAAAGAGTAAGAAAACAATTTATTTTAGTGAAAATTTCTTATTCCTTTAGAGTTTCTATGTTATTGCAGGGTTCACTTGAATCAGTTTTACTAGTAAAGAGAGCAATGATATATAGTTTGTCAGAATCCTATGCTGTCGTTTTAGCTGTTTTTGCAGAATATTTGTTTTTAACATTTTAAATTCACATAAATACGATTGAATTTAACTTCAGAGACATGAAGTATTTTGCCGTTAATGCAAACCCATGCCAAAGAAAATAATCTAATAATTTACTACTTAAATCTTCTAGTTGAAGAGTTCTGGATTCAGGGAGACATTCCTTTTCTGGATGTGCTCACAGTGACTTGCATGACCTTCAATGTATTCATTGCTCTCTATCTGGACCAGTATCTATTCTCTGTCCTTTTCTGATGTATATGCCTGGCATGATGCCCTGGAAAGCTGACTCCTACACCCCGGCCTTGCTTGCCTTCTGGTTTGGCCAAAAGGGGGGTTCTCCCAGAAGAGAGTGGGAGTGAGCAGGAGGTATTATTTCCCACCCATTCCTTCCCACCTCAGCACTGTGGTTTTGTCAAGCTTCCATCCTCCAAGGATCCAAGCTCTCTCTGGGTTCTGGTTTCCTTGTTCCCTCAGGCACAGAGTAGATAAAAGCTTCTCTCAGCTGCTAGTCTGGGGGTGCCCAACACCCGATGTTTGTTCCGTAATCATACCCACAACTCTTTAAATCCTTTTTTTAAAATTTTTATCTATTTATGATAGTCACACACATAGAGAGAGAGAGAGGCAGAGACATAGGCAGAGGGAGAAGCAGGCTCCATGCACCGGGAGCCTGACGTGGGATTCGATTCCAGGTCTCCAGGATCGCCCCCTGGGCCAAAGGCAGGAGCCAACCCGCTGTGCCACCCAGGGATCCCTCCACACCTCTTTAAAAGAGTTCCTGCATTGAATTCTCCCCAAATTCGTTGAGTAGGTAATTTCTGTATTGCTGGGCCTAAACTTAATTCATAACATGTAATTTAATCTCTCAGACTCTCTGTTTTCTTCCTTATAAAATAAGGAAAATAATAGCAGTGCAGCTAGGTTGCTGTGATGAACAATAATACGGATGGTGACACTAATAATAATAATAATGATAATAATAATAAGCACAGTACTGGGCATACATGATGTACCTAATCCAAAGCTTAGCTTCTATCCACAGTATCAATACTTGTAGAATGCAAAGGTGGTCACAAACTACTTGCCATCCTATATTCACACTCTTGCTGCGTGCCTTTGCAGGTCCTCCCACCAACACCTGAGCACTGGACATTAAGCAGGGGGATATTTTTTAACATATGAGTCTCCAAAGCTGTGTTGGCCAGGTGTGTCAACAGATGATCTTGGGTATCGCATAGTAGTTAAAATTAGAAATTAAACAATATTGTACAGTACGAACCCAAAGAGAAGGAACTAGATAGCAGAAGAAAAATGTTTTGTGGACTATAATCTTAAGAGAAAGATAACACAAAACTTAAACACACCAGGACTTTGGCTTAGAAGACTTCTCAAGTTAGATCATGTAGTTTATCTAGATGAAAGCTAGTGCCATATGATCTTGAGTTTGGGGCAGGAGGGCTAGCTCTTAGCTAAATCAAACCGAATATGACAACAAAGACTACCCAAATATTTTCTACCCTGAGCCATGAATACCACAGGAGAATGAGCTTCTAATGTGCAGTCCTGAAGGATTCTCCAGAAAATTGCGATACTGACTAGCCAGAGGAATTCAAGAGCCATGCTTTTTCAATTAGATGTTGGGTACTTTCAAAACATTGGGCTGGTTCAGTCCATGTCAAGTCTCTGAGAGAAGTATAGGAGATGGGCATTTTGGGGCGAAGACATCATAGTTGGTCATTAATGTCCTCCTCACTTTAGATCAAAAGGAAAATAAGTCTAAGACGAGACATCAGGCTTATCCTCAATGCTGCTGTGCTCTATGTCAATGAGGTATTGCTAGGCTCTTCGAAGGCACTCACGTTAAGATAAGGATAATAACTTACTTGGAAGATACCTTCTTTTCTAAATATGGACCCAAAGTTCAAAGGTGTAAGTGTGAATAGGGTAAAGCATCATTTTTTTCCCTGAAGAACATATTAATAATCTCAATGCTCTTCAACAGTGACCCAAAGTGATACACTGACCCAAACATGATCTCATTTTATGAGGCGGAATTAAATTAAAATCTTCCTTTAAAAGAGGTTTGAAATAACACCTAATCTTGCTTGAGGAAGCTTTCCATTTCCCCCATGTTTACCATAATATTCCAAAATCATACACACCCTTGACCTGACCCTTCGCAGTCTAAAAATTCTCTCATAAATTAAGCTTTTCTGTTTAAAGACAAATCAAACAGGTTTTATACACGGTACACATAGCTCTTACTACTGAGTATAAACTTTTATTGATCCTTTCACTTCCTTCTATATAAAAAGACAGGGCTGTTTAAATTATTTTTAATACATATATTAGGTTGTCTTTTCAAGCACAAGAAAAACAATTCTTTGGTGGGTATTTTTTCTGTTTTTTTTTGTTCTCATCAATAAATGTATGAAACTCATACTTTAACTAAATTCATAATAATGCTTCCACTGAATTTTAAAAATCCTTTCCAAGGGAGCCAGCTTAGGAAAAAGCTAATATAATTAGCATTTTTTGATGGATGACTAGTGTCAAGACAGAGAGATGAAAATGCTTATTGCAGTTTGAGAATACACATGGCACGTGCCCTGCATACAACAGTGTAGTGTGATTGGAGAAAGTGACTTACACTAGCTGTTTTGTTTTCAATAACCAAAGCATGATATTTTCTAGTTTTATAATTTATATTGTCATACACATATTTTTTATTGAAAACCTTATGTTTACTTCTATCTGAAGTTTTGGCCAGATCTAGCTAGCTACTCTGGAATCTTTGGTAAATACTTCCTCAAGCCTCCTGCCATTTGCAGAGAAGGTAAGCCAAAATTTAAAAAATTGTCATTCTTCAAGTAAATATTTGATCTAGGCTACAAACATCTTCAACAATTAAGCAAATTTTTTTGTGTGTGCCTACTATGTGCCAGAAATACATATATGCTTGTTGGAGAAAGGAACTTCCAGACAAGGACTTTAGGTATATATGTATTTTTTAAAGAAGATTTATTTATTTCTTTTAGAGAGAGAGTACATGATCAGGGGGAGGGGCAGAGGGACATGAAGAAGAACAGACTCCTGATATAGGGCTCAATCCCAGAACCCTGAGATCATGACCTGAGTTGAAATCAAGAGTCAGATGCTTAACTGACTAAGCCACCCAGCACCTCAGGTATATATTACACAACACGTATTAAAGTGATTTGACAATAACACAGGAGGGAACATTTTAACCTAGACATCGTATAATACCCTGAGTACATGAGGCTCTTTTTATGTATGGTCTGATAAAGGAAAGTTTTGGGATTTATGTCCAATCTTTGTGCTAGTGAACAAAAGCATATCAAGGACAAAAATTATAAGGAACTCAGGGTTGAATCTACAAATACACTTTTGGGGCAGGTTGAATACAGGGCATTTCTGAGAACAAAAGAAAAACCCCTCTTTTCTGGTTGTTTTAGTCCTTTATGTAAGAACTCACTTATTCCACCTCTTCAGATTTTAAAGTGGTTCATTTGATCAAAATTGTTACTCTTGATGAACCACTTTACAGGAAATCTTTTGAAGCTTTGATTTTGATTTCAAAAAATCGTGTTTTAAGGGACCATAATAATAAAATCACCATGCTCATTTATTTCAAAAAACAGAACTCAACAACTGTGAAATCTTCTGACTCTGTGAAGAAATAAATGAATTGATGAGCATTATGTCCATGTAAATTATGGTAAAAGATGGAAGACTTTCAACTATAAAACTCATTCTGCCTATCCTTTGGGAAATCAATCAACTTTGATATTCTGGGCCAGTAGTAACCTAGATTTAAATGATATGCATTTTGTAGTAAGATTTTCTATTTTTCAGACACATTTAAATTTAGAATTAACATGTAAGATCAAAAGGGAAATGTAAACTCAAACTGTTCCCGATTTAGCCACTTGTCATAATCTTATTACCTAGCAAATTGTTCTTTCAGTTAAAAAATTGAGAGGTAAAGATAATAAGTTCAAAGTTGATCTGATATCATAATAACATATTTTAACAGATCTGCACTCTTATAATTATCATGTGTTCTAGCTTTCAATCTTCTGAAACGGGATTCAGAATAGTTTGATGCCTGAAAATAACACATTTGTTAGAAATAATGGTTTTAATATTTTCATATTTTTATTTCACAACTTTTAGTTGTAAGAAACATGTATAGAAAAAAATGAGATAAAATATAAACATGGAGCTCAATGATGTAGTAGAAAGTAAACACAAGTATAACTACCACTTAATCAAAACTTAGAACATAGGTAGCATCCTAGGATTCTGTGTTCCCCATTTTCTATCAACTCCCATTCTACACTCATTTAGCCATGTTTATGGCAATAACTTCCTGGAGGTTTGTTTTTTTTTTTTTTAGTTTTTCATCTAAATATGCATTCATAAATCCTATAATTTAGTCTTGTTGATTTTCTAATTTTATTCTTTTGTGTTTGGCTTCTTTCCTCCCTCAAAATGATATTTATTTATCCATATTGCTGTGTATAGTGTAGGCCATTCATTGCTATTGAAGTATTCTATTATTTGATTATGCTAAATTGTTTTTCCATTTTACTGCTAAATCACATTCAGATTATTTCCATTTGGGGCTCTTACCAAATATATAAATACTTGAGTCCCTGTCTCTTGCAGGGAGATGTGTGCAGCATCTCCATAAAGCATATATCTAAAGCTGGAATTGCTTAGTTGTGGAGTACACAAATGTCCCAATTTACTAGGTAATGACAGGCTAGTGATTTTATAAATTCCCACTCCTACTATAATGGATGGAGAGTTTCAATTGACTCACATCTTTACTAATACTTGGCATTGTCAGTCTTTTAAATTTTAGCTATAATTGAATGTGGACTACCTTATTTCGTTGAAACTTGAATTTGTAAATTTCCTGAGTAAAAGCAAGATTGAATGATTTTACTATTTGTATTGATTATTTGGATATCCTCTTTTGTCCAATGTCCATTCAAGTTACTTATTCATTTTTGTATTGGGTTATCTTTTCCTTATTGCTTCTTTTTGGGAGTTCATTACACAGTCTGGATATGAGCCTTTTATCAATTGTATATGTTGCAAATATTTTCTTTCATACTATGCCTAATTTTCATATGCTCTATGATCTTTTGATGAACAGAATTCCTCAGTATTTCTTTTCTTTCAGGTTTATTTGTTTACTTTAGAAAGAGAGAGAGAGAATGAGAGAGAGCACACATGAGTGTGAGGAGGGGGTAGAGGAAAAGAATCTTCAAGTAGATTCTCCACTGAGCAGGGAGCTTGAAGTAGGGCTCAATCTCAGGACCCTGAGATTATGACTTAGCCAAAACCAAGCATTGGACACATAACCCACTGAGCCACTCAAGCATCCCAGAATTTCTTAATATTATTAATGTTAATGTAGCCCAATATATTTATTTTTTTATTAGTGTTTTAGGAGTTCTATCTAAAAGGAAATTCTCCTTTGAAATCATGGAGATATTCTCCTCTGAATCCAAAAATTATATTATTTTAATCTTGTACTTTGAATCTATAATCTATCTATAATTAATATTACTAGTGAAGGTTGAATCAGTTACTATTTTTTACTATTGAAGTATAATTCACATACAGAATTATAGTAGTTTCAGGTATATCACATTGCTCTGACAGTTCTGTACATTACTCAATGTTAACATGGTAAATGCGGTCACCATCTGTCACCATATCACCTTACTACAATATTATTGTGAGACAGTTACTTTTTACTCCCTGTGGTTATCCAGCTGACTTAGCACCATTTATTAAAAAGACTGACTAAACTCCACGCTCAGTGGGGAGTGTGCTTGAGATTTTCCCCCTCTTCCTTTCCCTTGGCCCCTCCCCCCTCACATGCATATGATCTCTCTTTCTCTAAAGTAAATAAATAAAATCTTCTAGAAAAAAAATAAAAAGACCCATTATTTCCCAAATGCTCTTCACCACCACCTTTGACATAAAACAAATATCTAACATAAAAAGTCTGTGTTTAAAAAAAAAAGTCTGTGTTTCTTCTAATGGCCAGAGATTATTCTTGTGCCAATGTTACACTGTCTTAAATAGCTTAGCTTTATAATATATCTAAATATCTGGAAGGGCATGTCTTCTCAGCCTGCTCTTCAACAAAGAATTGGTTAATTCATATGAGTCTTTCTATGTTAATTTCCATATAACTTTTGTAATTAGCTTTCTAAGTTTCACATCTTTACTCTTTGCATTTATCTTTACTCAGTACTGCATTTCTAATCTATCTGAGGACAGTCTTTTTTCATGACAGAGATCTTTTAGCATGTCTATATTCCCTTTAATGAAGGTCTTCTGGGGAAGAATTGTATCAGAGGTTTCTATACAACATTCCTATATCACACTTAATATTAAAGAATATACACCAAGTTTGGAATTTTAAGTAGACAGTTATTTCCCTTTAGCACTTCATAGGTATTCCATTTTTTCTGACTATCATAA
Organism: Vulpes vulpes; assembly: GCF_048418805.1. NCBI lineage: Eukaryota > Metazoa > Chordata > Mammalia > Carnivora > Canidae > Vulpes > Vulpes vulpes. Next base: position 50,614,392 of record NC_132784.1, on the reverse strand, counting down.
TTTCTACTGAAATATTAGCTATAAGTTACACTGTAACTTCTGAAAATAGCCTGTTTCTTTCCAGAGCATCTTTCTATTTACTTATCATCCTTAGGTTTAGTAGAAGTTCCTGACTGTATGTCATGATGTTTTTTGTTATTTTTGAAAATCCTTAGGGAATATCTTGAAGTTTTGCCTTTGTCCACTTTTCTCTTTTCTTTTCTTCTAGGATTCCAATAAAACATAAGAATCCTTTATGTTTCTTATATTCTCTTCCAGCCTTTTGTCTGTTTGTGCTTTTTAAAAATTTTCTGAATATCTTCTTTTGATCTTTCCCCCTATTAATTACTAATATAAAAAATGTCTAATCTGCAGTTACATACAATTAATTAGTCCATAATGTTTGTTGTATGTTATATGGACCTGCAATTTTTTTGACACTGCTTCTACCAAAAGTAACACGCTATGGCCTCTCATTGTAGGTCATACAAGCCAGCTTTTAACTGATTCCCTCTTTTTTGAGATGCTTGCTCTTGGAGTTTAGGCATCATGCTTTGAGGAAGCACAGATCACACCGAGAAGGCTACTTGTCAGTATACCAGCTTATTTTCCAGGGAAGATCAAGATCCAAATGACATCAACTTCTAAAGAAGCCTGTGAGATGACTCCACCCCTGACGTCCATCAGATTGCAAAGATTTGAGAGAGTTGAACGAGCAAGAACTACTTAGCTGAACCCAGTCAACACAGAATTGTGAGATGTGGTGATGATGACAATAATATTATTAATACTAATGATGATAATAACAGTGATTTTTGTTGTTTTACCCTGCTGTTTCAGATAGAAGGAGAGTAACTGGAACTTGGTGTTTATTAGATTTGAAATTCTTATTTGTTCACTTTTAAAATAACTTCCACTTTTCTGATTAAATTCTCAACCTTGTCATTTATCTTTTTAAGCACTGTTAGTGTCTGCATATTGAAGTTTGTCTAGGGTAAGAGACTCCAGAATTTGAGGTTTCTTTGAGTTAGTTATTATTGCCCATTGTTGCTTCAAGTTTTTCTTCATCTCTAGTTACTGTCTCCTCTCAGTCTTGTTCTTTTTATTTTTATTGTGCTATAGACATTTTATTCAAATAATTTGAGCCTAAAATGCATGTTATCTTCTTCCTGAGATGATTTATGTTTGTCTTCTCCAAGATCCTACCTTCGTAAATTCTGTGCTTTGAATTAGAATTGTTGACAGAATGACTCAGTAGATGAAGGACATCTTAATGAATTATAGCATTAGAACTTGAGCCTAAAATAAAAATAGTTACTTAAATCTTTTGAGAATTAAATGTAATATACATTAAGGCTTAGTTCTTTGCAATTAAAAAATCATTGTACTTTAAAAATCCATTAATTCTAAAATCAATTTATATATATAATGCACTGACACAGAGACAAATTGTAGTACCAGCATTCTAGAGCTTCATCAGTATGAGAGGCAGCAAATAAGAAACTATAAAAATAATCTGAAATATTATTAAGTGCTATAATAGAAGTAGTATGTTGCACTAGGACAGTGCTGGAAATTGCCAAGCAAAGTTAGGGCCACAAAATTAGGTTTGCTATCAAATTACCTGTATAAGGTGTGGTCCCTGCCACAGCTTTACAAACAAAAACAAATACTATATATATATATAGGGAGAGAGAGAGAGAGAGAGAGATACTATATATATATATATAGAGAGAGAGAGAAATACTATATATATATATATATATATAGAGAGAGAGAGAGAGAGAGAGAGACAAAGAGAGAGACAAAGAGACAGAGAGACAGAGACAAAGAGGGAGAGAGACAGAGACAGAGATTGCTCAAAAGTATAATCATAACACTCTATCATCTTGGGGAGCCAGTAGCTATTATTGTGCTTAATCATGTAAATCAGTTTAAAAATATATATAAACACCATCGGTATAAGTCTTGTGACTCCTAAATCATGGTTCCATGCTTGTTGTTGGGGAGAATTAATGCTAACCTAACCACGCATTAAGGGCATGGGGCCTAGGCCTTTAGGTGTTGATTACATTTTGCTTTCAACAACTTAATTATAGTCTTTCCTCTTCTAAGATTATAGAATTATTAAGACCTAGAATATATTAAACCATTACTGTGTACTCCCAATGTCCTAGCTATTTAGATTTTGAGCAGTCTCCAGTGTTCTTTTTCTTCTTCTTTTTTTTTTTTTTTTTTTTTTTGTCAGAGGCTAAAAATTGATATTCATGTATCAGTTTGGGTGGTCCTCTTGGTTCTCTTCCATATTCACTCAGATCAAAGCTGTCTCAGGTCACACTAAACAAGGAGGGGCAAATAGAGGACCAGAATATTGGAGATGACGTAAGCGTTCACAGTGAGTACTACTGGGCTTATTTGAGCGGCAGAATTCATGACCAGCACAAAAACACCAGGCAAGTTCTCCTCTATTTATGGGAGGTAAAGCTATTAACACAATAGAAATTGATTACTCACTCTTGATGGCCTGGCATAAAATATGCCTCCTTTTTAAAACTAAATAGGGGCCTCGTCACAATTGTAGAGAAACAATTTTTCTAACAATTTTACTACCTTGTTATTTCCAAAATCTGTCTCAGGGTTATTTTTTTGATAAAATGTGCTCCATTGTTACTTGCAACTCACATAAGAGTTTCTGCTTTCTGAATAGAGGATTAAACTACTCAGTGCTTCTTGCTTTATGGAAATTGCCTGTTTCCCTCAGCTTTCAATCAGCTGCTGTGTACTCTTACTCCAACTCTTTCCTTCCACCCACCCCCAAACTACTTCAAATGCACAGAAGCACACTACTCTTCAGCGTCTCTAAGAATCAGTGTGGACACCACAGATTCCTCTGCCCTTATTCCTATTAGCTGTCGTCCCATGGAATTCTGCTACATTAGGTTAGACAAGGCAACTTCCTACTGATTTTAAAGAGCACTGAAAATTATATTTCTTAAAAATATATACTTAGGAAACATATGACGGTATAGACTGTGTCTTTAATTTTCTGTGTCTGTCTCTTTGACAGCTAGCGCCTTGCTGAACCCAGAGTTAGCCACTTCCTAGAGATAATAAGAACTCACCTGCAAGCATGCTTTTCAAATGCAAACCATCCAATCAGAGCTCACATCTCCAACTGCGTCCTTTACTGGGCTCTCATACTTTGGACTACTATACTAATCATTCCAGGGCCTGGTTCTAGACACTGAGGGCAGACCCCATGTCTCAGAGCCTACTAAAATTATTCAAACTAGCCACTCCTTGTCCTGCTTACTCAGTATTATTCATTCCACAAAGGTGCTTGGCTGCAGGTCCCTGCCTCCCTCTGCCTACTGATCAACCCTGGGCTTGGCTGTGTGGCCTCCGTGCCATGACATGCCATCTCCTCCTGGGAACCGTGAGTGACAAACTATCTTTTTAATGGCAATCATCCCCTGATCTGTGAGATTTACCATGCCTAATAATAATAAAACCTATCAAAACAATTACTATGTACACTTTCTTGTTTATAAGCATTGATTAGGTACAATAGGAAATATACTTCCCACTTTTTCTATTGCTCTGATAGCATACATTTTTTATTTCTCAAAGCTTATGTTTTATTCACAGAGAAATATATTTTAAATGGGGCTTGATGAATACTTCTACATGTTCATTTTTGTATGGCAAAAGCTTTTTTGTCATGCAATATTACATTGTGTAGGGATTAAAATTCAGAAATATATCCACACTGGATTTCAGAAATTCTTGGAAGAAAATGCCTGTGGTGCAGAAAGAATAAGAGAGAATTCTTCCTGAAAACCAGAACTCACAAGTTTATGTGAAGCAAGAAACTAAAGTATGTTTAAAATTCTCAACTGGGGAATGGATGAAGGAGTTCTAGTATATTCACACTGCAATAAAAAGGAATGAACTCCTGAATATGAAACACCACAGAAGAATCTAAAAGACACTATGCTAAGTAAAAGTAGCCAGACATGCATTTAAATGACATTTTGGAGAAAAGTAAAAACTATAGGGATAGAAATAAGAATAGTGTTTTTCAGGGGCTGGCGGTGAGGTTGATGGTTTTGCTCACTTGGTATACATTTGGAAACTAGAAATAATTCACAGATTATTCTTGGAAAAGGAGCAAAATTCCAAACACCACTCTAGGGCAGGAATTATAAGTAACCAGGGAGACCCATTTTTGTCAATTTTTCAGGGTCTGTGATAGAGAGCAACTTTGAGCCACTGAAGGCACAATCTGAAAATTTTCTTTAAGGGTCATGAGACAACTTAGGGACATTCTAAGGTGAACGAGTACAAGGAAAGAACAGCATGGACACAGTAGAGTCAGCAGAACCTGTACAAATAAAGAGACTAAATAAAATAAACCCCAGGTCCTTGGGGTTAAGGTTCTATTTGCATAGTGAAGAGGATGAAGAGACACCGAGTGAAAACTTCAATGGCGAAACACTTAACATTTGTCACTTATAGTTATAATTAATGTTATTTGCAAATTATTGGCTCCATAAGTGCTTATCATATGGTGCCATTCTCAGCTAAAATTTTCTAATTAACTCCTCAAGGTGGAGCTTTACAGGTGATATGGCTTAAAAATGGACTTCAAACAACAAATTCCCTCAATGATCGGCTAGGTAGGAAAGTGCTTCCTCCAGGAGGCACAGTTTTGCCCGGGTGGGGGTCGGAGGGTTTTGGGTTACACTCTGACCTCCCTAGAAGAGAGAAATCAGTTTTCAGCTGGCTCAGCAAGGTTGGAGGGAACAGAAATGAATCATTTGAATAGAAATGGGATTCGGCAGCTAACATGATGTTGCTGAAGCATTCCTTTTTCTCTTGATTAGACTTTATATTTACAAATAAATTAGTTAATTCCAGCAGAATTACTGATGTTTTTGTTTTCTGGCTCTCCGCTGAATGAACTAGTTGCTGCCAATTGTCCCAAAAGTAATACAATGAATGCAAATATAGTAGCCTCAAAAATCACTGTGCACAAGTAGAATGGGTTCAGAGTGGGAATGGAAAAGCAAATAGAGGAAAGTCAATGGGGGATTTCAATGCCTACATGACCGATTCAAACATTGATTTGACTTGTTTCAAATACAATCCCTTTATAGAGCATTGGAGCATGCGTCTTTCAAATGTAACTGTAGAGAAAGTCCTGTATTTCAAAGACTGTAAGTCTGGAAGAATTCATTGATCTGCAAAGCCAAATGTCAAAGTTGTGTTTCCCAGGCCTCATCAGGCCTGAGGTTGACCAGGCACCCGATGGACAATTCTCCCACAGGAAACAGAGCGTGAGAGAGAGGGATCTGATGCCTGCAGTTTGAAAAGGTGTCAGACCCTGTGCTGCTTTGTTTAGCAGCACCCTGGGTTCTGATTTCTCATTTCTCTTTTAAAATAGAAAATTCAAGTTCAGATACTGTCTTAAATTTAAAAAAAACAAAAAACATAAAACAAAAACCCACACTGAAAAACCAACCTAATTGAGTCCAATGAATAACCATGGCTCCTATCCAGCATGTGCTCCCTTCATTTCAGGTACTGTGATAATGCCTTCATATATGCATCATCTCATTTAATTCCAAAAACAACCCAATGGACTGGGCAACATTAATTTCCAGTTTTCCAATACGGAAATGAGTACTCAAAGGAGGTAATTATAATTATCTTGCTCAATGGAATTTTAACACAGAATTGATTGCCTGTGATTTCATATTCTAGTCCAAACCACTTCATTACATGACCCTAATATGAGAAATATATAATGTCATAATGCCAAATTTGGTCAGATAAAAAAGCTTTTTTATTCTAGTGCCTTTCCCTAGGAAATAACTCGTTTCTCTCAAATTGCATTTATTACAACAAAAATAACAAATAAAAATAAATATACAAGATGAATTTGTGTGGCATGATCTGATTAATGCACACATATATTATTCATATTAAATCCTTCTTGATTCATGTACTCTTGGAGTAATTCTGTGAGCCAACTAAAGTGTAATTCAACTTACCTAAGTTCTTTATATATTGACAAATACACTTATCACATTTTGGGGAATGTCACTGCATACATAAAATATTTATCACATAAAAATATTCCTAAATATTTAATGACCAGGATGAATGGCCCTGCAAAATCTCCTTCTCAGCTCTTTTTATCCAACTAAGTGGTATATTGCTGTTAATAAACATTTTTTGAAACATCTGTTTTATTTATTATTTTTCATCTGACCCATATATATGGCTAAAAAATTTTATATTTAGGAATTATGCATTTATGAGAAACATTAATAAACCATAACCTCTGTCCTAAAGTTCTTTTACTTAGTTACTATGAAACATTTTGAGCCTATTGGGGGTGAGGCAACCCAAAGGGTGAGGTTGTCAAGAGATTTTACTAGGTATCGGATTATATCACAATCAAGAGACACACACAAAGCAGGAAGAGGTCTGAGACATCCGAGGCAGCTCCTCAGAATCTTCCTCTGGTGCACCATTTGCCCCAGATAGAGGAGGTCTCTGAGTGAAGAATGCGGCAAACACACCAAGCAGAGAGTATTGAGATCTTTTTTTTTTTTTTAATTTTTTTTAAATTTTTATTTATTTATGATAGTCACAGAGAGAGAGAGAGAGAGAGAGAGAGAGAGAGAGAGAGACAGAGACAGAGACACAGACAGAGGGAGAAGCAGGCTCCATGCACTGGGAGCCCGACGTGGGATTCGATCCCAGGTCTCCAGGATCCGCCCTGGGCCAAAGGCAGGCGCCAAACCGCTGCGCCACCCAGGGATCCCAGAAAGATCTTTATATCCTAAATACTTAGTTTCTAAAGTGGAATTCTCTAGGGAGCTCTGTTTACTAAATCCATAGGTTGTAAGTTTGTTTATCAATGGCAATCTTAAAGTAGGATCACATAGTTGGGATAGATGGAATCTCTTACCAGCAATATAATTTGTCTGTTTACAAAGAGGTCATTCAACATATTTGCAAGATTAGACTAGATCACTTCCTTCTGTTCCCCTTGTGTTATTCAAGAAAGACATGGATCATAGACCAGCTACTTTAACTCCTTTCTCCAGTTGGGATACATTGTTGAGTCTACAAATTATTTTTGTTGCTTTGCTTGGAGTACTGATAAAGTTTAGGGCCAAGATCAGCGATGTAATTTCTATGTGATCCACACAGCAACATTTCATGGCAGGTGGGGACCATGACACTAATGCAGGCCACCATCTTGAGGGTGAGTTTTATTTTCCATTTGGAAGGGACGGGGTCTGAAAAAGGTAAATCTATTTATACAAATCCAGCACCCCTATTGGGGGAGTAATTCAACAGATATGTTAAATATGTACAAATCCAGGTTTTCATGGGGTCCAAAGTTTATATAATTTTGGAGAGCTCTTTACTTTAATAAGAACAGAAAAATATTTTACATGCACAAAGTGACAAAAATGTTGATTACATATGTGAACATATGCTGTGTATCCTCTCTTTTGAGAGGTCCTGAAGCCATAGCTCATTAGTGTCTCATTAAACCTGCCTGGAGGTGAATATACTTGTGCCAAAAGAATGGTCTTCAATAGTTGTGAAGTTTTAGAAAATACATAAAATAAACAGAAGAAATAATTGTGCCTCCAAACTTTTTTAGTTAGAAGTAAAACAAATAAAAACATGTCAAAAAAATGTGGAGAATAAAACAAAACATTCATACAAGGTCTACTACGGGCTACTAATTATGAAAATACCTTATCATACGTCTGGAGTTTTTAATTGTCACAATGACACAAAATTAAATATTATACCTTCTGTCTCACACTTATAGGAATTCAAGAATAAAACAGTAACATGCCCCCGAGTTACAAACCTAGTATGTGACAGGAGCAAAGTTTCAGTTCACATTCCTTTTATTCCAATTCCCTGAACACTATCTTCTGTAGTTTTATGCTACTTTCATTCTAATGTTTCTCATGTGTTATAATGATGACAGAAATAAACGTCTTCTGGCTTCTTAGTGGACTGCATGCTTTTCTTTCTTGACTCGGCAAAAACTATTTATGAATTTTAATCTTCTTATATTATAGTCATAGTGAATGGTTTTTTATTTCTTTGTCACGCTTCTCCCAAAACCAGATGAATCATGCTAGATTGTGTGAGCTGGGTATACCAGATATCTGTCAAATATAGTCAGTAATCGCTTGTGAAAGACTGACTGACACATTTCACAGTATGTAACCTGGCAGGCAAAGTGTTTCTATATTTCTAAATTATAGTTTCAATTTCAAGGTGAATCAGGTGTCTTTTGAAAGCAGTATTTCTTAGTGTCTTTTCAATGTGTGTAATTGAATCACAAAAATATGGTGCTATACTTCACACTTCACGTGTCCTGGATTTGTGGAGAAATAATTGGCATGCCCAAAGACTTTGGTAGAATACAAATATTTAATAAAATATATAACCTTTAGTTCAATGTTAATACTATTCATATTATACTATCACATACTGGTAGTGTTATATTAGTAAACTATAAAATTGAGCTCAATACATTTTTATTTTTTATTTGTTTTTTTAAACTTTATTTATTCATGAGAGACATAGAGAGAGGGGGGGGGCAGAGACACAGGCAGAGGGAGAAGCAGGGTCCATGCAGGGAGCCTGACACGGGACTCGATCCCAGGACTCCAGGAACATGCCCTGGACCAAAGGCAGGTGCTAAACCGCTGAGGGATCCCCTCAATACATTTTTAAATTAAGCAGCAAAACTAAATGAAGAATGGCACAGCCATTTGGGAAGACAGTTTTGCAGTATCCTGCAAAATTCAATATGCTTTTACAGTATGACCTAGTGATTATGCTCCTTGGTATTTAACCAAAGGAGGTGAAAACTTACGTTCATGAAAAAATCTGCAGAAGGATATTTATGGCTGATTTATTCATAATTGCTCAAACTGGGAATCAACCAAGATGTCCTCAGTAAGTGAAGAGGTAAACTGGTACATCCAGACAATGCATCATTATTCAACACTAAAAAGAAATGAACTATCAAGCTATGAAAATACATGAAGGAACCTTAATTGTATATTACCAAGTGAAAGAAGCCAATCTGAAAAGGCTCCATACTGTATATTTCCAATTATATGATATTCTGGAAAAGGTACAACTGTGGAGACAGTACAGAGATCAATGGTTGCTAGGGGCTGGGTATTGAAAAGGATGCATAAGCTGAGCATAGAACATTTCTGGGGTGATAAACATACTCTGGTATCTGGTGATAAACATACCCTATAATGATGGGTACATGTCATTATCTATTTGAACCCAGAGAATGTACAATAGTAAGCATGAACATTGGTGTGAACTATGGACTTTGGGTGATTATGTGGTGCCACTATAGATGCATCAGTTGTGACAAATGTCCCACCGCTCTGGTGCTGGCTGCACTAATAGGGGAGGCTGTGCACCTATGGAGGAGGAGCATACATGGGAAATCTCTGGTTTTCTAAGAACCTAAAATTTCTCCACAAATTAATATCTTTAAAAAAAATCGTTAAGATAGTAAATTTTATGTAATGTGTTCTGTACCACAATATAAAATAATTGGGAAAAAAAAAGAAAAGTGACTTCTTTTCCCTGAGATTCTTTTTTCTTAAATGTAAATGTAGGGTCCTGTGGCTTCATACTTAAATAGATGTTATAAATTTTTCTGCCTCAGGGTTCTAAGAGACTGGATATTTTGGGACATCACTTTACATGAAATTTTAAGAAGTTTTAGAAAGAAAGCTTTCAGAAAGTTTGACGTTTTAGAGGGACTGGATGAGGCTTTGTCCGGTGGAAGGAAACAAGAAAGGCAAGACAGATCCCCAAGTAGATATCATCTGTTAAAAAGAAGGAAAAAAGAAGAGTGGAACTAGAGGGGAGGAAGAGAGTGGGGAGGAGGAAGTGAAGAGAGGAAAGCAGAGGAATGGGGAAGGGGAGGGGGGAGGAAAGGAGTGGGGGTGTGGGGAGGAGGGAAGTGAGGGGAGTAGAGCAGAGGAATGGGGAAGGGGTGGGGAGGAAGGGGCAGGGGCAGGGAGGGCTGGGAAGGGAGCTTCTGGTAACATTCTGTTCTGCGTAGGCACAATCTCACACAGTGTGGAATATAATTATGAAAGGATGACACTAGGAACATGTTTCATTTCTGCCAAGTTCACCCTCACTTAAGGAAACAGGATTATGTTTTGATTGTATTCATAGACTAATACATGTGTTTTTTAAGTCTTTAGACAAAAAAAAAAAAGAAATGAAAATAATACAATTTCTTCATCTTTTTAATGTTTCCTGTGACTTATTATGCTGCTTCATTTTCAGATTTTGTTGTAAGATGATCCTGAACTGAGCCCCTTTGTTCCTACTAAGGGAAGGAAGTATTTGACAGTTGAAAATAATATCTGATGTTTTTGTTCTCACTTCTCTGCCTCATAAAGTGGCATAATTGTTGGTATTATCTACACTGTCTCATTAGAGCAGAAATAGTGTGATTAAGAGACTCTTTATTCTCTGCCTTGTCTGGGCACAAAGGGGATCTCACAACCCGAGTGCTTCCCATCTTCCACCTGCCACAGCCAGGGTTCCCCCATCTTGGCCCTCCTACCCTCACATGTCCTTTCACCCAGTTCCCAGCTGGTGAGAGCAGACACCAGGGCTTTGCTACAAAAATGTCTCTTCCTAAGGACTGGCAAATGGTGTGGAGTATAGGTGACAGGGCTTGGTGATCAGCATGTGTGGGGCTCTGGCACAGAGCCTTCCCAGGGAACACGTTCAAGGACCACTGCAGGTGTGTGGTCCTAGTGCTGGGGTGAGGGGAGAGGATTCCAGGGAGATGAGGGGGCCTGGACAAATGTGAAGGTGAGAGGACCAAGCAAGCATACAATGATTGGGACAACGATGTGTTTGGGCAGGAGGCTCTTTAGAGATGTTCAGATATTTGGGGGCCCCTGAGAATGCTATAAATGGGAGCACACAGGAAGGGGGCTGCAGTCTGCCAGGAGACCCCTCACAATCCACACAAACAGCACTGGGTGTGCAATGGGGAGACTGATGGAAGTGTGCCTAGATATGAGCCTGAACACTGCCTGGATGCCTGAAGCAGGGGTTCCTGAACCCAGCTTATATTCATGACCCAGAGGGCAGAAGCAAAGGCCAGTTTGAACCCAAGACCAGAGGAAAACAAGTAAGACCCCACAGTCTCCTGGTGGCTCCAAGAACTCTGTTTTGGTGCTAACTGGCCTTCTTACTCCATTTCCTTGGTGGATCTACTCAATCTCTTAACCAACCACATCATGCCTTCTCTTGCATCAAATCTTGAATATCTCTCTTCTTTAGCCTCATGGTCAGTTACCCTACTTCCTATGTCACCAAGAAAAGGGAAACTATCAGGAGACAGCTTCCACATGCCTCTATCATGACCCCCCATTGCCTGCCTCCATTTATGCCTCCAATTATACCTCTATTACACTTTCTTTTTCCTTTCCCCTGTGGCCTCCTGACTTTTCAATAGATACCATTTCTTCTCATGAACTCAAAAGATACTAATTTAGAGACATTTCTCTTATCCTTTTGCCTTATTGTTCTTTTCTCCATATAGTATGATTCTCGCCAGCATGCAAATGCTTTTAATATATTGCATCTTTGAAAAAGATTAACCACACATTCTCTCCACCTACTAGTACTCTGTTATCTTCAGAGCAAAACATCTTGAGTCACCTGTCTTTGCTGACTCCAATTTCTCTCCTCCTGGTCTCTCTTGAACCTATTCCAATCTTTTGTCCTCACTCCTCCATGGAAACAGCTATTTCGAAGGCCATCAGTGACCTCTGATTTGCAAAAACAATATGTCACTTCTCAAGCTTCATTTTACTCATTCTCTCGCAGCATTTAACATGGTTAATACCATCTACTTCTTGAAGAACTTTTGCTCCAGGAGTAAGTAATGGATATTTGTATGTTCTCTTCTTTATCTGTATGAGCTCCCTAAGTGTGGCACCTGGGTACATGATACTGGTGACTCCCAAATTTATATCTTTGATCTAGGACTCTATCCCCACTTCCAGAAATATACATGCAGCCACCTTCTGAAATTCCACTTGGATGTCATATGGTATCTCAAACTTTCCATGCCAGAAAACAAACTCCTGATTTTCAACCCAATCTTTCACCCCCCAATATTTTTTTCTGTGTTATGATAAGTAGCAATTTGTTATTTTTTTTTCATTGCTTGGACCAATTCTTGAAGTCATATATGATTAATATAAATATATTTTTCTCATTTTTCACATCTATTGAGACTCTAACTTTAAATATGGCAGCTTCCCCTCTTCTCTCTTGCTAAACCTCTGGGCTATCATCTTTTGCCTGGATTTGTGTTATAGAACCCTAATAGTTCTCCTTGCTTCCATCCTTACCTCCCTGGTCTAGTCTTCGATCAACTTTGGGAGCAATCTCTTTCATAATATAGGTGAGACTGTATCATGCTTGACCTAAGTACCTCAGTGCTTCCCATTCCATTCAAAGTAAAACCCAAAGTCCTTAATATAATCCAGAAGGTAGTAAGAGATAGTGATATGTAGCCTGGCCCATAGTATTTGTTTGATATCATCTCCTAAACTCCCTCACTCTGCTCTGGTGACACTTACTGTCCCTTAAACATGCAAGTATAATATTGTCCCTAGCCAGACTTTAAGACCCTTAGCCAAGAATCTTATTTCTCAAATAACTACATACAAAGCCTCTTACTCACTTCTTTTGGCTATTTCCTGGAATATCACCTTATATAAGAGACCTTGTTTGACCACTTTATCAAACAGCACCCATTCACAGCATGCCTCTCCCTTTACCATGTTTTTTTCATGCATAAAACTTCTCAATAAGTTTATACTAATTTGTTTATAATGTTACTGTCCTGCCTAAATAACCTATAAACATCATGAAGGCAGGGACCTTTGCTTCCTGAGTTATCCCAAGCACCTAGAACAATGCCTGGCATATAATGTGGGCTCAGTAATAACCATATTCTGTCAAACATAAAACACTAAAGATTATAAGACCCTTCCTCATTTTATTTATCACTATGGGGAAAATATGCCAATTATAATCTCATACAAAGGATTTTTTATCACTTAAGTTTTTTTGTATGTGTTGAAAGACCTGGGCTCACTTGTGATGGATTATCGTACATTACTCTTAACACATGCATAAAAAGAAAATATAAGTAAAATGTTAGCTAAGGGATTGCTAAAACTTTTGTACATACTGAGTTGAACAGTTATTAATCAACCTACAATTATCAATGGTCTTTGTTTTTCTTTTTTCATAAAAGATAATTTCATTTGCCACCAAGAGTGGTAGTGATTAAACATTTCTTCAATGAAGGGTATGCTGTTTTTGACTTGAAGATTTTCTTCTAAACCACTGACACCTATTCTACAAATTTTATGCTGGTTGATGCATACTTTATCTACCAGAAGGTGTTCATAGTAAGCTTTTAGACAGCACAAGGATCCATGTTCTTTTTTCAAATGGTCCTAAAAGGTTTCTTGACTGATACCTTGAAGATTTGTAATTAAACTCAAGGAATGAACCACCAACAATGCATATAACTTTAGTAGAAGTGAAGAAAATATGGGCATCTAAGACCAGGGCTATGCACATGCAGGCAATGGCAATGACATCACTACCATCATTTGGTGGCAATAAGTGAATTCAGTCATTCATTCATTCACTCACTCATTTATTCACTTATTCATTCACTGTAACATGTCATAACAGTAACAAAATATACCTCAACTTCAGAAGTGAAAATGTGTGCATTTTTTGAAATGAATGGATCAATAATTAATAAGTGAATTGTCCAATCTTTCTAATAAATCCAGGTGGAAGTAGTCTCCTGTGAAATGCAAGTCTCACTGGTGGCAACCTGCCACCAATTGAGGAGATCAAACCAAAGCTTCACATCTCTCTCCACTGATTTTTATCCCTTTGATTCCAGCAATAATTCCTTGATTTAATGACTATTACTAAAGTTTAGGAACTTTCTGAAGGAGAATAAAAAAACCTAAAAGGAAGGCCAAAACTGTCATTGGGATCCCGATAGACCAATTAATGAAAAGCAATTCACACTAAGTATGTGTGGGTTCAATAAAAATGTATTGAACTTTAAAGTTAATGGAGCAAAAATTAAGATCAGAGCCTCCATTTCTTGATAAGAACAGTTTCCTAAGTCATTTAATTAATGCTTTCTCCTAGGGGAAAAAATGAGTCCCGGTGTTATAGTAGCAAGAGATTTACTAAATTAGACACAGGAAAAAAAAAAGGCAGTAAGTTCCTAAAAGGCTTTGTCTTAGCTTTACTTCTTTGGAATTATAGGAAGAATTTAGATAGATACATGATTTTTAAGTATCACATATATCTCTGATGCAAATTTGTAAGGAGGAGGCCTTCCCTATTTCCTATACCTTGTAACTGAAACTAAATTGAACATTATGATTTAAATATTTTCATGACATTAAAAATGCCTCATTTATTCCGGGGGATGTCTTCAATCATTCTTCAAATACCTGATAAGAACTATAGAAACCGATGGCTAAAACATTATCTCTGGCCTTAAAGAGCTCATAGGATACTTGGAGACACAGATCAACCAATGATTATAATATAATGTAGAAATTCTAATAAAAGATTTAGTGAGTGTGTCCTGAAATCACAGAAGTGTTTGTATTAGGAAGATAGATTGATTCATGCTGTTTAATTTAAAAAATAATAATGCTAACTTCAAGTCTCATTGGCTTAACACAGCAAAGACAGATTTCTCACTCAAGCTCTGTCCTGTAGCTCAGACATCTCAATAGCAGACCACTGCAGTTGCCACAGTACTTAAAAGGGTAGGAAAATTCTCTAGCAGTCACTCTCTGGACTGAAATGTGTCCACCATAAATTCATATGTGGAAACCTCAACCCCTAATGTGGCTGTATTCGAGCTAGGACCTTTCTGGAGGTAATTAGGTTAAATGAAGTCATAAGAGTGGGGCTCTGATCCAATAGGATTACTGAGTTCCTATATAAGAACACCAGAGAACTTGTTTCTTCTCTCTACCTCTGCACAAGGTGAGGACACAGTGACAAGGCAGCCACCTGCAAGCCAGGAATAGAGCCCTCACAAAGCACCAAATCAGCTGTCACTTTGATCTCTGCCTCCAGAACTGTGAGAAATACATTTCTATTGTTTCAGCCACCCAGTCTATGGCATTTTGTTACTGCAGCCCTAATTGACTAATACAAGACATATAAATACTTTGGCACAGAGGCAATTCATGCTACTTCCATTAGCAGCCCATGGTCAAGAATACTGTCTCATATGGCCTCACCTAACTGCAAAGGGACAGGTAAATTGAGGAGGGTAGGTAGATATTTGGTAAGCACGACTGTCTGCCACAATCATCTCTTCTGGTCAGCACAGATCCCCTTTCTCCCTTCTTCCTACACATTCAATCCTTCCCTAAGAGAAACAAAACCAAAAAAACCCCCAACAAACCAAAAAGCACCCCACTCAGCCATTGATTCTATTTCAAAATCCAGAATCCGCAGGTGACGATGTGCCACTGTAGCTGCATCAGTAGGACTTTTAGTTCCAAAAGAATGATCTAAAGAGAATTTTTCTCCTTCTACCCACTCTGACCCAATGAACAGTGGTTCTAGAGGACCAGGAAGCCTCCCACTGCAAACACTCCCCACAAACAGAAAGAAGATGAGACAGAGGCAAGGCAGACCTGGTGGGGATTTCTGAAATGCCACTTACCAGGGATCCTGAGGATCCTTACTCTAAGGGCTCATAGGGATCCTAGAACCTCATTCTGCTCTTTGAGAATCACTGGCTTATCTTTCCTTCTCCTTGGCGCTGTCCTCTGCCTCGGACAACTCTCCTTTTCCATTACCCTCCTTGGCCCTATCTGAATTAAACACTGGGGAAATGTTCCCCTCGAGGCTTTGCATGTTTGTCAGTGTCCTTTCTGCCCTGCAAAGCTTATGGGAGACAGCTGATTATTGTCAAATCTTTTTAAAAAAAGTCATAAATATCTTTAGTTCAGGTTTTTTTTTTTTTTTTCTGTCCTGTAAAACTCTCAAAAATATTCCTAGGTTTCTTATATATTTAATTCTAGTTGATCACATTTACCAAAGGCAAAATCCACTATTCTTGGAGTGTTTTCTGAGACACACTTCTCAGATTGGCTCTAATATTTTGTTTCTGCTTTCCCAAAAGTCTTTCTATGTAAAGGTGGTACCTAGGGGCGCCTGGGTGGCTTAGTGGTTGAATGTCTGCCTTCAGCTCAGAATGTGATCCCAGAGTCCTGAGTTTGAGTCTCACGTCAGGCTCCCTGCATGGAGCCTGATTCTCCCTTTGCCTGTGTCTCTGCCTCTCTCTCTATATATCTCTCTCTCATAAATAAATAAATAAAATCTTTAAAAAAAATCCACAAAGGTGCTACCTTGACCATATCAAGTTAAGAGTACCACCTACTTAATTCTTTGCCCTGGGCCATTCTTTTCTTTTTTCCTTTTTTTTTTTTTTTTCTTTTTTAAAGATTTTATTTATTTATTGATGAGAGACAGACAGAGACAGGCAGAGACACAGGCAGAGGCAGGCTCCATGCTGGGAACCTGATGCAGGACTGGATCCCAACACTCTGGGATCAGGACCTGAGACAAAGGCAGACACTCAACCACTAAACCATCCAGGTGGGTGCCCCTGGTCATTCTTTTTTTCTAATTAAAAGATTATACTAGGCAATGTCCCCTTAAACTGTTTTTTTTTTTTTTTTTTTTTTTTTTACCCTGACACACCTTAGTCAATTGAGAGGTTTTAGCAAATGGTGTGGAGACCACAGGCTTAATCTGCTTTTCCTTGAGGCTATCTCAACTTGCCGTTGTCACGCAAAGAGACTTTCTTAATTTTTATCTCCTCTTCCTTGGTGACTCACCATAATTATAATTTCCAATTTTGCAAGGTTTTGAATTTTTCAAATCTTTTTCAATTTTGCTTGCAAGTTCTCAACTTTTTTTTCCTGAGATCCTTTCTTTACAGTACCTTGCCAGCCAACAAACACTATTAACATTTTGTTTTCCAGTTTCTCCCCCTAGGTGTTGAGAAAGAGAATGAAAAACAAAATCTTCTCCCAATCCAGAAATCCTCTCCACAAGCATAGTAGAGAAAGAAAAACACTTCTTATTTTATACATATTAAACCAGAATGTGATGCACATCACAGGCAGTTGGCTGAGAACCTTTTAAGATGGAAAAACATCTGATCCTTTTTATAATTCAAGCAGATAAAACCCACTACCTACATGTTCTCTAGATAAACAATAACTCATTTTAAAGGAGAGGACCCGATAGCACCATTTGTCATACACAGCTCATCCTAGACTCACTTGGTAGAGTGACCATGTATGTCAGCTACTTGGCTTCATCCAGAGGAAAAACAAGCTTCTCCCAGCTTTATGACAGAAAGTAGTTCTGCAATGAGGAGCCAGGTGCCCATTGACATTAGGGCCCTACCCTCTCATACAACCTGGGAGCTAGGGGCACTCTCTCCTTTGGTATTTATATTTCAAAGATTCGGTTCCTGAGTTCTTAGGAAAGGTACTCCAGGGTCTTCAAAGCTGACAAAAGACCTATTTAGTTTTCAACAGAATTTATATAGATATTTCAAAGAGAGAAAGAAGTACCTACAATGATGAGTTTCCTAAAGTCAATACTCTAGGAAAAAGGCAGGCAGGTAAAGCTTCTCCCCACTTTCACAGAGAGAATGAAGTCTCTTATTTTTAATTTGAATTTGTCCTTACAAATCTGTCCTTATCTAGTAGCTCATTAGACAGGCAATCAGCCTAGCAAGTTATCACAAATTATACCAAGAGGCAAGAATTCCACCAAATGTCTAGCCCTGCATGGTATCCTTCTCCCAGTGGCCATAACATTTTCCTTCCACCCCTGTTCAACCACTGTTTTAGTGCTACATATTTTAGGGCTATTTATTACTGCAGCACTTCTCCTGCTATCCATTTCTGTTAGGATCAAATAGATTTATCCTTAAATAACAAACAAAATCTCAGTGGCTTTAATGCAACAGGAACTTCTCACTCCTGCTAATCCACTTTGGTTCTGAACAACTCTCTGGGGTAACTAAGACAGCACCCTCATCAAAAAGTAAAGCCTATATTATCTGTCCATAGCCCCTTGTTGGAACTGGTCATAAGGTTCCCCAGACAGCGCTGAATGTTGGAAAATGTAGGGGAGCAGGAAATATGTGGAGGGCAGTACCATCCATGCAAAAGGGTAGGGGATCTAATTTTAGGAACTTAGGACAGGTTCAGTGAAGAAACATTGGCAGGTGGCTGGCATTCAGGGTGGATGGATGGCATGAGCAAAGCATAGAGGTTCTTTATTAACCAGTTTTTGCTGCTGGAGTTCAGAGTAAGAAGCAGGAAGTAGGCAGAGACTGTTGGGAAGGCAGATAAAGTTCAAAACCAGGAGTGATTTTTAGGCCATGCCAAAAATATCTTAAAACAAATCCTTTAACTTGCCTAATTAACTTCAAATAAATAGAGTAGCTAGGGGTCTTAATCCATTTGGGTTGCTGTAGCAGCACAGCATCTACTGGGTGACTTATAAGCAAAAGAATTTTTTTTCTCCCTCACAGGTCTGGTGATTGTAAGTCTATGATTATGGCACAGGTAGATGTGATATCTGGTAAGACTTAATGGTTCATAGATGGCTGTCTTCTCACTGTGTCCTCACATGGTGGATGGGAGCTGTCTTGGGTCTCTTTTATAAGGGCAGTAAATCCCATTCATGAAGGGTTCCTTTAGGCTTTTGACCTGATCATCTCTCAATGGCCCCTTGTCCTAATATTACCTTGGAGGTTAGGTTTCAACACATGAATTTGGGGGGCACACAGACATTCAGATCATAGCACTAGATCATTGTTCCCTGAGCAATCATGGTGTGATAAAACATGGGAGCATGAATCAGACAACTCAAGCTAGACTTCTGCATCTGCCAGCCACTTACTTTCCAAGTGACCTCAGTTACACTTTATTAACTTTTCTGAGACTTGATTTCCTCATCCATGAAAACTTGATAAAAATGTTTTCTGTTATGCCCACCTTCTATGCTGATATGGGCATAAAATGAAATAATATACTTTGAAATAAGGGCTTTAAAAGCTATCAGATGAAACACGTATATAAGGATGATTAAATTCAGCAGACACCTATTTTTACATTCACAGCACCGTCCAAGGCAATATAGGGAGAATCAGAAAAGGTCTCTTCCTTTGAAGAAATCAACATTCTTCCATGAAGAAAGCTAAGACAACAGACTATGATTTTGCGGTTTCAGCTGCAGAGTGTAATTACAAAACAGAGATTGTATTTTAACAAATGTGCTGAATATAAACATACAAAGGGATTCTGTCTGGAAAAGTGGTCTCCTCTGGAAGTGATGCACACCCATATCACTGTTTTATCCATGGTACTTTGACCGATTTCTGAAACCTTCAAGAGGAATTTTCAAAGTGAATTAAGGCATCACTCAAGATCAATCTTGCAATTTGGTGTTCATTTATTTTCATGATGGTGATAACCACACTCATAGCCCCACAACACTGGGAGGCTGGTGGACTGTGGAGGAAGGAAGGGCTAAAATGGTTTTTCTTTTTTCTCCTTTTAAATTTTTTTAATTACTATTTTTGGTTATTTTTCAATTAAACAGCCACAGTCCTGTCAAAACCCTATACAAATGAAAATATTTTAGTCCTTCATTAGTCAAAAGAATGAACTTAGCACTGACTTGAGTTCATTTCTCTTCAGTTTTAAATTTTTCACATTTTTGAAATTGCAATAGTTTGTTCTTAAAAAACAAAACAGCAGATTGATACATGTGCACTCAAGTCATCTAGTTTTTAGACAAATGTTAAGCCTCCCACAACAAAAATCTGGAAAGAGAATTAAAATTATAGCTCCTCTTACATATACAAAAAAGCGCTACAGAATAGGTATGCCTTTCTTTATTGTCACAAATGAGGGGTATAAAAACCAAGGATGAAAGTCAGTTTGCCTAATACATAGAAGGATCAATATTTTACCCAAATCTAATAGTGCTGCAAAACACATGTTCTTCCATTATAATATAACTTTACTGATACATCTCAGGTTTCATGATGCAAGTCAAAAGAAATACTTGGGCAGTGAATGTTTTTTGATTCCAGCAGCAATTACCAAAAGATGTTGGTACCAATGAGGTATTAGATTACTATAGAATACAGAACAAAAATATATTTCAACACTTCCAGACACTAGATTTCTTTTTTCCTCCCAGCTTTAGTGAGGTATAACAGACAAATAAAAATTGTATATATTTAATGTGTACAATGTAACTTTTCTTATTAAGACAATTTTTTAGAGCAATTGTAGACTCACAGCAAAAATGAGGGGAAACTACAGAGATTCCCCATCATCCTTCCTGCATCCACACAGTCTCTCCCATTAGCAACATCTCCCACTAGAGTGGGACACTTGTTATAATTGATGAACCTACACTGACACATCAAAATCACCCAAAGCCTATATTTTACACTGGGGTTCACTCTGGGTGTTGTACATTCTGTGGGTTTAGGCAAATATACAATAACATGACTCCAACAATATGGTATCACCTAGAGCATTTTTAACACTAAAAATGCTTTGTGCTTAGCTTGTCCATCATCCTAAACCCTGGCAACCACTGCTGTTTTCTACTGTGTCATTTTGTTTTTACTTTTCCACAATGCCATACAGTTGCGATCATATAGTCAGCAGTGTTAAATTTCACTTACTACTATGCCATTTAAGGTCTCTCCATGTCTTTTTTTGCTTGATAGTTCATTTCTCTTCAGTGCTGAAAAACAGTCTGCTGTCTGAATATACCACATATTTTTTAATCCACTCACCTACTGAAGGACATCCTGGTTGCTTCCAAGTTTTGGAAGTTATGTGAATAAGCTGCTACCAATATCATGTGCAAGGTTGTGTATAGACATAGCATTTTCAACTCTTTTGGGTAGATACCAAGGAATGTGCTTGCTGGATTGGATGGTAAGAGTATGTTTAATTTTATAAGATATTGCCAAATTGTTCTCTAAGTGGTTGTACCATTTTGCATTCCCACCAGCAATGAAAGAGATGTCCTGTTGCTCCACATCCTTGTCAGCATTTGGTATTGTCAGTGTTCAGAATTTTGGCCATTTTAATAGGCGTATAGTGATATCTAATTGTTGTTTTAATCTGCATGTTCTAGATGACATATAATGTGGAGCACCTTTTCATATGCTTATCTGCATATCTTCTTTAATGAAGTGTCTGTTAAGGTCTTTTGGTCTATTTTTC
Organism: Vulpes vulpes; assembly: GCF_048418805.1. NCBI lineage: Eukaryota > Metazoa > Chordata > Mammalia > Carnivora > Canidae > Vulpes > Vulpes vulpes. The sequence goes on along the minus strand of NC_132784.1, from coordinate 50,592,922 downwards.
AATTGGGTTTTGTTTTCTTATTGTTGACCTTTAAGAGTTCTTTGTATAATAATCCTTTATCAGATGTGTCTTTTGAAAAAGCATTCTCCCAGTTGGTGTCTTGTCTTCTCATTCTCTTGACATTGTCTCTTGAAGAATATTAAGTTTTTAATTTTAAAGAGGTGCAGTTTATCATTATTTCTTTCATAGATCCTGTGTTTGGTGTGACTAAAATGTCATCATCATACCCAAGGTCACTGAGGTATTCTCTGATGTTATCTCCTAGGAGTTTTACAGTTTTGCATTTTACATTTAAGTCTATGACCCATTTTTGAGTTAATGTTTGTGGAGTGCGTAAATTCCTTGTCCACTGTCTTGCCTTTGCTCCTTTGTCATAGATCAGATGATTGTACTTATATGGATCTATTTCTGGGCTATCTATTCTAACCCATTGATTTATTTATGTATTCTTTCACTAAGACCACACTGTCTTAATTATTTTAGTTTTATATTAAGTCTTGAAGCTGGGTACTGTCAGTCTTTCAACTTTGTTCTTTTTCTTCAATATGTGTTGGCTATTGTAATCATTTTTATGTATATAGTTACTGGTGTTAAACATTCATAATATTGTATAACCATCACCACCATCCATCCTCATCACTCTTTTCATTTTGTAATTTGAAACCCTGTATTACTGAAACAGTAACTCCTCATTGCTTCTCACCTAGCTCCTGGAAACCACCATTTTGTTTTCTTTCTCTAAGATTTTGGCTACTCTAAGTATCTCATATAAATGGAATCAGTTAGCATTCATCTTTTAATGATTGGCTTATTCCACTTAGCATAATTTACTCAAGGTTCATCCATGTTGGAATAGATATCAGCATTTTCTTCTTTTAAAAGCTTCATTATTATTCATGTCTTTAAAACCCATTTATCCATCAATGGACAGTGCTTGCTTCCACATTTTAGCTGTTGTGAATAATGCCACTATGAACATGAGTGTACACATATCTCTTTAAGACCCTACTATCAATTCTTTTGAGTGTATACTCAGAAGTATAATTGCTGGATCATATGGTAAAAATATTTATAATATTTTGAAGAACCTCTATACTGTTCTCCACAGTGGCTCTACGATTTTACATTCCCATCAAGAATGCAGGGTTCCAATTTTTTTTTTTTTAATTACAACACTTCTGATGGTTGTGAATCTTACTGCAGTTTTCATTTGCAATTCCCATAAGATTAGTGATTGTGATGTAGTTGTTTCATCATGTAGTTCATGTAGTTGAACTACATGTAGTTCATGTAGTTGTTGGTCATCTGTATATATTCTTTGGGGAACTATGGAGCCCTTTGCTCATTAAAAATATTGTTTTGTTTTGTTGTTGTTGAGTTTTATAAGTTCCCCATAGATCTTGGATATTAATCTATTATTAGAGGTATTATTTGTAATTATGTTCTCTCATTCTGTGAGTTGACTTTTTATTCTATTTATTGTTTATATTATCTTTTGATACACAGATGCTTTAAATTTTCATGAAGTCCAATTGGTCTTTTTTGTTGTTGTTGTTGCCTATGCCTTTGGTGTTATATCCAAGAAATCAATACCAAATCCAAAGCTGTGATTTTTCTCTGTTTTATTTTTCTAAAAGTTTTAAGTTTTTAGGTTTACACTTATGTCTTTGATTCATTGTGAGTTAATTTTTTTGTATATGGTGATAGGTAAGGGGTCAACTTTATTTTTTTCACATTTGGATATCTAGTTTTTCTAGCACAATTTATGAGAAGACAGACTATCCTTTCCCTATTGAAAAGTCTTGGCACCCTTGTAAAACATCACTTAACCATACATGAGAAACTCTTTCTTTTTTAAAATTAAATTTAAAAATTTACATACAGTGACATTTATTCTTTACACTACACAGTTCTATGGGTTTTGACAAATGTATAGAGTACAGATCCACCACTAGAATCAAGATAAAGAACAGTTTCATCATCCCCCAAATTTCCCTTATGTTGTTGCTTTGTAGTCAACCCCTCTCTGCACTCCACCTGCTGGCAATCACTGGTCTATTTTCTACCACTATAGTTTTGCTTTTTCTAGAATATTATATAAATACAATAACAGAGTATGCTGTCTTTTGGATCTGGTTTCTTTCCTTAGAATACTACATTTGTGATACGCCTATCTTGTTTTGTGTATCTGTGGATTTATTACTGAGCATCACTCTATTTATCGGTTTACCACAGCCTACCCATTCAGTAAAGGGCATTTGGTTTTTGGCTTTGGGGCAATAATGAATTAAATGGCTATTCATATCCAGGTTTTTTTAATGAACATATATTTTTATTTTTCTTGAGGAAATAACTTCGGAGCAGGATTGTTTGGTCATATGAGATATATATGTTTAATTTTACATAAAAATATGCCAACTTGTTTTCCTAAATGGCTATATCATTTTGCATTTCCACTAACAGAAATATGAGAGTTCTACCTGCTGTGCATTCTTGTCAGTACTTGGTATTGTCAGATTTTTCCTTTTATTTTAGCCATAATAATAAGTCAAGAGTTATATCTCATTATGGTTTTAATTTGTATTTCCCTAATGGTAATTAGGTTTGCCATCTTTTAGTGTGATTACTGGTCAACCATATATCTTCTTTGATGAAATGTCTGCTCAAATCTTTTGCCTGTTCTTTAAATTGTAAGTTGTGGTTTGCTTCTTATTAAATTTTGAAGTTTTTTACAAATTCTGGATACAAGTTCTGTGTCAAATATGTGACTTCCAAATCTTTTCTCCAGAACTGTCTTATCTCTTAATTTCCTTAAAAGTGTCTTTTATGGAGCTAAGTTTTAAATTTCGATACAGTTTAATTTGTATCTATATTTTTTAGATCATGGTTTGATGTCTTTTTAAGAGCTCTCTGTCCTACCATTCCCTTTCACTAATTGGTGATGCATTAGACAAAGAGTGATTTCTCTCCGCATTTGTGAACAAAAAGGTTTAGGAATAAATTATGTCTACTTGTGACATCACAGAATCCTTGATTATAGCACAAGGAACTGCTTCCATTAACCATCTTTCCAAAGAAATGGTATTGTAGTAAGCACTGTTTTACATTTCCAATTGTTAAAATCTGTAATCAGATTTCTTCCTAAGCTTCTAAATAAAGATGTTTTTATCAAAGTTAGTAAGACAAATTTTGAGCACCAATTTTGTTATATTAAGCATTGTGCTGAATAGGGAGGTTAAGTTTTGAACAATAACTTTATAAAAAAGGATTTAGGGCTCATTTGAATTTTGTTATGCAGCCATTTGAACCCATTCTGATGTTTGCTTACAATATTTATGAGGTTGTATGAAGTGAAGATGCCACATCAGCAGTTAAAAACATAATTCTGTCTTCCACAGGATAAAATTGCACATAATCATGAATCCTATGACTTCCTCTGCAGGTCTGGATATCTTTTCTGATTTTTTGAGAAAAAAAAATTAGCTGCATAGCAGATTGGTTGTGTTTTACTCTAAAAATGCAAACTTACAATCATTATGGTAAAAGAGCGATTGCTCTAAGCTGGCATGAGACTATGAATTCATCTCCCAGACACCATGCTTCTCCAGGGACAATTCCCACTGAAAGCTTCCTGGTCCTTATTTTCTTTCTCTTCTCATACCTGCCATGTGCTCCCTGAAGTTTATGGTGTATGATTATAATTATGAGGATGTGTGAGATATGTTTCTCCAGAAAGAATGATCTAGGTCCTCTCCTACTGCTTATTTTTATGTTTTGCCGGTACAGTAGAATTTAACAATGCATTTGACAAAAGCCTGTCAGTGACAAAAGGAGTATTTGACATATCCAATTTATTACTTTTCAGTACATGCAGTAGTATAAACAAATGGCTAAAAATTGCTTACCCAATAATATGCTTTCTGCAAAAAGCTAATATAATAAAACCCAGAAAATGCAGATCTTCAAGGTTGACTAGGATGACTGGCTGGGTCTCACCTGCCAATCTGTCCTTTAAGTTGTCTTCATCATCTGTGCCCTCCCCTCTCTCCCTGACTCCCAGTCCTGACCCAGGGAATAAAATGTGCTTTTATATCTTGGATCAAGCATAGGCAAAACTTCTGCCTTGGACTCTCTTTAACAAGAGCAGGATTGTCTGGAATTTACCAAATAGATGCATAGAATAATGGTCAGTAGTCCAATTATTAAAGGGCAAAGGGCACCCAAATTGAGAAAAGGAAAAAAATAAAAATGAACAGTATATACAAGGACAGACCTCCAATTTTAAAGATAAAGACACAAACAAAAAGAGAAAAGAAAAAAAAAAAAGACATATCAAAGTCCTTGATCAAAATAGAAACATCTTAAATCATCATTTTAATGCTTGTGGTTATAGGGTTAAGAAGAGCTCTTTCTGTACCATTAGAAGATGTATGAATTGATATTACTTCCCTTGAAAGCAATTTGCTATATCGTGAAGAATCTTGAAAACATTCGCATCCTTTGACCCATTAAGCCTTTACAAAGGCTTTGCTAAGGAAATAATCAGAGATTTGCACAACTTTTCACAGATGGTCAGCGTGGCTTTATTTATAATAGTTTATTTTGGAAACTTCTCAATGTTAAATTAATGATGGCAAAGCCATATGTTCAGATGCCATACAGCCATTAGAATCTTGATTTTAAAGGACTCAGAGATTACTTCTCAGTATAATAAGTGAAAACAAAGGATAAATATCTTTATTTGCATTGATTTTAAAATGCACTGGAAAGAAGTCCATCAAAATATTAAAAGCAGTAATCTTAAAATGGAGAAATTATGAGTGATTTTAAGCTTTTCTTTCCAACGTCTCTTTCAAAAGCTTGTATTGGCTTTTTAATCAGACAAGATAGGTATCCAAACAAATTCTCAATACTAAGGGGAAAAAATGGAGATTTACATAGAGAATATAGAAAGTATAACACCTGGCCAGGTTACCAAAACAGATTTTTGACCTTGTAGTATCTCTACAACAAAAGTCTAGTTGTAGGGGTGCCCCGGTGGCTCAGTGGTTGAGCGTCTGTCTGCCTTTGGCCCAGGGTGTGATCCTGGGTCCAGGGATTGAGTTCTGCATTGGGCTCCCCACAGGGAGCCTGCTCTTCCCTCTGCCTGTGTCTCTGCTTCTCTCTCTGTGTCTTTCATGAATAAACAAAGAAAATCTTAAAAAAAAAAAAAAAAAAAAAAAAAAAGCCTAGTTATATCTCACAGTTTCAAGAGTCCCTGTCCAGACAATGCTTGAGGCTCTCTCTCCTTCCTTGGCTCCATTCCTTCCAGAAGAAGTATTTTTATTATAAAAGTAACAGTGGTCATTGCCAAACATCCAAATGGTATGAAAGCATATAAAACATAAGACCTGTTAATGATCTATTTTTTCCCCACAATTTTTTTTTCACATTGAAAACATTGGAGTATAATTTGCATATAGTATTACAAACATTTGGTAAGCAGTTCCATGTTTTTTTGATGAACATCAGAATACCGGATATTTTTCTTAATTCTCCAAACTTCCTTACTGTCCCTTTATAGTCCATTCTTTCCAATCCCAACCTCAACCCCAGGGAACCACTGATTGGCTTGCTGTCACTAAAAATTATGTTTTGTTCATCATAGAATTTTCTGCAAATGAAATCATACATACTGCTTAGAATAATTTTTTTGAGGTTTATCTATGTTGTGAGTCACCGGTAGGTAGTATTCATTGTATAACTACATTATAATTTGTCTTTCCATTTATGGATTGATGGCCATTTTCCAATTTTTCCCCTTTTTTAAAAAAAAAGATTTTATTATTTATTTGAGAGAGAGAGAGAGAGAGCATGAGAAGGGTGAGGGGTAGAGGGAGAAGCAGACCCCCCACTGAGCAGGGAGCCCAACTCCCAGAACCCTGGGATCATGACTCAGCCAAAGGCAGATGCTTAACCAATGGAGCCACCCAAGTGCCCCTGATTTTTCCAGTGTTTGTTATGAATAAAGCTGCTCTGACCCTCCCAACGCAAGTATTTGTATATTGTTGGGGGGGCAGTTGGTAGGTAAATATCTAGGAGTAAAATTTCTCTGTCATGTGGCACACACACAAAAATTCCAAACTATTACTTTAAGTGGTGTTCTTTTTCCCAGTCACATTAGTAATGAGACAGAGTAAGAGTGATTCCTTCTCACCTGACAGGGTCAGGGTTTTGTTTTGTCTTTTGATAGAGGTGAGAGAATAAACTGGTATCTTTGTGTGTGTGTGTGTGTTGTGTGTGTGTGTTTAAGATTTTATTTATTTATTTGAGATAGTGCACACAAGCAGTTGGGGGGTGGGTGGGAGGTGGATGGGGCGGGGAGGACAGAGAGGGAGAAGCAGACTCCCCACTGAATAGGGAGCCTGATTTGGGGCTCCATCCCAGGACCCTGGGATCATGACCTGAAACCAAGGCAGATGCTTAACCACTTAACCAACTGAGCCACCCAGGCACACCCTTTCTAATATATATTCCTCAAGACTAATGATGATAATAAGCATCTTTTCTTGTTTGTATTGTCTATGAGCTTATCTTCCTTTATAACTTGTCCACATTTTTTTTATTATTTTATTAAAGGATCATTTGTTTTATTTTGGGCTGTAAGAGTTCTTTAAGAATTATTAATATAAATTCTTCATCAGATACGAATTTGTGAATTTTTTTCCTGGTCTATGGCTTGACTTTTTCTTTTCTCCCCCCCCCCCCCTTCATTTTCTATAGAATGTCTTTTGAAGAGCAGATGTTATTAATGTTGATGAAACCCAAATTATCAATATTTTTTCTTTGGATTGTGCTTTTAGTCTAGTATTTAAGAAACATCTGCCTATTTCAAGGTTAGAGATTTTTTTAATGTTTTCTTCTATAAATTTTATAATTTTAGCTTTTACATTTAAGTCTATATCCATTTGGAGGTTTTTTTTTTTTTTTTTTTTTGAGGGAGGGTATGGTGAAGTATATTAGCTTGAGCTGCCATAAAAAATGCCATGGACAAGGGGTTTAAGGAGTTGAAATTTATTTTCTCATAGTTCTGGAGGCTGTCTAAGATCAAGATTCCAGCATGATCAGTGTCTGGTGAGGACTCTGTGTCATGTAGATGGCCACCTTTTCCTCACATGGCAGGAGAGAGAACAAGCTTTCTGCTGTTTATTCTTATAAAGACTTTAATCCTCCCATGATGGCCCCACCCTCATGATCTCCTTTAAACTGAATTGTTTCCAAAGGCCCCAAGGCCCCACCTCCAAATACCTTCACACTTGTGATTAAGACTTCAACATATGAATACTGCTGGAGAGGAATTGGGCACGATTGAGTCCAGGGCAGTGAGGTAAGAGCTGTTTGTTTTTCTCTTTAATGGGTATCCAGTCATTCCAGCACCATTTTTTTTTTCTTTTCCACATTGAATTATCATAGCATATTAATAAATAAATAAATTGGTCATATAAGTAGGTGTCTATTTTGAACTTTTCATTCTTTTCCAATGATTATTAGGTCTATCCTTATGTCAATACCACACTGTCTTGATTATTATAGCTTTATAACAAGTATTAAAATCAGGTAGTGGAAGTCCATCAAATATGTTTTTTCCAAATTGTTTTAGATACTCTAGGTCTTTTGCAATTCCAAATACATTTTAAAATCAACTAGTCCTTTAATTTAGGTAAGTCATTTGGAATTGTTATCGAGATTACAATGAATCTATACATTGATTCCAAGAGGACTGTTATGAATATAGCGTGTTTCATTTCCCAAACATGGTATATATAGATCCATTTATTTTGGTCTTCTTTAATTTCTCTCAGTCATATTGTGTGGTTTTCAGTGTAGAGCTCTCACATATATTTTGTTAAAACAATATAATTTCATATTTTTACACTATAAGAAATATTAAAAATATTTTCCTTTTCAATTATGCATTGCTTGTATATAAAATAAAACTGATTTTTGTCTATATGCTGTGACCTCTCTAAATTCACTTCTTAGTTCTTGTAGCTTTTTACTGAGATTCTTTTAGATTTTTCCCCAATATACTTAAGGGTAAGGAAGTTTGATTTTCATTGCCCTACACTCTGATTTTTCCACAGGCAATACTATTGAAGTGTAACTTATTGCAATGAATTACCATGGTAAATTAGAGAGTTCTTGTATGTTTGCTGATTCTTCAATGAAATAGGCACCTAGTAACCCATAAAATTACATCCAAGCACCAGTTAGCATAAAGACAGTCATTCAGTATTTTCCCCTTATTTCCCCCAAAGTCTTGCTGCACCAGGTCCCATTTTTGCCTCAAATTCATGACTTTTGACAGATAACACTGATTTTTAGTCTTTGACATCAAGTTTCTAATAATTGCTCCAGCATTTGAGCATTGGCTTCTCCCAAGCTTTTTGCTTGACTTATCTCTCAGTATTTGGCTAAGGATATACCTTCACAGAATTCTCTAATAATAGAGCTCTTTAGAGGTAAGTAGAAACTTCACTCAGAAAGTGGAAAGAAACAAATTATATAATTTCTGAGGAAGAGTACATAATCATGATTTCTTAAATGCCCATTATGTGACAATACTGTGCTGTATGCTGCTTTATATTCACAAATTTTGCTCAATCTCCCCAAATTTATGTAGGAAGTGGAGATTAGAATTCTTCTAACACAAAAAAGAAAACTAGAAGACAGAGGGGTTGAATGGCCCATGCTAAGTTATTAACAAGTGACAAAGCTATGATCTAAATCTAGTTCTCTCTGATTCCCAGAGTATGTAGGAGTATGTGTGTCAAGATGATTTTTAGATATTATTAACCATTTTTTAAGAAGTTATTCTGACAAAACAAAAAAAGTGTAGAAAAAGATTATCTCCTAAACCCAGAAAACTAAACAAATACCAAAACAAAAATAAAACAGAAAAACCTTGAGGATTATGGGCCTTACCTACTCTGAGATATTATATTTTTTAATGTACCTTAAAATTATTAAAAATTACCAAAATCATAGAAGACCAATTAATATTGATTGTCACATAAGCCAAGGTGCACGTCAGGTAGTTTGATGTTTTGGTAAAGAATGACATTTTAAACACCTGTGTAGAGCTAGTATGTTCCTGATAAAGACTTTGGAGGAACAAGAAATTGGCAAAAACTGATGGACAGGTACAAATGGGAGTGAAAATTGTACATAACCACTATAAAGGAAGATGAAAAAACCTTACTTGTTATTTAAAATCCTGAGTAGATGCCTTCTGATATGAGGGAATAGACAGGTAACAGTATGGAGATTCCTCAAAAATTAAAAATGGAAAAATATGATCCAGTAATGCTACCTCTGGATATTTATCCAAAGAACATGAAAACACTAATTCAAAAAGATGCATGCATCCTTATATTTAATATACCATTACTTATAATAACTAAGATATAGAAGCAGCCCAAAGGTCCATTCATAGATGAGTGGAAAGAGAAGATGTGGTACACACACACACATACACCCCGCACTGGAATATTATTCAGCCTTAAAAAAAAAAAAAGAAATCTTGCCATTTGCACAACATGGATGGGCTTAGAGGGTATTATGCTAAGTGAAATAAGTCAGACAGAGAAAAATAAATACCATATCATTTTCTTTATATGTGGAATATAAAAAACAAAACAAATAAACAAACAAAAAACCCAAACATGCATAAATACAGAGAACAAAGGGGTGGCTGCCAGAAAGGAGGGGGTAACAGGATTTGAGAAACAGGTGAAGGGGATCAACAGGTACAAACTTCTAGTTATAAAACAAAATAAAATAAATGAATCATGGGGCTGAAAAGTACAGCACAGAGAATATAGTCAATAATATCATAATAACATTGTATGATGACAGAGGGTGACGCATTTATCATGGTGAGCATTGAGTCATGCATAGAAGTGTCAAATCATTATGTTGAGAAAATAGAAAAATAGGAATACCTAGGAGAAAAATCCAGAGGAGAGAATGTTGGAGGTAATATTATTACACAATGAAAATAAACTATCACCTTTTCTATACACACACTAACTTTTACATCCAGAAAAAAAAAAAAAAGTATCATAAGCCTTATGTTAGGGAATAAGTTATAATCCCTTTTTCATAACCACATAATTTTTAAATAGTGTATATGTCTAAAAATATTCATTTTCTTAAGAGAATCTTTATTTCCTAATAGTTATCTAGAATGTGATTGCTATTATTGGTGTCAGTATCTATGCAGACTGAAAATAGACAGCTGAGTGAACTCAGAGCCACTGAGTAAATATAAGATTGGAGACTCGGGGGCACCTGGGTGGCTCAGTGGTTGAGCATCTGCCTTTGGCTCAGGTTGTGATCCCAGAGTCCTGGGATCAAGTCCCTCATCTGCCTATGTCTCTGCCTCTCTCTCTGTGTGTCTCGTGAATAAATAAATAAAATCTTAAAAAAAAAAAGATTGGAGGGTCTTTGAGTAATCAATGTTAGAAAGGGCTTAATTTGACCTAGTGCAAAAAGATCCAGACTGGTAAAATTAGCTTCAGCTCAGCTCAGGGTTTTTTTCCTTTCCTTAAAATTTTAAAAGACATATGGCCTTGGCCTAACCTAGATGGATATTATTAGAACCTGACCTTGAGTAAGTATTTATTAGTTTTGTAAGAACAAAGTTATGAAATTAAAATTGCTATATCAAGTACAACAAAACTGCACTATCACTGTATTCTAATATCACAGATTCATTTCCAGAATGTATAAATCATGTCCCCAGTGTGAAGACTGATACATTAAACATCTCTTCTATAGAATCCCCAAATCTAAGTAGGCCTTGTTTTGGATGCGTGACAACAACATCACGAATGGGTCATTGCACAGAAACATTCATTTAGCTGGTTGAAGCTCATGTCTAAACTCATGTATATAAATAATGATTATGAGACAGGCATTCGTTTAAGACATTTATGGATTCCAACCAGATGCTATGACCAAGAAACCAGTGTATTTGCTTTGACATACTCTATTTAAAATCTGGGCTATACATTTCATGTGTTTATAGATTTGCCAACATTTCTTCAGTCACCCCGAATTAACATTTACACTTAACAAATGTTATTAACATAGAAATCTGGATAAATGAATACTGAATTAACATATCTTAGACCTAAAAAGTAATATTTAAGTAATTTAATATAAAACTCCTTTCAAATTTTTTTGCTTATAAAAAACTCAAAAAAATAATGCCAGTCAGGACATGTTGAATATCATGAGAATCCTATTGCACCAAAAATATTATAGATACACCAAAAATATAGCATTGTATTATATTATAAGATATGGCATGGTTAAAATAATTATGAAATTAGTTTGAGACCAGTGTAAAAGACTGACATGTTTTGAATGGGGTAATTAACCTGTTGGGGAATTAACATATTTTCTACAGATTATCAAAAAAAAATCAGAAGAAATTATATATTTGATGATTTCTACCCTTTCTGAAAACAGTGATCATCCCAGGCACTAGTGAACAGAACTTGTCTTTCAGGAGTCTATTTGTTAACCCACCTCTTGCAGTTGGTTATGGCACTTAGAGCTTACCTTCCTGATTCAAAGGTGAACCACGTGGAGTCCCGTCCATATCTCCTCAGCGAACTGAGAGGCCACATCACCAGTTTGACCTTGGCATTGTGGATATCCCAGAGATAGATATTCTCATGGGTGATCTGCATTGTGCATTCACCATAGATATCCAGATTTGGTGTAGGCATAAGATACACATTGAATCTCTCTGCAAAGAAACAAAGAATGGAACAAGTTAAGTGAAAAGAGATAGGCCTCTTTATGGTAGCAAAGTATTAATTTTTATACCTACCTACAGCCTTCAAAAAGCATTACCATGTCCCTTGGGAACATCACACACAGTGTAAAACACTACCCTTTCCCATTTGATGTATGGGAAAATGGGTTAATTAAAATACTAGTTCCTTCTCTCACTTACTCATTCTATACTTTGTGTTGCATGTATTCTCTATGGTGAGGGTGCAATGGTTAATTGTACAATGGAAACATAAGGGTAAAAGCTAAGTGAGGTCTCTGTCAAAATGACATTTACTGTCTCCTTCACACAATCTTAAATGCATATCATATACATAACTCTGGTAAGGAATGTCTTATTTAATTTAAGCAAGAATTTAATCAATTTTTCTTTTGTGTTATGAAGTATTTAATGCACACTTAGACTGACTCACAAAATATACTGTATTCACAGTCAAATTCAGCATATGATAATCACAGATATTCATTACTGTCTTCTCCAGGACTTGATAGTGTTTTCATAAGCAAAATAAAAATACACAGCCACTCCCATTTGTTGGATATTCTATAGTTGAAAATCTGATTATTAGGCAATGATTCCAAACCTTGCTTTATAATTTTTTGTGTATCTCAAAAACTACTGCAAAATTCTGCAGGCTTTGATCCCCATTTAAACACATTAGATGCACTTTATAAAAAATAAGGTTAGTTCATAATTTCCAGGAAGGAAAGAACTTGGTACAACCTATAAAGTGTCCTAGAAAATATGCCTAATTCATAGCACCATATTCTTGCTTTATAGTAGTAAGTAATCAATAAATACTGGTTAACTCTATGAACGAAATACATATATCCCATGATGAATATGCACCACAAGAATTGAGGAATTATTAAGAAAATATCATGATAACAAAGAGTTTAAGAATTACTGGCAGATACATCTTTGTGAGTTTGAATTTAATTGTGAATCATACTCTAAAGGCAGTGCTGTTGAATTAATGATTTTGAGAGGCATAAGGGTGCAGCTGCAGTTGAAAGAGGATTGATATGTTTTGGAATGTGCCATCATCCATCATAATGTCATGATCTTAAACACTGAATGTTTGCTGGTACTAAGCTGGAATTGTCTGTATAATAGAATTTTTTCTGTGGCAGGTACCTTGCAGAGTATTGCTTTGCTGATGCCAACAACAACAACAACAACAACAACAACAATCAGATTCTAAATGTGTTAAACATGATAGCTTGAAATTTAGTCACCATATGGACAATACTTATATTCAAGGGTCTAGATATTTTTATCAAAATAATATAGTGATTCAATTTTTTAGATTATTGACCCATATAACTGATATGTGTATGGATTCTACATTTATTTCCCATAGAAAGGAAAAAAGATAATAGCTGAAGAAATGAAGAAAGATCACTGCCCCATTAATTATCTGCAATAAAAAGTATATATATCTTCTATAAATCTTAAAATTCTTATGTGCAATCAAGTAAAATCTCAATATTTTGCACTTAATACAGCACTCACATTGCTATCACAATTCCCACTTCAAGGGGATTACAAGCAGTAAATCAAACGGGCTTGACCTCATGTAAGAATATAAATGAAAGTTGGCCCCAACAGAATGACTCATGCATATAGATAATGCCTGTATAGAAATCCTCTTTTCTTTGGTCAAGACCCTTTTGATGAAGTTCAGCTTTTGTATTTAGAAGTCATCATATGTCAGTGGCATCTGTTGTGCAGAGGCAAAACACTGTTGTTATAAAGTGGAATGTAAAACATTCCTTTACATTCCTTCCTCTCCATCAATTACAGGGTCTGAAGATAGCTACCAAAGAATCATTGCCAAAATGTCAAGAAATAACACTTCTTCTAAAATATTGAAATAAACATCATTAACCAATTTTGGTGTTGCATAAGGCTGCACTGACCCTTGATATTCACACTCATAGTTTGATGTTGAAAAAAGAGAACATGAGAAAAAAACACCTGACATCGAGTGTCCTCCACATGGGTGATATACATGGAAAATCACCTATAGCCTACAGAGTATTACAGAGGACCCAAAAGAACTATTACATTTTCACTGAAATATCTGTGTGCTCTAATGCTGGTAGGTAAAACTTAGAAAAAATAAACAAAGAGTACAATAATTGCAATGGACATTGGAGAAATGTGGAACTGGAAAACACAAAAATAATGAATTTAGTAAGATTCACATGATGGAGGACTCTCAATGTCAAAATCAGTAAGGTACATTACAAACAAATACAAAGAGATTGGATAACCTGCCCCAAAGGAGTCCTTCCAAGGGCCAGCCGTAGGCTACGTAAAACAGATGAAATGTGTCTTCCACATCCTTCTTGCCTAACTTCTACTTTCCTAGTCTTAACCAGCAATTCACATTAACTGTTACAGTTTGGAATGCTCTAATCTTGCTTTTGATACTATTTCTTTCATCCTACAAAAGGAATTATTCTAAGAAATTTTATTTTCAATTTTTAAGTATTCAAAGGCCATCTTATCCTAATGACTAATTTCCAAGGATTTGAGATTCAATTAAAATGTAGACTAATTTAATCCAGGAGAGGATGAAGGCAGCTCAACTTATCTAGTAAATTATTCTTCTTTGATTCCATTGTCATGGAAAAAAATGTTTCTGCATCTGCTATGAGTAAATTATCTTATGGCCTTAATAATATAAAATATGTTGCTGCTTCACTAAAACTTGTTAGTTTCCATTAGAAAGACCATTTCAATATGAAATAGCTAAAATTGGCTCCCCTGAAATGACTTTTTAAAATGTTTAACTTTGAGACCCCTGGGTGGCTCAGCGGTTGAGCGTCTGCCTTTGGCTCAGGGTGTGATCCGGGTTCCGGGATCAAGTCCCACATCAGGCTCCCTGAGGTGCCTGTTTCTCCTTCTGCCTGTGTCTTTGCCTCTCTCTCTCTTTTCTCTCATGAATAAATAAATAAAATCTTTAAAAAAATGTTTAACTTTGTGAAATAATTGTATGAGACAGGTGTTTTAACCACTCTCTAATCATGTCACTTTTTTTTAGGTTAAAATTTTTTTTAAAGGATTTTATTTATTTGATAAGGAAAGCATGAATGAGAGAGCACACAAGCAGGGGGGAGAGGGAGAAGCAGGCTCTTTGCTGAGCAGGGAGCTCGACATGAGGCTCAATCCCAGAACCCCAGGATCATGATCTGAGCAGAGGGCAGACACCTAATGATTGAGCCACCCTGGCACCCCTGTCACTTTCTTATTTAAAAGCCTACCTTTGGTTTTTACTGCTGAGAGCATTAGTGTGCATCAAAGTTATCTGGAGGGCTTGTTTAAACACAGACTGCTGAGTAGTCCTCTAATTATTGTTTCTGATCCAATAGGTCTGGGCTGGGGCCGGATACTTTATATTTCCACTTGTTCCCAGAAGACGTTGATGCTGCTGCTCTGGGGACCACTCTTTGAGACTGTTGATTTGCAAAGGTCATTTTAGAGTATTGCCAAGGAAGTAGTGGCATGAGAGGAACTATGAGGGATGCTTTTGAAAGTGATGCAGTGTTCTAGTAGAACAAACCAGCACATTTAATTCAAAACTGTCCTTTAATCTTTGTTCAAATAAAGTAATCCCATCTCAACTGACTCATGACTGATTTGGCAGAAAAGAGTTCTTATGCGAATTGGAACAAAAGAACTGAGAGGCTTAGAAAGAAAGGTCTATGAAAAAGAATTTTCAATTCATCAAAGTATACATATTCGAATAATTTTCCTTTAAGGTAATCAACAATAACGATAAGAACACTGTTAAGGAGCACTAAACACACTTCTAAGTACCCAAAAGAATTAGAAAAGAAACTAGCTGTTTAGTATGTATGTTGCCAAAGCTGCATAATGGCTGATATATGAGAAAGCATAATTTTATTTTAAATGGCTAAAAACAATAGCAAGATGAAGTATTTACAAAACAAACTTATATCCAACAAAGATATTTACGATTTTTTAAAAGATTTTATTTATTTGAGAGAAAGAGCAAGAAAGTGCGAACATGAGCAGGAAAGGCAGAGGGAGAAGCAAACTCCCCACTGAGCAGGAAACCTGATGCGGGGCTGGGTCTCCGGGATTATGACCTGAGCTGAAGGCAGACACTTAACCGACTGAGCCACCCAAGTGCCCCAGGATGCGTACTATTATTGAATCTGCAGTTGTGTTTACAAGGGCATTTCTACTCTAGGGTTGGATTAGGAGGTCCAAAGGACTAGACCATGCCCCAAAAGGCCTGGGACCAGAGTTAAGGTGACAACCACAAGAACAGTCTCAAGGGGACTATAAAACAAGATTTAGTCAAATTGAATTGGGCAAGGTGTGGCAAGAAAGGGGAGCTAAACTCAGAAGAAATGTCTTGGAAAAGGCACAGTGTGATTCCAAGTGATGTGTGGAGACTGAATGGTCATCAGCCCTGGGAAGGAAAGGACCAAAACTTTCCTTTCTTAGCCAATGATCTGGTTTAGGGCAGGAACAATCCAAATATAGCTACGAGTTTGAGCCTGACAAGTGGAGACAAGTGGAGCATGGAGGGGTTTTGGGAAGCAGAGGATCGGAGATGTGGTTTCTAACATGAAGCAAAACATCATCTCGTGAGTAGAAATAAATAAGCAGAACACAAAAGGATGATAAGCTTTTTGACCAGTTTCATGATAATTTCCATTTTGTAACAGTGCAGTTGGAAAACTGGGTTTAAAACAAGAGCCATACTAAAAACAAATATATTTTTACTCCCTTGTAATTAATTAAAGAATTTGAGAATTTTTTAAAATACAGGCTTTTGGAATTTATATATTAAATAATTTTGTGCATCTAGCACATACTGAACATTCAGTGCATTGTGACTGCATTAACATAGAATGCATCTTTTGTATATTAGTTACTTAGAATAAATTTGGGAAATGTCTATTAAATGCCAATTCATTCTTTTTCTTAAATTTAATTTTAAATTTTTAAAAGATTTTAAATCTTTTATTTATTTATGAGAATAAATTTATTTATTTATTTACTTTTTTTAAATTTTTATTTATTTATGATAGTCACAGAGAGATAGAGAGAGGCAGAGACACAGGCAGAGGGAGAAGCAGGCTCCATGCACCGGGAGCCCGACGTGGGATTCGATCCCGGGTCTCCAGGATCGCGCCCTGGGCCAAAGGCAGGCGCCAAACCGCTGCGCCACCCAGGGATCCCGAGAATAAATTTATTTATTCATGAGAGACAGAGAGAGAGTAAGAGAGATAGTCAGAAGGAGAGGCAGGCTCCCTACGGGGACCCTGATGTGGGACTCGATCCCAGAGCCCCAGCATCATGACCTGAGCCAAAGGTGGATGCTCAACCACTGAGCCATGTGGGTGCCCCCATTCCTTTTTTTTTTTTTAAAGACGGATTCTGGTAAGATTTAATTGTTCGCTCATATCTCCTCTACTCATTCCATTTCTCTTACTACTTCAGAAGTTATGGACTTGAAGGTTGAGTAAGAAAAAAGGATGGAACATGGAACTAAGTATTATGCCTAAATATTTGGAAAGCAAGAGATCCATAAATATTACAGCTCATCAGGTATACCACAGGAAGAGGTTACAAATTTTGTAGTAGGCTTTAATTTTTAGTAACTTCAGGTAAGCGGGTGTGAGCTCCTATACTTTTTCCTCTTCTTTTAAAATCCATGTGTAGCTCAAAAGGAGAAAAAGGTATTCTTTCAGCTTGTTGGTTACAACCCTGAATTTCAATTCCAGGGTTTTCCAGAGAGTACAGGCTTAAATATTTGAAGTTCATTAATAAAAATGTGTAGATATTTTAAATTAAATAACAGAAAATTGGGGATCCCTGGGTGGCTCAGCGGTTTAGCGCCTGCCTTTGGCCCAGGGCGCGATCCTAGAGTCCTGGGATCTAGTCCCGCGTGGGGCTCGCGGCATGGGGCCTGCTTCTCCCTACTCCTGTGTCTCTGCTTCTCTCTCTCTCTCTCTCTCTCTCTCATGAATAAATAAATAAATCTTTAAATCTTTAAAAAAAAGAAAATAATTACATATAGTATACATGTAAAATAATTACATATATATATACACACACATTGGTTTCATAATGATTAGCAATAGTGATCAATAATTGGTTAATTTATCTATAATTTTATATTTCATCTAGTTGTTTCTATCAACCAGTGACTCCATAAGTAAAACTCTATATGCAACCTACTGTTCAAAATAACTTTATTTATTATTATTATTTTACAAAATAACTTTAAATATTTAACTGAGATTTTCTTATGGCAAGGAATTCAATTGTTTTTTCTTTTTTTCCAAAATGTCACGTGATCAGGAAACTCACTATTTATAGAAAAAATTTGTTTAAATTAAATTTATCACTGCAGCTGGTTCATTAAAAGACCCAGATTTTGTTGTCTCATCAAATGTGGAAATGCTGTCGAGTTGGTGACCTTTATTTTCTTATTTGGCTATCATGAACAGCTGTAGCCTGTTTCTTGCATCCTGCCCTCAGATTTACAATGGTGGAAACAGAAACCACTGAATCTCCAAACTCAAGCTGTCCCCTCAACTCTCTTGCACACTGTTCTGGCCAGCCTGGGCATGATGACGTGTTCTACACAGCTCCATCAGCGTGGACAGGTTGAGGGGTCATTCTCCCCATCTGGCAAACTATCCAAATCCTGTGACTAGTTCTCTAGCCTCTCCTCTTTCATCATGCTTGGAAGGGGATGTGTCCCTTCTTTCTGCTCTTCTCCTATGAAAGACCTTCAAAGCCTTCTCTTCAATCAGTCTTCCAGCCTGACCTTTAGAATTTCATGGTCCATCCATGAAATGGTCCACCCATCATCCACAGCTCTGGGGCCACAGTACATTTCTGAGACAGCAAGAAAGTCCCATTCTCTGCTCTATACTTAACAATTATTACATATCAATTTGAAACATGAAATTTTAATATTAACACTAAATTAATAAGCAGTTCACTAATTATTTAGTCCCAGGACCAGAGCCAGTGGTTTAATATTAAGCATTAATGAGTATATCCACAAGGATCTGGTATTTGAGAAACTGACCCATACACTTTGGAGTATGGAATTTATTCCTGAGTATTCATCTCAGTTTGGATTCTAAGTTCACCTCACTGTTTGATACAACCTGCCTTGATTTTAAGTTATATGAAGTGCTAAGGAATTGAACAGAACCAGGTATTACTCAGAAAATAATGAGATGTTTCAAGATCATTCTGAACTTTAAATTCTTATCTCTAAATTTCCATAGTGTTAGGATATTGCCGTGGTCAGCCTTCAATTTCAGCAGCTTTAGAGATAGAGTCACAGTGAGGAAGCAGATATTTGCACATTTAGACACATCCTGATATCTGGTTAATGCAGTTATGCCGGCAATGAAACAAAGTATGATATATACTCATCAGAATGTGTGGAACTCTTGTTGGAATTGTGTGTTTTGTGGAATTGTGACTTCATTTCTACCACGGTACTGAAATTTGTCAAAATGTATTTTATTATAATGTGGCAACAGCAATAAATTCAGTTGCCAGATGCCATCTGTTCAACAGCTATTATAAACTGGAACCCCTGCATTTCTTCAACCAACCAGCAGGACTTAAAAAAAATTACAAAGTCATATTTTTAACCCCCCCGAGCAATTAATTAATTAATTTCTTTTCTCTTTTTCTTTCTTTTTAACAAAAAATGATGACTAAATTTTATCTGCATTTCTGCATAAGTCATGTTCACTCTAGTAAATACAGGAAATCATTTTAAAAAATAAGATAAATTCAACTGCTATTATACCTTAAAGAGATCATCTCTGTTAAAGTAACAGTATATCTTAAGATGCAAATATATTCATACACAGTTATGATTATATTAAATATAAAGTATTGAACCATCTATATTTACTTACTGCAGTATAAGAATTTGCAGATCTTCTTAAATATTCTTTGGGGGTATATTATTTATTTATTTATTTATTTATTTATTTATTTATTTATTTTGGGGGATATGTATTTTAATGAATACATAATATTCCACTGTATAGCTATACCATATTTTATTTAATAATTATCTACTTGATGAAGATAAAGCTAAGCCAACTTTTGTCTAAAATAAATTAGGCTTCAGTAAAATAATCAACTTTTAGCTGAATTGCTGAATATTCAATCATTTCATATTGAGTCATAGGGTTTATTTTTATATATAAATTTTGGGTCCCTGTAATATCCTTAATTATTAACTTAGGCTGGGCACTAAAATCTGAATCATTGGGGATCATTGGATTAAATGCCATAAGCTCTTTTAAGAATCAGTGCCAAACTGAGTTCCAGAAATTCCTTACCAATACATATTCCAATTAAAATATCTATTTTATATGTTCATTTATATGTCCTTTGCCAGAATTTTTTAAAATTGAGTTTACTGTATATAGGCTGTGAGAATTCTATATACTAGAAAATTTTCCTACCATGTTTATGAGAAAGACTTCGTCTTAGATTTTTATTAATTTAGTTTAAAAATGTGTATGCAAGTCTAGAAAGTGGAAGATAGTCTTCTTTAATTTTTCTACTAAGTACTATTTATTGAAAGAAAGTTAAGGGGAGCCGGGGTGGCTCAGTTGGTTAAGTGGCTGCCTTTGGCTTAGGTCATGATCTCCAGGTCCTGGGATCCAGCCTCACGTCTGGCTCCCTGCTCAGGGGGAGTCTGCTTCTTCCTCTGCCTCTCTCCCCAGTTTGTGCTCTTTCTCTCAAATAAATAAATAAATAAAATCTTAAAAAAAAAAAGAATGAAATTTCTATTCTCCTACACTTTTCATAGCAGTTCTAGCATTTTATTTTTTACATTAACTGGTATACAGAACTATACTGAAACATAATGAAATGTTCATATGTTGCTTGTAATGTTCTTTCAGTTCTGACAAAGACACATTAGGATACACAACTTTTCTGCTCCCCAGAAAGTTCTTTTATGCCATTCTCCAGCTGCCCATGCCTCAGAAGCAACCACTGATATGATTTTTAATACTGTATGTTATTTTTGCCTGTTCTAGTAGGTTCTTGTGAGCTAGGAACATCCGGCTTCAGGATATCACTAATTTATTCGCAGTTTGTTGCTTTCTATTTTATTTTTTATTTGCTTTATAATTTTTTTTTTAGATTTATTTTTATTTATTTATGATAGACATAGAGAGAGAGAGGCAGAGATACAGGCAGAGGGAGAAGCAGGCTCCGTGCTGGGAGCCGACACGGGACTCCAGGATCGCACCCTGGGCCAAAGGCAGGCGCCAAACCGCTGAGCCACCCAGGGCTTCCCTGTTTTATAATTTTTTGATGGTGCTTTTCGGATTAGCAAAGGTTTAAATTTGGATGAAGTCTAAGTTATTTCTTGTTATAGTTTGCTTACAGTGCTTTATAAAAGAAATCTTGGCCAATCTCAAAGTCCCATCCATCTTAAATTGATAATGGAGTATAGTGTGAGGTAGGAGTTTGAGGTTCATTGTTTCCCATATATAGATCTCATCGTTTTAAAACTATTCATTAAAGAAATTTTCTTTTTCTTATTGAAATTACCAATGAGCTTGTGAAAGAGGACTTGGGTGTCCTTATCAAAAATTACTAATCCATATATGTATGGATCATTTTCTTTCTATTCTGTTCCATAGACTTTATCTATTGTCTGTCTTGATTGCTGTCAGCTTTAATAAATCCCCAAATTAGAAAAGGTATCCATTCCAACTTGGTTCTGTATTTTCAAGATAGTTTGGCTAGTCTTAGGCCTTTTTGTTCCAAATGCATTTTGAAATTGCCTCATCAAGTTCTAGAAAAAAATGTGACTTCTAGGATTTTTATTGGGATGTGTCAAATCCATAGGTTAATGTAAGAAGAACGGACATCTTAACAGTATTGACTATCACAATCATAAACATAGTTTATCATTCCATTTATTTTGATATCTTTTAATTTCTCTCAACAACATTTAGTTTTCAGTGTAGAGGTCTGGTTATATACTTTGCCAGTTTTATCCCTGAGTATGGGATGGTTTTTGATGGTACTGTAAGGGATACTTTTGTATTTCATTTTATAGTTGCTCATTTCTAATATATATATGGATATGTGTGTAAAACTATATGTGTGTGTGTGTATATATATATATATATATACTCTCTAAACTGTTTATACACACATATCTATATACAGAATTTTTTGCATATTAAATTTTTATACTGAAATATCACTGAGTTCACTTATATTTCTCACAGATTCCTTAGGATTTTCTAGGTACATAATCTTAGCTTCTTATTCTTTACCAATTTTTATGATTTTACTTTGTTTTCTTGTCATGTTACACAAATCAGAACCTAAAGTAGAATAATTAGAATCCCGAATAAAATTTGTGAGAAAAGATCTTTGTATTATTCTCAATCTAATGAGGAAAGCATTCAATATCTTAACCTTCAAAAATTGTATTTTCTGAATGATTTTCATTGATGTCCTTCATCAGTTTGAGATAGTCCTCTTTTATTCCTAAATTTTTAAGAGTAGTTTTCATAAATGAATATTGTGTTTTATCAGATGCTTTTTATGGGTCAACCACAATAATCATATGATTTCTTCCTTTTTCTATTAACAAAGCAAAAGATATTGATTGATTTCAGGAAATGTTTGCATTTCTGGTACATACCAATATTGATCACAGTGTATTATCTTTTCATGTAATACTTTGGTATTCCTTTTCTAATTTTTAAAATGATTTTGTACTTATATGCATAAAAGATATTTGTCTATAATTTTCTTTTCTTATATTGGCTTTGCTTGGTTTTAGTATCCGGGTTATAGTGGCCTCATAAAATGAGTTGTAGAGTAATTCCTCCTCTGAAAAAGTTTGCGTATGATTGGTATTGTTTCTTTAACTGCTTAATAGAGTTCAGCATTGCAATTATGTGAGACTAGGGTTTGTGTATGGGAAGCTGTATAATAATAATTTTAATTTCTTTTTTCTTTTTTTTCTTCTTTCTTCCTTCCTTCCTTTCTTTCTTCCTTCCTTCCTTCCTTCCTTCCTTCCTTCCTTCCTTCTTTCTTTCTTTCTTTCTTTCTTTCTTTCTTTCTTTCTTTCTTTCTCTTTCTTTCTTTCTTCTTTCTTCTTTCTTTTCTTTCTTTCTTCTCTTTCTTTTAGAGAGGAAATGGGAAGGGGCAGAGTGAGAGGGAGAGAGAGAATCTTAAGTAGGCTCCACACCCAGCACGGAGTGCTGATACAGTGCTTGATCTCATGATCTCACCCTGAGATCATGACCTGAGACAAAATCAAGGGTTGGACACTGAGCCACCCAGGCATTCCAATAATTTTAATTTCTTTAATGGACATGGGCTCTTTAGCTGAGCCACCCAGGCACTCCAATAATTTTAATTTCTTTAATGGACATGGGCTTTTTAGATTTTCTATTTTTCCTTGAGTCAGTTTGGGTAATTTAAATCTCTATTAAGTGGTATACCATTAAATTATTTTTTTTAAATTAGATTATTTTTAACCCAACATGAGAAAGGCTATATTTTAATTAAAAAAAACTTGTTAAAAATTTATTATCAATTTATTGTCAAATTATTAATGCTTTACTTTTATATTGTTTTATTTTGTATGGTTCCTAACCATTTCCTTTATATTTTTAAAAATATCTTTGTCCAGTGAAGTTCAAAGATTTTAATTATGTATCAGATTTTATTTCTGAATCCTATAATCAGAGATAATATTAAAAAAAATTTCCTTATGGCAGATGGAAATTAAAAACATATCCCACACTTTCCCCTCCAAGTTTAACATCTACTATAACCTGAACACTGGGAAAGGATACCGTTACTACTGGAACTTTAAATTGTGGTCAAAGAAAAATATAGAGCTTTTCAAAATATATCAGAAAAATGAAAAGCTGAAAATTAATGATCAAACATCCATTTCAAGAGATTTGAAAAAGAACCTGCAATTAAACCCCAAACTGTGAAGCAATTCAAATGGAATAAGAGCAGAAATTAATACAATTTAAAACATAATGAAAAAAAGTCTACCAAATAGGTAAATCTCTGACAATGCTGATTAAGAAAAAAAGGGCACACATAACTCCTATGAAGTAAAAAGGGGCTATCATTATAATGTAAACAGGTATTAAGAAGATAACACAAGGATGCTGTGATTCAATTTATGTAATTCTGAAACTTTGCAAGAAATGACTAAATCCTAAAATCACTGCTAGAATTTTTGAAGCAAATTATAATTGAGTTTATTACCCGAAGCTTTCACATTTTAATGCACATTAGGGTCACTGAGGTTGTTAAAATATAGACATCTGGTCCTGAATCTTAGAGATGTTTCCTTTGTGGATATGGGTGGGGGCCCAGAATTTTCTTGCTTAGCAACAATCCTATGAGATACTATCATGATCATTTTCAAGAGTAGGAAACTGAGATTTAGAGAATTTCTGTCACTTGATCATGACTCTAGAGCTTAGAAGTGGAATAGAACTTGATGATACACTGAATTTGGCAACTTCTGTTGATCAGGTCCCATGTTGGAATTTTATGCTCTATGTTACTTTACTGTGTCTATGTTACTTTGCTTTACTGTGGTTTAAAAAAATAGTTCATCAAAACTTGGCTATTTCAAAGGGTAAAATCCCATTATTATATATTGAATTCATTTAAGGTTTCTTTTCTTTTTTTTTGTGTATGTTTGTATTTGTTTCTGTCAAAGGAAGACTCATTTAACCTAATCTGTGGTCAAGTTCAATTTTTGGAGTTTCCTCTCCTTTTCATATAGGCTGAATTGATATGGTCACAGGAGTCAACAGAGGAAATGGGAGTCCTCTTATCTGGCTTGTATGTCTCCACATCCCTGTGAAGTTACAGCACTCTGCTTTCCATGATATGGCAACTTCCACTTCCAGATAGTGTCTGAATCCAGTGTGGGCCCCAGAAACTAGGCACCCCCTTCTAGGTCCCATTGGATTTTGAGACAGTTGAGGTTCTCTGACTTCTTACAACTCTCTCTGGGCATTCCTGATGTCTCCCCACTATTCTTCCCATGTTTGTCATCAAATCCAATTTGGAGATATCAAATTCTAGTATTTGATCTTGAAGAAATCTCCAGTTTATATGAGGTGATATAAATGTGTGTCTGTCCGCTTGAATTCCCATTTTGGAAAAGGGAAAGGCAAGGTATTTACTTCTTACTCTCCATAAAACTTATTTTCAGTCTCTTTTTTCTTCTTGCCTGAGGCTCGGAGATACCAGTAATTCTGTATTCAACATTTTCCCCTCAAAAGCTTTTTCTTTCCCATAAGTAGGAATGCTTTTGAAATTTACATCTTTGCTCTCATTGTGTTTGTACAGGGAATCTTTCCAGGGCAAAGGAAACAGGATAAGGTCCTTTGTTTGGTATTTCAAGATAGTTCTTCCAGTATGCATCTCACTTTGCAATGCCATGGTTACAGTCTGACAAATGGATCAATTCAATTTGGCCATGTGCTAAGATAAGCACTATAAAGCATCTTTGGTTTCCCTGATGCATTTATTGCAAAAAGAGTCAGAAATCTATATGGTATTGATCTTTATTCCATCATAGTGCATGTTGAAGACCACCAAATGAAGAAAGTGGTAATTTTAATCAAGTTTTGTTAATCATATACAGTGTCAATCTCCATCTGATAGTGAAAATTAAAGCAATGCAACACTAGACTAGGCAAATAGTGTGTCCCATTCAAGATTTTGTGTTGCATTCATGAATATCATCTTATTCCTGATGGGGTAGCTGTTCCCATCACCTTCACCTTTCAGTATTCCCTATAGATAATCACCTTCATTGGCCATAGTGGCATTTTCAATTGTGTTTCATGGAAGGTAAGTTACGCAGGGTGTGAATAAGTGTTATGTGCAGAAAGAGACACATAGAAAACTGAGTCTGGAAAATGTTATGTTATACAAAATTAAACCAGATCTTTACTATAGAGCATCTCAATAACTTTACTCTGTTAAGGCATGTTGTGACCATCATACAGAATTGGTATTAGTTTCCTAGATCTGCTGTAACAAAGTACCAGAAACTAGGTGGCTTAAAACAACATAAACTTGGGGTGTCTGGGTGGCTCAGTTGGTTGGTTAAGTATCTGCCTTCAGCTCAGGTCATGATCCCATGGTCCTGGGATTGAGCCTCACGCTGGGCTCCCTGCTCAGTGGAGAGTCTGCTTCTCCCTCTCCCTCTGGCCCACCCCCTGCTTGTGCTCAGGCTCTCATTCTCTCAAATAAATAAATAAATAAATAAATAAATAAATAAATAAACAAATAAAATATTTTTAAAAAGCCCCATAAATTTAATATCTCATAGTTCTAGACGCTAAAAATCTGAAATTAAGGTGTTGGCTGGGCCATGACCTCTCTGAATGCTCTAGGAGGAGAATCCATCTAGCTTCTTCTAGCTCCAGGTGTTTTCTGGCAATCTCTGACCTTCCTTGGTTTCTGGATGTGTTACTGCAGTCACATGACCATCTTCTTATCATGTGTCTTTACATCCTCTTCCCACTGTGCACGTCTGTCTCTGTGTCCAAATTTCCCCTTTTCATAAGGATGTACTGTAGGTCATATTGGATTAGGGTCCATTCTAATGACTTCATTTAAACTTGGCTATCTTTGTAAAGACCCTATTCCAAATAAGGTCATATTCAGAAGCATGGAGGGCTAGGACTTCAAAATATCTTATTTTGGGGAAGGGACAATTGAGCCCACAACACTGATATATAGTAGTAATTCACTCCACGATAAACTCATTTCTAAGAGCATGTAGTAGTAGGAGTGGTGGTAGTAGTAGAATTTCCTGGAACTCACTTTGGGAAATACTACAGTATGTGTATGGCATTTTAGAAATTCAGACACAGGCATAAGTAGGTTCTTTTCCCCATGCAAAACTTGGTTTTGCTCAGGGTTATTCTATGGACAAAAAAATAAACTTGGAAAACTTTTCATTACTGGTTATAAAGAATGTGTATAAGAGTATGTGTATATGAGTATGATTTATCCCAGGTCATTTTTGAAAAATTGGGGAAAAGAACCTTAAAGTAGGGAGACATTTATTGTTACTGTTGTCCTTGTTTTGTCATTTGTTGGTCATTTTCCACGTGAGTAAGGTCCTGCATATACTGGCTTTAACGACTGATGGGCATTAAAGATTCCAGACTTGCCTGATTGAAAAGGCTTGTTTGGAGGAATAAAAAATAATTTTAAAAAAGAAGAAAGGAGTCTGTTCTGTTTAGAATTGATCATACCTATACCACAGCATTTTCCTTTTGTTTTTATTTTATCATGCACTTATTATACTTCAGATGGTAGATTACATAATTTTTTCCTCAATTCTTCATTTCCTCTTCATAGTAGAAAGTAAGTTCTAATTCATGTCACGGCCTCACTGGTGGAGAGTCCCGCTGGCCTCCTCACTTTGGGTTTGGCCATAGGGTTTGCTTTGGCCAATGGAATATCAGTGGGCATGACACATGCAGAGGCTTATTTTGTGTTGCAAGTTTGGGCTTGCTTGCTTGGACTACTGTTTTTTTGTTTTGAGAACATGCCTTGGGTAGCCATTAGTGTAAGGAGGATAAAATACATCACGGAAAAGACATGGATACCAACCACATGCAGCTTGGGGCTGAATCTCAGCAGCCCCCAGCCTGAGTCAGCAGAATCCTGGCCAACCCATCTGTGCATGAATAATAAAGATGCACTTCCAGGTCTGTGCTATTGAGATTTTGTGTGTCAAGTAACGCAGCACAGCATTATTTTAAAACACAATGATCTATGCACCTTGTTTACAAGGTTTATCTCCCTCACTACTCCATGAGCTTCTTAAAAGTAATGACCATGTTTTATAGAATTCTACATTTCTTCAGCTTAGTTCTTGCATATCATAACCTCAAAATGTTTGATCGGTGAATACTGAATCAGTGAATGACATACGAGAGTGTCTGAGTGGAATGTAAGAAGCATGGTTACTATGGCAACCCAGGTAAATAATTTAGAAAAAAACACTGGAATACTGTGGAGCATTGCTTCTGGAGGAAGGTATACACATTCTTAGGCTAACAGTAAAAATCTGTACCAGTTCTAGTCCTTTCATAAACAGGCACACCAGTTCCTAGATAAAATCAAGCCTTCAGATCTGACTCTGCATTAACCGGATGGCAAAGTCTGAGGTTACTTTTCCATTTTGTTCCAAATGGCGATCTCTTGCATCAACAGCAAACTGGACATACCCTCGGAGTCCACATCTAACAACTGCAGGTATTTCCTACAGGTGAGTTCCTTCTTGGTTATGATGCTTACTTCTGCTATTACTGATTGACATGTAATATTTGTTTTCTAAAATTGCTATTATGTAGAGTGAATCCTTTGTAAAGGACCATTATTGTAACACTGTACGTTCTAACCTCAGTGTAGGCTATCTTAAATATTACAGAAAGATGTGAAGATTCTAGAAGTTGTAAGAATTTAAAGTTAAGAGGCATCTGGGTGGCTCAGTCAGTTAAGTACCTGTCTTTGGCTCAGGTCATGTTCTCGGGATCCTGGGATCAAGCCTCGAGTCAGGCTCCCTGCTCAGTGGGGAGTCTGCTTCTTTCTCTGTCCCTCCCCTCATGCTCAAGCTCTCTCTCTATCTCTCTCTCAAATAGATAAATAAAATATTTTAAAAAAAGAATTTAAAGTTCAATTTGACCTAATATGCACTTTCTTGTGGCAGTGTTATTTAAAGTCTAAGAATAAGTTTGTGTGTGTGTGTGTGTGTGTGCACTTGTGTGTGTTTACTTTCCCCTAAACCATGTGGGTTCTGGGTCAATACGAAAGCAGCTGACAGCTCTAGATAAAGATGATTATAGCGAAGAATTTAATCGATAACCACTTTTATCTCAGCAACACACATTACACCTTTAAAAATTATTTGCACAAATGTTTATTCTTAGCTAGTCTCAGAGTAAATAAGACCAAGTGGTGTGAAGAGCCAGAAAAATATTAGAGGAGAAGAAGCAATTCTGAATGTCAAAAAAAAAAAAAAATGCTGTGGTCAAGTGTGAGTAGTGAGTCCTTGCTTGATGATAGGATACCACAAGATTACCTCAAGCCACAATGATGTAATTTCTGACATCAATTCTGCTGGAAACCTATCTTATCTCTTAAAAGAAATTTCAGATTAAATCCAAGCACATCATTGATAAAATAGTAACATAATGTTTCTGATGAAGAATATATTATACAATTTAATATTAAAATGCCTTAAGGAAAAAAACAGAATCTGTAATGACAAATCTTTCAAATCTGTACATATTAATGACTCAAACATGTATTTGGAAGTGAAGGATTCTTTTTAGGAAGCGTTATGCCTGAAGAATCTGGAATAGTGATTGAAAGACAAGAAAAGACACCTTTAAAGGATAATATTATTTTGAAAGACTTTAATTAGCTAGCCACAACAATAAATACTTTCCCTCCCCATAGTAAAATGAACAGGAGTACTGTCTTTAGGAATAGATGAGTCCCTAAAGCAATCATAGGGCCCCCAGAGCTCAGACTGAAGTTGGCCGAAGAGCATTCTTAGTCTTCACCTGAGAAATACTGATATTTATTTCAGGAGGGATCCTAAAATGGAATTATCATATTTATGGGGGAAGTTGGTTGGTTAGCAAGTGAGAAAATCAAGGTATGCAAGTAACAAATTGCGTCCATCTGTGTGTGTTTCTCTCTCAGGCAAGGATGTAGATATATACATAAATATACATATGTATATACATATATACATAAATACTGAAATTTTTGGGCTAACGATAGTAAAACCTATAATCTTAATATTCTGTCAAGATTTATGCTTTTCATTTTCTCCTATACTATGAGTGACTATTTTAAAAGTTTCAGCAAGCCCAGTGGGCCAAGAAGAAAGAAAAGGTGTTATTACCTGGACTCAAGGCATTTTTATTTATTTATTATTTATTTATTTATTTTTAGTTTTTTGACTCGAGGCATTTTAAAGGAAGTGTACACAGACCTGAAGAGCCTGGAGCGATGGCCATGCCGATGGCATTGGGACCCGAAGAGAAATACTCCCATGTGAAAGGTGATTTCTAGGGAAAGGAGATCCTTCCATCTACAAAGTTTCCTTTTAATGCTGAACACTAAACATGTTCAGTGACTAAAAGTCTCAGCGATCATTAGTGTGTCTGTGTGCTTAAGTAAGTTTGCTGATCTCCTTATAGGGTACCATGTACTTTTAGGGGGTCGCTTAAAAGAATCAAACACTACCTTCTCCAACTATTTTTTTTTTAATTTTTTTTTAATTTTTATTTATTTATGATAGTCACAGAGAGATAGAGAGAGAGGCAGAGACACAGGCAGAGGGAGAAGCAGGCTCCATGCACCGGGAGCCCGACGTGGGATTCGATCCCGGGTCTCCAGGATCGCGCCCTGGGCCAAAGGCAGGCGCCAAACCGCTGCACCACCCAGGGATCCCTACCTTCTCCAACTAAATCACTGCTCAT
Organism: Vulpes vulpes; assembly: GCF_048418805.1. Lineage (NCBI taxonomy): Eukaryota > Metazoa > Chordata > Mammalia > Carnivora > Canidae > Vulpes > Vulpes vulpes. The sequence goes on along the minus strand of NC_132784.1, from coordinate 50,562,490 downwards.
AACTTTCTAAAATTTATTTTTAAAAAGCACATATATCCCTTTGTATGAAGTTAGGACTATTAAACAAAGTAAATCTAAGAAAGCCATTTATGGCATTGAATGTTATTATAATTTCAGATCTCTTGTATACACAGGAATTATTTTGAATTTGTTCATTTTCACTTGTACTTAAAAATACTTATGCCTTTTTTTTTAACTGAATTAAGCATGAGGGTTAGTCTTTATTTTGCATCACCTCACTAAACCATCATGAGTTAATTTTCACTCAGCAGAAAACTAAAATCAGAAGAGAGTTAGTCACTTTTCTGAGCTAAGTAAGGGGTGTAGCACGCATTCAGACCAGCCAGAAAAGTTGCCTTGGCAGGCCATGTCTGCTCCTGCTATATATCTCAGCAAATTATTCTGACATTATTATGAAATTAAAAATACACCCATAATAAACCAGAGGAGTACACTATCCATTGGTCCTGTTGGAAACCATATACAACCCCAAATCTTTAAAAGCATATAGTTCACACTAAATGAGTCACACAATGATGTTCCCACCCACAGGCCTGATTTATTCCCTTTCTTCGTATTTCCTTGATATGGTACTTGACGAATGTTTATTGGTAAGAGTTTCTTTCCTTCTTAAATGGTGGATGAGCAGCATGCTTTGAGCAGCACGATTGTGGATGTCCTGCATGTGGCACAGCTCTTAGGAAACAGATCAGAGAGATGAAATAAATTCCAGAGAGTATGGTCAAGAATGGAATATGAAATGGAAGCTGGATGACGAGCTAGAGAAATGCCTCTGTGACTTTCTGAAAACTGCCAGCATAACGAAAGTGTCGTGCTCACATGTGTTTGTAGCCAATTAACAGGGAAAACTTGTTGGTTTTTTTTTTCTTCAGGTAGCAACAAGCAAAAAAATAATGCTTTTTCGTAATGGGCCACAAAGACCGTGATAAGTTATTAGCACATTATTAGTCATAACAAGATCATGATCTCCAAGTGCTATCCTGGTGCACTTTTGCAAACTGTGTTGTCTGTGGCTTATAAAAGCCACAGATAATTCCAGAATCTCTTTTTAATAATTAGTGTCAAGCTTCACTGATGTCTCTCAACCTTTTCAAAAACACTGGCCATCAAAAATTTGCAACATTGAAAAGTTTCTATTTTCACACGATTAGGTCATCTAGTGATGATTATAATTATTTTTAAAAATAAAGAAAAAGGAGCTCATCACATTGCTCTGATTTCATGATTTAGAGATGCTAGTCAAGACCATGCAGATTTTCAGAAATGCCTCTTATGCTAGAGAACAGTATATAGTAAGTCAACAATGCATATCACATAAGCCTCAATTTTATTATACCTCAAATTTATTATTTCATCATTGCATACTTATAGTATGCTTTGGACTGAACTGTGCCTTCCTAAAATTCATTTGAAGCTCTAACCTCTAAGGTGACAGTATTTAAGAGATGGAATCTCTGGGAGTAATTAAGTTTAGATGAGGTTATGAGGGTGGACCCCCCCAATAATGGGATTAGTACCCTTACAAGAAGAGACATAAGAGAGCTTTCTCTCTCTCTCTCTCTCTCTCTCTCTCTTTCTCTCTCTCTCTCTTTCAGCCATGTGGGGACACAGTGAGAAGATGGCTGTCTGCAAGTCAAAAGGAGGATCCTCACTGGAAACCGACCCTTAATCTTGGGTTTCTAGCCTCCTGAATTGTAAGAAATTAATTCCTGTTGTTGAAGCCACGCAGTCTAGGGTACTTTGTTCCAGCAGCCCGAGCTAAGGCCTAATATTAGCCAAAGTCCCTAAAAATCTATTTACAAGTAACAGGACAGACCAATTTGTGGATTAAGATTCTAATTCTACAGCAACTCTCAAAGAAGAAAATGTAGAAATCTACATTCAAAACTTAATATCTATTGAGTTACCTTATTTAGTAATTTATTTAGATATACTGCAATGTCACAGTGCAAGAAGTCAGGGCACCTGCATTGTACCTTTGTATTTTCTCCCAGTTGCTATGCAACCTGGGGAAAGCCTCTTCACAGTTACTGATCGGTTTACTTTCTTTTCAAAATGATTGGTCTGAAACATTCCTACGGCCCTTTCTGGTCTCAAAGTTCTACAACTCTTAGTGCACTTTATGTAACAGAAGGCAACTTTTACTCACCATTTTGTTCTCGCTGTACTCCTGCGGCCAGAAGATCAGGCTCACCAAGGCTGATGTCGTTCAGCCGGGTCCCCAGACACTCCATGCAGAGGTGCTTGCACCACTCCTCGGCCTCCAGCTCTGGAAACGAACACACACCATCCAAGTTAGGCAGTGCTGTGCAGATATGCCAGAGGAAGATCACTTCCTGAACCTTCTTTCAAGGTAGGTGGTAAGAGTTAAAAAAAATCTTAACCTTAAGAGAACAACAACAACAAAAAACAAACCTATATTCAAGAAATGAAAAAAATCCCCACAATTATTTCCCATGGGCTGACATTATAAAATTATATTTTAAGTGATTTCAAGTTACACCAATGTACTTTATCTTATTTACAAATAATAGTCTGAGAATGTTGTTTCCCATCCAGTATATTTTGGATTGATTTAATTTTTAGAGGGCAAGTACTTAGAAAAATTATTATTTTAGATATTAGTTATATTATAATATTTAGATATTAAAATATTAAATATTAATTATATCATATCATACTAAAATATAGGTTTTTAAATTTTAGACATTGTCTTTAGAAAATTTATTATTTTTAGAAAAATTAATTAAATAGAAAATAAAAATATATAAACAAATACTTGAAAAATGTCAGACTAAAATAAATGAGTGAAACCTTTCCTAATGTGACTTAGATTTGTGTGGGTTGAAAACCTGATCCTTCATTCTTAACTGCAACGTATCAAAGATTGGCACAAGAACGTGATAGCTTTTCTTCCGTAAACATCAAAAATGGTTCATCCTTACTTTGAAAAAAAATTCGGAGAGGATATTCAAAGTAACTTTCTCTTTTAGAAAACTCTAATTATCTAAGATTTTGGTTATCTTCCAACTTCTTTATATTCGCAAGTTTATTCTTTGCTTGAAACTTCAGAACATCTTACACCTACACAGAATCTTGTAGTATCTAACACTTTCTGAAATGTAAGTGAATTTGATTCTTATGTTAGCCCATGTGGGTGAGGTGGATAAGCAGTGTCACCCTTGGGTCCTCTATCACTGGTCAGCACCAGGAAAGAACTGCAGCCCAGCTCTTGTAGATATTACAAATACGAAGAATCTGAAAAAGGGTTTGGGCCAGGCCCTAAAAATGCTGCACAGAAATTGGATGAGAACTTTCCACTGATACCTGCCCAGAGAAATTTCTGACTTTTCCATGTGGCATAAATCTCTACTAGAACAGTTTAATATAGATTTCCTTCAAATCTCTTGTTGCGCTCCGTGGATGACATTCCAACCTTTGCCTTGGCATTTTAAGCTCCCCATAAAAAAAGTTATCTGTGACAGGTTTTCTTGACTCTAGGGATTTGAATACCAACTGCTCTGCTCAACGGTCAACACCATCAAACCTGGGTAATGGTTCTTCCTGTGCTTAGTCACATTGCCTTTGCCTCAAAAATAGGTTTGATCAATGAGATGTCAAGCCAAATTTGTCATTTATTTTTAGTTTTGTCAAGACCATAAAATACTGTTAGAAAATAAAGAAAAGGAGCATGTGGTCCTCCACAGGGGACTATTCTAATGAAAATAATAGTTCCCATGTTCTAGGCATGAAAGGTGTTTCTTTACATAAGGTACAGTTTGCACGTATCAGGGGCCATCCTCTCAGTAGTTCTAGATGCATCATCGACCTAGGTTAGGGAGGAAGTAGATTCTCATGTGAGCCTGGCCTTTTGCTCAGGTGGAATCAGAGCCTGGGTCTGGCTGCTGAGGCCTTTCTCGGGAATCTAGACAATAATCCTTTTCAATCACAAGGCCAATCATATACAAAAGAGGCATGGGCTGAGGCTCACAGCTTTCCATGAGGAATCCTTTCTAGTGAGGAAAGGCCAGCCTTCCTGAAAAGAATTTTACAGGAGCAGCAGCATGTATTGAAAATCATTTTCATCAGATAGAGGAGTTTTGGTTTATAAGATTTATAAAAATTTTGAAAGCTTTTCTAACAACAAATCAAAATCTTTTAAAAAAGATTTTATTTATTTATTCACGAGAGACACAGAGAGACAGGCAGAGACACAGGCAGAGGGAGAAGCAGGCTCAATGCAGGGAGCCCGATGCGGGACTTGATCCCGGATCCCGGGGTCACAACTTGAGTCAAAGGGAGACACTCAACAACTGAGCCACCCAGACGTCCCCAAATCAAAATCTTAAGCCAATTTCCATGCCACATCTTTAGAAATCCTTGACATTTCTGTTAAGGCAGACAATAGGACTATATTTTTCCTCTTTATATTTTCGTATCTTGACTATTTCTCAGGACTCCACAATTCCAAATCATCAGTAAAATCACATGCAATGAGCGTCTCATCTGCATGTCTCTACCTGATAGTATTTCTGGTACTCCATAGATGGAGCTGAGAATACCTAGGATGCTCTTTGGGATAAAAATAAAAATGTTAAATATGACAAACACTTTTGTGCCAGCGTTCTCTCTAAATGTTAAATCAGTGCGTGCCCAGTGGTTAAAGCAATATGTCACTCATTTCTATTAATTCTTTTGTCCTGGGATTCAGTAAGACAAAGAAAACAACCCTACGGTAAAAGGGCTTCTATAAAGCTGGAGCTCATCCTCTGGGGCAGGACTCAATGGGGGCATTTCTGTAAGAACCAGGGAGGTCTCCCAGCACAGAGATGACAGGGGTTCCTGAGCTTGCACAGGCAGCTAAAGATGTCTTTTGGATCAAATCCTAAGAATTGCAGTATTTCAGCATTTTAATAGTGCAGTAGTACAGAGGACTAGAAACAGAGGAAGCAATAAACATAGGATACATATAGTCACATTAAAGACAACTGTAAACAATTTCAGAAACAGAAAAATAGGGGGGAGGGAGGGAGAGACAGAAGAAGGGAGGAACAGAGGGAGGGACATGTTCTTATAATTCAGGAATCAGCAAAAGTTCATTTCTTTCTAACAAAAATGTACTGCAGACTCACTGTGAGGTACTGTTGTGTGCTAGAAGGTTATATGAAAACCAGTTTCTGTTGTCTGTAGGTTAGTTTAGTGGGGCGGGGTGGGGGGTGAGTTTAGCATGTGGTACCCTGCAGGGCTGCTGGCTTGACCCGTCCGAACTGGGAGGTGTGGCAAAGGCTGAGCAACGTGGAAGAAATGTGATCAGGGCCCGGAAAGAAGGGAGGGCATGTGTGCATGTGAGTGTGTGGGCCAGTGTGTGTGTGTGTGTGTGTGTGTGTGTGTGTGTGTGTATGAGTGCAGCAGCATATGTGTGAATGTGTGTTAGCTAGCGTGAGGGTATTTGTGAGTGTGTATCTGAATGTGTGTGTGCCTGTGAGTCTGCGACAGTGTGCACGAGTGTGTGCGTTTCAGTGTGTGCGTGCATTTGTGACAGTCTGTGTGAGTGTGAATGTGTGTCAGTGTATGAGTGAGGGTATGTGCTTGCCAGTGAGAATGCATGAGGGTGTGTGTCAGTGTGTGTGTGTGTGTGTGAGGGTCTGTGTGGGTGTGTGTGAATGTGTCTGTGTGGGGATGGTGGCCAGGGGCCAAGATGGAAAAGCATCTCTGGGGATCTTGTGAGCAGCTAGGGACAGCCCTGAGTTCATGCAGGCAGCATCGTGCCCCTTCTCTTCAGGTTCTGCAGTTCAGGGGTGCCCCCAGGTCCACGGGCTCAGTTACCCAGACATGGCTGGGAGCAGATGATTGTCCTCTGTCTGCCACAGGAGCCTACCACCACGTCACAATGTGCACATCACTCACCTCTCACCACGGGCATTTCATCTCCTCACATCCTCACAAGGGGCAGTGAGTACAGCCCAAGCTCGAGACAGACCACATCCATATAACTTTCATTACGGAACATTATCATTGTTCTAGTTTATTATTGGTTATTGCTTATTGTGCCTAATTTGTGAGTAAAACTTTATCATGAATGTGTGTGTGTGTAGGAGAAAATACAGTCTAATAAGGCTGGGTTCTACCCCTGGTTTCAGGCATCCACTGGTGTCTTGGAATGTCCCCTGCCACATGGAAAAGGGGGGCTGTTGTACCATTTAGTTCAATAAGATCAGCCCCAAGCCTTTATCTCAAGAGTATTAAGCTCTGTAGTCTGCATACTTGATCTAACAGTTTTGCTGTAGATAAGCTGAATTTACTTAAGTATTATACAATGCTTTGGTTTTTTTTTTTTAAACCTGTTTTTGATAGTCACCTTTCAAACAATTAGACCCATGCTTTTTATTTGTTCTTTCTTTGGAAAATTCTATGTATTGAGGATCTTTAATTTTTTATGGCGTATTAATTTATTTTGTCCCATCATTATTTAGTGTTTTCACTGAATTACCTTCCATCTTTTATTTTATTTTTGCAGAGCAGAGGAGATTAAAGACAAATGCAATCATCTAGCCCACTGCATTTTAAAATGTTTATTTTCCCACAGACTTGGTACCTTTCGTCTTTCATTTTATCTTTCAAACTTCTACCTACATATATGTGTAAATAATTAAATTTCTTGAGGGGAGCCTGCATGGCTTAGTGGGTGTAACATTGGACTCTTGATTTTGGTTCAGGGCCTGATCTTGGGATCCTGGGATCTAGCTCCCTGTAGGTTTCTGCAAACAGTGGGGAGTCTGCTTGTGTCTCTCTCTCCCCCATCTGCATGCTCACTCTCTCTTTCTCTCTCTTTAAAGTAAATTAAAAAATAATAATTACATTTCTTTAAGGAGGAATACAGGCATAAAAATGTTCTATGATGCTTCCTACATTTTCTCTTTGTGATGGATGTGCTTTTTCATTAAGATGTCTTTTTCGGGTAGCTTGCAGCTATGCTCAAATTTTTAATTCAGGTAAGTAGCTTTTTCCCTAGAACTGACACCCAAATAATGTTTCCATTATGTATAAAATTTGTTGAATGAAGAAATTTGGTAACTCCCAAAAGAAAAAAATGGAAGATGTTTGGCGATAACCAGTCAAATGGAGAAAGGAGATTGAGCTAAATGAGTGAATTATGAGACGAATGGGTTTATTGATTGTAGGGAAAAAGATCAGGGAAAGTGAAAAATAGAAATTCAGTGAAGGTGAATGGCTTCTCCCTGAGTGTCTTTCCCTCCCTCCTTTGCAGAATTCTGGGGAGAGAAGAGCTGTATCCCTTTGAATCAGAGGAGGTCTTTACGTAGCAGATCTTTAATTAATGCCTGCTGAATAAATTCGAGCTTTATTACTTTCACTAAATTTAGGCCTTAGGATAATGACATCAAAGTTAAATGATCCAAAATAGACTATATTTGAAAAAAGTGAAGAAAATTTCATCACATGTACAGAAAATAGGCTATCCACCCAAATCATAAAGCACTAGCTAAAATAAAACTTTAAAATAGCACCAAATCACTTTCATGTCAATTTATTGAAAGATGCAGGGCTAGTTTTGTGTGGAAATAATGATTATTGCACTTAGTCCTCACGAGGTCTAGCTTTTGTTAATAATCTTGGGATAATGTAGGTAAAATAATCCTCATGTCTTCACCAAAACCAGTAATCCTTAAGTATTATATCCAATTCTTATCTCCTGTGCAGATTTGCTATGATTTGGTGATAATATTGTTTTCATATTTGTTAAAGTCTTTTTAAACACACGCTTTGCTGGGAAATGAAGAAAAATGTCTCCTTCTGCAGAATCCTGCTTTAAGAACACAAAAATCTCTTGTATCATTATGGGAAAATAGAGCTGTTAAAATATATGATGTTTTGATGATGACTTTCATTCTTGAAAATTAGTACCTACTTGTTACTTAACTAGCCTTGTTGATATTTTATGAACTTTTTTTTTCTCTTATTTTTTTCTGTATTAGAAGACAAGAAACCAGTTAAAACCTAAGGACGGGTTTCAGCAAATAGGTTTCTGTTTTGAGGTCACAGGAAGGAGCTTGATTCATTGAAGTCAGATCAGTAGAACTGATCAGTTTCAACACTGAAGAACTTTTAGTTTTCTTTTCTGAGTAGCAAGCGCATTTATTCCTTTGAAGTGCCCTGTTTTGCCCCTTCCACATTTGCTCACACCCAATAATCCTTTGGTTGAGCTCCTCAGACCCATTTTTAGATTGCACACCTTTCCTTTATATTTCCACAGCGCTCCGCATATACTTCTCACATACCCTCTACGTTTCATGAGTTATCGTTCTGCCTTCTTATCAACATATTTAAGATATTGGAGTGTGACATACATTGATTCCGTCGCTCTAGATCCCTGCACGGCACCTCAATACGGAAACTAATCAATAAATGTGGAATAAGTAAACAGATGGGATTTGCAGTTAATTGCCAGAAATTTAAGACAAGTTCTAGAACCAAATGCAGATAATTTGGGCAATAGTCACTTGGTGGTTGTTTTGAAGTCTCTATTCATGACCATTTAAGTGAATATTTTAAGTTTGTTATTCACAGCTGGCTTATCTAGACAAAACACATCTTTGATTAGGCAGGGAAGGGAGAAATAGCAAATATGGCTCTCTACTGAACTTCAGTAATTCTGAAGTATCTCCCACTCAAAATGTTTCTGATTTTATTAAGCTGTATGTTTCACTTACCTTATTAGTTGTATTTATGGCAGGATGACAGTCTTATGTAAATCCCTCTGATTCTATATGTGATAAACACTTGATCAAATTTTTAGATATGGGAATGGAGTCTTAGTAAAAGGTCAGCTTAGTACCAGGGAAATGAATTATTACCTAAGTTTATTCCATCTTTCATGCACACAATCATAACTCCTTTTCCTTTCCTTCATAGCAGTTTGATACATCAAATTTTTGAATCCAGAATAGCACACCTTATTCTGCTATTCTTCTCCTCTTGTGATTTGGAGGAGTAAGATTAGGCTTTCAGATGTGGCCAAAGAGAAAATTGTCCTGTCTATCCTTCAAAGTAACAAATGACAAATAGCAGCAAATGACAGAATCATCAAATGTGCTGCTCTTTAGCCTGGCAGGAATTTGTTGCAAAATGCTTTAATGTGGAGGTTAGCAAATGACACTAGGGCTTAAAACAATTCAGAGAAAATAAGGAAGGACACGAATCAACACTTACAAATAGTCCAAAAAGATGGTATACTTTGTGTGTGTGTGTGTGCTTGTGTTGCAATGCAGGAAACAGGAAACTACACAGTACAAGGGAGCAAGATTAAAAACAATCCTTTGCAACAACACTGAAGCCCAGCTTGAGAATAAGTGCATTTCTGTGATGGAAAGCCAGCATCAGGATGGAATACTTTCCGATCTGTGCAATTCTTAATAGATACCAACAGAATATTTGACGCACACTTTTAAGCTTCTCACAAGAACAATTACCAAGCAGGGAACTTTTTGAAGAAGAGATGCTGTCAAGAGATTTCATCTTAGTGATGTTCTCAGAAGGCCTAAAAGCAATTTCTTTCCATGTAACAATCACATGGGGCTTGGGAGTGGTGAGGAAGACAAGAAAGAGAAAAGCTGTGTGCTGGAATATGAAAATGTTGCCAGTGCTGTGGTTTTTTTAAGACTATAGTCTAAAATCATATAAGGATCTAAAAACTTTCTATCTACACAGCCAAATCTATTATAAAAGCATTTGGCACTAGCTCATACTGAATATGGAATTGAACTTGGCCAATAATCCCAATGAGCCTAAAAGTGTCTGCATCCCCAGAATTTCTAGGAAGGAACACAGCCTTGCTGACACCTTACTTTTTGTAGAGTGGTGTTGTACGTCTGTTCTTCAAAAATGTGAGTACATTTGTATTGTTGAAATCTGCCATGTGTGATTTGTTGTGTTAGCCACTGAAGACCAAAACCAAGACAAAAGCCAAACAGTCTGTTCTTCTCTCTAGGAAAACCTCCAAGCAAGCATATTAATTTAATGGTATTTGATCCATAAAAAATTAGAAATACACACAAATAAACAGAACGCAATTTGATAAAATCTTATTGAAGTTTAAGAAACTAAGGACTTCCTAATTATCACAACTGGAGTAAAGAAGTCTCAAAACAGGGAACACAGATTCTACAAAAGCTAAGTGAGCAAAACAGCAGGGCAAATAGAGGAGGGTCTGAGAGAGAGTTGGAACCACTGCCAGAAAGATGAGATCCACTGTGGGTCTACAGACAATAAGAGAGGACGGGCTAGATGGGAACATGACCTATAGGGCAGGGATGGAAGGGGTGTGTGAGGTAAGGGACCAAATGCCATTCGGAAGGGATATGTGATTTAAAGGCACACAGTGGGTTGAGAGGGGCCAGAATCATTTTCAAAGCCAGCCTTCACACGTCTGAGGGCAAATCAAGGCAAAAGGAGAGAAGAAGAACCCTGCAACAACTGAGTAGTAAACAGAAAAAGAAGTAGAAAATGTAGGGTCTTATCAGACAAAAAATTGCCACAATATCAGAGAACTCACACTTCCTCCTCCATCACCAGAGCAAACAAAATCCTTGAAACACTCCTGGATGTTGTTACATTAACAGAAAAGGGTTGAATTAAACTAGGACTGTTAAAAACACCCAATCATGAGAACCAGCAAAGGGAATGAGTCCATGGAGAACTACTGCAGACACTCAAGACAGGAGAATTCACACAAGTTCAAATCACTGTAGGAAAACCACCTCTCACCTCACCCGTTCCTCGCAAATAGTAACATGAAGCAGAAGAAAACTCTAAGTGTACACTCCAAAAAGGATTGAACATATTCAAACAAACATCTGTGGATGTAAAAAATCAGCTTGAATTAGAAACTCAAAAACTAAGAATGGAAGTGAATAAAAAATAGGAAAAACAAAGAGTAGAATGAACCTAGAAAAGAAGTAGAAGAAAGGACAAAAAATAACTCAGAAGTGAAAAACAAATTGCAAAGTGCTTAAGGCAAAATAGGCTCAAAGAAGAATTTAAGAGGTGTTGATCGAAGAAAGAAAATATGACTATCATAAAGAAAGAGGTATGGGATTGAGTTCTGCATCGGCCTCCCTACATAGAGCCTGCTTCTCCCTCTGCCTATGTCTCTGGCTCTGTGTGTGTGTGTCTCTCATGAATGAATAATTAATTAATTAATTAATCTTTAAGAAAAAAAGAGGTAAAAAGAGTGAGAGAGAAGCAGTGGCCATGGATAACAAGCAAAGGAATAATGGCGGCTTGGACCACTGTAGGAAAGTGGGCATGGAGGGCATAACCGTGTAGATTTGGAATTTACTCAAGAGAACCTATGATGTTTGCAAGTTTGCAACAGTTGGAGTGTGTGAGAAAAAGCCAGAAGTTAAAGATGAACACAGTATTTGTTTTCCTGTGCATTGGGGAGAATGGAGCTGTATACTAATAACACAGTGAAGGCTGTGGGAGAGGCACAGTTGGAAGAAAATAAGAGCTCAATTTTAGAAATAAATTTTAGATGCCTGTTAGATATAGAAGTAGACAGATGAGTGGGCAGTTGGATAGATGACCCTGGCATTCGGGATGGAGCTTCAGATTGGCTGTATCAATGTGGGGAGAACAGAATGTAGGTTTTACTTAAAGCCATGTGTCCTTGTGAGGCCACCAACTAGTTTGCACAGACTGAAAAAAGAAGACATTTAGGGACTAAGACCTTGGCTGTCCCACAATTAGATTCTGGGATAAGAGGATGAAAGGAGGCATAGAGTACCAGACACTTGAGGATGAGGAAACAAGAAAGAGTATATTACATTCTGGAAGCAAGAACCAAAAGTGTTTCAAGAAGCCAAGGGCTGTTTATGGTCTTGTTTTTTGTCAGTTTCACTGAAGTACAACTGACAAATAAAATTGTAATATATACAAAGTGTGCAATGCGATCTTTTGATATGTGTATACGTTGTGAGAGGATCCCCTCAATCAAAGTAATTAATGTAGCCATAATCTTTACTCAATATGCTGCATCTGGTGTGTATGAGAATACTGAAGTTCTACTCCGTTAGTGGATTTCAAATATACAATGTGGTATCATCAACTATAGTCACCATGTTGTTCGGTAGATCCCCAGAACTCCTTCATCTTGCAACTGAAAAGTCTGTACTTTTTTACCGATTTCTCATTTCTCCCACTCCCCAACTCCTAGCAACCACCATTCTGCTCTGTTTCTAGAAGAGCTTACCTTTTTTTTTTTTTTTTTTTTGTAATTCTTTAAGTCAAATGAGGTTTAAAAACTGCCTACAAGATTTATCGATATGGAGGGCATTAATTACCTTAGTAAGGGGAGTTTTTGTTAGACTGATTGAAACAAAAGTCCAACACTTGGACTACGTGCAAGGAAAATTGGAGAGAGAAGACATGAATTGCAATCAGAACATGGGTAAATCTAGAACTCTATTTGCAAGGTTTTGGTGTATGTTTTGTAAATGGAAGAAGAGTGATAGGGATGCCTGGGTGGCTCAGCAGGTAAGCTTCTGCCTTCAGCCCAAGGCATGTTCCTGGAGTCCTGGAATCGTGCTCCCTGCATGGAGCCTACTTCTCCCTCTGCCTATATCTCTGCCCCCCCTCTGTCTCTGTGTCTCTCATGAATAAATAAATAAATTCTTTAAAAAAAAAGGAGATAGATGGCATGGTAGCTGGAAGGAGACATGAGATCAAGAATTTAGTGGTATAAGGAAAGTAGAAATTTCTTGTGATACTTCTGCATGGAAATTGTAAGAGCTAGGTGCACAATTCTTTCTATTCTCTTCCCACTGATGCAGTGATATAAAAGCAAGTAACAAAACAGCGCTTGTGTAAGTCTAGATTCCTGATGTCCATGATTAACAGAGCCATTCTACAGACCCACGGGATAAGTGAAAAAAAGTTTGGTGGGTGATGACACTGAGATTTGGGAATTGTTATGGCTACATACCTAGTGTTTCTTAATAAAAAAAAATGGAAGATAAAATAAAAGTGAGGTGATGCTTATCACAAAAGAAAATTAAATTGTCTCATTGTCCTGGTGGTCAGTCAGCAAGGGATAAGGAAACTATCAAGGAACATGGGAAAGATGCTGATCCATTATGCTGTAGAAAACTATATGGCTAAAATACCACCTGCAATAACTTGGTGGTGGCATTAGAAAATTCAGTGAAGCATGGAGAGGGGTTGGAAATAGAATATTGACAGTAAGTGTTAGTGGCTGTAGCTGCATTTGGCAAGGTATTAAGGAAATGAATTGGTCAGTTTGCACATAAAATGACTCAAAAGAAACAGACCATATCCAAAAAGTTGGAGCCTTTCCAGGTTGAAAAGGCAATTGCTTCTCAACTCCAAGTCAACTCCAATAAAAATTAAAATGATATGACTGAGTTACATATTCTTTCTTGAAATCTGTGAAAAGCTGAAAATTCCTTGGAGTAAAGGTCCAGCCAAGAGTTTGATGCCCAGTGCATCTGTTCATTTGGATAAATGGTTTCGGGAGAAGATACCAAGAGGCTGGTTCTCCAACCAAACCCGACTGCTCAAGGTCTGAACGGGAAACAGCACAAGGCCTAGAATTCAAGGGAAGCATTTCCAGAAGAGAAATGCAGACATATTGGCACATGGAACTAAGTAAAATCAAATAAATGAAAAATATGCTATGCTTTTAAAAAGAGTTGGAAATCAGTTAGAAATCACTCTCAGGAAGTGAGATCATGGGTTTCCAGGTTACTGGAACGTACTGGTGACTCCCCTCAGGGAGAAACACTGGTACCAATCAAGTAAAAGACCCCATCCACATAGCAGTGGGCCTCTACACCAGTGTTCATCCTGTCTCATGCCATAGTGTGCACTGGTATGGGGCCATAGGTTTCTTCCATAAAGAGCCATGTCTGGTCCTGCTGTAGGGATAACTGTGCATCCAACTGGATGTTGAGAAGGAATGGAAGAACCAGAATTGTACTTTGAGGAGGAGTGAATGCAGTTTGTGTTCAGGAAGAAAACTCAGTGGATATTTGGTAACCAGAAGCACGGGTGGTGGGATTCCTTTGTGCTATTTGGTAAGCTTCTTTTAGGCACATGGTAAAATGACATGTTCTCCCTTTGGAGTTAGTTGTTAAGTAAATTAGAATAAAATATTTCTGAGGGCATCTAGGTGGAACAGTCAGTTAAGTGTCTGACTCTTGATTTCCACTCAGGTCATGATCTCGGGTCTGAGATCAAGCCCCATGTGGGGCCCTGCACTCAACTGGGAGTCTGCTTCTCTTCCACTCTCTCTCCCTCTCTCTCTGCCCCTCCCTATACACTCTCTTTCTGTAAAATAAATAAATAAATAAAATATCTTTTTAGAACAGAATAAAATATTTTCCATAATGCTTCTTCTAAATGCACACAATTTGAGCCACCAAGCACACTTAGGACAAGCATTGTCTGCCATTAGGGATGAGATGAATGTGGTGAGTACCTTTGCTTATCTCTAAAAAGAACATGTTAGTAGTTTTCACCATTACATAAACTGGAATTCTTATTTCATTCTAATCTTACATTCATAAAAGAAGAAAGCAAGAGGACCACTCATGTTGAAATTCAAATAATTAATGAGGAACATAAAAGTGGTAATTATTCTGATAATTTGCAGCAAGACGATCATTAAGATTTATATGTACTATTCATATGATCATAAGTATTGTACAGCATGTAAAGATAGCTTTTCAAAAGCCTGTATCAAAAAGATAACATATAATAAATATTATATTGAAATTAATTTTACATTCATTGAGAATAAAGATAATGTATTAGTCACAAGAAAGTACTTACATAGGTGTGAAAAATTCTTTAGTAGTAAATATTTAAAAACAAAATACAGAAATCATGAAAGAACCCAACTAATTAGCTGTAATCAAAAAAAGCACTATAAGAGGGGTGCCTGGGTGGCTCAGTTAGTTAAGCGTCTGTGTTCAGCTCAGGTCATGATCTCAGGGTCCTGGGATCCAGCCCAAGGCTGAGGGGTGGGGTGGGAGGTTGGGGGGGGGGGCGGTCAGGCTCCTTTCTCAGCAGGGAGTCTGCTTATTCCTTTCCCTCTGCTCCTTCCTCTTACTGGTATGTGCTCTCTCTCTCAAATAAATAAATAAAAGCTTTAAAAAAACTACAAGAATTTTAAATAGTATATCCTGAAATTAATTAATAAACTTAGTGATGCACAGATTTAAAATTTCAATCTTTACTTTATATCACCTTTGTGACCTGATCCAAACATTACATAATAATTTATTGAAAAACATATTTGTTGATGAATTACCCTTTAAATTAATGGCTTCTGAAATGATCGAAGTTGGAAATAATTTTCATATATTACAGGAAAAAATATTATTAAACTTTAATATAGTTGAATAGGATAGGTCCTCTTATGCTTGGATCCAGCTAAAGCTACTACCTGAAAACAACTAAATATTCCACATTTTAAAAACATTCTAAAAGCTGCCATACGCATTCACACAGTGCCTAAAATTATGAGAACAGGCCACTTTCCTTCCCTTGCTGCAATCCCTTCCCATGTATGTGCTGAGTGAAAAATAATAAGCCAAAAATGATCTGAGCACAGATTTGGCTGCCCAGGAGAGAACTATGGCAATTTCTACCTCTCCATCTCTCAAGTCGAGGAGAGGGTGTTTTTGTGCACCTCTAGTGTATGTATGTATATGGGGGGAGGGGTGTAAGAGAACTTCTCCCTAGGGACTGGGAGCATCTTTGAGGATGCATAAGAAATCGCAGATCGAAAATCTGCTTATGCAGTACATTTGCTTTTTTGCATTATTACCAATTTGATGAGGGGTAAAGGGAAGCTGGAAAGAGATCCCCAGTTAGCACTGTTGGGAGGCCTGCATTCTCCTGCACTGGATGGCAGACTTGAAATAATTTAGTGTTTCCCAATTGGTCCCTGAAGATGCCCAAGAGGGTTGTCGGCTGGCTGAGAGCTGGAGAAGAGACGCCAGCAAAAGAAAGTTCGGAATAGATTAAGGTGGCACATGCCAGGCAGGAATCAGCAAAGCAGAGGGTAGGCTGGGTTGCTGAAGCCCATCTGCACTCACACCAGGGTCTGTACACTGAGGAGCCTATCTTCAGGATTTCCCAAAACCTCACAATTCCCAAGTGAAGAGAACCTGCCACACAGACACTATGGGCATTCAAGACAAAATGGCAGCCCTGCCAGCTGACGAAAGAGGTGTTGGCACGTTTTCCTCTACCCTCTTTCTCAGGACTCAACACAATGGTGAAGCCAGAATTTGGCAGGGTGAGAAGACTGTAGAACAATTATGTTCCCATCTCTCCTGAGGCTTCAGAGAGGGAGAAGGAAAAAAATAACTGGATCTGTGCCTAAGTCTGATAGGTTTGGATTTTAAGACCAGAAAGTGAGTAAGGAACCATGATTTGGTTAAGGAGCAGAAAAGGGCAGTATGACCAGTTTTTACTGAGGGTGACACTGATAGAGAAAATACTAAACCACAGAATAAGACTCTGTACTATTCCTGGCTCCATCCTTTGTTTTGTTTTGTTTTACCACATTTTTATCAGAAAAAAAAAATCTTACTTAAAAGGATTTAAAATATAGCATACAAAAATGACTAAATGAGGTCTTACATTACTAAGACGTTTCAGGAGATTATATATAAAAATAAATGACATTTATCAGACAAAATTGTTAGGGAAATATTGTCTAATATTAAGGTATGATTTTATTAAAAGCTCCACTTGTGGTCAATACAAAACATATTACTGTTCCTGGGGAAAAGGGCAGCAAAATCCCCCAATTCTTTTTAGAATTATACATCTCCAAAATTTCTCAAGTTAAAGTATTTTACTATTAGCATTGATCCACAATGTATTTTTGCCATCTTAAACAACGAGGATGATATGTGGACCATTTGATTATTATCTATCACTGGGACCCATTTTCCTATTTCAGGTGGATTTTAGGCTGGATTTTTTGTCCTTAAAGACTTTCTGTCCTTAACTGACCTGTGATTTCTAACTTCTTTTGTGGGATCTTAAAATAACCTGTAGAAGTCATAGACTTTCTTACAGAACTTGCAGGATGGGATGAATATGAAATCACTTCAGAGCACAGCAAGATTTAGTAGGCATTTCCCTGGGACCAAAGGAATCGGCCAATCCATCCAGGTTCTTAACTATGTCCCTAAGGATAAGGCATTGTCTTGTTGAATCTTCCAGTAGAAGATGGCTTTCACCTCTGTTTCCCTGTTGTTAATGACTGCAGTATCATCTAAGGGCCTTTAGAATCAAAACACTGTTTCAAGGAGATAGCATGATTAATCCTCAAATAATTACCATTTTGCTTATTCATGGATCACAATAATTTTTCTCTAAAGTACAGGTTTTCAAACTGATTATAGAAAGTTTCATTGGAACTCTACTGCTGCACACTCATGCAAAATTTAGTTTGACTAATATGGATCAATGTGAAAGTCTGTTCAACTATTTTCTATTCATTCAAAGGCAATAGCCATCTCACAACAAAGACATTAAGAACCCCAAATAAACAAGAAGGAAAGAGCCTAGAATTTGGAGAATATTATGGTTTGGGTAGGAGAAAAATATTTTCAAGCAAAGCACCGTCTTGATAAGAAATGGTGGCAGATAAAGCAGTATATTACAATAGGAGCAAGCTTTCTAATATCTAAGATAAATGTATATTCTCATTAAAATGTGAGAATCTCAAGACAGAACCATGGGAGAAATAAGAGAGAAAGACAGAGAGAGGACAATAAGCTCCTAGAATTCTGAGCTAAAATACTGATGATGAGATTAAATTCTGTGTTTATTTACAAGAGCTAAGGTGGAGAATAGGTTTGCTGTTCCTCTTTTGATTACTATTTCTGTTATAAGTTCAAAAGTGCGTATGAGTGAGTATAATTCAGATTTCTGATTTGGGCAGAGAAGTAAAAAAAAAAATGTCTGTAATGTGTATTTATAATGAGGAGTGATTGGTAACAGCCCATGTCACATATCTCATGTAAGCTTTCAATTTTTCCTTTATATTGTATCTCTGCTTGCATTCACTTAAAAAATTAATTCAGTAAATTAAACTTAATTTTTCATAAGCATTTTTTAGAAAGGAAAAATTAACTAGATGATCATTAATCACAGACATTCTGATATTCTCTGCTAAGAGTGAGCTAAATTTTAGAGCTATCATCCCAACAACTGCACATAAGGTAACCTTAAATTGTTATTACAGAGGGTAATGGGAAGAGACATCACTATTTTCTGCATGTGCTTCTGAGCAATTACTTGGGATTTCTGAACTTTCATTTCTTATTTAGGAGATGCCAACAAGCTTCTTCTTTGTTGCTCTTAATTAAGTGCTTATCCATATGACTGAATCAATTTTCAAGTGCCATTCTAACTCTTAGGACATTCTGCATCAACTTTGTCCTCAGTTGAATTTATAACTCAAACATAAGAAATATCAGGTATCGATTAATGTCTCCATGATAAGTAGGAAAAATAATGTATTGCTTCTCGGGATCACTGTGATAACTCCAAAATTTGCTCAATTTAGATTATGGTGGCTGGGGATCCTTCATAAAAGTTTAGTCCTGATGAATGTGTCATTTGAGAGAAAAACATGAAATCATTAAGATCAATCTCAAAAAAAGGTCAATATCCCCCAAAAGTACATACCATCATAATACAAACAATGAGAGAAAATGGTCAGCCCCTTTGAGATTTATATATGAGTCAAAGTTTACAAGTTAGCAGAAATTTTATATTTGTTAATTTCTATGTAAATAAATATACAAAGAGAACTTCCATTGGACTCCCCTTCATATAAAAGATAGCAATTGATCAAAGTCTTTGTCCCCAAATATGAACAATTTAGACACGGCGTTTGCTTCAGAAACACAGAAACCATGTGCGAGGATTCAAAGTGGCCTCCAGATGGAGGTGTCCCTTCCTGCAGAGCCACGACTGACCCACATACTAGCACCAATGTTCTATTATCATTGTTTTACAAGGATACACCAGGTTTCTGAACGCTCACCTAACAATATTTAAAATCTAGCATTTATCAAATGTTCCCTTAGATTAAAGATCCACTAGGATTAAGGTCCTTTTTTAGCCATTCTGAGACATTCCAAAATGCATCCTGGCTGTAAAACACTAGCAATGCGCAAGGTCACTGTCAGGATCCTCCACCAGTTGTGGTATCTAAGGTCCTGCCAGCCCACATGCAGAGTGCCCTTGACTTTACCCCAGACCAATTGTGACAAAATTCCATTGGTAAATGTGAGCAATGTCCAATTTCTCAAGGAATTACTTTGTAAATAAAACACAAAGAGAGGCGCCTAGGTGGCTCAGTTGGCTGAGCATATAACTCTTGGTTTTGGCTCAGATCATGATCCCAGGGTCGTGAGAGCAATCCCCACATTGGTTCTCCGCTGAGCAGGGTGTCTGCTTGAGATTCTCCCTCGCTCTTCCCCTGCTCACACACACACACACACACACACACACACACTCTCTCTCTCTCACTCTCAAATAAATAAATAATTTTTAAAAATTACAAAAAATACATCTCACATTAATATATTATTAGGTGATTTTCTTCTTTTGTAAAATGAGAGCATGAAGCCTTCTTAATGTGTTCTTGGTCACTTTATCTCTTATGGACACTTTTCAGTTAATGCTTTGTGCCTCTTTAGAAGATCGCATGCATGTAGATGTGGAGAATATGACGTGTCTTTTTTTTTTTTTTTTTTTTGTAAATCACCTTATAGAACAGAAAAGACAGAGATCCAGCTGGTTTTTTCTCTGAAGGAACAGATCAGAGAGCAGAGAGTATGTATGTGTGGGCCAAGGCAGTGGAGGTGCAGCAACAGGAGCTCAGGCTGATCAGCTGCCTTTCACCTCTGGGATCAGGGGCAGCAGAAGCAGGCTCAGTGACTGAATGTTTATATGGTTCCATTATTCTCTTGCAGAGTGAAGAAAGTTTTCAAACTGTGCATATTTAGTTGTAATGTGTTTTCAGATGTTCACTGTAGAAAAAATATCTTCCCTAAGAAAAAGAGTTAGGACCATGTTGTAACTCTTTGGGAATTCGTCTTTGCCATGCATGGTGAGTTGAGAGGTAGTGTTTAATGATCACACACAGGCTTATTTTTGTAGCTGCCATGAGCACCAGATCAGGAATATTGAGAAGAATGAATTATTGGGAACCCAGTTGCCAATATTTTTTTTTTCTTATTGGAAAAAGAAAGTTATGTGTGCAAAAGTGAAGCGTTTTGAGTCTCTCTAAAGAAGCTTGTGTTGTATTCTGGAATATTGAAGAAAAGACACCAGAAAAATATTTGTTTCCATTTGTATTCACAGAGAGCTGCTCCTGGGACATCTAAGGAGCAAAGCCAAGGAGGCAGAGGGATTCCTTTATTCTGATCAGGAAAATTAGTAAATAAAGGGCAATTCTTGGCCGCAGTGTCTTTTCTGCAGTGGAAGGAGTGTGAGCTATCATCCTAATAGCAATAATCACTAGTAGCTGTTGTCAGCGTTCCAACCATGCAAATAATAGTCATTTGTAAAATATTTACTAAAAAAATAAAATAAAATATTTACTGCATGACAGATACTATCCTAGGAACACTCGTATTAAAAACTCATGTAAGCATCCCTCTAATGCTGTGGGTTAGTCACTACTAGTTTCCCAAATGTAGAGATGATGTGACTGAGGCCAAAGGGTCTCCCGGTCATACATCTAGCCCAGGAAGTCCTGGAGACACACCCAGCATGATGAGACCTTTTCACCTACATCTCAGTCCCAGATAATGCTCTTATCCATAGGACAGTTCAGTTGATTTTTATTTGAGGTCTAACACAAGTCCACAGCTCATTCCAGAATGATGAGATGTAGGCGAAAATCTCTCATCATGCTGGATTTATCATTTCCCTCCTGGATTGGGTCGGTTTCACCCTTGTAATGTAATCAACACACAGCTCCTATTCTGAAACTATTTTGTTAGGTGCCTAAGGGCTAAGGACTCTCATATTCTACTTCTAATAAATATTTTAAGTTCAAAAACCTCATTACATGACACCAGCTTTCTTTGGTTTGCATTTTTCTGTTATATTTTTCTGCAGCACTCAACTTTCGCTTACATCATGCTGTGGTAAGCAACAGCCTGCCATCTCAGAAGATTTCTGGAACAGAAACATTTACTTCTTGGTCCTGCCCCTGTATGCAGGTCAGCTTCAGCTCTGCTCCAGGTCTTCTCCTTCCGGGACCAGGAAGAAGGGGCAGCTTTTATCCCAGTCTCAAGGTAGAGAGGATAAAATTGAAGACAGAATCATGCAATGCTGTTAAAATTCAAATGTGGCCTATGTCACTGCTCCCACGTTCCACTGACGGGAGAAAGTTAATGGGAAAGGTTTAATATTCTAACAGAGAAAGGCAGGCAGTAATTGGAAACAGTAACACAATCTATGGCATGCTATTCAGTTTTCCCCACCCTTTACTTGCAGTCACTCTGGGTCCTTACTCTTGGGGCATTTATCTTGTAAGAAGTACATAGCTAAATTTTAAAATCCAGTATGAGATCTCTTAAAAAAACCTAGGGAGGTACTTATATTTATTTTAGAGTTTTATTGACCATTTTGTTTTCTATTTGTCATGACATTTTCTCACCTCTTTCTTTGTTCTCTTCTCTTGTAGAGGTTCTCAGACTTTACTGTGCTTTAGAATCACCTGGAGAGCTTGTTAAAGTGGATTCCTGAAGTTCCATCCTGAGTTTCTGATTTAGCAGGTCTGTGGTGGGACCTGAGAATTTGCATTTCTTATAGGATCCCAGATACCCGGGTGCTGCTGGTCCAGAGACTACACTGTTCTATGATATTCATTATTCTCTTTATTTTCCCAAGTGTATAAAGAAACATAATGATCTTGAAATACTTAAAAAAAATTTATTCTCATCTTTGTATGTTGTTTTTCAACATTCTATTTGCAACTTATTTTAGGTTTATTTTTCAGGTCTTAAAATAGTTACTACTCTTAGCATTGTATATCAATGCTACTTCAAATTTATCAACTTATTTATTTTTTGGTCAACATTTATTGAATTTGCATTATGTGCCAAGGCTTTGGAAGTGTTGACTTGTTTACCTCCCATAAAAAGCCTATGGTGTAATTGCTATTGTTATTTTTTTTAATTTTCATTTTACACATGGAAACAGGCACAAAGAGGTGTAGTAATTTACTCTTGGTTACGCAGCATGGCTGACTCCAGCGTCAACATCTTCAACCACTCTACCATATTGCCTCATCATGGCGATTTGCATTCCCTCTTTCTGTTTTCAGTTTCCTTCTTCCTAAAGAATATATTTTTATACTTTCTGTGAAGACTGAGACTAGTAAATTTCCTTAGTTTTTTTTATTCCTGAAAATATCTTTCTGTCTTCACTCTTGAATGATAATTTATCTTGACAGTTATTTTTCTTCAGAATTTTATTTTTTTAAGACTGTATTTATTTATTCATGAGAGACATACAGAGAGAGGCAGAGACATAGGAGAAACAGGAGACAGAAGGAGAAGCAGACTCCCTGTGGGGAGCCTGATGTGGGACTTGATCCTGGGACTCTAGAATCACTCCCAGAGTTAAAGGCAGACGCCCAACTCCTGAACCACCCAGGCATCCCTCTCCAGAATTTAAAAAATATTTTTCTAGTGTCTTTTGACTATTGTTGCTAATACTGAGTCACCTATTCATCTGTCATTTCTTTCTAAAAGGAGCCTGATTTTCTTTGGGCTTCCTGTTTTTGTGTGGAGCCCCAGGCGGGACTTGAACTTATGACCCTGAGATCAAGACCTGAGCTGAGATCAAGAGAAGATGGACGCTTCTCTGGGTGACTGAATCACCCAGGTGCCTCTCTTTGGGCTTGCTATGAAGATTTTTTTTTTTTACTTTATACTTAATTTTGCATATTTGTCATGATGTGTCTATCGGGTGGCTTGATGGAACTCTAAAAGACACGTCTTTCTTCATTTCTGGGATTTTTTTCAGATATTATTATTTTGAGTTTACATCTCTCTTGTTCACTTGTCCTATTCACTTGGACATCCTTTCAGATATATGTCGGGCATATTTTGGACATTCTCATTCTACCTTTCATATCTTAGTATCATATCTTAATAGTTTTCTTTCTTCATATTTTGTGCTGCATGCTTGATTTCTTCAGATTCATCTTCTAGTTAACTAGGAATCTCCTCAGATAGCCTAATTTTATTCAGTTTCTTCCATTTCAATAGTTAAAAAAAAACACTAGAAGTACTAGTGGTTTGCTTTGCATATATTGTTTTTTTTATTTTGATGCCTTGCTAATATATCTAAATTTCTTGTATTTATTTATTTTAATTATAATTATTTTATATATTTTAAAACTTTTTCCTGTTTGCAGTTCTGGGGTGCTGATGCGCCTTTTTAAAAATCAGCTGGTTTTCCTCTCAGAGTGATTCATTTATGTGTTTTGTACAGCTTTATTATAAGCTCATCCTCAGAAAGCTTTTTCTCTCCTCTGAAATCTCATAAGCCTGAAATTCTTAAATCTTCTCAACAAAACTACTTCAACTTTGCCTCCTGCAAAGCCCTAGAGCAGTGAGCAATTCTGGATGAATTCTGAGTTTAATATCAACTTGGAATTCTTTCCTTAATGCAAGTAGTTTACATTCATTCAATAAATGTTGACTAAAAAAATCTGTAAATAACTGCATTATTTTTGTGTTGGGTGAGCCTTTGTTTGGATGACCCTTTTCCACTCTAACTTTGTGAGAGATGTCAGCACTTCTCATTCACTGCTTTCTTAGGGCACAGAGTCAAGGTGCGCTATTCCTTCCTCAAGAAAGGGAGAGCAGTGGGGAAGCCAGATTTAATTAAAGGAATTCAAATCCCTAGCACCTACTTCATGTTGATGCGACGTCAATGTCTTATTTCCTATTTACAACTCGTGTGTGTGTATGTGTGTGTGTGTGTGTGTGTGTGTCTCCTTCGTTTAAGTGTGTAACTCTTGAATCTTTTGTCAGATTTGAACAATTCTCAGCCATTTTCACTTCAAATATTTCTTCTGCACATTTTTCTTGTCTCTTCAACTTCCGAAATTCTAATGACATGCATCTTATTAAGATTTTTTTTCTCTGATGTTATCCATATTTTAATCTTATTTCTGTTTTCTTATTGTTTTGCTCTGTATTTAGTCTGGATATTTCCAGTGACCTACTTTTCAGTTTACTAATATACTCTTCAGCTATTTTTAACAGATATTAAATCCATTTATCAAATGCTTATATTCATTTGTAACGTGTTCCAGAATTCACATTTGATTCCTTTTTTAGGTTTCAGTTCTCTGCTGAAGTTTTCCACCTTGTCATTCATATTTTGAGCATATCAACTGCCATTATTTTAACACCCATATTGGTATGTTGGGTAACTCCCATGTTGGATAACTTATAGTCCTGCTTCTATTGATTACTTTTTTTTTGCCTCTTGGCTTCTTTATTTGGTATGATTGATAATATCTGATTGAATGCTGAAAAGTATATCGGAAATATGATAGAGATGATGTTATCTTTGTCCAAACAGGGTTAGAGACATAGCAAATTCATTCAGTCTGGGACTCAGCTGATTCAGATCTAGGTTTCTGTCTCTTGTCAGGATTGGTTTATATTCACTTTGCCCTTATCCATGGGGTAAAGCACTTCAGGATCCTATCAGAATCTGGGATGTTTACAAGGGCTCATCTTCCTTGGTGGACCTTGACATCCAAATTTGACTCCCAGCATCATGAGGCTATCGAAAACTCCTAGCCACCATTTTCAGCCTGGCTTCTTGACCACTAGTGGTTACTTCCCCATCAGTAAGTACCTTGTGAAGCAAGGCAGAGTCAAATGTCAGGCTCACTCCCCTGTACTTTCTTCTATTCAAGGGCACATCAAGGAATATCCAGGCATTTCCGGCATCATTCCTTCCTATTTAGGACCCCAGGTATGGCAGGACTCACCGTATTATAGGGGAGATGACTGGAGTGTTGCCAACTCTCCATGACAGATTTTGTACAAACAGAACCTGAGGCCCTTGCTCAAGGCAAGAGGCATCCTGATCTCTTTTATCACTTCTTCTAGCTCAGAAATTAGAACTCTCATTTACAAGTATATTAAGGTCTCTGACCTATCCAGAAGTATTATTCCTTATATTTTCTTGACATATATGTCAATTTCTGTACACAAAGAAATCAACCAATTCTATATATTTTTTTAACAAGGAAATTTTAAAAGACATTTTCAGAAATCCTTGTCTAACATGCTGCTTGTCACATTGGCCTACCTGGCCTAAGAACAACAGATAATAGGCACAGAGATGCTAATCCTCTATTCTTATTCTCAGAAAGGAAATTCATTACATGGTAATTTCTGGGAATCTAAGCTTCATGTAAGGGTCTCTCTAAAGGTGTGCCCCATGAAATAATTCTTTTAAGATTAGTCATCAAGTTTGATTATTTTTTAAATTCTAATTATTGGAATTGCACTGCACAAATAGATGAACATGGGAAGATATGACATCTTCTATATTTTATAAAGCTTCATATGTTTGTTATTTAGGTCCTGCACATTTCTCAGATTGTCCACTCTTAGCAATTTTATGGGAATTTTTGTCACTGGAAATAAAGTAATTTGTTTTCATTTCCTTTTTGAGACATGTAGTGCTTCTTTATAAGTCCTTAACTTCTGTGTATTGATCTTTTATCAAGCCATTTTACTGAACTCATTAATTCAAATTCATTTTCAATTGATTTATTTTTGCACTTTCTAATTATACAATCATAGAGTTATGACTCAACTATTTAACAAAACGGTTATGCAGAAAAATTTCCTCACGGCAATACAAATTAATTGGCAAGCTCTGAGAATATCTAGGGAGGCTGATAAGTTTCTTTGTCCTAAGAGAACTGGGCTAAACTCTGGCAGTGGGAGAGTATGCAACCACAGAATAAGGTTGAGAGTATACATCCCTACCTAACAGACTCCGTTATTTCCATGAATTTGTAGGAATTGAGTCCATATAATGAAAGGTGTCATTTTCTAGACCTCTGACAAGGAGACTTGGTTTATATACTCATGAATTACTCTTCTTTGATAGGACATTTTTATTGTAGAAAAAAAGGCTTTGAGAAAAGACTTGTAACTATTTTTTAAATGAATAGAGATTTACTATTTTTCTTCTCTATAATTAGATGAGCCTTTTAAGTTTCATGAGTGAGAGATATTGAAGGAAATATTGGTGTCCTTCTTGTGTCTAGGGTTTGCACAGATTTTTAGATAGGGATATAGTGATAGACTTCTCAAGTCGTAAGTTGTGTAGATAGGAAGAAATTCAGGAAATGATGAAGTCTCAAGAATATGCCATCTGGATGTTCTGGTCTAACAGTATCATATCTGGTGGTATTATGTGCTTAATAGTACAAACTATGACTCTCTCTCTCTCTCTCTCTCTCTCTCTCTCTCTCTTTCTGGCAAAACTCAGCTCATGTTCTCTCCCTTAATTTATAGATTTTTACAATAATGTACATCTCAAATTGGCCAGGGATTTGATCTCTGTTTAGGAACCAAGAAAAAAAAAAGTTTACTACTGTTCCCAACTGCATGAATAGCTATTTTACTGCACATGGGAACAGAAGTTGTTCTGATTATTTTTGACAAACTATGTCTAGGCACACACAGAACATGTATTGGTACTTAGCCAAAGGCAACTTGAGTACTCAGGACTATTGAATCCCAGGCACTGATATTCTACTTACCAGTGAGCAAGGGATACTCAGAGTATTTTCATACTCTCATCTCTTTCAATTCTAATCCTAATTCTAGAGATACGAACAAGCCATTTATCTCGTTGACGGCCATTTACGTAAACTCTCAATAATGGAGGATGAATATATCCTTTCATTCCTTCACTTGAAAAGGGAAAGGAATTGTACCCTTGTTTTGTAAAGAGCAAATACACTGTAACCCAGGTTTGCACCTCACTTACAAATATTCTGATATTCAGCACAGTAACATTGCAAATTTATTTCTTTTTCATAGTCACTTTGGCTATTCCAGTAAGTACCTGTAAGAACTAAAATGTTTACAAAGACGTGAATGTGACCATGGTTGACCTTTCTAGGTGTGCTGAGTAAAAAGTAAAAGGTAAATTTTGAAAAGTACTTTTCAACAAGAAAAAGGGAAAAAAAGGAAGTACCAAGCTTCATGATGACTTTAAATCTAAGGAAGTATTTGATCGCCTTAGTCACTATATATCAGTCCCAAACAAGACAGTAGATAAACAAATGAATAAAGATAAATTTCCCCTGATTCAAAGTGCAGCCTTCACCAGCAGAGTCCTTTTGACCTGTCCCTTCCTGTGGTCAGATAAAGAAGTTTCTCATCCAATTTCTTCCTCATCCATCTACTGTCATCTCTTCTCACCCTGATGACATGGATTGCTCTACAGGACTTCAATTTTCAGATCACTGTTTAAACATAGTTGAAACCATATCACTAAGGATTCTCTAATGCTTTTCACTTCTTCTTTCCATACATTCACTGCTCAAAAGTTTATGGGAGTGGGAGGTGCTTGAGCAGAGGGGGAGCAGGGGGAACCATGTTGAAGAAACAAAGGCACAGTATGCCTGCTGCACACACAATGATCTCTCTTACAAGTCTAAGGAGTCTTACTCAGCCTGGTGGCATCCACCTACTTTCAGATCTCATGGCTTTCTCTGCTTGCATTAGCAAGTTATTATGTAGTCATCTACAGGAATGATGTTTTTTGGGACTTCTAGTTTCCTGCAGGATAATGATGGCTGCTTATTTCTCCACATATCTGCAACATCATACCCCTCAACCAGGACAGCAAATAAAACCACATGTTTATAACATAGCCAGGAGACAGCTACAACTATAAACTTCACTTTACAAGTACATAAAAAAAACAACAACAACAACATGAAAATCGGGGAAACATCAGGAAAGGGGCTGAGAGGCTGTAGGACTGTCGGGGCCAGCCCCAGGAAAATCCTGTTGCAGGGAGAGAGAACCAGCTCTCTGAGTTTTGAGTAAAGAAACAAAAGCAAGAAAGTGGTGAAGAACAATGTTCCTAAAGAAGCAAAGGGAGTTAAAATTAGCAGAAAAGCGGCCTCAGCCCACCCCCACCAAGTTCATGACTACAGAAGAGTCCCTGAAGAACCAAACCAAAAGCCAGTCCATTCCCTTATCCTTCCTTTCACCTGTAATTTTTTGGAAAATGAAGTATTTAAAAATAAATGCAAAGCAAAGCAACATCCATACAGAGCTACTAAAAGAAGAAGATAGGAAAAAATATGAAATGTACTAGCTGGTAAAAATAATTTTCTTAAAAAAACTGAAAACATAGGAAAATGAACATAGTACCCATATCTGGATTAAGTACCCCCAAAGCAGGTGATTGAAGACATACGAAAAACAACCAGCTAGTATCTGAATGTCAAAGCTTGGAATAAATATGGAAAAAATAGACATACACATGTAAAAAAAGTAAAATATGCATACTGGAATCCCTGAAAAATAAAAAAACAAAACAGTGGAACGGGACTAATATTTATCAACAAAAACTTGTTCACCATTAAGGAAATCAGAACCTATATATTGAAAGAACCTATTTTGTACTTGGGGAATTTGAAGAAATAATCACTCTCTAGATGTACTCCAGTAAAACTATGGATTTTAAGGATAACTAGAAATTTCCTTCAGCTCTCAGGTAAGACTGAATCACTTAAATAGGAAAGAAAGACAGCTTGGGATCAGATTTCTCAGCCACAAAATAGAAAATAAGACAATAACAGAACATTCCCAGAAGAATCAAGAAAAGAAAATGCGAAAGGGTCTTTAAACTCTCAAGGCTATAGAAATACATTTTAACATTTAAAAAAAAATCCTCATGAAATACTGTCTTCAGGAATTTCCTAGAGGGGAAGCTTTATTTGATAAAAATAAATATCAGCAAAGAAATGTTGAGAATTTAGAATACTTTTTAGTTGCATGTTATAACTATAATACAAATTCAAACCTTACAAATTACTCCCCAAAAGACACCCCCAGAGTCCCCCTCAGAAAAGAAAAGGACTAGTATCACATGGAGAAAGAAACACAGTTAATATAATACACACAGTGAACAAAATATAAGATAATATGATAAAGTAGAGACTAATTGTATCAGACATAGCAATGATTTTAAAGAATTTATTTCATATATTAAAAGAAAAATATTTTCAGATTGATTTACAAAGCAAAATACATGCTGATGGGAATGTAAAACCTTACACAATCTCTGGAAACACTCTGAAAGTTTCTTATTCCTGAAAAACCAAACTCATACTTACCACATGACTCAGACATGGAATTCTGAGCCTTTATCCCAGAGAACTGAAAATCTATGTCCTCATAAAACCTGTACATCATTGCTTATAGCAGCTTTAGTTCTAATACCCCAGAATTAAAAATAATCAGGTTGTCCTTAATAAATATATGATAAAAAACCAAAACCAAACAAATCCTGGTATACCCATGCTATGGAATACTACTCAGCAATGAAAATGAATAAATTAACGATACACCCAACAGCTTGAATAAATATCCAGAGAATTAAATTTTGATACATGTGGATAATTTGGATACGAATCTCTTCAGCATTGTGCTAAATGTGATCATTTACAGAACTGTGCTACACTCAAAAGGTGATGTGATTCCATTCATATAATATTCTTGAAATGACATAATTGTAAGCTGGAAAACAGATGAGTGACTGGCAGTAGTTGGAAATGGACAGGGGATAGTGGTGAGTGTGACTATCCAGGAGTAGCATAGAGAGGTCCTGTGGTGAGGGGTAGTTCTTTATCTAGACTGCAAGGCTGACTAAAAAAATCTATACATGTGATAAATTGACAAAGATTTATATTCACACATTATATCCATATATTGAATTCTGGCTTTGATGTTGTACTGTACTCATGTAAAATGTAACCATTGGAGGAAATTGGGTGACCACTACACAGAAGCTCTCTGTATGATGTTTATAACTTCCTATAAATCTGTCAGTATTTATAAATAAAAAGCTTAAAAGACTATTTTAACATTAGTCCTCCCAAAGCATCCACTTCATGCTTTATGAGAAGAGGAAATATGTGTCAAGAATTGTGAAGGAACTAAGGTTTTGCTTTACTGTGAAGCTCGCGATTCTACATGCTATTCTTACATGGATCCTGGCAGATGACAAGAGACTCCTGGGTCAGAGAAAAAAAGATTTTTACTCAAGACACAGCAATCAACATGAAGTTTAGCAGGTGTTGAATAGCTAGAAAATCTTGATAAAGGATAACACCATAAGAGGAATCACAATGCCCAATATTAAAGCTTATGATACAGTTGCAGTGATCAATGGTGTGGTCTTCATAGGGGATAGACACATAGATGGAAGGAATAGAACAGGGAATATTGAAATAAATGCATATAAATATGCCACAGTAATTTTTGACAGACACGCCCAAGGAATTCAATGGAGGAAGGATAACCTTTTCATTAAATGGTACTGGGGCAATTTAACATCCATAGGCAATAAAACCTCATCCTAAGCCCCACATCTCATACAAAAGTTAGTCCAAAATGGTTCATGGACTTAAGTACAGAAAATATGAACTATAAAACTTAGTAAAAAGTATGAGAAAAGTCATCAGGAATGAAGACTAAATAGAGTTCTTAGATCTGACACCAAAAGAATGATTCATAAAAGGAAAAATTTATAAATTGAACCTCATCAAAGTTAAAAATTTTTGTTCTGTAAAAGTCCATGTAAAGAAGATGAAAATACAAGCCATCGTCTGGGAGGATATCTTGTAACCTTGCAAACCTTATATCTTGTATCAACAAAGGACTAATATCTAACTCTCAGAACTCAACTGAAAAAAGATCTTGAAAAATTCCTATCAGAAGGTGGGCAAAAGACATTTGAATAAAGAGAATACATAGATGACAAAGAATAAGGAGAATACATAGATGACAAAGAAGCTCAAGCCCATGTTCAATATCTACTTGCCATTATGAAAACACAAATTAAGACCATGATGAGAGACACCTATCAGAACAGCTATAATCAAATAAATGTCATGACAATAGTAGATGGTGACAAAGATGTGAAAAAAACTTCACTACTTATAAGTTCTGGAGGGAATGTAAAATGATATAAAACTCTGGAAAAGCTTTGGCACTTCTTAAAAAACTAAACACGAATCTACCACATGAACCAGCAATTGGCCTCTTGAGCATTTACCTACAATACATAAAAATTTATGTTCACACAAAAAACTGTACGTGAATATCTATAGCAACTTTGTTTGTGAAGGCTCCAAACTGGACGCAACCCATACATCCTTCAGTAGATGAATGGCTAAACATATTATGATGATGAAAACACCATAGAATACTCAGTAATAAAAAGGAACAAACTATTGATGTATCAATATTGATGAACAAACATGGATGTATTATTCCACCCCTTTCATGAATGTATCAAGATATATTCAAGGGAATCATACTGAATGAAGAAAGACAATTCCAAAAGACTACAGACTGGATGGTTCCATTTATGTAACAATTTGAAAGGGAAAAAATTGAGAAGTGGTGGACAGATGCTAAAATTTATGAATAGGAGTGGGGAGGTGTGGGTGCAGATATATAAGAGAAGCAGGAGAAATCCTTGTGGTATTGAAGCTGTTCAGTATCTTGATTGTGGTGGTTTAAACACATGCACAATCACACACCTGTGTGCACACAGGAGTGGAAACAAGGTTAGGAAACTGGTGAAATTCTGAAGGCTGGTGAATTGTAATAGTGTGAATATGCTGGTGGCCATATTATATTATCATTTTGCAAAATGTTCTATTGAGATCTCTTTGTTATTTCTTACAACTGCAGATGATGTACTTCAATAAAAAAATTTCAATTAAAAAAGGATAACATTGGGGTACCTGGGTGGCTCAGTAGTTGAGCATCTGCCTTTGGCTCAGTTCATGATCCTGGGGTCCTGGGATTGAGTCCCACATCAGGTTCCCTGGAAGGAGCCTGCTTCTCCCTCTGCCTATGTCTCTGCCTCTCTCTGTGTGTCTCTCACGAATAAATAAAAATAAAATCTTAAAAAAAATAAAAAGAATAACATTAATAGTTTATAACACATTGACTGTAAAAAGAATGCACGAGTCTATAGTGACACCAGAATCAGAAGATAATCAAAGGAAATATACATAAGCAATGAGGAAAACTCTTGTTTAAATACTAATGCCACCGAAAAAATGCAAGAAAGATACAATCTCTGTATTTTAGATATCAGTGTGATATTTGATTCAGGCAATGATCATCCATGGATTCTTAATTTACTGGGTTAATGTATGTGAGGAAAATAATATTAATTATGAACAAAAACTTTTACAACAGGGACATCTGGCAAAATCTATCACATATCCAAGTGACTGAAGTTATCAACATCCACAAGGGGACAAACCCACATTGTGTTCCTCATAATGTTAGGCTGTGAGAAGCACATAACATCACTTATGCAGCTATTTAGCTGGAAAAAAGTTTAGCCTGAGGAAACAATATGGCAAATCCAGGTTGGGGGATATTGTAAAAGACAAGTTCCTGTACTTTTCCAAAATGTTGTTATCTTGGAAGACAAAATACAAAACAAAACAAAAAAGCAAAAAGAAAAAGAGAGAGAATGACAAACGGTAGATGAAGTAATCTGAATTAAAGGGGACTAAAGATGACAACCAAATGCAGTAATTCTTGAGTGAAATCCAGAGCCAAAAGTAAAAATCGCTCTATATCCATCTGGGGAGAAGGGAACATGAAACATGGATTGTATCATTTCATCAGTATTGAGTCTTGGATGTTATCATGCACTGTATTTACAGAAAAGAAGACTCTTTAATGAGGAGATAAATATCACATATAGGGTAGGTATTATGATGTCTGCAAAGTTACTTTCAAAAATTTAGTTGAAAGTACAGAGGGGAGGGATCCCTGGGTGGCGCAGCGGTTTGGCGCCTGCCTTTGGCCCAGGGCGCGATCCTGGAGACTCGGGATCCAGTCCCACATCAGGCTCCCGGTGCATGGAGCCTGCTTCTCCCTCCGCCTGTGTCTCTGCCTCTCTCTCTCTCTCTGTGACTATCATAAATAAATAAAAATTAAAAAAAAATTAAAAAAAAAAAGGAAAGTACAGAGGGGTAAATAGAGACAGAAGAGCAAAAGAAAAATAAGGTAAATATCACAAAATATTAGCCGCTGAGTTCAATTACAAATGGGTCCTTCTATTTCTACTCCTTCAACTTTTCTGAGGCTTGTAATTTTCAAAATAAAAAAAATTAGGGGTTATATTATGCCCCCGAAGTAATTCTTTTTTAAGCTTTTAAGATTTCATTTATCTATTCATGAGAGACACAGAGAGAGAGGCAGAGACACAGGCAGAGGGAGAAGCAGGGTCCCCATGGGAAGCCTGATGCAGAACTTGATCCCAGGACCCCAGGATCACTATCTGAGCCCTTGAGCTGGGATCTCATCCTGAACCCCTGAGCTGAAGGCAGACGCTCAACCTTTGAGCCACCCAAGCATCCCGCCCCCAAGTGATTAAAAATAGGCTGGCATCTTTGCTTTCAACAACCTGAGGGTGGTGGGAAGGGAGGAGAAAGAGAACACAGTTTCCCGCCTCAGATAACTTTTCTGCAGATGGCTCATGTTTCCATCTGTTGCTTGCACACGGCAAGATGGCAGTGGTGGCAGTGGTTGTTTGGGAATTTATGATCCTATGTCATTCAACACTCTTATCTTTAAGGAGCTAGTTGAAAATTCAAGTCCAGAGATCACATCCTAATGGAATAGTCATTTGAAGGCAGCATTCTCATGGCAGAGATTCACAAGCACTGTAAATAGCAGGGGCAGCGGAAATCCAGCTCACAAGTCAAATAATGATTACGTTAGGTGTGAAAAAAAATCATAAAAAAAAGCTTGAATGATTGTCATGGTTTAAGCATCTGCCTCTTTGAAAATGTGAATCCCTAGGCCTTGTTCCAGACTTAATGAATTAGAAACTCTGCGGGTGGCTCCAGACTCTAAATTTTTATCTAATTCTCGCAGTAACATTAATCAACCGAGGTCTGTGGACAACTGCCATAAGGTGTCATTGCTATTGTTGAAATGTAAAAATAAGTCCAGTTAAGTTTTCCCATTTAAATATTTTCATAATCAGTCAACGATTACGTGGAAATTGTGGAACAGCATTAGCATAACTTCCTATGTGTTTTGTCATTAAGGTAGAGCTCAGTTTTTGTGAAGATAAGCAGAAAACCTATTCGAAAGCAAGTGGCTAGCATACAATTATAAATTTGCTCCTGGGATGCTGGCATTGATAAAAACAGGCGAAGAGTCCATTGTTAAGAGAAAAAGAATAATGAAAAGCATTCTGAAAGGGATGTCTGATTGCTAAATAGTTCTATTTCTTTGTACGTTCTTGGAATATGGAAACAATTGGTCGTGTCTTGTTAGCTGTAACATCAAATAAAGATACGCTGTCATGTCTTTTAATGAAGTTTAAATGTCCTGATTCTCCAGGAGCAGAAGCCGCCCTTTGCCCCAGTTGTCCCCTCCATCACACTCCTCAGCCCCTGCATCTCTGCTCCCAATCTGATGTTATTGCTTCTGTCACCACTTAGGCAGTGGTTAAGCTTCTGCTCTAAGCAGGGCGGTTTTTCAGTTGCTGCTGGCCATGCAAAAGTGAACTAAGACACTGCTCTTGGCCATGCAAAAGTGAACTAAGATGCTTTGCAGATTTGGAAAGAGAGAGGGAAGGCTAGGCAGCCTGTCCAATGTCATTGAGCTGAATGTAGCAAAGAGTTCACAGGTGTCTGACTCCAAAGTGCTCTTCTTACACAACTGTGCCTCTCATGAGCTAAGGATGAGATCAAAATTGTTTCACGGGGAAATACAAACTGGTAAGAAAGCTTAAAGGCAGTGGGATTCTCCTTGAGAGAGCATCTGAGAACCCATTCTGAAAAGAGATAGAGGCCTGACAAGGAAAAGAGTGGGCATGCCACATTGAGGGAATATTTCAGGCATGTGTGTGAACAGCAATTTCTCAGTCAGTTGGCAACGAGAGAACAGCCCTGAGTAAGGCTAGAAAGTGTCTAGAAAAGTATTCAGGGCCACGTGGGTGGCTCAGTCGGTGAAGTGTCTGCCTTTGGCTCAGGTCATGATCCCAGGGTCCTGGGATCGACTCCCGCATCAGCTCCCTGCTCAGCGGGGAGCCTGCCCTCTG
This sequence comes from Vulpes vulpes, assembly GCF_048418805.1. Lineage (NCBI taxonomy): Eukaryota > Metazoa > Chordata > Mammalia > Carnivora > Canidae > Vulpes > Vulpes vulpes. Next base: position 50,526,991 of record NC_132784.1, on the reverse strand, counting down.
CCTCTCCCCCTGCTCAAGCTCTCTCTCTCTCTCTCTCTCTCTCTCTGAAATAAATACAAAATCCTGAAAAAGAAAAGAAAAGTATCTGGATTTTATTAGGCAACACAGAGACATTGAAATTTTTAAAAATTTATTTGTTAGAACTGTGACGTGGGCTAATCCAGTGTTTATCTATGCAACAAACTGAGGAGAGAGGCTGGAGTCAGGAGGATTAGAAGGTGCTCATGGTTACCTGGGAAACAGACCCTCATCATCAGCTAATAGGGCTTTGAGCCAGTCACAAGAATCAGAAGAGGACAAGGGACATGGGGAGAGGGAATTCTACTCTCTGTTAATGGAAGGACAGGAAAGAAATAGGAATATCATGGGTGGAAATACTCAGATCCTTTTTGGCCAGTTAAGAATGCAGATTTGTCTCTTGTGCCATCACCTTTTTTCCTTCTCTCTCTCTCTCTTCCCCCTCTCCTTTCTTCCTCTCTTTCTTCCTTTTTTCACTCTATAACAGCAAAGCTGAATAGTTTCGACAGAGACTGTATGACCCGTAAACCCTGAAATATTTACTATCTGGCTTTTACAGAAAAAGTTTGCTAACCTCTGGTCTAGAGAAACATCAAAAGCAATAGAATGATTATTGATCAGGGAATTGGAAACTCTGAGTTCCTGTTCTACCAAACAGCAGTGGGCCTCAGGTAAAACACTCAGGCTTTTGAGGAAACCAAAGCATGTTGTCAGTAAGTAACTCAGCATGAGCAAAATCCAGGTCTCCTATCCTTGGAATAAAAAGTCATTTAAAAAAAAAAAAACTTAAAAATTTCCTGAATAGGGTGCCTGGGTGGTTCAGTAGGTTAAGTGTTTGCCTTTGGCTCAGGTCATGATCCTGGAGTCATGGGCTTCTTGCTCAGTGGGGGGCCTGCTTTTCCCTCTTACTCTCTCTAGCTCTCTATCTCAAATAAATAAAATCTTTTAAAAACATTTGCCAAATGAAATATCAAGATCCTTTGATATTTTGCTGAATATTTTATTAACCTACCAAAATAAGTATGCAACTTACACGATCAAAGGCTTTTGCAAGGTTGATACATTTTCTTTTGCTAAATAAAAAAGGAGAAACTAGTATCATTGACCAAATGATTGAGGGAGCTCTTCTTTCAAAACGTGTGAATGTGGGGAGAAGTTAAAAAGTAAAAAAAAAAAAAAAATTGTGGTAAAATGTGAACCACTAGATAGTCTCTATGGTCTCCTTCAATTCCAGAATCCTGTGAACACAGATGTACCACATGGATACTTCTGAGATGCTGTGATCATGTCTCTCCCTCCTTTTCCCTGAATGATGAGACAATGAGAAAACACCCCGGGGCAGGGAAAGGAGGATGAGTGGTTAATACACATATAAAATGGAGTCACGTAGACTCATAAGTTGGTAATTGCTGAACTGAATAAGGATTAAGTGTCTTTTCATTGCTTTTTAACTCTCTTTTTAAAGCCTTTAATATGTAAATGCTCCTGATGAATTTTCAAAAGGGGAGACATATTACATTGTATTTCCCAAACTCATATGACCATGAAAATTCATTTTCCTGAATATCTCTTGTGCTCCCTTTTCCATAGAAAACACTGCTTTGAATAATGATGATCTGCAAGGTAGATTTACGACAGCATCCCAGTGAACGGCAAGAGTAACTTGGTCATAAGACAGATCAGAAGGGTGCATGGGAGGCACATTTGGGGGTACTCTCTCCTGAAGGCTCCAGGCCAGGATCTGGCTACCAGATGGTGGGCACAGGGATTGCAGGTGAGGAGGGAACTTTGCCATTTAAGACTGAAAAAAACAAGTTTTTAAGACACACTCATGCGAACTCTCTCTCTCTCACACACACACATGCTAGAACAGTTCTAGTTACTACACCAAAGCCAAGTCATTCATCTACTTACACCCTTACTTCCTAGGCTTGTGTTTTTGCCTTTCCAACCCTATTTTGCCTTTAAGATGACTTTGAACTTCATTTAGCCAGACTTCACTTGCATCATGTCCATTTTGTAATAACTAGAGCACAAAATGTGATTTAGAAGTATAGGATCCAGCAGCCCTGATCCTGAGTTTAGGAAGGTACCGACACCTGCAGAGTGGTTGGGAACCTTGAGTGTGTAGCAGTCACCAGGAGGGATGGCAAAGGTAGGAAACTCCTGGAAGGTGGAAAAGAAGTGTCTTAATCTGCATTACCCCAGAAAGCAAAGCCTGAGCCAAACAATTTTGGGTCACTGAGAAGGCTCCTCTTGATCTCGTCCCTCAGGGGCACCATGGGTGAGGCTGAGGCTGTCCTCGGCAGAAGGACACTCTAACCAGCATGGATATATCTTGCTAGCGAGTTTGTGAACGAGGCCTGGATTGTTTCCTTCTCCTTTAGCTGGTCTTAGGGAATGTTCCATAAAGCCACAGGTATGGGATAAAAGCCACAGGTGCCAGGGCAAGAAAGATACATGACATGTGGGTCTGCGCTACCTGTTCTTTTGTATCTGGTGTTGTCAGTACCTGTTAGGGCTTGTTCCTGAATATTTCCATTAGAAAAATGCATCGCTGCTGTGTCCACCTCACCTTAAGATCTGGTCGATTTACTAATATTCAGCTCACAGAAGGTGGCTTCTGTCACAAAGGCGCTGGGTGCCCTATGGTTCAATAATTATTCCCTACCAAGACCAGGATCATTCATGCAAGGAACATTTTTTTTTTAAGATTTACTTATTTATTTGAGAGAGAGAGAGAGAGAGAGAGTGAGCAGGACAAGGAGCAGAGGGAGAGGGAGAGAATCCTCAAGCAGACTCCCCACTGGGCGCAGAGCCTGACAGGGAGCTTGACCTCAGGACCCTGAGAGCATGACCTGAGCTAAAGTCAAGAGTCAGCCACTTGACCAACTGAGCCACTCAGGAGCCCCTACGGCAATTTTAAAATGAAGACCAGTTCTCCATAAAGGCCATCAACAGATTCTACATCACTAGGTCTCAGTACTGCAAAATTCCTCATGGACCTAGCCAGGCCCCAGTCAGTGTTCCCACATAATACAGGTCTGACCTGTGTTATGGCCAGGTCTACGGGGTCACATAGCTCTGTGGCCAGGAATGCCTAGAACACAGGGGTCCTTTCTGCTCTGCCCTCCACTGAAAACTGGCAGCCTTCAAAGCAAATTGAGAAATGGCTTGGAAGGGATGCCTGGCTGGCTCAGTGGTTTGGTGCCTGTCTTTGGCCCAGGGTATTATCCTGGAGTTCCAGGATCAAGTCCCACATTGGGCTCCCTGCAGGGAGCCTGCTTCTCCCTCTGCCTGTGTCTCTGCCCCCACCCCCCCGCCCCCTGTCTCTCATGAATAAATAAAAATAAAAAAAAAAGAAATGGCTTGGAAAAATATTCTGAAATATGATAAACATTATTTCCAAAATCCAAAGAAAGTTCCAAACACTGAATGTCTTTCTTAGTGGCAGGAATGCTAAGGGTAACATCATGTCCTCTGCCTGGGACTCTCTGGGGCCCGCAAGACTCCCCCAGCCTCTACTTCATCTACAACCTCACCCTAGCTAACCACAAGGGAAAGCCAAAGCCCAGGTAACCATGATGCTACTGTCTGCCAAGGGTCATCCCCCCATGGGTACAGCCAGGAATCTGATCCCCCTCATGCTCAGCCAGGGGAGTAACCCAACTCTCAAAATCCGTCTGAGGGTATGCTGGCGAAAGCCTTTCCTGCTTCTTCTGCAGCCTGAAAAAGCAAGGCCTGAAGCAAAGGCAGCTGTGGTCCTCCTCTATTAGCAATTACCATCATGAGGGAGCAGTAAAGGGCAAGGGAAAGAAGAAGGCCAATAGGACTACTGAGCTGACCACGGCTATGTGCAAGGAAGTTCTCCATCTGGTAGATGTCTTCTGAAGTGTCTAAAGCCTATCTTGAGCCAATCCATATGGAGACAAAAAGAGCAACACATCCCTGGTTCCCACCTCTCACTGGGGGAAATGGTTTACCCCATGGGCTTTTAGCACCTGCTACCATTTCCAGAGCCATTCAGGACCCCACAGTATTTAAAGCCTTGATGTCAACAGGAAAGCCACGGGGAGTGAGAGGCACACATGTGCCCTGTAGGTTTGCACCAGGGTGATGCCGCCTGGGGCCCCCCCCCAGTACTGGCAGCTGCACCCATAACTAGAAAAAGAGGGGCTAACCCCGAGCTGTTAGACACAGGAAAAGGCCAGTGAACATGGGGAAAATAGAGAGGATAACGGAGGAACACAAGGAAGCACCTAGGTGGAGGGAGGTGACTTAGAGGGGAAGAAATTTTAAGGAAATAAAAGATTAACAAAGGATACATAATGGCATTAGGTATGCACGAGGCAGAGTAATCTATTAAGAATTGGGTAAGAATAAATAAAATCTTTAAAAAGAAAAAAAAGGGGGGATGCCTAGGTGGCTCAGTGGTTGAGCGTCTGTCTTCGGCTCAGGTTATGATCCCAGAGTTCCAGGATCGAGTCCCACATCGGGCTCTCTGCATGGAGCCTGCTTCTCCCTCTGCCTGTGTCACTGCCTCTCTCTCTCTCTCTCTCTCTCTCTCTCTCTCTCTCTCTGGGTATCCCATGAATAAATAAATAAAATCTTTAAAAAAAATACCAAAGAATTGGGAAGAATGGTTAGTGTAAGCATTAAATGCATTTCAGCTTTGGAGCACCGGAGAGAGCACCTGGGGAGAATGATGCCAGGAAATCAATAGGACAGGAATCAAAAAAATGCAATACAGCAAGGAGGATCTGGTTAAAGTTAGAGGCTCTTTAGCACTGCTCCTTGACTCTGTGGCATCGGGCCCTCGGAAGAGAAGTCAGACGGTGGTAGCCGCGGCAGTTAGCTTTGCCTGCTGCCACAGCGTGTACCGTGCAAGGCCCCAGGGAGCACACAGCTTGCAGAGCACGCACCTTTCACCCTGGTGGTTAGGGAAGATTAAGGGGAGCCAAAGCGATTTTGAAAAGAAGGATGTTGGGGGGCTTACCCCACCCAATTTCAAGACTTAACTGTAAATAAAGCTCTAAGTCACTAGGACAGAGTGGTTTTGGCTTATAGAGACCCAGAGATCAAGGACGCAGAATAGAGTCTATATAGGGAGCCACACATGGATGACTGATTTTTTTTTAAGCACTGATTTATTTCAAAGAGTAGGACAGACTATTAAAATGTGGTGTTAGAACAACTGCTTATCTTTATGGAAGAAGTGAACCTCGATTTCCTCCTCACTTCATACACAAAAGGCTACTTGAAATGGATCCTCTCCCTACAAATGAAAGCCACCCATCCATATCTCCAGCTACTGTTGCCTCACCCCCCGTGAGCCACACCAGTCAGTTAGATCTGCAGCTCTCTCTGCTTGAATCTCCATAATTTAATTCAGTTATTCAGTTATTCAGCTTAATTCAGTTATTTACCCAATTACCGCTATAGGGAAGTCTTCCTTGAACACCTCACTGGAATGTCTGTGTAACCCTACTGTCTTTCCAATCCCTATCCTGCCTTATTTTTTTTCATTGCATTTATTACTATCTGAAATTACATGTTCATTTGCTTCCTTGTTAATTGTCTGGCACCCCATCTAGAATGTCCTCTAGGGGTCCGGGTCTCGTCTGTCTTGTCATTTTTCTAACCTTAAACAAAAGAGTAGGCAGTCGATGCATATTTATTAAATGACTAAATACCAGCAAATACATCAGTTCTGGTGAATAACATTCTCTCCTCATTACATAATATCTAATTCATAGAAAAGAAAAGGACTATATATCAGAGGTCACCTTATGTGATTCACTTATGTGATAGAAGAGGAAATTGAGAACTGGAAAATCTAACTGACATGCTAAGTTCAGCTCGGGTCGTAAAGAACTCAGACTACAATCCAAGTATCTTGACAACCACTCTGCCAAATCTGCTTGCACGTGGCAAGGAGCATCATCAGTTCTTTGACTTTCTGTTTTCTTGGAGAAGGTGACAGGGTAATTTTCTAAGAGTATACAAAATTGCCTTAAAATCTTAGAGTGTCTGAGAGTTGTCAAGAGAAAATTTCAGTGGGTCCTCCTGACCACCATGATATATAGGTGAAAGAGACTTTTAAAAATTCATGAGAGACACCCAGAGACAGGCAGAGACACAAGCAGAGGGAGAAGCAGGCTCCATGCAGGCAGCCCAATGTGGGACTAGATCTCAGGACCCCAGGATCATGACCGAGCCAAAGGCAGACGCTCAACCACTGAGCCACCCGGGTGTCTCAGAAGAGGCTTATTATCCATTTAGAGAGAAGCTTAAATGTCTAACCAGCTTACGGAAAACCATACTATTATTTTGTGCTGAACATCTGAATTCAAGTTATGCAAGTGTATTTTCAGAGATTTTATATTTGGGCTTGTTTTTCAGGAGGAGAGGATGTGGAACCATATTATACTTTTTCTTTCAGCTGGGAGAGAACTTTCTTCTGCTCTTCTTGTCATGATTAGATCGAAGTCACTGCTAAATTAATAGCCTATTTTTCTGTCTTCTCATGAAAGGCTGTCAATATTATCATCTCATGTTTCTTCTTTTATTTTTTCTTCTAAAGCCTATAGCCACTGGCGAGCCAATGACAGCCGTTTTAAAATTCTCATCCCCTTATTCAACATGCAGTACAGGACATTTTTGTTTTGAGTTAAAATACTTGTGAGAGGATCTCACAATCGTCTCTCCACCAACAACTACTCATTGTGACATGTTTCCACTTAGCATGTTTTGCCAGAATTCCAGAGTGGGAATGGCACCCTGGATGTCACTGAGCAACTAGCTGGATGGCTTTCTCTAGTCCAGTAGGTAGGTGACTGTGTTTTATTAGTTAGAACACAGTAAGTAGGTTCTGCTTATGTAAAATAGGTTTGAAAGGAAAAAAAATGATTTTTGGATTAATTTTACTGTTTAAAATCCACATTCAATAAAAAATTGGTATGTAATTCTGAATTGTAGCCAGAATAATTCACAAGCTACAACTTAGTTGTATGGTTTATAATTTGGGGGAGACAAAGAAACCTACAGGGAAAAATATATTCTGCAAGATAGAAAAAGCTGTATTTTCAGGAAGTTTAGCTTCATGGTTAACAGCGCAGGCTTTGCATGGGAGTCTGGGTTTTAACCGCAGCTCTAAAAATAAATAAATAAGTAAAAACTTAATCAATTGTAGCTCTGACACTAGATGTATGAGCTTGGGCAATTTCTTACACTTTCTTACTATCATTTTCTCATTGATAAAATGGGAGTGTTCATGCATATTTTTGTTGTGAGAGAAACCAGGTTAATTCAAGCCAAAGCCTTATAGGCATAATGACAAATAGCACATACTCAATAGTTGTTAGCTATTATTATTCTTTTCTTGTGAGAGTGTTACACCTACACTGAGAAGAAAACCATTGATTAAAACATTAGTTCTGAACAAATCAATGAAAGCCACAGAAATAAGAACTAGAAAGAAAGGTCAGGGATTCATGGATTCTTTAAATTTCATACATGCACCAGAAATGGAGAATCTCTGCTTTCAATCCGTAGGCTTAGTAACTGCTGTTGGATGAAAGACAGACACAGCTGAAATCAATGTAAATGGTGATGCTCCCAGGACTTCCATAACTGGGAACTTGGCAGTAGCTAGAGAGGATGGTGTCTGACCAGGACAACTTCTATAGTAATTGATGTCTTATAAGTAGTACTAGAAGAAAGAAAATATTAGATTACTATTGTTTCTGGAATTAGCTGGATTCTAGTATTTATATGTTTTTTTGCTCCAAGTGATGCTTCTTTTTATATCTGTTGTATGGAAATTTGTAGAATGCATGTAGTTATACATTTATTGGCAAATATTATTTTTAAATAAGATAATAAAAGGATGCTTACTGAAATTATACATTTGTAAATACTGAGAAACATCTTTAGGGAGATTTTACTTTCAAGTATCGTGCTACCAAGTAAGAGGATGATGCCTTCTACAGGTAAAATCATTTTAATTGTCAGAAGCCACCTAATGACACACCTATGAGAGAATGTGGCCCCAGGTTCCATCCCATATAGAGTATTTTGGCACAAGGGATTTTCAACAAGACAACAGAATACCCTAATCCTAGAATTTAGAAGATGATTTTATTAATATTTTAAAGGGAATAAAACACTGAACATAAGCCTTTTGGAAATTTTTAAATAATCACTTTTCTAGATCTTAAACAGGAAATTCAGAACACAAAATGACTTTTCTTAAAAGACTAGAAAATATATGAATGTATTCCCCAACCCCACACACCAAAACACCTAATCTGTTGATTACATTACACATCACAGACAGTTCCCCACTGTCACAGGCTCACCATCATTAGCTGAGACAATATGTTCTCTTAAGACAAATGAACTGAATCTGGTTTGTAGTGATAATGTGTACAAGTTTTTATACTTTATTGCAAGATCATCAAGGGAAATAAGCATTCATTTATTTTTTTTTAAAGATCTTATTTATGTATTTGACAGGGAGAAAGAGAGAGAGAGGCAGGCACAAGGAGAGAGGGAGATGTAGGCTCCTCATGGAGCAGGGAGCCCAATGTGGGACTTGATCCCAGGACCCTGGGATCATGACCTGAGCTGAAGGCAGACAGATACTTAACTGACTGAGCTACCCAGGCATTCCTCATTTATTAAATTACCAAATAAGGGTAAAGATGTATTTAACTTCAAGGTACATATGAAAGATATACAATAATTTTTATTATTTTTTCTTTTTTAAATAATTTTAATGTATATAAGTATATATAATATATTTGTATTTAATATAGAGTTACATACAACATATAGCATAGAGCATAATATATTTATGCAAATATATATTATTTATTTATATTATTATTTATTTATATTTACAGTTATGTATGATATATTTTATATATTATATATAAATGACATATTCACACCGTTACATATAAAACTATACATAATTTATATATAATTTATAATTGTAAAAAACAGTATGTCATTTATATATAACCCATAATAATAAAAATAATTTAATATATAACCATATATTAAATATATCAACTATATTCATTAACTATATTTATTAAATAATATGATATATAAATACATATTAAATATATAAACATATATACATATATTAAAATAAATATTTATGTAGTGGACAATAGCATTTACTCAGTAATCATGTAGTCAAGAAAACATGTAATATTCAAACAAATCAACCAACCAACATAACGATTTAGTCATGCAACCAACATAATGATTTTCAAGTTGAGTAGATATTAGTGGGTTGTGATAACAAGAATTAGCTCTGAGACTGAGAAGTGACACAAAATGATGGAAGCTGGCTGGCGTTTCCAGTTAGGTGCAGAAAGTTACTGTGTTATCCACCTGAAAGTTTCCTGGGCTTAACCAGTGGGACACAGTCCATCAACGTATCAAATTCTACTTACAAATTATCCCCAGGATTTTGTTGGCTGACATTTCTTTAGGGACTCCAGTAGCCTCATAAGCAGCTGGGTTAACTTATTAACAATTGTATCTTTTCCAAACCCCCACTGATCCAACTTCCTCATCCGAAGAGACAATCAGCAAATATTTTTTCTCAGATAGTCTTTGTTTTCTGTATATTTTCTTAGTGGGTGCTTAATTTAGGAGGGACACTGTGAAATGTGCTTAAAGCACCACCTTATTAAAACAGGAATAATTTCCTGGCAAAGAAATTCATCCTAATTGGACAATAGATATATTATCCTAAATGTCAAATACTTAACTGTTTGAGTTGATTACTCCAGGCTGCCAAGCTATTCCACAGTTACTTATATTTCTAAATGTTGAAAGTTACTTGGGAATATCTACTTTTTTTTATATCTACTTTTTATAGTCTTAAGAAAGTATCTTAAGGAAAGGCCTATAAATTTATATTTTTCCAAATAACACAAAAGTGTTCAGCAATACCCAAAGCATTTTACAGAAGCAGTTCATGGAAATTCAATAAAGATTTGTAATATACAGTGCAATACAGGCAGTCAGAGTATAAGCTGACCACTCAACAGAGAACAAAGAAATCCAAAATAATGCCTAGAGCTTTGAAAACAGAAATGAATATGATGATTAATGCTTTGTGAAACTTGAGGGACATTTTCTTGGACGAACTATATATCTACCCCCCCATTACTATAATTTCAATTTCTTATAGCACTTTATATGGTAACAGCAAGCCCCTTCCTTAGTCTAAATTCAGCCCTTTGGCTATATTCTGACAGTCTATTTGTGTTCTGATTTCATGAATAATAAATGACTAAATGTGAAGAAATATATGGCTTTCTTTACTCATGCAAAAAGTTTTAAAGTGAAATACGTTTTAACATAAATGCTACTAAATATTTAAATAAAAAGTCCAAAGGAGTTAAAATTTGAAAAGGAGAAGCCATTCCTTTCATTGTTGTTCCTTCATTCCAAAGAAGCATGATGCAATAGAAGGAGCAATGGGGTCAAGAAACCCAGGATCCATTTTCCAGTTGTTTTAAAAAGCATCTCCTTTTAAAATGGTCAGGGTTTGATTGAATTTTTCCAGCCTCTCCTGAGTCTTCACTGGCTGCCTGTGGGTCTGTGCCAGGCAGATAGTGTGCAGGGTAAATGTGCATTGCCTAGTAGGTTTTCGTTAGGAATTAAGACATTGTTAAAAATTACCACAAAATGCAGAGTGAAATGTATATTATGGTTTCTCCTGGAAATGTGCTTAAGAGCTGGAGGTATATTGAAGACCCAGTGCTGATGGAGGGTATGAACTGGGATGCAGAGTCCTGAGACTGGCATACCACCTGGGATCAGTCCTTGAAGATGGAAATGATGGACACCAATGCCTAGTTCTACAAGGATAGGATACCAAAGATCACTTTTTAAATGCATCACTTTCTCTTCTTACTGCCATGTGGACATATCTCTAGTTTCATAGCAGGTCTCAATTCCAGTCCCCCAAGTGACAGGAAGACTGCTGTCACCAAGGGGCCATCCCAAACGGAAACTCGTGTAGGACGATGGGTCTGTTACACTTGGTGACATGAAAGAGAAATGCTAACTGTGCCTCAATGCCAAGTCCCGATAATGTGTTTTTTTTTTATTCCGCTTCTAAATAAATCAATATTAAATTAAATTTCTATTACAAATTCTTTTTTTCAAAAAGTATGACAGATGCAAGAAGCAAGAATGAGGCAGGAAAAGCACCTGTCAGACTGCCATTCTTTTAATTGGGTAGAGTATATGGGATGTGAAATATGTCAAAAACAAGTTTAATATATGACCGTCTAGTATGATAGAAAAATAGCAACAATCATTTTTGATATCTTATTCTAAACCTCAGCAAACCATCTGAGCTCTTGTACACTGAGCAAATTACAGAAATATTGCCACTTGCTGTGTCTCTGAAGACCACAACAGTCTTCTGTATTGCTCCAGGGGAGCCAAGCTATAAAAACCATAAAAGTGAAGCTACTGCATGGATTTGGAGCTCCCTGAATACTTTCAGAACAGCTGCTGGATTAATTTGGCAGGAACCAGGATCCTCAAAACTGGCAGAGCCCCAACATTCCCTCTGATTGGCGAGGAGACCTTCAAACATTTTAGCCTTCATGAATAAATCGGAGCAGTTTTACTACCAGAGGCGCATCCCTCCAGCCAAGGGCTCAGTGCCCTCTCGTAGCTGGGGTAAGCACTTAACCTTGATGTCTATGGCTTGACTATTACTCCATGTCAGCCTTCGATTAACTCATGGCACACAGATCCTACTCCAGTCCACCAAAGACATTGTCTGCATGAAGGTGCGAATTACTCTCAGACCAACATCTAAGACACTGTCAAACCAACAGATGTAGTCATTGTTCCTATGTCTCTACAGAACTCCAATTCAGAGATATGGTCAGAGGTTTAAGAATAAAAGGGAACCATAGTCAAAGACATGTTTAGGAAAGTTTCATTTCATAACCCTCTCTTCGGAAGGCACAACTTAACACGTTAAATGTGCTGAGGAGCTCTACAGTAAATAAAACTGTTCAACTCTGTTTAATCCAGCATTCCTCAGGCATTTGATCACTCAACCATCCTCTCATCATTTAATTATTAACCTTGCGGAGGTTAATATTAACCTTGCAAAAAAAATTAATGGTCTACAGAAGATACTTTGGGGAAATGCTAATTAAAATTAATTTCTTCAAGTATTATTTACAAAGGGATGAGAGTTAAAAAATGGAACCTGTAGGAATCATTTCAGGAAACAGCTTCTTTTTTTTTTTTTTTTGTATCTTATGTATAAAGTTCTTTTGAGGGGCAAAAATGATCATCTTAAATTTTTCTATTTTACACAGTTTAAGGAATGACAGCTCTATATTTTGCAAACACATGAAAAGTTGTGGATAATTACACTGGAGAGTGCTGTCCCAAGAGTAAATTCCATGAAGTTACCAAGATCGCTGCTTTTGCGGCTAAGTCTCTTTATCCTGTGTATCCATACATGATTGATCGGACACCCTCAATATTTGTGCTTGAAGACCATGGAAGAATTTAGGAAGCTTAATTATTTATGAAACATCTCATAAGTATCTGGCTGGGCAGTGGAGCACTCCCTCTGAGCACCATGCATACTGTGTTCCAGGTTCTGGTTGAGCTGTGTCTGCAGCATTTTTCTGCAACTCTATCCACCGCTCTGGGCTACCAGGGCTGGGCCCATTTGCAGTCTGGCTTGCTGTTCACTGAGGCTGCCTCCCATGTCTGCCCATAGCAATCTTTCCTTCTCCATCTCCCATCATTTTTTTCCTTATGCCCTTTCTCTGCTGCTGGAATGTGAACCAGATCATGACGCTGTGGGGCTGGACACACTCTAGTGCCTGCCCATCTCACTGCCCATGGTCTGCAGGGCTGCAAGGCGACCAAGCCTCACACTTTTTTTGTCAGCTTGACTCTAGGCCTCTGACCTCCCACTCACCCCTGGCGTTGCTACAGAAACTAGAAGGCCCGAACCACAGAAGTGCCTTCCCTGACTCTTCTTGGAGCATTTACCTTGCCTATGCAGGCCATAAGCCTTTTTAAGAGCTCTAGGGTGGTCCAGGTGGCTCAGTGGTTTAGCGCCACCTTCAGCCCAGGGTGTGATCCTGGAGACCCTGGATGGAGTCCTGCATCGGGCTCCCTGCACGGAGCCTGCTTCTCCCTCTGCCTGTGTCTCTGCCTCTCTCTCTCAATCTCTCATGAATAAATAAATAAAATCTTTTAAAAAAAGAGCTCTACTGCCAGTTTTTACCCTGTAATAACTTGGGAGCCATCCCTTTGAAATGCAGCCATCAAGGAAGATAAAGCCTCAATGTCCCAGTCTCTCTGGGAGGACAAAGCCTAACATCCATGGATGCCTTGCTCCAAGTTGTACAATTATCTCTTGCCATGAAGAAATGATGAGCAAGTTAGCTTTTCCTTTGGTTAAGGCCAACTTTTCCTGCCTCCTGTTCATTTTCTTGGTAGCACTTTTCACCAGGTTATTGAACATTTTACTTATTTGTTGTGCTTATTTTTACTCTTCTCCCACTAGATTGTAAGTTCTTTGTGGATTTTTCTCTGCTTATTCACAGCTGTATCCTTGTTTTACACCAAGCTGTTACATGGTTAACACTGAACATTTTTAAAAAATTAATGAATTAAGAAAGGAAGAAATGCAAAAAAGTGAGTATATTCTTTTCTCAGGTAATTATCATCAACAAAAGTAAATGTGTTGGATGCATTGAGTGGGAGTTTTAAGAGGACAGGGAAAAGGATACAGGTAATACCAATGTGTCTTTCTACTCAGTAGTGAGCAGTAGAATCAGGTATTATTGCAAGTCAAGTGTTCTAAATGCATCCTTGATGTGAATCTTAACATCGGGTTGATTTTCACTTTGTCCAAAAATGTAAGGATTTGCCTACTCCAGAACATTTCCCTATTCCGTATCTCAGAATTCACTTAGTTCTGCCCACGAAAACACTGCTTTATTGCTGCTCTTTTGGTGACTTCATTTTCAGAGAGATAATAGTTATAAAATAAAGTCTTGAAACAAAAACAGGTTTCAAAATAACAGGCTGAGTCTACGAACTTTTTCTCATAGTGTTTCAATATTGTATGTGAATACCGAGTTCTAGACCTGGTCCAAAGAAAGCACAGAACAGAGTGTAATAATGATGCTAACATAGTTAACAGATGTGCATCTCTTCTGAAGCAAGTAAGATATCTGCTTAAAAAAAATACTTGAGGGGCAACGGAGTAGCTCAGTGTTTGAGCATCTGCCTTCAGTTCAGGTTGTGATCCCAGGGTCCTGGGATCGAATCCTGAATCAGGTTCCCTGCAGGGATCCTGCTTCTCCTTCTGCCTATGTCTTTGCCCCTCTCTGTGTGTCTCTCTTGAATAAATGAATAAAATCTTCTAAAAAAATACTTGAGAAATCTTGCACACTTTTTTTCTATATGCAGGATTTGAACTATACATGCCCATTTGACCTTACATCTATGGATAAATATTTATTATTAATAATGGGTACAATGAATCTGGCTGCAGGGTTGGTGGGGTATAGATGGGCCCTCATTATCTGCATGTGCTACTGTGGAATTTACTCTGAAAAGCAGAAATATCAACCAAAGCCATTTCAAGTGAGTTATCCTTCCAAGATGTATTACATGAGAACTTGATCAAGCCATAGATTTTGTTTTCCTGACAAATTATAAAACAAACTTACTCTCTGGCTGTAAAACATGTTCCTCTTAGGATTTTGACTCATGAAAAATGTAATAAAATAACTCCAACTTGTGACCTTAAAGTGAATTCAAGTTTGGTCTTGACACTATTAAAGAGTTTACTGCATTCTTAGGTCACCTACTTTACAGCTTTATAGCCTTTTCAATGGCATTTTGGGCATTTACCAATATGATAAGGACACAGAAAAATGCTAGAAAAAATTAAAGAACACAGGTTTTCAGATATTCTCTAGACTTGCCTAGTCAAGTTGTAAAATTTATCTCAGCCTTCAGTATATTTTAATAATGACTAAAAAAGGCAGTTAAAAAATAAAACTTTATAAGTGATACAAAGTAGAGTAGGATATATAGGAAATTTAAATAATATTGATCTTCAAAAATGTTCAGCAAAGCAGATGGGGGAAAACCATATTTAATAAGATTAGGTATAATCTGTGCAGCCTAAAGTAAAAGAAAGCACAAAACACTATTTTATATACCAAAGTTGGGAAGGAACTAGCTTCTAGTATGTATGATAAAGTGATTTAGAAGCCAGGATTCTTATAAACTGAAAGACTAATAAAATGACATTGTTAAAGGAGAAAAAGACACAGTTAGGAATCAGTTAATTAAATTGAGATATAGTCCCTAAAAAGAATCCGAGAGTAATTCTTTCATGAAAGTCATCCCTGGCTAAGCTTTCATTTGGTTAATTGCATGTGGTTTAGAAATCTAACAGGATGGTCCAATGATTAAAGGGACAGATCTCGTATTCATGAAAATTGAGACCAAACAACTTTTTGCAAAAAGGATTATGATTACTTTGACATTTTCTCTGATTGCAGAAAAGCACCTGATTTTTTAAATCTGATTTTAGATTACAAAGGCCCAAAACTTGAAAGTTTTTATTATGCTAGTATTTGATATAAAAATGGTTGCAAAAGATTGTTATGTTTAAAAAATGTATGAAGGGCAGCCCGGTTGGCTCAGCGGTTTAGCGCTGCCCTCAGCCCAGGGTGTGATCCTGGAGACCAGGAATCGAGTCCCATGTCACCTCCCTGCATGGAGCCTGCTTCTCCCTCTGCCTGTGTCTCTGCCTCTCTCTCTCTGTGTCTCTCATTAATAAAATAAATAAAATCTTAAAAAAATGTATGAAGCAGTTGCCTTTCTCAAGTAATAGGAAATCAAAGTTAAAATTATGATGATTTATGGGATGCCTGGGTGGCTCAGTGGTTGAGCATTGCCTTCAGCTCAGGGCATAGTCCCGGGGTCTTGGGATCGAGTTCCGAATCAGGTTCCCCATGAGGAGCCTGCTTCTTCCTCTGCCTATGTCTGTGCCTCTCTCTCTCTCTCTCTCTTTCTCTCTCTCTCATGAATAAATATATAAAATCTTTTAAAAACATAATGACGATTTAATAAATCTCTGGGTACCATGACAGGATTTCTATGATTGATGGTTTTGATGGTGGTGATGAATATCTTTAAGCTAATCTCTTTAAGTAAGGCTAGGTTCAGGAAAGGGGGATAGACTTTTCCAATCAATAAAACAAACTCATTTCTGAACTGTTTATGGTGAATTCAACATAAAAACTTCCCAAACAATGAAATGTGATCATTCCCTCTCTACCCTATATCAAGAATTGATAGGGATCCCTGGGTGACGCAGCGGTTTGGCGCCTGCCTTTGGCCCAGGGCGTGATCCTGGAGACCCGGGATCGAATCCCACATCGGGCTCCCGGTGCATGGAGCCTGCTTCTCCCTCTGCCTGTGTCTCTGCCTCTCTCTCTCTCTCTGTGACTATCATAAATAAATAAATTAAAAAAAAAAAAAGAATTGATAAAAGAGGGTTGCCTAGGTGGGTCAGTTGGTTAGGTACCTTCCTCAGGCTCAGGTTGTGATCTCAGGGTCCTGGGATTGAACCCCTGCTCAGTGGGGAGTCTGCTTCTCCCTCAGCTCCCCATCAGCCCCCACTCTTTCTTGCGTGTGTGCATGCAGCATGCTCTCTCTCTCAGATAAATAAAATCTTAAAAAAAAAAAAAGAATTGATAAAGGAGGTAGCTACCTAAGGCCAAAATAATGGCAGTTAGCATTCACAAAGGGTTTACTCTGTGCCAGAGTATTCACCACAATCTCAGTCAATGGCACTGTAAATTATTCCTTTTTGCAGATGAAAATGGTCAGACTAAAATACATGGGGGTAGAGTAGCTGGGAGTGGAGGTTCTGGATTTACATCCTGGCTCTCACACTTATCAACGATGGGTATCACCTCTTTGCACCTTCATTTCATCCCTTCCTACGATGGGAATATGATCCTTCTAAGAGCTTTATGTGAACTGTGAAATTTAAGTGAGCTCATTCTGTAAAGCACAGTGTCAGAAGCACAACAGTACTTGCTAAATATCAGTAGCCATCACTTAGAGGGATTGAATATCTTGTCTAATGACAGAGCTAATAATGGGCTGAATTTTGGATCTATTTAATTCCATTGGCCTGCATTTCTTTACTTTCTTAGAAGACAAAGACCTTTTCTTGGGAATATGATTATGCACATTTGAGTCAATATCATCTAGGCAACACAGGTGTTCAATAAATTATTTAGACCAAAGGTGAATTTTACTTTCACAGTTATGTTTTCGGTAGATTTTATCACCTTCTCCACAGACTGAAACCCCTCCCTGAATATAACACATGGAGAATCTGCAATAATCATCTGAGTGTATGAACAAAGCATTGTGGGAACAGGGAAAGGGCAGTTCTAGCTCATATGATCCAGGAGTGCTTGTGGTGGACACAAGCAATGACTGTTTTTTCTTTCCAGTCAGAAACACTCCTTTAAGTTCTTACCTTCCTGAAATTTCCTTTTTTAAAACAGATTTTATTTATTTATTCAGGAGAGACACAGAGAGAAAGGCAGAGACATAGGCAGAGGGAGAAGCAGGCTCCCTGTGAGGAACCTGATGTGGGACTTGATCCCAGGAGCCCGTGATCACGCCCTGAGCCAAAGGCAGATGCTCCACCACTGAGCCACCCAGGTGTCCTATCTTCCTGAAATTCCTAAGTGGGAACTGGTCTCAAAGTTAAATTTTTTAAAAAATGTCTTATGTTTATATCCCTTAAACAATATAACTGTTGCACCTACCAGTTGTTCGAATCTCTGAATCTCAATTTTCTTTGTGTCATTCCGCAATTTCCACTCAATGCCTGCAAGCTCCTTATCTAAGGAGGCCTTGGTGACCTGCATTAAATCTAATTTGTTGCTGACATCTGCCTTGCTGTTTATAAACAAATTCACTACAATTGAGTGAACCACAGCTATGTTGTTAGAGGTAGTACATTTAAAGACAGCTTGAAGCAAATGGCAACAGGGTACTTAAACACAAAATCCTATTGCTTATTTCATAACATTTTTAGTGACACACTAAAGAAAAGTGCTTTTGGCTGCAGACATTAAGAGGCAGCTTGGTGATATATTGTGTCCAAGAAATTATAGTTATCAAAACAAATCCTGCAGATGTCAATGTGATGTGCTTTCATAACACAAAGCTCGAATTCACAAGAGACGAAGGTTATCAAGCTGTAGACTTAAATATAATTCTCTAGTCTCTATTTTCTCTCCTTATAGACCCGGAGAAAGTCATAAAAATAAGGTGTGGGTTTATAAGCTAATAAGAAGGTGTGTGCATGGAAAACACAATAAATGGAAGGGACTTATTTAAAAAATTAAATGAGATTTCCTATGTGATCCTTCTCAGATGCAGGTGTGAGTGTTACATGTATCTGGCATCTAAATCTGTTGAAGCTGAAAGATTCAAAAGGGAGATTAACACAAAATCTGTTGCTGCATTTTGAGTATTTGTAAGTCATAAAATTAGATGAATATATTTCTTTGCAAAAGTGAAATCCTCCTAAGAAGCCAGCCCAGGAAGAATAACAGCATGCACTTTTAATTATATTATTTTAGATATACTTTAAGGCCATGCTCTCCTCTTCATAATACATGATTGGCAGCACCTTACCTTACATACCCTGTGCAAAGCATCATCTTTTATTGTTGAGTAATTAACTATTTCCCATAAGGAAAATTTCCAAATAATCACAGTTCCCATCCTTCACTGAAACTAGCTTCACACATTTCAACCTTGGACTGGCATCACTTATGTTTCTAATTTACTCCAGTGACTATCTCAGTTCAAACACTCTTTGAACTCCATCAGGACCGCCAATCCACTGTCGCTCCTCCATGTTTTCAAACCCAGTCACCACCCTGAGGCCCTCGATCCTCTCCACATCCAGCTCAACCACTACAACTCCTAGCCCCACAAAGTGCGCCTCCTTGACTCACTCCCTTTCCTCCTCACATTCATCTGCCAAAACAAGACAAGAAAATACATACATGCCTGACACTCTAGATAAAAAGAAAAAGAGAAAAGAGAAGAACACACAAGTATACAATTTTACAAATGGGAAGTGTAGACAAATGAAACCAAAACACTAAGTTATACAGTAATAATAGTTAATACTGACAGCATTTACCAAGTTCCAGTCACCCTGATAGGTGATTAACAATTTCAGTACTTTCTATAATTATGCTTTTAAAGATGCCATGGCCAAGGTTCATGGGAAGAAAGGCACTTTCTCCCCACTGGAAAGTGGGGAGTGGATATTTGAACCCAGGCACTAGATGCCAGAGGCTGTGGTCTTGCCTGGTCAGATACAAAGGAATCTAAGAATCAGGAGAAAAGGGACAGGACTCCAGGAAAACACAATTACCAGAATGCATTCAGATAGATATAGAAAGCCTGAGTGGCCATGAAGTTTTAAACAAAGTACTCCTCAAAAATGTACTAACCTCAGAAGCTTTAAAAAGCAACATGGACATAATATTTCATTTGTTATTTAAATTGCTCTAAAGCTTAAAAGCAGAAACACTTAAAAACAAGACATTCTTTTTATGAACACTGACAACATCCTGATGCCAAACTCTATCTAGGAAAGAACAAGGAATTCACAGACCCATTTCAAGTTGTGAAAATCCTGTGTGTTACAGAAAACTGAATTTAAAAGTCTATGAAGATGATGCTTCAATATGTCCAATTGGGATTGACCTTTAAAACATAAAGATGATGATTATTAACTATAATTTGCCAAATGTTTAATATGTTTCAGGTAATGTTCTTTTGATATTAAATCTTTATTACAAATCCATGATGTGAAATTACCATTGGCCCCATTTATCAAGGAGGAATCAGAGCCCTAGGAGCACCTGAGCTCAGTCTGGCCCCAGAGTAGGAAACCATGACTTAGCAGGAAACACACTGATATATTTTGTCCTATTAATTGTTTTTTTTTTAATATTCATTTGAGAGAGAGAGAGAGCAAGCAGGTGGTCAGGAGTGGAGTGGAGGGAAGGAGAGAATCTCAAGCAGAATTCCCATGAGCACAGAGCCCAGCACGGGGCTAGATCTCAGAACCCCAAGATCACGCCCTGAACCAAAATCAAGATTTGGAAGTTGGACACTTAACCAACTAAGCCACCCAGGGCTTAGTTGTTAATTGTTTAAGGGAAAAGAGTCACATAATTACATTGATGGATGCCAACTTTGAATGAATGGACATATTTTAAGTATATAACTCAGCTATCAGAAAAACAGACTGCAATGAAATAAAATGAACAAACTAGGGCCATATGTATCAAAGTAAAAGTTCACAAATATAACAATGACAAAAAAATGGCAATTTGCCAAAGAATATAGAATTTATAGAAATTTCAAAAATATGTGAAATAAATTATGACTTCTAGAAATAAATTTAAATATGACAAAAGTATAAATCACAAATGTCTAGTAAATAAAACATGTAAATCATTATAATAGAATTTTAGGGATTATGTAATTGTAACAAAGGCACACATCACATAGTTATACTGAGTTTTATTCATTTATTTCTTTTTTAAAGATTTTATTTATTTATTTGGGAGAGAGAGGGAGAAAGAGAGAGAGAGCATGAGTAGTGGGGAGAAAGAGAAGCAGGCTTCCCACTGAGCAGGCAATGCCTGATGCGGGGCTGGATCTCAGGACCCTGGGATCGTGACCTGAGCTAAAGGCAAATGTTCAACCAAATGAGCCACCCGGGAACCCCTGATTCATTTATTTCCAAGTTGGTTGATAAGTTCACAGATGCTTGTAATACTATTATTTATATTATGGTATATTATATATGATATATATTATATCATATCTATGTATGATATTTTAATAATACATAAAATAACAAAATCAATGTCTACTAATTAGACAACTCTCAGAGTACAAATATAAAAAGAACATCTTTGATATTCCCTCATTAAGGCAAAGTCCCTGATGTGAATTTTCAGTACTGGTTGCTTTTCCATACAGATAAATTTGTATGTATATGTGCATGCATGTGTTTGTGTGTGTGTGTGTGTGTGTGTGTGTGTGTTTACACGTGTTCAAAATATTGGGCTCACTCTATGGTATATTTTGTGAACTGCACTTTTCACTTAATAATCTGCATCTTTTCAAATGAATGAACAGAAATGTACACCATCAGTTTTAATTGCTGCAAGTTATTTTGTTGTTGTAAATCAACAACAACTTGATGAAAAATTAGTTTGTGATTTTTTTCTATTGTATAAAAAACACCGCAGTGATCGTTTTTGTACATAAGTTGCTCTGTTTTCCAATTTTACCCACAGTGCTTGTTTGCTTCTGATTTGGTCTTGTCAGTGCATTCCTACCTCAGAAACTGCACATGGGAATCCAGAGAGGCATGTGTTGTTGAAGGAATATTCCCAATTCTAGGTCATTTTGGTAAATTCCTGGGCTGGTGGTGTCCAGGATCACGAAGGTAGTATAATTGTACAAAATGGCCAGCAAGGTCAGGTGTGGATTGACATGTTCACAAGGGCCACACGTAGAAGTCATTTTTCTTTGCTGGCATTGGAATTTTGTTTTCTTACTCACTTCTTATGGAAAGCTTTCAATTGTGCTTCCCCAACTCGTAGAAGTCAAGGCTCCGTCTCTTGCCCTGCAGTCACAGCTGTGAAGATGCTTGCATGTTCCATGTTCATTCCAAGATGAACAAAGGCTCCCGGTCCAATTTACTCCTCTTGAAAGCTTTCTCTTCATTTTAGCTTTTTGTGGCACCTCTTTTCTTTCTTATAAGCTGAGCTATGCATTTAAATGTGTTATACTTTACTTCGTCCTTATTTCTAAGCATTTTCAATACATAAAGTCAGCCTTATTTTTCAGATAGAGAACTTGTATCACTTCGATAACGGGAAAGAAAAACAATTTGTAGTTTAAATTTGTAGTTTAAAAAGAAAGAACTTTAATTTGCCCCATTTATGTTCTAAAAAAAAGTCCAAACTCATAAACCCTTCTCAGCTATTTCCACTCATCTGCTCCCAAAACCACTTTAAAAACATGGACGAGTTTCATCATTTCTTGTTTGCATTTATATACAGAATTCTTTTTTTTTTTCTCCACCTACCTGTTGAAACCCATTCAAAGCCCTCCACAAATGACGTATTTTTTTAAAGCCTGATTTGAAAGAGCTATGTGCTAGTACTAAGACTGGCATCATAAATGATCAGAATGGCTGGTTTAAGACAACAGCAATTTATTCTCAACAGTTGGTTAGGCTGGACATCATGGTGCCAGCCAACCTGGTTTCATCCAGAGGCTCTGAGGAGAACCTGGGTCATTCCTGTCTCTTGGTTTCTTGTCCTGTTGGCAACCCCCGGCATTCCTTGGTGGCTGCTGTGTCTTTCTGATCTCTGCCTTCATCTTCACATGGCCTGCTTCTCTCTGTTTCCTCTGATTGTGGCCAAATCTCACCCTCTTTTCTCTAATAAAAACACGAGAACTTTGGATGTAGAGTCAAGTCTAATCAACTATGACCTCATTTTGACATGATCATGTCTGCAAACACCCTATTTCCAAGTAAAGGGTGTTGAACATATTTTTTCTAGGGGACTCAATTCAACTGTCATGAGCTCTTTTTATTATGTCACTCTGGTTTTACGCTACCAGGGCATTTTGTATTAATACCTCTTCCTAATCTGTTTGTAGCGAATCTTTTACAAATATATGAGTCTATAAGTGACAAGCCTGGTAAAAATAAATTCAGCCTTGAGGCCTATCTCACTATTGAATATTAATCATTTAAAACATTTTCTGGAAAGCTTAAATAAGAAAATCCTACATATTTTTGTTAGTTTACTGAGTGAGTTGCCATTTTAAGACACATACTCAATTTTTAAATCCTTATTCAACATTTCAAATTAAGGGGTATTTTTTTCCCACATAAAAATATTCAAACTGCTTTTCTGCTTTAAAATTTCAAAAAGTCTGGCATCCAATTATAGATGGTTTGATTTCTTAGAAAAGAACAGTTCTGTATAACAGAGTGGCATATGGTACAATTTCAGAGTGACACATCAAAGGTAATATTCTTTATGTAAATCCTGAAAATAAAGCAAGAGTGCATTTTCTTAATGTATGGGAATAAGGAACGACAATGACACCTCCCTATCTATTTTCCAGCTGACAATCTATGTTAATTGTTCATAAGACTTGAAAAGTATTTTAAATTCTTGCATAGATAGTAGCTAGTTCTAAAGGTACCTTCTGGAGCTTGACTGACTTTGGGGGGAAAACTTTGGTTAGCTCATAAAAAGGGCACATGAGTTAGCTAGTGCTCCGCTGTGTGAAATGAGGGGCAGCAAGTCACACAGAGGCCATAGGCAGGAAGTGCAGCGTGCTGGACGTGAGGACGATGTGACCCTAGACAGGGCGCTGACACAGCAGATGGCTGATAAACCATTCTTCCACTGTTCACAAAGTTCAAAGATAGGGATCTAAAGGACAACCAGGTGAGACTGAAAAAGCAAACCATTGGAATTGGGGCTTAAAGCAATACTCCTCGAATGAGTACTAGATTTTATTCTCCAGGAAGTAATCTCCAGAGATTATCAGTTTTTAGTGAGTGATTAAATCAGGATACTTCATTGAATGATGAACAATTAAATTAACTGTTCATTAGCTTATTCATTTTTTTTTCACAGTGAATCAATTGTTCTTTGTTTCCAATGTCCCAAATCAGAGAACCTCTTTCAGGTTTGGTGCATGGGCCACATTCATCCTAAGTGGTGTCAACTCACCTCAGCCATTATTTTGATGCCCTGGTAGGGACTGCTCTCAACTAAATCTACAGACCATTTCACTCACTTGCATTATACATTAGCGCCTCACAGTACAAGGGAATGAAGTCATAAAACATTGCTCAAATTGCTTCTGTCCCTGATTTGTTTATCATGCCAACTTTATAAAACCAGGACCAAATTTTACCGAATTAACCTAGTCCTTTTATGACAGGGTGCAACGTAAGGTTTGGTAGTTTTATTCAATGTGAGTCTACAGAGAACATTAAAAATTTAGTTTCAATACAGTGTCAGCGCTACATGCATTTTGCTTTCTCTAAAGAAATAACTTCAAAATCCCAACACATTTCAGATTACACAAGGCCACTAGATGCTGGTTTTTTAAAAATGATTTCTTCCAAATCTCTTAGAAGGATAGCTAAGAACCAGATGGTTATAAACCAGCCATTCTATTCCACAGTGACTGAGTCAGCTAGAAATAGAAGTTGTTTCAACTTCATTCAAGTTGTCTTTTGTATTGAACAATCAGTAAACAGAAATGTCGCCCATTATCCCCAAAGTAAATGGACTGCTCATAAAAAGTGCTGGGCTGACATCACTTGAAACCGAAGTATTATGTTTATCCACAGACCATGTAATCTGAGCAGCAGCAGTGAATATCTTTTGATATCGCATACCCAAATTTGACTCCTTAAATGCAATAAAATTGATTTTGTCCTTTGTAATGGATATGTGCCAGCTGTTATCTTGGATTCTATAAACTATACTTTAACAATTTAAAGTCATATTTGACTATATAACTGAATAATTATCAGAATCTGCTAGTTGTTTAACTGGCTCACTTCTATTAAATTAGCTTTATTACCACAAATATGAAAAGTTCTACAGTCAAGGGTGAGTACCTCCAATAATAGAACCTTTAGGTGCCTGGGTGGCTCAGTTAAGTGTTGGCCTTTGGCTCAGGTGGAGATCCCAGGGTTCTGGGATAGAGCTCTGTGGGGTGTTTGATCCTCCCTCTTCCTCTGCCCCTCCCTCCCTTGTGTGCACACAAGCATGCACTCTCTCAAATCAATCAATCAATCAATCAATCAATCAATCAATCATCTTTTAAAAAGATAGATCCCTTATATGAAGAACCTTCCTTTCAATCATAAGTTGAACACTTCCAAAATCAAATAATCTACGTGAGTCAAAGGATTTCATAATTGGGAAATAGAAATGCTTTAAAAAAATCAAATAAAAACATTTTTGGTGAAATTATACATGTGCATTTTCTTCATGAATAGTGATTAGGCTTCATAGTGGGTTCCATTCACCTAAGTCCAAGAACAGGCTTTTTGTCTAGTGTCTAAATCTTTACCACAGAGGCATAGGTTCATTTCTGTCTATAGGTTCTGTGTCAGAAGTGAGAGCCAACACAGGTTTTGTAATTGCCTATATTATAAAGTATTAATCAAAATAAAGACTTCAATGTATTCCTATTACCTTTAATTTTGAATGAAATGAATGATTTTTTACTGTATCCCTTTTGAATTTATTGGTGGTAGGAAAGATCATGTGAAGCATGAGAAGCAGAAAACCACAGAAAATCCTCCAGGAAAAAAAGTGTTTTCTTAAAACAATCAGCAATAATAATGTAAGATACAAATATATCTTATTGACTAAGAAAGGGTTATGGGGAAAAGATGTTATTTTTAGAAAATAATGTTCTCTTAGAAATAATGATATAGAATCTGGGAACGTAATGTGAACAAATGATATCCAGGTATTTTGGGTACAAAGTAATACTTATACAAAAATTTTAAAAATTTAACTATAAATATGTGGATATATTAGGACTTGGGATTTACTCAATAGTTTTCATTTTTAATATGGGGGAATTTATCCAATTCATGAATATTCCATTACATATTTTGGATGGAAGAAACTATAAAAATAACTTCATTATATTATGGAATAAATTCAATGCTTCAAATAATTATTTCAGAAATTAATCAGGTTGTTCAGACTTTAAATACAACTGACCTTCAATTATTTGGAGATAAATTTCAGATTTCATATACAGGCATACCATGTTTTAGTATGCTTCATTTATTGTGTTGAGCCAATGTCAAGTTCTTTACAAACCGAAAGTTCATTGGCAACGTTGCATCAGTCTATCAACATCGTTTTCCCAACAGCATTTGCTCACTTTGTATCTCTGGGTCACATTTTGGTAATTCTGGCAGTATTTCAAACTTTTTTGTTATGGTGATCTTTGATGATACTATTGCAATTGTTCTGGGATGGTACAAACTGTGTCTATACGTGATGGTGAACTTTAACTGATAAATGATGTGCATGTTCTGAATCTCCACTGGCTGGCTGTCTCCCTGTCTCCTCAGGCCTCCCTATTCCTTGAGACACAACAATATTAATATTAGGCCTATTAATAATAAAATAAGCCATATTTGATGACAATGCCCTCTTGGTGTTCAAGTGAAAGCAAGAGTCACATATGTCTCGTCTTAAATCAAAAGTTAGAAATGATTAAACTTAGTGAGGAAGGCATGTCAAAAGCTGGGATGGGTAGAAGCTAGGCCTCTGCCTCTTGTGCCAGTCAACCAAGCTGTGACTGCAAAGGAGAAATTCTTGAAAGAACTCCTGTGATGACATGAATAATAAGAAAGCTAAACAGCTTTCGTGCTGATACAGAGGAAGTAGTAGTGACCTGGAGAACAGATCAAACCAGTCGTGACATTCCTTCAACCCGAAGCCTAATCCAGAGCAAGGTCCAAACTTTCTTCAGTGCATGAAGGCATCGAGGTGAAGAAGCTGCAGAAGAAAAGTCTGACGCTAGTAGAGGATGATACATAAGGTTTAAAGGAAAGAAGCCATCTCTATAACATAAAAGTGCAAGGTGAAGTAGAAAGAGCTGATGTTGAAGCTGCAACAAGTTATTTAGAAGATCTGGCTAAGATATTTCATGAAGGTGGCTACACTAAACAACAGATTTTTAGTACAGATAGAAATAACCTTATATTGGAAGATGTCATCTAGGACTTTCACAGCTAGAGAGGAGAAGTCAATGCTTGGCTATAAAACTTCAAGGGACAGGCTGACTTCTTAGGATGTCATGCAGTGTGACTTAAGTTGAAGCCAGAGTTCATTTGCCATTCTGAAAGTCCTAGGGCCCTTAAGAATTGTGCTGGATCTACTCTGTGCTCTGTAAATGGAACAACAAAGTCTCAGTGATGGCACATCTGTTTACAACACAGCTTACTGAATATTTTAAGCCCACTGTTGAGGTCTACTGCTAAGAAAATAAGATTTCTTTCAAAATATTATTGCTATTGGATTGGCAATACATCTGGTCACTCAAGAGCTGTGATTGGAGATGTACAATGAGATCAATGTTGTTTCCATGCCAGCTCACACAACATCCATTCTGCAGCTCATGAATCAAGGAGTAATTCTGGCTATAGTTGCCATAGACAGTGATTCCTCTGATGGGTCTAGGCAAGGTCAATTGAAAACTTTCTGGAAAGAATCTACTGTTTTAGGTGCCCATAAGAACATTCATAATTCATGGGAAGGGGTCAAAGTATAACCACAGGAGTTTGGAAGAATTGATTCCAACCCTTATGAGTGGCCCACAGATGTGGTGGAAACATTAAGAGAACTAGAACAAGAAGTGGAGCTTGAAGATGTGACTGGATTGCTACAATCTCATGGTAAAAGTTTAATGGTGATGAGTGACGTCTATGGATGAACAAGGAAAGTGGTTTATTGATATGGAATCTACTCCTGCTGAAGATGCTATGAAGATTATTGAAATGACAACAAAAGATTTAGAATATCTTCCATAAACTTAGTGATAAAGCAGAGGCAGGTTTTGAGAAGAACTGACTCCAATTTTGAAAGAAGTTCTACTGTGGGTAAAATGCTATCAAACAGCACTGCATGCTGCAGAGAAATTGTTCATGAAAGGAGGAGTTCATCGATGTGGCACATTTCATTGTCTTATTTCAAGAAACTTGCCACAGGCACTCCAAACTTCATCAACCACCACTGTCACCCTGATCAGCTGATGCTGAGGCTAGATGCTCCAACAGCAAAAAGATTATGACTCACTGAAAGTTCAGATGGTGGTCAGCATTTTTTGGCAATACAGTATTTTTAAGTGAAGCTATATACATTTTTTTAGCCATAATGCTATCGCACAATTAATAGACTACAGTGTAGAATAAACATAACTTTTATTTACACTGGGAACCTGAAAAATTTATTTGACTCACTTTATTATAATACTCACTTTATTGTGGTGGTCTGGAACCAGACCTGCAATATTTCTAAGGTATTCTTAGACAGACATAGTTGAACTCTTTTTCCTTTTTTCTCTTTTCCTTAATGAAGGTAAACAGAATCTATTAGCTAGATTCTAGGTTTCCAACATCTAAACCATCTGCTCCTTCATTTTCTAGGCATCGACTTGAGATTAGAACATATTCAAAAAGAAGGATCAACAGATCTCTTTTCAAGTAATAGGCAAACTCCAGAAATTCTTATTTGCATTCCATCATATTCTACTCATAGGGTTATTGCAGCTGACCTGGTGGGCCGTGGCAATTTACACACACACACACGCACACACACACACACACAACACAATGATCATTTACTCCCCCGCACACCATCACACACAACAATCTGTTATTTGGCAATTTAAACAATTTTCCCCATGGAACTGCCAAACTAGCCTCTAAAACTTGTTAAAAAATTATCTTTTAGAAAAAGCTAAAATGATAAATATGTCATTATAACAAATCTCAAATACAAATTTTTACTCATTTATTACTCCATTAATTCAACAAATTTTATCAGCACTGTGTTGCTGGATATACTGAGATGAGAAAGAAAATATGGTCATGTCTTCACAGAGAGATTGTGAAGGGAGTATGTGAAGTCCAAAATCAGGGCACTGTGGATGTGGACAGCAGAGGTATTAAGTAAGAGGAGGGGGCAAGGGACATGACATACTGGTGCCAAAGTGGAAGCCAGTGTGGAGGTGGCTGGGATATGAGTGTGTGCAGGGGGCAGAGCGGGGCAGGGTGGGGAGGCCTCATGCAAAGAGCGCATGTTAGAAGGAGCAACACACACGTATGTACCCTTGCCTATGTTTCTTTGTGCTCATAAAACATATACCAGCTACCTAGGCACACATCTAGGATTATTTTTGTCATCTGTCCTTACTGTTCTCTGTTTCTTTTTACCATATTAGACTATACTAAATGCTTTTTTTACCTTGCAAGTCCCTCCGTACTCTCTTTTAACTTAAAAAAATACATCACTGGTGACCTTAGAGATAGTATAGATACATTTGTCATTGCGAAGTTTTTTGAGATAATTGTAGATTCACACGTAATAATAAAAATATTACAGAGAGATTGTGTAAACTTTGCCCACTTTCCTCCAATAGTGATATTTTGTAAAATTATTGTATAATATCACAACCAAGATATTGACATTGGTAGTATACTGATTTTATTCAGATTTCCCCGGTTTTGCTTGTACTTACTTGTACCTGTAAATTCTATACAGTTTGCTGCCTGTGTAGGCCTGTTTATGCCCTGCTACAATCAAGATAACCGCTCAGTGCCCATGCAAGTTCATGTAACTTTTATGACATACATCCCTCTGGGGCTCCATACCCCCAATCTCGTTCCTAACCTCTGACACCTAACCTGTCCTCCATTTCTAAAATTTGTCATTTCACAGATGTTACATAAATGGAATCACAAAATACATAACCTTTTGGGATCGACTTATTCTCCCTTGGCATAATTCAGTCAAGATTCATCCAGGTTGCTGCTTTTATATCAGAGTTTGTTCCTTTTTATTGCTGAGGAGTATTTCATGGTGTGAGAGGATGACCACAGTTTGTCAAAAGACATCTGGGTTCTTTTAAGTTTTTGGCTATTTCGAGCAAAGCTATTGTGAATACAAGTGTATATGTGTGTATGGACATAAATTTCCATTTTTTTCCTGAGATAAATGTCCAAGAATGCAATTGCTGGATCATGTAATAATGACGTTTAAAATTATAAGAAGCTGCTAACCACTTTCCGAAGTGTCTACCATTTTACGTTCCTGCCAGCAATGTATGAATAATCTAGTTTCTCTGCAACCTCACAAACATTTGGCGGTGTTATGTTTTAAACATTTTTAGCCATTCTGATAGGTGCACCATGATATCTTACTATGGTTTTAATCTGCACTTCTCTGATGACTAACTTTAAAAAATTGTATACATTCATTCACATGGTCACATATGCATAATTTCATATAAGTGGGGTAGTTTATATGCTGGGTATTTTCTTCTGTTCATTTCATTTTCTTTTCCTTTTTTTGCGATTGCACTTTTCCCCCAGCTTTCTTTTCCATCCACTTCATTATTACTCCCTCTCACCCCAGGTAACTCTTGGTAAAACACACACTATCTCGTTACTTTTATAAAGGTGACTCTTCAGTATATACTTCTCTGCTGGTTGGTTTTGCTTGAAGTACTAAAATTCATAGAAATGTCTTCCAGTTAATTGGCTTAGAGTTCTTTCTAGTGATTATGTAACATTTCATGAGAAGGATATACGATAATTTGTTCAAATATTTTCTTGACAGCCATTTATTTGTTGCCAATTGTGCTGTCATTACACATAATTTGCTTAAACCCATGACCTCATGTACTGGTATGTATGTTTCTACAGGATATGTTCCCAAAGATGCTCACTGAGTCAAGGGTCTGTATACTTATTTCATACCAGTTGCCTGTTTTCTTGAAACAAAAATTGAAGCAATTCACCTTCTCACTAGCCCTCATAAGAATCCCTGTTTACCTGCATTCACATTAGAAATAAAATGTGAGAGCTCCTTTTAATTTTGGCTTTAACTGTATTGCTGTTTTGATTTTCACATCTGTGACTGTTTTACAGCTGGAGTCTTTTTTCCAAATGATTTTGCCATTTTATCAGCAGACATGGACTATTGATCTTAACAATGATCCAAAAAAAATATAATTTGCTAGAAAAAGAACTCAAATTCCCTGTTTATGTGATTTTTTTCTTCCTTTCTTTTTTCCATTGTCATGTGTCATGAAGTTAAGAAAATTTAATAAAACCATGCCATAGTTTCTTAAACACGTTTATACTAGTTTCAAGTAGACTGCTATATCTACACACAAAAAAAGTGATTTAAAAAACAAATAATTTAAATAAGCCATAAATTTAAATGAGTTGAAAACTCTTTGCCAGCAATTCAAATAAAAATGTTCTTTTATTTTTACATTTGGTTCTAGCTTCAGCCTCACTGTCTGGAAATTCTTCTCTTGGAAATTAAGCCCATTTTGTTTTAAGCAAAAGTCTTTGTCTCTCAAAAATGCATGACCCATGAAACAACCACCATCACAAAGGAAATAAAAATAATCTTAAAAAGCTTCCAACATTAGACTTGTGGGTGACAACTCTGCATCTGAATTTCAGAAACATAATTCAGTATCATTCTTATCTGAAATAACAGACTCCAGTATTGCCTATGTACCTACAACATGGCTCAGTGTAATTTCAAAACTGTAAGGCAGTAGTGCAAATTGAAGCACACAAACAATAGTGAAAATTATCTTTTATCTTTTTTGGAAAACCAATTTTATGGTTGTTAGTTTTAATAGGAGACATTATCTAAGAGCTCAGAGAAGAGTGAAGTGGTGAGACAGCTTTAAGACAGTGAACAAGAAGACACAAATACTTTTGGATGTTATAGGCCAGCAAGGTTGGGACAGGCTCTATTGCAAAATGGAATTGATATCACAAGTTAACAGACTACTATGCAATGCCAAAAGTCAATTTTAAATGATGAAATGAGGCCAGATGATGATGGAAGAGAAGTATGGCGACGAGGAATTACACGTTGATAAATTCCCATTCAGTTTAGCAAAACTAAGAAAAGCATAGGTGAGGAGATGTGAACAATTTTGTTTGGGCAAGTTGACATGATCAATTTTAGAATAATAGAACCTGATATTAATTACACCTGTAAACTTTAACTATAAATCCAGAAGCATTATTTCCTCTTTTTTTTTAAAAAAAAAATACTCAGCAAGGCTTCTACTAAAGACTTCACTATTATTTTAAATTCCCATCTTTCGATCCCTTAGTGCTTTTTGCTTCCATCCATTATAAAACGAATGCACCATTTCATTGAGAAAAATCTTTAAAAAGCTATAATAAGCCAACTAATACATTACATAGCAGAGGGATTTCAAAATGAAAAATACTGTAGGTTCAAACTATAAACTGCTGTGCATCTCAACAATGTCAGCGTGCTTTATGAGCTGGGATGCTAAAATTCAATCTGAAATGTATTTACTTGTAGTACTGAGAATCCATGAAAGCAGCCAATTGCTCAAAGTTCCGTTCTGGAATGTCTGGGGACTTCAGCTGTGCTCTGCCACACTGTCGCATGGCAGTGTTATTATTTTCCCACCAAATGCCTACAGCTGCACCCGGCAAGAATCAGAAGACAAGTCACAAGCTTGCCCTAACAACATCTCCCAGGCACTGTTTACTTAATTCTTCAAGCTTGAATAGAAACCTCAAGAGTCCTCAGACCACCTGGGAGCAAAATCCAGACACAGACAGATAATAAACAAGCACCCAAAACATCTGTAGGAATCAATAGGTTGAGCTTCTTCCTAAAGTCTTCTACATCACAGTCTTATCACAATAAGCCTTCCTATTCAGTGGTATAACTTAATCCATCTGGGCCATTGTCTCTGAAGCAGTATAATTTCCAGAAGCTGTAGACGAGGCTATAATTGCTTACCTGACTCACAGGCAAATGTCTTTGACGTTTCATCATGAAAGATAATTGCCACTGCATGCTTCTTTGTCTCTCGAGGCAGTCTGGTTATATTTTTGATGTTGTGCAGTTCAGTTACCTTGAAAGAAAAACATTTTTCACTTAGTGTACAGTATACACTGAATACTGTAGAGTGCTGAAACAAAATGATCAGTTATTACTCTCCTAAACCACTTCCCACTGAATATTTGTATGATTTTCCAATTAACTGTAGCCAGAAACAATACAGACTGAAATAAACACATCTTTTCTTCTGCCCTCAGCTTTTGGTCCTTGTTTGCTGGATTTTGAAACAGTCTAAAATTATGTAGAATAACTCCAGGGAAGCAAGGCCTCTGTGTTTTTATGAAAATTGTATTTTCTGCCAATGGTAGCAGGTGTGGCACACAGAAGATTCTCAATAAATCATTGTTAAATACTCATTGGATTTCATCTCTCTCTTCCATCCTAACTCCCACCCATTGAGCAAGGTCCTGGCGGGGACCATAGTCACAACACAACTGACACTGGCAGAAAAAGTGACTCAAAAATTTGAGGTCATAAATATAAGCAATGGACCTGCTTCCCACATAGTGTTCATAAACCCATGTACCCATGCCGACCTCACCCCACTCCCTCACCAAGGCCCATCCCTGATCCATGTGCCCAGGTCAGCAACTCTTTATTCATTTGGCAATTAATCAATATTTAATAAACTTACTTATTCTAGCCCTAAATTGTCTATGGGCACAAGTTGTTCTGCTACCATTTGTCACCTTTTCATTTTCTCCACAGTCCAGAGAAACGGGCAAATGCCTATTCTCTCAACTACTCTGTAAACACACTGCAATAACAACATTCAAGAGTAAATTTTTAAAAATCTACTTCTCAACATGCTGAATGTGATTTCTTCTAACATAAAAGATCTGACAGGTTCGTTCTCATTTTAACTTACTACAACTATTTAAAAATCTCTCTTGAGGAATGCCTGGGTGGCTCAGTGGTTGAGTGTCTGCCTTTGGCTCAGGGTATGATCCTGCAGTCCCGCAGGCTCCCTTTGTGGAGCCTGCTTCTCCTGCCTGTGTCTCTGCCTCTCTCTGTGTCTCTCATTAAAAAAATAAATAAAAATCTCTCTTGAGCGTTCTCTGATCCATGAGCTGATTAAAAGTGCGTTGTCTAATTTGCACACATCTGAGGATTTTCCAGCTATGTTGCCATCATTAAGTTCCAGTTTAATTGCATTGTGGTCTGACTACAGATGTTGTACGATTTCTATTCTTCTGAATTTGTGTAGGTATATTTCGTGGCCTAGAATGTGGTGTATCTTGGTGAACGTTCCCCGTGAGTTGGAAGAATGTGTTCTATTGTTTGTTGACAGTATCTACAGATGTCCATTATATCCAGTCAACTGATGATGCTATTGAGTTCAACAATGTCCTTACTGATTTTCAGCCCGCTGGATCTGTCCATTTGTGAAAGAGGGCTATTAAAAACTCCAGCTATGATAGTGGATACATCTATTTCTTTTTGTAGTTCTATCAATTTTTGTTTCACATCATTTGATGTTCTGTTGTTCAGTGTACACACACTATAGATTGTTATGCCTTCTTGTAGGATTGACCAAGTTATCAATATGTAATGACATTCTTTATCCCTGACAACCTTCCTTGCTTTGAAGTCTTCTTTGTCTGAAATCAGAATGGCTACCCCCTTTTAAAATTAATGTTAGTGTGGTATATTTTTAATGAATTTTTAAATTATATTTTTTGATTCGTGTTAGCATGGTATATTTTTCTATATCCATATACTGTTAATCTTTGTATTTATATTTAAGGTGGGTTTCTTTCTGAAAATATGTAGTTGGATCTTGTTTTTGGATTCACTCTGACAATCTCTGTCTTTTTAGACCATTTATGTTCAAAGTGATCACTGATATAGTTATATTAATATTTCTAACCGTTTTGTTTGTTCTTTGTTTCTATTTTGTCTTCTCTTTTTCTGCATTTTACTATTTTAATTGTGCATTTTATATGGTTCTATTTTCTTCTCCTTTCTTATGATTTTTTGTTTAGCCAGACATGATGTGTTGGCTAAAAGGAACTGTTATAACAAGGCCCTTAGTGGCACAGTGATGAGGGGTGGGGGGATAAGTGTTGTCTAGTCCTCTGGTAGGGTCTCAGTTTTGGACTTAACAGGTGGACTTCACATGTGCTTGTCAGTCCTCTCCACCTTAGGTGGGAGAGGATGGCCAGAGTGGGCAGGAACTGGATATTTCCCTTGTTTTTGACCAGGGTACAATTTTGATTTGATCGATCTATGTTCAATGCTTGCTATGTTATGGCACATGCTTTAACTGCAAATGAAGGCTTTTGCTGAAGGGAAGTCTTCATTCATTCATGACTTGCAATGCTGTCCTAGAAGCACTATCAGTCACTGACTAGTATTCTAGGTGGAGAAAAATGTACAGAAGTATTTCATGTATTTTAAACATTTTAGTCCTCCATTTTTGAAGATAACATTGGTGTTGACGAGGACACGACAGCATCAAAATAGTTAAAAGTATCAATTCATGACCAAAAATTGTACCCATGTCATGTAAAATAAGGTCTGTAAAGTAGAACAGTGTGGCTACTTTTTAAAGAGCCTGGTGTTATCTGTCACAATCCCTTCTAAAATCTGTGGTGACCTAGACATTCAGCCTCATAAAATAACAAACCCATTACTCGGGATTACTGTATAAGCTGTCCAGAGGAGCTCTTTTACTCTCTGTCAAAGGAATTTAGAGTTCTGTCACAATGCTGAGAAGCTAATTCTAATATGTCCTTTTTGGATATTTGTTTTTCTCTTACATGTAATTATCTCATTAAGATTAACATGAAAAATTAAAATCAGTAAGACATTTTAAGCAAAATAACCTACAAAAGGTTAGCTTCATATTTATGCATATATACAAATACATATGCACATACATATACTATATGTGCTTTTTTGTATCTATGTATATATCTATGTATCTGAAAATACTCATTTCCTCTTCCAGGAAAGAAAAATTAGACACCAATATCTTACAGTTTCTGAGGATTAATACCTTGGAGAGAAAGATGAGAATGCTTTTTTTGGAACAATGATTCACATATTATATTTAAAGTACCTAAAGCGTATTCTCAAATAAAGTTAAACTCTTGAATTTTTAAATGACTTGATAAGTGACTCACATAATATTTAAGCTGAATTTTATTCTAACATAGCACATTGAAGTTATATTTGAAAAAGAGATATTATTCTCAAGTGTTATTAACTTTAGCTAAACAAAGGATCTTACCAGAATTCAGTAGAGTCTAAAAGCAATAAAGATCATGTGTTGTCCAAGAATTCATGAAATTTATGGCAGGTGAGCATAAAAGTGGTAAGCTGCTATCTAAGCTATATCATGTGTGACATCTAGTTGTACAAAACAGTATCATAAAAGCATTTATTATTCTGTTCAAGGGCCATTTCCAAAGATTTTATTTAGAAATATAAAAGAACATTAGAGCAGATACTGTGGGTCCCATCTTTCTTGTCCTCTCATAGCAAAAATCAACAAAACAAATTAATGGACAGCTTAGTAAGATACAGCAAGCACTGGTGTTTTCTAACTGCTGTGCCATAGGCAATGTGTCAGATGATGTAGTGTGAATACCGTGTTTGCTCTTCTGTAAAATTTACATTTAGAAATGTGGACAGGGGGGATCCCTGGGTGGCGCAGCGGTTTGGCGCCTGCCTTTGGCCCAGGGCGCGATCCTGGAGACCCGGGATCGAGTCCCACGTCAGGCTCCTGGTGCATGGAGCCTGCTTCTCCCTCTGCCTGTGTCTCTGCTTCTCTCTCTCTCTCTCTCTCTCTCTCTGTGACTATCATAAATAAATAAAAAAAAAAAAATTAAAAAAAAAAAAAAGAAATGTGGACAGGTTCTTCAGGCAGATGTTCTTACACTGGTTTCCAGAATAGTGCAAGGCTGTTGTTGCTGATCAATAGTGTGATGTCACGCACTTCAGTCTGTGCTCTAAGACATTCAAGAGATGCCAAGAAAGCAAAATACTAATGAGGGAGGGAGAATTCTGTTTCTCAGCCTGTCTTGGTTAGGGTGATCAAGTGTTATACTAAATTATAAAATGTTATAAAATCCAACCAGAAGTTTTTTTTTTTTTTTCAACCAGAAGTTTTTTAAAAAAGTTTGTATGTCTCCAGAACTACTCTTTTTTAATTCAAAATATATTTTAGGGATGCCTGGGTGGCTCAGTGGTTGAGTGGCTTCTCTCTGCCTATGTCTCTGTCTCTGTCTCTCTCTCTGGGTCTTTCATGAATAAAGAAGTAAGATCTTTAAAAATATAGATATATTTTTACAAGTATTCTGAATTATAACAATTTCTGTCAAGATCTAATATATCTGAATCTCCTACCCTCACTTTTCCTTCTCAGTAGTGTGTGGGGATTTACCACCCAGTAAGGAACTTGGTGTTTTCTTAGATGAGAAGACCTTTTAAAATATTTTTAATTCTCAAAATAAAAATGTTTTTATTAGTCTAAAATCTGTCAATGTGATGTAAAATAATAAACATTTTTTAAAATGTTGAAATCTGAGAGCATTTTGCTAATATGTATCAATCAATTACTGAATCACTTAACAATGTATATTTCTAAACCCTGATTATTCACATGGTTATAAATGCACAAAATACAATTAAAGTTTAATAAAAGAGCCAGTTACTTTAGATGCATATGAAATGAGCAGATTTTAACTGAAGGAAAATTACTTCCAAAGGATTCAGGATGTTTAGGTCTAAGTTAATAAATGCCATGGTCAACAATTTAAAGGTTTTATTAAGTGATACAATGAAAACCCAAATCTAAGCACATCTAAGTAATGACTTTGCTAACTGGTGCTGTTTAATTTTCATTTCAAGGAGTAATCCCTAAGGAATTCATAGTGATAAAGTCAGAGTTCAAAGATGGAACACATGACCTTTTTCTGTAGGACTTCATAACGTAGTTGAAGTGATAATATTACAAATAACAGTGATGAATCCTATGATAGAATTAAAAACAGAGCTAAAGAATCATAGGGGAACAATATCTGTACTTTTCCAATCTGTTTGTGGACATGGCACAAACTTTGGATTTCAAAAGTTGTCTCTCTCTATATAGACACCTCCCAACCTCACTCTCCTGTCCTACTTTACTCATATGGGTTATATCTTTTTTCCTTTTTAAGATTTTATTTATCTATTCATGAGAGACAGAGAGAGAGAGAGAGGCAGAAACATAAGCAGAGGGAGAAACAGACTTCCTGCGGGGAGCCCGATATAGGACTCAATCCCAGGACCCCCAGATCACGACCCCAGCCAAAGGCAGATGCTCAACCTCTGAGCCACACAGGTGCTTCTCATGTGGGTTATGTCTATTAACAAACACCATGAGAGAAATTAAAACATAAACTGTTAAATGTTTCTTTACATGTTTAAAAATCCTAATACATTCATTACATGATAACACGAATAACATTTTAAAGTAAAGAATTCCCCAAATAGGTAAAGAGTGTCATGTTTTCACATTTTTGCAAAACTCTTAGTGTCTGACTCAACAGAAGACAGT
This sequence comes from Vulpes vulpes, assembly GCF_048418805.1. Lineage (NCBI taxonomy): Eukaryota > Metazoa > Chordata > Mammalia > Carnivora > Canidae > Vulpes > Vulpes vulpes. The sequence continues at coordinate 50,488,525 of NC_132784.1, read as the reverse complement.
TTGAAACTCATATCTGTTTCTGAATTCAGTCTGTTGCAATACATTGTTTTGATTAAGCATATACAGAAAACAAGGCCTCACACAGACAGGAGGTCATAAAAGGGAAGAATAATTTAAGAGCAGTTTAACAATTATGGATATTCTTCTTTGGTTCTATCTCCAAACTTGATAAAATGCTTTCTTAAAGGTTATTGTCAGATGGGGTCATGTCATACACTTTTACATTCTGTTGTATTAAAATCCATAGAACTATTTTCAACTTTCATCATTGACAAAATATTGGTTTGCTGACTTATGAAGATCCTACATTGCCATATTTCATTATTAATTTAAAAATATTCATTAATATCAACCTTGATTTCCATTGAAAAATCCATAAATTCTGAGAAGTTGTCAAGGTCAAAAATGCAATTCCCCAATTCTCACTTGAAAACTTAGATTTTAGCATGATTAATAAAAACTATCAGTCATTTTCCTAAAAGACAGGTTCATTTGCTCATTTTTAGAAAAATGTCTGACACTTAAATCTGAATGACCATAGTTTGTCAATGACCATCATTATATCAGGTGTTCTTTGAAAAGAAATGAACTATTTTGCTTATAACATTAACAATCACACCAGTGCTCCTACTGGGGATAACCACTGTACATCACTACGTAGCAGACGTTTTTTAGGAGTTCTCACCATTTTTTTTTCCAACAGAATATTGAAATGATGTACTTAAGGATCTAGATTTCATAAAAGTAATTTTTACTTTCATCAAGGTCACTCTTAAGTAAAACAGACATAAAATTAGCATATGTAATTGTTTATTTACTTATATGGGCTAGTCCAGGGTGGTAAAAAATACAACTCTAGTCCCACTTTTTAATTTTTGTTTTCATTGCCTGACGTTTTGATGTCATTTTAAAACAAAACAAAACAAAAAACAGAACAAAACAAGAAAAAGTCATTTCCCAGAACAATGTCAGGCAGCTTTTCCTCTATGTTTTCTTCTGGGAATTTTATGGTTTCAGCTCTTACCTTTAAGTTTTTAATTCATTTTGAGTTGATTTTTGCATATTGTGTAAGAGAAGGATTCAGTTTCATCCCTTTGATATACATATACAGCTTTCCCAACATTTATTGTTATTGTTATTATTATTATTTTAAAGATTTTATTTATTTATTCATGAAAGACACAGAGAGAGGCAGAGACATAGGCAGATGGAGAAGCAGGCTCCTTGTAGTAGCCTCATGTGGGACTCGATCCCGGAATCCTGGGATCACGCCCTGAGTTAAAGGCAGACACCATTGAGCCACCCAGGTGTACCCCAACATTTATTAAAGACACTGTCCTTTTCCCTCCTGATGTTCTTGGAATTCTTGTTAAAAATTAGTTGACCATATATACTTTGTTTCATATAAATACATATATATATATATTTCACGTATATAAAAGTATGTATTGTATTTCTGGGCTCTCTATTCTGTTCTATTGCTCTATGTCTGTTCTATGTCATTGTCATACTGTTTTAATTACTATAGCTTCTAATTACTATATTTTCCAAAAATAATTGGAAATGAGTAAGTATGGTGTCTAAAGCTTTGTTCTTTCTCTTTTTTAAAAAAAATTGTTATTTATTTATGATAGTCACACAGAGAGAGAGAGAGGCAGAAACATAGGCAGAGGGAGAAGCAGGCTCCAATCACCGGAAGCCCGATGTGGGATTTGATCCCGGGTCTCCAGGATCGTGCCCTGGGCCAAAGGCAGGTGCTAAACCGCTGTGTCACCCAGGGATCCCAGCTTTGTTCTTTCTCAAGACTTTTTGGCTATGCAGGATTTTTGTGATTCTATATAAATTTTAGAATTGTTTCTTTCCTGTTTCTGTGGAAAACTTCACTGAAATTTTGATAGGGATTGCATTGAATCTATATATCACTTTGGGTAGTATGGGCATTTTAACAATATGAATTCCTCCAATCCATGAACACAGGACCTTTCCATTCATATCTTCTTTGATTTCTTTCATCAGTGATTTACAGTTTTCAGTGACAGATCTTTCACCTCCTGGGTTAAACTTATTTCTAAGTGTTTTTATTCTTTTTGATGAATTATAAATGGGATTGTTTTCTTGATTTCATTTTTTGGAGATATCGCTGTGGTATAAAGAAATGCAACTGTTTTTGTATATTAATCTTGTACTCTGCAACTTTACTCAATTCATTTATTAGTTCTAAGAGTTTTTTTTTAATACAGTCTTCAGGATTTTCCACATTTAAGATCATGTCATCTGCAATCAGAAATAATTTTACCTCTTTCTTTCTTTCTTTCTTTCTTTCTTTCTTTCTTTCTTCTTTCTTTTTCTTTCTTTCTTTCTTTCTCTTTCTTTCTTTTCTTTCTTTCTTTCTTTCTTTCTTTCTTTCTTTCTTTCTCTTTCTTTCTTTCTTTCTTTCTCTTCTTTCTTTCTTTCTTTCCCTGTCCCCTATAACAACCATAAATTTTTTCTCTGTATTTATAAGTCTGATTTTACTTTTTGATTGTTTATTCATTTGTTTTGTTTTTTAGATTCCACATGTAAGTGAAATTATATGATACTCATAAAAAAGCTTCTGCACAGAAAAAGAAATAATCAACAAAATGAAAAAACAATTTATAGATTGGGAGAAAATATCTGCAAACCAATTAAGAGATTAATATGCAAAATGTACAAGGAATTCATGTAACTCCATAGCAAAAAACAAACAAAACAAACAAACAAAACCCCCAAATAATCCAATTAAAATGTGAGTAAAGAATCAAGGATCAAGGTGAAAAAGGCATATACACTGAAATTATTTTGAGATTTAAAGTACCTTTTATCAATTTACTGTCATGACAATTAAGATTAGATACTTGTCTTTTTAAGTGCTCAATTTCTTTGTATAAATCTAACTATATTTTGAAAAGTGAAAGAAAGTTAACATTCAGACTTTTTAAAAGTAGATTCAAATGAATTAAAAATAAATTGCATTCTCCTTTATTACTAATAATTATTATTAATCCAGGTATTTTACTAACCCATGGCTATTTAATTAAGTCAAAGGTTTTATTTTTGAGACTGAAATAGTACATTATAGATATTGGCTTAAAAATGCTTATTTTATTAACTTTATTACTTATTATTATTATTTTTTTTTAATTTTTTATTTATTTATGATAGGCACACAGTGAGAGAGAGAGGCAGAGACACAGGCAGAGGGAGAAGCAGGCTCCATGCACCGGGAGCCCGACATGGGATTCGATCCCGGGTCTCCAGGATCGCCAAAGGTAGGCGCCAAACCGCTGCGCCACCCAGGGATCCCTATTACTTATTATTTATTTAACTTTATTCACTGTCACTTTATTAAAATAGGGAACTTTTATTTTTCTAGTAAGAAAAGAAGATGGGTATTTTATTGAATTTTAAAATTATTACAATTAATAAATCTCAATCTCTCCATGCTTAAGTCCTAAGCTTTCATAATAAGAATTTAAATATTGGTATTACCCTATACATTGTACACACCAATACTTGGGTGATAATATTTGCAAAGAAATTTTATAATTGTCTCTCTCCAGTAGAATTTACTTCAATTTTCCAAGAGCTGCTTCTTTTTTTTTTTTTTTTTTTGAGCTGCTTCTTTATATTTGTCTCCTATCACTGAAAAATATGAATGTGTAACATTAAAAAAATCAATATAATTCATTCTTTGAGCTCTCATGTCTCTGTGCTCTGATATGTGCTGTGATATACTCCTCCAACGTTTACAATTTGACTATCACAGGATGTGTGTTAACAATAATTACAAGCTTTGTTTTTTATGTCTTTGAAAAATTTAAAGTCTCTCATATTAAACCACATTATGAACTATCAAACCACATTATGAAATGCATCATCTAGAAAAGAGTGGTTATAGATAAAATTATAGTAGAACTGGAATTAACTAGAATAGTGACCATTGGCTGTGTACACAGCATCCAGTTCCAGCTCTTTCCTTCTTACTAGAACCTGATTTTGTCCAGCTATCTGCCTTTGCAACATGCAACTCAAGTGCCGTGGTGGGAATCTCTCACCCAAAGTACCATGGTAGAACTTGTTATTCTTGGGCTGATGGTTTCCTTGCCCATGATCAGTTTAGGAAAGAGGATATGACCTAAACACGACTAATGATGTGTGCACAGAACTTTTCTGGTGGTTTCTGTTGAATGTTTTCTGATAGGGATGTAGCCTCAGGCAAAAAGAGAGGCATCCCTCCTCTCCAGTGGATGTCGCCTGGATGTCATCATTCAGGAATGCTATAGCTGTCATTCTACTAGTTAAAGATGAAGGTGATCCTAAGGTGGCAGAGTAGAGATAAAAGGGAAAACAGATCTTTAATTTTCATTCTTGAGCAAGAGAATCAATCTGTTTCCCCTTTTATCTCTACTGAATCAATCAGCCCTAAAGCCAGTGTCTTTTCCTCGACCTGCTGTCATACGTAATAATACTCTTCTGTAAGTTGTTTGATGTGGGTTTTCTGTTACTTGCAGCCAAAAACATTCTAACTGATAAAGCAAACCTACTGTTGAGCTTTCTTAATCTAATGGTGGAAATGGCCATCCCTCTCTGGGCAGCCATCGCAGTTAGTTAAGGTGATGACCAGAATCCAGGCCATGCCTCCTGTTTCCCTGACTAGTGCTCTTTTCACCAATGTGTGCAATTGTTATTGCTTTGAGTGTTATGCAGTTTGTTAATGGCAAATAATTGCTAATCCAGAAGTTACTACAGGAAGGGGAATTCAACTACAAAAGAGACTCAAATTGTAAGGATGACAAGGAATAACAGGAAACTCACTACCTTATGACCTCTAAATTATTTTCAAGTGGTCTATTTTAAACATAAAGATAATCTATTTTCAGATCTAAGAAGTGCAAAAAGTGAATACATAAGAAAATATGCCCTAAAATAGGAAGTCTATGTACTTGTTTCTGTCCTTTGTCCCTCTTCCTCTTCTCCTCCCTCTCTTCTTCCCCTTTCAACCTCTCCCCTCTCTCCCCAGTCTAAATTTAGCATGTCTAACAATATGTTTCACTGACTCGAAGAACAGAAAGGCATGAAACAGCTCAGTTGGCTATAATACCATTCTTATTTTGAGAGCCACAGTTTTACTACACAGACATAATAGCAACTAGGCAGTTACTATGACTTTTCTTAGCAAATGAACAAAATTAAATCTCTTCTTTATTCTATGGGGTTGAACAGTGGCCCCCAAACGATATATCAAAGTCCTAACCCCCAGAACCTTTGAATGTTACTTATTTGAGACAAGATTTAAAAAAAAATTTTTTTTAATTTATTTATGATAGTCACAGAGAGAGAGAGAGAGAGAGAGAGAGAGGCAGAGACACAGGCAGAGGGAGAAGCAGGCTCCATGCACCGGGAGCCCGACGTGGGATTCGATCCCGGGTCTCTAGGATCGGGCCCTGGGCCAAAGGCAGGCACCAAACCGCTGCGCCACCCAGGGATCCTGAGACAAGATTTTTTGCAGATGTAATTGAATTAGGATTTTGGAGGAGATTGTCCTGGATTCAGAGCCAGCCCTAAATCCAATGACAAGTGTTCTTACATGAGAAGAGAAGAGGGAACTTTGAGTCCAGGGCACAGTGGACATGAACATGTGAAGGTGGAGGCAGAGACTGAAGTGATGCTGCCACAGCCAAGGAGCACTTGGAGCCATCAGAGGCCAGAAAAGGCAAGCAAGGCTGCTCCCATCATGATTTGGTAGGAGTGCAGCCCTTCTGACACTTGGATTTCTGACTTCTGGCATCCAGGACTGTGAGAAAATAACTTCCTGTCATTTTAAGTACCAATTTTGTGGTAGTTTGTTAGGCCAGTCCTAGGAAACTAATAAAATTAAATGGAATTATTTGAACATAAATAGCTCCATTTGTTATAAAGTTAGTAGTCTTAATTGAAGTTACAAATGACCCCAAAATCACAAAAGTTTGTATATGAACCAATTCTCTAATAAGATAATAGTTTCTTAAAAATCAAGGATACCCCTCTGTTTATCATGACCCACCTAAAGGTATTAAAAATGTTTTTCTTTTTTTAATTAGTGATTAATCAAAAGGTCACACAGCTCCATGATGTGGCTCCCCTAGAGGCCAAGCAAATGGGAGATAGACTTCCACCCAGGCAGGAACACTTTGTCAATGAGTTCTGTCAGTGTTGGCGACCCAGGGCAAATGCAGTGATAAGGTAACAGAACATGAAAAAGCATTATTTTTTAGAAAAATCATTTGCTGATATTTGATGGGGGCTACCAGTGAGGCTGACCTGATAATGAGTTGGTGAGCTCCTCTGCTTTAGGATTTTTATTCCCTTTAAGTTAGGGTCTCAGTAAGTAGGCATGGAGAAAATCATGCCAAAAGGGCAATTAAAAAGTCCAAATGAAAAGCTCTGACTGATCCAGAGATTTGGGCCTTATTCTGTCCTTATTTATGGTCTCTGTGTATCCAGTAATAACCTGATTTCATGGGTTTGGACACAGTAACAGGAAACACCATGCAGAATCTGCCATCAGCCTGAAATGTCCAGGTGAAAGGCACTGGAGAAGATGGTAGGTGATGCCCACTCTCTTTCTTAAAGCAGAATTAGAAGGAATCTCCTGTCCGACCTCTTCGAACAAACCAAATAGGTCTCTGCCAAAACTTCCTCTAGGTTCTATAATCTTAGACTTGTTGGTAATTTTCACCGGGATCAGAAAATTCACTAATATTTAAGCAAGTTATTATACTAATTGAGATTTTTGAAACTGCCTTTTGTTGGTGTTTTCGAAATCAAAACATAGGAAAAGTTACCTGTGGAACAAAGAAGTTCACTGTTAGCAGTATACAACTGACAGCTGGGAAGAATTACCATGAGTTGACCAGGATTGCTGATTTGCCATTACATATGAGATGGAAAGTAGTATGGAAAGAAGGCCAAGTGCTGGTGGCATGAAAAACAACTGACAACAGCCCTAGGGACCTTTGCTGTAAAAATGTCATTGTGGCTGTTCAAGGACACAAAGCTATCTATAAGTAGGTACAAACCCTATCAGCACACATCGACCTTCAGAAGTGTTATAAGCAGGGCTCCTACTGGAAACAAGATAGAAAAGGTCAAGAAAAACTACCTGAATGTTAAGACCCTGTGTGAATAGTTCAAATTATGGCTGCATGGGCATCTCAACAAATTGGGGTCTCAGGCACAGTAACAGATGCTAAAAGTAGTGCACTGCATTCTTGTATCCAGTCCTAAGTGGTTCTGGAACACTGATACACATACATATATAATATATATATTTTATATATGTACAGTATATATATAAACCAATTTTAAAAAGAATAAGTTATAATCACAGGTGACAAAATCATCTGGTAGTTCATGAGGAAGTTAAATAGTAAATCACTCATGAGCAAAGATATGGAAGTTCTGCCAAATAAAATTAATAGAGTCAAATTACATTGTGTGTACAGACCTACACACTCACACCTACTATCAATGACAAAATAAATACATGCTTTTTTCTAGCACATTTGGGTTATTTATAAAAATCGATAGGTATTGGGATGCCTGGGTGGCTCAGCAGTTTGGCGCCTGCCTTTAGCCCAGGGTGTGATCCTGGAGTTCTGGAATTGAGTCCTGCATTGGGCTCCCTGTATGGAGTCTGCGTCTCCCTCTACCTGTGTCTCTCCTCTCTCTTTTTCTCTCTCTCTCTGGGTCTCTCATGAATAAATAAAATAAAATCTTAAAAAAAAATCAACAGGTTCATATGATAAAATAGTATTAGTAAACTCAAATGATCCAAACTATACAAATTACATTATACACCTGTAATACAATATAACTAAAATTTATAATAGATGATTAAATATTCCATACACATAAAAAGTAAATAACATATTTCTAGGACTATCTGAGTTAAAAAGGAAATTACCAGTTAAATTACACAATACATTTTAATGAAACAATACATGCTAAGATTTGAAAGACATACAAATCTTAGTATGTATTGTTTCATACTGTGTTTCAGGGTTTTAGACACTTAAAGAGAAGTGCATAGAAAACATGTTTTTAAAAATATTTTTATGAATAAAAAAGGTTGAAAACAAAGAACTCAGACATTCAATGGATGAAGTTTAAAAAAAAAAGCAACAGCATTTCAATAAATAAAGACATAATAAAGACAATGGCAGAAATCATGAAGAAAAAAATGAGAAGTTTCACATAAGAAAAGGTCCATATGAAAGGATTAATAAAAGAGACTTGTGGCAAGTTAGATGAAAGAAAAAAGAGAAAAGGTGGAGATGAATTAAGTACAAGATAGAAAGGGAAAAAATGAACACACAAAATCTAAATATTAATAAATATAATAAAAAGCTTGCAAACAAATGAATACTAATTAATTTGAAAACATAGATAAAAGGATATATATTTAGAAAAACATAAAATGCCAAAATGGTTGCAGGAAAAAAGCTAGAAAACTTGAACAAAAAAATATACTCATCTCCTAACAGCCCATATCTAGACTTGAGTCTAGAACTGAGTTTTACCAAACTTACAACGTAGGCTTAATTAATATCCTCTGCAAGATATTCTAGGAGAAAAGAAAAGGACAAAAACCTGCTTTCGCTTTCTGAGTCTGGGCTAATGTTGATTCCAAAATAAGATATGAAAAATACAAAAAAGTCATATGGCTACATTTTACTTATTAATGAATAACAAATCCCAACATGCAAGTAAGGTTTATTTCAGGAGTAACAGTATGGGTCACATCAGAAAGTGTCCAAATGTATCTCTCAAAGTTAACAGACTATATGAGAGAAATCCCATGATTACCTCAGCCAATAAAAAATTACATCATTGATAAAGTTCAGTATTTTTTATGAGAAAATAACTCTTACTTTATCAAGAATGGAAAAGAATTTTCTTCATTTGAAAGGTTAAATACCAAAAAAATATTTTATTTCATGCACAAGTATTAGATACATTTAATTTATTAGTGGAAACATGGGAGCTATGCTTTCCTATCACAGCCTTAATGTAAACAGGTCCTGGAGAATAAGGAAAGGAAAAAAAGAAAGAAAGGAAATGACCATGAAAGAAATAAATGAAACTATCAATATCTGCAGGCAATGATTACTGGCATATAAACACAACCAGAGTCAACAGAAAAATAAACTATTAGAAACAACCAAAGCATTCAACAATCTTGTCAATTATAGTAAACACACGCACAAAAAACAGGATTTCTCTACACTAATGATCATTAATTAGAAAATAAAACAATACCTTCCCAAGAACAAGAAAAACTGTAAAGTATCGAGGGATTTTGTTGCAGAAAAATTTAACATTTAAAAGAGAAGCTGAGTAAAAAGAGGGCATTACATGTTCCGAGATAAGTTGCTAAACTAACTTCAGAAAACAAGAGCCAAGTGTGTGGGGGAACAAATGCCACACCAAATGTCCCAGCATAGTGTGACACCATGGTAATTTAAAACAGGAAGCGGGCAGCCCAGGTGGCTCAGCGGTTTAGCACCGCCTGCAGCCCAGGGTGTGATCCTGGAGACCCGGGATTGAGTCCCACTTCGGGCTCCCTGCATGGTGCCTGCTTCTCCCTCTGCCTGTGTCTCTGCCTCTCTCTCTAGCTGTGTCTCTATGAATAAATAAATAAAATCTTAAAATAAATAAATAAATAAATAAATAAATAAATAAATAAAACAGGAAGCATGTTAGTGACAAGTAGACAACACAGAATAGAGAAACCAGAGAAAGGTGTGTGTGTGTGTGTGTGTGTGTGTGTGTGTGTGTGTAATGTATGCACCATAATGACTGAAGGGATAGAAAGTTCAATGAATGGACAAGTGAAAACTGACCCCCTACGTATTTTTTTAAAAAATAGAATTCTTAATTCCATATACAAATCTGGATACCGGATAGATGAAAGGCAAAAGTATTAAAGGCAAAATTATAATGCTAACTGAATAAAATATAAGATAGGATCTTCATGATCTATGGGGTAAGTAAGTATTTTGTAAGAAAGGGACTGAATGAAGCCCGAGTCATGAAAAATTTGAAAACATCCACATTTGCAAATCTGCGTTTAATGCAGGACTCCATAAAGTGACAGATGACAGGGGTGAGAAATTATTTACAATGTCTTAGTAAAGTAATCTCATATTTAGAATAGACAAAGAAACCTTACAAAATAGCAAGAAAAATGCAGGAACTCTGGAAGGAAAGTGGACAAATGATATAATTGGGGAATTCCTCTAAGAACAAACCCCCAAAGCAAACAGAGATAGGGAGAAATTTTCAATTACTTGGGATTAGAAAAATGTGCATTAAAACACAACTGCATACCACATTACACTTGTCAGATTTGGAGAGGTCAATAAACAATGGAAAGTATCAATAAGAATGTGAGAACAGAACCCTCACCCATCCAATAGATGTGAACAATGGAGATGCATTCTGGAAAGTCACCTGGCAGTACATATTTAAGGATTCATATATCCTTAACCCAGTGATCTCATTCTTTTTATAGACCCCAGAAAAATTTTCACATTGAATCATAAAAACACAGTAAAAAATGTAATTACAGTATTGTTTGGGATAATGAGAAGTTCTAGCAATCTAGTTTCCTGTCACTAGGAAAATGGAAAAGTAAAATATAATGGATGCAAACTATGGGGTATCACGTAGCAGTTAGAAGCAACTAGCAAAATGGACATACAGAAATGCAAATGGGTCTTAAAAGCCATAATGCAACATGAATAAAAATAGGAAACACAATACGTTATAATACAACAGTACTTAAGTGAATTAACAATGCAGTACATGTTCAAGGAATCAACAGTACACATTTATAAGAATCCTGCAGTTTCCCATCAAACTTATTATAATGATTATCTATAGAGAAAGGGAGATAAATGGGGTTAAGGATGGGAAGGAAATAGACTGATCAAATATTCCAGAAAGGGATGATGATAGCAGCCATCAAGTAACACAATTAACTCAATCTGGAGCTGAAACAGAGAGAGAGGGGTGAGGAGAGAAGCGGGGAGGGAAGGACACCCCTCCAAAACAAGTCAACTGAAAGAAGTGTGAAATCTAACAAGTCAACCATTATTATTTTTTTTTAATGTTTATTCAGGTCCTCTGTCCATTTTTATTTATTTATTTATTTATTTATGATAGTCACAGAGAGAGAGAGAGAGAGAGAGAGAGGCAGAGACACAGGCGGAGGGAGAAGCAGGCTCCACGCACCGGGAGCCTGATGTGGGATTCGATCCCAGGTCTCCAGGATCGCGCCCTGGGCCAAAGGCAGGCGCCAAACCGCTGCGCCACCCAGGGATCCCCCACAAGTCAACCATTATTAACAGTCATATGCCTATTACAATTTACCTATGCTCTGAATTCGTTTTCAGCCTGGCTGTCTATGGTTTGGTATATGATACCACTTAACATAACTAATAGGTCCAATTATGCTCCTTGAGTACCTGACACAGAGTGGAAAAAAGTATTGATATGATCATTAATACACATCCATTCCAAAGAATATAGAAAAGCTGAAGGAGATTATGGTTACATCCCTAAGCTTATGAGACCAATTCTAGGCATGATCCATTAGTTAACTACCAATCATGTTTAGCTAGAGGTTTATCTACACACTTCCAGCATCTAGCCATAATACCCAGCATTATTATCTTTTGTTTAAAAGAAAACAAAAATATATACAGGTAATAGAAGAATCCAATTTCCAGTGATTAAAATCTGGAAATGCAAACTGTGGCCTCCGGGCCAAATTTGGTCTATCACCTGCGTCTGTAAGTAGTTTTATGAGAGCTCAGCCACAGCCATTTGTTTACACAACGTCTCTGGTGCAGAGCTGAAGAATTACAACGGAGACCTTAGGATTTGTAGAGCCTAAAATTTTTACCAGATAGGTCCTTTACAGATGAAACGTTGCTAGACACTGATCTGAACAAACAGGACCTATTTTTTTCATATAAGAACTCTGAAGGAGGCAGTTATTACTGTTGGTCCAGTGGTTTGATGAGAACGCATCTCAAGCTCAAATATTTGTCCTTCTTCTTCCCATTTCTCTTATGCCCATCTCCTCATGGGCACAGAATGGCTGCTGCATTTCCAACCATCATGCTTTTCACGTACGAAACAAGGAATACAGGACATTGCTGGCTATATCAGCACACAAAATCCTTTCTATACCTTCTAACAGGTTTAAATTTCTATTTCATTGGCCAGAAACATACCTTTCTAACTACGGGAAGTGTAAACAAGGGATAATCTAGGTTTTTTTCCCCATCTCTATGGTGGCAATGGGAAAGGAAGAAGTGAGTTACAAATGGATGCTGAATAAGCAGAAAATTAAATTAAATCAAGCCCCAAGCTTAAAATGTCAGTCTCACCAGGCTTCGCATAATAGAATGCCTTTCATGTACATACCTCCCATACATTGTGAGGGAAAAGTAGTTCTCTCACTCTCCCAACCTAAAAAACTCCCTCCCAAATTAAAAATAATATGAAAATTTAAAAAAAATGAAAACAAACAAAACAAAAAGAACCCCAAATTTAAATGGTAAACCATTCAAGTTAGATCACAACACAGCTAACTCCAGGTGTACCTGACCTAGTCATGGGAACTTTCTCAAAGCAGAATTTTTTTTCTCCAGCTGGTCATGGAAGACAAGGCAGAGAGCCAAAGCTTGAAAAAAAAAAAAACCTGTTATGCCATCTCTGTGCTGGGGAGGGAAAGAACCCCGTATATCAAGGATTTCAGGTAGCCCCTAGCTCTGAGAGTAGCCCCTCCTTTAAGGAAACTGGTCCAGTTTCCCGTAAGGAAACAGGGTTGTCGAGTCGAGGGGCTCTAAGGAACTAAAGTCACCAACTATATTAGGAGCTTTGAAGCAGATTTTTCTCTAGAGCCACCAGATAACTCAGTCCAACTAAATTCAGGGCTGTGAAACCCCAGGCAGAGAAACCAGCCATACTACACCTTTTGCCCTACAGAGCGGTGAGCTCATAAACAGGTGTTTTTGAACCTCTGAATTTGTGGTGATTTGTTACACAACAGTAGAAAATGAAAACTGCACTATAATTACTGTTAGTGATGGGGAACTACAACCCTTGGAAATAATGATGGTCCAACTACACTGGTTTATTTGCAAAAATTTGGAACTGGAATTAAAGACAGAAAAGTTGACTTTTTGGACTGCTGTCAGAGTTGGCTGAACCAGCTCGAAAACCAGGAGGGTATTATGGCAGCCCCAAGCTTCCGAGGACCATCTCCACTACACCAAGACAATCCTTTCACAAAAGGATAGAAGGGATTAGTGGAAACTTCCAGGCCACTGCAAATCAGGTTAAAATTTAATTTTCTAGTACACTGGATTTGTAATATGATTAACTCGATTAAAAGATAGATTATAGAAAAGGAGAAGTAGGAGAAAATTGTTGCATTTTTAAGCAAACACAAGCTCTCTTTCTCGTCTCTCTGTCTCAATACAAAACAAAACGAAACAAAATAAAACAAACAAAAAATCTTATTTCCCTGAACACTAGATAGCAAGAATTCCATCATTTCTTCAGGAGGTCAAATTATGTGTGACAATGACACTGAGTAGAAGCTATGTACCAGCTATCACCAAAACAAGCGATTTCACCGAATCTCAAAGCCCACAGTTCCCTACATTAAGAACCTGTTCTCTAACCAATAAAATCAGTTTAGTGGCTGCTACTGATCTGTAATCTTGGAACTTCAATGGCATATTCAAATTCTATTTTTGTTTTTTGTAGAAGTATTAGCAGTATAAAGGCTTTGATTTTTTCAATATTACATAAATTAAGTAAATACGAAAAACAGCATTGCTATTTATAAAGTTTCTAGATAGGGATCCCTGGGTGGCGCAGCGGTTTGGCGCCTGCCTTTGGCCCAGGGCGCGATCCTGGAGACCCGGGATCGAATCCCACATCGGGCTCCCGGTGCATGGAGCCTGCTTCTCCCTCCGCCTGTGTCTCTGCCTCTCTCTCTCTCTCTGTGACTATCATAAATAAATAAAAAAAAAAATTAAAAAAAAAATTTTATAAAGTTTCTAGATAGATATCTATAGTGAGGTAAAAGTATTAATTCAAGAATAAATTCTCACTGAAATATTTTTCAAGTTGTAAGTTGTAAATGAATATGCATTCATTACTTGTGGAATAATATGTGATTTTCCACAAATGGCAGAAAAACAATTTATCCTCAGTGAACATGATGCAATAAGCATGTCTCCTGTTGCATCTGTCAGATACTGCATGATGAGCCAGACGGGGTGAAAGAGAGAATTTTTTAAAAAACCAAAAATGTATTCTGAAATAATAAAGAGCACTGGATCTAAATCCATTAAATCCATGTAAAAATGCTTCAGAAATGATGGAAATAGTCATAACAGGGTTGTGCGATTGAATATTTTTTCTCAAAATACTATCTGATTTACCACATACAATGACATGTTTGAAGTTACAAGTTACTTTATCATGCAGATTGGTCTCAAAACTTTTCTGAAGTTGGTATGAATTATTTCCCTGGTTTCAGAGATGCAAAATCTGAGGCAGAAACGACTTGTACAACCATAGTTGTTTTACATGTTACCTATTATCTTACAAGAAATTATCATCTTACTTTGTGAGCTATGGTATTATTTGCATTTTACAGATAGTAGAATGAGAGAAAGATATTAAGTCATATTACATTTTTTTTCTGATGTAATACCATTATGGATGATTGCCTCACACACAATTGGATAGTTTTTAAAAGTCGAATAAAGACAATAATTTTGCTAACATAAATCATACTTCTATATACTCTAAGTCAGTCTAATGGATATTTTCTAAAAGTCTGATTTCTTTTTTCTCAGTGAACAGATATTTGTTATGGAGCAACAGGCGATAAACAAAAATTCTGATTACTGAGTGATCTATTTTCCGTGCATCCTTAAACTGCAGAGAGTGATTCTTATTGGAGATATCTTAGATGTTGTAAAATTTTAATGGACCTGATTCAAATATTACAAAGGTCAAGTTTAACTCCGGGAGTTCCCTATTATTATGAAATCACAACTTCTGATGCCCTCCATGTGAGGAGGGTCTGAACACCTGATCTCTCTTGTTCATCGTGGCTTTAGAGTTGCCCATTCTCAAGACCCACCCATCTCTGTTCAGAGACACCACATAGGTGATGCATCCTGCCATGGGCATTTTACCTCGTCTTTTCATCCTACATAAAAAACAACTTTTCATATTCCATTTTTTTGCATCTCCTCTGAATCATTAGCATGTGATCAGATAATATGGATAAAGCAATAAATAAATGATCATGGGGGATGCCTGGGTGGCTCAGTGGTTGAGCATCTGCCTTCTTTGGCTCAGGGCATGATCCTGGAGTCCTGGGATCGAGTCCCACATCCGGGTCCCTGCATGGAGCATGCTTCTCCCTCAGCCTATGTCTCTGCCTCTCTCTGCGTGTTTCATAAATAAATAAATAAATAAATAAATAAATAAATAAATAAAATCTTTTAAAAATTATAAATAAATGATCATGGGTTAACATGTCACTGTCTCAGGAGCCAATGTGTATATTAACAGGAGCTTATGTTAAAACAACAACAACAACAACTGAGATCTCTTCAAGATAAGAGATAAAAGATGGATGAACAAATGAATGAATATTATACCCTAATGTAAATGATTATTACTCTGGGACCTTCCAGCAGATACCTTAAGAGAAACCAAACCTTTGAACACCCTTCACATCACACCAAGTGTGTACTGATCCGAGCAGATAGCCAGCCACTGGAATCAAATGAAGGCTTTCAACATAGCACACTATATGCATGTGCTGCTTACACACTAACCTATGGTTTTGCTCCTAATTTTAAGGATATGCTATATTTCCAGGCAGCTATTTTTCATAAGGATGTCTTCATCTTTTCCCCAAGTTTCTCAGATGTTTGCTTTACATAAAGATAAATACTGACAAAGAGGTAAAGCAGAGAAAACAAAATGATGTTTTCAATGTCAGGTTGTAAGGGAGTTAGAAATAAGATTGGTCCCCATACAGGCATTGCTTTTCCAGCATCGTGTAGTCCTCATCACAGAAAATTCACATAGTTCTATCTTCATTCATCCTTTTCAGGGATTTTATTTATACTTTCCTCCCTACAGACAGCACTCATATTTATTTTATTAAAATTTCTATGAACTGTTTCTTTTTCATCTGCTTAGAAAATTAAGGAAAATTTATTAGCTGATTCTATGTAAATTGCTTTAGTTCAGTTTTCATTGAGGATAAATTTGTTTTGAATATCTGTTATGACAATTATATACAGCTACATTTTCAACCCTAATGCATTTTTAATAACTTCCTTCAGCAGCTAGTGATTTGAATTTCAAATTCCTTTCTACCAAGAAGTAAAAAAAAAGTATATACCATTTTATAGCAGTTTCATATAAAAATTGATTTATGCGGCAAGATCTCTCTCACAGTAAACATATCAAATGTCTAAATGGGACCATTAATACTCATAAGCTTTACAATATGTATGTTCCAGATAGAGCACAGCACAAAGTTAAAGTTGGCCAAGAAATAATTCCATCCTTAGTCCCTCACTAAGGGATATATTTCATTCATTTGATTGATTTAGTCCCTCACTAAAGCTGGACATATTTCATTCACTTGATTGATTATTTTGATTGGTTGCTATTGAGTGCTAGAGCAGATTTTAGGGCATATCAAAATAACTGACTCATCATAATTTTAATGTACTTAATAATTAATAAATAGAACAATTGGAGAAATTCACACAAGTCTCTTTTAAGCTATCTTGAAAAATGAAAATTTTTTTTCCAATTCTGGGGATCCAATCTGAACTGAAAATTAATTGCTCAAAGGAGAAGAAAGATTTTTAAATATGTTAACCTTTTTCAAAAAGAGATCTCCCTTTATTTACCTGACGATCAGAGGGAGCTAAGAAATTTATAGATTTCCAAAAAAAAAAAAAAAAAGGATTCAAGATTCTACAGATGGAAGAAGCCATGGGAAGTGATAGTTCACTTTTGATTTTGCAGAAGCAAAAGTACATATATGTCAGGATAAAAATCACAAACATTTGTGATTGCTATTTTGCCTCAATGGCTGGTTGTTTAGGGCTTTGTATTTATTCATGAGAGACACACCCACACACAGAGGCAGAGACACAGGCAGAGGGAGAAGCAGGCTCCACGCAGGGAGCCCGACGTGGGACTCCATCCTGGGTCTTTAGGATCAGGCCCTGGGCTGAAGGCAGCGCTAAACCGCTGAGCCACCGGGGCTGCCCAATTCGTCTAGTGACGAATTAAGGCCATTTGACATCTGGATGGTGTCCTCATAGAGAGGGGAAGCCTCAGGGAAAAGCGGGACACACAGCCTCTGATATTGTCTTCTCTTCTCTTTCATATTTTCAAATGTCAATATTCTTCAGAGTTTTCTTTTTGGTAACATAAATAATTCTCTCTTTAGAATTGTTAAAACTTTCAATTGGAAGTTCCAGTTAAACATTCTTGATAATTACTATAAATTTTACTGTTTTAACATTTATTCTACTTGGCATTTCCTTTCAAGTGCCACTTTTCATAATTTTCTATCATTTTTTGGATTAGCTGGGTTTTTTGTTTGTTTGTTTGTTTTTTGGTCAAGTGTCAACTTTTTTGTTTTGGAACTCTTGTTAAACTTAGAATTGAAATACTTGTAAAACACCCTGAATGTGACCATAAGGCTGGTACCAAAGCCCACATCTTTTAGAGGAAAGAGTTTTACTTTGCATTGATTAAGCCTTCACAGAGAGGCATTAATAATACACCCACGTTAACATCACCTGGGCATCTGCACCACAGTCTGGCTGCAGCTCTGTTTAATGAAAACATCTATCTGAATGTACCATAAAGATACCTAATCTAACATGCCAAGGATGCCTTCTCTTCACCACTGACAACACCTCCTCTGCACAGGATCCCTGTCTCTGTAACAGCTTGACCTCTCATCTGTCACCCAGTCTGGAAGAGACAGCAACACATCCTCCTCTCTCTTCCATTTCTCCTACATGCAATCGGTGAAGGCTCATGAATTTTACTCGAAGCTTGCTCTTCTAGTCTTTCCTATGTTCATGAATCGCACCATCCTCTTCTCTCTTGCTCAAGCCCAAACTCAGGAATCTCCATAAGTCCTACCTACCTTTCACTCACACTCCACATCTACTCCTGACATACATCAATGTTCACCAACCATATCCAAAATGCTTTCTACCAACCCTAGCTCCAGCACTAACATCTGTACCCAAGTCACCATCCCATCTAGCCTAGACTAATAATGGCTAATGTTTACCACAATTTACTATCTGCCAAGTGAGTAGTTACATACTTAGCTATAAAATGGAATTCATTAATAGAATCTTATTATATTTAATCTCATTAAATGCCTATAGTACCATTTTATTCCCTACCATAAACCTTTTTGCATTATAATCTGTTAAAGTATCATAATCTTAATCTGTCAGAGGAGAAAAGTTAAGTACATGGAAGTTAAATAGCATATGCAAGTACACACAGCTCTTAAATATGGAAGCTAGATTCTAGAACCTACAATCTTACCCACTGTGTAGTGTTGTTAAAATATTTTTATTCCAGCTCTATTATTGAGATACAACTGGCATATAACATTATGTAAGTTTAAGGCATATTATGTGATCTTTTGATACATGTGTAAATTATGAAATGATTATTAAAACAAGGTTAGTCAGCATCTCCATCATGACTGGTCAGAGGGTGAGATGAGTAAGTTCTGGACATTTAATGTACAGCAATGGTAACTATAGTTAATGATATTGTATTATATACTTGAAAGTCGATAAGAGAATCAATCTTAAAATGTTCTTATCACACACACACACACACACACACACAAATGATTAAGATTCTTGATCTTTCTCAACAATCTATTTTCCAGGATGAGCTGTCTCCTTCTTGAGGATTGTACCCCAGTCATGAGTGCATAGACTCTAGATATATTGGCTGGACAACATCCAGCCAGCATTCATTGCCATTGACCAGTGGGCAATTCCTCTGACAAGGAATCCAGAGTATCCAGTATGCACAGTCTCTCAAAATTTTACTCAAAAACTAAAGTTCACAGACTCATATCTCACAACTTTCCAGTTTTTCAATACATAGTTAAACATTTATTAACTATTTAATTATTTAAATAAATAAATATTTATTAAATAATACAACAAAATAAAAAGTTTTTAAAATATTGCCATGATCATAACCATCATACAAAATACCAGTATAACTTGGAACTTCATATAATTTTTCATATAATTAGAATAGGTACCACTGTGCTGGTTGCTCCTTGATATCCTATCTCAAATGGTCTTCAAAAGAGACATAATACGTACTCATGAGAAAATCAAACTCTCATGAGCTAGTAAGTGGCTGGACAGGAATTGAACTTGGATTCTCTGCCAGTAAGTTGACATTAATATATAGAATATCTCATAGAGAGTTAAATTCAAATGTTAAGCCCTCTGACATAGTTTCAAATATGATATAAATGGTTGTCAAGTATTTATGTAATAGAACTGGTTAGTACATTACTGTAGAAAAATCTATTTTTTAAATAAATTTTATTTTTTAGAGCAGTTTTAGGTTCACAATACTGAGGAAAAGGTACAGAGATTTCCCTACAACCCCTGCCTCTACACATGCACAGCCACCCCCATCATCCACATCCCACACCAGAGTGGGACATTTGCTTTCAACTGACAAATCTCCTTTGATACAACATAATCACCCAAAGTCCATATTTTACAGTAAGTTTCACTCTCAGTGTTGTACATTTTATGAGTTTGGACAAATTTCTAATGACATACATCCACCATTAGGGTGTCATAAAGTATAGTTTCACAGTCCTGAAAGTCCTCTCTGCTATATCTATTTATCACTCCCACCCCCAAACCCTGGCAAGCACTCTATTTTAATAAAAGGAGGAACTGGACTACTTATCACATAAAATAAAGTCCACAAAATCCTTACATTATTCAGGGTGACTTACTTAGTGTTACTGACCATGAGAAAATAAATTGTTTACTGGGCTTATTGAGGCATTTTATCAACAAAAAATACCACTTCACAATTCAGAGTTCTAGCCATGAATTCTCCAGGTAATTATCAAATACTTAGCTGCATTTTGATGTTATCACCAAAGACAACTTTAGATGGCATATTTTAATGTCTTTCTAGGGTTATATCCTACATAGTTTTAATTCTTTGTAAATTGACATTTCATTCATAGAATAAACGGCCACATCCTACACATCAGCATAGTTGATGAGCCTTTCTTAGCAAAGCTATAAACAGCAACTACTACGCACATTAGCGGAGTCATTAGTGCGGTTAACACCAGCCTCCAAAGCTTTATCTCCTAAATATTGCCCACAGCTTAAATCAAAGTAACAAATGCACAATTAACCTGAACAGAGAGAAAATGTCTACTCAGCACGTTGGGAAATGATGTAGTTGAATTATGAGTCATCTCATTTCGCAAAGTAGCCATAAAAATGAGTCTTTCATTTTGCAAACGTACCACTGGCATTTACAGCAGATGATTAAAATAAAGCAGAAAAATAACTTTTGCATTTTATCAGAACAGGGACATTTTATCCTGGTCATGCATTTTTGCCTCTGTGGATTTCATCTATCAAAAGAAATGTCTCTATGAGTTGATGCCAAGGGTCCACTTATTCCCTAGCGATTCCGAACACTGTGACTTACCTTATGAAAGTTTCTGAAATACGCTGCCTTTTCATCTGGAAATTTTTCTAGCCTTCTGGGTCCTTTACTGGAAGCCTTCTTGAAAACCAACCAGCATCGTCTGAAAATCTGAAAGCAAATGAAGGAATCTGATCATCTATCTTTTTACATGAGTTTTGTAACGCCAGGAATTTATCTATTCAATTAATCCATTGAAAATAAAAATTTTTTAATGTACTTACAGAGAGAACAGTTCTTGAGTCCTAACCAGGTTATTCATTAAAATTATGGCAAACTTTTAATAACACAATATTTAATATAAAAACGACTTTTGTGAAAAGATTTTATGGTACGAAGTTCTCAGTGTGCTGGCTTCAATGGTCTTTAATCTAATTAAATCATCTGAGGTCAATACATATGAAATATTTATCTCAGTATGCCAGTGACAGAAAAATTCTGTTTTCCATGCTAATGGAGTCACTATTTAAAAGATCAAGCACTTGTATAATGCTCAATTTTCTATCTTTCACAAATCACCATGTTTTACAATTTACTCATCTTATAGGATTAATATACTCCAAAAGAACAAATGCTCATATATTAATTTAGAAAACAGAAAGATATGTGTTTTTATAATGGAAAAATCTGCCTTCCCTTTTATACTTTCTAGTAACTAGCACTTGTTAAATGCTTATTATACATAATACACCTAAAATTTTATATGCACATTTAATCCCCCTACATACTACATGAGGTAGTTTATCTCCATTTTAAGATAAAGACAGTGACAGTGTCAGGATTTGAACACACCTCTGTCTGATTCCAGCTTTAGTAAAAAAAATAAATAAATAAAAAGCAGAACCATTAATTCTACACACACAAACCATTATTCCTGGACTTTGCCCTTATTTCAAAGGACTAATTAATAAAGTACCTTGAGTTGATGTCCCCTCTGTCAGCCACCCACCCCAGGTATGTTTAAGACAAAAATAATAAAATGAATCTCCTTTTGGTAATTGGAAAGGTCTAGAAATGCAAACTGGCCACAATTTTAAATTTCAATACTTAGCACAGTTTTGTTGGAGTATACACTCTCTGTAGCCATAAACAAATGCACCGAAGGAAAACTCACAGACCTTGATCATTGTATTTCTCTCTTCCATTTCTTTATTCAAACTGCAAAGTTGCTATACTATGGCTTTTTCTTTTTTCCGTCTGTCCTTCCTTCCTTCCTTCCTTTCCCTCTCTCTCTCTCTCTCTCTCTCTCTCTCTCTCTCTTTCTTTCTTTTTCACTAATACTGGCCAGATAATATAACTTCTTTGGAGCATTCATTGTTCATTACTCACTAGAAGACAGTGTTTCCCATGTTAAAAAGCACTCTATGAGTAACTATATAGAAGACTTCTCATTGGGGTACCTGGGTGGCTCAGTGGTTGAGTGTCTGCCTTCTGCTCAGGGTGTGATCCTGGGGCCCTGGGATGGAGTTTCACATCAGGCTACCTGCAGGGAGGCTGTTTCTCCCTCTGCCTATGTCTCTGCCTCTCTTTCTGTGTCTCTCATAAATAAATAAATTAAATTAAAAAAAAAGACTTCCCATAAAATCAGTAAACAGAGTATCAGTGCACACACTTTCACTTTACTCCTGCTACCTTTCTTAGCTTCTCCCCATTAGCTTTGAAAAGCATCTGAAGGATGACCCTGAGCTTTGGCTCACATCTGTGTGTCTCTCCTTCTCTACCTGGTTTGAGATCTGACTCCTCTGCCATGATTCCTACCCACATACACTTGGAAGTAAAGGGTTAAATTATTCCCTCAGATGTCCTGGCGTTCTTCCTCCATACTTGTGTTTATTTATTTTTTTAAGATTTCATTTATTTTTTAAAGATTTTTAAAACCCAGCCACCCTCACACTTGGGTTTAGCACACTGTGTTCTAATTAGTGATTTACTAGTTGGTCCCTTACTGAGCTCCACCCCCACAGTAAAATACGATAAAAAAATTGTGAATACTAATTATGATATAACATCAGCATATGGTTTAACTTTAACTCAATTCTACATGGTTTTTTTTAGCATTATAGATTCCCCTTTTTAAGCTTTAAAAAGATATTTATATTTTAAGTAAATTTAAGGTAATAAATTTAGAAAATGCAAACATATAAGAAAAGGCAGCTTGGTACAATGAAAAATTAATAAAGCTTGGTGTTGGTTTGCAAATTTAGGAGTTCGCTGAGTGAAATGTGAAACTGGCCCATTTACATAGAGGGCAAGGAAATACCCAAGAGTGAGGCAGGCCCCCATCCCCCCAGATTGGTAGGTAGTAAGTTTAATGAGCAAGGGAACTCACATACAGGACTTGTCTTGGGCGGCCACAGGACAAGCACATCTCAGCACCCTCCCATCAAATCTTAAAAGTTGACATTGAGAAGCCTTAATGGGGTTCAGTCACACATTTAGTCCAGATGATCTCAACAACACATTGCTCTCTTAAGATTATGTGCTTGAAACGTCTCTATCTACAAGTAGGGTGGGTGGAAGGTACCTTCCAAGAATGAGAGAGGGTGAGGTCCAGCTCTCAGGTCAAATGGTGATAATGTCCTCAAAATGACCTTACCCAACATTTTGGAACCTAACAGGTAGATTTACATTATGGCTTTGCCATTTTATAGCTGTGCAACCTTAGACAAATTATTTGATGTCTCATAAAAAAGGATACCTCCTAGGACAGAGGGAAGAGTCAACAAGATGAGTCCACAACCTTGTGCACAGTAGGTTCTTCCTAAGGTCAGCTCCTCTCTCAGGCTCCTTTAACTTACATAGTAGGTGCAATTTGCCATGCATGACAAAGTCATTTGTAAGGACACTTTTTTACTAATGACACATAATTCTAACAAAATTCAGATCCAGAATACTCAGATCCAACATTCTACAGCCAGAACAATTAGAACCATGATATAAAAATTTTAAAAAATAAATAAAAAATAAAAATAAATATATTGATGATCTCTGAAACTCAGACTGTGGAACCAGAAAGACTGGACTTGGAATTCCAGCTTAGCCCCTTGTGAGAGCCATGTGACTCTGGGCAAGTCACTGAACCCTCTGAGCATGCCTCCTTCTCTTAGTTTGCATAAAGTAAAATAATGCCTATATCATAGCATTACCGTGACAGTGAATAGAAACAAAATATACAAAGCTCATGCCTCTGTAAGGCTACAGAGGAGTCATGAACTAACAGAAGGTAGTATAACGCAAAACAGATAAAACACTCTTAGCAGCAGACTTTGTTCAGCACATCCATAGCCATTATGGAATTTACATACATTGTAAAAAAATCATTGCTTGTACCAACATATTTTTAAAGGTTTCAAATAATTCTGATAATTATGACAATTATATTATATATACTATTAACAGAAAAACTTGTCTAAATACTCTGTTGAATGTAAGTGAGTTCCTGTTAATTCCTCAATGGTTTGGATATTCTTAACCAATACGGCAATGTACATGTATTAATACACAGCTGAAAAAGAAAAACAGAAAAAAAATGCATAAGTTTACTCTCTTCCTAAAATTTCTCTTTCCACAATACAGTGTGAATCAATTTTTGCCCAGGGTGAATCATTTCAACTCAGTCATTAGTATAAATCCCACACATTTGTATCAATTGAGGGTATTCTAATGCCTAAGAATATAGAATATAGTTTTTCAGCCAGAACAACTTGATTTTCAATGCACATTCAGCTATGTTGTAAATGTCTTGTCTTGCAGAAGTTATTTTAACTTCTCCAAGACCTAACTTCCTCCTCTATAAATTCAGATCAGTATATCTCATGAAGTTGCTATTTGAGGACTTAATAAGACAGCACACAGAAAATATCTAATGTATGTGTTTGAAGCATAGTCCTCACACTCATCTAAAACTCCTGGGTTTTGAGCACTGCAATGGATTAAATCATGTTCCTCCTAAACTCTCATGTTGGATTCCTCACCTCCAATGTGATGATATTTGGAGATGGGGCTCTGAGATGGAAGGTTTAGATGAGGTCATGAGAGTGGGGCCCTCAGGATGGGATAAGTGTCCTTGTAAAAAGAACCCCCCCCCCAAAAAAAAAGAAACCCCAGAGAGCTTGCTTGATCTTTCCCTGTGCTCCTACACACATACAAAAGAAGTCACAGGAGCATACAGATGAGCTGGTGGCCATTAGCAAGTCAGGAAGAGGGTTCTCCCAAAATCCTGACCATGTTGGCACCTTGATTTTGGACTTCTAACCTCTAGAACTGTGAGAAAATAAATGTCTTTTGTTTAAGCCACTTAGTTGATGGTATTTTGTCATGGTAGCCCAAGCTAACCAAGACACATACTTTTGATTTTGTTATTATTAGCAGAAATAGTGGTGGTTGATAGTGGATATAGTTGTGATAGTGGTAATAGTATTGTAAAGGAGTGAAAAAAGTTACATGAATCTGAGTAGAAATGTGAGGAACTGGGACATATAAATAAAAATATAATTTGCAAAGTAGAATGTGTATAGATTTTCAATACTTATCTCCTATTTATTAATGGATTTAGAATCCTAGTTGAGGTAGGAAGACTCTCTTTGAATGGAATTGAGACCAGATCCCTGGTAAAAAGGTTTCAGTTCATTCCTACAGAAGAATGCTTTCCCCTATGCTTTTGCACTTTATTGCTCATAGCTCAGGAACCATAATCATGTCAAATGAAAACTTATAATAATCATGGAACTACAGAAACACACTCACTGACTAATGACCATCCTGTGTGACTACAGTTATTTTCTATTAAAATGTCAAAATGAGTTAAATATAAGTTGGAAAGCATAAGTGTTTCCACTTTGGCACTCAGTATTACTATGAAATAAATCTGATAATGGATAATAAGAAAAAGAGTGGGTATTTTCATTAATATATTATCTATTTGCTATTACATTAAGATAGGTAACCACATAAAGAAATGAATTGTTGTTGAAGATTTGATTTAATAGCCTATTTACCAAGCAGAGGCCCTCAAATTATTAGTTTCTTATTTTGAAATAATTTTAGATTTATAAAACAATATAGTTGCAAAATGGTGCAGAGAGTTTCTAAATAGACTTTACCCAGCTACTGCTAATATTAATATTCTAAATAACCATGGTACATTTTTCAAAGCTAAGAAAGTAACATTGGTAAAATATTATTACCTAAACTAAAAAGTCTATTAAAAAATCACTAGTGTTTCCACCAATATCTTATTCTGTTTCGGGATCCAATCCAGGGCACCACAATGCATTTAGTTGTCTTGTCTCCCTGGACCCCTCTGATTTTTTTTTATAGTTTCAGTCTTTTGTTTTGTTTTGTTTTGTTTTTGCTATTCATTATCTCAACAGTTTTTTTTTAAGTTTTTTATTTATTTATTCATGAGAGACAGAGAGAGAGAGGCAGAGACACAGGTTCCATGCAAGGAGCCCAACGCGGGACCCGATCCCAGACCCCGGCATCACACCCCGAGCCAAAGGCAGATGCTCAACCACCGAGCCACCCAGGCGTCCCAAACAGTTTGAAGACTACTAACCAGGTATTTTTCATTGTGAAAATTAATACACAAAAATCTCACTTGAAATGGGAGTTAAGAGGCCAGAACAGAGAGCCCTCACTCACCACCACTCTTGGTCAGTTACAGACCTCCACAGGAAGAGATTCTCACCTGGCAAGTCCAACATGGCTTTGCCACTCCAACAGGAGGACGGAGCATTTCCTTCCTTGCCTGGCAACTATGTCTATGAAAAACTGTCATCACCTTGGACCCTCCCCTTCCTCTGGTAGACTTTTGTTCAAAACAATCCCTTCCAATTTCCTCTTTTTTCTCTATAATGTCCCTCTCCTTTGCTCTTGGACTTGCCTATGGCTTTCACTATAGCTGGCTTATCCTGACTTTCAAATCTTCTGCTATTCCCAAATAAACTCATTTGCTGGTAAAATAATGGGTTGTCTTACTTCTAAAGTGGGCAGGGGCATATCCGCAGATCTGTACCTGTTGTGAAACTGAATAAAATTTCTTTTAAAATGAAGTTAAAGGAGGCAACTAGGTGTCTCAGATGGTTAAGAGGTTGCCTTCAGCTCAGGTCATGATCCCAGGGTCCTGGGATGGAGTCCCACATTGGGCTTCCTACTCAGTGGGGAGTCTGCTTATCCCTCTGCCTCTCCCAACTGCTCATGCTCTCTCTCGCTCTCTCTCAAATATATAAATAAAATCTTAAAAATAATAATAAAAAAATGAAACCAAAGGCCAAAAGAGGGATCTCTCACACCCTACCACTCAACAAGAAGAAACACTGTATTCCCAATGGGAAGATGCCTATACTCTACTGGCCCAGCAAAGGGAGGGAAGATTTTCTCCTTGCCTGGCAACAACCCAATCGGTGAGAGATGTTACAACTCAGCCAATGAATAGCCACAAGACTCTGAACTCTCAATTTACTCCAATGGACTTTTGTTAATTTTAACAGCTCCTCCCAACAGCCCTCATTTCCTGAATGAGGTGTTCCTCTCCTTTGTTCTCTGGTCTTGCCTGTGGTTCACAACAGCTTGCTTGACTCAAACTGCATTTCCTCTGCTATTCCTGAATAAACCCATTTTGGTGGTAAAATAACTGGGTGTTCAAGGTCAATGGTACAAATTTCCTCAATTTATCTCAATAAGTTATTTTTGATATTTCAAAAGTCTAATGAAAATCTCATAGTAAAGTGATGAAAACAAATAGTTTATTAGGAAAAATAATGTAAGTGCATCATAGCTATTTGGACTATTTATTTTGATTAGAGATCTAGTTGATTCTTTAAACTTAAAATAGTAAAAGAATAATTTAATAAATGCTAATAAATGCAGAGGTTTTTCATTTTATTTTCTTGTTTGATGCAGATTTTCAAAAAGTTTTGCTTTATCATCAGAGTAAATAATAAAAAGGGCCCTGGTACCGAGACTTTGTAAGTATCATTCTGTGTCAATGTGAAGTCAAATTCAGCATGAGTCAGCAATCCAAAAACAACCTTCATACTAGCAGCATAAAGAAGTAGAAGCATAAGGAAATCACTCCTTGTTACTGTTCATCAAACAGGATTTTAATACTGTCCTATGTTCTGCTGTAGGCCTTAGAAGCGATGCCTTATATAATAAATATGTTGGAGAAATTCCAGGGAAGAGTAGCAAAAATGACTGCTTGAGCCCAGGAAATCACTCCTCTGAGGGGGAAAAAATTGAGTAGGCTTTATTTTGCTTATAAACAGAAAACATGAATTCTTCTTCAACTACATGAAAAAGAATCACATAAGTGAAATTAGGTACCTTATTTTTGTTTTTGTCCTATGAGACAAAATAACAAAGGGCTCTTCATTAGTGCTATGTGGGAGGGGATGGTGCGATCTCTTCTTCTTGGCTATTCAAGGGCATCTAAAGATGCAGGGACCATTTGGCTGGTTAGCAACAGAACTTATTGCTCACAAGAAGATGCACTTTCCTCCTCTGTCCTGTCCCTTAGCTGATGACACTTTTGCCTGCCCCCATCATGGCTCAGGGAGCTGCTTCACTCTCTCCTGAAGGATTGATTGATTTTGCCTCCTCTTTCAGAGTTATCTCCCAAACATACCAGTCGTCTCACCAAATAGGCTATGGGTATGCTTCAGGCTTTTCCTTCTAGAAAATTTCACACTGTTACTAGGACTCCAGAAATCCCCACAATCCCCAGATGTTCCACAGCCTCGGTTTTCCACTGCATTAGCCAGCCAGCCAGCTTGCCATAATTAAATACCCTCTTAATTCCTTTCTATCTGATGGAAACTCTTTTACCTCATAGCAATCTCTTTTCCTGAGTGCTTTCTCTTTTCAAGGTGATTTTACACAAAGGACATCCTTTTTCCACTTAGGACTCACAGTGAAGGAAATGGGGATATCTTGGCTTTAGCTCATAGCCATGACTATGTTATGTAGCTAGGACTCAATCACAAGCTTCACCTTAACCAAAAGTCAGACTGAATGGACCTTTTCCATCATGTTGACCTAATGGATTCTTCATGTCAAATAGGACTTGGCTAGAAACTTGGCAGGATTTATGGCTGTAGGAAGTGCCAAAGCTGAGGGTCCACTGCACTAGAGGAAATCACAGAAACTTTATCTCTAGAGAATTTAAAGCATATAGCAGTATGTGGCATATCTGGGAGCAGCTTATATTTGTATTCCCTTCTCAAAGTCAAATACCATAGCAATGATGACTTGGAATACAAAATTCAATTATTTGTTTATAACTTGTATCAGATGAACCAATAAGAAAAGCCCACCCAGGAATGGTTACTGCAGGCCAATGTTAGGAGCGACTGCAAATGCACAGTGCTGAGTCCCCTGTCCTGGGTCTTCGTTTTCCCATAAAATGTCTATGGTCCTAGTGAAACGCACAATCTGTTTCTGTAAAAAGTAGTTAATACACAGCCTGATGCCATGATGCACTGATGAATTCAGCTTTAGTTATCCTTTCAATATAGATATGAACTTCGGTAACTTTCAATACTGGCTTATACTTAATTGCTGATAAATATCTACCAAGATCAGAATCAGTCCCATTCATTCATTCAAAAAATATTGGAGAGGAGATCTCTCGTTGGCTCAGTAGTTCAGTGCCTGCCTTCGGCCCAGGGTGTGATCTTGGAGTCCTGAGATCGAGTCCTGGGATCCAGTCCTGTATCAAGCTCCCTGCATGGGGCCTTCTTCTCTCTCTGCCTGTGTCTCTGCCTCTCTCTCTATGTCTTTCATAAATAAATAGATAAAATATTTTTTAAAATATTGGAGAGCTTTATATTCTCTGGATACAGTAGTAAAAATAAAGAAATACATAAATAAATAAAGTAAATGATAACAACAACCGCCAAGTTTCTATCCTTATGAGACAAAGTTCGTGCTTCATGGAACGGTCCATTCCAGGGGAGAGACAAGTGATAGCAGATAAATTAAGTGCATTTGTAAGTAGTCTTTTCAACAGTGCTGAGTGCTGTGAAGGGAATCATGACGCAAGGATGGTGGGTTGGAGGAAGAGGAGTGACAGGGACATCTGAGGACAGAGATCCTGGATGTGGAACTTGCCTGAAGGACTCCAGGAACTGCAAGAATTCTGGCGGGTATGGAGGGCAGTGAACCAGAGTGAGGCCAGCAGGAGATGAGAACAGAAAGAAAGGGGAGAGTCAGGCCAGGTAAGCATCTTGGCTTTGAGACTACAATCATATTCAGAACGCCAAGCAGTATCAGCTCTTTAATGGGTTAGAGTAGACATTCTAAAGTAAACTGAAACCTAAGCAATTTAGGATTCTTAGATGAAGTGTAAGTTACAAATGAAATCAATATTTAAAAATAACTATATAGCACCAAGAATATGCCAGACCAGTTGGGTGACTGGGTATTTCAGGTTGACTTCTACTAAAGTATGTCTTCTCTGTATGGTAAGACTTGCAGCAGTCACTTGCAATGTTATATTCTGTTTGGGTGCAGGCTGCTGGAAGTCCATACAACCATTGTGGGTTCTCCTCTGTACACACCTGCGACCCTGCAATACTTCAGTCTGCTTTGTTCTCTGACATAAATGCAATGGCTCTCTGATTAATGTAAAACCCAAGGCAGCCCCGGTGCCGCAGCGGTTTCCGCCTGCAGCCCGGGACATGATCCTGGAGACCTGGGATCGAGTCCCACGTCGGGGTCCTGCATGGAGCCTGCTTCTCCTTCCTCCTGTGTCTCTGCCTCTCTCTCTCTCTCTCTCTCTCTCTCTGTCTATCATAAATAAATTTAAAAAAATCTTTAAAAAAACCCCAGGGCTCAGCGGTTTAGCGCCTTCCTTTGGCCCAAGGCACGATCCTGGATTCCCGGGATCGAGTCCCACGTTGGGCTCCCTGCATGGAGCCTGTTTCTCCCTCGTCCTGTGTCTCTGCCTCTCTCTCTCTCTCTCTCTCTCTCTCTCTCTGTCTATCATGAATAAATAAATAAATAAATCTTTAAAAAATGTTTTTCTCTTCATGGGAATTTACTAGAAATACTTAAGAGTATATAAGAGGTAAGGGGGAAAACATGAAACAAGCCAAAGGCAATGATAAAGGTGTTACAAGGGGCACCAAGCAGTCCACAGTGTAAAAAGGCAGAAAGGTGGAGGATATTGCTGGGGATGTGAAATATATGTGGATTTTCTTTCATATTCCACAAGTCTAAATACATTTTTTAAAAATCTAGTAACTCAATTTAGCAGAAAACTGTGAATACCTCCTAAAGTATAAGAATCTCTGTCACTAAATCAAGGGTTTTAAGGGTTCTAAAAATATTTTTACTGTCTATTTCTTAGGTTTAATCTGTAACTAAAAAAAAAAAAAAGAGGCAAAAGTGAGACATTAAGCACAAGAGGATGCAGAGGCACACTGTCATTTTGTACACGTCTAGCCATTTATATTTATGCATACGTGCACATGTACACATTACTATTTGATTTTTAAAATTTCAGTTTATGTATGCATATAAATAACACATAAATATATATGCATCGATCACGGTGTAAACACAGCTATTTATAAATCAAAGGACTAAAAAATTAAAAACTTTTCCTTTCTCATTCAAGCATCATCTCAGCTCATCTTTACGAGAAAGTTCTCACCAACTCTGTCAGGGAAGGGCTCTCCATATTGTCTAATGCAATATATAAACACAGCTGTAGGCTAACATTGAGACGATGTTTAAAGAGCAATATATAAATCTTGATTTTTCTCATTTCATGTGGTGGGATGACCAAAATGAATGCGTTAGTCTCTTCCAATTCTATTATATCACTTGCACTTTATTGTAATTATCCCCCCCAAAAATCATGAAATTCACAAGAGTGAACGATGATTCCCAGTTCTCCCTAGTGGCAATCTGTGAGGAGGCCAAGTGTTTTTTGTTTCTCCCCTGAATGCATATAGTTCTCTCCACTGCATTTGTCTACTGGGCCATCGATGAAATACCAGGAGAGAATACACACAGGCCTCAGAGTCACAGCCAGACAGGAAATGCTTCACTGCAATCTCAAGTTTTAGGTTGAGAGTGTGAAATTGTCATCATTATCATGAGAATGAAAGTGGGTTGTAGAGCAGACCTGCTGAGCAGTACCCCCAGCAGGTGGCAGTTTTTGGAAACAATCACAGCACTGGAAGGATTCTCACAATGGTACTCCTTCAGCATCCCACTTTCAGACAACCCAACAAGGACAGGACAAGGAACAAAAATCCTTTCCCTTTGCTCAAGCTCACCAGGAAAGAACCACGTCTTCTGAGTTTTAGTTCCTCCAAAATCAGAATATTCTTTGGCTCTCTATCAATGTGTGCTTTTGGAAATTCATGGTACTTTCATCAGTCTGTTGTACAAGTGGAACTCAATAATCAGTGTCAATGGTACTCCATGAACAACCAGTTTGTTTTTATTTTATGGGCCCAGTTAGTATAGGGTTAAATCTTGCCAAGAGTTTTGGGATCACAGTTTCAAACTGAACAGTGACCAGTAAGTAGGAGTCAAATATCCAAATCAAAGCTGAAAATATTTCCTCTTGATTTGACTTTTCCTTCTGGGTTTCTTATTTCCTCCATTTGTGAAGCATATTTTTAGTCATACAAGTTTCAGATCTTGTTTTGCCTTGACTTCCCTTCCTTTACCTAAACCATCCCCAAATCTATGGCTGAAACCCAGAGAAGTGATGCCCCTTTAAGAATGACGAATTGAGGGGGGGAAAAAAAAGAAAGAAACACATCTAGGAATGACATAAAGACTTAAAAATAAAAATGGTAGTGGTCCTTAAAAATCAGGAGCTTTCTCTCACTTTTTAAAAATTCTTTATTTAAATTCAATTTACTTAACTTATACTGTATTGCTAGTTTCAGGGGTAGAATTTAGTGATTCCTCAGGTGCACATAACACCCAGTGCTCATTCCATCATGTGTCGCCTTAATCCCGGGCACCCAGTTACCCCATCTCCCCACCCCTCTCCCCTCCAACAACCCTCAGTTTGCTTCCTAGAGTTAAGAGTCTTTTATGGTTTACCTCCCTCTCTATTTTCATCTTATTTTATTTTTGCTTCTCTTCTCCTATGTTCATCTGTTTTGTTTCTTAAAGTCCACATATGAGTGAAATCAAATGGTATTTGTCTTTCTCTGACTGACTTACTTGCTTAGCATCACACACTCTAGTTGCATCAGAGGGAGCTTTCATTTGCTGCAGCAGAAAAGGGAAGTCAATGATCAGTTTATAAAGGGAGCACTATTATGGAAATAATATTTAAAGAATACTAGACCAACATCAGGGTTAACGATGACTATGACAGTACAAAAATGTCCTCAGGTCATTAGTACATTCATTCACACCAGAGAAAGAGACTAGAACTCACCCAAGGTTGAAGACAGTGGTGACAAGATGAGTCCCTTATGAAAACTATTACAGAGGAAATTTACAGCTTCACAATCAGTGAAACCTGAGCTTGCTGGGGATGGATTAAAACTACATCTAAATTTTCATACCTTCATGACTAAATGAATGATGGCATTTACTCAATTGTCAGGAAACCTGAGAAATTACTTTGGTTGTAGGTTTACGGAGTTTGATGGGACATTTAAACATTTGCGTTATGAAAATTGCTCTTGACAAAATTATAAACTGTAGCCTCCCTGTAAAATAGATGCTTTCCAGGCTCTTATTAACTATATCCTCCTCATGAAAATATTATTTAACTTCAGTTTCTTGATGTAAATTTGCAGACTCCTCCAATGTTGATTCCTCTCCTGCTACTCAACATTTAACGTTTTCTCTTAAAAACTATAAAGTTTACTCTATTTAAAATACCAAACCAACAAACATGTTTCCATTACTTCTATTTCAAACTGGTTTATCAAGATGGCTTAAGTCTATGTACCTTCTGAATTTTCTTGAATGAAATCTATCAACCTAAAATAGAATTATTCAATGCCCCTAGTAATCCACTGCTCTTTAAATGTAATGATAATATTCAGGTGTTGGTCTCCAATAGGGAACTTATACTATGGTTCTGACTGATGTGAGTTTTCTGGTAATAAACCTGATTATAACTGGAGTTACTGGTCTTATTTCAGTGGGTCATAAAAGATGAGAGATTTGATAATGATTTTAAGGAATTACTAAAAATATCACTTATAAGTAAAGTTTTTCACAATATAAAAGAAATTATAGAGCTTATATGGTCTGCAGTCACTAAAATTAAATTCTTTTTTAATATATGTATTGCATACCATACCTTAAAGTTAATGTGCATCCATCAAGGACTAACATTTTGTAATACTTTTTAATGCCTGTATTAGCAATATCAGTTAATTTTAAATTTTAAATTTTGCATCAATGGCATAAAACATCATATATAACACCTTACAAAACCTAATTTTCATTTCCAATTATATTATTGAGCTTTATCCATCTAAAATGCTGTATTTTTTTCCTTTTTTGCTTGTTGATTTGTAGGAATTTAAAAATATATTTCAATTTTAAGTCCTTTATCAGCTAAATGTGTTGGAAACACATTTTGTAGCTTGACTTTTCATTTTTTATGGTTTAATTTTTCATCCAAAAGTTTTTAATTTCAACATAGTCAAATTTGTCAATTATTTCCTTTATAGCAGTGTGTTTATGACTTTATTAATAGAAATGCATAATACACTTACATTTATGTAGTTACGGATACATTTGAATTTTCCACCATCTCATTATTTGTTTTCCATTTTAATATTTTACTCTTTTCCTAATTTGTGATGGATTAGTAAAATTTCTTAGGGTGCCTCCCCCTTTTTCCCTTATCAGCCTTAGAAACTCTTTCTATCCCCCACTATACAAATGTCCATTTAGTTGACAAATACATTTAATCACTTATGCATGTATCTCTCCCTTACTTTTCATCTTCTCTATTAAAGACGAATGAGGTTTCACATTAAGAAGTACTGTTCCAGTGGCCTCCTGTCTGATCCCTGCCCTCACATTGTTTTATTCCACTATAACTTATAGACTACTGCACAGTAAATGTCTTAAAGCACAGCAATGGCCATATATCCCTTTAGACCAAAAAATAAGCATACAACATGAAACCTTTCATGCTTCACCACTGCCCATTGCTTATAAAAGAAATCTTGAATTCTGAATCTTGCCATCCAAGAACCTTCATAAACTAATCACAAAGTCTAATGAAACATTTATCAATTCTCCCATTAAATCCTCTCCTTAAACTGCATTGGTTTACTCTTGAATATATTTGCTTTCATTTCTTTGTTTGCTTCATATTCCTTATTTGAAATACCCTTATTTTTCAATTCATGTTTTAGAACCCTAGCTACCTTTTGAATCCTATTTTGTCTTACTTCTGTCATGGAGCTTTCCTAGGTCAGAGCAGTGAAAAGAGATGTCTCTTTACCTTGTTTTCCTTTAAAATTTGTTCTTCGCTGTCTTTTGAAAATTAATCTCTCTGATTGGATTATAATCTCCTTCAGAGAAGGAGCCATAGCTTATAAATCATAGCAGTCCTCTCCCATCCCTCCCTAAACTCATTCATAGCAAAGTGACTACTTAAAAATGGTTGGGTCAATAAATCAATGCCTTATACATATACACAATAGTCCCCTTTATCCCTGGTTTTGCTTTCTGTGATTTGAGTTACCCAACTATGGTCCAGATGCAGGTGATCCCCCTTAGCACACGTCATCAGGAGGTCAATAGTAGTTTAAGGTACGTCATACTTCCTATGTCATTCACCTGACTTCATTTCATCATGTAGGCATTTAATCATCTCAGATTATCACAAGAAGAATGGTGAGCATAGTACAATAAGGTATTTTGAGAAAGACAAGACTGCATTCACATAACTTACATTAGTGTACTATTATAATTGCTGTATTTTACTAATAGTTATTATTGTTAATGTCTTTCTGTACCCCTTTATCAATTCAACTTCATCACAGTAAAAAACTGAATATACATAGGGTTAGGTACTATCTTTGGTTTTGGCATCCACTGGGGGTCTTGGAAAATATCCTCCACGGGGAAGGGGACTACTGCCATCTTTTACAATCTCCAAGGTGGGCACTTACACCAGACTACACGTTGGTCTGAATATGTCCAATGTATTAACTCATTTCATCCATAAAATAATGCTTTTTGGCTCTGCCATTACATTGTTTTATATATGATGAAGGCACAGAAATGTTAAAAAGAAAAAAGACACTAACTGAGATATAGAACCAAGTCCTGATAATCTAGTTTCAGAGCCTGTATTTGTAATGACTACATTATTTCCTCATGCATCATGTCTTTTGAATCTTAAACAAGCAAGGTGTTAAAGTACTGATTTTTAAATTTTTTTAAAAAATAATTTAAATCCAATTTGTCAACATATAGTATAAAGATGGGAAAACTTATACCAAGATAGGAAGACCGGTTGAATTCCTCCAAGGATGAAAGCCTGGGCCTGGTGGGGCGGGGGTGGGAGGCAGGCTGGGTAGGAGGATGCTAAAAACAAAGAAAGAGCTAAAAGAGAGATTCTATATGTTTGTCTGCTATTTTTTTTTTAAGTCACCTATGTGTGGGAAATGCCTTTCTCAGTCTTCACTCAGATACCCTTTCCCATTTGTTTTCTGTTCATCTAAATCATAGAGAAACATATCCTAAATATCTACAAGAAAGTCTTGGTTCTCAAGAACTGGAAGCCAGACAGTGAACCAGAATCATCCGTTTATTCTGATACAGTGAAAACTTCAACACAGTTGCAACACTGCAAGTCTGAAAACTCAACGAACAGGAGAGCAAAACAGAAAAGAAAAACACAAAATGAGAAGGTTTGCAACTTTCCTTCCCTCCTTCTAAAGCCTCAGGAACCTAAGGCCGATGCTGGGTTTTGTTGGTGATTAAACCCATGAAGAGATCTCTCATCCATGTGCTTGGTTATAAATAAATTCTTGCCCCCAAAGAGGTCAAAAACAGGGCCTCAAAGTACCCTTTCGAACAAGTTTTGCAGCCTTTCAGGTACACAAATATTATATAGTAACAAGTGATTAAAAAGAAATCAGGAGTAAAAGAAAATGTCAAGATCCAAATGAAACGGTATTGTGAGCATAGGCACCTGCAAGCCTGAGGCCCTAATACCCACTCAGCAGCAAAACAGAAGCATCTAACCTCCTAGCATGAAAAAGACTTGAGAGCTCCAGGAGTTCCAAAGGCAGAGAAGAACTAGCTTCTAGGATGACTGCTTTCTACCGTCTAAAGCTCCCATAAAAAGCACTGTCTTTGGCAAGGGTTTTTACTCAGAAAGAAAGTTAATTTCTTTGGAAAAAGTACACAGTGTTTCTTATTCACTTTACATTTTTTTCTATCATTTCCCCCAATTTAATTTTGGCTGCTGTTTGAAAAAATGTACTGGCTTTCTGTGTCGAGCTACATAATTCAATTTGGGTGCTTCGTTGTAGTATTATTTGAATTTTATGGTTTAACCTGACCTTTTCTCTTGGGTCAACACTTTGGGCATTGTTTCTATCAAGTAGCAGCAGCAATCTTGACTTTCAATAAGAATAAATAGCATCTTAAGTTCTTATTAGGGTGTCCACTGTTCTGAGGCATTTATAAATGTTAACATAGTTTAAACCGCACAGAAACCCAATGAGGTAGGCAATATAATCGTCTCTCCTTACAGAATGTGACTCGCAGAAAAATTAAGTAACTTAGGAAAGTTTGGCACAATACTAAACTGTGGCTATAGTTTGCTAAATTAGCTTCCTACCTCTGCTGTTGCCCTAAACTATTGTGTACACTGCCATCAAAATAATCATACTAGGGATCCCTGGGTGGCGCAGTGGTTTGGCGCCTGCCTTTGGCCCAGGGCGCGATCCTGGAGACCCGGGATCGAATCCCACGTCGGGCTCCCAGTGCATGGAGCCTGCTTCTCCCTCTGCCTGTGTCTCTGCCTCTCTCTCTCCCTCTCTCTCTGTGACTATCATAAATAAATAAAAATTTAAAAAAAAATAATCATACTAACAATTTCATGACACATTTGATGGATTCTGTTTGCATACAGGTAAATTCTAACTGCATCAGGCTAGCATACAAAGCCTTCCACACAGCCCTACCCAGCTTCTCCACCTCTCCACACTTCCTTATATTCAAACCAAACCCTCTAGAGACTCACAACGACTTGCCAACATTCTTTTTTTTTCTTTTTTAAAAAAAACAGCTTTATTAAGGAGGCACGAACAAAAATTGTGCATGTTGATGGTGTACAACTTGATGTTTTGATATAGATGCATAAATTGTGAAATGATCACTGTAATCCAGATAATGAATCTATCCATCACCTCAGAGTGTTCATTTTCCTCTTCTATTTTGTGGTTGTTGTTGTGGAAACACCTAAGATCTACTGTATTAGCAAATTTCAAGTATATAATACAGTATCCTTAACTATAGTCACTATTCTGTACATTCAAAATTTTTCTTTGTTCTTTCCAGATGTCCTGGCATCTGAACAACCTGATAACTTTCTCCTGTCAATGGCATACTTAGTTTTCAAGGAAAGAAATTTTGGGTAGATCAAACTTATCTGCTCAGCATAAAGCCTTGGCTTCTAATTATACATATATGATCCATCATTCCCTCATTCCCACATTCTAAAATTTGCACCATAGGTATATCTGCATTCATAATAATGTTATGTACAAATATTATATATTGCAGAATCATGCTACTAGCAAAATATTCGAAGTAATACCAATACCTGTTGATGAGGAAACTTAAACTATGACACAACTACACAATGGACTAAGAAAGCTTTCTAGGTACTGATATGAAAATATGTGTAGGTATACATTTTGTGTGAGAAGAAAAAATAAAAAATATATAGTCATATTTTTTGGATCTCTGTAAGAAATACTAGAACTAAAAGGAAGGACTTTAAAAATTGGCTTCTGCTACAGGATTGAGGATTAGGGTCTATCAAGATGAGGGTAGAAGACAAGCTTCTCTATTTATAAATTGTGTGCCACTAATACTCCTTCCTTATCTGGCAAGGAATATTAAAATGTGACCAACATATGGTTTATGTTTCACAGAGATATTTTTGCTTTTAAAAGAAAATTTAGGGCAGCCCGGGTGGCTCGGCAGTTCAGCGCCGCCTTCAGCCCAGGGCATGATCCTGGAGACCCTGGATCGAGACCCAAGTCAGGCTCCCTCCATGGAGCCTGCTTCTCCCTCTGCCTGTGCCTCTGCCCCCCCCCCCCCCTGTCTGTCTGTCTCTCATGAATAAATAAATAGAATCCTTAAAAAAGAAAGAAAGAAAGAAAGAAAGAAAAGAAAATTTAGGGGCACCTGGGTGATTCAGTTGGTTAAGGTCTGCTTCGGGTTCACCGCTCAGCAAGGAGTCTTCTCCGTCTCTCTTTCCCTCTCCCTCTCCCTGCGCCCCCCCCATCTCAAATAAATAAATAAAATCCTTTTTTTTTTAAAAGAAAATTTATATGGACAGCAGTTAAAGATTCGTGGTCACATCTGTGTTTTAGAATGGTTAACTCTGGCAGTGGAGTGTAGAATAATCTGATGAGGAAAAGACTGAGGGAGGGTGATCCCTTAGCTGTCTTCCCTCTAATTAACAGTTGATACACATTAAACAACTTTGAATGACAAGCACTCTCTCACTTAATCCTCACACCAACACCATGTGGTGGCTCTTCTTATTATTTCCATTTTACGGATGATGGAACTGAGGCTCAGGGAAACTGTCTACTAGCCTAGCAGAACCATGGACAGCATCTGCATGAGGAAGGAGCAGGTGTGGGAGCAGGAGGAAGGAGGGGGAAGGGTTGACACTTAAAAGAAATGGAGAGACTGGATTCTGAAGAAGACAATCAGAAAGGGAATGAGGTAGAGACTGAAGCATCCCAGTGACTAAGAGTATTGGAATGGCCTAGAAAGGGACAAACAAATCATGTAGGATTTAGATTTTAACTATTCCTAAGGGAAAAAATTAAAGACAATGTATAGCAGGCTGAATTAAAATATCCCTAAAAATGAGACACCAGCTCCTTGGTGGTCTCTGTTGCAATCTAGATGCCATAGGACTTGCTATAAGGCTTCTGTTTCTCCTCACTCTTTCCATATTTATCTGTCACGTAGGTTCTCATATATCAAAATAACATTTCTATTCTGGAAATACATTTTTTATGACTAAGAAGATACATGGGAAAAGAGACGACTCACCTAGTATTTCAATGAAATAATGATAGCCTTGTAACTTTACAGTATTTTTCATATGTCACAATCATAAACCATCAAATTGAACATGACAGTTTTATTTTAAAATCTCTGCTTAGATACAAGTCCTTCTTTAAAATCCTTCAACATGCCTTCGGAAAAAATAATAATATAGAAAGCTTTCTAAGGAGCTTATTTTTACTAGAAGCCATATCTCTGATTCATCTTGGACACATTGGACTATAGTGTCAATATACTTTTAAGACATACTGCTGTAAAAACCATATCAAAGGGGATAGAATCCTCCCTGCAAAAGAGATTTTATCGGCATCTCAGCCAGGTAATATTGATGATATCTTTGAAATGTATTTACCAGATAGAGGTCACAAATTTTTCCTTGTTCAAAAACATAAAACCAGAGTTTTCCATAGTTGTGTACAATTCACACTCTTTTGGACATGAAGGAATAATCCAGTTCTTCTCAATATGTGTTATGATAGAAAGTGCTCAATAATTAGTTGACTGCATAGAGTCCTAACTGCAGTTCCATCAGCAGAGAACTTAATAGATGCTAGACACTGGAAAATACAATGATGAGTAAATCCTGACTTAAAGGAACTTGCAGCCTAGTGGGGCAGACCAGCACGCAAAAAAATAAATTTCTCAGTAGAAAGCACTATGATGTTGATATTCTCAGGGAGGTCTGTGACAAAAAGGGACATCTGACATAGCCTGGGGAGGAAAGGCTGAACACAGGAAGAGAGATGGAGTCAACAAGGCAATATCAGAGTCAAAAAAGCAGAGCAATGTCCAATATTCCTCAGCCTTCCATACACTCAAAGTGCAATACTCCTTATCAGTCATGTTATCTGTCATTACTGGAATAGGATTTAAATGCTTCATTCTTGTATGTTAAGTGTGTATATTCTTTTGTCTGCATCATATTTTTGATGGATTGAGGACCTGTGAAATTAATCCCTTGTTTATTCAATCACTAACCAGCTGAGTGATACTGGACAGCTTTCTGAGCCACTTGGGCTTTCTTATACTCTCCTGTAAAATATAAATGGAATTTAACTAAATCACTATTAAGAGTCCTTTTTAAATTTTTTTAATACACATCCTTTTAAGACAAAAAAACATTGTGATGTGTTGTGGATACATCTGAAATCACAGGCGCATTTCTACCTTTTATTGTTCAAATTTAAGAATAAGTAAGAATAATGATATGATAATTTTTATAAGAATTTTTCCTACATTTTTCCTATAATCTATTTTAACTATAAAAACATAAAATGCTATAAACATGCAAAGAAGAGAGAAAGTCTTCCACCAACTGGAAATAACTATAATTATTAAAATAACCAACATTCTATATAAATTCTTTCTTCAGGTACATGGATAGAAGGATAGGTAGTCAGAGTTAGTTTTATAAAAATGAGACATATTCAGTGATTCTGTTTATAATAAGCACAAAATATTCATTTCACTCTTCCATTTTAACAATATAGAAGTAGCAGTTTGTACCAGATTAGTCATATTTGAACATATCAACTTCTATGGCATAAATTTGCATTCTGCTCCTAACTGACTAAATTATCTAAAGATCAATGGATTTGGGCAGCCTGGGTGGCTCAGCGGTTTTAGCGCCGCCTTTAGCCTTGATCCTGGAGGATCCTGGAGACCTGGGATCGAGTCCCACATTGGGCTCCCTGCATGGAGCCTGCTTCTCCCTCTGCCTGTGTCTCTGTCTGTCTGTCTCTCTCTCTCTGTGTCTCAAATAAATAAATAAATAAATAAATAAATAAATAAATAAAATCTTTAAAAGAAAAAGATCAATGGATTCAATATTTACTTACCAAGTCCTTTTAGCATAGATTCTCTATTCCTGAGGTTAGAAGACCCTCCACATGTTTCAGTGGACCAGATTTTATTGCCAAGTTACTTAAGAAGCATTTGCAATGTATTCCTTGAGTTCTTACATCCTTGGATACAGCCACATGTCTTTATATTCATTGACTATTTGGCTGAAATAAATTTCTTGGTAAATGCTTGATTCTGTGAGACCTTCTGGACACCGTGCTAATTATGCAGATATTGAGTCTGGCACTGATCCTTTCCCTGTCATCTCCATTTATTGTTTGGCAGGATTTTGTATTTCATTATTATTTTTCAAGAATTCTTTCTAGGT
Organism: Vulpes vulpes; assembly: GCF_048418805.1. Lineage (NCBI taxonomy): Eukaryota > Metazoa > Chordata > Mammalia > Carnivora > Canidae > Vulpes > Vulpes vulpes. The sequence continues at coordinate 50,446,173 of NC_132784.1, read as the reverse complement.
GTTACAATTCCTAAGATCCTTCATGTTTCAGAAGGTGTGTCTGTTGCCCTGACAGTTGGATAATGATTTGGTCAAGCATGGTATTTTTGGGGTAGCTTTTCCTATCACTCAGAACTCTGTAGGTATCAATAAATATTTTTCTGGAGCCCAAAGTTTTATTAAAATATTTGAGACTCATCTGAATGATCACATTCTAAATAATTTTCTTTTCTGTTTGGAAATCTGAAGCACTCCAAATATTTATTTTTTAAATATTGTTTCAGAAAAAAGTTGAAATATTATATTTAATAACTGAACATAGAAGTAATATTCTTAAAATCAGGAACATGATGATTTTATTATATATGTAATATATATGTATATATATATATGTACATAAAATTCCTAGCAAGTTCGTTAATCGAGAAGAAAAGAAAGACCAAATAAGAGTTTCAAAGATGTAACAAAAATCAAAACTGCCATTATTTATGGAAATTTAATTACCTATATTTAAAAAGCCAAATGAATCATAGCAAATTATTATAATATAGAGATTTCAGCAGGTCACCCAACCATAAAATGAATACATGGCAATCAACTGCTTTCCAATTCACCAGCAACAAGATGGAGAAAATGTGAGAGCAAAATATATGTTTTATAATAGCACTGAAAATATAAAACCAGAATAAATCTAAGAAAAGAAATTAAGACTATTATGGAGAAAATATCTAGCTTTTTGGAAAGACACTGAAGTCCTAAGGAAATGAGATATATGAGCAATATAACGATTCACATTGATTCACCTCACACTAATCTATAAATGTAATTTCAACCTAACCACGAGATATTTTGTGCAACTCTGCTATTCTAAAATTGTGGCAGATGCTAAAGAAGAACAAGGTAAAAGGGTTTTTCCCTTTCTGATATGAAGACTTGTAATAATTAGGACTGGTATTGGTGCAGTAATAAACAAAGGGACAAGTAGAAATTATTATGAGCTCATAAACTGGAACACACACATGTGGAATACTGATATATGACCGATCTGGAATTCAGAACAAAGGAATAATAGCTACTCATAAATGGTATTGGGAAAATTGGTTATTCATATGAAAAAAAAAAAGAACAAGTTTTATTCCAAAACTCCCCAGGGTCCCCTCATCTTCTGGTCTCCAAGCATCTGCTGGTAATCAAACTTTTCCATCAAAGCATAAAAATCATTGATTTAGGAATTATAAAAGGAAGATAATTTCCTTGACTTTCAAACCGAGGAAAAAATAAAGAATGGAAATAAAGCAGTTTATTTCATAAGAATCTAAGCTATAAGTTTAGAAGGTTAGAAGGAGGTTAGAATTCACTATGACTTAAATTTAAGTACTTGTCCAATGGGTACTAAAAACAAAATAGTTATCTTGTCCATATGCAACATATTCTAATATGGACTTCTCATATTCATCATTTAAATAAAACAATTACTGAAGTTTTTTCCCTGTGGTTATCAGGTTAATGATGATATTTGCATGAAATGAACCTATTCCATTTTTATTCTTTTGTATAAAAGTGACATAATATTTAGTACCTTAGTTTTATTCAATTTGACCAAAGAGAAAAATCCATATTAGCCATGCCTTACTCTGTATGTAGAAGACAGGATAAGCCACAAATTAAGATGAAGGGAAATTGTCAGAACACCTTTTGAGTTAATACTGAAACTATGTTAGTAATGAAGAATATCATAAATAAATTCATTTAAATATAGGTAGTTGAAAATTTACAATAAATCTGAAACACCTTCCTCATAATGTAGAGGACTGTTTTGCTTCAGTAATTGCTTATTTTTCTCTGGAGGAGGATAAATTTGAGTTAACATAACTAAACCTATGATATCTCTCTCTCTTTTTATTTTTAAAGAACAGACTTATACTGTTATTTTTCCTAATCTCCTTCAGTGTCACAAATGTCACCTTTCAAAATAACTGTGTTCATTTGATCCCCAAAGAACATTAAAATTGATGGTTTCTCATAAAGCTGTTTTCTGAGAAAACAATGCATATATTTATGAATATCTAACCACCACTGAAATTCTACTTTTAAAACAATTTTATTTCCATAAATATCTTAAAGCTATTAACAGTGAATACTCATCTACAAAATATTGCCTAATTTTCTAAGGAAACCATTATCTAAACTTAATAGGCTAGATTTTTGTATGGTTACATACATTCTGAGCAGCATTGGTGGGCAAAATTTTTATTTTTACTTTAAAAAAATGAAAAAATGCCCTTTTTTGGTTAACAGATATCATAGAATGCAGAATAACGGAAGTATTGCTATGTGGACTGAAATGATATTAAGTACTCTGCCAATACGTCTTGATAAATGCTCTTCTTCCACCACAGCATTGACTGTAAAACTGGAAGAAAGGCTGACATACAAAAGTGTGCTCTCAAGTATTAACAAATTTTAATAGAAATCTAGGAGATGTACATTTAAAAGAAACAACTAAATGTGTTCAACATAATGACAGCATTTGAGAATGAAAATACTATGATATGAGTAAAGAAGAGAGGGGAAAAAAATACAGATGGGTGGTAAATTACCCCCTGGTAAATCCAGGGGTTTAAATTGTGAAATAGAGGAGAGATCCCATGAGAACAAAAGGAATGAGAATAACATTGGGAAAAGAGGGGCAGATGGAGAAACAAAATGATCTGAATGTGCTGGATGTCATGAGGTCTATTTGCTATTGAAAGCATATGTAATACAAGAAGCAAAATATGGACTGAGACACATGCTGAACTCATTATCTTGATGAGAAATTAGCTCCTCTTCTACCAATGAGAAAAGTGACTAGCATAAGCAGAGGCAAAATTAAGTTCTGTAATACTCTCCATTTCTATTTTATTATACGCCAAAACTCTGAATTGGAAATGACTGCATGATTAATCTCAAACCATCTAAGATAAGTTTCCATGTAATTTCTATTGGCTAAATGTACTTGGTAGATGACACTGCAGTTTAACCTATTTAAGTCTGGGACAAATAGTATGCCCTAAATAAAAACCACAAAGAAAATTAACAAATTGCTGGGGCATCTGGGTGGCACAGTTGGTTAAGCATCCGAATCTTGGTTTTGGCTCTGGTCATGATCTTCTGGTTGTGGGGTCAAGCCCCACACTGGGCTCCATGCTCAGTGTAGAGTCTACTTGAAATCCTCTCTCTTTTGCCCTCTTCCCCTGCAGCTTGTGTTCTATCTCTGAAATAAATACATCTTGGAAAAAATTAACAAATTTTCACGTGTTTATATCTCAAACAAAAAAAATTTTTTGCTTCTTTACCAAATTATCATAACAAAAGTATTGAGTTTATTAGTGGCAAACTAAGAAACTAAATTTGGCAAACATTTCAATGGTCTCAGCTTAAATTAATATTAAACTATAAAATCAGTAGGTTAATCCATTTGTTGAAGCATGTGTTTCAACAAGTCCTCCAGCTGATTCTGAATCAGATGGAATGCACTGGTTTAAGGAAGTGTTTTAGACTTGGGTTGACTTCTAGTCAATATGGCCTTAACATTCCCCTCTGCTTGACTAAACATCACACAGTTTTCTGACTATAGGCCCCTGATCTCCTCTTTCTTAGAGTATTTGCTTTAGAAAACTTTCAGTTGCACTTTCTCTCTCAATCTCTTTGAATTGTAGATCTCCTCCCAGCCTCTTGAGAGTGGTACAACCAGGAATCTTTCTCAAGGATGTGGGAGCCATCCATTTGAAACATGATCTTTAAGAAAGGTAGGGTCCCTATCGCCAATCTCCATGGGAGGATAGGGGTGGAACTCCATAAGCACTAATTAGCAAACACAGGTCTAATCACACTGACCAATGGCCTGCCTCTCTAACACTCTGAGTGTTGTTTTTTTTTTTTTTCCTAGCCCAGTGCTTAAAAATCCTTCCATTTCTGTACCAGAGGAGAGTTCAATCTCTTTCCTCTATTGCAATAATCTCTTTCTTTGCTGTTTAACTCTATCCAGTGCAATTTTTCTTCAATGCTTTTCATCCTTCCCGGTTCTCCAATCCTTGGTGACTCACTTAGAGCAGCATCTGCTGCCCAGGTTATTCTGCTGACAACCATACTTGACCTGTTCAAAGCCTAAGCACAGCCTCAGATTCACATAGATTCAGATGTCATTGGGGCATGTAATACTACTCAAAACAAAGCCTACTGGTCCCACAAAATGTTACTCCTGCTAAAGTAGAGCTAGTGTCTGCCCAACTCTTGCAACAGAAAAAATAACTCCTCAATCACAGGAAAACATACCACAATACTTAGAAGCAGAGTGCTTTGGAATCAGAGATTGGAACTCCGCTGTTTATTCATGGGGTGATCTTGTTCAGCTTACCACATGGTTTGTGCATCAATTTAGTGTTCTGTGAAGTGGTAATCATATTAATAACAACAATCAAAATGTTGAGTGCTTTTTATATGGTCACATGCATAACCTTATATTACACCAAAATAACATTATGAGGCACCATAATATTTCTAATTTGATAAATGAGTAATGGTTAACAGAGTTACCCAAAGGTACTCAGCCAGAAAATACCAGAGACAAAACACAGACTTAAGCCTCCCCAGTTACAAATCTGATATACTGAAGCTGCAAAAATAATTTTTAAAAATGAGATAATAGAACTGAAGTGTCTAGCATATTTGTTATTATACAAAATTTTAGAGAATTATGATATGTAAAACATAGGAGTACCAAAACTAAATAATACTGAAGTTTAAGAATAAGAGCTTTGGTTTGGATTGTCACTGAAGATTCCACAGGATAGAGAAACATTAAGACTAAACCTGAAAGGGTGGATATGTTGGACTTAATAAACTAAATAGGAAAAGAGGTCTCTCCTGCTTAGTAAGAATAATTTGAGTAAAGATTTAATGGAAGAAAATATAAGGGACAATTGGGGCAGGGAAGGTACTTACTATGTCATGGAGCATTTGTCAGGATCCCTTGCAATTATTGCTTTATGTAGTAGGAGCTGAGACTCAGCAAATACTTGCTCTCCTTTCCAAGTCGATGTCAAATGCCTTAAACTAAGGTCAGTTGCATAAATAAATGAAGATTGCAGAGGCTACAGAGAGGGAACTTCCTCTGGAGGACATAGTTTGGAGTTCATTGAGACATGAAAACCAAGGCCTGGGATGAAGGTATAAAATAGTGCTGACTATGGGAATTGACAAGAAGTAGCCAGCCCCCCCAAATTACAAAGCAATGAAAACAATCATTACTTATTTGGATAGAGGAGTGAAGGAGAAAGAAACCAACGAGGAATTCCAATCATTAAATAAAGGCTAGCATGGGATTTTTGGAGCTTTCAATAATGCCTGGTGTGTTACTACGATTCAGTATAGGCAAACAGTACTCTAATTGACTATATAGTTTTCTTTCATTGCAGATGGCAAGCAGAGTGTGCACACTGTGCACACACATGCACACACAGAAAGAAAAGAAGACAGACAAATAGGATCTGACTATGAAAGAGTCAAAACCGCAGAAATGCAGGTGATTCCTATCAGGTGATCGACACAGCTCTTGATCCCTTTATGCTACTGGATTCATACTATTCTGCTGTTTGGACCTATAAGGGCAATGAAAACTCACTTCTGTCTTCTCCTTTCCTGGAAAGAAGTGATAGCGAATAGCATAATGCAGGCACTGCCAGTTGGTCTAAAGTGATGCTATTTTAATAACTTCCAACAAAGAGATATGTTGAGTAATGTTACATATGTCATGGTTGTGCAGAAGATTAATTAAATGAAAACCCAGGTAGAGCTACGGCATGAATGATGGGCACTTAGATTACAGAGATTCAGTTTTGTCACACTTTACATTTAAATAGAAATTGAAACAAATAAATGCTGGCAAGGAGAACTATTTAGAGTTCCTTAGCATTGCAAACACAGGCAAGATTAAAACTTTCCTTGGGAGAAGTATTGTTACCAACAGTGAGAGTCAGACTGTCCTCCAAGGAATCTTCTGAACAAATGCCAAACGCAGAAATCAAAATTCTCTTTGCACTAATTCACCTTGGTTCAGAAGTCTAAGATGTTATCTAAACCTACTGGGGAGTTAAGTGCCTGTTTACTTCAAAGTTATTTCCTGCTTATATTAATACTTAATATCTTAGGAAATTTTGAATTCTGAAAAGAGTATGTTTAGAGAATATTAATGTTTATAATAATTGTATCTGAGAGAATCTGGAAGAATGGTAAAAAGAAAACCTTTCCTAGAGTAGCCTGAATGCTAGTCTGTGATAGTAATAGTTTCCTTTATGTATCTCAGTTTATGCACCTATAAGATGAAGCACTTCTCCTGAACAGACTTTTATGATTATGCTTATAACCAAGTATAAAGTTCACTAATGATGATTGTTATTTAGGGATATAAAACAGAATCACTAGTTTTGATGAATATGAAGTCAAATCAACAAAAGCTCAGCATTTGCCTTTTTACTTTTTTATTATTTTTAAAAAGATTTTATTTATTTATTTATTTATTTGAGAGAGAGGGAGAGGGAGAGAGAGCATGAGTGGGGTCAGGAGCAGGGGGAGAAGGGGAATCCCTGCTGAGTAAGAAGCCCAATTTAGGGTTTGATCCCAGGATTCTGGGATCATGTATGACCTGAGCTGAAAGCAGACGGTTAACCAACTAAGCCACCCAGGCGCCCCAGCATTTGCCTTTTTAAAGTAGACCTATTTTTTATACAAACAGTAGCCAAATGACTTTCAGTCAAAAGTGTATCTATCCAAGATGCAATTTGGATTATGACTAAGTAATGTAACTGTATGACAAATGCATGAAACAATCTCGCTGAAATGGGTAAGGGAACAGGTGTTGAATTAAGTAACTTTGGAAATGAGTGGAGAGTGTAAAACTAACAACAAAAATAACTATGCATATTTCCCATAAGAGCACAGGTTAATTCTGAAACCACTCTACATGGATACTGGAAACAAACAATGAAATAATAGATGGTGGATGGCAGGAGCCAGGTTTTAATTATCACAGGAGAAGGTTACAGATATGCAAAGATAGGAGGCTAAATACCCATGTCGTGATGGATGATATATGGAGATATCGGTAGGAACTCAATTTTAGCTCAAGACAGATATAAATGGTTACATATAGAAATATTTATAGATAGGCATACATATGTGGGTTAGTATACATATCTATATATCCTTGCTCTGTTAGCAATTTATTATACACATTCTTTTCAATTGCACATAAGACATTCCCAGGACAGACCATATACAGACTCATAAAATAAACCATCATAAGTTTAAAAGAACTAAAATCATACAAAGTATGTTCTAAGACTACAGTAGAATGAAATAAGAAATCACTACCAAAAGATATTTGGCAGATTTTTATATGACTCAGCAATTCCACTCTTAAGGATGTACCCAAGAAAAATCAAAACATATATCCACACAAAAACTTGTACATGGATGTTGATAGTGGCATTACTTATAGTTGCCAAAATAATGGAACAATCCAAATGCCCATCATCTGATGAATGGATAATTAAAATGTGGGATACCCATAAATGGAGTATCATTTGGCAACACAGAGGAATGGGATACAGACACATGCTACAGGATTGATGAACCTTGGAAACACTATTGTAAGTGAAGGACAAGATCACATGAAAGGAGAATGTTTAAGAATACTTTCTGTTAAGGGGTCATGAGAACTTCAATAGTTGGAAAGTATGGTTTATTCCATTTTTTTTGGTTATGTTTAGTTTGCTTAATCTCACAGAATTTTCAAGTTATTAATTTTCAATAATTTATTCCATCACTTCAGTTCTTATGCAGACTTGTCCAATTTGATCAAAATATAACAAAGTCACAAAACGAGTATGTTTCTGAAACACAAAGCATCTCCTACATCCCAGAACACACAAGTCACCTCTGAAGGCACACAGGCATGGATAAAATTTGTTGTAATAGGACTAGGCTTCTGCTCTTATACATTTGTAGGTATCAGCTCTTCACTATCCCAATTGCTGAAAAACCGAGATGGATGTTGAGAAAACACTGGGGATAGTAAGCATAAGCAATGGGAATAACATGAGATCAATTTCCCTGTCAATATTTTGCTTTTAGGTCATGTTCATTTAATGCAGTTGCATATTATGTTTGTATGTTTCTTATAGGTCAGATGACTATAACCAATACTGCAAAAAAAAGAGATTTTATGGAGTTATCAACAGCACAAATGTTATTGGTGCTGACAAAGCAATATTTTCTTGGCTCAGTTACAAAAACACATAAATGAAACAAATAAAACCAAAGAGATGGGGGAAAACAACTTTATGTAGAGAAAAAAAATGTTTTCCTTTGGTGGCAGATCAATATCTATAGTGTCTGAAAAAACCAGTAAAGTAAAAATATTTTTAGCCATCAAATAAAGCATTTGTTTTGAAATCAAAGTAGAAAGGTTTGGATAAACCCAATAGATCATTTCTATGACATGTATTATCACACTACACCATTTTTAAAGAGTTTAAATTTAGAATTCTTTCTTCAGATGATAAGGCAATACATGACTTTAAAATGAGGTCTATGTTTTGCTTATTGTTTTGTTTTCTAAAAAATAACTGAGAACCACTCATGGAACGTAAACATTAAAATATATCAATATAAAATTTTCAATCAAATATTTCAATTATTGTGACTTTATCTAATTTCTTATCCATATTTCATAAAATAATCCTTTTAGATCAAGATGCTGCCTCTCTCCCTACTGCTTCCATTGTTTACTCTGTGTCATCTGTGGAAGATGCAGAACTTTATTGAACCAATACTCAGGATTTTATTTGTACCTGTGGTGTATATAATACCACTAATTTTTAAGTGATATAGTTATGTGTTTATATTTCTATTTTATTCTTAGACCAAGTCTTTTTTTAAAGAATTTATTTATTTATTTATTTATTTATTTATTTATTTATTTATGAAAGAGATAATGAGAGAGGGAGAGAGGAAGAAGCAGGCTCCCTATGAGGAGCCTGACACAGAACTCAATTCCAGGACCCAGGGATCACAACCCAAGCCAAAGGCAGATGCTCAGGCACCCAGGTGCCTCAAACAGATCTTAATTTCAATTCAGAAAAGGTAACTTCTTTATCCCCCACATGCTGTACGATGCCCAGGATATAAAAACCTTCTCCAGTGAAGTGCACTTTGTAAAATATTATGGACACACTAAATTGTAGAAGACATAGCCCCTGCTCTCACTACATTTCCAAATTCCCTGTGTACGTCTCTAGAATAGAAATTTAAATCATGTTAAGAACTACAAAACTACAGAAAAGTAAGACTTGATCAGTATTTTCTAAATAAATAAACCAAAACAGTATGCTAAAGTGAGTATTGGTAAAAATTAATCAGTGAACTAAAGAGTTTAGAAATGCAGGTTCTGTGTGCAAACTTTATAATTTGTATTAGTATGCTTGAAGACCCTAAGAAGGTTTACAGTAATGAAACATCCCTTCCATCGGACGTCTTCCTGAACTTGATCATAGATTAAAAGAAGAGGAGAGAGAGAATCTGTTCTTATTCTATGAAACTAGTCTTATACAAAGACTTTTATTCCCCTTAAGATGCCAACATAAGGTAAAATTACTCAATCAGGGTGAGAGTGGAAAGAATGGCATTTGTATATGCCTCATTTCAGTTATTTCTCCAAAGATTTCTCTGGTTTCTGTGTCTCTTTTTAGATATGTGTTTATTTTTTCAAATCCATTCTATTTTTGTTTCATCTGAGCTGTAGCAGAAACAAAGAATATTAAAAATAGCTTTTGTGTTTTTTAGCTCATGCCTGGATCCCTCATTTATTCAGTGTCACTGGCTTTGTAGTAATGACACCGTCAGATGGCTCAGAAACAAAGGGAAACAAGACAAATGATTGACCAAAGCAATAACAAAAACGGAGTTTATCTAGTGCTATCAGAAAGCATTGAGAGCTGACAGGCTGCTGAATTTATTATCAAGTTCACTTCAGAATCAGAAAAAAAAGTTTATCATTCCTTTTGTACGCATTTGAAAGGTTATCTGACGACAAACATATGGGAAATTTCTCTTTAGTTACACATATTTGCACAATGCCTCCATTCTTACCTCTGTGGTCTAAAAGAAGTCTAGGAAGAAATGACAGACACAATAAATTGTACACGATTAAGCATGCTGGGTGAAATAACTCTGATGTAAAAATATCTGTCTCATCTCATGTGTTTCAAATATTAATGAAAATAGGGTAAGCACTTTGAAAAAAAATAGAAGCCTGGCATCATCCTAACCTAACAAGAGCATCCCACATACGGATAGCTGATCTGAGGGCATCAATGATTCACTGTAAGTCATTTTAGCAATTTTCCACCACGTCATCTTATTAACTGAGCAGAACTTCTAATTAGTCGGAGATTATGGACAGAAGACAAAGCTGTGTGTTGAGTTGAATGGCCTTGCTTACAAAGCCCAAAGGCAAGCATTGATGATCTGCTTCTTCCAAGAAAATGGGAACTCTGGCCATGAATGGTTCACAGAGGGGCAGGAAACCCACTGCATAATCACACAGAGCTGGGGTGCCTTTCTTGCCAGCAAGGGCTATGACCTGATTTTGAAATAGAAATGAACTCCAAAAAACTCTATCTTAATTTTTTTAGATGAAAGACGTATGATAAATTTATACAACTTGCTGGTCAAATAATGTCAATCATGATTTTGTTTAAAACATAAATTAATTAACTGAACTCTATTATCAGCAAAGGCATCTCTGTGTTATATGGATTCTGTGTTTTCATTTTAAAGTTTCTGCATATGTTGCATGGCTTATTCAGTCAACTAATTTGGCTAGTAAACAATTTTACAACACAATAACCTACTAAATTTTTTCAGAAAGGCCACTTTCTCCCACATTGGAAATTTAGCATGTAGCTGTATGAAAATAGATGCAGCACATAAGACAATTTTTATTAATTTTTCAAGATGATAGCAAAGGAAGAAGCTGCTTTAAAATAGCCCCTTTTTAAGATGTGGTCTATATAGACAATGGAATATTGCTCAACCATCAGAAAAGACGAATACCCACATTTGCTTTGATGTGGATAGAACTGGAGGGTATTATGCTGAGTGAAATAAGTCAATCAGTGAAGGACAATAATCATATAGTTTCACTCATACAGAATATAAGAAATAGTGAAAGAGATTGTAAGGGAAAGGAGGGGAACTGAGCGGGAAAAATTAGAGAGGAAGACAAACCATAAGAGACTTCCAGCTCCGGGAAACAAACAAAAGGCTGCAGAAGAGGAAGTTGGCGGGGGGATGGGGTGACTGGGTGATGGACACTACGGAGGGCACTTGATGGAATGAGCACTGGGTGTTATACTATATGTTGGCAAATTGAATTTAAATTTAAAAAATTTTAAAGGAAAATAAATAAAATATTCCCTTTTTTTCTTTCTTCCCTCCTTCTCTCTTGTTTTCTTGTTCTTTTTACTCCTTTATATTCTTTCTTTAAAAAATATTTATTTATTTTCAGGGAGAAAGAGAGAATGCACACATGTGCGCAAGTGGAGAGAGGGGTAGAGGGAGAAAATCTTCAAATAGATTCCCTCCTGAGTGGGGAGCCTGACTTGGGGCTCAATCTCATGACTCTGAGATCATGGCCAGACTGGAAAACCAAGAGTTAGCTGCTCAACCAACAGAGCCATCCAGGTGGCCCATTTACCCTTTTGTATTCTTACCATGTATCAGAATCAATATTTTGATCTCAAAGTGATTTGTAGAAAGTACACAGATAAATCAGTACCAAAATAATACACACATACCTACTTCAACTATTTACACGGGGGAAATAATCAGATAATTGCAAAAAAGATTTCAACAGGAAAAATCTAAATTAAAAAGGATCTTACACTTCATCCTTTTTGCATATATTGACATGACTTTTACATATCTTTAAATATATATTCAGTAAGTTATATGCACTGACAGAGTTCAAATAAAATCTAACCAGAGATAATATGTATTTTAAATCTTAAAATGGACTTAGCATTTATGAAATTTAAATCTGTCAAATATTAATATGAAATGAGAAATAGATTTTATTAAAGAGAGCTTAGTTTTTAGGAAATAACACATTAACATTTTAATTATACAATGTATTTTCACTGATTTAGTTTTTTTATAAAACTGTAATATTGCAGTTTCAGGATATCAAGAAATATGCTATCTTTTGGCAAGTAAGAACCATTTATTCATTCCATTTATTCATTGCTAAATAATTTAGCCCAACTAAAATCTCATTATAATGAATTCTATGTTACCTTCACATTGCTTTACTGCCTCAGAATTTTACCATAAAACACAAATTGCCAAAAATCTCTCCTGTTGTGGCAAGATTTTTGAATTGTAGAAAGGTCTCTATGTATTTTATCAAAGAGTGAAATGTAGTTTGGAACTCAAAAGGAAATAATTATTCTTCACCAATGATAGGTTGGTTGGGAAAGAAAGGGTTTTCTCTATAGAGACTACTTATTACAGAAAATTCCCATTTTCTGGGGCGTCTGGAACTTCCCATAAAGCACAGTATGGCAAAATGTACTGGGATAGATTGTACATGGGTGTTGGTATATGTGTGTGGGGTGTGTGTATGTGTCCACGTGTATACAAATGTACACATCTGACAGAGTTACATACTAGCAGTCAGGCTAGGAGCTGATAATAAGTTCAAACTTTTGATAGAGGGATAGAAATACAGTTGCTGCCTAAAACAAGGCAACAGTCATAAAATCTTAAGAATTTATTCTTGTTCTTTCTTTTAGACAAATCCAAAAATATTTTCTGCCATCGTTTTTCAATATAGACAAATGAAAAGAAATGAGTACATCTGTTGTTCGAATATAAAATATTTATGCTGAAACACACATTGAATTTTGTGAAGAGGTTTCATTGTTGTATTTTAATTATGGTTATAAAAATGAAAAAAATAGATCTCAAAATTAAGTTCAATATTACTATACTATTTTACCTCACATATTTAACAAAATCAGTTATTTGTGATGTGTAATGAAAATAAGGTTAAAAATATACCTAGCATTACCTCCAGGGACACATATTCACACTAGAAATAATAAGAGATTAAGACTCCTAAAATATGAGACACAGCAAAAAGTAATTGAGGAAGTTGGGATATATAAACCAGTTCTCTTTTTTAAAAAAAATAGCCATTTTTAAAAAAGATTTATTTGTTTACTTTAGACATAGAGAATGAGGGGAGGAAAAGAGAGAGCAGGGAGAATGAGAGAGAGAGAGAGAGAGAGAGAGAGAGAGAGAATCCCAAGCAGATTCCCCACTGAGTGCAGAGCCGCACATGGGGTTCAATCCCAGGACCCCAGGATCATGACCTGAGTTGAAATCAAGAGTTGGATACTTAACCAACTAAGCCACCAAGGAGCCCCCCAAACAGCCATTTTTAAGGATAATGATCATTGAAACTATTGACATAGATCAAATTCTCAATTTCCTAGATGAGTGCTGCATCACAGAAATTGGTTGACTTCTCAAAGATGATATCCATTGTTAACATAACACAGGGCTCAGTTTTATATTCATTTCATTACAGTTTTCTAGTTTCCCCCGACTATCAAGACAAACTCTTCCTTGATGGCTTAAGGAGCAAAGCCCAAGGGGAGACTAACAGGTGGGCTAGGACTAAAGGCTCACAGGAGAGTAAAATACTATTCCAACAAAGGAATACCCTGATCAGCAAGGCAGACTTATCTAAAAATATGGAATGTCGTTTCCATAAAAAGGAAAGCTTTTTAAACCAGAAGACTGTGAGTCCTGTGTTGCAGGCTGGGGGTGGGGACAGATACAACTCCTATGTAGTAAAAGCAGCATTATCCTGATTATCAAGATCAACCTAAATACATGCCCAAACAAAATCCAACTGCTATTATCAAACAAAACTCTCTTCCACTATACACCATGCCGTGCCAACACAGCATATTTCTCAGGTTTAGTTAACATTTTGGTATGTGTTATTATAGGTCCAGTATTGTAGTCTACTGGATTAAAGTCAATTAGAATTAAAGTTAAATGAACCAGATTCCATTAGAGCTTTAGAATAAAAAAGCTATAGTTTCAATGGTGATATTAAGGTAATGGTGATATTAAGGTACTTACTTGTATGGTACAATTAACACAAAAAATAGTTTAATATTTTGCAAGGTATATTGCTAATTGTAATGTTAAATTTGATGAGATCGGTCTGTGGGAACTATTAATGAGATCAGTAAATGAAAAACTTTAATATGCCAATAATATTACCATGCATCTTATCCACCTATTACTACTACTTACTGTGTTATTAAAGAACAATAATGGATTCGAAAAATGACAACGTAACTATGTGTAGAAGACTCCATCTCGCTTAACGAGTATCTGCACAAAGCCGGTAAAATTGAGTTTTTTTTGTGGATTTTGAAGATCTCATATTGCTTACACCTTGGGGATTACCTGAATCCTTCAAATGCTTGCCCCCTAATTCAAATGAAAGTAAGGTTGAGAGAGAGTAGAAAAGAAATAGACATATGATCACAATATTACAAATCTGTACCTTGTTCTTGATTTGATATAACGCCTTCCAAAAAGAAAAAAAAAAATCATTATGTGTGAGAGCAACTTGCCAAGATATAAACAGCAAATGATATGGGAGAAAGGTGGTTCAAGGTTACAGAGAGTTATATAACTATAAACAGATAACAGTATAATAATAGGATATGGAAGATAAGAGGGAAGTAATTTTAATATAAAGAAAGTAACAAAGATGGAGCCATCTGTTTGCTCAAATCATCTCTCAAAATACATTTCTTTGATAACAAGTTTAGTTTTAATTTTACTTTTTACCTTTTTTCTTTGTAAATAAGATAGTATTGCCAGAATCATTTGGATTCTTCCTCAACTCACCTACTTCTATATTTTAGTAACATTTATAATTTTGCCAAAATAATACACAATAATTTAGCCAGAGAGAAAGGGGTAGCGGAGGAAGGAGAGAAGATGAAGACAAAGGAAAAGGAAAGAAAAGTTGGAGAAGAAAAAGCAAAAATAAACAAACTAAAACTAAAATAATCCTTTAGTTTTTTATTTTTTATTAAAGATTTTATTTATTTATTCCCGAGAGACACAGAGAGAGGCAGAGACACAGGCAGAGGGAGAAGCAGGCTCCCTGCGGGGAGCCTGATGTAGGCCTCAATCCCAGGACCTTGGGATCACGACCTGAGAAGAAGGCAGACCCTCAACCACTGAGCCACCAGGCGCCCCAAAATAATCTTTTAAATTACTAAAACAATATAACTCCTTGAGTCAGAATTAGCTGTTAAGTACATTTTTCCAAAATGATAGACCATGTACTAAATGAATCTGATTTCCTTTTTCTTTTTTGCCAACTTAGAAGCATAACACTTTTTATATGGTACAGTAAAGACAACACCAAACATGCTAATGTCTTGTATTGTGGCCAATGTACAGATACACTGATCACTTTGGGTAGAATACAAATAGTGACATTCACTTTGGTAATTTCCACTCAGAAAGCCATAGAAAAATGTAAGAACAATTGACTGAGGTTTGGCATTGAAATGTAATAGGCTAAACTGCAAAACTCCGGCTCACTTCATTCACTTAAAAAAAATATTTGATGTGAATGTTTTAAAAGCAATTAGTGAAGAAGTTAATATAAAAACAATAGCCCATATTCACAAAAGCAAAATTGATGGTATGATCAGTGAGAGGTAAGATATTCTGTTAAGTGATTGAAGGTGTTTTCATTATTTAATGGTTGACATTACCTAAAAGCAATATTGTACAATTCCAACAACACCAAAAAGAAATATACAAGTAATAAAGAAATAAACAGACAATACCCAGCAGCTCCAATTCAGCATAATAAACTTACATTTTATTGCTTTCTGTGCTTAATAAGAAGTCTGGGATTCATTTGTTTCAAAGGATTTTCAAATTTTAGCCAAAATGATTCTAAAATAATAATAAGCTCATGAAACACAAATTAAAGTCTTAATCTCCTAGGAGAATAATCGTAGGGTAAAATTTATATGGAACCACCATTCTTCATTAGACTTGTGTGCCGCAACATTGATTTAATAAAACTACCATCCAGACAGAGCAGTTCGATCAAATTGAACACTGAGCAAAAAAACTGCTGTGTTGCTATTTCTGTTTTGAAGATTGGATATAATGCCAGCATTTCACATCCATTTGCTGTTGCATAAATACACAGCACCCTGAGAATCTCAACAATGGCATAATTGCAATTTGGATGTGTTCACCCATGAATAGAATTCTGTAGAGACTGTTTTATTCAATATGAGTAGTCATATTTTATTTAAATATGAGTTTACATATTAAGTGAACGATTTGTTTTGGAATGTGTTATTGGGGAAAAAAATTAAAATATGCTTTGATCAGACACTTCTATGTGAAAATATGGAAACATTTTGTTTCAGTCTCTATTATGTAATTTTATATTCAAAGTCTTCAACTTTTTATTGTAATAAAATTGAGATATTGGTGGGAAAATGGGGAAAAGATTTAATTATTTCTCAGGTGGAATCTCAAAAGCCCTAGATGACAAGACTTTACAAAATTTATCTTAATTACTTCTGTGTCTTGATAGCATGTGGTAGGTAAACGATTATATTAAATATACATTTAAAAAGATAAGTCACTGTGGGGGCACCTGGGTGGCTCAGTCGGTTAAGCATTTAACTCTTGATCTCAATTCAGGTCTTGATCTCAGGGTTGTGAGTTCCAGCTCATATTAAGTTACTTTAAGAAAGGGAAAATACATTTCTTTTTGAATAGACCATTAAAGAACATTCACTTTCATCTATATAAACATTTTTTATATTTTAATATTATTTATTATATCCTCTTTCCATTTATAATACTCATTGAGTGCAAAATGTTTACTAGTCTGTCTAGTAAGTACTTTCCTCAAGGTATAGAAATATAACAGCAAACACTAAAATAAGCACTAACCAGAAGCTATGATCAGGTAAGTATCCGGCACAAATTTCAATATGAAACTACTGGTAAACTTTATATTAATTTCATGAAAACTTGTGTTTGTTAGGAAAGA
This sequence comes from Vulpes vulpes, assembly GCF_048418805.1. Classification (NCBI taxonomy): domain Eukaryota; kingdom Metazoa; phylum Chordata; class Mammalia; order Carnivora; family Canidae; genus Vulpes; species Vulpes vulpes. The sequence continues at coordinate 50,428,958 of NC_132784.1, read as the reverse complement.
GTTGGTGTATTTGTTTTAAGCAATTGTGATGTCATCACCATGTTCATGGTGCGGCAAATAAAATAGGGTAGTTTGGACAGTTTCCATTAAGACTTAGAGAGTTGAACTTAATAATCTTTTGGACCTCCTGTATTTCTGAAAGACTTTTTTCGGGGAGTACCTCCTCATCCAGCTCCTTAGATGAAATGACAGTTCTCTGTATTACACTTACCCTATGAACTCTCAGAGTAGACAGGTGACTATTACCTAGATTGGTAATTAGCTTTATATTTGACATGGAAACCTATTGTATTATAATTTCCCATTTTGAATGCATGTGGAGGATATGACTAAAGATGCTATTATAAAAATTATCTGAGTCACTAAGAACCTTTAGTAGTTCTTTAGCTTTCAAAAGATCTTTCTCTTGAAACAATGTTTTAGACATATGAATACAGCATTTCTTCCATTGTTCTGGAAGAATAATGACTCTATTATTCCCTCTTTTTTCATTCCTTGAATAAAAAATACATTGGTTTAAAATGTTATTCAATACAAAATGACACTTGTCAAATGATATTTCAACATTATTTTTTGTAACTGGAATTAAAATGTTATATACATATTTTTAAAATGTTATATTTTTGGTTAAAGCGATAACATGTTTATTTGGACAGAGAACATGAACCAAGAGAAAATGAATTCTCATTTTTAAAGGTACTGTATCTATTGAACTGAAAAGCAAATAGTTGTGCCATTTTAAGACACAGTATAACAATTTTTCTGTTTTAAAGTCTATGATTCTAAATATTGTTGCCTTCTTCAACCTTAAAATGAAGGAAAATGCAAACATACTTAAATTTATCAAAATAGGAAAATATACTAGGCCATGGAAAAGGAAACTTTTTTCAGTTTAGGTGTTTTCAACCCTTTCTGACTACTCATTTTCTCCCCAGTTGATTCCAAGTAGATTGATGCTTCCACAAAACACTGAAACTTCCCTGGCACAGATCAACAACAGCCTCCACACTGAAAAGTCCAATGATCAATTCTGTCCTCATCTCACTGGGTCTCTACAGAGAACTGGGAATCCTTTTGCTATGCACAACTCTTAGTTTCTTTGCAGAAGATAATATACCTCTGCCCTCATGCTCAATGTCCCTATAACCATGCTTTTGGGTTAAACAAAAGAAAATATCTCGATCAAAATCTCTCCCACACATAGCTATGTATCATGCAGATATTTTTAGCAAGCAGACACATGAAAAATCATACAGATTATCTTGCAGATTCAAGGCAATTCCAGTAATCTGGAAACTTTAGTTTTCTTGAATGGCTCACTTAAGAAAAGGGTGACAATATCCTTTAGTTAAGACTGGGTTTAGACTAACTAGCAAGCCAAATCCTTGAAACTCACAGCTAGAAACAGGGCAATCTTAGAGATCAAGTCATTGGTTCAACCCACAACACTGCATACTGCCAAATCTTCTATATTCTTTTCTCTATAAAGGAGTATCTTTAAAACATTTCAACCAGTCTCACATCTCTTGAAAGCCACTACATTCACTAATGAAACTAATTTATAACATTACTTAAAGGACTTTATAAAGTCTACATTTTGACAGATAAATGGTCAGGTCAACCACATGTAGCTGCTGTCTTCAGAGTATGGGGTTCATCTTTCCACACTAAATAATGGGGAATTTAAGGTTGTGATAGGACCACTGCTTCACTCCTAGAATTGTAGTTTAAATTGACCACTGCAACACATCACATGTCAGTACTTTTGTAGCAAATTAAATATACAGTAACAGCCTCTCCTTTGCATTTGACACTGCTGACCATTTACTTCTTGAAACCCTACTCCAATGTAATGCTTAAATATATGCTCTTCTGAGAATCTTTGTATTTCTTTGCTATTTTATCTCTGTCTTTCTGAATCACTCTTCCATTCTCAACCTTTTAAATGCTAGTGACTCATTCATTCGGTCTTTGGCCCACAGGTTTTCTCTCGATAATCTTTCCTTGGATTATCTCCTCCCCCTCATAATTTTCTTGGGTTGAGTCCAGAGCCTTCATCTGCTGGATATATTCCACTAAATTTCCCAAAGGCATTCAAATTCAACATCTTTGAGAATGGAATAATCTTCTCCCCCAAAACAGCTAAGACAAATGACAATGCTATGACTTCAGAGAAGTTAACCAATAACACAGCTTTTTACTTAGTACTTTTCCAATCCATCTTAAGCACAACTTACCACTACAAAAGTCAATCTAATGACATATTTAATTTTAGTAAAACAAATTATTTTAATACTAAACAAGAATACTAAACAAGAAGCAATTGCTTCTGAAATAATAGCCCTCTTGAATCTTTTGAAGGTATCAAGGGAAAAAATCTTATTCCATTGTTTTAACTAATTGTTTCAAGTCTGTATTTTTCTTGTTCCCCTCACAATAAATTCAATGGGGATCTGATTATATTAACAATGAATCCAGAGTTTCATAATTATTGTATTTATTAAAATCTGGATTGCAGTTCTAATATTCTAATGTTTATAAAAATTTATAAATATAAGTATATATAATATATAAGTATAAAGTATAAGTATAAAGCATCCTGTGTTTCCATTGGAAATTTTTAAAAATTTTAAAATTAGTTATAACATCAACTGACATAAATTTCTTTTTCATCTAATGATGATGTGCATGCTTACAAACTTGTTAGAAAAGCTAAAGAGGTACTATGTGTCCTAACTGAAATCAGGCATTTTGCAGCAAATTGTTACATATGAGTTATGCAAATTCAAGAAGGTGCCATTAAACTACCATCCATCTAATAATATGGTGAGTACTGACTCCCAGTAGGTACCATTCATGAGAGGAAACAATGTTGACTTGGTCTTGAGGTGGGTGCTGGTTTAGACAACTCACACAGACTATACACTTTAGGTATATTTCGAAAACTACAAGTTTCTCTTCTAAACTTAAGTGTCTAGTGAAGAATTTTCACAGATTAGATCACTAACTAGGTACAGCAGTAGAGTAACATTAGCAAGAAATAGACGTTTTTCAAAATCACTGCGGAGTGATAAATTTGAAGATTTTCAAATTCTACTGTGAAATTAGTTCTATAAAATTGAGTGACGAAAGTCGAAAGTATTGTTTGATTTTGTTCCTAGTAAATATGACATTTTGGATATTATATAGAAGTGCTATTGACCACAATTATGTCAACTTTTTTATTTTCATCTTGGTGGAATATCTCATTTTTTAAAGCTATTTTCCTCTCTTGAGGATCTTTATCATAAAAATACAGGGAATGCAACACTCGTGCTTTTTTTTTAAAAGATTTTATTTATTTATTGACATGGAGAGAGAGGCAGAGACACAGGCAGAGGGAGAAGCAGGCTCCATGCAGGGAGCCCCATGTGGGACTTGATCCTGGGTCTCCAGGATCACACCCCCAGGCTGCAAGCAGGGCCAAACTGCTGCGCCACTGGGGCTGCCCTCGTGCATTATTTTAACATATACCCTGCAAACCAAAAGTTTCATAAATTTTAAATTTTACAAACTAATCCCAAAGTGCATGCATTAAAATAATCACATCACATGTGTTGAAAGTGATTGGTGAATTTATTAACAAGATGGTTTCCCATTACACAGATTTTTGATATTAAATTATGTTTTATTCTACTTGTCAAAATACATTTGTTAAAATTAATTTACATTCCAGAGTTGTATAATATTTCACATATAATTAATATAAGAGAGTGCATCTATCTCTATAACAGTATCTTAAAAATTAATTGATGTTAATATCATCCAATATCATATTTTAGTGTTTAGTCAAATTACTGAACTCTCAGCAATTTATACATCCAATAAATATGTATTAAATTACCTTCTGTGTACCAGGCACTGACTTGAGTGTTGGGGTAACAGCAGTAAACAGAGAAGACAGAGTTCTTGCTCTCTTCTAAAGTATATTCTAGAGGAGATCGTCATCACATGGTGATTATGGCTTTCTCAGGGTGAGAAAGCAAAGAGCCAGTAAAAGTGATCTGTATCATGCATTTAACAAAACTGATCATTATCAACAGGTTGCTGCTCATATTTTAATAATTATCCTTGGCTGCTTTGTCTAGTGCAGTGGCTATCAAATTTTAGCATGCGTTAACATCACCTAGAAGGCTTACTGAAAAACACTTTTTAGTGCTACATTCCCAGAGTTTCTGATTCAATAGGTCTGGGTGGGGCTGGAAATTTGCATTTCTAACAAGTTCCCATTTGGGATGCTAATGTAGCTATTCTGGCCTCATTACTGCTCTCAGGCTCTCAGCGTTAAGGAAGTAAAATGTCTAACAATATTTTCCATTGTGTGTGATATAAGTTTAAAAACAATAGTTGTATGTCACCACACTCTCCTGTAAACAATATTGTGATTTTTATAGTTCCTATTGTGTATTTGCAATAAAGGAAATATTATTCTTTATACATGCTGTATTTTTCTCCAAATAAGAAAATTAGAATCAGATGCACACCATTCCTCTCTTCAGTTTTCTATCTGCTGGTGGCATATGCGATGTCTGCAAAAAAGACAGATCTGGGAGTGAACAGTTTCTAACATAAACAGCCATAATCAATCTATCTGAGCTCTCAATTTGGAGATGCTCATACTTAATATTCCCTTGGTTCTCTGTACCTTGATTGCTATTTACTGAGTGGTAATGCTTGGCCAGTTGGCAAAAAAAAAAGAATGATTTATATATTTATATAGCCTGGTTAAATTTCTGAATCAGGCTTGAGCAACCTATTCTATACAAACTCAAACTTAAGAGACACAAGAAACAACCTCAAAGTCCAAAGTCTCGTGCAAAATAATAGTCTGCTAAATGATGACTACAGCTTAGAAAATCCTCAATCATCGCTAGAATTAACATTCAAGCATACATCCTTAGTTTTTCTTTAGAAAAACTGATAACTAGTGAGACATTTGGCCAATTCATAGTTATATAATACAAAGGACATACAATAATGTGGTCATTGACATGAGTTTCAGAATCTGAACTATGTAGTTTACTATGTAAACTATGTAGTTTACTATCCCTATGTCGTTTTACTGAATTTTTAGAAAACACTTTCTATGCCCACAGCTATTTTCTCAAGAAGAATATAACATGACATATATTAAAAAATATTGTATAATGGATGCAAAACATGTATTTGTTAGGTTAGAAAACAATGAGAAATACAGTTCTTCCATAGTTGGCATTCCTTCTGCTGTGAAGGGCTTTTGAACCAATCAAGAGGGCAAAATACAAAAATTATGCATTTTCTCTAGAAATCAGTCAAGAAAAATATTTACTAATGATCTTAACAAGCTCCATAAATGTTCTTCACTGATAACATTCTTTAGCTACTCTAAATAATTTCTATTTCATTGTGTTTATAGTTACTATTATGAGCTAACATTTACAGAGTGCTTAATGTACGCCATGACTTGGTGAATATAATTTATGTTAATCAATTATAATAGTTCACAGCACCATGGACATAGGTTTTATCAATTGATAAATTGTTTCACTTTCTAGTTGAGTTTATCTAACAAACCATTCCCAACTTTCTTCAAAACCCTAATGTTGTGATCCCTTTCACTCATATTAGAAATGCTGACAGTAAGTTAATAGCATACCCCTTTGCATTTCCAAAACTCTCTGAATCACCTTTTACTCCAATCTCCATCCACTCCTCCTTCACTCCACTTCAGCCTTCAAGGAGAAATTTTTGGTTTTCTTGCCAAGAATGTTCACTCCAGGTCTTGTTTCATATAACTTTCTGGAATCTTTAAACACATTTTTTCTTGATTATTTCCAATCTGCCTATAGGATGTAACAAGTTTTCTTATCCCTCCTCAAAACTGATCCTCTTTGACCTTCAAATTTCCATCCTATCTCATTTTTAATGTCGTTAAGTTTCAGGAAAAAGGAATCTACCTCAGCTGTTTCCACTCACTTCTAACCATCAGTAGCCATTCTTCATCCCACTGTCCTGATCAGTCTGCTGTCCATCATGTCCAGTCCACTGATCTCATGATTTCCAAACCCTATGGTCCTCATACTCCACTCTTATTTCACTTCTGTTAGTGGTCATTAGTGAGTTAAATTAAATTTTATATTTTACAGAAGAAAATTTTAGTCCATTTTGTCACAGATGGGCTGTGGCATAAGTTTATACTTAATCACCAACAATTAAGAATAGCCCGTTAATTATAAACTAAAGAATAGTATGAAATGTGCTGACTACATTTTCAGCCATATTAAATTTGTTGGTTGTGTTTCTATCCTGCAAGCCTAGACACAAATTCCCGAGCTTCAGACACATCCAAACATCTGCCTATTAAAATAATGCCCAAGAAAACTGTGTTATCAATCAGGCTTTTGCTGTTCATCTTCTGAGGAGAACAGAAGTGGGACGCTGCACCAGTGGATTAGCTGTTTGTTAAATTCTTAGGAATGTTGTCAAATTCCTATGTCAGTTAAAACACTGAAAGCTCGAAATTGGTCTTGATAAAAGTATTGGTATTCCCGCTTTCTGGGGGAAAAATATATATATATATATACCCAGATTTGTAGCATTTGTCAGTTTCCATGGTTGTAAATACCTCCACCACCATGGCTGATTTCGGTAATGGAGGTTGAGCTGTGAGAGGAGGCAGTAAGTTAGGTTACAAAGGGAAATCCAAGGGGCAGTAACGAGGAAGTCCTGGCCGGTTACTGGGGAAGTCACAGGTCCATCCTGGCAGCACTCCTCCAGAAGTCGGATCAAACCACACAGCCCAAGATGGCAGGTGCCATGACAGGAACCTCCTGACCAAATTAGTTAGAAAAAGTGAGAAATCCTGCTTCCCACTCCAAGCAATGAATATTCTGCCTGCTAGTTAACAATTGTCAATAAAATAAACCCAGACCCCAGGGCTCACAGTTCTCTCTCCCTCCTGAGCTCACCCACTCTCGTATGTCAAGAGTATACTTTTCTCTTTAATAATTATTACTTTCCCGTTTGTGTAACTCATCCACTGTGCTCCGTGTCTGCCCTTGCATCCTTCCTGTGACAAGACCAAGGACGTTAGTTGACTCCTTCAGGTCTGGCTATACTGAGGGCCATGGGCTCAGGGATTCCCCAATTCACTGGGCAACAGAATCACTGAAAATTCACAGCACCATGGACATAGGTGGAGCTGATCCTCTTCTGTCCAAAGACCATTGAGCATCAAGTTACTAGAAGTGGATCACCTATCCCTTATGTGAGCAAGGTGGAGATGAGCTGATGGACCCTCAGGATCTGTACTAATTTCTACAGAATCTGAGAAGCTTTCCAAATAAGATTTTGAAAAACTATGTAAATATTTAAGCTGCACTGGGTAGATGGTGCACAAACAAATAATGGAAGGCATTGTAATGATTTTAGAGACAATCTGACCTAATTAATTTGTATTTCTAGGTTCAGTGGTGGTTCTTTTTTTTTTTTTTTCAGTGGTGGTTCTTTATTGAACCACTTTCAATGCACTCACCTTGTCAGTCTGTTTTGTTTGGTAGAAAAGTTGTATGTGTATAAAACTTAAAAAGTTTTAGCACCTTAGACTGCTTGGACCTCATGGATAGCAGCTCACCAAAGACCTACAAAGACCAATTCTCTACTACTTTTGCTATAGATCAATCAGCAGCTGTCTGGCTATGATGGTACAGGTAGCAGTGACATTGGCATTAAGGAAGGTGATACAGAAGAGCACAAGTGAATCACAGCCAGGAAGACTGAGACCTAAATGACTTGGAAGCTTTGGTGGTGAGGTCTAAAGAGAGGAAGCAGAAATATGGTGATTGCACGGAGTGTTTGTGCATCTTTACCAATTGATAGGTTTAAAGCCCTAACTCCCAGTGAGATGGTATTTGGAGATGGGACCGTTGGGAGGGAATTAAGGGAATTAGATGAGATCATGAGGATGAGGCTAGTGCTCTTTTAAGACAAGACACCACAGTGTCTTGCCAGCACGGTGATGTTGGACTTCCCAGTCACCATAACTGTAAGAAATAAATTTAGGTTGTGGAAACCCCCACAGTCTGTGGTGTTCAATATGGCAGCCCAAGCAGACTAAGACATAGAGGCTCTATATGAGTAGAACATGACACGGTTTCTGGACCTACAGAGGCAGAGAATGTACCTCACAAGGAAGGAAGGAGTTCTGGTGAAAGAATCTGGGAAGTAGCCTAGGAGGTGGAAAGCAGTGGTCAGGGGGTCCTACCTGGCTCGGCTTCATAGAGCAGAGCCAAGAAAATACACAGGCAGTAGGCCCCTGAGGTGAGTTAAGGCAACACCTTTGCCAGTGAAATAAGAAATGGTTGGGACATGTAAATGCTTCCTGAAACTCTCTAAGTTGGCAGGCAGGGCAGAGACCTTTCAAGTAGGGAGAGACAGAGATCTCCTCACTCCACAGTTGATAAAGTTTTGAAGGCCTAGGGATATTCCAGCCAATGAGATAGAAATCCTGTTATCCCCTCAAGTTTTTTTTTCTTGACTCCATCCATCTAGAATTTCTCTTGCATAAGTCCTGCACACATTTATTGATGTTCCCCAGCAGAAGGGGTAATTATCTAAAATCACTACAAGTCAGGAACAAGAACTATCCCATAGTCTGCAAAATCACTCTTTACTTAGTATCACAACTCAAATCTTCTTTATGAGATATCCTATTGTCTCCGCCTCACATTCCTTTTTCATCCAACGTGTAACATTTAAAAATCAACAGAGGATGGGTAAGTAATATTTACAGATGAGGCATTTTTTAATTAAAGAGAATATATATTAATAAGGAAAGCTTAAATAGGTTTAGGGGATACTGGTATGTTTATGTGAGTTTAAAATGTCTGAAGTCTGCAAGAGACAGATAACTATATCCAAATGTTTGATGACTTCTATTTCTATTAGGGAGAACTGTCTATACTAAAGGAAGTCTCTATGCTAAAAATTCTTCCTAGAAAACCTGTTTTCACAATTTCCTACTAATGTACATTTCATTCTAGAGTCTTTTAGACCTAAATATCATCTTTCCTCAAACTGAGATGCATTTGAGTGTTTTAATCCCATTTTCTAATCTTAATTTCAAGCCTATATCTTGAATGCCTATATTTTTAATGATGAGCACACATTTCTTCAATAATACATTGAAAAGTGCATATGGTAGTTAGTCAAGTTTCATTAAAAATATTAATAGTTGTTTGCTTCTTTGCTTCTCAGTAGATATGATTTGACATGTCATGCTGGATAATTTCGATTTCTAAGATATTTGTTTTCTCCGATTAAGAATTGTGGCAGATTCTATTTTACAGTGTTGGTGGCAGTAACATTCCCTCATCCCATATGCTCTTCTGCAGTGTGACCTTCTCTCCCATTCAGGGGTGAAATCTATTTCTTCACTTCTTTGAATCTGGGCAGACCCTCATACTGCTGTGATTAACAGCGTAGGACAGAATGAAGTGGTCCCAGTCCCAGGCACAGCAATTGCTGGCCTGAGAACCACTCCTTCTCCTGTAACTTGAAAGCCAGCTGGCATATGACGGTGTGACCATACCAGGAAACTAGGCTTTGAAGAGCCCAAGTCACAGGGAGAAGTCCTAGAGACTGAAGCCACACCAGGATAATACAAGTGATCAAGGAGCCAGGAGGACCCTGAATTGTGAGCCAAGAGACCAAACATCTTAGAAATAGATCCTCAGCCTCAGTCACTCCCACACACATCCCACTGATCAGGGACAGGCCACCCAGGAAAACCCTATCTGATCTTGGGAAAAATCTGAATAAAATAAAATTGCTGTTTATAGCCAGTAAGCTGTGGGATAATTTATGTCACTGTGATAAATAAGCAAAGCAAATGTTAACGTTTTTGTCTTTATTTCTAATGATCTCATGTTATTTGAGGCTATTTTTATTTTCAGAGCCTTGATTGATTTGTCTGGGCACGAAATTCTTATATTTTTTTTAGAAGATTTTATTTATTTATTCGAGAGAGAGACAGAGAGAGAGCAGGAGTGAGGGAGGGGCAGAGGGAGAAGCAGACTCCCCCACTGCCCCTGAGCAGGGAGCCAGAAGTGGGGATCCATCCCAGGACCCTGGAATCATGACCCTGAACAGAAGGCAGACGCCTCACTGCTTAACCAACTGAGCCACCCAGGAGCCCCTGGGCATGAAATTCTTATAAATGGCTCCATGTGGGTTAATTTTCCGGGGCACATGGCCTAGCAGCTATACACCTTGTCAAAAAGGGTTGTTGTCTGAGGCTCAAAAGATCCTGGTAGGGTAAGTAAAGGCAGTGGGCAATTTCTTATTAGTCACTATGCAAAAGAAAAATATTTAAGATTCTGAATATTTGTTTTACCTTCTTACACATGATTTCCATTTATAATAACGTATTTTGAGTTTATTTGTAAATATTTTTGTGGTTCAACATATTCAATGCATCCTTGGGAAAAATAAAAGAATTCTAATAGATATTGAAAGTAGAATTTTCCTCAAAGGCCAGAGGCAGTTTTATTTACCAATTGATTTTCATCCATCTTTAGACTTTTAATCTGCAGCATATCTTAAATATTAAAGAATGGAAACAAATATGTTACACAAGGGAAATAAATGTCAAAGGCTCAAACCGTACAGTAATTTGTGTCAATGATTTGGCTTTCACTGTCAAAAATTTACATAAACACAGTTTAATGAAAGTAAAAATCATGCATTTGGAATGAATGAAGTGGCATTTTCCAAAGGGTAATTCTCTTTAAGAGCTTGTCCAAGATCTATTACAGAGGCTTTAAGAAGATTTCATTATTTCAACTCTTTGATCTGTGCTACTGAAAGGCATTTCCACAGTTTTATAATTCCTGTATTAACTATGATATTTTATATGGTAAAATTTTACATTTTCCATATTCACTATGGTAATATATTACTATGAAATTGTTAATCTATCATAATTTAGGCTCTGTCAGTGATTAAGACTTGTCACTATTGATATATCATGAAAAATCCAACTCATAAATACATGTAAGTATATGACATTATAAATTAGCCAACTTACTTTAAGACTAGAATTATATGATTAAAATATTCAAACCTCAAGTAAACAAAAAGATATCTATAATAAGTGGATTTAATTGCCAAGAACAGCCTTTCAAATATATATGTTCTTAATGCTGTTGAAATTTCTAAGAGGTTGTCAAGCATCTCAAATCCCATCTTTTTATACTACAGACCTTAAAATCAATTTAGTGATAAATATGAAATGGTTTTCTGTAAAATATCATTGGTTTCTAAGTGATTCTGCCAAAGAAATTTTTTTTTTTTGGTAACAAAACCTTCCTCACACTTGTAATGGATAAAATGGATGAAAATATCTCTTTTCTAGGGGATTGAGGCTGTGGATTGACCATAATCCTCCCCACCTGAGCTCTCCCTTTCCTGCCAAAAATCACATCTGAAGCACTTCTGTAGACATTTAGGGATCCAAGCACACTATTTGAAAACTATGAAATCAGTATCACTGATGAAAATAAATGTATTTCATGGAGTAAATGATGGGCTTAAGGAAAAAGTCATCCCCCAAAATGCACCATACTTGCCGACTGCCTGAAAGCAGTCGTCACAGGGGCACACACTGACCTATGTACTAGTTGTGAAACATTTTTACGTTACAAACAGTGTCCAATCCTCATCACCTCTCCTTTGACATGGGAGAGGTAGTTCACCAAGCTTTTCATCTGCTTACCATATTTCCCCTGGCACTTAAGAGGGGTCACATCATGACTAATCAGCAAGAGCAACTTATGTCACCTTCAGCTCAGTTAGTGAAAAGCCCATGGAAGACCCTGCAGTTTCTTAGTATTCTGTGATGACAACCAAGGAGACAATTTTCTTTGGACGATATGTTCACAACATGGTGGCACTTTCATCAGCTGTCTCCCAAACAGACATAGGGAGCAGGACTCATTACCAACCAGATGTTTACGTTACATATGTACTTCAATTGTTCACGCAGCGGAATGATTTTCTCTCCTAATTACATTCTCCTATTACTTAACAACTTCTTGACAACATGTCATGCAGATTGATAATCAGCCATTTATCTAGTAGAAATTTTCAAGAATATGCATTATCTAGTCATTTTTGGAGTCATTCTATCTCCTCTTCCAGGTACTGCACAAATTCTCTATTTTTTGATATTTATATATTGATAGATATGTATGTTTTGACTATAGTCCTTAATGGAAATTGATCTTTTAAAATTTAAAAAGCATCTTTGAAGAATCATTGATTAACAAAATCATTCAACAAATATGTATTGAACCATTCCTGAGATATAGAAGGTGGTCATTAATGTAAATAATATGTAATAATGCTGGTGAGATGGTCTTGGGCTTATGAACATGCACACACATATATATATATACACATACACACACACACATATATATAAAACATTTGTAATTATTTCATGCTAGATGTCAAGAATAAGTACAAGTCTGAGACTGTTCATGGGAATATTTCCCAAAATTATATTATTAGAATTATTTTTTCTTTTGTGCTAGAAAAGGTGGAGAATGAAAACAATTATATTTCCTATGTTTAGGGCAAGATATGTTTTGATTGAAAATTTTCAGTAGAATCAGACTATGCTGATTACTTTTTTCTGATCTGGTCACTTAAACCAGATCAGAAAAATATTCTCATTCCCACAGCATTACCAAATCTACCTTCTTAAGAAGGATAAAGCAGATGAACGAGTAGCCAAGTAGGCCTTTCTTCACTCTTCTGAAGGATCTTAGTCTGCAAATGATGCCAAAGGCCCAGACTTGGCAGAGGGACCACCAGGGACTGCCAGACAATGAGGGAATTAGACCACAAGATGCCTACTGCCCTATCTGCTCCACAGTCCAACCCACGGGACAGCGTTAACCACAAAGCCATACCTCTCCAACTGTCTGGGGAAAGGGTTAATTTTTTCCTTTTCTTTTTTTATTGCTTATCCATTAAGAAACTATACAGCACATTAAAAATGGACCTCTTAAAAATACACACACACACAATATAGAAACCCATTTTTTAAACGCCATTAAATTCAACAGATCAAAAATCACATCAAATCATCACAAAGCCTTCAAGCCTGAATTCTTATTTTTGGCCCTAGCTCATCATGACTGGGAATCTGGATAGTCCCACTGGACATCATGTGCTAAACAGCCGATTCAAATGGTCCCAAATCAATCTCAAAAGGATGTGTAAATGATATGTGTGACATTCAGTCCATCCTCGTTATTCATGGATTCTGTATTTGTGAAGTCATCTACTCGTTAAGACCTTTATTTAAACCCCAAGATCATTTGGAGTCACCCAATGTACACACTTTCAGCTGAGGCCCTGCAAGGCAATCTTCCACCTTCATGATTCAGCTCTCTTACTTATGGTCTGTTTATTAGTCTCATTTTCCACATTTTTGTGCTTTTTGTTGGTAGTTTCACTAGTTAAAACGACCGCAAGTGTAGTGCTGAATTGCTGTCCAGCTCTCCTAAGTACAAAAAGGCTGCAATGGGTATTAGGAAGGTGATGGCCATGCTAGGTAAGCTTAGTTCAATCGTGAGTTAGAGGGATGTAGGTCTTAAGTTTGATGTTAATGAATTGACTATATATGTTAAAAAGAACAGTGACCAGAGGCTGCCAGGACCCAATTCTGTATTGCTAGGAGCAGTGGTTCCACATTAGCTAATACAATGTTCTTGATGACATCACAGAATATAATTCCCACAAATAATGAGAATTAATTACATATACTACTTTTTCCTCATGTGAGTGTGATAAAATAATTTCTTTTCAAGTAATTTTAGAAACTGTTTTAAAATTTTATTTTAAAAATATGCTTCTTATGTATTTTTAGTTTTTAATGGGTCAGGAAAAACGAAAATATTTTAAAATATATTACCTGATAACAGACAAAGCTTAAAATCCTTCAAGATTTGTCTATATTAATTCTTTGATTCATAGGACAAAAACAGAATACAAAACCTGAAAATGTCTGGAAGTATTTTAGGGCTGTACTGTAAAAGAAAGATAGCTTCTAAATTTAGGCTTTGTTCCCGTCACCAAAAATAAATCAACCGAGTATCTCTATGCATACTTATGAAGCTGAGACATTTATTTGGATTCCTTCTATAAAATAAATATTTCAGTTGCTTACAGCAGAGATTGAATTTTTTTTGAAAAAGCATACACAGATGACATAGAAATCAGTTCATCAGAGTGGTTTACAAAAATAATATTTTAGCCAGTCCTGGTTTTAGGGACTCATTGGATATTTAACTTACCTTTAGAGGTAAGGTTCATGTCTTAGGATTTATAAATTAAGCAAACAGCAATTCCATATATATTAAGGTCACAGGATGTCAGCAAACAGCAGAAGCCAAGAGGTTTTTCATATTGTAGATAAAGAAAACATTAGGATTAATTCTTAAGTATTAAATATGCTTGTTTATTTGAAAAATAAAAAAATAGGGGGCACCTGGGTGGCTCAGCTGTTGAGCATCTGCCTTTGGCTTAGGTTCTGATCCCACATCGAGCTCCCCTCAGGGAACCTGCTTCTCTGTCTCTGCTTCTCTTTCTGTGTCTCTCATGAATAAATAAATAAAATCTTTAAAAAAAGGAAAATAAAAATAAAAAATAGTTAAATACTTAAGTAAATAAGCCCAATTTGGCATGGAAATTAATGGACAGAAAAACTATTTTCATCATTATAGGAAAGCAATCAACTTTGGAAAGAAGGTTCTAGGAGTACAAATATAATATGGAGGCTGGTATCTTTCTAATGTCTTTGTTTCCTAAATTTTTTTGTTCAGTGAAGTATGAGTAAAGCGTACAATCCTGCTAAGGCATTATTTTCATTATGCAAGTCTATCCTGCACAAGTTGTGATTGCAATCTGGAGGGAAGAATTTCTTGAGATTTGAATGTCACCTGCAGTCACTGAGGAGAAAGGACCTGTCAGGACTCTCATGGTACAAGGTTCACAAGACAATAGCAGCCAAAAGAAACAAAGATCAGAAGAAATCAGCAGGAAAGTGACTACTCCATAGTCTGCTAAAATTCTGTGGAAAGATGGAGCTACTTTCCACCTGAGCTGCTGAGGTTCCTCCCCAAGATCCTCCCCTTGTAAATAGGAGTCCCTCAGATACAGGTGGCCTCAGGACTCCTTGACCGTGTTTTATCAGTAAAGGACAGCACTTAGTAGACAGATGTTAAGAGGTTCTTTTAAATTATTCATATTTCTTATGCAATTCTTTGATTTCATTCTTTCTCATAATGTTCCTCATCTTCTAGAATAATTTTTAAAACAGAAGGATCCTAGTTAGCAGAGATATGCATATGCTAAGCAAGCCAAAACTTTTCAAATGGATTCTTTTCATACTATATTCTGTCATTTTCAGGTTTCCCGTGTGTCCCCAGTAGCAGCAGGGAGCGCTCTTTCGCAGTCTTTGAGCCCAAGAAAGGCATCCTCCTCTCTATCATGTAACATGTGTACATATGTACATGGAATGTTGGTATGTATGCCTGCATGTGAAGAGTGGATTGAATGCTCTCAATCCCATGGCATACAAACATAAATGAATTTAATTTTTCTTCAATCTCCTCCCCCAACTGTGGTATATTAAAATTTTCATATCCCATTCCATTTAGGACACTTGGGTGGACAACCAAGTTTCAGAAAATTTTCAGTCGTGAAAACTTGACTCCAGTACCATTTAAAATCTTCATCTCACTTCTCCATTCTCAAGCAGGATCTTGGAGGTAAGTGAAGGAAGAGGGCCACCTCCTTTCTTCTCTTTCAAGCCTGGTGGGTGAAGGTGTGTTCCAGGGAATGCGGGGCCCTCCCAGTTATCTCCCACAGCCTCATCCTGCAGTGCCTGAACATAGGGAGGGGATGGAGACGAAGGATGAGTGTCGCTTCCCTCCACTTTCCATTTTGGAGGCACAGAAGTTGTGCTTCTTTGGCTGAGATTGACTGGCCATCCAACTACCTGGGGCCCATGAATGTGTCCTTTCCAGGGTCCTGCAGGCTTCCCCATGTACAGTCTCTCCCAACTCAACCGCCTGAAAATTACAAACCTACCCTAACCTATATCACCTACCTAAGCTATTATTGTCTTCCAGTCTATAATCCTGTGCCTATTTTAGAATCCTCACCCTGCACCATAACCTCCATTACATCAAAGTTGCATCTCCCCTGCACGTGTTTTGTGTGAAACACATTTCTTACAACAGGATGCTCTCAAACAGAACAATACAAAAGTACTGTCTAGTTCGATACCAACATGTTTGAGGGCAAACATCCAAAGAAAGAGGAGCATTAATGTATGTATGAAATTGCTTATTGAGCTCTTCATTTACTTTGATGTCCTTTGCCTATGTAAAGCACCAATATTTTCCACCCAAGATATTAAAGCAAATCCTTTGAAGTCAAAGATCGTATCTCTTTACCCTGATATGTGTACCTAGTATCATGCATTTGTAAATAAAACTGATGAATATATTTTAATTAACTCAAACATATTAGATATGTTACTAGCTTTAGTTTGATGATATAAACTAGAGAATTATATTAATTACAGAACAGGCTATGGAAATATTTTAGATGAGCTATCTCATTTCCATAAAATAATTTAGTCAAGAATGTGTAATTAACAAAGAAAAATGTGTTAGATTCTTGTCACTATTGTAGTCTATTAATATCCATATATTTGACACTCGTTCTACCATTTCAAAAGTTAGATAAAACTTCGGGTGGAAAAAGGGAGTTTCCCATGAGTATTATTTATTAGGTTTAACCTTATAAATTTCACATCAATAAGCATATTTTAAATGGTAGTATAGTCCATAAACTATTATTTAAAATTGAATTACACGATTTATTTTCAAATTAGTTAATATTATTTTGAGTAAGTCATCACTACTATTAAAATATATTTTACCATTCCAGGTGTTACATATTTTATTAATAGCAAAACATATAGCTATATTAATATATCAACAAATAGACTGTAACAACTCATCAGTTTAGATGCTGAAGAATTAAATTAGTTTGGAGTGTGCCAATTTATTAATAACTCTTGAAATTGACCTGTTCCTTCTTGATTTATGTCTAAATTTATGAGTGGTTTTGATAATTAAATTAAAATCAGGTTACTACCAGGTACCCACAAGAGACTGAACAGATGCAAAAGAAATGTTTAATCACATTAGCATCCTCTTTCATTCAAAATGCTTTATGAATTATAAGTATTTCTTTATTTTTATATCTCTACTTAAGAGTGTTAAATGCTTTTTTTCTCCTCAAGGGAATAAATTATAATTCCATTCTAACTGAGACCATATGTGACATAGGGTATTTCTTCTTTCTGTAAAAATATGCCAAAGTTAATGAATAAATTAGCTGGCAAAAGACATTTTAACTTACATATATTAACTTGTATTAATGGACCATTTTTATTTCAAAAAACTCACAATTAAATCTCCCAAAATTTATTATGGTAGCCATATAACAGAAAACATCTGGAGCAAAATGTAAGTGAGAAAAAATATGTACTCCTATTATCCCATAACCCTTCAAAACTTGCTTCTCTATTTATTGCCATCTATCAACTGGCTCAACGCCCCTTCTTTATTGAGACTAAGGTGTGGGAGTCACGTTCTATACTTACTCCAGCTCATTCTATTAATGTACTATATTGCTAAATTGGATATGTACTTATCCCTTCCTCTCTGGGTTTTTCCAGAACTCTTATTGGATTTTATTCTCAGATGTTTAGCTTCTAACCAGAACCCTTCTGAACCAAAGTGTTCCAGATAAGAAAGAAGTTAAAACATAAAATTTTAGAACTGGATGAAACTTAGGGACCACTAAACCCATAACATCTTGAGAAATTATCTCCAGGTTCTTCGCTTGCTGGTAAAGCCTACAGCAAGAAGAACTTCCAAAAGATGAAAGTTCTTCTAAACTTTATTTTCAAACTTTCAATTTATATTTCAAACAGCATTGTCATTGTAGGGTTATCATGAACTCTATGAAACATAAAATAATACAAAGTTGTCACTATATTGAACCCAACTTTAAATGTGATACTATTCTCATGCGACAAGTAGCCAATTTATGAAGCCTGCAATGCCAGTACATTCAGTGATAGGGTCTTTAATGGAATTTGCATAATCACAATCTGAACTGGTAAATCTAAGTAATCTATTATTATGTTCATAAAAAATGAGAATTATGATACATGTTCCACCAGCCCTTCCAGATTCCTTCACGAACTCACTGTCCTCTGTCCCAGAGGCTGGACTGTAAAGACCTCCAGCTGGTTCCAGTTGGGTTCTGACAAAGCAAAGAGAACTATGGGAGGGGTGAGAAGTGGATTGCAATGCTTGGTCCCTCTCTCCCCCTCCCTGGCTTCTGCAGGCACTGCTACTCCTTTCTTTAAGGCCAACTCCACCAGTCCTTCAGGCCTAGGGCTGGGGAGAGTATGACTTTGGTTTTCTCCTGTCTCTTGTTGGTTTCCCTAAACCCATCCATAAACTGCTTTGTCTGCAGGCAGATTTCTCTAAACACTCTTTTGAGAGTGCCATCTGTTTCCTCCCGAAACCCTGACAAAGGGGCAGTTCATGTGTGCCTTCCAAGAAGTCCACTGATTGCTGTCCCGCTCTTGAGAAAATAAAAACAAAAACCATGAGTTCTCAGGTACTTATGTTCATTATGAGATAGTTTAGGAGTATCTAGAAAACCTTTTACTCATATATATAATTCATATTTGAAAAACTCGCCCATGTGTGGATATCTAGAAGAAAAACTTCCTATGTGTTAAAGGAAAAAAGCTGAAAAGAGACCAGTCTTTTATAATTGACAAATGGATCAAATCCATAATACTAAAGCCTCAAATAACTGTCTGTGGAGAATTGCATTTAAAATGTTAGGTAACTATGATGGGTAGCTCTTTTTTAATGTGTGTGTAGTAGGATGAGAAGATCGGTATTTATAAAAGAGAATGGAGAAAAATAAGCAAGATAGGAATAGCTGTTACATATTTACTAGAAGACCTGATAAGTTTAAAGGAAAACAATGAATTTTCAAGCAGATAGCACAATGCCAGTAAGAATCAAGCATACTTATTTTCAGGAACACAATTTCAGGTACACCTGGGACGACTGAGATGAGGGCTCTCTTAGAGAAGTGTCTAGGCAATGTTCAACAGTGCAGAAAATGCTGAATTTCTCTTTTCATAATATAAAATGATTTGCCAATTCTGTGATAAATGTATCCCTTTTCTTCTTTGTTTTATACTTATAACTTCAAAGTACTTTATTTTTTATCATCTCATTATGGGCAAATCACGAAATACTGAGTAGGTATTTGTGATCAATATAAGAGCATTTCCACAGGGCATGATCTTAATGCTTAGTTTTACTTTATGCCTTATAAACCACTCACTCTTGGTAAGATCAATACTTTTGTTTTTCTACCTTCCCCAGTGAAAATAAGATTCCAATATTATCTTCTACTTAACAAGTTTCTTTCTTTTTTTCTAAAATGATGGGATATGTTATACAAATAATTTTCCTGTTGCACTAAAGTAGATGACCATAATATAGTACACTATTGCTATTTATTAACCACATTATTTATTCAGTTGTGATTTACTGAACTTTTCCTAACATGTAAAAATCAATACAAATGTTCCCATCTGGAACTCAAAGGTAAAATATCTACTTGGTGCTGGTTTTATTTGGGAACTTTTATGATACTTACATTTTACCTAAGAGAAACATTTTTTTTTAAATATTGGAAATGAATACATCGGTTTTGATAAAGCATTGATTTGCTTTGATTTGATTCAAGTTCTTTATTTGATTCAACTTTTTACTTATAGATAACTAATATCATTAGCAGAGGTATTTCTGTGAAGATTATTTTAGTTTGGTTATTGACAAGAATTACAAGACTATTAGTTTTTGTTTTGGACAAAAGTTACCCATTCTTACAAAAACAATGACCGTAAAATATTGCAATAGGAGACATTTGGAACTACTTTAGTTATGCCATGACCAGAGGTTTTCTTGCCAAAAAGGCATAGACAGTTCCCCAGGGGTTGCATATACGTTGGTACCAAGTTGAAAAATATCATTAAAGAGTTTCAACACATTTTCTAATGAATAGAATAATATCCAATAATATCTTGGAATATATTATATCCTACAGCAGAGTCAAATTCAAATTCCTCATAGGTACAAATTTTAAGATCTAAACACATATTTTCTGAGAAGTCTAAATAAAATGAATGTTTCTTATCCATATCAGAATAAAACAGCCTGAATTTACCTTGGATCTCAAAATTCAGCATCAGGGTTGTTCACTCTTTCAGAGGACTATCTGCTTCTCCAATATTCAGGGGTCCATGTTGCTTTTATAATTATACACACACGATTATATAGTTTCAAAAAAGAGAAAGATGAGAGAGAAGGCACATGTACACACATGAGAGAGAAAGAAAAAGGGAGAGAGAGGGGGATGGAGAAGGAGATGAAAGGACACCCGCCCAACCCACACTCACATCATAAAGGCTGTATTATGGTGGGTTTTAAAAATAATTCTGCGATATGCTTTCAATTCCTGAAAATCCTATTGTAATGAAGCTTTTTCCATGGTTTTCATCCTTTCAACAGGAAGAATAATACTAGCTGAAATAAAGGGGTCATTGAGTCTGAAAGCTGGCTTTTCTTGAATCTTTACTGAGTCTTAAAAGCCTGGGTATGTTGGAGGAGAAAAAATATTCCTCATTTTTAGAAGCCCATTTTACACTCAAGAGCAAAGCACGCAGCCCGTGTCAGAGAACAGGGAAGCTAAAGTGGAAGGACTACATCACTACTGACAGGAAGCTGCCCTGGGTGCTGGCAGGAAGAGAGCCAATGCATGGAGAGAAAAACAGGAGCAGGATTCCAGAAGTCTGCTGTCTTGTTTTCCCCGATCCTCCATTAGGTGTTTACTTGAAGGCAGGGGGTATAGAAAAACCCAGAAAGGTTGAGCAGGAGCTAAAAGCAAGATGGACAGGCACATATCCTACATCCATTTGTAACTGTGGGAGGCAGCACCCCTCCAGGGGACCGCACAGCAAGCCAGGTGGCCAAAACGAATTAAAGTAGTTCCAGCAAATATGCAGGTGAAGAAAGGGCATAGAAAGGTAGTGTTAAGGCTCTTTCCCTCAGCCAGCTGGACACAGGGAAGGAACCCCAAATCCCTGTATGTTACCCAGCAAGGACATGAGGGGGGGTCCTGCCACAGAGACTTAGGTCTCTAAGCAGAGACTTAACAGCCGTGAGTGGAGGCCAGAGGCCCAGATGCAAAACAGGGTGATAGGGAGGGGTCCTCAGTGGTGGCCAGGACTTAGGTGGGTCTGTGTTAACGGGAACCAGGAAATGGCCAGGACAGGAATCATTCTACCTACTGGGACTATAGCAGGAGGCATCATTCCACTCTTGTGATCCTGTAAATTAATATGGAAGATTTTAGCACCTTTTTGTCATTTGGCCTTTTAACTTTTAACTAAAAATAGTTTTATAATTGAGGTTATAATTTGGGTTGCCAGCTTCAGCAAATAAAAAAATACGAAATATTACATGGGACTACTCATATAAAAAAAATTCACTGTTTATCTGAAATTCAAATTTAACTCTGTGCCCTGTATTGGATCTGACAAGCCTCATTGTAATTAAGTGGTTAAGTTTGAACTTTTTCTCAAATTTAGGAAGCATGATTATATTAGTTACATAAAATAAGGAATATGAATTTTTCCCCACCCTAGTCTGTACTTGTTAAATTTTTCTTCTTCTACATGAGGTAAACATAAAATATGCTTTTCCCTCTGATTTAAATGTTAACATTGCTGTGAAACAAAAGAAGTAAATGCCAGCACTTCTCTTTGAAGAGGTTTCAAATACTACGTGATTCTTCAACACAGATAAGAATAGGCTGAAAACAACATGGTATGAGTAACCTGTGCTTAAAATTCTTTGCTTCTTAGGAAGAAGACATTCTCAAATTGGATAATTTGTCTGCCTCTAGGCCAGACTTTGTGACTGTGGACAAATGGGGGAAAAAAAAGTTGCTTTGAAGAAATAATGGGATGAGACATGTGCGGTTTTTTCCCAAAATATTTTTCTTGATGAGGAACTGGGAAAGAAGGTGAAGAAAAAGAGGTTCTAGAAATAATTGGAAAAATCTTTCTCCTCCTGGGCATGTGTGAGTACTGGGGGTGAGCAGAAGGACCAGGTGCCAACAATGAACAAATGTAAATTCCAAACCAATGTAATCTAGGGTTGCTTAAGGGCAGAAACCTTATCCCCAAAGGAAGGAATATTATCCACCCCCTTTCCTTCTAACGACTCGAGGTCTCTGGGAATATTCTCAGTATGGGACACCAGGTTAGTGCAACAACAAGTGGAATGAGGGAAGAGCATCTTGTAGGCATGCTGCTTCTCTGGGCTGGGGGTATAACTACCATAACTTCGTAAGCTCCAACTGCGTGTGCTCTGTCTCCTTGGCCCCAAATGAAGGGGTTTTTTGTTATTGACTTTGGGTTTTTCCTAAAGAAAAACTGTAGGAACCACTTCCTATTGGTTTTCTGTTATTGACTTCAGGCTTTTCCTAAAGAAAAACTGTAGGAACCACTTCTTAGATGAAGTTCTATTTCAGTTTCCTTATATGTAAAATGCGAGAATTTATGTTACCTAACTGATAAGAAAATGATATAATACATAGTGAAACACAAATCACAGTCCCTGCTCAGTAAATAAATGTAAACTAGTAACCCTATTACTATTATTATTATTATTATCTCATAATCAACACTGTTTAAGATAAGGTCTGTGATGAAATGCAAGCACTAGGGGGTCAGAAGCCAGATGGCATGAAACTTGCCATGAAAAATCGGGTAAAACTGAATTTATCAGTAAAAGCACAGGCAAATTGAAATTTTTTTTTTTAATTTTTATTTATGATAGTCACAGAGAGAGAGAGAGAGAGGCGCAGAGACAGGCAGAGGGAGAAGCAGGCTCCATGCACTGGGAGCCCAATGTGGGACTCGATCCCGGGTCTCCAGGATCGTACCCTGGGCCAAAGGCAAGCGCTAAACCGCTGCACCACCCAGGGATCCCAAATTGAAAATTTCTATTTCCTGCTCTGCCAAGAACTATTCTCTATTTGAGTCACCAGATGCAAAAGCCCATTAATTCATCCAGTATTTATCAATTAGAATTCTCTTTCACATAGGATAATATTGCAGAAACATCTTCAATGGTCTCCCTTAATTCCTTTCTCTCTTGTTCCCTCGATCCACCATCCACCTTTAACGTAACAGCCAGAGTGATCTTTAAAATATATAAACCAGGAAGGGACAAATTCCTGCTTAAAACTGTCCACTGTCTTTTCAGAGAACATCAGATAAAATCCCAACAGTGTCCCATGGCCTACAAGCCCTACCAGGTAACTCTCCTGCCAATCACTCTCATTATCCACCATAGTGATGTTTCTCAAATATACCAATTCTGTTCCCTAAGTTCTGAATGCTCTTCTTGCATTACGCTTAAAAAAAAAAAGAAAGAAAGAAGATAATCCTTAGATAGCATTTATCTTCATCTGTTTCTTTCTTCATCCATTAAGTATTTATTTGTTGTCTCCATCCTCAAAAATGAAAGCTCTGCCATGAGAACAGAACTCAAATATTCCAGCCCTATTGCCTACATCAAAATCAACAACTATCAGGTAAATGAATGAAAAATATCTTACACTTTGTTTTCTACTCCTCCACTAACATCTTATGCAACTTTCTGGAGTAGCTCATAAATTACATGTAGTTTTTAAAAAAATATTCCCTCCCCCAAAATTACATCACCATTTCTACTAATTTCTTAATTATCCTTCCCCATCCTTCAAAGCAAACACAAATTAAAATGATTTGATTTTAAAATACCGTATTACTTAAACTGAGGGCAATGACAAAATGCTTTATAATTTGGACTTACATAAAACTAAGAATAACATTAGCAAACTTATAAGAAAGCAAATAAAGTAAAATCTACTTGCTTTATGAAATAATCAGTACTCAGCAGATACTGTATTTATACATCTGTATTTTTAGCTCTGACTCATTGGGCTCTTTTCCCACGATTTCTGGGTGCCACTCTACACCGCTTTTCTTTTTTCAGTTGAAGTCAGTATAAACAGTTCCCAAATCATTAAGTTCTACACAAACCCGTGTTTCCCTCAGTAGCCTCTCATTATCCTCAGATCATATCAAACATAAAAGATGTCATCTTCAAAAACAACTGCTCACTCACCTTGCTTTGTCCCAAATATCTATGTAGTTACAAAATGCCAATGTAGCCTGCTCTGATGGACACCACTGGTTCTTCCTTGGCTTTTGTTTCAAAAAACCAAGCTCCCATTCTTATCCAGAACTGCATTTGTCTCACTGCATTCACCCTCGTGTCTATTCTCCACCTTCTTTCTCATTTGTTATTCCTGCACCACTCCATAAAGTGCTTCAGTCCACCTCGTAAGCAGTAGCAATTAAATCATTCAACCCATGGTGATAGCATACCATTATCTAAGCCTGAAACCTAAGGACCCCAGATCTCATTATGCATTGGGTTAAACATGAAACAATCCACTACTAATTCTCTCTCCAGCTTCATCTCTGCGTCTCAGATCTCAGAAAACGGAGGGCAAAGTGATGGAAATATGTGGATATTCTGTGCTCCTTTATGAGATGGTCAGGTGTGGCACAAGAGGAGACAGAAGAGAGGCTCAAGAGAATAAATTCATTATATTGCTAGGTCCTGGAGGCAGCAGGCATGGCCCATATACAGCTCCATGGGAGAGCACTGGGGTGGTAAGGAGTCAGAAGATAGGAGGGAGGGGATGCCTTGGGCCAGAGGCTTCACCGAGGTTTTGCAGGGAAGGCCAGGCCAGGCAGGGTAAACTATCTAGGACTGGCTAGTTTGAATAACTGTGGTGGGCTCTGGGCTCTAAGGGTGGTCCCTATTTGCCTGGCACCTGACCCTGAGATAAATGAAGCATAGAAATATTGCCTTCTGGGGGGCCCAGGTCAGATAGAGGAGGTACGACATGCCCCAGGCTAGTCTTTTGCTATCTCTGAAACCTGATTAGTCTGAAACCTGGTACAGTATCTCTGAAACAAAAAGGTTTTTTATATATCAAAACAGCACAGTATACAGAAAAAATACATATATATAGATAATATTTGCACCTACAATTCATACAAAATAATACATATACTATATATAGTATATACATATATAATTATACCTACAAAATAATATAATGTGTACACAGTATATAGTTTCTGTTGCATTCAACTACACACACACACACACACACACACACACACACAGGAAATACAGTAGAAACTCCATCTATCGAGCCAAACATTCCTTAAGGGCATAGACAGTGCCTATCACCTCCAAAGGAAAGCACCTGGCGCATATGAGGCAATAAAATTTATTGCATGTGTTATCAACATGTTGAGCTTAACTGAGTTTCACATTCTAATTGGAGCAGAATTTAATAGGAGAATATGCTCAGTGACACGTTTCTATTTGTTAAATAAGTATTCATAATTTGCCTCCTGAAGTACAGACACCTCTTTTACTGTATACAAGGAAAGTAATTCCACTGTAATGAGAAATATCAAATTGCCACCTTCATATAATGGCAACTGTGTATATAATGCGAACCAAGGTATGAAACATGAATCATGATAATCACCTAAAGAGGATAAATTATGAATTAATAATGAGACACACAGTAAGAAACAAGGGGAATTTTCATTTCATTTGAAAATGTAATAAAATAACTGCAAAATTAAGTCATTGCCTATTGCATGGCACAGTGCTTCTCAGAACCACAAGCCGTTTTTCCAAGACGTTACTCACAGTGCAATTAGGGAACTATCACACTGTCTTTAAATCCTTTAAAGGATTTATGTGGCCCATCACTTCTGATACAGATGCCACAACAAAACTAATAGTTGTAAATACCAGGACTGATAGTAATGTGTAACTCATAAAATAACACAAATAATACAGAAAACTGCCTATTACAAAAACTTTGGGGGTATTTCTGGTATAGTAATGTCTGATTACCTGATGACATGCAGAAGAATTTTTTTTTTTTTTTTTTTTGGTGAAAAGCACCGATTTTGCCATTACGTAAGAGATGCAAGAAATCAGCTGATTTGATAATATCCAGCTTTATAGAAAACACATGCAAGATTATTCAGCTATACACTATTATTAGTCAAATACAAACTTGTTGAATATAGGCTAAGGAAAGAAAACTCTGCATTTCTTTGAAAAACAATGAAATACTGTTTTTAAAAAACACTCATGTTTTTAATGTATTTTACCTCTTATAGAACAGGATCACTTCACAGTCCTGATTCAAAATAAATTCTTTGTTAGCTTATTAGCAATTTTTTACTCATTTTAAAATAAATATTTCCTTTCTAATTACACTCAATTCATCTTTTGAACATGATCCTTCAATTTTATTTATGTATGAATTATCAACAATGGTAGGAATTACTCTGATTGCCACATGACCTCTTCTCTTTAAGTGGCTATAAGAGAATATGGTGAAATTTAACCATTTAAGACACATATAAATCTCATTGTCTTCTTTATTTATAACATTATTAAATAAGATACCAGGCTGGCTAACATTTTGTCTGTGTTACAGTATACAAACAGGATGGGTCCTTGCCCCCCTCCTCCCAAAATCAGAAGGTTAAAATTAGTCACAATCTCTTTGATGTCATCAGCTATCCTAGCCACTGAACGCCTTCACAGTATTTCCTTCTTCCTACTTAAGAACAAAAGAGAAGGAAATCCATATTTCCTTGGTATCAACATAAAAGTAACTTGGATCAATACCTTACTCATTAGAAAAGGATATTTTATTATGGACAGAAGAGAAAGGGCCTTTCTTCCTCCTCTTCCCCTTTTCTTCTTTTCTCTCTCCCTTCCTCCCTAACCCCCATCCTTTCATCTGTCAGTGCTTCCACCCTACCTTGGATCTTTCAGATCTTCCTTCGAGATTATATGATTACAATACATATGCTCTTTTTAAATATATTTTAATTTTTTTTTAATTCATGAGAAACACAGAGAGAGAGGCAGAGACAGAAGCAGAGGGAGAAACAGGCTCCATGCAGAGAATCCGATGTGGGACTCGATCCCGGAACCCCGGGATCACAACCTGAGCCAAAGGCAAATGTTCAACCACTGAGCCACCTAGGTGCCCACATTACATATGTTCTTAACTAATCATTGATTCATTGGAGGATTTTTTCTTCTTTGTCCTGCTTTCTTTTTTGTTTCTTTGCTTTCAAAAACTTTTCAAGACAGGAAAAAATGTGTATAATTTTGTATTAAATTAAATTTAAGAGCCATTAGAATAATTTTATTAAGAATTTCATTTATTCTTTTTCAAAATATTTTATTTATTTATTTGAGAGAGTGAGAGAGCACAAGCAGGGGAGGGGCAGTGGGAGAGGGATAAGCAGATTTCCCACGGAGCAAGCAGCCTGATGTAGGGCTGGACCCCAGGACCCTAAGATCATGACGTGACTCAGAGGCAGGCACTTAACCAACTCAGCTGCCCAGATGCCCCAACTTTGTTTATTCTTTTATAGTTACATCACAAAAATATAAAAAGTAAATTCATTTTCTTCTGTCTTAAATGAAGATATAAATCCTTCAGTATCTGCTTTCCACTATTTGAATATTAGAAAACTGAGGTCCTCCAATCCAGAATAGAAATAAGACATGCCAAGCAATAGAGCATGCATTGGTTTTCTTATGAATGTGTGTTTATTTTTCCCATATTTGAGTTTAACAAATTTTAGATTTCAGTAACATGGAACCACACTGACTGTAGTCAAGTTTAACTTTTTTAGTGAGCAAAAGTTATTTAAGACCCAATTAAGTTACATAAAGATGCTACAAAGCAACAAGTAATTTTAAATAAAAGTTAGTTTGAAGTACATCTGAAGAGGAGTTACTTAACTAGTGAGATCTGAGATTTTAAAAATAGAGGTTTTTTTTCTTTTTTTGCTATTGTTCTTAAAAGCAGATCCCTCAGGCCCTGATTAATTTTGTGTAATAATATTATACACCTTTAAAGGCGTATACTTTACCATACTTTACCTTGTTTATTGATTCAGGCTGCTCATGAGAAGTCCAAACTGTAAAAATTTTGACAAATATAAGATATCTGGTATATTCTAGCTACAGGATTGTATAGATTATGTATCTACGACATCTCACATGTCATTTTCCATCATTAATTTGCTGTAGCAAAATTCTTCACTAAACATCTTTGAGACTGGACAGGATGAGATAAAAACATCCTCTATTAGCTTCAAGCTCCCAATCTAATATAAAGCCCCAGTTAAAAACAAAATATCGAATTGTTGTCACCCAACGGACAGTGGCACAACTAAAGCTGAAGATGCAGGTAACTCTGGGAACAGGTTTGCCTTAAAGAAAAGGAAAGTGGACCACAATAACTAAAACATAATCAGCAAAACTAAACACCCCTCCACTGTATGCACATCTTGTTTACAATCTCCTGAGACAGCTTTCAACTAAACAGATTTTTAGGGAATGTCAATCTCACATCAGGATATGTGACAAATTACTGGAATTCACATTGATTAGATGATTTCTTTTCAGATGTGAGTCTATCATTATGCAAACGTGTTTATGGAAACAACACTCACGCTGTTAGGTTATTATACTCATTAAGTGTGCTACAATTTACAATTACATGTGAAGTCTAGGACTCACTGCACACTTTAAAAACTGACAAATCTTTAGATGGCCCAGATCGTTGAGCTTTTTAGGTCCAGAGTTCAGAAGGCTAGAAATACAGGAGGAAACAATCTAAATAACAAAACATTGACAAAAGTCTATAGTAAATATTATTTTGAAACAAAAGAAGATGTAATTACAATGATTACAGTTTAAGCTTTATTTAGTGTCAATAGGTTGCTAAGCACTAGGCTGCTGACACCGACAGAGAAGCATGAAATCTAAATGAGAGGGCACAGCTAAGATTAAAACACACACACACCAACGCACGTGTGTGCACACAATGATGAGGGGGTGAAAGGCAACTTCTTGTATCACACAGAACTGCAAAGTGCTCTGTGGACTTCTTTCCCCAGTGTCTTATTCAAGAAGAAGTTAGTCAAATGTTTCCATTGTTTTGATGACAGAACTTTAGAGTTTCAGTAACAGAACATGATCCTGAGGGGCAGAGGGAACAGGAGTGGCCAACAGGAAGCAGCCCTGGCACAGATCCCACTGTCCATCTCCGAATGCCAAGCGCTGCTGTAATCCTGTGAGAGGCAAAGCCGGCGACAGTGGCCATGGCCACAAGGATTCCATAGTATTTAGCCACACACTAACTTCCAAGAATCAGGCTAAAAAGAAATCACTGATGAAGGTAATGAAAAACAGACAGAGCTGCCAGTCACCCCTTCTAGCTCAGAAAATTTAAAAGGCAGGACAATTCTTAATGTCTTGAGTTACTTGGGCATAAAGTTAAAATAATTGCTCAAGTTCCCAGGAGAAACCACCTTTCCAATGCTTAAATGCTATTAATCTGGATTTGTTGAATTGTGCACAGATTTGAGGGTTTTGTAATCTTCTAGGAGAAGGATTAATCAGTTAATACCCTACATGAATGCTCTATAAAAACATTTTTTAAAGCCAAAGCAATTCACTGAAGCTTCTAATAAGAATAAAGACCAAAAAATCAAGCACAAATAGGACAGGGTCTTTCTATGTGTTGAATAAATATACCTTTAAATACCCATGACATTTAGAATTTTTAATACTGAAATGGAAAGAAGCAATAAAGTAATAAAAATATTCATGGAAAGCTGATTTCTGAGGATACATTTTGTAAATATTTTTAATCATCACAGCCCAAGGGAAGATTTGAGGACACACACACACCATGCACACACACATGCATATGCACAAATACACACAACAACCTATAAAGACGACCAATAACTAGCATTTCATTTACAGATAGTGAACGACTTCTATCTGCAAGGATTTGTGCTAGAGCTTGAGAACACAAGGTTGAAAAATACACATGATACTTGCTTTCACAGGCCTTATGGTCAGTAGAAAAAAAACAACAAATATGTAATTTAATAATTAATATAATATGCACTTTCATATATTATAACACATAGTAGATTATAATATCAGCCACATGGGAGCAAACAGGAGACATGACACATCTTGGAATCCCAAGGAAGACAATCTAGAAGAAGAGGTATCCTACCTACATGAAAAATGATTAGCAGGTTAAACATGACTAGCAGCTAACCAGACAAGAGAAGGACAAGGTGCAGAGAGAAGTTGTCTAGATGGAAGGAGGAGCATGTATAGGTGTCTAGAGATGATGGAGAGGAGCCATGAACCACTGGGACACTGAGCTATGTGGGAGGCAAATCAGAAGAGACCTTATAGGCCACAGTAAGGATTAAGATATTTGAACTGTTCCTAAAGGATTTAAGAGGACGACGCACCTGTTTAACAGAATGACTTAGTCTGTCAGATGGAAGACAGAGAGGACTACAGGAGATAATGATGAATTACTTGGTCATTTCTGCCTCAAATTCTTAGGACATAGATACACATGCACAGACAAATGTGAAATCCTTTGAAAAATCTGCTCATAGTGCTACAACTGGAGAGAATGTGCTCAAAAGTGTTTTACATTTTGCTTAAAAGAAGTTTTGGAAAGAGGTTTATGGCTGTGGGAATACAAATGAGGATGGAGATTATTTATTTACTTGTATTTTTTGAGAGGGGGAAGGAGCAAAGGGAGAAGGTGAGAGAGAATCTTAAGCAGATTTCCTGCTGAGCACGAAGCCTGAGATGGGGCTTGATCTCAAAACCCTGAGATCATGATCTGAGCTGAAATCAAGAGTCAGATGCTTAATCTACTGAGCCAACTCAGGCAACCTTGGGGCCAGAGATAATTTAAAGACTGGAGAGGAAAATGATTGTGGGAAAGCATAACAATTGATTAAATAGGATCCCCCAAAGTGGATGTTTTTCAGAGAAAAGCTGGAAAGAATTTAGACCAGAGCTGGGATACATGTTCCACTGTAATCAAATGGAATGAGTAAAGAGGTATTTGGACATCAGTAAGAGTGTCAGGCATTTATCAGGATGCTGAGGAGCCCCTGCCAAATGTTCTCACGATGGAGTGGGAAGTGAGGTTATTTGCTCTGGGTGATGAGAAACATAGTAGGTGAGAAGACAAAAAGCATAAAACTGAAAACAAACTAGTAAAATATAAAAGTAATTCTGGGAAACATTTCTGGGTAGATGAGATTGAAAATTTTTCCAATAGAATATTTATAAATGGATAGTGCGTGTGTGAGAGAGCGTGAGAGAGTGTGAGAGAGGGAGAGAGAGAGAGAGAGAGAGAAATAATGTTTATTCATCAAAGCCAAGAAAGTGCTTGCGCCTACAATATGACACCATCACTATTACTAGTAACAATAGTAATAATTACAGCAAAGCTTTGAGGAAGGCACTTTGGGAAGTGTAAGTCAATTTAAGACTTTCCCTTGCTTTCCTCAAACATATTATTATTTCTTTTGTGCATGTGCGTGCATACACACACACACACACACACACGCACACAAGTTAAAAGAACCAGGTGTGAAGCAGAAGTTTTATGCACTCTGGGATTCGAGAGTCAGCATGATCTGGCTTGAGATGAGACTTCAAGACAAACAGAAGTGGGCTTTTAAAACAAATTTTTATGAAAAACAAAAAGAAATAAAATAATAAATTCACAAAAGTGTCGGTTAACATAAATTTCTCATACCAATGAGTTTGCCAGATATTTATGAGTTTGCCACAATTACTTTGCTGCTCATGAAGAGGTATAAATGACTTTACTGTTTCAAAATATGCAATATGTATATGGAAACAATATATTTATGTACATATACACTTATTCTGCTCATCCACTACTTTATATCAAGCACAAATGATACATGCATAAGAACATCTTGGTATCTTTTTAATGTTGCTTATATATAATATATACACCTATTATGTCAATGTTTATTATACTAATATATTATTGATATATTAGTATCATAATTTATATCTCCTTGTAACTGCATCATATCAGGATATAACAATATCATTTGACCCATTGTTCATGATTTTTTTACCATCTAAGTTGTGACTATCTGCTTTCCTGTTGTCACCCAATGATTGATGATGCCTGAGTTGTTCGATTATTACTTTAGTGACTATAAAAGAATACTTTTTTCTATTACTCATTTCACATTTTTTTATTGGTCATTTTTTAGTAAAGATGAGTTTTCTCTCCTCCCCAACAACCCTTAAATCTTGTACCAGAAGGTAAGGAAGTGCTTCAGAGTTGATGGGGAACTGTTAAAAGGACACATGGAAAGTGGTTGAAAGAGGCTCTCAAGGGCAACACTAGCAAAAATTTCAACATCAAAATAAATAATAAGAGGAATTCATTGTAAATTATTTTTTAAAAAAGAGTCCAGAAGTGATATTGAAGAATTAAGCAAAATTCATTGGAACCACAAATAACATATGAAGAGGAAACCACCTTCTTTATTTAGTGACTTTTACCCATAGATACATCAAAATAGTGTTACAATCTTTAGTAAACATTCATATCAATTATATATATTTCAGCTAAGTATCAGACATATATTGCTTTCATATTTCTTGTCGAGATATTCTTCTCTGAATGTGAATTATGAAATATCATTCATTGTGCTCAATGACAGGAAAGTTCTAGCACCAATGGCAGAAGCTTAGCCATGGAGAATATACAGAAATGAAGTCATGGAGAATATACAGAAGACAACACCTTTGAAAGAATGCTCATCAGAGACAGTAAATAGAATGGTTCTGCGCATAGGTTCTGGAGACAAGCCTGACAGGGCTTTAATCTTGTTTCAGAATTTTCTAGTTGCTAACCAGATGCCTCACTCTCCTCAAATGTAAGAAGAGGTGAGTATTAAATTATTTATACAGTAAAATGCCAAGAACAATAGTACATGTTCAGTATTCAATAAAAGTTGCCCATTAATTTTTATTGGTGTTATAAACTGGATAACATGAGGACCAGCTAAGAGGGCAAGAAGAAATTTGGAGAGTAGATATAAAATAAGAAAAAGTGCAAACAATTCAGAAAAACTGATGAGCCCTAGAAAGTATGAAAAGCAAATTTTAGTTGTTACTGAAATTACATTCAATGAGTTTGGAATTTAATAAATTAGTGGTATTGTATTTAATAAATAAATAAATGGTACTTTAATAAATAAACAATAAATTAAATGGTTCTTTAATAAAGGAATTTGTTTTTGAAATATATTCCTGAATAAAAACAATGTTTCAGTTTCATTTTGCAAAAACCATGTTTGATATGGTTGATATGGTTCATGACCGTAATGCTTGAGTGACAAATGCTTATTTTTATATGGTAGAAATCTTGTGTCTCTTCTATTTCAAACAAATTTGAAGTTCTTAATCCCTCCTTTAATTTCTGGTGTTTAATCTGGATAACAATAATGGGTGGAAATCTCTTTAGAGAATTGGCATTTCAAACTAGTTGTTCATTCTTTTGGGGAAAAGAAAGATTAATGTTGTCATTATTTTCATGGATTTTAAAAAGATAAATGAGTTCAAATTGCCCATAATTTAGCTTTTTGAATATAAATGACAAGTCATTTGCCAATACAGCTGCAGGTAATTTTACTGAAGAGAAGGATTGCCAATATTTTACATTTTATGCTGTGGCATTTACCCCCAAAATGTTCTATTCTTCTCATCTGCTATCAATTAAAATTTCAAGTCTCAGCGGATGTTATTTCACATTGCCATGTAAAAAAAAAACTGTCACATTGATCAAGTACCTCCCAACATACAGTTTTGACTCCACACAGTTTTAATGTATGTTCCACATATGCATTTAATGCATATTCCACACTAAAAGAGAGAGAGAGAGAGAGAAAGCACCTAGAAAAGAACCCATTGAGATATTTTGCAGTATTTTTTCATTTATAAAAATAGATTCATGTATATAATATGTAATATGTGTGAGTATATATGTATATTAAAATAGTTTAAGATATGTTCACTTTATATATTAAAACACACAATTATTTTACAGACCCTCGATGTAGCAAAGGTTTTCTGCTAACTTATGGGAGAAAGTAGATCAAGTGAGTTTTGACTCAGCAAGAGTGAAATTCAAGGATCTACTGGAATCCTGTGAAGCATTACAATTATTGTTAGAAGCATAAATACTAGTTTTCCCAACATTATTTTTAGGGACTGTCCTTTCTCCTTGTGTATTCCTTACATCTCTGTTGAAAAAGAATTGACCACATACGTGTGGATTTACTTCTGGGCCCTCTATTCTGTTCCATTTGGTCAATATTTCAGTCTCCATCTTGGTACCATGTTGTTTTGATTACTGCAACTTCATAAAATATTTTGAAATCAGAACATATTATGCCTTCAACTTTGTTCTTTCTAAGGATTGATTTGGCTATTTGTGGTCTTTTCTGGTTCCATGTGAATTGTATTGTCTTCTATTTATGTAAAAAATGTCTTTGGGATTTTGATAGGAATTGCAATGAATCTGTAGATTGCTTGGAGTAGGTAGTATAAACATTTTAATAATCCATAAATATGGGGTGTGTGTATATTTACATGCATTTCTGTACACTAGCAATGAACAATCTAACAATGAAATTAAGAAAACAATTCCATTTAGGGGCACCTTAGTGGCTCAGCTGGTTTAATGTCCCACTCTTGGTTTGGGCTCAGGTCATGATGTCAGGGTTATGAGATGGAGCCCCATGTTGGGCTCTATGCTCAGTGTGGAGTCTGCAAAGAATCTCTCTCTCCCTTTGCCCTCTGCTTTCTCTCTCTCTCTTAAAAATCTTAAAAAATATATATTTATTTATTCATGAGAGACACACACAGAAAGAGAGAGAGAGAGGCAGAGACACAGGCAGAGGGAGAAGCAGGCTCCATGTAGGGAGCCCAATGTGGGACTCGATCTCGGGACTCCAGAATCACACCCTGGGCCAAAGGCAGGCGCCAAACCACTGAGGCACCCAGGCGTCCCAAAATAAATGAATCTTAAAAAGCAAAACATTCCATTTATGATAGCATAAAAAATGTAATAAGAAGAAAAGGAAGTACAAGACTTGTACACTGAAACTATAATAAATCACAAAAATAAAGAATATAAATAAATGAAAAAACATCCCATGTTCATCAAGCATAAGACATAATAGTGTGAAAATGGCAATATCCCACCCCTGCAAGTGATCAACATAATTAATGCAATTCCCATTGAAATTTTATTGGCCTCGTACAAACATTCATATGATTCAAAATTCATACGTAATTGCAATTATCCTCAAATAGCCAAAGAAAAACAAAGTTGAAGGACTCACTTCCCAATTTTAAAATGTACTAGAAAGCTACAATAATCTTAACAGTGCAATGCTGTCATAAGAATAGTCATGTGGATCAAAAGAGCAGAACAAAGAGCCTAGAAGTAAACCCATATATCTGTGGCCACCTCGTGTTCAACAAGGGTGCCAAGACTATTCAATGAAAAAAAAATAGTTTCTTCAATAAATAGTACTGTGACAACTGGAAATCAACTGGAAATTAACTTAAGATGAATTAAAGACTTAAATGTAAGAATGAAAGCTATAAAACTATTAAAGGAAAAAGATACAGATAAATCTCTATAACACTGGATTTGTCAATGGGTTCTTGGATATGACACTGAAAGCATAAACAACAAAAGAAAAGACAGATAAAATTGGATTTCAGTAGAATTAAATTATTTGTGCATCAAAACATATTACTAAGAAAGTGCAAAGACAACATACAGAAGAGAGGAAAATACTGAAAGTCATATAAATGACAAGGGTCTAGTGTTCAGAACATATAAAGAGATTTCATAAGTCAACAACAACAAAAGTAAACAACTAATTCTCCCTAAATGGGTGGTAAAGGACTTAAGTAGGCATTTCTCTAAAGATATACGAATGGCTAATATGCCCATGAAATGATGTTAAACATACTAGTCTTCAAAGAAATGAAATCAAAACCACAATGAGATGCCATTTTATGCCCATTACGATGGCCATCATCATCATCATCATCACAACACAGAAAATATCAAGTGTTGTGCGGGTATGGATAAACTGGAATCTTTTCACCTTGGTGGTGGAATATAAAATGCAGCAGCCATGATGCAAACAGTTTGCAGTTTCCTCCAGGTGTGAAACAGAAAATTACTATTTGAGACAATGATTCCACTCATTCATATGTATTTAAAAGAATTTTAAAAGGTATCATTGGGGCGCCTGAGTGGTTCAGTCAGTTGAGTATTCGACTCTGGGTTTTGGTTCAGGTCATGATCTCAGGGTCCTGGGTGAGCCCCATGTCAGGCTCTGCACTGGGCATGGAGTCTGCTTGAGATTTTTTCCTCCCCCTCTGCCCCTCCCCCTAGTCATGCATGAACTCGCTTGCTCTCTCTCCCTCTAAAATAAATAAAATTTTAAAAGATTTTAAAAGATTTTCAGGTCATGATCTCAGGGTCCTGGGTTGAGCCCCATGTCAGGCTCTGCACTGGGCATGGAGTCTGCATGAGATTTTTTCCTCCCCCTCTGCCCCTTCCCCTAGTCATGCATGAACTCACTTGCTCTCTCTCCCTCTAAAATAAATAAAATTTTAAAAGATTTTAAAAGATTTTTTAATAAATCTTTTTTTAAAAAAAGGTATCACTAAAAACTTTTATAAGGATATTCATAGAAGCAGGATTCGCTATCACCAAAAAGTAAAAATAAATCAAATGCTCATCAGCTGATAAACGGGAAAACAAGGTGTGGCATATTTATACATGAAATATTATTCAGCCAGAAATGAAATACTGATACATGCTTCAACATGAGCAAACATCAAGAATATTATGCTAGGTGAAAGGGCCAGACACAAAGGTCACATATCATATGATTCCATTTATAAATCCAGAATAGTTAAGCAATAGAGATAAAAACCAAATTGGTGATTGCCAAGGGCTAGGGAAGTGTATAGTGGTTAGTGACTGAGTATGGGTTGCATAACATTGTGAATATACCAAATTTCACTGAAGCAGACACCGTAAATGGTTAATTTTACACTACATGTATTTTGTCTCAATAACACAGGGCAGCCTGGGTGGCTCAGCGTTTTAGCACTGCCTTCTGCCCAAGGCCTTATCCTGGAGACCTGGGATCGAGTCCCACATCGGGCTCCCTGCATGGAGCCTGCTTCTCCATCTCCCTCTGCCTGTGTCTCTGCCCCTCTCTCTCTGTCTATCTCATGAATAAATACAATCTTTAAAAAACATATATAATACATATATAATAGGTAATAATATTCTTTCAGGAAAAAAAAAGGAAGCAATAGGCACACAGCACTGAAGAGGAGATAGTGATAAAGATGACAAATGCTTCCCTCTGAGGTTTTTAATCAAACAAACCTCATAGGCACAATCATAAAACAGGCATAATTTATGTGGGGTTGGGTAGTTGAAAATGCATTCTTAGAAAATAACTTCAAATTGAATTAATTCCATGAGGTGCCCTTTTTGCATAGTTGCTAAGGTAATGGGGTCCTGGCATTACATAGTCACAACTGCTCTGTGGTTCTCTTCAAATATCCAGCCATCATGATACATCTCCAATGATCATTTCTTGAGCTGTGGTAATGAGTACATGCTCCCCAAAACATCAAAGTTCTTTAACAATTCCAAATTGTCTACAGAACCCGATTCTCCATTAGCTCAGCCATTTCCTTGAAGTCATCTAAAACCGTCTTAACACTTATATTTTTAGTATGCTGCTTGATATTCTTTCTTCATTGCTTTGTAAGTAGAGATTATATATACTTGTATTTTAATGTAAATATAAACATTATAAAATTTGTGTGTATGTGCATATGTATGCATGTGTGTGCATACGTGTGTGTGTGTTCATTAAGAATACAGGTACATGAGGAGAGAGAAAGAGGGTGGAACTAAGCCATCTGTATGTAGCATCGTAAAGAAAGATTATATGCAGAATACACTAAGCACAAACACCGGATGTATGCAAGAAGTTATGGGAGTACCTGGACTTGGGATTACCACCGGTAGAGGAGGTGATATCTGTGAATTTTAAGCTGGCAAAATACAGTACTAAAAATGCTGAGTGTCTACGTCTAGAGAGCAGTACCAGCACTCCTTGAAGAGTCAACAGTGTGCTGAGAGGAAATAGTACAGGGATAGATAGTAAAATGCTGGAGAGCAAAGCAAGGAACAGGTCCTGAATGATCCTGAAGTCATACTAAGGAGTATAGACTATCTCCAGCAGAGTCAGGTCAGATAATAGAATTTGGAAACAAATGGAACAAATAGGGGCCCTCCAATGGTCACTTTCTTGCCAGATGCAAAAAAGCAGGTATGGATTCAGATTTCTTCAGCTTAACCTCTGTCCTAACCTGCCATGACCAAAAGAATGGGGTCCCTGTTACCTATAATCATATAATAAGTACACTTTTATAGGATTTGTACCATTTTTCTAAATGATTTAACTGATTTAATCATCCCCGACACCATTTTGCTGAGGAGAATGTGGAGAACAAAGATGAGATACATGCCCTCAGGCTTCTCTGCAAGTAAGTGCTGTGCTGGCTCTGGGTTTCCACCTGAGACAAATCTTGCTCTAGAATCCATACAATTAACCACCAAGCTGCGGTTTTCTCCCAAGGTCTCTTAGGGCTTCTGTTGCTAGTTGTCTGCTGAGAAAAGAGGTATACATTCAGCAGGTAGCCAGATTTCATGTTTAGACACCAAAATCTTCCCATTAATATAGAAATCTTCTAAAATCAACATGTGAAAATTAAGTTCAGAACACTATAGGTCCAATATGAATACATTTTTGACTTCATAATAAATTGATTTGGGGCCTGAATCTACCAATGCATTTATTGTGAGATAGACTACCCTATATGTATCCTCTTTATATCAAATTAAAGTCACCTTCATTATTTTTAGATAAAATGAGTGTGAAGCAACATTCATCTCCCCTCATTTATTTGTGTATTAATTCAATGAGTATTGAGCACGTGCTACGGGTCAGATTTGTGCTATGATAATATAGTGAGAAAAAATGGAACTGGTCCCTGACCTCATGCAACTCCCAGTTAGTGGGAAAGAAAAACACTGATATAATAATAAGATGATACACAATTTAAAATTTTGGTACTGGGCAGCCCAGGTGGCTCGGTGGTTTGGCACCGCCTTCAGCCCTGGGCCTGATCCTGGAGACCTCGGATCGAGTCCCACCTCGGGCTCCCTGCGTGGAGCCTGCTTCTCCCTCTGCCTGTGTCTCTGACTCTCTCTCTCTCTCTCTCTCTCTCTCTCTCTGTGTGTGTATCTCTCATGAATAAATAAATAAAATCTTTAAAAAAATAAAAATAAATAAATAAAATTGTGATACTTGTTATGAGGGGAAAGTACAAGTAGCTTCAAAACAATAATCAGCATGTACAAAAGTATCAAGCAAAAGTTAGACTTCTATTGCTAAAAAAAATAATAACTTTGGAAGCACATTAAGAATTCTTAAAGATACTTAAAAATAAAAAACACACAAAAGATAATTCCAAATAATTTCGTTAACATTTGTAAGACGAGCAAGTTTACCCTATTTTAAGGAGAAAGAGTAAATCAAGTCA
This sequence comes from Vulpes vulpes, assembly GCF_048418805.1. NCBI lineage: Eukaryota > Metazoa > Chordata > Mammalia > Carnivora > Canidae > Vulpes > Vulpes vulpes. The sequence continues at coordinate 50,388,942 of NC_132784.1, read as the reverse complement.
AAAGTAACATAAATGGTGAAATTAAAGAAAATACAACCCAAAGCAGAAGAAAGACTGATTAATTATGCAGGGTTTGTACACAATTTAGGATTATCCAAATCCTCAGGATTCTTATTTTGTTCTCCCACTCCATCTCAGCATATCCCAGGGTAACCATATTTTAATCCCCAGTTTACATGTTATCTTTTTTTCTAAAGTATTTTTTCTGAACTCTGCCCTCCTTCCAGCCAGGACAATTTGTTCTTTTCTCTCAATACCCAAAATATTTTATTGTGTCTTTCTTAAGGCACTCGAAACACTCGGTGTTACATTATGCATATTGGTATTTTATTTCTACCTGGGCCATCTCTTTATATCACAGAACACCTGTGGTGCTTTTCACATGCAACAGCTGTTGAATGAACAATTATTCTGTGCATCCCTTGGCTGCTGATATTTCTATTATTAAGAAAAAGAATAGTAGATTTGTATCTACATTTATTGCTACCTTGTCCAACGCATGTTCTGCTGGGCCAAAGAATAGAATTCTCTGATTCAGAAATAACTTGTAAATTTAAGTTATCTATGCTAGTCATGTTTGAATGAGTCATTGGGGGTAGGTTTGATATGATTTTGAAAATTTGAACAGAGTTCAAAACAATTCATATTAAGTTATACAGCCACAGAAGTTATGTACAAAGATGTCTTATTACATTTATTTTTTTCTTGTCTTCCAATGTCTTCAGTTTTAAAAATGTTTCAAAAAGCAGGGAAAAAAGTGAAATCCTGAAATGGAAGTACTTACCATAAAACAGATGAACAGAAAAGGAACAACATAATTATTGAATTTCAAAAGTTAAACACCCTTATAAGAGAATCTTTGTCATCCTTTTACATTATTTTTGACAGTAACACAGTATTATAATAACTACAGTGAAATATTACTGTAATTTCATCTATTATTGATATAAAGGTGCTTTTTTGTTGGTGATTAGGACTGATTTAATATGAATTTAAAAACACACAAAACATACCCAGAACAAGGGTATAGAGAATTAATTTGAAAAGTTTAATTTTAGTATTTTTCTGTCTTCTATTGTAATATCAAAGCTTAAAGTAGTCAAGTAATTTTTTAATTAACTTACTGAGAATTCAAAAGTATGATTTGAAATACTTTAAGAAACTGCTGAATTTCTCTACCCACTCAGTACACGTACTCAAGTTTCAATTAGCCAATGTACAATTTTCTTCTCCTCAAGAACTGCAGTCTTACATAAAGTCCATCTTTTTTGTTTCATGTTCAATGTTTTTAAGAGTCAAGGCAAATGAAATATACTTTTTTAAAGATTTATTTATTTTAGAGAGTGAGAGCAGAAGAAGGGTAGGCACAGAGAGAGAGAGAGAGAGAATCCCAAGCAGACACATTGCTGAGCACAGAGCCCAACCTAGGGCTTCATTTCATAACCCTAAGATCATAAACTGAGCCAAAAGTAAGAGTCTGATGCTTAACAGACAGACACTCAGGTACCCCAAAATATATATTTTTAGGAAGAGTGGAAATCCAAGATGAAAAAGTCATTTGTGAAGAAAAAGTTAGATAACCTAAAGACCAAAATTCAGGCAGCCCGGGGGGCTCAGCAGTCTAGCGCCACCTTCAGCTCAGGGTGTGATCCTGGAGATCCGGGATCGAGTCCTGCATGGGGCTTCCTCCCTCTGCCTGTGTCTCTGCCTCTCTCTGTCTGTTTCTCTCATAAATAAATAAATAAAATCGTTTTTTAAAAAAGACCAAATCCTCCACCGAAATGATCAGTGCTGGAGGACGAGGGACACAATCTACAAGGGTCTCAGTGAAGACTGTAACCCAAGAAATATATTTGGGGTCAAATTATCTTGCAAGTAGTAAGGGTGCCAGGCATACATTTGTAGGTATGCAATAAGTCAGAAAACATGTCACAACTATTTTTTTAAAGATTTATTTATTTATTTATTTATTTATTTGAGAGAGAGAGACAGAGAGAGAGAGAGAGAGAGAAAAGAGCCAGCAGGGGGAGGAGCAGAGAGACACAGAGAGAATCCCAACCAGACTCTCTGCTACTGGGCACTACCCTGAGATCATGAACTGAGCTGAAACCAAGAGTTGGATGCTTAGACCAGTGAGCCATTCAGGCACCCCATGTCATCTCTATTCTTAATAGCTTCCCGAAAACAACTATTTAATGATGAAAGCTAGCTAATCCAGATATGTATCCAAATAAAGCATTCAAGAACTGAGCACCCATGGTGGTGAATATAACACATATTTAAAAATGTAGAACTAAGGTTTCAAAAGATATAAGATCCTTAAGTATAAGACATAATGTAAATGTTAAATACTCTAACAAGTAGAGTAGTATTGCAAAAGCTAGGAAGAAGGCAATTTATCAATTTTCATAGCAGAGAAAAATATATGATCTTAAATTCTCTTAAATAGTACCCCTATGTAAAGAAAAACACATATAAAAAAAGGAGAGAGTAGATATACCTCAGGGGAAAATACTCATGTAAAAATGTATCTACCGGGACACCTGGGTGGCTCAGTGATTGAACATCTGCCTTTGGCCCAGGATATGATCCTGGAGTGCCAGGATCGAGTCCTGCATCGGGCTCCCTGCATGGAGACTGCTTCTCCCTCTGCCTGTGTCTCTGCCTCTATTTCTGTGTCTGTCATGAATAAATAAATAAAATCTTTTAAAAAATTAAAATAAAATAAAAATGTCTCTATATAGCTTTCTTTGTGTGCAAATGACATGTGTTCTTTGAAAATTTAAAAAAATAGACAGATTGGAAATATTGTAGGGGAAAATGAGCAAATAAAATATTTTAAATACATTCATAAAAGTACAAAGATAATATTTAATACTCTTCTACAACTTGAACTCCTGACCATTCATCACTAATCCAGACATAAACCCCACAGTGCAAGAGACACATCTTCAAGGAATCTTTTCACACTCCCTGTCCACAATCTATCAGAAACACTCTTTTCTACACCCCCAAGAACAGAAATTATTATTATTATCATGAGTTCTACAAGATCCCCTAAAAATTGTTTTACTAGACTATCTCTATCAGTTAAATGTAATCTTCTTAACGGAAGGGTCCATATCTTGTTGGTCTATCTCCCAGAGAGTGCAAATAAATAAATATTTGATAAATGCATGAGTACATGGACTTAAAAATCACTGGCTACTGGGAGACAGACAACCTGAGGCCAGTGACGGACTGATGCAGGATGGGAAGGCTGGTTCCTCTGCATGAATTTGCAGTAGCAAATTGCTCTCTGGAGCGATCCTAGTGCCAGAGCCCACTGGGATCTGCTTCTCCTCTACCACTCCTACCTTCTTCACTGCTTTACACATGCATCTCCCAAGAGCATCCCCAGTAAACCCTCCACACATGAGCCTTAGTGCCTATCCTACTTGTGAGGCGCATATGATTTCTCTTCATTTTACCTGAGCCTCACCACCATCGCAAGAAGAAGCATTTTTTTTTCCCATGAGGAATTTAAAGTGCAGTGTTTAATAGTTTGCCCAAGCTCACACAGGGAGTACTTGGCAGAAACATTCATGAAGAAGAACGCTGAGAGGGTCAGAAGTCAGAAGTATTTGTGGAATTAATGAAAAACTGGAAAACCTATATCAAACATAGGCTATGAACGTGTTTTTACTCTTTCCCAGAAGACTCCCAGATCCTTCAAAGTTTCCATATCAACTGGATCCAGCCTCTCACATGCTTCTTCTCAGAAAAAGAAGTTCAAAAGTTGGAACAAAACACTTACAAGGCACAATGAAAAGTGAGACTGACTATACCCAATGGAAAAACCACATACGAACAGAAAATGTGGCTATACTGGGGGCTATGAAACTAGTGCCCATAGTATTCTTCTGACATTGGTCATGCTCTGGCAAAACCTCAACAGTATATAGGAAACCAGAGGTGAGAAAGTACGTAGGACTATATGTGACAAAATCCCCAAATGCGAAATTCCTGTGGTCCTTTCCCACTATGTGTTCTTTCGAGTTATTTTCATGTCATAGAAGCAACTATATATTTAACTAGTTCCTGGAAAGAAACATTCCACATTTCTTCCCAAACTTGTTATATCCAGGTCTTTAAAAAGGAAAGAATATCTGGTTTTCTTCTCTCCCATGCATACAGAGGATACAGACAGAGCAAATCCTCAAAAGCTGTGAGCACACTGAGCTTTGCCCAGTCCTACTCGCAGAGTAAGAAACCAGCATGGGAACTCTTCCCAGTTACTGTGACTCACTGCATTACATTTGGAAGTACAGCATGAGACTTACATGTATATGAGATTGATCTCTATCTGGGGTAGTTTTTTTGGCTGCTATTTTGGTTAAAATATATTTTTATTACATTCTAATTAACTTACAAAATCTAATGCATTAAAAAAAAAAAGTTGCTCACTTAAAAGACATCTTTAACCTTCCCTGACATTTCTATTTACAGTGAGCTGATGTTCTGGCAAAATATCTGAGTGAGAGCTCAGATGTCAAACCTATTATGTTCTTGCCATTCAATGACACAATAAAATATTTAAAAATACCTTACTGAATCTCAAAAAAAAAAAAATCAAGGGGGCAAACTGAAACCTGCTTTCAAAGAGTGTTTTACTACTTGTTTGTCAAGCAGAAGCAGTATTCAATTAGTATTAAATATAGTGCTAGCAAATCCTAGAAGCCCTGGATGCACTCTATTTCAATTTAAAAGGAATCCGAATTTTACTAACATATCGACAAACTAGATCCAAGCCCATTGGGGCACACAGCATCAAGCTTTTTAAATAAATAAAACTCAGCGAGGTAGAGGACAGCAGCTATGTTTTTACTTAACACCACAGTTTCACAAGCTGGCACATCTATGACTTTGCAATAATCAGAACCATTAAACAAGTAAAGCACTGTGTTTTGAGGTCAGACAGACATGTCCACAGCCTTAAAACCTTGACTTAATAGCACTTATTTGGCCAGGAAACATAATGCCCACTCACTTTATCTTTAATTATGAAATCCTAAAGAACTACTCTTTAGCTTGATTAATTAACTTTCTACACTGCAAGCACAACACAAATAAGTGTTTCATAATGAAATATTTTACTATTTATATACATTGTATTGATTTATGTTTCAAATAGAATCTTAAGGTCTTCCATTAGTGACTTTTCTTTGTCTTTCTTTTCCTTTTTCTTTCTTTTGGAGGAGAGGGTCCAAACTTGTAAACTTTGAGCACTAATACGTAGGCATTAACACCAACAAATGCATGACTGTTGCCAGTTGTCAGTAGTTAATTAAATCAGCTAAGCTGTGAATACAATTAATTTTACACATTGAAACCTTGTTGAAATCAGAAATATGCATATCTGTCCCTTCTCTTCTTTTAAAAAAATAGTATTATGTGTGAACAATCAGCTTAAACTAGTTTTTGCTTTTCATTCAGTTTATCTATGGGTTTGGTATCTTTTAATCCATTTTAGAAGAATTATAATTATAAACTTGGTTAGTTTAATAATTTTTATTTTTTTATTTTTTCTTAAGATTTTATTTATTTATTCATGAGAGACACACAGAGAGAGAGAGAGGCAGAGACACAGGCAGAGGGAGAAGCAGGCTCCATGCAGGGAGCCTGACGTGGGACTCAATCCCGGGTCTCCAGGATCACACCCAGGGCCACAAGCAGTGCTAAACCACTGCGCCCAGTTTAATAATTTTTAGAGAAAATTTTCACTAATTACATATTATGGAATACCTCAGTGATTAATTGTAATATACTTTCAAGTTCTCTCTTCTTGTTTCCTTTTCTTTGTTATCATTTATATAGATTCCTATGTAAATGGCTTGGGCTTTAAAGAAATAGAATGTTTAACATAGGCTGCCATTTTTAATATATGTATTGAAACAAAAAAGATTAAGAGAGAATTATTCTATGCTATGTAAGGTGTTGACATAAGAGAAAGGTGGATGAAGGCTAAACAGAATTCTCTGCATTATTTTTGTAATTTTTATATTAGTCATGTAAAGTTACCTCAAATTTTAAAATTACAAATTATAGAACTTTAACCCAACAATTCCATTTCTAAGACATTAAGACAAACAAGGGGAATCAAACAGTAGCAGATTCATTAAACAAATTATATTATATTATATTATAGCCATAAATCATGACCATTGAAAATGGTGGGTGCCTATATTTTACTGTATGAAAGTAAAAATTATCTTGGAGTGTAAATATCAATCTTACCATTTACTGGTTTGGAACAAAAGTCTGTTCTATATTTCATAATCTATATTCCTTTCTATATATATAAGTGGTGGTTTCTAAATTTTATATAATCTAGTTATATTAGTACCATACCAAGTAGACTACGCTGAGGCCACAAAGAGTTATGAACAAAGTGAAAATAGGTTTAAAAGTAGGGTAAATACATTAGACTAGAAGGATTAAGAATAACTGGATACAGAAAAGAGCATTAAATCATCAAAATATGAAATCTATTGTCATTTACAAAGTGAATCAACTGGTATAAAATCTCTATTGAAATAATAATCTTTGATGTTTTTAACAATTCATTGTTTTCATAGATTTTCCTGTGTTTTCCATTTTATTATTTTTTAATAGTATTATTGTCTACGGTGTTTAGGAACACAGTCCAAATTTTAGTCATTTAATCTTCCCAAGAAATTTAGACTCAAAATGGTTTCTATAGGTGATCTGAATTTATTCCTTTGGGTTTCCATTTCCCTATTTGTAACAAGACATTGAGCTATCTAATGTCTAAAACTCATTTATAATTGTTTTTAATTTAAAAGCTCAATGAAATTTGAGTTAAAATTTCAGCAAAGTTTTTGATGCAACTAAAAAGAGATCCTAAAATGCCAATGACAAACTAAAGGGTTAAAAGATCCTAGACAATTTTGTAGAGGAAAGATAAAGTCGTGGGGAGGGGGGTAAATAACAAGGTTCATTATATGCAGAGGAAAAACAGGACAGATTAGAGAGCCCCAATACAATCCATACATATATAGGAACTTGATATATGAAGTAAGTAGATTTGAATATGAGTGGAAAAGGACAGAGTATTTAACAAATACTATGAGAAAATTGGCTAAAGATAATCAGAAAATTAATCTGATCATTATCTCACACTAACAAAGAATTATTTCAGGTAAACTGAAAACCTATGTAAGAAAATTAAAATTTGAACTATTAGAATAAAAGGTAGGAGAATATATTCATGGTATTAGGTCTAGAAAACTTTCTTCAGAAATTAAAAAAAATAAATAGATATATCTGCCTATAATATGGTACAGTTAAAATAATCGTAGATAGTCTTGCCCCATTCCTTAATATATGGAGAGAGAAATAAAGTCAAGGAGGACAAAGAATCTTAAAATTAAGTATATGGTTAATAGTTATATGATTTCTTTAATTTTAAGGCATAATTTTTTTCAACATTTTAAATCAGAATCATTTTGATTCAAAACTGCAAATATCTGATTAAAGATTGCTTGAAATATTGCATTTAAAAATATTTTTCTAGGCACCTGGGTGGCTCAGTCGGTTAAGTGACTGTCTTTGGCTCAGGTAATGATCCCAGGGTCCTGGGATCCAGCCCCAAATCAGGGTCCCTGCTCAGTGGGGAGTCTGCTTCTCCCCTGACGTGCTCTCTCTTGCTGGCTCTCTCTAGCTCTCTCTCTTTCAAATAAATAAATAAATATCATTTAAAAATTATTTTAATAAAAAATAAAAATAAAGATTCTCTTCCTTGAGTGCCTGAGTGACTCAGTTGGTTAAGTATCCAATTCTTGGTTTCAGCTCAGGTCATTATCTCAGGGTCATGAGATTGAGCCCCACTTTGTCAGGCTCCACACTCAACACCACAATCGACTTGAGGATGCTCTCTCCCTCTCCCTCTGTCCCTTTCCTGCTCTTGCTCTCTTGTCTCAAATAAATAAATAAATCTTTTAAAAATATATATTAACTTAAAATTTGAATTTACATTAAAACAAGTATTCATTGCATCACTAATGAAATTTTTCATTTTTAAAGAATTTTTAAAAAGATTTATTTATGTATTCTTAGAGAGAGCGAGAAAGTGAGGGGAGAGGCAGAGGGAGAGAATCTTCAAGCAAACTCCCTGTTCATGCAGTGCCTGAAAGGGGGGCTTGACCCTATGGCCCATGAGTTCATGGCCTGAGCATAAACCAAAGAGTTGGACACTTAACCTACTAAGCCACCCAGGTCCCCCTTAAGTTAATATATTTTAGTGAGACCTTATAAAATAAATATGATTGTGGGATAATTTTAAAAATTAATTTCATGAACAAATAAATGAAATGTAGGAATAAAGGTAAACAAAGAGTACAAGCAAAGCAATATAAATCATTGAAAGGGAGAGAGCCACATCCTTTTTTAGAAATACTAGAAAAAGCTTTGAAAGTGAAGTTTTTAATGGTCTTAAATGAAATGCAGCACTGGAACAAGTCATGATAGTGGGAGCAGAAAAAAAATAGTAAGTATATATATCCAAAGGACCAGAAGTGAGAAAATTATCCATTTTTATATAATGGTACAATACACAAAAGACTCTACTCGGAATATGACAGTAAAGCTCTTCTCCAATTCTGCTGTCCATGCTGACTCTTTGGTGCACTTCTGGATGAACTTCTGCACAGCATCCCTGTCTCCAATCCCACCGCGCCAATCCAGATGTCACGTGCACCACTGTTACTGTATTACTCCCCTGTCTGAAACTCCTCTTCGACACATGAAGGGTGTAACTTCATGTAACTTTAAATGTCTTCTAAACTCTGACCCTACCCTGGCAGACTTAACACACAAGCGGTGCTAGCATACATACTTCTGGTTCACAGCCACAAATATCCCATGACCCCTCTGCCCTGCCCAGGTCACTCCATTTATCTACCCAACACCTCCTGCACACCCACCTCCTGAGTTCTGGCTCCTCCATCAGAATGGAGTCAAACACCTCCACCTTTCTGGAGACTTCTTGGTTCTCAGTGTCACAATTCCCTTGTGTTTTCTCATCATCTTTCCTTGCAAAAGGCATGCATACCTCTGCATTGCAATTCTGTGTTTATCTTTTTGACCTCTTATTAGATGTGTTCCTTGAAGGCAGGTTTCAGGCTTTTTGTTTGATCTTTGCTGGGCACCTACACAGTGCCTACACAGAACAAGCCCTCCATATATTCAATATTCAATGAGTAAATCAATGTTAGATACAAGATATACAAAAATAACAGCTTTCTTATAAACAAATAGCAACCAATTAGAAAATCTAATTGAATAAAAAAATGTCATTCAAAACAACAACAAAAATGCTAAAGTACATAAGAGTAAACATAACAAAATATTGGAAATAGATACATGAAACATGAAAAGTTGACTTTAACTAGCTCATGGATAACAATATTTAATAAATGGAGGTGAAATTTGGCTATCCATATGGAAACAAAGATTCCAAACTTCAATCCCAGAAAAAGGGTTAGTTACAGGTTGATTAAAGATCTACGCATAAACAGAAATACATGAAAACAACAGAATAAAGTAGAAAATGCAGTTTTATGTTACAGTATGGAGTGACTTCTTAAATAAGATACAAAAGGTACAAGCCATAAAAAAATAAATTTAATTTCATTAAAATTTAAAATATCAGTAAAACACAGGAGACCACAAGCAAATTTAGAAGCAAACCATAACACGAGAGAAGACAGTTGTATAATTTATAACTACAAAGGATTAGTATTCGAAATATAGATGGAATTCTTATAAATCATTTAAAAAATACATCCCATGGGAAAACGAGCAGTGGAACTGAAAAGATAATTCACAAACCAGGAAAATCAGCTGGTCAATAAACATGAAAACGTGTTCAAACTGCTGAGAAACACAATTTAAACGCCCATTTGATCAAAGGAAAAAAAAGTCTCACCTGAAAATATCAGGAAGCAGAGCAAAGGGTACTCAAATTCAGTGGAGGGCGCATTTGGATACACCATCCTGGAAACATGGGGACAATTTCTAAGTAAGTGTCAACCTACGCCCAGCAAATACCTTTAAGCATGTAACCTAAACAAACAAACACACCGACCAAGAAGCCTCTTGCATATCTGCACTGGGAAATACAAACTGTGGAGTATTCCTACAAAAGAATGGTACACAGAAGTAAAATCAGTAAACGGTAACTCATTTTAAATCTCAAAATGCTTAAATGAGCAAAACCAAGTGTGTTTCAGGAAGTCACAAAGTATATGATTCTAATTATATAAAGTTGAAACTCAGCAAAGCAACAGTAAACATTATTGGAATATAAATAAGTAATAAACGCAGAAAAATATGCATAGAATTATAGAGACAGGTTTACTTCTGAAGTTGGAATGTTAGGCTACACAAAAGCTTCAACTTCATCCATTTTATATCTTTTCTAAAACTCTGGAGGAAATGTTATTTTTGAAGAAGTTGCATGTTGCTTTGTGTGCTTGAAATATTTTATAATTTAAAGAAATGTGGCAATATCAGTTGCTGCTGAGGATGTGATAAAAGAAGTTCTCTGTGTCATTGGTCCAGGCTTAATGCATTGAAACAATTTATTAAAGTGAGCAACCTGAAAACATCTAGTAAAGGGAAGACGTGCATGTTAAAAAGCAGCAACTCGACGTCTAGCCACAAACCCTAGAGAAACTTGGATTCATGTGATCATGGAGGATCATATACATGTATTTGCTGAAGCATGGTTTATAATAGCAAAACCAGAAAAACCTCATAATTGTTCAGTAACAGAGGGAGAGGACCTTATTTGTGCAAAAGCAAACAATACAAGCATTGAAAGGAACAAACTGAATCTATGTAGTAACATAGTTAAGTGCTGAATAGGACTGCTGAGTGTGTTAACGTCAAGAGGTTCAAATGGGTCTTCAAACTCTCAACATTTTCCTATCCTAGAATAAAACAGAAAGAAAAAGTACTGTGATAACATTGGTTAAATATGTTTAGTTCATAGATCTAGTTCATAGATGGTGGTTTGTAATATGATTCTATGTAATTTCCAGTACGCTTGAAATATTACTTAGTAAAAAACACCTAAATGAAACAATGGTAGGTATTGTGGATAACTTTGAATTACAAGTTTAAATTTAATTATTACTCTAGGTAATGAGAAACCCTGGGAAAATTTAAGAAGGGAAATTATACGTTTCAAGCTGAAATTCAGAAAATCAATCTGGCAGGAGTACAAGGATAATTGAGCCTGCAGTTAAAAGAACCATTGGAGAGTCTCACCAACACTTTAAAGTTATAGAAGCAGCATTTCAAGTAGAAAAAAAAACAGACAGTCCTAGGCAGCACCAATAGGGCATTGCATTTGGTTGTTTATAGTCAATCAGAGACGGGGAGGAGCCAGTATTGTCTCTCAGATCTGATAGTGAATTATTTTCAAATAAGCAGTGGTGCCAATAGAAATATCTACTTATACATATTTATACGTGGCAAAGGGGCTGGTTTGGGAAGAAAAAAATAGTACATTCTATATAGACTCATTGGTTTGGGGTGCACTGCAGATATCAAGCAGGAAACGTTTTGTAAAAATCTGGGCATGTAGGGGCACCTGGGTGGTTCAGGTCATGGTCTCAGGGTTGGCATCGCCTTTGCTCTCATCAGGAAGTCTGCTGGAGATTCTCTCCCTCTTCCTCTGCCCCTCTCCCCCTTTTAAAAATAAATAAATAAACCTTTTAAAAACATTTTTTTTTTTGAATGACAGAGACGAGCTAGTCAGGCAAAGACCAAAAGGCACAGCCCAGCACCGGAAGTGAGGAAGCATGGCAGCCCCAGTACAGGTGCAGCCAAAATACGATCACCCTAGCAACCTCCACATTGGTGCCTGTGCCTTCACTGACATGAGTCCATGCATGTAATTTTGCAGGAGAATATGTCTAAAACACCTTTAATCAAGTCTTTGCACTGGATTAAAGTCCTTCCATGACTCCTCACTTTGTATCAAATATAAAACCCAGCAAAGTGTTTGGCCCAAGGCAGAGGAGTGTCCCAAAGAGGTGATAATGATTATAAAATATTCAAAATTGATGATACTCCTTAATTTGGCAAATCAAATCAGTGCTTGTTGTTTAGAAATACCAATGCCAATCGGTAAAAGAGTGTGGGCATATGCCAGGCATGTGTCGTTATTTCATCCTATTACCATAATCCTACAGGATAGCCTTTTGGCAATAAATAACCAATTTACAGATGAGGCACAGGGCTGAAAACTCAATGGACTTAACCAAAGGTGGTTCTCTCCACTATACTCTGCCGATGCTCAGAGGTTGGAACCTTTGAGTTGAGTCTTAAATCATGTTGATTATCTGAAATACTGGGTTTTCCTGAGGCAGAGGTCTGCGGAGAGTTCTTTCAAAGACAAAAGCAATGTAATTGCAAGTAGAGGTAGGGGATCCATCAACCCCTTATACATTATAAAACCACATGTCAGGGATCCCTGGGTGGCTTAGCGGTTTAGCGCCTGCCTTCGGCCCAGGGTGTGGCCCTGGGGTCCTGGGATCAAGTCCCACTTCGGGCTCCCTGCATGGAGCCTACTTCTCCCTCTGCCTGTCTCTTTCTCTCTGTCTCTCTGTCTCTCTCTTTCTATCTCTCATGAATAAATAAATAAAACCTTTTAAAAATAAATAAATAAGTAAAACCATGTGTCATAAAAATCAACGTCAATGGAAGAAAACCTATTACAGAGTGTATACACTTTGCATAGAGGACTACTTCTATAATGGTCTTTTATGTTAAAAGAATAAAGGCAGGTGAGAACATTTCTTAATTCTCAAAAGCATTTAAAGTCATGCATATATCTTAGGGTTTCAAGGCTGGCAGATTGCACACATCACAGGGAAAGTGATAAAGAGATCTAAGGAACCATTCATGCATTTCCTCTGAGATTAGGAATCGCAACACTCAGCAGAAAGAAAGCACTGGAACAGGGATATTACATTGGGGGAATCGGGGCTTCATAATTATTATAGCTTATTAAGAAAAAGTATGGCATGTCCTAGTCAAGGGTGCCATAGCAGAGGAATACATTGTCATCAAAATGTGTGCAGTGGTTAGAACAGAAATTCTGAGAAGGCACTCGACATCTGTACAAAAGAATTGAGCCTTCAGACTTAGAGCGTGTTATCCCTTTAAATCACAGCCTTCCTATATAAAATGAAGATGACATCTGACCTGCACACTGAGGAGTGTGCTCTTTCTATGGAGAATTACCTGTAAAAGCAAGTTTTAAACTGTAAAATACCATAAAAACACAAGTTGTTGGTATGATTGATTGTTCGTGGAAACTGGAAAACAGGTTCTAACTCTGAACAATTTGAAATTTCACAACCAACATTAAAAATAAATGCATACGTAGAAAATCATCAAAATAGCAACTGAAATAAAATATCACAATACGAGACATACATTTAAAGATAATGTTGCAGGGACGCCTGGGTGGCTCAGGGGTTGAGCACCTGCCTTCAGCCCAGGGCGTGATCTTGGAGTACCAGGATTAAGTCCCACATTGGGCTCCCTGCATGGAGCCTGCTTCTCTTTCTGCCTGTATCTCTGCCTCTCTCTCTCTCTCTCTCTCTCTCTCTCTCTGTGTGTTTGTGTCTCTCATGAATAAATGAATAAAATCTTTAAAAAAAAATAAAGATAATGTTGCAGAGATTTTTTTTTTAATTTATGTGACCTTTAAACCAGAACTTATTTCCTCTAAAGATCTACTGTACCTTGGAGTTTGTTGCTGTTATATAAATTCTTCCTTAAGAGGCAACTAAGTTTTAGTGCTTTCTTGCCCTCTTAAATTCAGAAAATATTTTTAGGTGAAGTGAAGAAATATATTTTTTAAAAAGGAAGCACTGTATGTTATGTAATTTCAAACATACAGTAGGTAGGATACAAGACATCTTTTGGGTGATCTATTTCCAATGACAGCCTTTGCACTGCAATTCAATTGGTTGCTAAGGCTAATTACAAAGGTGGAAATTACAAAGTGCCTAGGAAGGCAGTGCCAGTGCTCCTGTACATGCCAATCAAAACCATGGTAGAAGAGTTCTGAATGTGAGCTTATTTAACGATTTAGCAAAGATTTATTGGTTGTCCTCTTTCTTGCCAGGCTGGACTAGTCTGGCACAGGCCTTTATTTATCATTGTATCCTCTGTGTATGGCACATACCAATTTTTCTTTTGGTTCTTTTTACCAACTGATCCTTGATAAATTTCATATTAATATATCCTTAGTTAATGCATATTATATATAAACACATCTTCTATGTTCTTAATTGGAAAAAGGTATCAAATTGGTTAAAGATTCAGACTGCATAGCAAAATAATTATGTCTTTCACCACTGATTCTGAATCCTAGATGACTCGCAGATGTCCAAATACTTCAGGTGTTGTTATGCTTACGGTTTTTTTTTTTTTTGTTTTTTTTTTTTAGGCCATTGTATTGCTCCCACTTCACATCCTATTCAGGTATTGAAATTAACCTATCAGCAGAGAGCATAGTACCTGAAACTTCTTAGATGCTTCATTTGGAACTTTATTTACTTTGCATCCTGCGCAGTTTTATTATCATTTCAAAAGGAGCTGCAACTAGGTATCACCTTGAGCATCAAAATGGCTAATGACACTTTTTGGATGGGAATGGAGCCAAGTGATCTTTTTCAGGAGACACAAAGTGAAATTTCACTGAAATACTGCTGAATGTTATCTTCTTCAAAGTAATGATGTTTTTAAAATTTTGGATAAGGTGGCTCATTTAGAGATCAAAATCAAAGGCAGAGAAGTTTTTGCACTGCTGTTTGTTTCTGGAGTCAATGGAGTGTTCAAGCCACTTGGCTCCCAGTAATTAAGGTGTCCTGTGGGCAAATGTAGCTTATATAAACCTCATTTCACAGAGAACAGTAAATTGCAACTGCAAAATGATCAACATTTATATTCTTCACGATTCAGAGAGAGAGGAGGATCACATCAAACTAATGCTTCTTTACAGCAAAAGAAACCACCAACAAAATTAAAAGGCAACCTGCGGAGCTGGAGAAAATAAATAACTGCAAAACATGTATCTAATAAGGGGTTAATATCCAAACTACATAAAGAACTCATACAGCTCAATAGCAGAAAACCTAACAACACAGTTAAAAAATGGGCAGAGAACTTAAATAGCCAATTTTCCAAAGACATACAAATGGCAAAAGGTACATAAAAAGGCCCCCTAATCATCAGAGAAATAGAAATCAAAACTATAATAAGATTATCACTGCACACTTCAAGCCTGTTAAATGGCTCTCATCAAAAAGCCAAGATAACAAGCATTGGCACAGATGTGGAGAAAAAGAAACCTTTGGGCACTGATGGCTAGAAAACAAATTGGTGCAGTCACTATGGCAAACAATATGGAGGTTCCTCAAAAAATCAAAAATAGAAATAGTGTATGATCCAGAAATCCCTTTCTCTGGATATAGATCCAAAGAAATTAAAATCAAGATCTCCTAGAGATACCTGTGCTCCTATGTTCCTTGCAACATTTCTCACAATAAGCTTTCTTTGCTCAGGGAGCCCCAGTTCAGGAGAGCTGGAAGGACCTGTGTTCCTTTCCAAAGAACTGTCCCAAGAAGCTTGGGTCATCCGTTTAAAAGCTCTTTCAAGAAATACCTGGGTGGCTCAGTGGTTGAGCGTCTGCCTTTGGCTCAGGTCGTGATCCTGGGGTCCTGGGATGGAGATGAGCATCAGGCTCCCTGCATGGAGCCTGCTTCTCCCTCTGCCTGTGTCTCTGCCTCTCTCTCTGTCTCTTGCATGAATAAATAAATAAAAATCTTTTAAAAAATAAAATAAAAAGCTCTTTCAAGGATTTGGTACATCCTAGACCAAGCACGGTTTTAGATCTTGTAAAACATCATCTACTTAATGTTGACAAAATACAATGAGGTTTACAACCCATTTTACAAATAAGAAAGGTAAGTAAGGCTCAATGGTATGTGAGAGTTCCCACAGGCAGAGCTGGTAATTAAATCTAAACTGATTAATGCCAAAGACTGTGCTCTTTCAATTTTTATAAACTACTCCCATAATAACTGGGACCCAAAAGATCACTTCTCGTGCTTGTAAAATAGGGCTACATTTTGATGCCCCGCTTACATTTTTTTAATGACACCTTTTTATTTTGAGATAATTGTAGTTCCACATGCAGGTATGAGAAGTAATACAGAGTGACCCTGTGCCTTTACTCAGTTTTCCCCTATGGGAACATCTGATAAAACTATAATCCAATATTACTGCCAGGATCCCGACATGAACACAGTCCAGATACAGAACGTTCCCATCACCACAGGGATCCCTCACACTGTGCTTTTATCAGCACAGCCACAGCCACACACAAACTCCACACCCGCTTCCCTGTCCATAACCTCTGGCTACTACTAACCTGTTCTTCATTTCCAGAATTTTGTATCTCAAAAATATTACATAAAGGAAATCACACAGTTTATAACCTTTTGGGATTGTTCTTTTTTTTTTTTCCCACGCACTCAATATAATCCTCTGAAGATTCATGGTTGTGCGTTAATAGTTTAGTCCTTTTTATCACTGAATGGTGTCACATGATATGCATACATTATAGTTTACTTAACCATTCACCCAGTGATGGACATCTGGTTTCTTTTCAGTTTGAAGGTGTTTCCAATAAAGCTGCTATGAACATTCGTGTATACCTTTGTCCGTGGACAGAAAGTTCTCATGTCTCTGGGACAAATGTCCAAGACTGCAATGGGTGGGTTGTACGGCAGTTATATAATTCATTTAAGAAACTGCCAAATTGCTTTCAAGAAGAGTATCTGAACCATCGTTTCACATTCCCATGGCAATGTACAAGTGATCCAGTTTTTCTGCCTTCTTGCCAGCATTTGGGGTTGTCACTGTTTTTTATTTTAGCCTTTCCAGTAGGTGTGTATTGAGAGCTCAGGGTGGTTTTAATTTGCATCTCCCTAATGGCTAATAATACTGAACATCTGTTCATGTGCTTATTTGCCATCTGTAGAGCAACTTTTGTGAAGTGTCACTTCATGTCTTTTGCCCATTTTCTAATTGTTTTTTTTAAGTTTTACCATAGAATTTTAAGAGTTTTTTAAAATACTAATATAGCTCGTTGTTAGAGATATGTAGATGGTAAATATTTTCCCTGGTTCTGTAGCAATTTTTTTTTTCATCCTCTTAACAGGCTCTTTCCCAGAGCAAACATTTTTAATTTTGATGAGGTTAATTGCTCAATTTTTCCTTTTACAGCTTATGCTTTTGATGTCAAGTCCAAGAACTCTTTGCCCAGATCCAGTTTCCAAAGATTTTCTTATGTTTTGTCAAAGATTTTATAGTTCTACTTTTTACACGTAAGTCCATGATCTATTTTGAGTTACAAGGTCTGAGGTTTATGTTGAGGTTCATTTATTTTGCCTCAGGATGTCCAACTACTCCAGCAACATTTGCTGAACATTTTCTTCACTGGTTTGCTTTTGCACTTCTGTAAAAAATTCATTGGGTATATTTGTGTGGGTCCCTCTTTTGAAACAAACATTCTCTTAATTATATGGACTGAAAGTATGCTCTCTTCAAAGATCTTACTCATCTCCATGGGTGAACAGAGTAATTCACTAATGGTGTGCTTACTGTACAAACTCGCAGTGACTACAACAGAAAATGAATTCTAGTGTCTACATATTGGTATGGAAAGATATTTAAAACCCATTACTTTAAAAATTAATTATTCTAGTGTATTCTAAAATTTAATTGGGTCACTTCCAGTAATGCCATTTTATCTGTCAGAGGTATTAGTTGCTCTTCATCGGAAGAGAAGTTGACAGTGGCTGATTTAGATTGAAGGAAATTTATTAAATGTTTGATTACTTCAAATTAGGAAGAGAGGGCTGGAGAGCCAGGTTTAAGCCTGAAGAACCATAGTGATCTCTTAAATCATTAAGTTTCTTGGTGACACTACTGCCTTTGGACAGTAGGTACAACAGTTTACACTGCTTATACTTTTGCATCAATAAATCAATCCAGTAGAAACAATTACTCTGTTGTTCTCTGTGAAGATCCCTATCCTGGTTGCCTTTTATCACTAACTCAAAGTCTGGCCATGTAATTGGTAATACCTAGCTCATTTCTCACACCCAAGCAGCAAAAGATAGGAGGAAAGACTATTTTTGACATTTCATCTTCTATAATGTGAGGTATTATTTCTAATCTTCAACATCCATAATACTGATGATGGAGGGCACTTTCCAAATATGTAGAAAAAGATTGAAATCCTGGGTGAAAAATAAAATGATGACTATTGTTAATTCATTTAACTACTTACAGAGGCATATTATACCTATTTATTCTAGGTCAGTAGGGTTCTGTGGTGATATATAGTGATAACTTGTTTTGAATTCCTTTTCTGGGAAAATGCATGCCATTTATTGTAGAATTGCTTGGGTAGATTAATACCAAATGAAACAATCACAAATGAACAAACAATTCTATTGCCCAGAGATCAACTAAATATGAATCTCTAGAAGCAGAACTTGTCATTAGTATTTACCAAAACAAAACAAAAAAACCCAACAAAACTCAAAAATCATCTCCTATGATTGTAATATGCCTCCAGCATTAAGTACCACTGTGGAAAGGGACAGAAATATTTGGCCTTGTTCATTAAGTCAAATGCTAGAGCAGACTAAAAAACTGCTTCTTTTCTCATTTCCCTCCATTTTTATGCAGAGGCAGGATACACACACACGCTACCTGTGACAGTCATAACATTCAAATACCTTCATTTTTGTTTCCAATTTTACTATCACAAACCCTAATTGTCCTACACAGAGAGAAAATCTGTCTGAAAATATCCAAGACAAAAATTACCACAAGAAGAGAGGCTCACCACTAAGGATGAGCTACAGTCAACTCTCTTGGCTCTCAGTGGCATTCTGGAGGACCACGTGGCCCTCTGTTTCCCCACATGGAAATAACCACAAAATTGAACCACTGAGAATGTTCCATCCCTGTTAGTGGTGTACTAACACGAGGTAACTCAGACCAGCCTGCATGCTGGCAATCAAAAAAGCTGGACAAATACAATATTGGATCAGTCTGATAGGTATCAAAGTCTACCACAGAAAAAATTGAGAATTTATTTCTACAGGACATTTTAAAAAGCAAGACCAACTGAAAATTGTAGACCCAAAAAATAACTTAAACTGATTACGAGGAGTAAATTTAATAGTAGATTATTCACAATTGAGTAGAAAATTAGTGAAATGGAAGGTATGTCTGAAGAAAATATCCATCCTGAAGCCTGGAGTGACAAAAAAAATGAAAAAGAAAAAAATCAGAGTAGCACAGAAAAATATGGTACAAATGATCTAGCATATGAGTAAGAAAGAAGAGAAAAGAATGAACAGAATTGATATGATGGAAGGGGAAATAGCAAGTAGTTTTTCAGAACTGAAGAAACATACTAAGTTATAAAAATCCAGAAGTACTGTTAACCCAAGAATAATAAATAGAATTAAAACTACACTTACACATAGCATAGCAAAATTCCTGAAAACCAGAAAATGTGAGCGTTAAATGCAGGCAGAGGGGAAAAATCTAGTGATTTTCAAAAGGTGAAAATAAGACAGCTAATTTCTCAATGCAAATAATTATAGAAGACTTCCTTCTCAGTGCTAGGAAAAAAAAAAACAAAAAAACTTCTATGTCAGTGATTCACCAGAAGTAAAACAAACGAGAGGAAAATTCACCCTTCATTGGTCTTCTTGCCCAACTACTACTTTACTACAATGAATTCTATACCCTCACGATTCAGGGATGTTGCTAGGTTGAGAATTAGCATTAACCCTTCTCATAAAATGCATCAGTGACTTAGGTCCTTAGAACATTATAAGCCGTGTATTCTGGGCCTTTACCTCAACGCTCCTCACCCATACAGACACATGTTATGAATTAGGTATGCAGTTTCTTCTTCATGGAACTCCCAACAAAGCCTTTACTCATAATTTCATCTCATAATTTCTCATCTTTACTCATAATTTCTCATCTTGGTGTTATTTTCTCTGCAAACCACAAAGCACATACTGTCTCTGTGTACTCAGTAGGTATTTGCCATATATTGCCCCAATTCTCTCTCGCCACACATCCATTCATGCTTTGTCTCCTTAAGTAGGCAACAAAGACAGAACAACAACAACAACAACAACAACAACAACAAGAATGAGGTGCTATGCTGCAGTGACTGCCTTGCATAGCCAAAAACCCAGACCTATGAAGGTATAAAATTGACTTTAAACTATTGGGTTTTTTTCTTTAATAAGGTCTAAAGCTTTGAATCTCCAATAAGGAAAACTATCACAGCATCATTCAGAACTTACTGAGTTTTTAATTAAGTATGATTTAAACAGCCATGGTATTGTAATTACATAGACTAGAACACAAAGTAGAAGGAAGTCTTTTGTGAGTAGCCATATTGCTGGCAGAAGTGTCAGCTATGAATCAAGAATGACCATAAGTCTCTAGAAAACTTTGAGTTATGTCTACTACATTGTTTCAGAAGTGAATTTCTGTCCCTCAAAGAAATTTCTACTTTAACATTTTTGTATTCACATTATAAAGTCTTATAGACAGTCAATAATTAGCATTTTGTGACTGATTCATTGTGTAACTGACTTTATTTTTTGGGATGCCAATTCATAAGGTCTCAGGACTAATTACAGCGGTTTTGGTAGTGTGAAGTGGTCTAACAAATCTCACATTTTCTTTACTTTTTCCCCAAATCCTCACTGTATGATAATGATTATCGATCATAGTACCACATTAAAAACCCCCAAAAGCATATCCATGAGCAAGACCCAGGGAGACCAAATGTGTGTTAAGTAGCCATCAGAGTTCTACATAGCTGTCATTTTCAATGTACAGAAAACATATTTCACACTTACACATAATTTGGTAGCTTCCAGTTAAACTCAGCATCACGATTTGGCACTAGATGCACTTTTGTTTAGAAGACTTACAGAGCTAATACTTAAAGATTCCAAAGCGTAATGAAGTCTATAAAAGCATCAGGAAAATGATGCCAGGGCTGCTTTCCATAGCACAGCCTCAGGGTCCTTAAAACATCGAGGGAGATGCATGCCTGTTTCCTAGTAAGTTAAATGAAAAGGCATACTTTCAAAGCAAGTTCAAATATGTAAAAAGTAGACTTTCATTCTTTTTCTTGAATAATATATCAGAAATTTCACAAGGGTTATGTAAACAGAGATAAAAAATTTTCTCTTACTGGTTGCAAACCTTTAAAAGCTATAGCTTTCAAAAGATACGCTAAATTTCAATTTTAGACTGATATCACTTTTTTTTCCAAAGAATAATGTGAATATGTAATAATTTCTTTAATAAAAACTCAGCTAGTATGCCATTAAGACATTTTATGTATATTTTCTTCTCCTGTTATCCTTCCTATTATATTTGTATGTAATTCAGCGTGTAAGGACTCATATGACATCTGAAAATATAAATAATTATATTTAATATATAACACATATATGTGTGTGCATGTATATATGTATATACATATATACAACATGTAAACACATATAGAACGTACATACAACATATTTTAAAGGATACTGAATGGTCAGAGAAAATCAATTTCATATTTACAAAGAAAAAATCATGAGGAGAAAAATAATTGTACATGTTTATATATACAAATGTTATAAAAATACCTACACCTAAGTAACAGAAAGGCATATAGACATTTTTTAAAATAAGAACTAAAAAAAAAAAGGAACATCATTTAAGTATATCTATTTCAATTCCTTCCCCTTAAAAGTAGCAAGCAACACAACAGATAAATAACCAAGCCTCACAGGTAGAGGTCATGGTATGGTTTAGTACTGCCCAATGTGTAGGGATTTGGGTAACACTGTCACACTATTTGCCAGATCCCACTAAATATGTACTACTTTTAAACTATGTTTTTTTAAATGAACTCATTTTTCATTGTTAAACATGATCCTTTCTATAATTTTCTTAAGAGATCCTTCTTCATAAATACAGGTAATGCTAAAATAAAGATATCTCAACCTTTTTAAAATATTTTAAATTCTATATAGACCCTATAAGCTGCATTTTGGAGCCTGTTCTCCATTCTTAAAAGGAGAAAATAGCTATTTTAGATGGTACAATGAAAACGAAATCACATCCATTCAAAGTCGTCTGGAAAAATATCTGCATAGTATCTCCTTATTGCGGTATAAATTCTCTCACTAAATAGCACTTTTTTTTCAAGTTTTATTGAACTGTCATTGACATATTACATTGTATAAGTTTAAGGTGTACATCATAACGATTTGATATATGTATACTCTGTGAAATGATCGCCACACTAGGTTAACATCCATCACCTCACCTAGGCACAACTTTTTCTCTTGTGATGAGAACTTTTATGATCTACTCTCCTAGGAACTCTAAAAAATACAATATTGTATGGCTAGCCATAGTCACCATGCTATACATTACATCTCCAGAACTTACTTCGCTTACAACTGGAAGTCTTGTCTTTGATCATCTTCAGCCATTTCCACCACCTCCCACCCTCAAGGAGCACTTTTATCTGCAATGTAAGTGACCTAAAGCTGAGTCAAGAGAATGATAATATTAGCTTTATACTAAGAAACCAACTGAAGAAAGCACATTACTTTGAATGGTACACACAGCTGTGTTGCTACCTGTCTACATACATTGCAAAGCAGGAACTGCTGCCTTTAGATATAACAGTGCATCTGCAGTCATGATACCTAGATTTGAGTATACACATTCACGCACAAACCCAATCTGTGTTTCTGTAACTCTGGTTGATTCACTTTACTTCTTTGGGATTTGAGTTTATGTATAAAAGGTAAAATTAAATGACAGTAAAATCAAATATGCTTTCAAAAGCATGCTGGGAAAATTATGTAAGAAAATACATGTGGAAATTCTTTATAAGCTGTAAAATGCACGGTACACCAAAACGTAAAACGAGTATGTTACTATAATGAAGCCTTAAATCAAACTTCAAAGTGTTTGTCCTCTCAGTCATTTTACTATTAAGCCAAAATATCAGCCAAGCTTTTTACAATGAATTTAGTATAATAACAGGAGACGCACTTTTCACATGTTCACATATTACAAATCTCATTTATTTCAAACAACATGAGAGCATTTCTTTATTAAATGAGTTTCTGTTCTCTGCTAATAACAAAATATCATTTCTTATTGCATTCAATTTGACTGACAGGTGCAATACTCTCATTCAGGAATAGCGTTACAATGTAAAAAGGAAGTAAGTACTCAAAGGATAATCCTGTTCTGTATCTTAAATTAAAACTAATGGAGATTTATGCAGAAAGTTAATGAAAATGTTCTCTGCCTACATTCTTGAGCTCTTTGGACAAAGCTACCAGAGTTTGAAGAAAAAAAAGGTCCTGTGAGTCACGTGAGACAAAAGCAATGAAACTGAAGAAGTTAGAGTATTCTCTTTTAACACAGTGTGTCCCATTTGATAGAAATTATTTTTTCCTTAAAGCTAATACTTCAGAATTTATGAAATTTAGAGAAGATCATGGTGGAAAACAGGTAATTTTTATTTTGTTTGTATTGCTTGCTTTCTATCTTTGCATAGTCTTTAAAATGAAGTGAATGTGAATAGAAACAGACCAAACAGGCAGCCCGGGTTTAGCGCCGCCTTTGGCAGGGGCGTGATCCTGGGGACCCAGGATCGAGTCCCTTGTCGGGCTCCCTGCATGGAGCCTGCTTCTCCCTCTGCCTGTGTCTCTGCCTCTCTCTCTCTCTCTCTCTCTCTCTCTCTCTCATGAATAGATGAAATCTTAAAAAAAAAAGAAAGAAACAGACCAAAGATATGAATACTTAATAGTCCTATTCAATGGTATTCACATGGGTTATTATGATCCAAACAGAACAACATATTACAACCAAAATACTTCAACAAAAATGGATCACATCTATTTCAAATACATAAGCTTCAAATTAAACTATTTTTGTGTGTTATTTCAGACTGCTCCTAAATATCAACCATTATTGAGCACTTTTGAAAGACATTTAAGGAAACTGGCAACATAAATCTTACGAGATATTTGACCACCGTATAATTACCCTACTCACAATTTAGTTCAGTCATTTGAAAGATTTCCCTAAGTACTGACTATTATCTTTGTTATCTGATATAATGCCAATTTTTAAGATTCACTTTGCCAGCAGTCATGTGTAAATATATTAAGATAAAAACTGAGATGTGAACTTTTATATTTCACTCCTGATTTAATGGTTTGCCCCAGGTAGTGCACAGACATAATCATTTAATATCAAAATACAGCAAAGCATTTTTACAGTTATGCTTACTTTTATTTCCTTGTTTTTGGCTTTAAGTCTTGAAAGTTCAAAAAATATTAGGCACGCCCACGTGCACAGCATAGGATTTTTTAAAAAGACAAATATCTCACTAGTTTCTGAAAATACCTGAAATGTCATACACACATACAATTGCAGACAGATTAATATATAGGGATTCTACAGAAGGTATACAAGACTTTTTTCAAGTCTGAAAGTCTAAGATCCAGTAATCTTGTAGAGATATATAGATAGATAAATATAGACATAGATACAGAAATTAAGTGGAATGCATAGTGTTAAACACATGCATAATAGTCATCATGAACAAAAATCTAAAATAAAAATAACTAAAATAATTAGAATGTTCATACTTTATTAATTCCATACTTAATGAGAAAGAGATAAATGATAAATAACCATGGATATAATGGATCATTTTCAGAAAGCAATGTCCAGGATACAGTATATTCTAGAATGAGTAAAGATTAAGCACGTCCAATGCAATTTCCTTGTCTTAAATTCATAGATTGAGAATTCATATCTGAAGTAATGATCCTGAGAGTTCTTTTGAGCTTTAATGAATGGTCAAAGTCATTAAGTTATCTGTACATTTTATCTTAAATATATTTAATGCATCTAATTCTTGGCAAATTGATAATGCATGTCATACAAGATAAAAATAGCTCTTCATCAAATATTTTCTAGATATTTGGAAAACTAGAGAAATCTTTACTTGCTCTAATCAGAAAAAAAATAAAGAAATGCACACATGAAAATTCCCATTTGTATTAATGAATGAGCTTCTGTAGGGTGTTAAATTTTCATAAACATCTTCCATGAAAAACTACTCTCCTCTATCATCAGAAGAAAGCTGTTTGTGGAAGGACGGGAAAACCCCAAGAATTTATAAGAAGAAGATCAATAACCATCAAGCCAGGAATGGAAGTGTCTCAAGGTTTTAATCAAGGAGGGAGAGAGGGCAAGATGTGGATGAAGTCACAATAAGTTGTTCAAACAAATGGAGACTATGCAAAAGAGAAAATCCTGACTAGATAAAGTTGGGGCTCCTCACACACTCCAGATGTTCCTTTATATTTCCCTGCTTCCCTTACAGCCAGACTGGGGAAAAGTGACTATTACTGGCCTCATGTACTATGAGGAGTAGTGATGTAGGAGGTGTTTGCTGTTCATAACCCTGATCAATACAACATGACTTTGGGACATTCACAGTCTCTCTCTCTCTCTCTCTCTCTCTCTCACACACACACACACACACGCACGTGTGCATGTACACACACATGTACACATACATGCCACCTAATAAAAGTAGATGCTCCATAATTACTTGATCATTTGATGAATGTGCAAATGCCAACCCTATCTTAAGACATTCCTTTGATGCCCACACAAGCCAGTACAAATCCTTCGTCTGACTTTGAGAAATAGAAAACAATTTGTGTAAAACACTATTTGTCTGTGTACAAGATGCCTGTGAATATTCACATTGATGTATTTGCACAGAATTCCTTGAAAACATGGATGTGAGGGCTGAGTCTAGAATTAGTCAAACTATGGCAGTCTGGAATTTGCACAGTGATGTTAATGATGGTCATGATGGTGTCCCTCCATAATGGTGCATTTACCTTTGCTACATTATAGAATCAATAAGCCATGTATAAAGTTATATTAATGGTTTCAGTGATTGAGTTCCTAATCTGCAAATCAAGAATACGTTGGATATGTTATGATCTATGCCTTGCTCACTAAATTTAACCTATCAGTGGTCAGAAGGAAACAAATAATAAAGGCTAAGAGATAAACAATTTTGACCAACATACTTTAGCTTTGTTTTAGTTTCATTAGTGCTTTTAAATAACCTTTCCTTAAAAAGAAGACTGACCACCATGGTACCTTGTGAATTATAATACCAGTCATGCAACATGTAAGGGGGCAAAAGGAACTGCATTATTGCAAGGGCTTTTAAATCATACAAAAGGAAAAGAATATATTCATAGAAACAGTCATAGGTTATAATGAAAATTTAACAGACTATAAAAAATGACTATTAAAAGTCATGTCATGGGATCCCTGGGTGGCGCAGCGGTTTGGCGCCTGCCTTTGGCCCAGGGCGCGATCCTGGAGACCCGGGATCGAATCCCACATCAGGCTCCCGGTGCATGGAGCCTGCTTCTCCCTCCGCCTGTGTCTCTGCCTCTCTCTCTCTCTCTCTGTGACTATCATAAATAAATAAAAAAATTAAAAAAAAAAAAAATAAAATAAAAATAAAAAAATAAAAGTCATGTCATTATATGCTTAATGATTTAACACCTTTAAAAATGTAATGACTGAATAAACATATTTTTAAAGGACGAGGGTAAAAATCCAAGATGATACTATTTTTTTTTTCAAAATAATTTTCCTGAGTGGAAGATAGGTTGATCAATGAGTTAAGATAAATTTCAAAGCAAACATTCCAAATATTAGTTTAACACTTACTACTTCACCCAAATAACTGGCTAAAGAAGTGTCCTCAACAGGTAGCACTAGATTCTGGAAGAAGACCCATGGCAAGAGTTCTTTCACCCACTTCAACCTGGAAGCACCTCTATCAGGGTTGTCCCCAAGCCTAAGAGGGCAAGTAGCACTTTTCTTCTCACCTCCAGCACAACAGGAGACACTAACATGTAAGGAGTAAAGACTTTGGTAGAACATTTCATCTCAAAATATATTTTCATATCATAATAATATCTGATACCACTGGCCTAATGCCCAGGGTTTTTTTTCCCCCTTAAATATTATAAAACCTGGTTTTTGAAAGCATGAGTTATGTACCTCATAAATAAAATATCTGTGCATATTTCATTAGAATTTTTATTTTGATATTTAGTTCTGAACATAAACCATAAAGGAATCATGATGTATCCTTTTAGTTAAAAATATCATTTTATTTGGAAAAATCCATAGTTCTGAGTCCATAAAATTTGTAATATGTATTATTAACTATGAAAATGAAATTTTAATACTTAGATAAATCCTATTTTATGACATAGGATATGATTTTTCGTATTTAAGGCACCCAGTACTTGCTTAGAGTGTACTATCTTCTGAGACCCACTTATTAAGTTTCACAGAAACATGTACGTGAGGTTTTGTCATGTGAAGTCCCCCTTCTGAACACTAGAATATTCTGAATAGAAAGTCTCTAATGGGACGCCTGGGTGGCTCAGTGGTTAAGTGTCTGCCTTTGGCCCTGGGTGGCTCAGTGGTTAAGCCTCTGCCTTTGGCTCAAGCATCACCCCAGGGTCCTGGGATTGAGTCCCACATTGGGCTCCCCACAGAGAGCCTGTTTCTTCCTCTGCCTGTGTCTCTGCCTGTCCCTCATGAATAAATAAATAAAATCTTTTTTTTTTTGAAAAAAGAAAGTCTCTAAAGTTTTTCTTTAAGAAATAATATTCTTCAAAATAAGCAGTTAATTTACCTTAATATTTCGATTTAATATTAAAACAAAACTGTTTGGACACCAAACTCTGAAGTTCACATTTCTCAAGTAGTAATAGAAGACAAAAATTCATCTATATTTATGATTAATCTACATACAGACATGCTTTTATTGTTTTCCCCGAAGGGTGTCCTTTACAAAGGCATATCTCCAAACAGTCAGTATGGAAAGAGATGCTTTGGGATTGCAAATACGTTTGCACACATCTTTAGGAGGAATGGTGTTTTTAAAAGGACATTTCAAAGGCTGTTAACACCATGGTTACCCAAGAAGCAGTCAGTGCTCTTTCCTTGGAGCTTATATTTTAATTAGGCGGCATAATCAGTTTTTGTCGTCTGAAATCCTGGAAAGCGGGGGATGGGAGAAGAATCCTACAGCCCCCCTCCCCCGCCATCCCCGGGGCCAAGAGCACAAGGGGCGAGGGTTCTCGGGGTTATAGTCCTTAGTCTCATTCTCACGTACACAGTGACTCGGTGGAAGCAGATCCACTTGTCCCCGGGGGACTTGAATCATCCATTAGCTTATAATGTCTGAGGTGTCAGACACAATTGAGATCCCAAGAAGACGGAAAGAGCGAGAAGGATGAGCAAGCACCCTGTGGGAGAGCAAAGGGCTCCAGAGGTCAAGTTGCTGAAACGGTCCTCCCCTCCGGCTCTCTCCTGCTGGGGCCGTGCGGGGGTCAGGGTTGTGCACTGCGCCCCGGCTCCGAGAAGCCCTCAGCCTCCTGGACAACCGCAGTTTCCCACGTGGGTTCCTCCTTAGCCGCCTGGGAAAGAACGAGGCGCGATTTTCTGCCCACGGGCCGCCCTGGAGACGGGGCCGAGCGGCCGCACCCGGCGCGTGCCCTCCGGCCCTGCTGGGGCGCAGCCGCGCTCCGCTCCGCTCCGAGGCGCCGGCGGCAGGTGCGCGGCTCTGCGGTCACCCCGTTGGGTCCGCCCCGCTCCTACAGACCTGCTGAAGTTCCGGAGGGGTCCCCCGTCTCCTCGGGGTGCGGGCTGCGTCTTCGAAGCGACACCCAGCAGGGGCGGCACGAAAACCCGAGTGCGCCCTCCCCCTCCTCCCGCGCCCCGCACCTGCGTCCACCAAGTCCTCCTGGCAGGGCGACTCCGGGTGCGCGCGCTCCTTCCTCTTCGGGGGGCTGTCTGGGGCCTGCCCTACCTTGGTGCGATCTTCGAATGACAGGGTTCGCATTATTTTCCTGTCTTTCTTCCTTTTGCTGAGCGAGGAAATAAACGAACTTGTCCCTCCTCTTCTGCCTTCCCCGAGTTGGAGGATTCATCGGGCCAGCACGGAGGGCGGGGAACGTTCTCGTCCAAGGCCGCGCTGCCCCAGGCTTCCCGAGCTTCGCGGAACTGGAACTTTGCGAGCAGGGCGGTGGAGGGACGTCAGGGAATCCGGCTGATGGGCTCTCGGGCCCGCACCGCGCGTCCCTTCCTGGCTCAGGACCTGCCCACCTCCGGCCGCGCTCCCCGCCGCGTGCACCGCGCCCCCTGCGCCCCCTGCGCCCCCCGGGTCGGCGGAGCCCCCGAGCCCTGCCCCAGCTGCCCGGCCTCCTCTCCCCTCCCGGCCTCTCCGCTCCCACCCGGGCCTCCGAGGCCGTGGGCGCGTCCCTCTTACCTCCTCGGCCGGTCCCTAGAGAACTCCGAGCCCCCGGGGGTCTACACTGCCCCCCAAGTCGGGCGGAACATCTCTCGCGAAAGAGCTAGGGCGAGGTGCCCATAAACTTTGCTGTCGCGGGCGCCGCCGAGCCCGGCCGCGAGCACACACCTGCCTGCACGCGGGCGCAGGTACACCTGTCCGGGCGCGCACACGGCCAGGGAGCGGCCCCCGGCGACTGCTCCGGGCGCGGCGGGTCGCGGGCGGGGACGCGCGGGGCTGGGGGGCCGCGAGGGAGAAATTCCCAATGGGCTTGGGAAGCGGGGTCGAAGATGGTGATTCTAAACACACACGCGGGGCGGCCGTGCCCCCTGCACACCGAGCGATTCTCCCCGGAGGGCGCACACTTTGGAGAAACACCGCTCGGGCTGCACCGCGGGCACCCCCCCCCCCCCCCCCAGGCACATGCATCCCCAACCCGACAAGCCCTTCGGTCCGCGCGACTTCTCAGTCCGGCCCCAACCAGCCCCGCGCACGAGGATGGGGACCCGGACCCGGGGCTCCCGGAGCCCTCGCGGCAGGTGCGGGCTGTCGGCGAGGGGCCGGGTCCGGGTCCCCCTTGCCCCCGGGCCCGCGCGGTCCCCCCCCGCCCGCCAGCCGCGCCGAGCGCGAGCAGGGGCAGCCGGAGCCCCGCGAGCCACTCACCCCCAGCTTCCTGCTGCGGATTTTCACGTAGCCCTGCTTGACTATGTCGTTAAAGTTGGAGGCCATGGCCGGCGCGCTGGGGCTCGCCCCCTCCGCCGCCGGCTGCCCGCAGTCGAGAGCCGCCGTCCGCCGCCGGGTCCGCGCAGGGCTCGCATCCAGCCAGCCGCCGCCCGGGCCCCCGAGCTCCCGCCGGCGGGGACAAGGGCGGGTGGCAGGGCGGCCGCGGACGGGGAACGCGGCCCGGCGCCGCGAGCAGCGCCCGCCCCGCTCGTTCCGGGCTCACCTCCGCCCCCCGCCGCCCGCCGCCCGCCGCCCGCCGCCCGCCGCCCGCCGCCCGCCGAGCGCCGGGCCCGGCCGCCAGCTGCGGGCGCCCCCTCCGCGCCGCCGCCCCCGGCAGCACCCACGGGCTGGCGCCTCGCTCGGCGGCGCACAGCTGGCCGGAGCGCACCGCGCGGCTCCCGGCGCGGGGGAGGGGAGGGGAGGGAGGGGAGGGAGGGGAGGGAGGGGAGGGGAGGGGCGGGCCGAGGCGCCCGCCGGCCCCCTCCCCGGCCCGCGGGGGGGTGCGCTCCGAGCTGCTCGCCAGACGCGCTCCAGCCCCGCGGCTCGGCCGGGAGCTCCCCGCCCCGCGCCCCGCGCCCCGCCCCCCGCCCCGGGGTCGCGCCCCCCATCCCAGCCCTCGGGCTCCCCTCTGCGCGCAGCGCCCTCCCGGGGGCGGGATTCCTGAGGACGCGGCTCCTCGTTCCGGGGCTGTCAGCGCGCGCCCCCCAGCTGGGCACGGGGAGAGGGCGGTGGGGATGCTCCGGCCGCAGGAGGCCCCCGGGAGCGACACAAAGGTTTATTTCAGTGGCCGCGTGTACGTGCTTTCTGTGCCCGAGCACCGCTCGCGGGCCGGGTCTTTGCCCCATTGCGAAGTGTAAACCGACGCCGAGCCCTTCCCGGCGCACACAAAGAGACCAACCGTGCGCATGTGTCTAATCCCTCTGCTGCTCGCGAGCCCGGAGCACCCGGGCAAGGGCGAGGCGGCCCTGGGCCGGCGTCCCCTCGCCCAGCCGCGGCGACCCGGACCCGAGTGGGCCGGCTGATGCACGCCTTCTACTTAACTACGATTGAAAGTGGCTCGTGGCATTCCACCTTCTAGGGGGAAATGGGGACCATAACTATCTGCAGCCATGCAAAGGATTGATTCAGATGCTCAACTTGTAAAATCAAAACAATGGAGAAGTCTCCCCCCCACCCCCACTTTACGTAGGAACGCCTGACATGCAAAAGTAGGCTCTTCCCTAAGTGCAAAGAAATTTTAATTCAAAAATGATACCAGTTTTATAACATGTAAGGAAAAAAAGGAGTACGGAATTCTAGCCTGAGGCAGTGCAGGGGGGTTTGCTATAGGCAAGACTATTTAGTACCTGGCAAACTCACGATATTTTTTTCCGTAAGGCAAAAAAAAAAAAAAAAAAAAAAAGATAAAGATTGAAAATTTTCTAAGTGACTCATTCACTTATAGAGAGTCTATATCTGATAAAAGTTCAAAAGATTATACTTATTTCTTGCTTACCAGACCAGGCAGTTATCTTGACATGTTTTCAGTTAAAATTTCTTAACCCTATTGGGAACATAATCATTTGAAGAGAGAAAGGAAACTACTTGATTGACGGGAGGAAACATATGAAAGCTTAAGGGACAAAGTAGCATGACCCTTCACCCCAACCCATAGACACCTCAAAGGTGCTTTTTTGTACCATCATTAGCAAAAGTCTTCATCTAGAGCCCATATAACTCAGTGGAAATTCTTACTTTAGCATACTATTATTCCTCTTCTTTCAGTGTTTGTAACAAACCTTGGTTTGGACGGTCCACAATGCACAGGACCAGATGTTGAGGCAGGTAATTCAGAATCACAGAGTAAGATCCCTCAGGCGCTTCCTCTGGAAAAAGCTCAAGCTCTGACCTTCCCAGAAAATTTCCATAAACTCCCTATTGCCTTAGTATGATTCTGCCCCCCACTCCACCCAATAGCTAGGTATGTTGTGTGTTCCATTCACTTGCTGCTATTACCTGTACTAAGTGGTTATGATTTCTTTGTGTGAAGACTGATTTAGATTTGCAGACGCTTTACATTATTTCATTCAGTCCTCTTGCAGTGGCAAGTGTTAAGCAAAAAATACTTGCCATTTAATAGATTAGGAAACGGAGGCTCTGAGACAGACATTCAGTTTTAGAGACACCATTTCCAGCTTGGTTTTGGGTCTACAATAGTTCCATGACCACATACTTTCTCCATCATTTATAGAAGAATCTGTTTCTATAAATCAATTGTGAGGTATTTGAAGTCAGAGATTAATTTTCTCAATAGTAAGTTCAGGGTCAGATAGGTTTCATAAATCCGGCTTTTAATAATTATGTAAGGATTATGCCTTTGCTTATATACTTAGGTAGGTCTTTATGACACCCTAATATGATTTAAATATTCTCTTACGATTACTTTAGATTCTTAAATTTCTGATAGAGCAGCGTGTGTGTGTGTGTGTGTGTGTGTGTGTGTATACAGTTGATTGTATCCTTATGGCATCATTTACTGTAGTCCCCTGGGCCTTAAACTTCCTATTAACTAGTAACATGACTTAGAAATTTGAGTACATTCTTCTCTTTTTTTCCCAGAGTAATTTGTAAGAAGTGCTGTATATATTCAACTAAATCACATCAAAAAGAACAAAATGTCTGACTGCTCCATTGATTAGAGAGTTCAAGTGTTGTCAACCTGATGATAATCCATTATAATATTCTCCACCAAACTCCTACCTAATGATTTTTCAGCCTTGGATGATCATTGCACTGATGCATTATTTCATTAGGGATTGTAAATTTATCATTTTCTCATTTAATTTTATTCCTGAATTTACAAACTAGTATCTTAGAAAACTACAGGATTGCCCTAAAATAGATTCTTTATAGGAAAGGTAGGGAATATGCCTGATTCTTAACCCTTATCAGCCATTTTTCAGAAGTATTGAATGTGTTCTAACAAACACAAAAGGGCACACTCCTCCCTTAGAAATATCATTAAAAAATGGAGTTTTGTATTTGTGATACATTTCAGTTCATCAGAATCATTCTTCTTTTTGGAATTTTAATTGCCCCATCTTTGACCAGAAGGAGCTGCTTCAGTTGACATTTTTGTGTTGTTATCAGGTACCCATGGACCTTAATAGCTTTGTTGTGATCAATCACAAGATATCCGATTCATCTTGTGCATTTCCAGCTCTCGACCTGGAATCCATTATTTCCCCTAGGAACCTTTGTTTGTTTTAATGGGAAATGAAATTCAGTTCCCATAATCTGGTTACTAGGATGTTATTTTTGCTACTGATTCTAAGCTTTTCAGTTACAAGGACATGAAATACTTTTATTCTAGAAGGATATTTCAAAAGAGAAAAATTCTGCATTTTAATGGGTATCTCCAATTCAATTACCGTCAATAGATCCCATATTTAAGGATTGCTTCTTTTCTTTTGAGATTTTCATTATCATTATGTAAAATAGTTACATGTTTCCAACAACTAAACCTACCAAACCAGTCACCAAAATAGTTCTGACTTTTGTCCCTTCCTCTGTTTTCTGCCTCTCTTTCTTAGGAAACTATTCTTATTAGTTTTGGGGCTATCCTTGCATTGTTTCATTTTGATGATATAAGGAAAGATATATATGCATTCCTTTTTCTGTTTTCTTTCTACATACACAAAAAGAGCGTGCTATTCATTCTCTAATTACTATAGCAGATAGCCTCTAAACTGGGCCCCCAAGGATCCCTAGCTTTTGGTATAATGTCGTAGAATTTCTCCTTCTGAGTGTGGGCTGAGCTTTTTGACTAACTTCTAGTTAATAGAATGGCAGAGGTGATAGAGTGCCTTTTCTAAATTAGGTTATAAAAAGACTGTAACTTCAATTCGGGTGATCTTTATTGGATTGCTTGCTCTGAGGGAAGCTAGCTGCCACAATATGAAGCAATACAGCAGAGACACCTATGTGAGTGAACCTAGAGAAAGATCATCCGAGGCTTTCCAACAAATCTGTGAGGAAGCCCAGGAAGGGATCCTCCCCAATGAAGGCTTTAGGTGACCACAGCCCATCCAACACTGAGAGACCCTGAGCAGGAACCAAGCCATCTAAGCTGCTACTGGTTGCTCCTAAAGAATGGAAGCTGTAAGATAACAAGAGTTTGTTTTCATCTTTCCATATGCTAACTTTTGAGGTATTTTTTTATGCACAAATGGGTAGCCAAAATTCATTTTGGCACGTGGAAATAGGGTGTTGCCATACAAAACCTGTAAAATTGGGGCATGGCTTTGGAATCCATCAGTGGCCATGAGAAGGGCGTAAGAGAGGGCTTCACGGCTTGCAACCATGAAGACAAATTGCAAAACTTTGGACATTGAGGATATTGTGCATGAGACCTTACCATAAAGTGGGAGGAAAATATTGGAAATTAAAGGAAGAAGCATTGTGATTATGTAGAAGCAAGAAACTTAGATGAACTGTTCCTGCAGCTATGTGGAAATATGTACTCACTAAACTGTGTCATCTAGATAAGATTTCCAAGCAAAGTGTTGGTGATGCAGGCTTCTCTTGTTGCTTGGTGAAATGAGAATGGAGAGGCATAAATCGAGGGGAGGATCATTAAACAAGAAGGAACCAAGAATTGATGGTTTTGGTGGGGTTTTTTAAAGTATTTATTTATTTATTTGGGAGTGGACATGCCCAGGGGGAGGGGCAGAGGGAGAGGGAGAGAGAGAATCTCAAGCCAACTCCACAATGAGTGCAGAACCCAACACAGGGCTCGATCTCCCGACCCTGATATCATGACCTGAGCCGAACAAAATGAAGAGTCAGACATTTAATCTTCCGAGCCTCCCAGGGAACCCAAGAACCGAAGATTTTAAATAACCTCGCCTTGTGCTCACTTTGGTAGCACATGTGCTAAATGTCCTCAGCCCCTCCAAACTATAACAATGTCAGGATGCAGAAAGACTTCTGAACAAAGATGAATCCTGGCATGGCTATGAAAATTTGATCTAAAGATAAAAATCAAGGGTGTGACTATATATTTTGGGGTTTTGGGGTATTTTTTGTAGGATTTTAGGAAATCAGTTATTTTATGGTCACATCTTTGGCTGTCTCTTTAGACCACATTTTCATGGCAATGCTCTGGATTTGATCTAATAAAAAGATTCACAGGAAACCCACAAAATTCTCAGAAGATTCATAGATGAGAAACATTATCAGGCAAAGACTGAGAATGAGGAGATGCACTTGGACTTCCAGTCTTCTACTGGCAGGAAGAAGGCTAAGAGAACAGCCCAGTTGCAAGAAAATGTGCTACTTTTAAAAGGAAAGGTGATTCTGTTCCTCAGGGAGGAAACAAGATCCTGGAAAGAAGAACCAAGAATCATAAAGAAGCATTCTTTGACCTTGACAACTAATCTAGAAACTCTCAAAATTTCCCATTTGGATTTCAGAATTGTTAAGGATTCCTGAATTTGTGTGTCTTTTTGAGTCCATTTTTGAACCAAAATGTGTCTAGTGGTTGTGCTTGGTTCTCCATTGCATGTTGGAATTGTGGTGGGCAGATGACTTGTCTCTAGATTCAGAGGTCTACTGTTTGAGAACAAGACTCACAGTTGAAAAACTATACCTAAAACACTGCACTTGAGGGCTCTCATTAACACCACCACTCCTAGTACTTAGATATTTTTTTTCTGTTCCTGGTATCTTATTCCTGTTTTTGGATAGAATCTGTTCTTAAATATTTTCCTGAGGTAGGTATGTGGATGATACAATCTGTGCTGATTATACCATGGATTCTTGGGTTTAACTCCTATATCTCTGTGGTCTGTATATGCCATTCTCTAGTCCTCAATTTACATTGTGCAATTAAGAAATGTGAGGCCAGGGTGGCCCGAGTGACTCAGTGGTTTAGCGCTGCCTTCAGCCCAGGTCCTGACCCTGGAGACCCAGGTTAGCATCCCACGTCAGGCTCCCTGCATGGAGTCTGCTTCTCCCTCTGCCTGTGTCTTGGCCTCTCTCTTTCTCTCTCTGTGTCTCTCATGAATAAGTAAATAGGATCTTTAAAAAAAAATGACCTGGAATTTGTTAATACTGTTATTTTATTATTAATATTTCCATTATTATATCCATCATTTGTTTAATTTTTGCTACTTATATGTTATATTGTCTTCTGGAATTTCTGTTATATCCTGGACCTAGGCTCTGGTTCCCCCCCCCACCCCTTATTTTTTTCTATTTCTTCATTTTTTGGCTCTCTCCTCTGAAATGTTCCTTGAGCTTGATCTTTCAGACTATAAACTCATATATAATCAGTATTTTGCTCTCTTTAAGTAATCTTCTAAATATTAAATGGGGAAATCAGGTTTATATCTCTTGAAAGTCTTTTTCTGAGTTCAGATGGTTGTCATTTGGATATTCTCATGTGCTCATTGTCTTATTTTATTCACATCCATGTGTCTCCTCTAGGAGTCATGCTTCATTTGTTTTGTTCTCATTGCTTTGCCTGATCTCATTGACTTCCAGGCACTTCCACTTTTTTTGAGTGACTCCTCTCTCAATGTTGGTGATTGATAAATGTAAGACTCTTGTTCTAGCAGAAAGCAAAGTGTTCTCTTCCTTATAGGCTAGCTATACGGAAGTAGATTATTATTTCAAATATTTCAAAAGCATGTTGGTATGTATTTTAATAATAAAGGAGATAGACTAAAACACTACCTTATGATTTTCTCCTACTTAACATTAGAGTTTGACTAACTTTTTACTAATTTCTGCCCTCTCCTGAATAGGGCTTGATATCATTTGGGATGAATTGGTTATTTCTAACACATTTTTTTCTATTTCAAATACATGTTTGCCATTTTGTTCAAATTTATTATCTGATATATTATTTAAGCTTAAATAAAGTAATTCATTCTTCTTAAAAGATAGAAGAAAATATTTGGAAATCTCATTTCTAGTTCCCATTAAAACAAGTAAATAGGTTCAAGGTATTAAATGGTGATATTTAATTATTAAATTTAATTTGGAAGTTTAAAATCTCAATTAATTGACACCCTCATTAAATACAGTAATGACTGACATAAGACACGCAATTCAAGAAAGATAAAATTATTTAGTCGGCTGAAATTGCAGAGACTGCTCCCTAGATTTTAGTGAGATGTGTTTGATTTTACAAAGCCAGTAGTTTATTGTCAACTCTCCAGGAACTTTAATTTTTATCCAAAGATTTTTCTATAATGGAATGATATTTTCAAGAGTAGCAGATATACCGAAACCAAAATCAGGAAAAGTTATTTCTCAGGAAGTAGGATAGAACAGAAAACATGGATGGGAAGCTCTTATGTTGGAGTCCCAAAACCCCTGAGAACTGACTTGGTAGACCTGTATTTACAGATCTGGCTTGTCCACTATAAACATTTTTGCACTCTTGTTCAGTCTCTAGTAGCTTCTTTTAAAAATCTCTGATGCTGACATCTTACATATGATGATCAGCTTCTTTTCTGTTTCTCAAAATCATCATTAATCTCTGCCATTCACATTTTATCTCTGAAACCATATTTGTTGTAGAAATAGCATGAACACTAGGCAAGACAAATGTAACTTCCATGAGCCTCAGTGTCTCCCAGGCTACAAAGGTGAATGTCAAGAGCTCAAAGATATCTACTAATATTAGGTGACAGGACATCTCTGACATAGTGCCC
This sequence comes from Vulpes vulpes, assembly GCF_048418805.1. Classification (NCBI taxonomy): domain Eukaryota; kingdom Metazoa; phylum Chordata; class Mammalia; order Carnivora; family Canidae; genus Vulpes; species Vulpes vulpes. Next base: position 50,350,863 of record NC_132784.1, on the reverse strand, counting down.
ATCACATTATTTTTATAGAATGAATATCAATTGTCCTCTGTTTTAAAGAATCATTTTGGCATAAGGGTTTACCTTCTCCACATTTATAGGAACATTATATCTTGAATCACAATCAGTGCCATCTACATATATTCCTGCTGTAGTAATTATTTAACTCAAAGAAATAGACTGTTTAACTTAAGCATCTTATTTCCTTCAATCTAATGACTGCTCTAAATATAATTGAATAGGCAAAGTATATAACTTACTAATTGCAGTCAAATGATGTTTTAGCTGATTCATAGATATCTTATACTCAGGTGTTTTAAGATCATATATACAATGTTTACCAACAGTAGTATAACAAATAAGACTTTAAATATCATAGTAAAGCTACATTATGCTTAAAATGACAATGTATTCAACAGAGAAGCAACTTGAAACTGAGTAAAGACTATAGGACTTGAAGTCACATGCCCTCATTTAGGGTCTTGTTTCTGCATAGAGTTTTAAAATAAAGAGAATATTGATTCTAAATAAAAAGGAGATCTATTGTATTAAAATCGAACTGGATAAATTAAGGAAAAATATAGGAACAAGATAAGAGCGTAAGCTTTCTTCTGAAAGAATAGTCAGTATCATCAAAAAAGTAATTCAAATCAGTGATAAATTTATACCCATAAAGCCCTCGAAGAATGAATAGGAAGAAGACAATGGTAAGAGGCTTTTTTCCCCCTCAGAGGATCTCCCAATGTTACCTAAGGCTGAATGACAGGCGATCTGGTTGGCTTTATGAGTCACAGATTTTATAGACCACACATGGGGACCAGACAAGCCTCTGGGTCGGTCATGACTCAGAGAGGCAATTTCTCACCACAGTTTCACAAACCCCAGTGATTCATCAGTGTCTTCCTCCTTCAGTCCCTTCTCATTACCACGGCAATTCAAAACTAAAAGAGAGTCAGAAAAGGTGTCAGAGCTTATCTTGCTCCTATTCCCTGAATTTTAAATATCAGTTCAAGCAGGTTTCTGTCAGAACACAGGTAAATATCAGGTGCATTATGTGATATTTAATTTAGGCAACATAAAGGACAACAATGTAAATGGGAAATGTCTAAGGAACAATCTGACCATTCAAAAATACTCTCCATTTGGGCCATAATATCCGATCAATGGCAGATAGGGAACGAACAAACTCAAAATTTTCTGCTTTCTTGAATTCGCTTCACTGCAATTTAAATATTAGATATCCTTAAGATTAATTTTAGGTCTTCATCTGATCAGTTCTCTGAACGTGATAAGAGGATAAAACTAATCTCTGCAGGGAGGTCCTGGGTGCCTCAGAAGGTTGAGTATCAGACTCTTAGTTTCACTTAGGTCATGATCTCAGGGTCCTCCCGATAGATTCAATCAAGGGGCCTCCTGTCCAACTCCACGTTCAGCCCTGTGTGTCAGACTCCACACTCTGCAAGGAGTCTGCTTGGGATTCTTTCTCCCTCTCCCTCTGCCCTACCCCTTGCTCACATGTATGCTTATGCTCTCTCTCTCTCTCAAAATAAATAAACTCTTAAAAAAAAGATTATATAGCAAAGATAAGAGATAGAAAAAAATGATAGGGAATCACAAAAAGAAGAACCTTTTTTAAAAGATGGAGTATTAATGCCAAAATGATGGCTTTAAAAGTGAAATTGTGGACTGTTTCACTAAATAAAATGTACTTATTTATAATTAAAGGAAAACTCATAGTGAGTCATATTTTATCTGGCAAATTGGCTAAGTTCAGGAGTTCATCTTCTGAATCACTGATGTAATCATCGAAAGGAGATAAATCATAAATAAAATTGGAAATGAAAAAAAGCAAAATACATAATTCTTTTTGTTGAAAAGGAAATAGTATTATATAGACAGTTGTGCTGAACAATTTAATGAATGGAAATATTTCCTTAAAGATAGGTGATTAAAACTGCCTCAAGGCTATTCATACACTCAAATTGTTAATTAACACAGCAATTACACCTTGGTTACTCTCTAGGCATTAGGACTACAGCTATAAATAAGATAGACATGGTTCCAGCTCTCATTTTTCTAACATGCAATCTGAGGGAATAAACCAACCAACATGGGTGAAATTGAGAAGTTACCCTGCCTGGAATTACTTCCCAGTAATTTGTTGATGAGACCAACAGATTTCTAAGACCAGATAATGTGTTGATAAGTTCTTTCATGTTAAAGAACAAATTATTTGCATATTATATAACGTACTAGAAAAAAATAAATATAGGAAGTGTTCAAATTAATTTTATATAGCTAACATAACTTTTATGCCAAACTGGAAAAAATATAATGAGAAAGATAATTAAACAGAAACCCATAGTGAGAATGGATACCCTGCCTCCAACTATGTCCCCTTAGGGAAATTCCTCAGTGTAGCTAGTTTTAATAAACTTGATATTCCCAAGGGATGCCTCTCAATGAAAAATCAAGGTTCCTAGACTCACCTACCAGTCTATTTGATCATCAAAGAGACAGCCATATGCTAAATCTGAGCTAGTAAGATATTCTCTACAGGGATTTTGAATCTTGAGGGAGTATCCTGAAGAACAGAGCTCTTTGACTAAAGGACAAGATTGCAGCTTTGTGTGCTATTGGCTATGACTTGCTATCTCACCCTTAGAATTCCTTTGGTTTCTGTTTATGGTCTGATTTCAGCCTTCTGAGCATTCTCTATGTCCTCAATATTCTCCTGACAGGTTCCCCATAACTTCTCTAGAGTTGGATTCTGTTACTAGTAAATAAGAATACCAACTAATGAAATGAAATATAAATGTAAAATTCCTAAATAAACTGTTAACAATTAAATTAAAATTGAATTCCAAGAATAAGATATTGAATATACTTCTTTTAATCCAAGAATTTCAAGCATAGGTTATTAAGATATTCTTCTTAATCAGTCAAAATAGAATATGTACATAGACATTTCAATAGATCATGAGATCTATTTGGTAAAATTCAATGTCTGTATGTTTAATAAAAAATTCTTTATAAAAGGAGGGTTCTTTTTTTTTTTTTTTACACAACAAAGTCTTTTTCTTGTGAATTGTTTGCAGTTTTTGCCTATTTTTTTTTATGATAAATGCAATCCATACTTATTGTAGAAAATCCAGAAAATAAACAAAATTATCAGAAGGCTAATTTACTTAAACCTTTATAAACAGTTGGAAAATATTTACAATAATGTCTGCTTAAAGGATAATCCCTAAATGTATGAAGGTCACTAAAGCATCACAGTGCGAGTCCCAAAATCCTAAATCCGTCTGAGCTCAGAACTCCTGATTGTAGCGCAACCTCTGTTGCACTTCTCGACTACACTTTTAATTTTAGCTGCATTCAAAATAATATATGAGAGGTCCTTTAATTGATACAACGGACTATGTAATTGATATCTCATTCCCTGTAGTGTTCATGCTAACTTTTTTGTATACTCCCTTTGTCTTGCTGACCCACCCCATATCACTTGCTCATTATTTTCTTCGGTCACTCATTTATTCATTCAACAAATAGTTATGGAGTACTTTTAATGGCGCAGGCTATTCTTGATACTTGGAGAAACAGTAGTGAACAAGACAGATAAAAATTTCTATTCCCATGGAACTGGTATTTTAGTGAGAAAACAGAAAACAAACAAAAGCATTCAAATATGTAGTGTTTTAAACTGTGAAAACTCTAAATTTAACTCTAAACAGAAGGAAACAAAGCATTCAAAATATTTCTTCCAATATCTTTATAGCATGTGCAAGGTGGTTCTTGCTGGAGATGTGAGGTAGGTACTGTTATTATGTAGCAGATGAGAGAGTAGACTCAGAGGTTAAATAGCGAATGGAGGACATCCTGCTTGTTAGAGAGTAAGTGGTGATGCAGGATTAAATACTCAGTATCTGAGCAAAAGCCTAAAGTATATGTATTTGCACTATCACAACTCAGTGTCTCCTCATACAGGAAAGATGTGACCTTTCTCAGGGAACTGGTTCTGCTGCAAGAAGGAGCAGCAGGTCTTAGGAATTATGAAGACATTGTACTCATGTCCTTAGGATCATGAAAGACTGTACATTGTGATGGTTGGAGAATCATTGTTGAAGATATGAAAAGTAGTTGTGTATCAACATGACCTAACCAATTCAAATATATGCTTTCTTTCCAGATGGCATATCTATAATATTATTAAAAAATCTAGCCACTGCTTCTTCCTGGGATCTCAACTAAAATGATGTATCTTCTTCAGGCTGTTCCTAATTTCTCTATGTCTTCAGACAAAAATCAGTAATTTCTTTATCCTTTAGAATAAAAGCAAATGATATTCTTAAAAAATGCAGATTGAATATTTTCTAATGTAATCATTGGCTTACATGTCCAATGTAATAAACTGAGCTCTCCAGTAGAATAATGACAATCCCTTATTTGCCTTTTCATATATAAATGTAGCATAGTAACTTGAATATGATAAATACTCAATAAAAATGTATGGAACAAATCGATGTAGTAACAAGTTTTATAGTCAAGAGATTAAGCAATAAAAAAGAAATATCAAATATGACTATGAAATCCTTATAAGAACCAGAATGTTCTGAGGATAAACATTGGGCTTTAATTTCTTGTTTTCATGTGAAGTTGAGATTTGACAAAGTTTTAAAAGTAAAGTGAAAGATAGAAGTTGGCTTTCTAGCACACAGTTTAATGTAGAATACATGGATTCTGCTCCTGGGCCAGATGAGTCCTGTGAAGATTATAAAAAAGATATATTTTCCTTGAGTTTCATTGATTTCATGACAAGGAATTTAAGCTTAAAAGGAGAGGGAGAAAAAAGGGTGTGATATATATGTAATATTGGTAGAATGCAGGAAATCTTGTCCGTCAAGGGATAAAGAAAATCAATAGAAGGAAGTCTCAGCAGTTCTTGGGAGAAATTATTGTAAAGTGTATCAGAAATCATGTTCATGACTTTGGACGGCATAATGTATGGATCAGAGACAACATGAACTTGAGATTCAAATCCAAGCAGAAAAACAGAATTGCAAAGGTACCACTAAGTCCGGAAACCTAAAATATAGGCATCTAAAAATGTACATTGTTCAAAAGGAACATTTCTGGTGGAAAATGTGTCGTCATCAACTGCCCATGTCTAGGAAGGCAACCAACAAGGCACACACATTCATGTACTTGAGAACGTAAGCATAGTAGAGTACATGTGAATGGAGAAGAGAGGAATGAAGAGACATAAAGAAATAAAGAGTTGGAAAGAGCAGGAGAAAGAGAGATCACAGATCTGAAAGAGAAAAGGAGAGATAGAGGAGCAGAGGAGGAGAGAGAAAAGGAGAGAAAGAAGGGAGAGGGAGGAAAAGAGAAAGACTGGGAAGAGAAAAAGCAGAGAGGAGAGGGAGAGAGCGGGAGAGGAAGGGAGGGAGGCAGGGAGGAGGTGGAGGGAGGATGAAAGACTAAAGCTATTCCAGTCAGACGGAAAAATGGAAAAGAATAAATGTTATGAACAGATGATGTGTCTCTGATAACAGATTGTGATAGGGAAGGATATATTTTTAAAGATCTGTGTGGATGAGTTCCTCTACTAAAGTAAGAATTATAATTATCCTCAAGGAAGTATTTGAAGTGAGTATTTGAAAAGAGATTGGAATTTTTGTGGTCTTAGAGGATAAAACTGGCATAGATAGATGAAAGGTATAAGAAAGGGTTTTTCTTCTCAATTTACTACAGTCATTTACAGTTTGAGCTCTTGAGAAACAGCCTATAATATCTCATGAGATAGTATTTTCCAAACCATGAGAAGGCTCAAGAAGAAATTGTCTGACTCTTTCTTGTGAATTTTGAAGAAGAAATGCATGCATTTATCAGGAGGTTGTTTTAGATGCTTCTAAGAACACTCACAATCTGTGAATCTATGAAACATTTTCCTAAAATCCAAGATATTTCACCTGAATTTCTCAAATCTCTTTGATTATCTTGTATCTTCAACCATCATCTCCATCATTATTCCCTCCTGAACAAAGGTCCCTTCTGCTTATCAGAGCTTCTTCTCCATCTGTACTCCCCAGTGACCCTCATCATCCCTCCCACTTGCTTTTCCTCAATTTATCCCATCAACTCCTGCTAATTCACCTAAAAAATTTGGCTCCCACTACCTTTCTCTGAGATTGGTCATTACTTCAGGCTAGCATTTTGCTCCTCCACTGATCCCCTTCACTTGCTTCCAAATACACACCACTCACCCCAATTCTTTGCATTTTGACTCCTGTCTCAGAAGTTCAATAAAATGTACATTCTTAAGTCACAAATGACCTGTTAATTTCAGTCATATAATCTTTCACTGATTAAGATGTGACAAAGCAGAAGATTCCGTGTAATACTGGGAAGAGATTTTTAAAAATTAGATAAACCCAGTCATAGAATTAGTGACATTATAAGGCAGTGCTTTTCCAGACACTGGTGTGTCTGGTAAAGTACGTAAGCTCCCTTCTCTAATATATCTGCTTCTGGTAAGGGTTCTCCCCACTATGTGTTCTGGATGATGCATCATATAAGGTGTGCTGAAGGCAAGCAGTGTGAACTCTTTCTTGCTAACTCAGGCATGATATAATTTATTGGCAAGATCTTGAGGGCTCATGGAATTCTGGGTATCCTGATAATGGTTAGCAACCAAGGTGACTGGGGAGTATGAAGCATAGAACTGTTCTAGTAAGAACAGCCTCCTTGGACTCTTCTCACATTAGTACCTTTCCTTTGGTTTTAACAACACAATTTCAAGATCCATTATCTTGTCTGACATGGGATAGCACGCAGCCTGGCTCCTTCCCTTCCTCTACTTTAAGGAAGATCTGACCATTCATTTTTTATAAAGAGAAGCACTAGGATTTGCATATAATAGGGGAGAGTTTTTAAAAAATCCTCCCAAATTACTGGCATGTTCTTATAAAAGGGGAGTGAATTGTAAGTAGGACAAACTGACAAAAACCTAAAATGTACCTTATAATTTCTCCCAATTAAAACCTCACCTGAGTAAAGGTCATGTGCCACAAAGCAAATGGTTTTTAAGTGATTTCTGATTACCTTAAATCTCTTTGTTAGTCTCCTCAGACGGGTTAAAGATACAAAACTCTTGTCAATTCCAGAGGTTTGGGGAACCCCCATGCCATCACATCTGGTCTTTTCGAGAAACTGCACCACAAATAACATTTATTGCTGCTGTATATGATGCTGTTACGGCCCATGTCTGTGTGCTTCAGTTATGTTTTCCCTGCACTGATACTCACTTTACGTCTTTATTAATGTGAGCTTGCTACATCACTGACTCCATGCCCCAGGGTATCCCTAACACTGCTAACGCTCGGCGGATGGCACACATTTCTAATCCGTAGTATGTTGCTCCATGGTGGGTGCATTACCTGCTTTTTGACATGTTGGTTCACATACAGTTAACTGGAGCCTCAGATATCTAACCAACAGCCTTTCCTGTTGCCTCAAGCTGTTCTTTTTGTCTCAGGGTTTTTGTTCCTCTTTTTCCTTTCATTGTTTTTGCTGTCAACTCAGTCCATTCCCATAGAGCAAGAAATGGATTTAACAATACTTCCCTAAGGAAGTGAGAAAGGGAAAGAAACCTTTGGTAACTGACTGCCTACTTTTTCCAGATACTGCACATATATCTTCTTATGAAATCTCATAAGAAAAGTGGTATTATTCCAAGCTAATTGATAGGAAACCTGAATTTGGGTAACCTAAATTGGCTCAGGTCTCAACTTGTCTACCTTACTGCACACTGATACAGTTTCCTTCATATCACTGTGCCTTTTTAAGCCAACATATTAGAATCTATCATATCCTTTATATTTTCTGAGAAATCATGAAGTTCATTGCCTTTTTCATAATTCTTATTGAATATGACCTCCCAGAACACTTAATTGTTTCAAACAAGTTTAATTTTTAATTATCAAGGCAATGTAAGTATAGCATGGATATTTGAAACCAGACAAAGGAAAGAAAATGCATTAACATTTGCACATTTGGGAAAACTTCCCAGAAATGGATATGACATTGACTGTGGCACAGGGACCAACTCACAGGTCAAGGTTGTGTGATCAGAGCAGAGCCTGGAAAATGGTGTTTCTGGATTCTCAGATATGAAGGAATCCAAGATGTTGATGGAGAGTAGTAATGAGCTAAGGCAAGAAGTGGAGAATTTGGAGATGATGCTGCTGAAGGGGAGTTGACTTACCTTCCTCCTCCTAATTTTCATTCTTTTAAAAATGTTGGTATTTACAAATGTAAATTCTATGTATTTTAATTATCACCTAGAATATTCTGTCTCCTATTAGGTATTCCATAAACATTTGTTTAATTGAACCTTTATTCAATGACTAATATAGAGATACTCAACATTTATGCATTTGCGTGTGGATAATTCTTACACTAGAGGCATTAAATTATAGTGGAAAAAACAGAGTGCTTTAATGTTGCTAAATATTTAAGTGCACTCTGAAGGTTGTTTCTGAAGGCCTATTACTGCTTTCTTTAAGAGAGCAGTAAATTGTGGATGCATTTAGCCTTGTTGTTCTTTCAAATGAAAATATGATAAAAAGGAGTAAGACATTTCATCTTTTGGTTTATGATGAAGATCAGGATTTGTCCTTTGGTTAGAGTCAATGTGGAAAATAAATTCTAAATGCCACCTCACTTTTTAAAACTAAAGTTGTTTCCACAATATGCTTTCTCATGCAACTCTTGCCTACAATAATTGGAAGAATGATGTTAAGATAAAGAACGCTGGAATATGGGTGAGGGGATGAATTATTAAACTAACCTCGGTAGAGACCCTGAATAAAAGGTAGACTGTTTCAGATTAGGGTAAATTGTGAAATAGGTGCTTGTATTCACAATATTAAAATTATGTGCCATTTCAAATTATATTTTCAACTGTCCCTGAATCTATGTTCTTCCTATATAAGGCTTCTTATATCAGGGAACAAAAGCCCCACCTCTTCCTCAAAGGCAATGTAATAAAATTTTTTTTTAGAGATTTTATTTATTTATTCATAATAGACACAGAAAGAGGCAGAGATAAAGGCAGAGGGAGAAGCAGGTTCCCTGCGGAGAGTCTGATGTGGGGCTTGATACCAGGAACCTGGGATCACAGCCTGAGCCAAAGGCAGACATTCAACCACTAAGCCAGCCAGGTGTCCCCAAAGTAAAGATATTTATTATGGGGTTATTATTTGGGTACAGAAAACTTCTCATAATCACCTTTAGATTATGCATCTGCTTATATTGGATTACAAACATTATTCTCATAAACATTAATTTTACTCATCTTTGTATAGTATAAATGCATAAAAAAGTATTTTTATACAGGAGATATATGTGTTGAATAAAAGTCCTGGGTCCAAGATTTAAGAGGAAATTGAACTCACTTTGGGTTTTATATCACCTTGAGCCTGTGAGAAGCATTTTGTGGGGAAAGCAAAAGAAAAGACATGTATTATCAAGCAAATAATGTATTTTTCAGGACAAGCTATTTTTAGTGTTCTCTAAAGAATAAAGGAAAAACTCATGTACGAGAGTGAAGAAAATATGGAGTTATTTTGAATGGAAAGTACATGCAAACAAACAAATAAAGCAATCCCATAATTTAAATTCACTGGACAAATAATTAATAGAAAGAGAAGGAAATGTTATTTTAACATCATTCTAGCAGAAAACATCTGTAGTTTTGTAAAGACCAAGATATTAGAACTAAGAAATGGAAACCAATGGGTATAGGAAGGGGTCAGGTGTTAGAAATCAGAAGAATGAGAAATAATCCATAGTCATGGTAGTTATCAAACACTGTTTCCTTGGTTAGTCCTTCTGGCTTCCTGTACTTTTGGTGTGAAAAACTTGCTTGTGCAGTGTCTTTCTTAGACTCTGGGAGATTCTTGCTTATCTGTAATTTTTCAGTGGTCTAATATGAAGCCCATGAGAGAGAGACAACTCATAGAGCTGGTGCAGGCATGGAGCAGAAGGTAACTTTAAGAATTAAACAATTACAGTCTTTGTAGAGGTATGCAGTCTCTGTGGCAATACAACTTCCTCAAGCTTTGGCAGGCTTCATGTCTATTTGCTTTCAGTAAGCTCTGCATGAAGTTAATCATACATATGGTTCTCAAACCAGATGATCTCTTCTTTTGGTTACTGTTTGTGTTTGCACATCTTTCTCCCCCTCAATTTAATGGCAATTGCCTTGAGGCCATGTGAAATAATAGACTTGGGGAAGAAGGAGACACGTTTAATTAGACTGGCACAATCGGGCTGGCTCTTAGAAAATCATCTCTCTTGTTTCGTGGGTTACACATGCATTTGGCTTTTCCAATCCTGTAAAGCTGCAAGTTGCTGGGCTTGAAGTCAATGTAAATGGCAGCCCATAGCAGAGACAGCTTCTTTCAGTAAAATTCCATTCCCTTTCTTTTCCTCAGTATCTGAAAGCATCAAAAAGCAGCCAAGGCATATCAATATTGTGAACTCTTCCAAACTGTTACCTACAGACTTATTAGGCAAAGTTTCTACTAAAAAATTCTCTATTGAACTTTGTTTATCAGAAATTTATTTGAACTCATTGCTCACCCTCATATTCCATTGTGTGCTACATCCAACATATTTTAATTTCTAATTACTTCTCAAACACAATAATAATTTCCTATCTGCCTATTACCATTTGGACAAGCTGTTTAGAAGAATGTGACAGAAGACAGAAGTCATTTAGAAAATAAATTATTTTTTGATAGACAAACTATATTCAAATAATAATCAAGGAATGACTCTATATGATAAATATGTTGTCAGTTTAAGAGACATCTGTATTCATGAGAGCTTGGGAAGATGGTGGAGTAGAGGGACTCTGCGCTCTCCTCATCTTATGTTTACAAGTAGATATCATCTACATTAAGTCAGTAAACTGGAGAGTGATCTGAAGATTGGCAGGACAAACTACACAACTAAATATAGAGAAGGATCTGTATCTGAAAGGCTAGGAAGGTCAGGAAGGCAGAGGGAAGCTGTTTGTGGGAGGGAGGAAGATGTGCATACAGAGAGAGCAGAGAAACAGGTCCTCGCACCAGGGAACTCACACCAGGAAGACTAATCCCCATAACATTTGGCTTTAAAAACTAGAGGGGCTGAATTCTGTGAGTTTTTAAACCAGTGGGACTTGGGAACTGGAATTTTAAGTCATCTGACTCAGCACTGAGTGAGCTGGAGAGTGAGTGATACAGCTGGGTCACTGCCCTTGAAGAGATAGGAGCCCTGCATAGAGAAGCAACATTAAAAAAGAAGTTAACACAACTCAGGGCAAAAAAGGAGACATGTCTGTTCATACTGATTATGGAGCATGTTGGGGAACTTCGAAAACAAGGGGGCTGGCAGGTGGCATTTTCCTCTCCTACCTCCAGCACAGGCACAGGGACACCCATAGAAGGTAGCACTGCACAGATACTTGCTACCTAACCTACAACCAGTGTGTTATGCCCAATAATTCACTGGAGGACTTGCTCATTCCAGCCCCTTTTCCCTGAGCTCAGGGCAAATTTTGCTACAGCTTCCTGTACACTGTGCCCAGTCACTGGGGGCATAGCTGCCACTGTGCACTGCATCCATTTGACACACTTCACCTAGCCATACAACCCCAGCCACCTGGACCCCAGCCCCTAAGCACCTGCAGCATTTCAGGGGTTCCCACATAAGACTAGTGCCCTGTGCAAATTTTGCTAACACTCTCACTCCCCTCCCAATTTCCCTGTCAGAAAAGCCCCCTCAGAGCTGGCCTGCCTGGGCCCCCTAACACCACAGAGAGTAAGCATAGCCCACAGAAGGCAAAGAGTCAGTGCAGACGACTGCACTGAAAGGAAAAGTGACTCAGATGCAACAGCAGGGCATAAACAATACACATAGAATACTCTCTTGAAGTGCCAGGTTCTGGTGACCAGGGGGCACAGCATTGTAGAGAACTCCAAGACCTCTTATTCATAAAGTCACTACTTTCAAGAGCAGAAGACATAGCTAACTTTCTTAACATACAAACAGACACAAAGAGGCAGACAAAAAGAGGAGGAGACAGAGAAATTTATGCCAAATGAAAGACCAGGACAAGGCCATGGCCATTGGTCTAAGTGAAACAGATATAAGTAACATGACTGATAGAAAATTTAAAATAATGATAATAAAATTTCTCACTGGACTTGAGAAAAGAGTGAAAAGACATGAGTGAGTCCCTTAACACAGGGTTAAGAAATAACATAGCAGAGATAAAAGGCTCAATAAATGAAATGAGAAATATGCCTGATAGTATAAACTGCAAGACAGAAGAAGCAGAGAAATGAATTAGTGACCTAAAAGACAGAATGATGGAAAGTAAGCAATCTGAACAAAAGAGAAAAAAGAATTATGGAAAGTGAGGATAGGCTTAGGGAACTCAGTGACTCCTTCAAATTTAACAACATTTGTATTACAGGAGTCCCAGAAGAAAAAGAGGGAGAAAATGTGGCAGAAATTTTATTTAAAGAAATAATATCTGAAAAGTTCGCTAATCTGGGAAGGACACAGATATCCGGATCCAGGATGCACAGAGAACCCCCATCAAAATCAACAAAAGCAGATCCACACCAAGATATTTTGTAATCAAATTGGCAAAACATAGTGATAAAGAAGAAATCTTAAAGCACCAAGAAAACTGGATGTTAAACTATATGTTGGCAAATTGAATTTAAATAAAAAAAAAGTTTTTAAAGGCAGCAAGACAAAAGAAGTCTCTCACCCACAAAGGAAAACTCATAAGGCTAGCAGGAGATTTTTCAACAGACACTCTGTAAGCCAGAAGACAATGGCATGATACATCCAAAGTGCTGAATGGGAAAAAAGGGTGGCCAAGAACATTCTATGTAGCAAGGCTTTCATTCAGAATAGAAGAAGAGACAAAGAGTTTCCCAGACAAACAAAAATTATTATTATTTTTAAAATTTTATTTATTTATTCATGAGAGACAGAGAGAGAAAGAAAGAGGCAGAGACACAGGCAAAGGGAGAAGCAGACTCCATGCAGGGAGCCCGACGTGGGGACTCGATCCTAGGTCTCCAGAATCAGGCCCTGGGCTGAAGGCGGCACTAAACCGCTGAGCCACCCAGGCTGCCTGACAAACAAAAATTAAAGGAGTTCAAGACCACCAAGCCATCCCTGCAATAAATATTAAAAGGGACTCCCTGAGTGAAAAGGAGAAACCAAAAGTGATAGTGTAAAGGCAGGAAACTATGAAAGAGAGAAAGATAAGAAGGGATCAGAGAAAATCTTCAGAAACAACCACAAAACAAGTAATAAAATGGCAGTAAATACAAACTGATCAGTAATTACTTTGAATGTAAATGGACTGAATACTCCAAACATAAGGAATAGGGTGACAGGATCTATAAGAAAACAACTCATCTATATGCTGCCTACAAGAGACACCTACTGATTGTGAGGAGATGGAGAAATTTCCATGATGCAAATGTACATAAAAAGAAAGCCCAAATAGCAATACTTAGATTGACAAAATAGACTTTAAAAAAAAAAGACTGTAACAAGAGACAAAGAAAGACATGATATAATAGTGAAGGGGATAATCCAGTAAGAAGATATAACAAGTGTAAATATATACGAACCTAACATAAGAGAACCCAAATACACAAAACAGTTAATAACAACCATAAAGGAACTAATAGAAAGTAATAAAATAATAGTCGGGGACTTTAACACCCACTTACATCAATGAATACGTCATCAAACAGAAAACCAACAAGGAAACAACAGCTTTGGATGACTTACTGGGCCAGATGGATTTAACAGATATACTATGACATTCTATCCTAAAACAAAAGAATACACATTCTTTTCAAGTACACATGGAACTATCTCCAGATCACTTAGTAGCCCAAAGCAAACCTCAACAGATTTAAGAAGATCAAAGTTATAATATGCATCTTTTCTGACCACAGTGTTATGAAACTGGAAGGTCGACTACAAGAAAAGTCTAGAAAGACCACAAATACATGGAGATTAAATAACAGCTGCTAAATAATGAATGGATCAACCAGGAAATAAAAGAAGAAATTAAAAAGTATATGGAAAAAAAGTGAAAATTAAAACACAATGGCCCAAAAATTTGGGGATGCATCAAAAATCTTTCTAAGAAAGAAATTTGTACCAATACAGACCTACCTCAAGAAGCAAGAAAAATCTCAAATAAACAACCTAACCTTACACCTAAATGGTCTTGAAAAACAACAAAGAAAACCTAAAACCACCAGAAGGAAGGAAACAATAAAGATTAGAGAGAAATAAATGATAGAAAAACTAAACAAATAACACAAAACATAAAACCCAAAGAAATCTGATAGGAAAGATTAATGAAACCAGGAGCCGATTCTTTGAGAAAAATCAGTAAAATTGATAAACCCCTAGCCATAGTTTTCAATAAAAAAAGATAAAGGACTCAAATAAATAAAATCATAAATGAGAGAGGAGAAAGAACAACCAACATCACAGAAACACAACCAATAAAAAGAAAATATTATGAAAAAAACCATACGCCAACAAGTTGGACAACTTAGAAGAAATGAATAAATCCCTAGAAACATATAAGCTACCAAAGCTGAAATAGGAAGAAAGAGGAAATTTGAATAGGATGGTAATGAACAAAGAAATTGAATCAGTAATAAACAAACACCTCTGAGCAAACAAAAGTCCAGGACCAGATGACTTCACAGGGAAATTCTAACAAACATTTAAAGAAGAGTTAACACCTATTCTTTTCAAATGATTCCAAAATATAGCAAAGGAAGGAAAACTTCCAATTATTTCTATGAGGCCAACATTATCTTGATACCAAAACTAGATAAAGACACCACTAAAAAAGACAACTATAGGCTAATATCCTTGATGAACATAGATGCATAAATCCTCAATAAAATACTAGGAAACCAAATGCAGCAATACATTTAAAAAATCATTCACCATGATCAAGTAGAATTTATTCCTGGGTTGAAAGGATGGTTCAGTATTTGCAAATCAATCAAAATGACACAGCATATCAATAAGAGAAAGGATAAGAACAATATGATCATGTAAATAGATGATAAAGAGCATCTGACACAGTACAACATCCATTCATAATAAAAATCCTCAACAAAGTAGGTTTAGAGGGAACATACTTCAATGTGCTAAAGGTCATATAGGAAAACCTCAAAGCTAACATCATACTCAATGAGGACAATCTGACAGCTTTTTCTCTAAGGTCAGGAATAAGACAAGGATGTCCACTCTCACTACCTGTATTCAACATATTACTGGAAGTTCTAGCTAGAGCAATCAGACAACAACAACAACAACAACAACAACAACAAAAATAAGAGGCATTCAAATCAGCATGGAAAAAAAATCAAATTTTCACTATTTGCAGATGAAATATATACAGAAATATATAGAGAAAACCCTGAAAGCCACCATAAGACAGCTAGAACCAATAAACAAATCAGTAAGGTTGCAAGATACAAAATCAATGTACAGAAATGTAATGCATTTCTATACACCAATAATGACACAGCAGAAAGAGAAATTAAGGAACCAATCCCGTTTACAACTGCACCAAAACCATTAAGATACCTAGGAATAAACCTAACCAAAGAAGTGAAAGACCTGTACTCTGAAAACTGTAAAATATTGATGAAAGAAATTAAAAATGATACAAAAAATGGAAAGACATTCCATGCTCATGGATTGGAGGAACAGATATTTTTATATGTCTGTATTATCCAAAGCAATCTATATATTTAATGCAAACTCTATCAAAATACCAACAGCATTTTTCACAGAACTAGAACAAACAATACTAAAATTTGTATAGAACCAGTGAAGAGCCCAAATATCTAAAGCATTCTTGAAAAAGAAAAGCAAAGCAGGAAGCATCACAATTCTGGACTTCAAATTATATTACAAGTCTGTAACAATCACAATAGTATGGTACTGGCACAAAAACAGACACATGCATCAGTAGAACAGAATAGAAAACCAGAAATGCATCCACAAATATATGGTCCGTTGGTCTTTAACCAAGCAGGAAAGAATATCTAATGGGAAAGGACAGTCTCTTCAACAAATGGTGTTGGGAAAACTGGACAGCAACGTGCAAAAGAAAGAAACTGGACCACTTTCTTACACTATATACAAAAATAAGTTCAAAATGGATGAAAGACCTAAATGTGGAACCTGAAACCACAAAGATCTTAGAAGAGAACATAGGCAGTAGCCTCTTTGACATTGGCCATAGCAACTTTTCTCTAGGTATGTCTCCAGAGGTAAGGGAAACAAAATTAAAAAATAAACTATTGGGTCTACATCAAAATAAAAAGCTTCTGCACAGTGAAAGAAAAAAATCAAGAGAACTAAAAGGCAATCTATGGAATGGGAGAAGATACTTGCAAATGACCTATCTGATAGAGTTAGTAGCAAATGCAAATCAAACTGCATGAGATACCACTTCATACCTGTCAGAATGGCTAAATCAACAACACAAGAAACAACAGGTGTTGGCAAGGATATGAGGAAAAGGGAATAGTCTCTCACTGTTGGTGGGAATGTGAACTGGGGCAGCCACTCTGGGAGACAATATGGAGGTTCCTCAAAAGGTTAAAAATGGAACTACCCTACAATCCACTAATCACACAACTGGGTATTTACATAAAGAATACAAAAACACTAATTCAAAAAGATTTATGGATCCCTATTTTAATAGCAGCATTATTTACAATAGCCAAGATACAGAAGCAGGCCAAGTGTCCATTAGTTGATAAATGGATAAAGAATTGGTACTATATATTATTCAGCCATAAAAAAGGATGAAATCTTGCCATTTGCAACAGCATGCATGGAACTAGATAATATAACGAAGCAAAATAGTCAAAGACAAATACCTTATTATTTCAGTGGTATGTGGAATTTAAGAAACAAACAAAAAGGAAAGGGGGAAAAAAAGAGAGGGAGAGAGTGACAAACCAAGAAACAGACTCCTAACTATAGAGAACAAATTGATGGTTCCTAACCAGAGATGATTAAAACGGGGGTTTGGGTGAAATAGGAGATGGGGATTAAGAAGTGCACTTGTCATAATGAGGACCAAGTGATGTATGAAATTGTTGAATCACTATATTGTACACTTGAAACTAATATATAACACTGTATGTTAATTAACTATAATTAAAATAAAAAGATAATAAATAAAATAAAATAATAAAATAAAATAATAAAATATATATGCATTCCTAATGTCCCAAGGCTTGATACCAATCAAGCTGTATGAAATAGAGGAATGACATTAAATTGCATAAAATATATTTCTAAACTAAATTTTTAATTTAGGTCCTCCAAATGGGAGGGCAGGGCAAGATGGCTGAAGAGTAGGGTCACCAAGTCACCTCCAAATGTCTAGTAACCTCTTCCCTTTTTTAAAAAAAAAAATATTTTTAAAAAAATTTAAAAAAAAATTTATTTATTCATTAGAGACACAGAGAGAAAGAGGCAGAGACACAAGCAGAGGGAGAAGCAGAATCCATGCAGGGAGCCCAATGTGGGACTCAATCCGGGGACTCAGGAATCATGCTCTGAGTCAAAGGCAGACGCTCAACCGCTGAGCCACCCAGGTGTCCCTGATTTGTTAATTTGACATTGGTCTTCATGTATTGTTTGTCCTACACCAGAACTGTGCTTCATCCTGTGAATACATCAGGGAAGACAGACATAGGGGCTGGTCTCAAAGAAAGATGGACTCTGCACTGATAACAACACAAATGAATGTATAATTACAAAAGCTAGTGAAGTAGTTTAATAAAAAAAAATAAAATAAAAACAGGCTGCTTGACTTGAAAGCATAGCAGAGAGGAATAATTATTTCAAATTGGATTATCAGAGCAGTCTTCTCCAAGAAAATGCTGTTTAATGCATTATTTCCTTGTTCATTTATTTTAACTTAACATTTTTATATTTTATGGAGATATATTTTGGAATCCATTATTAAAAACAAGTATATGGGCTGTGTTCTACGGAGATTAAATGGAACTTTTAGTGTAACTGCTTCAAAGAAAAATTTCAATATTATGAACTCATTTCAAAATGTTTTTATAATCCAAATAACTTTTTAAAAATCTTCCATTATTTTTCATTTTACTTTTCTCTCTGCTTCTAACCTTCTTCCTAAAGCCATTCCTCATGAGTCAAATCACAGAATTTTTTGGTCATATTTTTAAAAATTATGTCACTCCTCTGCTTAAAGTCCTTGAACACTTTACTGTGAACTTAGAATAAGCCCACATTCCTTCTTGAGGACTACAGAATCCCTTGTATGATTTGGTCCCTCTCACTCCAACCATCCTGCCCCGATTTCTCTCAAACACTGTTAGTGTAGATGTGATTAACTAACATGTGGAGAGAGCCATTTGGCTGCATACGTTAAAGTTAAAATTACAGAATCGTTTTGACCAAGCATTTCATTTATGAAAATGTAGAAATGATGGATCTGGTAATAAATGCCATGTACATGGATTTTTAATGCAAAAATGCTTTGTTGTAGTAAAAATCAATTCACAAACCAAAATAAATCCTTAAAACAATCTTAATGTTTATCAGTTTGTGAAAGACCCTGGAACATTGTTTTAAGGAAACCATTGTTGCCAACTATTAAAATGCATCTGGTATTGATGTTAGAATGCATTTTTACAGATATCTGAGATGAGCTTGTGAGGGCAAAGATCTGATTCTGTATGGTAGACTGGAATCGTCACAGTGGAGATGAGAAACTGTCTTTCTGGCTGATTCATATCAACTAGAATCATGGTTTGCCTCCACAGTTTCCTAAGAGTTTCCCTCCTAACCAAGCTGAATGTGAGCTAGTGGGGAGGGTGAAATCCATTCAAGCTTGAGCACACTCTAGATTCATTATGAATAATTAGTGCTAGTTGCAATCGAGGTCTTGAGGCAAGGAATAAAGAGCAAAAGACATGAAAAGGCATGGAAAGGAAAAAGAGAAAAGGAGGATAAAAATCATAAAAAATAACCTTAGTCAGAAAAGGGATGTCAGTTGAGTAAGAGAGACACGTGTTAGAGTACCTTAAAGATGTATTTCTTATTAAGAAACTCAAAAGGAATGGGACCCCTGGGTGGCTCAGTGCTTGAGCATCTGCCTTCACCTCAGGGTGTGATCCCAGGGTCCTGGGATTGAGTTCTGCATCAGGCTCCTCGCAGGTAGCCTGCTTCTCCCTCTGCCTATGTCTCTGCCTCTCTCTGTGTGTCTCTCATGAATAAATAAGCAAAATCTTAAAATAGAAAGTAAAATATGGCTTAAAATTCTCTATGTGATAACTCATGGGTAAATAAATGAAACCAGGATTATAGTTTAGATCAAATATAAGGGGGATAGATTATGCACAAGTGTCAAGTTAACTCAGATTGTAAATGTCTTACCAGGAAACTTGCTCTTCTCTTCATAAATTTGAGTATGTGTCATGAAGTTCCATTTGGGCATTCAGCCAATGATTCTGGCTAAGGACTGTACAGCTTCAAATTTGATAATTTGTATAATGATACATATACTAAGATTAAAATGAGAGTTTAGAAGGTTACCGGAGGAATTCCAAAGATAAAGGACAGGGGTATATGGAGGGTCTTATTATACAGTGTATAACATAGTGTCTAGAAAGTCCTGTCAGGGTTGTGGGTCAGATGGCCTGCTTTCTGTCTACTGGAGGCCTCTGACTCTATTTGTTCTGACAATTTTCTATGGCTTCTGCTGATTTTTAGGCTGGAAAAATTCAACTCTCTCTAGAATTTTCAAAAGTCAGCCTCATCCATGCTTGCAAATCTTCCTCTGCATTCCACAATCGAGGTTTCAATGCAGTTCAGAGAAAATAAAAACAAAAACAAACTCTACACATGGCTGTTTTTCAGAATTCAAGATGAAGGATGACATTTCCTTTTAATTAGAAATGTTGAATGCATTAGTAGCATTTTAGCACTGAATTCTATGCACATAATAAAAAAATGATTGGGTAGCTAATTCTGGCAAGTACTAAATTCCTTTGGAGCTAGCTTTTTTGACTTCTAAATTTCATTTAAGACTTATGGTTTAAAAAATATGTAGAAGACAATTGCAAAGGGGGTGAAACAATTTCTGGTTGCAGTTGACATAATCTTATAGGTAGGAAATCTTAAAAGATTCCGCAAAACAAAATAAAACACAAAAATGAAATATTAAAACTAATAAAAGAATTCAGTAATGTTGCAGGATACAAATTAAACATTTGAAACTTAACTGAATTTCTATATACAGATTATCTGAAAAGAAAATTAAGAATTAATTCTTTTTACAATAACATAAAAAAACAAATGAAATTAACCAGGGACATAAAAGACTTGTACACTGAAAACTGTAAAACATTGATAAAAGAAAATTTTAAAAGATACAAATGAATGGAAATATATCCCATGTTCATGCATTAGAATAATCAATACTGTTGAAATATTCATGCTACCCAAAGTTATGTACAGATTCAATACATTCCCATCAAAATCGCAGTGGCACTTATTACAGAAACAGAAAAAAAATCCTAAAATCCACATGAAACCACAAAAGACCCCAAATAGAGCAATTATGAGAAAAAAAAAAAAAAGCTGGAGGCATCACACTTCCTGATTTCAAAATACATTACCAGGCTACAGTAATTCAAATGGTATTGTACTGGAATAAAGACCAACATATAAATCAATGAAACAGAAGAGAGAGTCCAGAAATAAATCCACACATATGTATGGTTAACTAATTTTTGACAGTGGTTCCAGAAATACACAATAGGGAACGGACGTTCTATTAGTGTTGGGAAAACTGGATACCCATACGCAAAAGAATGAAATTGAACCTCTGTATTACACCTTACACAAAATCAACTCAAAAGGATTAAAGACCTAAACGTAATACTTGAAACTAGAAAACTCCTAGAAGAAAACCTAGGAAGAAACACTTCCTAACATTGGTATTGGTGATGATTTCTTGGATATGACACCAAAAGCATACGCGGCAAAAACAAAAATAAATAAGTGGGACTTGTTAAACTAAATTTTTTCTTACAGTGAAGGAAATAATCAAGTAAAAAAGCAACTACAGAATCAGAAAATATTTGCAAATCATTTGCCTAAGCGGTTAGCATCTGAAATATATAAGTTCATACAACTCAATGGCAGATAAGAACCAATAAACCAAAAAACCTTACCTTACTGAAAAATGGGCAAAGGACTCAAATAGACATTTCTCCAAAGGAGACATACAAATAGTAAAGTATATGAAAAGGCACTCAATTTCATTAATTGGCAGGGGAATGCAAATCAAAACTGTAATAAGATATCACCTCCCTATGTCCCTATCCTGTTAGGATGGCTATTGTCAAAAAACAAAGGGCAACAAGTGCTGGCAAAGATGTGGAGAAAACAGAATCCTGTGGGGATGCAGACTGGTGCAGTCACTGTGGAAAACAGATGGAGCTTCGTCAAAAACTTTAAAATAGATAAAATCAGCAACAGAAGAAACAACAGTTGATGGTGAGTATGTGGAGGAAAAAAAGAACTCTTGTACACTGTTGGTGAGAATGCAAACTGGTGTCACTACTGGGGAAAAGTTTGCAGATTCGTTAAAAAAGATAAAAATAGAACTACTCTAGGATCCAGCAATCACAGTACTGGGTTTTTATCCAAAGAATATGAAACTATGAAATATCCCAGAATATGAAAATAACTGACTAAAGGAATACATACACTCCTACATTTAAATAGCACTATTAAAAAAATAAAGTGAATTTAAAAAACAAAGCAGCACTATTTACAATAGCCAAATTATAGAAACATCCCAAGTATCCGTTGATTGATGAATGGGTAAAGAAGATGTGGCATCTATATCCCTGGGATATTACTTAGTCATAAAAAGAAACGAAATCTTGCCTTTTGCAAGAGCTAGAGAGTATTATGCTAAGCAAAGTAATTCAGGGAAAGACAAATATCATATGATTTCACTCCTATGTGGAATTTAAGAAACAAAACAAATGAGCAAAGGAGAAAAAGAGAGAGAGAGAGACAAACTGATTCTCTTAACTGTAGGGAACTGATGGTTACCAGAGGTGAGTGGGAAGATGAGTGAAATAAGTGTTGAGGACTAAGGAGTATACTTATTGTGATGAGCACTGGGTGATTTATAGAACTATTGAATTTCTGTATTGTACTCCTGGGACTAATATACCTGTTTGTTAATTAACTAGAATTAGGATAAAAACTTTAATAAATTACAACAGAACTACCATGCGACCTAGCAATTCTACTTCTGGAATGGATGATGGATAAAGAAAATGTAATATATATTCATACAATTGAGCATTATTCAGCCTTAAAAAAGGCCAACATCTGTGATGACATGGATGGACCTGCAGGACTTTACCAAGTCAAATAAGCCAGTCTCAGAAGGGCAAATGCTGTGTAGCTCCACTTACACGAGGTATATAAGGTAGTCCAACTTACAGAAGCAGATAATAGAATGATGGTTTTTGTGGGCTGTAGGAAGGGGGATATTGGGAGTTGTGGTTCCACAGCTATAAAGTTTCAGCAAGATGAATAAATTATACAGATTGGGTGTACAACAGAGTGCCAATAGTTAACACAGCATCGTGCACTTAAATTTTTGTTCAGAGGGTTGATCTCATGGGAAACGTTTTTACCATAAAAAAAGAGTCACACAGGGAGACTTTTGGAGGAAATACTTATTACCTTATTGTAGTGATAATATCATAGCCTTTGTGTATGTCCAAATGCATCAAGACACTAAAATTAGGAAATCGGGCTGTTGCTTTGTGTATCAATTACAGCTCAATATAGTTATTTTTAATTTTTTAAAAAGATTTTATTCATTTATTCATGAGAGATACAGAGAGGCAGAGACACAGGCAGAGGGAGAAGCAGGCTCCATGCTGGAAGTTCGATGTAGGATTTGATCCCGGGACTCCAGGATCACACCCTGAGCCGAAGACAGATGCTCACCTGCTGAGCTACCCAGGGGTCCCCCAATAAAGTTATTTTTTAAAAAGTCAAAGTATTGATGGGTAATTTCAAGGCGATATGATTGTTGAAGTTGGAACTATAGCCTTGCCTTCAGAAAGCTGGCCAATAAACTAATGGGAGTAATCCTCTAAAATACACACCAGATGAGACATCTTAAAGGGAAAAAAGCAGGTAACGTCAGATCGAGTCCAGGCATGAATAGAAGATCATGTGAAGAGATCATCTCACTCAGGGAAATAAAAGAAGACAGAATTTGTTTGAACAGAGGTTCACCACCCACAGACTTTCGTAAGACACACAGCCATTTCACTGTAAGGGCAAAACATGAAGAAATAGGTTGAGAAAACAAATTTCTGGGGTATAAAATATAGAAAACACCAAGGGATTGAAAGTACTCAATTTTATCTATACAAACAAATATAAAAATATCCTCAATGCATTAGGGAAGGGGTTAAAACACAAGTTAAAAATAAGGTTGAATTCTTGGGAATCCAGCTGAAAACCCTTGGAAGGGATAAGACAATGGCAGAGGGAATTAAGCATGAGAGGCACATTCCATAGCTGCAGGAAAAAAGCTGCGTGAAGTAATTATTGCTTCAGTGCTTGGAACATTCAAAAAGTAGATAAAAGGAACACATATTACAGAGAACATGCAGAAATATCAGTTCTTATTAGGTTCCTTTCAGCAGAAGTTTCGAAAGCATCAAATAGCCGTTCTTGATCATGAATCTGAAGGTGATTTTTACCAACTAAGACAGGTAGAGGAATAATATGGTGTAAACTATTCCATTATAAGAAGCAACAGAATTAGCCTCTATGCCCCAGGAATTCGAAAGTTTGCTCAGAAAATTAACAGACCCCGACTCAGATAGATGTGACACTCGGTGCAACAATTGGGTGAAATATAGGGCATCGAGGTAAGTAGCAGCGATTATTTTTGGTCTTAAAAGGAAGACACTTCACATAACCTACGGACTGCCTTTTTCACTGGAATTTTCTAGACATCCAAGATGCTAGCAGTATTTTAATGCTGGTGTATGTGATAGAGTATAGATGCATAAGTGAAGCTTTCCTTCAGATTTAACAATTGCTCAGTAGCAAAAAAAAAAAATACTTTGCAAAGTTATTGCTTCTCTACAAACTGCAAGTATATAGGGCATGGATTCTGAATAACAGAAATGGACTGATTGTCATTCTGGTCAGGGTAACTCCATGAAGATTATCTGTGCACACCCTCCTTGATTTGTTTTTTTTTTCCTATGTATTTTGGTAAGACTATATACTGAGTTCTTGGAATATAATTTTACCTAGGGTCACTGTTAAAAGGTCTAATGGTTGTTCCATTTTTTAATGGGAATGGAGATAGAAAACTGATAATATTCGGTGTTTTGTGAATGCTTTTAAACCAATAAAAGTGAAACTCTTGAGAGATTTGTTACACGTGTAATTTCTCAGGCCCTAAAATCACCACACCCATTAGAGAAATAGCATAAGCTGTCCCAGGCTGCTGTCAGGAACACATTTCTAGGGAGTCATCAAGAATGTCTCTGAATGAATGAAATAAGTAATTTAGAAGGACCGGTGGTTTTTCCCCTTAAATTTAACCTAAGAATTTTGGATTTTAGATTTTAACTTATACAAGTAAAATAATTGATTCTAATTGCTTTGGATTTTAATTTGAGAAGGTTTACATGTTTGAGCTTTAATTGCTTACTGGAAATTTTTAATTCCATAGGATTATAATCATGAGCCCATTTCAGTTGATGTGTTTAATTGGAGTTTATATATCATTCTTATGCATTTCACGTTACTGTTGGTGTCTAATCTCACAGTACTTTGTGGCTAGACATGATTTTGGATAAGAAAAGGAATAGAATAGAAATGTGACAACTGAGGAATTATTTTTCTCAGCATGTTAATGACCTAAGAGGGACTGAATGCCCAGGGACCTGCATTTGGCATCAGAAGAACCAGCCTTCTGATAGTGAAGGCAGGGCTGTCTTGATAAACAGCTCACCCCTAACCTCAGGGAGATGCAGATGCCTCTTTACGGCAGGAATAATGATAAGGCACAAAGAATTCTCAGAACAAAAACTGTCTCGGATAGATGCCAACCTCAGTGTGACAGGGAAGACACCTCTTCCATGACAAGGGATGTTCGGTAGGCAAATTAAAGCCACAGCACCCTTGTTCTCTCCTCCCATAGACAGGTAGACAAACTTAGCCATTTGGTAACCTTGGGAAAAATAACTGGGTGTGCATAGCTCAACTCTGTCCTCATTTTTCCTTTTGGGAATCAGCTGTCCACAATGAGGACATGTTTGTTTTGCTGCCAAATGGGTGGTGAGTGTTCATAATTCTGAGGTTTAGTTGACATCTGTCTTTTATCAAGCTGTACACTTCAATTTACCTTCAGCAATAAATTGATGTTTTGACATACACGGTTGTGATTTATTCTGAAACTGTTTAGAATCTGGTGATTTTATTGTATGATCTTCCTGGAGAGACTCTAAACAGTAAGCACAATATCCATATTTTAAAGAAGGAGCAGAAGCATGGAGTAGTTGAAATTATGATGTATAGATCACACAGATGAGTAAAGAACGACTCAAAGCCATGGAGTCCTAATCCTAGAGATTGCACTTTTATTTTACTTTTTAAGATTTTATTTATTTATTCATGAGGGACAGAAAGAAGAAGAGACATAGGCAGAGAGAGAAGCAGACTCCTCACAGGGAGCCGGACGCGGGACTCGATTCTCAGACCTGGATCATGCCCTGAGCCAAAGACAGATGCTCAACTGCTGAGCCACCCAGGCGTCCCAAGACTGCACTTTTAACAACTATGTTATATGGCCCTAGTGAAAAGTTTAGTCTGAAACTGTTGCCAAAAAAAATTTTAGAAGAGATAATGGAATAAGAGCCTAGGATATTCTAGAGTGCCTGTTGGCTCTCTGCTCATCGGGAGTCTGCTTCCCCCATCTCTCCCCCTGCTTGCCCAGGCTGTCCCTGTCTCTCTCTCTCAAATAAATAAATCTTAAAAACAAA
The DNA here is from genome assembly GCF_048418805.1 of Vulpes vulpes. Classification (NCBI taxonomy): domain Eukaryota; kingdom Metazoa; phylum Chordata; class Mammalia; order Carnivora; family Canidae; genus Vulpes; species Vulpes vulpes. Next base: position 50,324,638 of record NC_132784.1, on the reverse strand, counting down.
AACAAAACAAAACAAAACAAAAAACCTTGGTCACCTTTATTTTTTTTCAGTAAGAACCTATTTATAACACTCATTACGCTAAAAAAAATCCCAGTAATTTTTCCAATGAAAATACATTTGTAATATTTACCTTGTATTCAGCCATTGTTTTGAGAAGATTTTTATTTTATTTTATTTTATTTTATTTTATTTTATTTTATTTTATTTTATTTTTTCTGATGCAGTAAATCCACCTTTTTGAATGTCACTGTGTTTCCTTCATGTAAGTCATTCACAAAATGTTCAGTTCAATTTATTCAATTAAAGCTCATAAATATTTTCTGAGCACCCACTATGTTCCAGGGACACAAAATAATAGGAAATATTCATAATCATAATCAATGTCTTGTGAAGTTAAAGAGTCTTTTTTAGGGAACACCAATATTAAACAAAACAAATAAATACATAAAAATGATTGCAAATGTGACAGGAATGTTATTTTTAAACCATTGTGATTTAGATCCTGGGTGTCTTATGCAGCATTATACTGTGTGGGCGAGGGCATCCAGACTCACTGGCAACTGCCCACACTGTTAGCCACTAAAACGCACATGATATATTACCCTTGTTGGGGTTTTGGTTTTCAAAATCACTGTATACTGAAATCCTTTCAGAAATTCGGATGAAATATGAGTTAGTGGGAATGTGTATATATATTAGAATGAAAGTATAGCTTGAGATAGGCTGTAGCAGGGTTGCACATTAGCTCAAATTCACAAAATCAATATTTCCTCAATATTCAATACATATACTTCCTATTCTTTTTGTAAAACAGGATATTAGAAGAAAAAAGAGGAAACTATTGTTGTACTGAAAGCAAATAATGTAGACTTTAACATCTTGTTTCTAAATAAGCATTAGAGAAGATCACTTATTCATATACATAAGATATACATAAGATCAAGAAATTTATCATCATGTAGTATTTCTGGAAAAAAGTGACAGGGCTTATATCATTAACACACAAAATGAATCCAAGAAAGAGGAAGCTTTGGGATATATATGTATATATATGATTGGAAAAACATATCATTAAATTTAAATTATTGTAGAAAAGTAGCTTTTTTAAATTAATGAAAATAAAAAGTAGAAATCTTAAGCAAGAAACAAAACAATTATGTCACAATTAAAGTAGGAATCAGAAATGTGCAAGGTTTTTTTTTTTTTTTTTTTTTTTTTTTTTTTTTTTTTTTTTTGGTAAGAGGACAAAAGATCTTACCAGCTTTGTTTAAAAATGCAAAACAAGAAAAATAACAACTCGGTACTGTTTAAAATGACATGGGACATCCATTTATCCATCAATATGTCAATATCCAATCTTTCAAGAAGTTACTGCTGAACAGAGAATACACATTTTTCTAACATCCATAAGCATTTAAAAGAAAACTGACCGTTTACTAGACATGGAAAAAAGAAAACAGAATAAAGTCTAAAGAGCTGAAATTGTACAGATCCATTCTCTGAATAGGAGATAAAATTTATCAAAAAGTTAAATAGAATAACTTGCCTCCTAGTTTAAAGTTGTGAGTTAAAATAAGATCTAAATATTTTGAATGATCAGTTCTATTATAAATAAAGGCAAACTAAAGCATTAAATATCTACAGACCCTAAAGCTATAGAGGCTAATTTAAAAAGATGATAATTAAGAAAACAAAAAGACGAATGATAAGTAAAAACACCTTTATTTTTTTTTAAACACCTTTAAATGGAAGATTTAGGAGAATAATAAAATAATTTTATAATACCTAATAGGAAAGAATTAATATAAAATAGAAACTAAAAATAAAAATAAGTATACTTCAGTATTCAACTACAAAAATGTTCTTTGAAGGGACCAATTATAGGGGAGGAGCATAGGGGATGAGGGAAATAGATAAAGAGGATTAAGAAGTACGCACTTGCAGTTACGAAGTAAGTAATGGAGATGAAAAGTACAACATAAGGAATGTAGTCAATAAGATTGTAATAATTTTGTTTGGTGACAGATGGTGCCTACGCTTATTGTGGTGAGTACTGAGTAACGTATAATTGAATTGTTGAATCGTTATATTGTACACCTGAAACTAATGTAACTCTGTATGTTAATCATGCTTCAATTTTAAATAAATAATAAATAAATAAATAAATAAATAAATAAATAAATAAATAAATCGATAATTTAAAAAAATGGAAAAGAACCAATTTCATCAGGTTTGATGGGGAGAACTAAGAGACCAAAACATAAGCAAATACGAGAAATAAAAAAGAAGACAAACTACAGATAAAAATAATTCTAAGCAATCACTTTGAACTGATTCATACCAATTCAATTGGAAATTACAGATGAAAGGGATGACTAACGAGGACATGTAAAGCTTGGCAAAGAGTTTCCAGAAGAGGCAGAAAACTTATTGGAACAAAAGAAATAAAAAGTAAAGAAAAATTTGGAAAGGTAAGATAAGTTCTGTCCTCCAAAAGGACATCAGATCAATCATTTTAACAGGTTGAATTCTGACACATTGTCAAGAGTGTTGTAGCTTCATTAAATAGATGTAGAGCATGGAGAAAATAGAAATCTTCCTAGGTCGTTTTATGAGGCTATTCACCTTGATAAGAACTGAATAGGATTATTCCTCTCCATATGTTTCTCAAATCCCTTCTCTTTCTCTTTGCTCCTTACCAGTCTTAGAGTTCACGCTTTATGATTATTAGCACAGTATTCTAGAAAACCTCAACTCTCTTGCCCTCTGTGTACTTAGCTGATACCTTTTCAACTCTGTTAACCTAAATATTTGCATTTTCCTGTATTTTTAGAGATATAATCAACATATAATATGTGTGAGTTTAAGGGGTTCAGGGTGCTGATTTGATACATTTATATTGAAATATGATTGTCATTGTAGTGTTGGCATACACCTCTAGTGAGCAAAAAAGAGTTAAAACCATTGGCTTGGGATACTTATCTCACCTGATTACTAGGGATTGATTACTCAGGGCAAGAGAGAAGGCAGGTTAATTTTTCCAATTTCCTTGTGAATCCACTGATAACAGGACATCCTTAAAATAATCTAAGGATATCCACCGGGAGGAAATCTCCTACCTCTGTAAGGATTCTATCAAGGTGCCCCTGGTTTAAGATTGCTTCTGGTAAACAAAACTACAATATATGGATATACGAGGCATAGCACCCTGGAAAATGCGACATAAATAAGCTAAGTATGTTTCTGGGTATAAAATGAACATGTTTGATAATCTAAATGTATCCTGGTTTAAGAGATAGAGTCTCTCTTAAGATCTCATCTCTTATTCTGGGCTAAAGAGTAAGTACCCTTTACCTCTCAGACCCTTCCCTGCTTCACCCCTGTGTCTTGATTGTATTCTTGGATTATTAGAAAAGCTTGAAGCTGAGTAAAATCACTAATATTTTGCTTTTTTGCACTAGTTTAGCTAGTAAATGATGTAATTAGATTCTTTGCTCTCAAAGACAGCAGCACAGAATGATTCTCTGGCTCTTATGATAAGTTTTTTATTTTTGGTCTGAGTAATCATTTCACTATAACACAATAAGACTACTGAAGACCACTCTTCTACTAAGATTCTGAAGAGAATTTATACTCTTTATTTTTCTATCTTCATAAAGATCTAGTCTATATTTTATAATATTCATTACAACAGAAATCCTTTTTTCCAGTGAAGATATTCTAGAAATTGTGTTTAAATATAATACAAGATTTTCTCACTAACATTTAAAATATATTCACCTTTAAGAAAATATATTTTTTTTAGATTTACAAAGTTCTCTTTTCTAGTATCCTCAAAACAAAATAATAATTAACATTTGTATAGTACTTTATAATTTACAAACAACATATACAAACTGTCCCAGTAATAACAGGAGATACTGAATAAAGTCTCTACAAATCATTGAATATGATATATTAGGGATTTTATCAACTTATTTAATGTGATTTAAAAAATCTTATTTATAGTAGGATTTACCTATGTTATGACTTAAATATTATTTCCAGATCAAATACTTATTTAATCATAAAACATTAAACATAAAAAGTTTAAAAATAGTTTTTATTACTCTAAAATGCCTGCATATTTAAAGGCTGCTTTGTCCAATACTCATGAAGAAACTAGAAAGGTGTCAACAAAGAAATCCAGCCTTTAATAATAATTCACATAAAGAAAAAATAAAAGCATTTTTTTTGAAAGGTACTAGAGAAAAAGACTATAATAGAAATTTTCTGCTTGCTTCAATTAAATTTATGAACTCTTTTACCTGGAGGACTTATGACAGGCTTTCTTTCATTAGTTTAGAAGAGCTAATTGGAAAATGTAAATGATGAATTACTTAATTCCCATGCTAAAAAGGAGACACCACGGCTGGTGGAAGAAGAAAAATGGAAAAAACATTTTCGTTGCTAAGGTTCTCGACTTTTACCTTAATCTGTCACAAAAAGCATGCCAAGTATGTCTAAAATGAGGATGAGTATAACTGTATGATACATTCAAATACATTCATTCTGGGGCACCTGGGTGGCTCAGTGGTTGAACATCTTATTTCGGCTCAGGTCATGAACAACTCCCACATTGGGCTCCCTGCAGGGAGCCTGCTTCTCCCTCTGTCCGTGTCTCTGCCTCTCTCTCTGTGTGTCCCTCATGAATAAATAAATAAAATCTTTAAAAAAATACATTCATTCTGGTTTTAATTATACATAATAAAATATAAATGAAATAAAAATTTGAGAAGCAGAAAGCTATGTTACATAGGTTTGTGAAAAGGCAGTGAACACTTCAATGATTGATGATCATATCAAGGTTGGGGTGTGATAAGAGTCCTTCCTTTTATTGCAACTGGAAGCCGCAATTCCAGCATAGCCTTTTTAGGCTACTGGTTCTATGTCTGTTCTGAGAAATATGAATGCTCCCAGTACATCTGCAAATTCTGGGTAGGAAATTGGCAATCTTACAGTGAACCATTGCCCAGGCATTTATAACCTGTGAAATAACAGAACAATAGCAACAAGGAAGATAGTTGGTATAGAATAAAATGTAGTTTCTTAGAGTATTAATTATTTAGTGAGGCTGCTGGGTGGCTCAATCAGTTAAGCATCTGCCTTTACCTCAAGTCAGGATCTCAGGGTCCTGGAATGGAGCCTTGCATCAGGCTTCTTGCTTAGTGAGAAGTCTGCTTCTCCCTCTCCCCCTGCCTCTCCCTCTTCCTCTTCCCCTCCCTCCACTCACTCTCAAATAAATAAATAAATAAATAAACAAATAAATAAATAAAATTTAAAAATATTTAATAATTATGTAAAAAGCAAGTCATTTGAGCCAAGTTCATGGAGAAACTATGAGTCATTACCAAAGTGATGGAAAAGCCAATTCAAAAAGAGTAACCTGAAAACGGAATGCCCTGGGAATATATGTGGGGTTTGGGAGGTTTAAGGATAGAGATTTCTGGTTGTAGGTGGACAATAAAAAGCACCATTAGGATTAACCAACACAGTTAGGACCATAAAAAGCACAGTTACTTTTCTGCTCAAAAGCCTCCTATTGTTCCTAATTTCACTTGAGTGAAATTTAGATTCCTTATTGTGATCTAAAAGATCCTATAGGATCTGGGCCCATAGTACCCCACTGACCTTATTCCTATTCTTTTCCCTGTCCTCACCCTGCTCCAGTCACATGTTAGCCCCCATTTCACTGAGTGGGCATAGAATACTGGGTCTGAAGCTTTAAAATGCTAACTAAATGGGCAGTGTACATTCTTATAGCTATTTAGCATCTCACACATCTCCATACATATCTGAACTTTCATGAAACAACAAAAACATCTCTATGCCTGCATCCAACAATATGATACCACCTTTTTAAAGATTTTATTTATTGATTGATAAAGAGCACAGACACAAGCAGAGGGAGGAGCAGAGGGAGAGAAAGAGAATCTCAAGGAGACTCCTTGTAGAGTGCTGGAGTCCGTTGCAGGGCTCTGTCTCGTGACCTTGAGATCATGACCTGAGTTGAATCAAGAGTTGGACGCTTAACAAACTGAGCTACCCATGTGCCCCAATATGATATCCTATTTTGTACAAATCAAGATGTTCTCTACTTGAACTAAGGAGTTTCAAAGTACAAATAGTCATTCCACCCATCTTTGGGACAGGGTTGCATTGTATTTCCAGGTTATGTTAATTACTCTTAAAACTCAGTTACAGTCCCAGCTTAAAAATCAGTTACTTAAAATCTGAACTGTTAACAACAACATTATAAAAGAAACTAACAGGAAGAAAAAAAAGAGAAAAAATAGTGATGGTCACATGTGTAGCAATTGAAGAAAAAACATGCTATCATATTCTGTATTTCTATAACTTGTGATGAGATGGCAGTAGATATTTAACTTATTTTTCCCTCTCTTCACTTTCACATATCCTTTGCCTTAGTTCAGGAGATCTCTGGTAGAACAAACCAAATTTACATTTCAATTCAGTATTTTTAATATTGTACTTCTGGATTAAAATAGATAATACAATCTGGACTACAAAGCTAGGAATTGAGGTGACAGCAATATCATCTGACTAATATTTTCTTCATCTCATTTGCAAAAATATCACAAAAATGCATTTGAAAAAAGGCTTCTGGGTAGCCGAGGACAATAGTGTCAGCATAGCTGCACACTTCCAAAAATATCTTTCCCAAACCATAAATAAAACCAAGGGGAAAGTAAATTCTATACAAAACTACACCCTCAGCATAGCATGAAGACAAAGAATGCTGAAACTACAAAATAACTTTGAGCAAAACAAACAAACAAAAAATCACCACATCCCATCATGCTTTTTCTCACATTGCAAAGCTACCTTCATCCATTCCCCAGGCTTTGTGGTAAACTAAGACAAACTGAGAAGAACTGAGGATGACAGAAGGAGGCTAATGAGGGGATCTCATTGTGATTTGGAAACTAAAACACCAAAAAGATGGAACCTATCAAAAAAGAAAAAACTACCAAAAAGCAAAAAATGAGAAAGTGTTCAGGAAGATCTAGGCATAAACAGAGGGAAATAATTCTAAGTGTGCTCAATTTAAAAGTACAGGCATTTAAAGGGCCAGGCACAACTTTTAAAAATACATGATTTTAAAGGGCAAGAATAATGAAATAAGGAGTATTTCAAATGCATAACTTCTAGGGAAGAAAAAGGGCAAAGGGAAAAAAAGATATACCCTCTGGTAATTGGGTGGTGAAGGAAAAACATTTTTAAGGAAAATTTAGAGTCCTGCAAGACAAATAAAATAGCAAAGTAAAATTGAAAGGCTCTTCGGCAGGACTCTTAAATATAATACCAAAAGCATAAATGACAAAAGAAAACATAGGTAAAATTGAATTTCCTCAAAATTAGAGACTTTTGTACACAAATGAACATTTTTAAGAATTTGAAAAGGTCATCTATAGAATGGGGAAAATATTTGCAAATCTTATATTTGATGAGTCTAGTATCCAGAATATGGAAAGAACTCTTATTACAACTCAACAAAGGAAGGAAGGAAGGAAGGAAGGAAGGAAGGAAGGAAGGAAGGAAGAAAGAAGGAAGAAGAAAGAAAGAAAGAAAGAAAGAAAGAAAGAAAGAAAGAAAGAAAGAAAAGAAAGAAAGAAAGAAAGAAAAACAACTCAAATAATAAGTAAAGTCCTCCAACAGATATTTCTAGAAGATATACAAATGACCAACACATACATAAAAGATACTCATCATGAGTAGTCATTAGGGTAATGCAAGTGTAAATCAAAACCTCAAAGAGATATCATTCCTTATGGTACTAGTACAACTAAAAATAATACCAAGAAAATTTCAAGTGTTGGAAATGATGTGGAGAAATTAGAACACTCCTACATTTCTGGTTGTGGCTGAAAATTGTTCAGCTACGGTGGAAATCAGTTTGGCAGTTTCTAAAAGAAAATAATGTAGAAGCACCTGGGTGGCTCAGTCTGTTAAGCATCTGCCTTCGGCTCAGGTCATGATCCCAGGGTCCTAGGGTTGAGCCCCGCATCCAGCTCTCTGCTGGGTGGGGAACCTGCTTCTCCCTCTCTCTCTGCCTACTTGTGCTCTGTCTCTAGCTGTCAAATAAATAAATAAATAAAATCTTAGAAAAATATAAATGTAGAATTGCCCTGTGGCCCTTTATCTCACTTTTAGATACATTTTCAAAAAAAACTAAAATAAGTACTCAATATAGTACATGTGCATGGGAACAGCCCAAATGTCCATCAGTTAGATGAATGGACAAAGCAATTTTGGTGTAAACATACAATGCAATCCAACTAATGCCACTCTTGTTGGAATTGGGACAAGCAATATATTTGTGTTCTACATATGCTATCCTGACTTAAACAAGTAAATTAAGAATAAGTAGGAATAAATGTAGAATACATTATTACCCAGCAATAGTCTCTGAAGACTCATGGACAGCCAGCACAGATCAGAAAATCAGGCATAGGCTTTCTTGCATGAAAACCATATACAAATTATAGGGATATGCTTAAAGGAAGTACTAGGCCAGCATTACAAATAAAGATTTATAGGGCACATCTGTTTTTCTAGCAATGTTAGAAAACGCTGCAATTCAAACAAAGGAGATCTCAAACTAGTTCAGCACAGATGGATTTTACTTTAGATGAGATTTGAAAGTCTAGATCTAAAGAATGATTTGCAAAATCTTGATAATAAGAAGGAGGTGTCTTATGTTTATTTAGTGTTAAGGAAAAAGCTACAGTGGCTTTAAATATAGTCTGTGAGGGACAATCAAGGAAAACTGTAAATATAACAATGTATAATCTAATAAATGCAGGACAAAAGAAAGTAAGAAAAAAGCATTAAATAGACCTAAAATCATAGAATGTTTTAAAATATTGGCATTTTTAATAAAATGCACATAAAAAGCAACCCATGATATATGGAAACTTGAGCTGTCACTCTCTCTTGAGATGTGACTAAGAGACACATAGTCTATAAAGGCTGCATGTGGAGTCAAATGGTATCAGATTAATTAAAATATAGACCAAAAAAATAACATTAAAAATTCAAATGTAAATGAACTAAATAATCCAACAGAAGGCAGAAATTGACAGAACTGTTAAAAAAAATGTGATCCAGCTACATGCTATCCACAAGAGACACAATTTATATTCAGAGGCACAAATAGATTGAGAATAAAAGAATGGGAAACAATGTTTCATGCAAACAGAACCCAAATGAGAACTAGAGTAGCTATACTAATATAAGCAAAATAGATTGTAAGACTGAAATTGGTACTACAAAAAATTGTTACTGGAGAAGAATATTTTATAATGATTAAAGTGTCAGTATATCTGAAAGATGTGAAATTTATAAACACGTATGCACCTGACAACATGGCATCAAAATACATTAAGAAAACTGACAGTATTGAACAGATCAGTAGATGATTCAACAATAATAAAGATTTCAATACCCATTTTTCAATGGCTGTTAGAACAGCCAGGTAAAAGAGGAACAGGAAATATAAGTATTGAATAAGAACATGAGTCAACTAAAACTAATAGAATTCCGTGAAACATTCCAACAAAATACTGCCTTTCTCAAAGGCAAATGGAATGTTGTCCAGCATGTACCATACATTAGGCTATAAAACAAGCCTTAATAAATTTAAAATAATTGAAATACAAAGCATGTTTTATGAACACAGCTGAATGAAATCAATAATGGAAATAAATTTGAGAAAATCACAAATATTTGGAAATCAAAAAACAGGCACTCTTAAATAACCAAATCAATGGATCAAAGGAAAAATATCAGAGGAAATATATATATATATTCATATATATTCATAAAGAAGAAGGGATTCTGGATGGATTAGAAATTTTTACAAATTTCTGGAAAGCAGAGAAGAAAGTTGACTTTAGATTGGGAAATTACAGTCCTATATTTATTTTATGTTTCTTTTCTTTCTTTTTTTTTAATGTATTTATTTGGCAGAGAGAGAGAGAGCATAAGCAGAGGGAGCATAAGCAGAGAGGGAGAGCTGAGCAGGGAGCCCAAGGAACCTGGGATCATGACCCGACCTGAAGGCAGATCTTTGACTAAGCACCGTGTCGTGGTCTGTGTAACCAATTACCAAAACCTTACCAGCTTAAAATGACATGATTTCATCATCCCAAGGCTTCCCTAGGTAAGAGGAAGTCCAGGCCCAGATTAGCTGGGTGCTGCACTCAGGTCTCAGGAGTGTGAAATAAAGGAGTCTGCTGGGACTGTAACCCCATCTGATCCTCATCTTGGTCCTTTTCCAAGCTCACTCAGTTGGCAGAGCCCAGGTCCCGGCAATTGCAGTTCCGAGGTCCTCAGCAACTAGCACTGGCTTGATGTGTCCTGCCATGTGTTTCTCTCCATACGGCTGCAATTTGCTTCTTTAAGGCCCCAAAGAAGGCTTTTCTCTGGCTTTGAATCTCTTCTTTCAGGAAGGGACTGATTAGTTCAGACTTATCCAAGACAATTTCCCTTTTGATTAATTCAAGTTCAACAGATCCCAGTAGTAAAACCCCAATTTTCTTGATTCCCTCATACTCAAAGGGAGGAGATGATACAGAGCATGCATACCAGGGTGCCGAAATCTTGGTTGCCATGTTAAAATTCTGTCATCACAAGTTCCAACTGCAAAAGCAGAATGGAGGATCCAGGAATAACAACAGAGTCATAAATGAACTAAAACAAAGAGTGGGTATTTGTTTAATATGTGTGCACTTAACATGTTTCATTCTTTAATTTATTTGTAAGATGAGGTCAACTGAATTTATCTCCTAAGTACAACGATAATTAAGCAACTCTCATTCTGATTTGAAATGATTTATATGTAATATACAAACTATCCTATGTAACAAATGCTAATTTTTACTTTTATGCATCTATTATCAATGTGTAAAATGGCTGTTTATTTGTGTTTATAATATTTTATAATATCTTCTAGATCTAACCATATCACATATCCCTAATTGTATATCTTTCCTAATTGTTTTTTCTTTTTTTTCCCTGATTCTTTCAGAAAAAATCTTATGATAAAATAATATATTGTAATATATTGTAAAATTTCCTCCACATGACATTGGTTTTGTTTGTTTTTATGTAATAAACAATGAACTTGATTGTTCAAGATCTGATACATTTATAATGCAAATAATTGCCTTCTTATGTCTATTTTTAAAATCTTCCTTTGGAGTTTTTTTTATATACTTTCCATGGATATCTTATTACTGATTCTTTTTATTAAGATAACTGGTAATAGTCCTAGTTTCAGTGATCTCAGAGAAGGGAGAATATTTTCACAGTCGAGCATTTTGATTCAGATATATTAAGAAGCAAAGATTGTTTAATAAAGTTCCCATTCATACATAATTGGTAAGGTAACCATGTTTAATCAGTTTACTACTGGCCTGGTGCCTATAAGATTTAAACCCGGAAAAGGTATCTTCCAAGACAGCAAATGGCAGCCAAAGGCACAGTTCTTGTCCACTCTGCCCAAAACTTACATACCTAGTGCGACCCAGCCATGAGACTTAGAATGACATGCATTATTAGCAGTGATACACTACTATTGTTGCCACCTCCTTCACCATTACTGGGTCTGGGGAAGGAGAATATAATACAGTTCTGTTTTGAATTCCATCTTAAGATGGATAGATGGACTTGTCATTTCATCCACACTCTTGATTGTTTACTTGAACCACAATTGCCAACTGGACTAATTAGAAGTTATTTATAGTATATTGATAACTCCTTTAAAAATCTGTTGAAATCAACTTCATATGTAAAATTAATAACCTAATTTTTACACTTAGTTTTCTGCAGGCTAAAGACTACTACCTTGAGTCTGTAATTTATTGAGGCATCAGACATTTTTAAATTATTTTGATAAATGTGTAATTGCTAGCTTATCTCTTGCTAATGGTACTAAATTTAGAAGCTGGAGTTAAAAACTAAGTAATAGGCATTGAAATGAAGCATTAATTTGGAATTATTTATCACCAAATCTTGGGCATATTCATGATTATACACCGCATTTTTCCATAGTCTGTTGAGCCTATTAAGAGCTTAAAAAATAATTCATGTTGTTTGAAAATCATGAAGCTTAATAAAACTCTTAATGTGATATTTTATCACAACTGAAAGGTATCCTATACTGTTAATAAAAGAGCTCTATCACTGACCTGCTTAATTGGCACTAGCCAACAAATTTATTTTGATTGAGATTAATAGTCACTAATGTTAAAATTTATAAATAGGTTAAATTTCAATGCTAATGCTAATGAATTTTTAAATCCTAATTAAAATGATTTCATCAGTGATATGTAAATTCATACTGTCACGTTTGAGTTCAAACAAAATGGGAGTAAATGTGATGGCTGAGTACTTCTACGTTTATTGAAATAATTATTAATTACTTCTTTAATGATTTTAGCTTAATCTGTAAATTGAACATTAAAAAGTAATTTCAAGGTGATTTGGAATTGATATACATATTCAACAGTTTCACATTACATTGTTGTATGTTTTACAATTCATAAAGTTTTGTATCCAATTTCAAGACTTTTGAATCTATATTACATAAGGATAGAGTGTATTATAAATATATATTATGGACGACTCAGCCAAGTTTTTAGTAAAGCCTTTGAATTTCTTAAAGTTCTAAAGAAATATAACAACATTCTAGACAGGCTCTGTTGGTTAAGTGGCTGCCCTTAGCAGTCAGGATCTCTGGGTCGCTGCTCCCTCTGCCCCTCCCCCACACTCATGGTCTCTTTCTCACTCTCTCTCTTTTTTTAAAGCTTTTATTTATTTATTCTTGAGAGACACACGGGGCGGGGGGAGGGAGAGAGAGAGAGAGAGAAAGGCAGAGACACAGGCAGAGGAGAAGCAGGCTCCATTGCAGGGAGCCTGATGTGGGACTTGATCCCGGGTCTCCAGAATCATGCCCTGGGCTGAAGGTGGCACTAAACCGCTGAGCCACCCGGGCTGCCCCCCTCTCTCTCCTTCAAATAAATAAATAAAATCTTAAAAAAATTATAATAACATTTTTTATTATTCTTCCTTGCCTGGAAAATCCACTAAATTTATTAGAATATGAAAAATCTTTTAAAATCCTGATCCTCAGTTAGTAGGTCTACAATTGACTTCAAAGAAAAGATAGGAAATTTTAAAACATTATATTACTTCTTAAGGTAAATTTTACATATTGTAAAAATGAACAGATTATAAACGTAAAATTCAATTACTTTACAAAATATACATCTGAATAATGAATACCTCATCAAGATATGCAATATTTCCATCTTCTCAGAAAATTCCCTTGGATTCCCTAGAAATCAATTTTCACTTTTCCAGTTTTTCACTGCTCTGACTTTTATTGCAATAAATTTGTTTAAGCTGTTCTAAAACAAATAAAAAAAAAGGAAGAGAAAGAAAAAAGGAATTATATAATATTGTTTTCAACATCTCTGTTCCTTCACTCAACATAGTGTTTTGAGATTTACCAATATCCTGTATATCAAGAGTCACTGTTTTGATTTATATCATTTTATAAATATATCAGTGTTTATTTATTCCCATGTTAAGGGACATTTTGGTCACTTACAGATTTGGGGTATCATATACAGGTGCTTTCAGTGAGATCATCAGAGGTATAAATGGACAATCTTTTTATACCCCTTAATAAAAGAATAAAAATTCCAGTTGCTTTAACATTGCAACCAATACTTGGTGTTGTCAGGCTTTTAAATTTTAATAATTCAAGTGGTTTTGAACTTGTATCTTATCTTGATTTTTATTTTGCATTTCTCTAAGTTCTAATGACTTTCAGAAATATTTTATGTGCCTGCTGTCCATTCATATATTATTTTTTGAATTATCTATTCACATATTTCCCTCTTTGTTGCTTTATCTTTTTTATTTTTTGCAAACTAAAAAACTTTATGTATTCTAGATACATGTCTATCATCATATATATATGTTTTAGATACTTTCTCCCAGTCTCTGGTTGTGTTTTCATTTCTTTGTCTTTTGATAAGCAGAAATGTTAAATTCTAAAGAAGTCTAAATTATTTTTTTATTTTTTTGTAGTCATCAGTTATGTATTCTCTGAAATAACCTTTTGCCTTCCCCAGTTTGATGAAGATAATTATCTGTGTTGTCTTCTAGAAGCATTATAGATTTATCTTTAATATTTAGGTTTACATTTTCTAATTACTTTGTTATATGTTATGAGGAATGAGTCCAGAATCATTTTTTTTTTCATGGGTTTATAGAGTTGTTCCAGCCCCATTTATGGAGAGGTGGTTCTTTCTCTCATTAAATTGTCTTGCTTTCACAAATCATGTCTTGATCATAAATCAAATGGCTTTATATGGGAGTCTATTTTTCAAGTTTTTACTATGATAGATTGAACAATATAGCTATATGCAAACACAACAAACAATTTTCAATGTTGCTCTATGTAAGGTCTCAAAATCACACAGTGTGAGTCCTTCAACTTTGTTCTAATTTTTAGAGATGATTCAGGTCTTTGCTACAATCAACTTCTAAAGTTCTACAAAAAAAAAAAAAAAGTCTGTTCATTTACCAATTAGGATTTAGATAAATTTATAAAACATTTGGGAGAAAAGTAACATCTTAAAAATAATGTCTTCCAATCTATTAATATGGTATATCTCCACCTATTTGGATTTTCCTTAATTTCACTCATTGGTAACTTAATTTTATTTTATTGTTATTTTTTTTAAGATTTTATTTATTTATTAATGAGAAACAAGAGAGAGAGGCAGAGACATAGGCAGAGGGAGAAGTAGGCTCCCTGTGAGGCATCCAATGCAGGACTTGACCCAGGACCCTGGGATCATGACCTGAGCCAAGGCAGACATTCAACCACTGAGCCACCCAGGTGCCCCTGGTAACAATTTTAAATGCAGTGTAGTTTCATGTACAAATTTTTAAATTTCATACATTTTTTGTTAAGTTTATTTATCAGTGTTGTATGTGCTTTGATATCGTTGTTTTTAAATGATTTTTCACTTGTTTGCTTGTGGTTTATAAAAATATAAATGTATGGGTTTTTAAATGAATTTTTCACTTGTTTGCTTGTGGTTTATAAAAATATAAACGATTTTGGTATACTTGTTACTGACCTTAGAATTCCAGAATTCAGCAAAGAGCAAGATGGTCAAAGGCCAAAGGATGGCATTTTTGATCACTTACAGTACACTGACTTGCAAGACTCCCTGGGATTCAAAATTTTAAGGATAAGCTGTTTTATATAGTATTTTCTAGGTTATCACAGTTAACTTCCCAATAATATGTCAGTTGTATTTCCACTTACCATTTCTTTTCCTTTATCTATTTTTAATGCATTTTCTTCATATGTTATAAACCCCATAATACATGGATACTATTTTTGAGCAATTAATCAATGGTATTTAAAGTGATTGAAAAAATCAAAAAGCCCCATCATATGTATTTAGTGATACGTTGTCCTTTTCCCTTGCTCTTCTATTCTAGATGTGAGTTTGCATGTAGTATCATTTTCTGTTGGCCAAAATAAATTTCTTTATTATTGCTCCAAGTTTAAAATTTAAATATGCTAGTGATAAATTCTCTCAGCTATCCTTTTTTTTTTCTGAAACTGAGCCATTTTGCCATTCACTTTTGAAATATATTTTCAGAGAGTAGAATTCTGAGTTGATAGCTTCACATGTGTGTTTCCTTGCATCACTTACAGCATTATTTCTCCATGTTTTCAGATTTGCAAAGACTTTGTATATCTGAAAAAGTTATTTCATCCATGTCTTTGAGAGATACTGCCTCCAGGTAAAGAATTCTAAGTTAACAATTCCTGCTCAGCTGGGAGCCTGCTTCTCCTTCTCCCTCTGCCCCTCTCCCCTGCCTATGCTCTCTCACTAGTTCTTTCCTTCTCTAAATAAATAAATAAATAAATAATAAATAAATAAATAAATAAATAAATAAATAAATAAATAAATAAAATTTTGCCTATATACATGAATTTCAGTTACTGGAGTTTAGTTAGATAACATTTCTCTCAACAATACACTTGAAATTTCAGTTACCATAGTATACTAACTGAGTAATTTCATCAAGTGCAAATATTGCTTCTAGCTCTTATGTACACATATAACTATGTAAATAACAGACACCCATCGTGATTGGTGTTCAATCATGTCACTTATTTCAAATTTTGCTGGTGACTGATACTGTGCATTTGTTATTCAGTTCAAACACAGAAAAAAAAAGTATGTATCTGTGTTCCCAGTATTTCCCAGATACACCTATCTGAAATTGTAAAATAATAGATAATCAAAAGAGGAAATTGGCCAACAAGGATGGAAGTGCAGCAAAGAAATGAAAAGTGATATAATGTTGGTAGTGAAATTCAAATTAAACATACAATGAGTCATGGAAAAAATAGCTGATTTGGGGATGTTGACACTGATATTATTTTTAAAAACTCTAGATATGCAGCTAGAGGAATTCAGCCAAAGCCAATTTACTGACGTAATGAAGAAACTGTTTTTGACAAAAAGGATGAAGATGTCACACAGGAAGTGGTGTCAGCACTGCCTTCCATTTGTTTCATTCTTATTTTTAGTGGATTCTAACTAAATATCATCTAACAATTGTAATAAAAATTTTATCACTCTGTCACGGTGTAGAAGAATGTAATTTATTTTATTTCTCAAATATGATCATTTAGAGGAAAATTTAAATACATCAAGCCAGATATACAATTTTTCGTGTGGACTAAGATGGTGTTTATGTGCACAAAATAATTTTTATATGGCAAAAACAACTTTTCTGTGACCCTCCAAGCAGAATCAGCTATCATTTTTCCTTCACGGTCATTTTGGTAAGTGCTATCCCTCCTTCATAAATCTTTTTGTAATAATGGCTTATCAAATCACTCGTTCATCTATGCATGTTAAATATGTCTTTCTCAGTCAGGGGCTCCTACTCTAAGTTATCAAACTGTCTTTGATTTACATTTTTTTTTCTGATAGCTTGCTTGTGAAATACATTTTTTCCTGTATTTTCCTGTATATTTTGTTAATTTTACTTAGAATTAAGTATTACTGAGTTTGCATGTTTCATTAGTATAAAAGAAAAAAGCAGAAAAGCATAAAAGAAAAAAATAAGCGTGTTATTTCTTCTTTCACAGAATCTTCTGAAGGAAAAATTTAGATAACATTTTGAAGGAAATTCTTATTCATATAATATAGTGGTAAAGGCATACATTTTACTTATTTATTTACTTATTTGAGAAATCATGAGAGAACAATTGTAGGGTGGGAGGGGCAAGGAAGAGGGAGAGAGAGAAACATAAGCGGGCTCCACACTGGGCACTGGATCTTACAACCCCAAGATCATAACCTGAGCCGAAATCAAGAGTCTGACCCTTAACCATCCAGGTGCCCCAGAAAGACATACTTTAATTAGAATATACCCAATTATAAATTGGAAGTCATAGTCAGATGACACATTTTCATAATTAAGATTTGTTTGTAAGCTAAAAATTCTTTAAGAATTATGGCTTTGTCATTTATGTTTTTGTAGAGGGGGTCAATTTTTCTTATTCGTATGAAATTTGCATTTTTTTCCCAGTACATTCTCTTATTAAACATTTCTGGTGTCCAGAAATATTTATCTTTATTTTTTAAATTTATTTTTATTTTTTTATTTATTTATGATAGTCACACACAGAGAGAGGAGAGAGAGAGAGAGAGAGAGAGAGAGAGGCAGAGACATAGGCAGAGGGAGAAGCAGGCTCCATGCACAGGGAGCCCGATGTGGGATTCGATCCCGGGTCTCCAGGATCGTGCCCTGGGCCAAAGGTAGGCGCTAAACCGCTGCGCCACCCAGGGATCCCGAAATATTTATCTTTAAATGATCCCCGAGGGCATAGGGAACCAACAACTAATGAGTATTGAAAGTTCCTTTCAAAGGCTTTCAGTGCAAACTTCATACGAGATATGCAATGGAACATGGTAATGATTGTTCTCAATAAAAATACTTTAGATGACTTGGTTTAATCAAACCTAGGAAAATCCAAATCATATTACAATAGGGAATGTTGTACTTAACTACAAGGTATGGAATAAAACATAACAATTTCCTGTGTGTTTGCTTTGAAGATTGACAACTGAGAGGTCACAGCCAGATTTCCCAACATTTCTTTATTTAGTTTATTCTGTTTGCAGTGCTGGCTGATGGAAAATATATTTAGGAAAACAGATGTGGATTCTGTTCTCATTAAGGGTTTTGATTATATTATGCTGTAAGTATATTATAAAGTATATTATAAAGTAATATGTGTTATGAGAGTCGTATTAATAAAGTAGTATGTTAAATTAGAAAAAAAAAGTAAATGAAGTCTGATGGTGAGTAAATAAAAAAGGCTTTGTAGAGATGTTTGAACTTTTTCAAGATGGTAAGGAGGAAGTATGCTAAGACAGAAACCTGATCCAAGACCAATGTGAAATGGGGAAAATAGAAAATAAACCAAGGTATGAATAGGTACGAGACGATAGATAACTTTAATCTGCCACCCCTGCCACCAGGGAAAACACATAGTAAAGGGAATAAAGAATATAACTGAAAACTTGGGTAGGAATCAGATTGTGGAAGAATGTAATCTTCTATATATCCTAGGGACTTGGACTTGATTCAGAAAAGCCTAGATCAGGGGCCACTGGCCGGCTCTATCAGTATAGCATGTGAATCTTGATCTCAGGGTTGTGAGCTTAAATCCCATGTTGGGTATAGAGATTACTTTAAAAAAATAAAATGAAAAAAAAAAAAGGATAGGTCAGCTGACTTTTGAGCTGGGAAGTGCTATAATCAGAACTGTGCTTTAGAAGACAGAATCAAAACCATCATAGAAGACACTGTAAAAGTGCCAACTTGGATAGACTGAGATCGCATTCATCTACATGGCCTTTACATTATCATTCATTTTCTAACATTTTTTATCTTAATTGGCTCAAACTCCGTTAGAATAGAAGTTGGCAGTTCATAATTAAACTACTGGGGTTTTCTCCTAATTACTTATTTGATTAAAGAAAAGAAATGCAGACCTATAGAGCTGCTGTATTGCTCTGATAGGAGAATAAATCAAATGCAAGACATCCAAGAAGATCCCCCAAATTTCCCCTCAGCCATGCCATCCTGGCTTTTGAACACAATTGAATTCTGGGTGGATAGCCTCAAGCAGTTCCTTCAGAACATCACAGTAGGAGAGGGAAGAGAGGAGAATATGAATCCTGGAATCAGAGCACACACATTTCACGTCCATTCTAGTAACCTGGAATACTTTTGTCCAGTTCCAGCAACCCAGAAGACTCTTCGCGCTGTCACAATGATAAATAAACCCTGATGTTCCACATATTTATCATATCTAGACTCAGCCATTATAACGTGCTTTATCTGAACATTAACACAGCAGGCAAATAAAACTGCAGTAAGCATAAAATGGATCAGCTCACCCACTGGTAGGAGCAAATTTCTTATAAGCACAAAGGCACACACTCACCACGGCCACAATACCACATACAAATCTTGTATTTTCAGGGGGCCTGGATGAGTCTTTCTCCTCAAGTTCATCTTCTTCCTTCCCATAATGAATCAGATTTTATCAAGTGCAGGATCATTTACCCCAACATCATTTTAATTAGACTGTTATATTAAGAAGTGATAATCTTCAAAAGTAAGTCATTTTAACCTGAAATTGATGCATGGCAAATTAGATAAAGTTAAACAAACACATGGGAGTGATTTCCCCATTCTTTCACAGGATACTCATTCTAAGCTATTCCTGCTTTGTTATTTGCACCATTTTAAAAAGTGTGTTTCAAAACCAAGCAGTATTTCTTCCTCATTGTAAATCATGCACATTGGATTTAGGAGTCAAATTTCTCCATATTCATGGAGAAATCATTTGCCAACCTGTAAATCAAGAGTTTTTTTTTTTTTTTTCCCATGGGGAAAGTTACACTGAACTGTACAGATTAGAAATTAAGATTCATCAAAGTCTTCAAGGGGTATGTGCTTAATAATTTTAAGCTATTCTTTACCTTCGAATCTCATTCTCTGGCTCACAAGAGAGCAGATTATTGCACATTTCATCTTTCTGTGGTAATGTCAGGATATATTTGAAGGCTGTGTGAGAGCAACATCTGGTATCTCGGAGGCTACGGTGATGGAAAAGCTGTATCTGATCTTCTGGGAAATACACGTTCTCACACCACAAGTTACCTGAGAAAGATGAGGAAATTTAAAATTGTTTGCACTGTCTTATCATGCAATACTGAGAAATAAGACTATGAACTAATGTCTAGTGGAGTTTGAGTGTGGGTTCAGTCTTGAGTGGAACCAGAGTGAGACTGCTTCTTAATAGTGAGGAAAATAATGCAGTGCTTCATTAGGTATTATATTAACAAATATGTTATTAAATATATATACCTACTATATAGCAAGTAGTTTTTAACCATGAGTTAGGGCTTTGTGGAATATCTTTATATAAAAAAAAAAACCATCAGCTTTTGATGTGTATGGAATATTTATCTCATTCTTTTTTATGACATCTTTATACCAAAAAAAGAATATTCATACCATTCTTAACAATTTCACAGTACAAATATTTTCCATGAGAATTTATGTTATTCACATTTTAATGATATAAAAACACAAAGGCTTTCATAATGTCTCACTGAATATTATTATTATTTTTTTGTCTCACTGAATATTAATCACAGAGCCAGATATACAATGTTTCTTTGCAAAAATAAGTTATTATTCTTTATATTTTTCTTAAATAAGAAATGCACTTATAAATAGCTTATTCAATTTTGGTAATATTTGATTATAGTTTTTTAAAGTTTGCCAAGCTTATCCTTCAATATCCTACAATGTAGCTTTTTACAAAAATTAATTTTACTTCCACTTCTGGCTGCGATAGGATCAGGGACGTGATGAACTATCCCACACAAGCACCTAGATCCTGGACAAAATGGATTAAACAGTTTCTCACTCCACCCTTCAGATATCGGGTAACAAGCTCTTTAGGATTGTAACCACGGAGAATAAGAAATAAAATGATACCACTTTACTGTTGCCTTGAAATTCTGCCTGGAGGCAGTGACTTTCACACACATGCACACATTCGTAAATTTATTTATTTATTTGTTTGTTGTTTATTTTACAATGAGATTATTTTACGGATTACATCATTTCTTTTACTTTACAGCAAAACTTTGTCAAATACATGAAATCTCAGTATATAAAAGATATTAAACAATAGTATTGCTTTTACTGGAAAAAGAAGGGAAGCTATTTCTGTTTTTAGCTTCAGCACATTCTGTATGGTAGCTGATAATGGAACTCTAGAACACACAGGTGGAAACTGTAGGAAAGTAAATTTGTCAACAACATATTTAGGTTGCAAAGTCTTGGTTGCAAGCACTGTTTACAGATTCTTTCTACAGAATATTCCATATTAAGTTATGAAATTTGATTATGCAATAGCAAATTGGAACACATACGTACATGTTATATGATCTAGGCTCTGTCCATCATCGAGATTTGAATGAGTCTTTATATTTGACTGATGTTAATCAGTCTGTTTCAACAAAGCTAACCCTAATGTTGGAGCAATATGACTTCTTAAATATGTGTGCTTTGCACTGAATATGATTATGTCTGATAAACTAGGTTTACCATTCGGGGCAAAGGGTAGTTCCTATACCTAACTAGTGCTGTCCTGCAAATGCAGCCCACATTGTTGATGTTTATTTTTGGTCTGAATTATCATAATAAATTATGATTACTTGAGCATTCAGATTTAAGTAGATGATTAATGTAGAATCTATTTAAAATGATGGATTAGGGTGCTCTGTAATGATAGTCTTTTATCATCATGATTTATCACATCTTTCCACTAATATAGTCAACCTTTTAAAAATTTATGACTTTTAGACAAAAAGTGTGCATTTTTATAATTTTCAATGAGAAAAGCATCTTTTTAAAATTAAGTACACAATTTAGGCATCCAAAACTACAGTGGCTTGCTTTGAATAAAGTTATCATTCATTGAATAATTCCACTGTTTTCCTTTTAATATTCTTACTTATCTTGAGATTTCAGTAAGAAATGAAAGTGTTTATAATTAATTTTATTGTATACATATAGGAAGCAATTTTTACTTTAAAATTATTGTTGTGGTCCTTACTATTTTGTCTAAAATATTTTTTAAAACCAGAATGAGCATTCTATATTTATTCTAATAGTAAATTATGTAATAATGTAACATTTTAAAGAGAATTTTTAACTTCTATGAACGATGTCCAGTGTTCTGTCTGGATGCTTTTGGTAGGAAAATAGGAAAAATTTAGATAGATTGAGTTGCATTCATTTAGAACCCACATCTCTTCTTATTTTATAATTATATTTATTGGGAAGTATTTCACATATTTGTGAGATATTGGTGCCTATTCATTAATGTGGATCTCAAAGTACCTAACTTCCTTTAAAAATATATATATATTAGATAATAATGGAACATTAACCTAACATCCTGGACATATTAAATGTTTCCCCTTAAAAAACTAACTTATTTTTGGAGTTAGACCTGAGGAGGAAGAAAAAAAAAAGACATACTCAAAACTGTCTTCATTACTTTACCTTTTCCTAGATAATATTTAATAATAATGGTAATCAACCAATGCCTATTTATTTCAAATAGGTCTTTTATTTCTTTTTCTTTATTCTTCTATTTTTCCTTTACACATTTTTCTATCACTTGAGGCATTTTTTCACTCAATATTCTAAGCTTCCTTTTTTACCCTCCTCTCCTATACTCCAAAAAAACTGATGGATAAAACTATGATTTTTTTTTAATTCCAAAAGCAAATTATCCTGTTCCTCCTTTATCTGTCTTAACAAGTAGCCTGACATAAGAGTTCATCTTGTATTCTCTTGTGATGGGCCCATAGATATGTTATTTCCCTTGGTTTGCTCCTTGGAACTGAGCTCTACCTTCGGGACCCATAATGAGGAATCAGGCCGATGACTGGGGCTAGGTTGTGGTTCCCCTGTGTGCTGGTAGTTTCACAGATGGCAGGTTGGAACAATATGAGGATATCTCTATGCTGATCAGGAACACTTGAGAGGCAGGACTTTTTGACTCCTCTGAAGTAGACAGAGGACAGAGAAAAACAAGCAATGCCAGATTCCTCTTAGGAATTGTGGTGGTCAGGGCATTTGCTATAGGTCTCTCCGAGCCAATATTATTACCAAGTTTGTCATTCCATTTTTTTCCCTCAAATGCTGCTTCCTAGATGCTTACCCAGGCTAAACATCGCAGTTGTTCTTTCAAAGGTAGCCAGAGCTTGTTTTTTTTGTTTGTTTTTTTTTTTTTTTTTTTTTTTTTAGAGAGAGAGAGATTGAGAGAGTGCATGCACATGAACAGGCAGGGGAAGGGGCAGAGGGAGAGGAAGAGAGAGAAATTCAAGCTGACTCCATGTTCAGCATGGAGCCTGATATGAGGTTTCATCTCATGACTCTGAGATCATGATCTGAGCTGAAATCAAGAGTCAGAAGCTTACCCACCTGAACCACCCCGGCACCCCTCAGAGAGAGCCAGAGTTTTATTCACCTAACCCTGTTTGCCTAGCGGCTCCACCAAGATCCTGATTGGACAATGGTAGATGGATCCTAGATTCTCTTGAAGGCAGTCCTTTCTCTTTTATTATTTTAAAATATATGAAATTGCATAAAGCTTTCAGGAGCATATACAATTAAAAATAAGATATTTAGGGTTAAGTTTATGTAGAATTACATTATTTGACAGAAGGTCAAATGTAATATTCCAAATGCCCTTGTTTTCACCTTAGATGCATGATTTTTGTTTAAGTTTAAATTCAATGGTGATTTAAAAAATGTTAAGTGCAGTACTTATAGTACTAGATATCAAGAAAACCTGCTAAACTATCATTTTTATATATGAATAACTGATTTATAGTTTAATTTTTAAAGAAAAAAACTGTATTTATATTCCTAAGGTATTGAATTATCAGAATAATGAAAAAAAACTTCAAAAATCATCCAGTCCCCAATAAGTTTTAAGATGTAGCTATAACCAAGCTACCAGATGGCATGATTACAAGAAGTAATCAAAATTTTATGAGCATGTAGTTGGAACTTTAGGAGCTGTTCTATTGCTATAATGGTGCTGGAGATTTTAGTGAACTGTTAATTATGGTTTTGAAAATAAATTAATTTTAGAGAATCATGGAATTTATCCCTGAGGGCTGAAGCTTAATCTCATAGTAGAATACAACCTTAAAATATCATTCTATATGATATCAATAATGTCTTTATTTAAGAAAAAAGAGTAATACAAAGAATTTAATGCCTCAGTATGAATTAAGAGATCATCTCTCTTTAAAACGGTGTGCAAGTCCCTAGATGCTTGTTGTATCATGATATATGATGGTCTCACCGTTAATTACTAAGGCATTTAAAGGATATGGGAGTAGAGAAATGAGTCATGTCTTATGTAGGGACTCGTTGTCCCCAGGCTGTCCTTTCCTGCTCAGGAGCCCTATTATTTTATCCAATTCCATGTGTGGCCTCAGGCAGATTGGCAGATGCTGAGCTTAGGTCAAGGTTAAATATCTTCACTTGTGCCCTGCAACTTACCATCAGTTGACATGAGTAGCACAATTAGTTAATTATATACTAAAAAAAAAAAAAAAAGAAAGAAAAAAAGAAAAAAATTAAAAGTTAATTTTATAGTCATTTAGTGCCTCATTTTGGAATAAAGTCCTTTTATATGAGTTAATTACAGCAAAATATTTTCTGTCTTTAACAAATTAGTAGATAAGACTAAAGTTCACATCAACATAGTGACTCTTTGGACTACTATGAGTTTTGCATTAGTATATTCACTGGAAGTTTCCTCTTTCATAATTTCTATAACTGTTCCTATCACCTAATACCTCCACTGAAGGTAACTGAGAAAATCTCTGGGAATCTAATGTTAAAGATCATTTTTCAGGTATGGTAGATATTAACAACTTAGTTTTGTGAATACTTCATATTTTGTATTAAATATTTTTTCTCCCTAGAAACTATAAAAACAATGAGGAAAAAAAAAAAGAAAGAGAGAGGAGGGGAGGGAGGTAGGGGAAGTGCATACACACCTATGTGTGCAAAAACACACAAGTGTGCAAGTAAACTTCTGACCATATTCTCTCTCCTCAACTTTATGACCACTCTGAAACTCTTACCTCAGCCTTTACTTTGAATAGTAACTAACCCACTTACCACCACCACCACCGCTTGTTTCAGTCACTTCATTCTCTGGCTCTTTCTTTACTTTCCTGATCACTTATCCTGGAACTGATCCACAGCAACAAATATTATGTGTTGATCTGAATGAACTGTGGTTACCTAGATGTGTCTGAGCTGAGAAACATCCAGAATGGTGGATGTTGAATAGGTGGACTTCTTAGGTGGCTTGCTCTCCCTAATGTGAGTGGGCATCATGCAATTAGTTGAAGGAGTGAATAGGACAAGAGGTAAAGGAAAGAGGAATTCAGCCCCCTTTCCCTCTCTCACTGTTTTAGCTGGGACATCTCGTTACATCTCCTGCTCTTGGACCGGGGTTTACATCATCAGTTCCCTTAGTTCTCAGGGCATTTTCTCTTAAGATTTCCCCTCTTTTCTCCTATGTTATCAACTGTATCTGTCTATCTATCTATCTATCTATCTATCTATCTATCTATCATCTATCTATCTATCTATCTATCTATCTATCTATCTATCTATCATCTATCTAATCTATCTATCCATCTATCTATCGAAGTTATAGGTATTAGGCCAGGTATAGAAACATAAAAATACACATAAATATATGTTCTCTTAAATCTTTTTTTTTGTTGTTGTTGTTCTCTTAAATCTTAAAGATTTAAGTATAGATATATCAAGTTATATATCAGATTATAACATAATTCCATATTTTTATAAAAAAAGAAAATCAAAATCAAAATTATGCAGATCCCATGCCCCTCCACTACCAACTGACTCTTCTTTCTTCTCCTTTATAACAAAACTCATTTTTCCATTTTTTCTCTGAAAAAAAGTCATCAAAACCTCCATGTAGTCAAAACCATAACCTTTCTTAGTACTGTTTTTCTTTTTTTTAAAGATCTTATTTATTTATTTGAGAGAGAAAAAGAGAGAGCGAGCACAAGCAGACAGAGGGGCAGAGGAAGAGCAAGAAACAGACTCCCCACTGAGCAGGGAGCCTGCTGTGAGGCTCCATCCCAAGACCCTGAGATCATGACCTGAGCTGAAGGTAATGCTTAATCAAATGAGCCATCCAGTGCTTCTTTTCTTAATATTCTTATTTGAGCATTTCATAAATTGAAATCTTTTTCACTCTGTTGTTGCTCTTGCCTCACAAAAATGCTCCTTCTGTCTTCCGTGCTCCTTCTTTTCTTCCTGACTTGAAGAAATGGCCTGAAGCAAATACTGATTCTTGTAACTTTTCTCTTCTCTATTTACACATACTTTCTAAATTATTTCATCCGGTGCCATCACTTTAAATATAGCTGTGGTGCTGACAACTCCCAAGTAGGTATTCCAGGCTTCTTCATGTTTTCCTTCTGAAAATGTGATGTAATATTCAACCCTCACAGAGGCATTAAGGTATATTCAGGCTAGAGTATTACCATCCAGTTTTAGGTGAAAAGACAAAGAGTGAGAAATTGAAGTTATCGACATGTACCAAATGAAAGAAACCGATCTGAAGCCTAGATCTTAAAACTGCTGGTTTATTAAATTACACTATTTTGTTCACATTTGGTGCTGTTCAAGTATATATTTTTAAAATTTTATAAGTACCACTGAATACTATACTCTGAATTAGTGCATGTGAAATTCATAAATGTCTATCACTCTTACTTACCTTCTATATTTAGTGAAATTCAGATAAGGAAGATACTGTTTACAAAAGTAAACAAGACTTTTCATGTGATTAAAAAAATTAAGGCTGTCCATTTCCAAGAAATCATCTGTGTTCTTGTGCTGCTATATTTGCTAGTGCATTTCTTACAACTAGAATTATGGCGCTAGAATCAGTTGCTGATGTTGCTGGGTAGACTACAAGATAACCTTTGGTAAAGTGTCACAGATAAGGGGGTTACTGTTTACTTCTCCTGACTTCTCTCCATTTGTTCAGGTTACATTACAAAAGTGCATTTGCTATCTTCCATTTTTGATATATATCCTTACTCAGTGTTGGTCTCACAACTTGTTGGAAGACATGAGGCAATAACTCAAGCCATCTCACTTTGTCAAGAAGGAAGCCAATGAGCAATGCACTTTCCATGACAAGAGCAGATGTGATTTGGAGACTACATCTATTGATAAAAGAGTGGGAAAATGAAGAAGTAATAACTAAGGTTACTCTCGCCCAGTCTTTGAAAATCATGAAATCCAAGCAATTTCAGACAAGTTGGAGAAAAATGTTAGTAAAGGAGATATTTCAGAGCCTATTCCCCCTATAAATGTCAAGGAATACAGTATCTATTAATAACATATTTATCTCTAAAGGAAATATTGCTGCTCCTATCTAAAGGGCTAAGTGATTTTAAAAATAATTAAACCTTTAATTTCAGAATAGCTTTAGAAAAGTTGCAAAGATATTACAGAAAGTCCCTGTGTACCCCTCACCAAGTATCCTTACTATTAATGCATTCTATTACTATGACACATTTTTTCGAGACAAAGAAACCAACTTTGGTGCATTACTATTAACTTAATTCAGATTTCCTCAGTTTGTCCCCAAAGTCCCTTTTCTGTTCCAGGATACCACATTTGAGTTTGTTATCATGTTTCCTTCAGTTTTTTTTCAATCTATGAAAGCTTCTTGGATTTTCTTTATTTTTGATGGCCCTGGCTATTTGGAGGAGCACACCCAGATATTTTGTAGACTGTCCCTCTGTTCGGTTTTGTCTAATGTCTTTCTCATGATCAGACAGGGGTTATATGTTTGAGGACAGAAAGTCACAAGAGGTAATGTGCCAGTCTCATCCCATTATATCAAGAGCTTCCATCACCATGATTTATCTCCACTGATGCGCACTTTGATCACCTGACTGTGGCAGTTGTTGTCAGGCATTTTTTTTTCTATTTCTCTACTGTCTGGAAATAGACTATTTCTTTCTATTATTTGTCATGTATTAAAGGCACAAAAGTATCCCAGAACATAGTGGACATACACATAACACAGCAGAGTAAGATTCCAGTGTATTGAATGTACCTGAGATGGCTTCCCTGACAATACCAGTTACAACCAGTTTCTAGAGTGGTGAATTACACTCATTTCTCCTGGAAGGTAGATGCCACTAATATCTATGGTTAAAACTGTTCTTTATTGTAAAAATATAGCTTTTCCCCTGGAAGAACTAGAAAATCTCCTCAATTTCCCTACTATAACCAGCACAAAACAATCTATTTTCTATATTTGCTTGTCTTTTTTTAGGCTTTTTAGAACAGCTCTATCTAAACTGTGGCCTCATGGAACACTAAGCTGCAAGAAGCAGGTGTTCCAAGAGAATAGTTTTCATGTTTAAGTAAATTTGGGAAAGGTGTGGTTAGAAGGGTTAAAGAAGATTCTTTACCACAAACCTTTCACAGTTTTTAAAATAAATTTTTAAATAGTGATAGACATTGTTCATACACAATGGTGTTACATTATTGTTGCATTTCCCAATCTTGCGGTTACAACATTAAAACTTCTATAAAGTACCACCTTCAGAAAGCTCAGTTTTTGTGAAAATGTTTTATGAGGATAAATTGGTTACTCAAAGAACCAAAAACATTGTGAAACAGCAATGCAGTTTCAGCTGGAAGCCGTGTAACATATGCTCAAGAGTCTGAATGATCCTTATATAATTTCTTTCCAACTCTATAATTGAAATGTATAAATTATTTTTAATACATCTGGCCAAATGCCACTGCATTTTTTAGAAGTAGAAAAATTTTTAATAAGGTTTTATTTTTTAGAGTGGTTTTTGGTTCACAGCAAAATTCAACAGAAAGTCCAGAGTTCCCATATCACCTCTGCCACTACTCCCCGCTACTCTGCACACAAGCTTCTCCAATATTAACATCTCATTCCAGAATAGTATATTTCTTAAAATTTATGAACCTACATTGTCAGGTTACTCCACCCTCAAATCCATAGTTTATGTTATAGTTTACTCTTGGTGTTGTATTCTATTTTTTTGACAAATGTATAATGTTATGTATCCACCTAATTATGGTGTCATACAGAATGGTTTTACTTCCTAAAAATCTTCTGAGCTCTATTTTTTCCCTCTTTCCCTCCAATTCACAACAAATACTAGTTTTGTTTGTTTTTTACTGTCTCCATAGAGTTGTCTTTTCAAAAAATGTCATAAACTTGGAATCCTAAGTGTGGATCTCTTTAAGCTGCTATAAACATTTATTTTCAGGTGGTTTTAATTTTTTTTTTGTGAATGTAAATTTGCACCTCATTTGAGTAAATACCAAAGAGTGTAATTGCAGAATCATATGGTAGGTGTATATTCAGTTTTGTTAGAAACCTCCAACTGCTTCTTAAAGTGGTTGTAGAATTTTCCGTTCCTACCAGCAACAAACAAGTGTACCCATTGTTTAGTATCCTTGTCAGCATTTGGTGTTGTCAGTGTTTTGGATTTTGGACATTTAATAGGTGTGTAGTGATATCTCATTGTTTTAGTCTGCAATTCCCCTAACAACATATGATATCAAGCCTCTTCTCACATGCTGTTTGCCATCTGTCTATCTTCTTTGTGCAGCGTGTGTTCAGATTTTTGTCAATTTTTAAATCAGGTGGTCCGTTTTCATATCATTGAGTTTTAAGTGTTCTTTGTATATTTTGGATAACAGTTCTTTATAATATATGGCTTTGGTAAAATCATTCCCCCAGTATGTGGCTTGTCTTCTAACTTTTTTGTTATTGTCTTTTGCAGAGCAGGGTTTTTAATTTAGTTTCAATTTTTTGAAGATTTATTTATTTGTTTATTTCAGAGAGAGACAAAGAGAGTATGAACAGGGGGAGGAGGAGGGGGAGAGGGAGAGGAAATCCTCAAGCAGGTTCTGCACTGAGAGCAAAGACCCTGAGGGGGTTGGGCCCAGGACCCTAAAATCATCACCAAAATCAAGAGCTGCCCAACAGACTGAGCCACCCAGGCACCCCAGAGTTTTTAATTTTAATCAAGCTTAGCTGAAACTAAAGTGATTTATCTCTTCGTGCAAAGATATAAGTAGCTTCTTTATTTGTTTTGTAATTCTGACAACTTTAACTTACAAATACTATTTGTACAGTATGAATACTATCCATACACGTTTTCTGTAGTAATTTTTCTGAATAACTTGCCAAAATGTTCTTACCTGCCTTATTATAGCAGTAACAGTGGTGTGTGATTTGCAGGAATATGGTAGATGGATGGAGTTATATTTTTGATTCCATGATTTTGATTGAAAGAAAAGTTTTTCTTTTCTTTTTTCCTTCCTTCTTTCCTTCCTTCCTTCCTTCCTTCCTTCCTTCCTTCCTTCCTTCCTTCCTTCCTTCTTCTTCTTTCCTTCCTTCTTTTCTTTTTTTTTTCAAATATTTTACTTGTTTATTTGAGAGAGCAAGAGAGAATAGAGCACAAACCAAGGGAGAAGCCAAGGGAGAGGGAGAAACAGACTCCCCACTGAGCAGGGAGCCTGATGCAGGGCTTGATCCAGGGATCCCAAAATCATGATTTGAGCCAAGGGCAGAAACTTAACCAACTGAGTCACCAGGCACCCCAAGACTTTTTCTAATTAAGAAGAAAAACACGTGTGCGCACACACACTGCCCCATTCACTATCAATAGTGCTGCTGGCTCTTGGTCCAGATAATTCCAAGTGCAGTGAAATCCTGTTTTTCTTTCTCTTTGGATTCTATGCGTCAAAGTAAATAATCACAATACTCATGGCCTTTGTGTGTTGTGAAAGTACTGTTCATGTTTGTTTCCCACTGATCTTGACTTCAACTCAGCTTTAACACCTTCTCTCAATAAATTATAGAACAAATATTTATTTATTCATTTCCTCCATGTTTCAGCTCATAGGTTTCAGTTTATTACATTTCAAAATTGAAAAGTTTATCATAATTGATCATAAAAACTGGTATTAAATTTTCTTTTCATTCTCTTTTCTCCCAAGAAATAAATCCTATGGTTTTAAGTGTATGTTATAACATGTTTAAATATCGTCACCTTAGCTGTAGCTTAAAACTCAGTTCTAAAAGCATAACAAAGATTTGTTGTAGTTGTTATATTAACTTGCAGAGTGTGTTTAGGGAAGTGAAAGCATTATTTCAGAGTATAGGACTTCTCTTCTTGAGCCTAAGGGATATTTCAAGGGTTTTTCATTTTAGGGATAGCTGGCAGAGAAGAAATTCAATTCACTCCTCAGGATTAAAGCCAAATTAATAATTTAATGAGGGAAACGAGGACACGACATAATTGCTGAAATGTGCATTTATGAGTAGGTATCTCCACTCTATCACTTAGAGGGATCATCCTGAAACACAAATCTGGTAGACAGCAAGTCCCCTCAGATGCTACTTAAATATCCTTAACAAGAATCCTATATTCTGAACATATTGAACCTCTAATGCCACCATCCAAACAGCTGCCAACACCATAAACATGTACTGATAGTGTAACAAGTACAATAAATGCTTTGAGAACCTATTATGTGCCAGAGACTGGGCTTCCTCTACATTTTTATCAGTTATCATTTCAATGGTCAATTATGGATGATAACAATTCACATCTCCATTTTACAAATGATAAAAACTGAGTTTCAAAGAGTCTAAATATCAAGCCCCCAAAACACTCATTATCTTTGCAAAAACCAGCTGATGCTCCTTTCTTTATGCCATCAGATCATGACATGCTGCATGCCTCTGTGTGATTTATACCCCAGATGACATCTTTTCTTTTCTCTCATATATCTGCTGAATTTATACTTTCTTTAAGATTGATTTAGGACATCTCACTCAGCTCATGTACTATCTTCTTCCTAAAGTTCTTACTGAGCTAAATGCTTAATGGTTTCCTTTTATTTATTTGGACACATTATATTTCACAGTAGCTTTGACATATCTGAACCTCACGAAAAAAAACAAGATGATAAAATCCTTCAGAGCCAGTGTTGTGTATTGCTTGTCTTTATTTCCATAATCTAGCATGACATTGGCACATCCATCCTAACTGCACAATAGAACTTTTAAACCAAAATGATTATCTATGATGTCCGGCTATGATAAGGTAAAAATCTGAAGGAAAAATTCTACATGTACATTTAAGAAATATTTTCATTGTTATGTGAGATGATACATCCAAGCAAAAGTTAATATACAGTAAATGAAAGAGATGGGGGGAAAGAGTCAATACAGCTTAAGTGGAATCAGTTTTAAACATGTGACCCTATGATAGTAGCCCATAAACATTCCCTTAGATCCTGTGACATCTTCAGGGTCAAATATCCATAATAAAAGAAAAAAAAGACATCGTAAATGACTCTTGCAGCTAGAGCATAAGCTGTATGGAGTATATGTTAAGTGTTTAATAATTAAAAGGAGAACCTCGGTGATGGTTGTGACATTTCCGATGCACCATGTCTGATGTACCTTTGTCCCGCTCATTTGAGAACCCTGGGAAAGAATACCATAATATACTTTGGCCTTTCAATTGTCATAACTTACTCAAAACAAGAGTTTTATTAACTTAAAATTATTTTTTTCTAGATGAGCTTTAGAAGCTGAATTTCATTACTCTGAAGTAATCTCTGATAAGTATGAAAACTCATGCACATAAAAGCCCCTTGAAGTAAGGCAAATATTTTATTTCACATCTCTTCAAAATAATGAGGATTTCATGAGACCAAATGATTTGCATTCCCTTTAATACTGCTGCTACATTTTGAAACAGGGTATTATATAAGATCTTCAGCTTTTTTCTTTTTCATTTTTATTGGTTTCTGAACAAAGAATGATCTTTGTAATGGATTCCTTAAAAATGTTTTAAGTGACAGAAAACGTCAAATGCTTAGGTGCTAATGTGAATTTCATCATATATAAATGATTAATGCTTTTATGCCATATTGGAGAAACACTTATTTTTTTATAATAAATGTATTTTTTATTGGTGTTCAATTTTCCAACATACAGAATAACACCCAGTGCTCATCCCGTCAAGTGCCCCCCTCAGTGCCCGTCACCATTCACCCCCACCCCCTGCCCTCCTCCCCTTCCACCACCCCTAGTTCGTTTCCCAGAGTTAGGAGTCTTTATGTTCTGTCTCCCTTTCTGATATTTCCCACACATTTCTTCTCTCTTCCCTATTATTTCCTTTCACTATTATTTATATTCCCCAAATGAATGAGAACATACAATGTTTGTCCTTCTCCGATTGACTTACTTCACTCAGCATAATACCCTCCAGTTCCATCCACGTTGAAGGAGAAGCACTTATTGAGCATGTTTGTCACACTTTGTGCTATGTGCAGACATGTGTGTGTTATAATCATTTCTTCCTTATAAAGGTCAAAATCTATCAATTTATATCTATAAGCAAAGGAATTACCATTTGTCCTCCAAAGCAATATGAATAAAGGACTCAATGTTTTAATCATTGGCAAAATATTTTTTAAATTATTTTTATTTATTTATGATAGTCACAGAGAGAGAGAGAGAGAGAGAGGCAGAGACACAGGCAGAGGGAGAAGCAGGCTCCATGCACCGGGAGCCCGACGTGGGATTCGATCCCGGGTCTCCAGGATCGTGCCCTGGGCCAAAGGCAGGCACCAAACTGCTGTGCCACCCAGGGATCCCTGGCAAAAATATTTTAATGAGGAAAAATGAAAATTTTATTTATTGGAAATGGTCTACTCCGCCATTGAAAATTGACAAATTATTACTCTGCCATTGAAAATTGACAAATTATTGACTGAGAGACTTGCTCAGTTACATAATTCTGCTATATTTATTAAGAATATAAAATCAATATTGTCACAGATGCTTCATGATTTTGAAGGACTGTATTATTTCAAAATAACAATTCTCAATGAGTAAGGAGGAAAAGCAAAGTTTAATTTGATTAAATGAGAGAAAAAAGATGCAAGGAGGCTTGAAAAATAGAAGAGAATATGTATCCAAAACACTGGTAAAATTTTATTCCTAATGAAGTTAAAGCAGAAAGAAACAAGTTTAGGTTCTAAGATGAGAATTTCGGGAGAATATTGTAATAATTGTGACATAATAGGATAAAAGCAAACGGAAACAAAATAATAGAATCCATGTAGAAATTTTCTTGCAGTAGGTTGTATTTGAAATTGTCAGCCCTCAGATATTTCCACATAGTCGACCCACATTCATCATGTAGCTGTCGTATGGAGTTGGGAAGAAAATAATACAGATTACGAGTTTCAAATTGTTTTATTATTCACATAACATATTCTGGAGCAATTTCACATGCCAGGTAACATGTTAACTTTTGGGAAATAACCTTCCGTCAGAGAATTTGTGATCCGTAAATATAGAAAAACAGGTAAATGGATATTCTATAACAATTTGATAAATGCTGTAAGAGTACTAATGACTAAATGGATATTATGACAAGGAAAATTACATGTGGTTTTAGGAGAGGGTCAGGAAACACTTGCAGAGAAAAGGTGACCACTTAAATTTAGGATGACATGCTGGGGTCAGACAAGGGGCAGAGGAAACTGAGAGAACAGGTAGGGATAAAGGCCAAGATGTAGAAAAGCTTGTCACATTTTGGAAACAGCAAATTGCTCAGCATGTCTAGAAAAGTATAAGGGTGTATGCTATTTCTAGAAAGGCCTTCATGCAATGTTAAGAAGTTTGAATGTTATCATGGACAAGTGGTTAGTCATTATAGCAAGCAAGTAACCTGAAAGAGTTTTGTAGAAACATCATGACACAAAATGCAAGGAGATTAGACACAGAGAAACATACAGACACCTATGTAATACTTTCGTCAATAGAGAATGGAAGGTTTAATTAAATGCTGTTGGAAGTGGAGAAAAGAAAGACACTGTTTTAATGTACACTTGCATTTATAATGCACGTAGGCAAATGCATACACCTACACAATCTCTGCCTGGTA
The DNA here is from genome assembly GCF_048418805.1 of Vulpes vulpes. Lineage (NCBI taxonomy): Eukaryota > Metazoa > Chordata > Mammalia > Carnivora > Canidae > Vulpes > Vulpes vulpes. The sequence continues at coordinate 50,289,296 of NC_132784.1, read as the reverse complement.
GGACCCTGATAGCTAAAATTGAAGCAAGATAACTGCCCTTTCTTCAATCAAAACTCACATCCACTTGAAAATAATACTTAGAAACGCATAAAGGAACTGGACATTTCATATACAAAATCATATGCCCTCATCACTATTATCTGGCTACAGAATGAAGTTCATACATTAGGTTTTTTTTCCAATACTGTTCCAGTTCTCATTTCTAAAGAGTCATATTAGCCTCTTATTTGTTTCTGAATAAGTCTTTCTAAAGGGTAGAAACATGTTGATCTCATTTCCTTTATGGAATTTGCAGTAAAATCATGTGTATATTTATGTTGCTTGCCATATGTATATTATAAAGCTATGGGGCTGCAGTATCCCCAGTAAAATAACAGAAGCTGGAGTCACTATGGGGCCATATTAGGGCACCAGAGATGATACTGTAGTGTCAGTAAGCAGGATCCAAGTAGTAGAGACAGTTAGGTGCTGGCATCTGTTCCTGGCAGGTCACTGGCAGCCACCTGTGAGGAACTGTCATGAGAGATGACATGTATATTGGACCAGTGGTAGAAATGTATGAAAATAATTGTGAGCTTGGGTTCACTCACAGCACCCCCAACAGTGAAAGGGTTTATGATCAACCATAAGGAGTCCCATGAGTATATGGTGACTGAGTGCATGCGTCAGTGGCTGAGTAAGATAGACATGGATGGGGGTGGGGTGCAAGGATGGGGGTGGGGTGCAAGGGCTGCAATTTTAAATCCGTGAGATCTCATGCACTAGATACTCATTAGCCTAGAAAAATTCTTCTTTCTTTCTTTCTGTTTTTTTTTTTTTCAGTTTTTATCTTTATAATCTTTTTCAAAGATCATACTGTGTCTACTCTTTAGTTTGGAAGTCATACAATGACCTTAGTTCAAAACCAATAAAATTCTTACTTGCCTAAGAATTGTTAAACACTGGAATAGGTCACTAAGAAATCCTGAGCAATGTCTTTGAAGGGGAGCTTTTCTTTTTCTTTGGTCTTTTGACAAAATTAAATAAGGTCCTGGGCATTCTTAGTTGAAAGTAAGGGAATGAACTAAATGTCCTTTTCAATTTTCTCTTCACCTTATTTAATATGAAATTGTATAATACTAGTCCATCTTGAATTTCATGGAAATAAATGATTCCTTTTAAGCAGTCTTCTCAAATATTGGGTCTTGGACTTGACTCAGGCCGTTAAGAAATTCAAAATTTTGGCAGATAGGTGCTTACTGTTGTATCGTCAGTCACTTTTTTGTTCAACTTCATTGCCATTACTTTGGCTGATCATTTGCAAAGGAAGAAGCAGCAAGTACAGATGTGCCATTTCATCAAACTGGTGCTAGGTATTTACAAAGTGAGTTTTGTCAAACTCAATTTGCTTGTATGCTTCATAAACCATTCTTAAAAATTCCATTTTCCTTGAACAACTGTATAACTCAGGACAAGCAATTTAGCGTTGTACTTTGTAAATGCTAGGCTTGCATCTGTGAAAAGGGTTGAGGAGTCCAGAAATCAAGCCTGTTTCATACGCTCGAAGGTCACATAAGGCCAGTGTGCTGGTTCCATGAATTTGAGGGTGAACATTAAGTCTGTTGAATTGTTAGCACAAAATATCCATCATGAAATGGGCTAACGTGGAATTTCTATATAGAGGAAAGTTGGAGAAAAGGTTTGAAATCAACTTAACAGATGGAAAAAAGTGCTAAACACTGAAAGTTGAATCCCTCTTTACAGAGCTGCATTGAATGTTAAATCAGACATTTGACCAATGGGATCAGGCAAAAAGAGAAATGCATTTCCGCTCATAATAATCCATATATACATAATATATTCAAAATACCCCTGAACTGGGAAGTGAACCCTGGATGTCACCTTGGTAAGAGTAATTTTGTTTCATACCATTTGGATCCTGCAAAATATGCCTACAGAGAATTTTGAGTTCTGAAAGTAATTATACTATTATTATTTGTTCTCAATATCTTGTATTTTAGTTCAAATATGAAGAACACTTCTCTAGTTAAATCCACTTAGTCAATTCGCCTGTCAAATAATAAAAAACATGGAAAGAAATAGGCTTATTATTATTCAAATAGGTGGCCCCAAATAAAATATGCTGTCTATGCGATTATTGGGGAAATGCATTTCTCTGTGCTTTTAAAACAGTAAATTTATAATCATAAATGCTATAATTATGGGCCAGGAAAAATTTGCACGCCCAGAACATCTAATCCAATTTATCTACTTAAAAATTATTTTATACATTTGATTGGAACAGATGTAGCTTTTGTATTCTTGACAGTTACAATACTGCAAGTAGAGTTATCTTCTAGTCAAAATTTATTGGAACAATTGGAGCAACAAAATAAATAAAGTAGTACTGGATTACAACCCAAAGTATTAAAAATATAGATCCATAAGTGCATTCTGATATCAATAAATGATTGACTATATAAATAAATGGGGGGAAGGAAGGTACAAATTTCCCACACAGAAGAATTTCAAATAACTTATGTAAATATCCTGACCTTGAGGAAGGTAAGCATAACTCTCTGTTTCTTAAATATGGGCTATACAGCCAGATAATCAAGGTCAACAACAATACTTATGTCATGTTAATAGTTAGTGTTAATAATAACACATCCTTGATACAGTTTTTTTTTTTAATTTTTTATTTATGTATTATAGTCACAGAGAGAGAGAGAGAGGCAGAGATACAGGCAGAGGGAGAAGCAGGCTCCATGCAAGAGGGAGCCCGATGTGGGATTCGATCCCGGGTCTCCAGGATCGCGCCCTGGGCCAAAGGCAGGCGCCAAACCGCTGCGCCACCCAGGGATCCCTCCTTGATACAGTTTGATGAAAATAGTGCTTTCCCTCTGTGATTGCCCTTTCAAAATAAACCCCGGTCAAATGATGAAAAAAAAAATCAGACAAATTCCAATAAAAGGACATCTTACAAAATCCTTGACCTGTACTCTTCATGACTGTCAAGATCATCAAAAACCAAAGAAGTCTAACATACTACAAGCCAAGAGGAGCCCAGGACGACACAATGACTAAATATAATATAGAATCCTGGATAGAATCCTAGAGCAGAAAAAGAACATTAGGTAAAAATTAAGGAAATCTGATTAACATAGGGACCTTGGATAGTAGTAATGTATCAATATTGGTCCATCAACTATAATAAACCCCCCCACTAATGCAAGATGTTAATAACAAAGAAACCTGAGTGTGGAATGTAAGTACTACCTACTCTATTTTTTTGTAAATCTAAAACTATTTAAAATAATATTTTAAAACATTATATATATAATGAATATGTACATATAATACATCTTTATAATTTTAAAAATTCATTTGAACACATGACTTAGTGTGACCAATAAGATTTCTACAGAAAAATAATTGCTAGTAATCCAACCTAAACTTACAGCATGTTTTCCTTCTTTTCCCATTGATAATCGTGAACCTCTTGATTGAGGAGATTAAAACACTAAGTGAAATGCATAAATTACAAAATGAAGGAAGGTTTTAATTTTATCTGCTGACAAGTTGCTAAGAAACATTCTTCCATTTCTCAAATTTGTGTGTTAGATGGCTTCTTGCTCAATTTAAATGTTTGTTAAAGGCAAAATAGTTTATCTTCAAATTATTTTCTAGCTTTTTCATTGTTGGGTCATGAACATTTTCTGCTTTGCCCAGCCTTTTTTTTTTTAATTTTATTATTATTTTTTTAATTTTTATTTATTTACGAGAGTCACAGAGAGAGAGAGAAGCAGAGACACAGGCAGAGGGAGAAGCAGGCTCCATGCACCGGGAGCCCGATGTGGGATTCGATCCCAGGTCTCCAGGATCGCGCCCTGGGCCAAAGGCAAGCGCTAAACCGCTGCGCCACCCAAGGATCCCCTTTGCCCAGCCTTTGAGAGTTGAAGGGACATGTATATTTTCACCCTTGGGGAGGGCTTGTCAGATGCAACATATTCACATGAATAACACATATTCACATGAATAACACAAGTCTTTCCCACTTCAGCACCCCCACAGCACTTTGGTCCTAATCATATTTTGGGAGTAATCATTGTTGACCTTTTCTTTTTTTTTTTTTTTTAAGGAATTTTATTTATTTATTTATTCATGAGAGACACAGAGAGAGAGGCAGAGACACAGGCAGAGGGAGAAGCAGGCTCCATGCAGGGAGCTCCATGTGGGACTCGATCCCAGGATCCTGGGCCGTGCCCTGAGCTGAAGGCAGACGCTCAACCGCTGAGCCACCCAGGCATCCCAATTGTTGACCTTTTCATAAGCAATTTTATCTTCTCCACTTTCTTCTTTGCATCTGTGATAGGCAGAGAAATGGTCCCCCAGAGATGCTCATGTCCTAATCCCCACAAGCCAGAAATAGACAATTAAGACAATTAAGGTTGCACATGGAATTAAGTTACTAACTCCACCTTTAAGATAGGGATATAATCCTATATTATCTAAGTAGGCCCAGCATAATCACAAAGGTCCTTGAAAGTGGAAGAGGGAGGCAAAAAAGGAGAGTCAGAGTGAGATGTGGCTAAAGAAGCAAGGTCCAGAGCACCTGGTTGACTCAGTCAGTTAAGTGTCTGACTCTTGATTTCAGGTGAAGTCATGATCTCAGGGTTGTGAGACTGAGCCCTGGGTAGGCTCCACACTTGGTGTGTGTAGAGTCTCCTTAAGATTCTCTCTCTCCCTCTGAACACCCCCCCCTATTATATGTGCTGTCTCTCTCCAAAAAATAAAGGTACTTAAAAAAAAAAAAAAGAAAAAAAAGCAACATCAGGGAGATTCAATGCCACTTGCTTTGAAGATGAGGAAAAGAGTCATGAGACAAAGAATGTGGATAACCTCCAAAAGTCAGAAAAAGATAGGAAATAGATTCCTACCTTGAGCCTATGGAAAAGAATGCACCCTGCTGACATCTGTATTGTAGCCCCAGTGAGAACCGTTTTGAACTTCTGAACTACAAAACTGATAGATAATAAATTTGTGTCGTTCAGGGCGGTGCCTGAGATGGGTAAGCATCTGACTAAGGGCTTAGGTCATGGTGTCAAGGGGGATGGAGCCCCACCTGGCTCCCTGCTCAGTGCTCAGTGGGGAGTCTGCTTGTTCTTCCCCTCTTCCTCTCTGATCATGCTCTCTCTTTCTCTAATAAATAAATAAAGTTTGTACTAATATGTTATGGCAGCCATGGAAAACTATACAATGCCCCAAATATATGTTAAGCCATGTATACATTTAATCTAGAATTCCTTCATGTTATAGTGCCCTGATTTGTTCATTCATAGTTTCCCCAATGATCGTGAATCTTATCAGGCCAGGAAGTATTATTGTTTGCAATTCTAAGTTAGCAATATTATAATTTTGGCTACCAAGCAGTCGGTAAATAATTACTGATCAAGTGAAGACTGCTTTTAGCACATAAGACAAATTCCCTGAGCTTTAAGATAGAAGAAATTCTTAGCTTCTCTGATTTTCAGTTTTCTCATTGATAAAGATTGTGTTCTTTATGGTTATGAATTTGAATATTACAGTGCAGTTGGATAGGAAGCTGAAAACACTGTACAGATATAAAATGTTGTAGTTAATCTAGTTTATAAGGCTGTTAACTGTCTGTCATAGCTTTTCCCAACTAGTCTGGTAAATACTTGAAAATACAGACCAGTTCTACCTCAGTCACCTTCCTCTCTTCTGCAGTATGCATTATTGTTATCATTTATTATTTATTGTTCAAAAATAGCTGCATATTTAAAACATTTTGATTAAACATAGTAAGGGTAGATTGGGGCAAAGAAAGTGCAATGACTTAAAGCGAGAATGGAAGTTTCATTGTTACTCAAAATGCCACTTCCTTCATTGCTATCTCTGAGATTATTCTAAAAATGTGGTTCCTTTCTTGTTTTCAGTTTCTGTAATATCATTCTTACTACTTGCTAAGAGACAGGTAAGTGGTAGATGGTGAAAATGATATAATGAGAGAATTGCATGATTTATTCAACCTCTATAAGTAAGAAAATAGGTTTGTTCTTGAATTTCCCACATCTACAATCTGTGCTGATAAGCTATGTGGTCCCATAGTCCATTCCTACCTTGTGCTTTAGCTGAGTTCTTATTTAGTATCCTTCCATCAAGGTTATGGTAACAGAAGGCAAAGTTCTTCTGATGCCGATATGCAAAATGTTCAAGATGTGGACCTTCTATGAGCACCCCAGGGTGTCTTTCTGAATTCTTTTCCTCTACTGGGAAAATTTCAACTTCCATCAAGGTGCCTAGGATTCTCTGTTCTCACTGATTTCCTCCAGTGCTGAAATCCAGACCAGAGAAAATGTCACTCCTTTAAGCCTACCAGGTTACTTGCAGTTTTAGATTTTCAATTAACTCTGGGATAAAAGGATTTGGCCATGTTAGAAAGAATTTCAGCCATCATTGAGCAAGTTAGAAAAGCACATTTTGGAACCAGTCATCTAATTTTCTAAAATCTCATCACCTAGGCAGCAGCATATTTTTCACCCTTCTGAAACTGGCTCTGCTCTTCCTAATACTCAGTACATCAGTTTCAAGACTTGAAATGTCTTTGACCGTCAGAAAAGAAGGCAAGTTTCAACATATCATACCTTTGCAAATATGAATTTTAGAATGAAATTCCCTGTTGCAGTACTTTAATATCAGTGTTATCATGTGGTTTAATCAGTATGTTTTGAAAACATGTTGAGATCTTTTAAGGATGATGGTTAACCATTAAAAAATATTTTCTGTTACCTGTCATATTCTATCATAATTTACTCTAGAGAAAGATACCTTTTGACGTATTTGAAAGGAAGAAGTATATGTGTGGGGTGGTGGTGAGGGGATTTGCTAAAGACTTTATGATAGAATAATGCAGATATATGAAATTAATTCAAAAACACAAGCAGTTTTAGATGCGGGTCATAAAAGCTACTTGATGAACAGTACTTGTTCAGAATTAATGTTCACATTTTCTCAAATTTGTGTCTGTCATTTAGATTGAAGCGGTTTCACTCTAGATTTGCCAGTTCACTTAACCTCTTGATTCTCTTCTATAATGTCTTGTCATTTTTCAAATTTTTAATCTCTATACTGCTCTTTGGCAGCAGTAATTCACTGCCTAGGAAAAGTTCTGGAATATGTTATAGAATAAACAAAATCCTCATGTTACTTAAGATTTTGCTTGTTAATTTTATATTGCCTAGAAACCTTAATAGAAACTTCATATTTTGGATCATTTCTAAATTTAACTGTTAAATTAGAAGTTATGCCTATTTAGTATTAATTACGTCTCCCAAAATGTGAAAAATAATCTATAGGCTATTTAAAGTAAACATGCTGAAACTGACTCCAAAAGTCAAATTAGTCATTTATAGTCTTGAGACTGAAAAAGGAGAGGAAACAGAGCTGTTTAAAAGCTACTTATATCCAAATGTTTCACTAATTATAGTTGGCTAGTGTGAGTCATAATGGTCAATACTTCATCATCAGTTTAGAACATATAGACAAATAGAAAATTTTGTAACATTTGGCTTTATCAGCTACTATATTTCCTTTTGGTTTTAAGATTTATTTTTAAGTAATCTCTACATGCAATGCAGGGCTGGATCTCACAATCCCGAGATCAAGAGTCATGTGTTCCACCAACTGAGCCAGCCAGGCAGCCCATCCCACCCTTGCCCACTACCATATTGTTTTACTGATTTTGATGGTAGAGACAATTTTTGCCTGATGTATTACCTTTATGAATTCCATTAATCAATACACAGTCCCTTTCTTTCAACCAGATAGGATAGAAAGGCTAAGAAGAGAGTTGGAGATTTGGGAAAGATTGAGCAAGTTGTTTCTGTATTGGGTGTTCTTTCCCCCAGCCCAAAGCCCAGAAGAAGGGGCTTCAGTTTCAAATACCTAGAGAACCAGTGTTCAATTCACGTCTTAAAACCAAACACATAAGAGGTTGGCTCTAGCTTGTGATGGCAGGAAAAGGAAGAATGTTAGAGGTGTGCCCTTTCTAACTGGGAAGTCAAAAGTCATGCAAGTGCTTCCCATGGGTCATGAATGGAAGGAAATCAGCTTAGAGTTGCCTTGGATCTTGTCCAGGGTGGCATCTTGAGGATCAGTGGAAACTACGATAGATGGAGAAAGGAAAAGAAGAGGAGGAAGAGAAGGAGAAGAAATGGCACCTAAAAACATTGTACTATATGCTCAGATGCTTCCTGTAGAGCGGTGATAGAGGCAAGTGTGCTAATCATCAAGTAACCTGAATAAATTGGCTCAGTGGAGAAGGTAGCAGCTGTAAAGAACTGCCAACTACAAGACTAGAATATGCAAGGGTGCCTCTTTTATTCTCCTCACAAATTAAAATCTAAGGGTTCCAGAAATCAGTCTGCAAAGCAGAGTGGAAACACCAAGGGAGGGAGGGAGAAGGTAACAACCTTGGCCCTTTCCCAACCGGCTGCCAGCAGGCCAGAGTGGGGTGGAGTGCCCTCTGAATGCAGTTTGAAGACTTATTTAAAACTGGAATCAGAAATATTATTCATCTGAGACTGGTTTTGTTACTAGAAGTAACTAAAGGCCTTTTTATCTTCTGAAAAGAGCTAGATGAATCATGAGCAACGATTATATTTATTGTCCACAGCAGGAAAGAGCAAGCCTTCTAAGATGAGTTACTATGGACCATGGCAGGGGAGGGGGGAGACAAAATGCAGTAATTTTAAAAGTAAGCAGCACTCTTTTTAAACGTAACAGAGAAAATTCAGGGTTATAATGAATGGATAAGTGAATGAACAGATGAATGAATAAGTAAATAAAGAAAAGCAGATAATAAGCACTTTTTCTGAGTCCAGTTTCCTTTACTGCTAAGACTCTTAGCTCTTTATGTTAACCTCTCTCTTGTTCTTACATGAGACATAAATGATTTAAAGTCATAGATGAAATTGAAGTTGTGCTAAATTCTGCGATGAATTTCATTTTCAGTTGGGGGCAGCATTCTGCACTTAACACTGAGTGTGATGGTTACCCACACTCTCCTACATTCACATTGTCACAGGAAGTGCTGGGGCTCATTCAATTCATTATCCAATTGTCATGTCTGATAGTCATTTCAGCACACAGAGCAGGGGAATACATGCATGTGTGCTACCACATGCATGTACACATCTGAAAGTCTACATATGTACATCTGTCTACCAATCTATCTATAAACTCAGACAGATATCTCTAATTTCAAAGCAATGCCACAGGTACTTTGGTCTTCTTTCTTTTCTTACTTGTGGCTTCTTTCTCCCACAGAGAAAGTATTTTCATATACACATAAAATTCATTTACTAATTAGATCACAGCATCTAGGTACAGCTGTTGTTTTTAGTCTTACGGTATCCAATTGAGAGACTGTTTTATTTTTTTATTTTTTTATTTTTTGTTTTATTTTTTTTTTTTTTTTGAGAGACTGTTTTAAAAATTACTTAGCTCAGTTCTTTTCTTGCCCACCACTAGCAGTATGCTTATGTTATCAATTTGGAATAAAATTAGGCTTACTTGTTAGTGTTTATATATCTTTTTTGTGTTCCTGCCAAATCCTGCTTGCTTTCTATATATATATATATATAGAAATATATATATCTATATATATATATATATTTAATTAAATGCTCTTTCTTTCTCAGACTCACTTTTCCTCTCACATACAAAGCCTATGTGGTCATTATGAAAGGATTGTAATACAGATATTTTTAAAATTCAAGTTGCTCACCAAAGCAAAATTGATCTGGGTAGGAAAGGACCAAAAGGATGTGTTTAGCTGTCTGGCTAACCTGCCACATGGATACTGAGTAAGCACCATGATTGAAAATGTATGTTTAAAGTAAAGATGAATAGGGCACCTGGGAGTGCAGTAGGTTAAACACCCAACTCTTGGTTATAGCTCAGGTTGTGATCTCAGGGTCGATCATGGGATCAAGCCACCCATGGGTTTCTGTTATCAGATTCTCTCTCCATCTCTCTCTGCCTGTCCCACTCATGCTTTATGTCTCTCTCTCTAAAATAAACAAATACATCTTTTTTAAAAAGGATGACTGATAGTAGTGATCCCCAATGTTTAAAAGATAACTAAGAGAATCTTAATAGATAAATGAATCATTATTTTATCTTGGCTTATAAATCTTTCTAATATCATAAATACTTGGTTCCTATACAATGTTCTTTATTTTCAGATGATGTTGCTTTGTGTTAAGAACTGCATTTTTGCCCCACCCCCATTAATATGTTGGAACCATAAATTCCAGTTGGTATTTGGAGGTAAGGGCTATAAGAGGTAATTAGGTCATGAAAGTGGAGGTTTTATGATGTGATTAGTGCCCTGAGAAGAATAGACACAAGACAGCTCACTTCTTCTCTCTGCTCTCCATCAAGTGAAGTTGCAAAGAGAAAACAGTCATCTGTAAATCAGGGAGAGGGCACTCACCCTGAACCTACCTATGCTGGCACCCTAATCCCAAGTTCCCAAGAATGTTGGCACACTGATTTAAGGCTTCGAAGTTCCAGATCCATAAGAAATAAAACTGGGTTTGTGTAAGCCACTGAGCCTTGGTATTTTTTTTTAATAATTTATTTATTTATTCATGAGAGACACAGAGAGAGAGAGAGACAGAGACACAGGCAGAGGGAGAAGCAGGCTCTATGCAGGGAACCCGACATGGGACTCGATCCCGGGTCTCCAGGATCACACGCTGAGCTGAAGTCAGCGCTAAACTGCTGAGCCACCAGGGCTGCCCGGTATTTTTGTTACAGCAACCCAAACTGAATTACATACATCATCAAATGTTGCCATTGCAGATCATTGTTGGGAAATGCAGGCAAACAGTCATGCCCTGATGAAGTGCTGGAGGTGAGAAACACAAAATCAAGGACTTACTTAGATTCTACCAAACTGCTTTGGAAGACTTGAGAGTTGAGAATTATTATATTGTTAGAAAATTATAGAGTGCAAAAGACATTGGGCATGCTGTAGAAAGATCGTGTCTGTCAGTCAATAATGAAATAGAAAAAAAGAGAATAAGAAAACAACTTACAGGACATTTTGATGACAGCCAATCACAGAAACTCCAGGCTGAATAGGGGTCAAACTTAGCCAGCCTGATAGAAGCTTTTGGAGATATTACTGTCATGATCAATAAAGGAAGTTCATGTGATAGAGCTGTATTTTGATTTTTCTAGAATGAATTCAACTGTGTTCCACATCAGAGAGTTTAATTGCCAAGGTGAAATGCCACTGGATAGGTATGGACGTGAAATAGGTAGAAAAATAGAATTCTGACCTAGTGAAAGAAATTGAAAAATTGGATAATGTGTTCTTTACTCCCAAAAATGATCTGAAGGTTTTTACTGGGGAAGAATAGCTCTAGATTTTTGTATGTGTTATTTTTATGTAAGTCTTATTGCGAAAGGTTGGCCAAGTGTGATAAGGCTAATGAATAGCAATGTTTTGGGAACTTCTTGAGAATTAGGATCAGAAATTGCTTAATTCAGGGGTTACATATAATATTCTGAAATTCAACCCTTTGGAAATTAAATAGTGAGTTAATTATCCTTTTGAAAAATACTTATTTTTATGTGTACATACCATATTTTCTTTATCCATTCATCCATTCATGGACATTAGGTTGCTTCCATATCTTGGCTATTATTTTCAATTATTTTATATATATATAAATAAATAAATAAATAAATATATATATATACATATATATCCACTATTGAGATTGCAGGATCATATGGTAGTTCTATTTTTACTTTTTTGGAGGAACTTTGAATACTGTTTTCATAGTGGTTGTACCACTGACATTACCACTAATAATGCATAACAGTTCTAATATCTCAACATCTTTACCAATTCTTCTCTTTAAAAAAATCCACCCTGATAGGTGTGAAGCGATATTTTATTGTTATTTTGATGGGCATTTCCTTGATAACTAGTGATATTGAATATTTTTTCATATATCTGTTGACTATTTGCATGCCATTCTAGGAAAAATTTTAATGCCATGAAGCAATTTAAAAGATACCAAATGAGTGGCAAAGTTTTCATGTTTAACTTACTAGATTAATTTTTTAATTCACCTGGAATTTATTTTAGGTGAAGTTAGATTATCTTGAATATACTTTTCCAGAAGAATAAGCATTTATATCTGTTCCATTTTTGACTACTCTATCTCTTTTCAATTAATCTATGCTTCATTTTACACCTACTATGCCATATTAACTTGAGAAAAGGAAATATCCCGGTGATTCTGTGGAGGAACAGTTACTTCTCTAATCAGTTCTGAGTAACACTAGCAACTATCACCATAAATTCCATCTCAACAGAATAGTGGCAGTCATTCTAATAGATCCATTTGGTGGGATGGTGGTGGTGGTGGTGGTGGTGATTACCTTCTTTTTACTTAAATAGCTTTGAAAGTTCACCTTTTTATAGATCTCTGACTCCATGTATTCTAAGGAAGGAAAAAGATCAGAGTGACTGAAAAGTGCTAGACACTCACTTAATTCTTCCTGAAAGCAACCTTTCAATCTCTTTCTTAAATTCACCTCAATAAACAACACAAAGACACATGACATACAAATATGGCGATTTCTCCGAATTCCTCATTCAGCTCCCCAGATTGATCTTTGAAAAATATATGCATATGACCCAAAAGCTAACCAAGAGCACTGTACTTAACAGCTACTCTGAATGTTATCTCGTTATTGAAACCTATCCCCCTGGTATTGGTACAGGGCTATTGGATATAGTGAAGCCATTTCTTTTCTGTTATTTTTTACTTGAATGACCAAGTGTTTTATTTTTATCCGAAATAACAGCAACACACTTTCAGAATTCTGCCTCAAGGTCATGTAAAATTCCTAGTCCTGTACTCCAAAGTTGTCCACCGGCAACTTGATGGATTTACTCTCTTCTAGGACATCGTCCTTGTCTGTTAAATTTATAACATCAAGTATGAAGTGACAAGTCCTTTATGCATGGGATAGGAAGAGAGTTAAACCTTATGAAGATCCATTACATTTTAAAAGTTTCTGTGTATCTAGTGACTTAGGGCACAGAGGGAATGCCTTGGGAAAATGAGGGCAAAGAGATGCATCTTGAGCATTACATCACTAAGAAGGTGGTAGAGGGATCACTGTAACAATTTAGATTTTAAATACATATGACCCCTAAATAGGTGACCTTCTCCAACTCATTCATAATATGACCAGAAAACAGTTTACTTCAGTAAAAGGAAATCTTTACAAGTTCAACAGTGCTTTGAGTGTCTAAAACAGAGGGAATGCAACTTGAGACCTGCACCAAGATTAATAGAAGAACTGCAAGAAAAACCTCAGGGATTTGGAGCAAAGCCATATTTACATATGTATAAATAATTCTCACTTAGGAAAGGAGAATTTGGCTTGGTGTGGGATTCGACTAGAGTCTAAACAGTTGACCATGGGTTACTAGGTAATTTTTCAACTGAAGTTATATATTAAACTGGCAGATAAATTACATATCATGCAGCAAAGTTGATTTATCCCAACAGAATGACATATGGCTTCAAAATATCTCCTTATTAAATGGAAGCTGTATAAAAACATTTGGTGCCTGAGGTCACTGAAAACACATTTCTTAAATTAGAGAATTCCTCAAACACCCCATGTAAAAAAACCTGTGGCTCTAAAAATCTGAGTTCATCAAATAATGAACTCGACAGATTCAGGAGCTTCAAAATAAGTCTGTTATGATTATAAGACTTGACATAAAATAACAATACTTTTCTCTTGTTCATAGGCATCTTTACAAAGGAATATTTTAGTATACCAGTCATTTCACAGGCATGACCTCAGAAGAGACATCCTGGACATGAATTCGAGGAGAATGATGATTGTTCAGTTTGTCTGGAAGGTGAGTTAGCATACAGTCAGGAACTCTACCTACCACTGGGAAGGTCCATAATTATGGTGGAAAAGAGGTTGGGAAGGACAGAAAGAGGCTCAGTGCTTGGCACACAATAGATGCCTGCCTCCAATGCAGCCATGATTACTATCTCCTGGTAACTGATGAGCTATTTTATAACCCAGTCTGGGGTGATTTATAAACAATGAGTTGATTATGAAAGGCATTTTTCCACCTAAGTGCTCAGAAAAAAGATAACTTCCCAATGACAGTGCATGATTATTCCAGTCATTTTGAACTCGGCTCATTTTGGTTGGCTTGTGAATTTTATAGGTCATGAAATGGTGTCTTATGATTTCATACTTTAAAAAATATCTTTATTATAAATAAATAATCTTATTGCAGCTAAGATAATATGAATATGTCTTTCTCTTTCAACACAAAATAAACTTGCATAGTTGAAGTAGAAACATGCATCACTTTCTCAGACCCTGCTAACATAAGTGTTACATCTGCAAAGGAGGGGCTGTCATTAGCTCTGGGGAAGTTGTCACGCATATCAGCAATTACTGTGACACATTTCTAGCAACTAAATGTATAATCATAATTTTAAGAAAGATGTCAGGTTTCCTTTTTCGCGATTTTTTGGGTAAATCTTGCAAAACAGAGGGAGAAGGATTTCATCTTGACACAAAGATGTTTCTGTTGTTTTACCCTGTACCTAACCCCCTGAGCTGAGTCTTGAAGAGACATAGTAATATAAATCTTGAAGTATTGAGGAATCTGAGAGGAACAGGGATAGCTCTATGTGTCCCATGGTATATATAAACAATGGTAGATGGGTTTCAGAGAGAAATCTCTATCATGATGAAGCGGTATGGAATGGAAATGTCAATGTGGTGTCTGCAATGCATTATTCCAGATGAAGAGGAGTCTCAAATGGAGTACAATACATAGATATGTCAGAGACTAGAAGAGGTCGGTTGTTTTGGCCCTCTGTAGCTGAGAAGTGTGGAGCACGGGGCCTTGAGAAGAACCCAGAGCATTTAGGTCAATGACAAAGTAGATGTGCAGTGCATTATTCAGTAATGCTTGCTGTGGAGTTAGAATTAAGACCAAGTTCTGGGAGGAATCAAACTTTTCATCAGGCCTGGAATTGATGTCATCACTACTTGAACCTCTTACGAAAAGTGTTCCCACTTTAAATTTAGAATCTATAGCAATAACATTGGTTTCAGGTGTGCAAAATAATGATTTGACAATTCTAAACATTACTCAGTGCTTCCTATAAGTGCAGTCACCATCTCTCAGCATGCAATATTATTACAGTATTATTGACTATATTCCCTATGCTGTGTTTTCCATCTTTGCGATTCATTTATTTTATAGCTAGAAATTTGTGCTTCTTAATCTTCTTTATCTGTTTTGCTCATTGCCCTATCCACTTCTTCTCTGGTAATCCCCACTTTGTTCACTGTATTTGAGTCTGGTTTTTTGTTTGTTCATTTGTTCTGTTATGTTGTAGTTGAACTTCAAAGCTGTGCTAGATAAATTTTTCATGGTTATCCCTCTCAGCAACCATTGGTACATATTCACACTTTAATAACAAAATAAATAATACAAATCAAACTTTTGTGAGTCATATTAAAAAAACAAATTAATAATTAGATCTCAGCCTCAGCCAGGACCATGTCAGGGGAAGGATAGCTTAGGTAGACACCTGAAGAGCATGGGAACTAAGACGTGTCCTTGCAGTCATGATCCACTCTTAAACCACTCTACAGTAGAGCTTCACATGTTGGGAATTAAAAATAGCACAATTAATAGTGTCTTCCTTGTAATGCTACATCCTAAAATTTTAACCTTGGGAAAGTGGTGTATGTGTACCTTTGTTATCGTGACTATGCTGTGTTTTACATCAGTCCTAAGGTGGTCCCTTTGCATTTTGGGCTTCCAGTACTTACTATAAAGTGTTCATTTAGGCCTGAGAAGTCTTAGCAAAGAATCATTTCATAGTGTTGTCTCTTCCCACACATGCAGAAATGAGACCATGGGTTTCATGTTGTCTAGATGCTAGAAGGAAGAGTAAGCTAAGAAAGGGGGATTGGTCAATGTTGGTCACCAATGAAAAGTGTCATCCAGAGGAGCATTAAGTAGCAATGTCCATGTGTTCAGCTTGAATAATAGCATGGATGCCATTTAGAAAAGAGAAAGGAGGCAACAGGACAAAAGGTGGTAAGGGAAAACTTTTGCTTTAGACATAATGTGGACATGTGAATTGGATATGTCTCTTAAATAATTATATGGAAATGTTAGGAGGAAGCTAGTTGAATACGACTCTGGAGGTTAATGGTTTCTTAACCTTTAGCACACCATGAATCACATGTATAGATTTCAAAAGTGTGATAACAAATATTTCTCCAAAGAAGACAAACAGATGGCTAACATGTACCTGAAAACTGCTCAACATTATTCATCATCAGAGAAATGCAAACCAGAACCACAATGAGATATTACCTCACACTTGTCAGAATAGCTAAAATAAAAATACAAGAAGCAGGGGATCCTTGGGTGGCTCAGTGGTTTAGCACTGAGTGGTTTAGCACTTCGTCCCAGGGCATGATCCTGGAGACCCCGGATCAAGTCCCACGTCAGGCTCCCTGCATGGAGTCTGCTTCTCCCTCTGCCTGTGTCTCTACCTCTCTCTCTCTCTTTCTCTCAATAGGAGAATTGAGAATAGTAGAATTTATTTATTCTCTCATGAATAAATAAAATCTTTTTAAAAAAATACAAGAAACAACAAGCACTGACAAAGATGTGGAGAATTGGTAGGAATGTACACTGGTTCAGTCACTGTGGAAAACAGTATGGAGGTTCCTCAAAAAATTAAAAATAGAGGTACCATATGATCCAGTAATTCCACTACTGGGTATTTACTCAAAGAATACAAAAACACTAACTTGAAGGATTATATGCACCCCTATGTTTATTGCGGCATTATGTACAATAGCCAAAATATGGAAGCCACCCAGGTAGATGAGTGGATAAAGCAGATGCGAGGTGTATATATATATATATATACACACACACATATATACAAATATATATTGGAATGCTATTCAGCCATAAAAAATGTAGAAATATTCCCTTTTTCAAGAATAAGGATAGATCTAGAGAGTACAAGGCTAAGTGAAATTAAGTCAGTCACAGACTATTACTGTATGATTTCACTCATACGCAGAATTTAAGAAACAAAACAAATTAACAAAGAAAAAAATTGACAAACCAAAAAAACAGACTCTTACCTTTAGAGAACAAACCGATGGTTACCACAGGGGAGGTAGGTGGGGGCATGGGTGAAATAGATGAAAGGGATTAAGAATCCACTTATCTTGATGAGCACTGGGTAATATATAGAATTGTTTTATCTTGTATTGTACATCCGAGACTAATACAGCACTGTATCTTAACTATACTGGATTTAAAATTAAATAAATAAGTAAAAACTTAAAAGCCAAATAAATGAAATAAGTAAATAACCAAAAAGATATATAACGTAAAATATCTCAACAATTTTTTAAATTGACCATGTGTTGAAATCATAATATTTTAAATATATTGAGTTCAATAAAATATATAAATAAAAAAGTGTGACAACTTTTTTTTTTTAAGATTTAATTTATTTATTCATGAGAGACACAGGGGGCAGAGACATAGGCAGAGGGAAAAGCATGTTCCCTGTGGGGAGCCTGATGTGGGACTCCATCCCAGGACCTCAGGTTCAGGACCTGAGCCAAAAGCTCAACCACTGAACAACCTAGGTGCCCAAGTGTGATAACTTCTAAGATCTACTCTCCCCGTTTAGTTCAAATCTTATTTTCTAATATAGGAAGGAAGTCAGAGAAAGAGAAAGAAAAGGAGAGGAAAGAAGAAGTGATAGAGGTAAAATCTTTTTTTCAGGTAAGATTTTAAGAAGGGAAGAAAATATTGGGAAGAATGTATCTGAATAAAATGTTAGATTACAGTTTTCATAGAAGAATTATTTTGGAATTATTTTTGGTAATGAAATGAAATGTTTAAACATGTTTAGATTATGACTGGATAAAAGGTAAAATTTTAAAATTATAAATAATGCATTTTGAAAATGATTAGTGACAGTATGCACATTCTATCACATACATATTTATCATGTAAGTTGATATATAAAACTTTTTCACATATTTTATATGAAATACATTCTAATAGGAGATAAAATAAATACATATAAAATAGCTAGAGGCAAATAAAATCTAAAAGGGGCTATTTTATGAATTATAGATATTTTTTTCCAATGGGTATACAAACACAGTCTTCTGGTGAATAACAACTTTTTAATCAGTTGAGATGATATTATTATATTGAGCCATAGAAATGAGACAGTTTTGCTTGTTCTACTCATCCTAAATCTGACTGAAAAACAATATTAAAAATCTCACAAAATTCTCATAGTATCTTTTCCTCTTGCCAGTATTTTAATTTTAAGTATTATTGTTTTTCATTCCCATAGAATGTGTGTATTTTGCAAATCTTTATTCTTTTATGTTTTTCCCATTGAAAATAAATCCTTTGATAAATCATTCTAATCTTGAACTTTTCTGTTTTCTCATTCCTGGTTGCAGTCCACAGTTATTTGAAAAGAATAGGTGAAATGACAATGAAGGAAAAGTAATTACTAAATTCATATTTGAAACTTATTTCTTATTTAAGCTCAGAGGAAATGCCTTGATATTTAATTAAAATTACAAGTCAATAATGATCAAATATTAAAACACTCCAGATGGGCTTTAGTATGTTTATATATACTATATGAAAAAGTACAAATAATTATCACTCTTCATTGAACTATTTGATGGATCTTCTGAAGTTTGTGCCCAGTGGTCTAATTTCATGCTGCTTTATGATATTCCTCTTTCATCGTCTAGAATGTCTCAACTTATTCAAGCATTAAAGGTGAATATAACATTACATTTGATTATTGAATATCTTCAGTCATTTTTTCACATATTGACATTAAGAAAGCATATAATATGTTCAAGACATGAGAGCTAGGCTGGGGAGTAAGTCTGGAGGTGGCCTCAAGATATTTAAAGAACAGTAAGGTAGTCAATTATAATCATATAAACTATATTAAATTTTGAAAAAGCAGACGTACTCAATGTCCTAGAGAAGTTAAGAAAAAATTAATTTTGATATGGAATGTAGAAATTATAGAAGGTAGAATTTTATTTGAGTGCTGTAAGCTTTGGATAATTGAAGATAGATAAAATGTATGCCAAGAATTTAAGAATGAAGGAATAGTTTAAGCCAAGTTATAGAAAATGGAAAGTATATAGTGCATTCAGTATAAATTGTAATTGAGTAAGACTAGAATATAAAATATATTGATAGGTTGAAGAACTGGATGGAAGGTTGGCAGACACAGTTTGGGAATTTTTAAAGAATTAGCATTTTAGGGCAGCCTGGGTGGCTCAGCAGTTTAAGCACCTGCCTTCAGCCCAGGGCATGATCCTGGGGTCCCGGGATCTAGTCCCATGTCAGGCCCCGTGCATGGAGCCTACTTCTCCCTCTGCCTGTGTCTCTGCCTCTCTCTCTCTCTCTCTCTCTCTCTCTATCATGAATAAATACATAAAATCTTAAAAAAAAAGAATTAGCATTTTATTGTGTTTGCAGTGGTGAATATTTTTTAAACAATGGACCAACATTGTCCAAGTTGGTATCATACTCAGTGAAAAGTCTATCTACAGTGCCACACATTTGTAGAATGAGGTCCAAATGTCACTTTCTGAATTATGTTATCATCTTTATCCTTCTCTGTTCCTTCACAGAACACAGTGGTCGTATTGAACAGTAGGCATGAGGTTAAATGACCCTTTGTATTGTAATGGGCGAAGTTCATGGCATATAAATTACATCTTAATAAAGTTGTGTAAAAAGACAAACCAAACAAATAAAAACCTTAATGATTCCCCACACTTTTCAATTTGCTAAAGCCCAACATACAAAACCAGTTTTACACATACAAAGTTGACTTTTCAAATAATTGGCCTCCAAATAATTAAAGCTCTTCCTTTTTTTTTTTTTTTTTAGCTCTTCCAATTGCAGAATAGGTTCTATTATTCTATTACTAAAAATGACTAAATGAGTATAAAGCACTAATCATTGGGACTGAATGTATTTGCAATTACTACTTTCACCTGTGCAAAAAAAGCATTTTTTTAGGTCTTTTTTCTGGGGGGGACAAATAAATGAGAGAAATTAGAAATTATTCTTTGTAAGTGTCATCATTGGCCAAAGTCTAAATAAGGCAGAAGCTTCTGAAAGTAGTAATTTCATCAGGGACTGGGAGAATGACAGACTTGGTATGTTTTCATCATTTCAAAAAAGATTTCCAACTGGATAAAAAAATTAAATGTTGTATTTCTTCTTGTATCATAGTTAACTCCATAGTAATCAAAATGTTTGACATGTTTTAAAAGCTTATGTACCAGTAGGCTAAAAATTTGGTAAGTGATATTCATAAAGTTTTACCTTAAAGAGATCTGTCTCTTGAATTGGCCCACAGATTTGTGTTATTAAATGTTAAGAATGGGAATTTTTCTGTGAAACTCCTTGGCTTACTATTTAAAAAATAAGTAACAAATAATAAATAACTAACTAATGCCTATGTTATGACAGGTTTTTAATATTATAACAATATATGCAGAAACATCATTTAAGAAAATTGTGTTAACAACCCAGAATAGTAGTTTTAGATCCTTGAATGTTAAATGAATGACTTAAATATTTATTTAATCTTGCCTTTTGCACCAAGAAGAAAGCAAAAAGAGTCTTGAGAATAAGTGTAATATAATGCTAAATCCTCATTTTTTTGATCACTGTTTCTCCTTCAAAATTAGTACTAACAAGTTACATTTCCTCTAGAAAGAAACATCCAGATTGCATATATTTTTCTTCCTCCTAGCATTTAAAATCCCTTGTTTTTATTTGTTTTGGCTTGTTCTGCTTTCTTTCTCTCCAAATCATCTATAATGCAAAGCCTGTCATAATGGCATGGAATGCATTTCTTAGAAACATAAACCATTTTAGAAATATCTTTGTAGCCAAAGATAAAATGAAGCATAAAAAGCATGTAAATTGATTTAATATCCCCCCCCCCCCCCCCCCAGTAATAGCATTTTAAAATTCTGAATCTACTATTGTGCATGCTTTAGGCTTCAAGGATTCAAAGGTAAAAGAGAAAATACCATTGCTTAAATTTATTCTTCACCTTTTAAATTCATTTTTGGAAAATGTGATTGTTCCCATTGTGCATAAAGAACCTCAAACAGGAAGATCTTTTTAGAATCAAATGTATTTGGACAAATGTCACCTTCATCTTAAAAAGAAGAAAATGGAAAAGAGAAACATTTTTCTAGAATTATATATGTGGGTATGTAATCATGCTAGGATTAAATAAAAACACTTATAAACATGTGAGATAACTTGATCTAAGAACATATTAATCTGAAATTATTAGCTAGTCCAGGCTCAAGGTGGGGTTGAGATATATTTGCAAATTTCAAACAAATTTTGCTGTAATAAGGTATTATTAAAATTCACATGTGAAGTAAATTTTCCTCAATGATTAAGCCAGTTGAGATGGAGCTTGGATTATAATTTTTATATAGCAAATGTGCAGAAATAACTCTAGTTTAATTTTGACTTTATGCTACAACTGCATTTATTTGCTCACTGATACTGGTATCTGTATTGGACTCAGTTGGCAATGGGATGAACTAAGTGTTTTTTGAAAACCAACATTCCGGATACTGAAAAAAAGTCAATTGTAAGGTATTTACAGGGGGAAAGAACAGGTTGAAGGCAATTGCTCTTAATAAATTCCTAAACAAATCAAAATCAAGGTCTGGGGACGCCTATGTAGCTCAGTAGGTTAAGATCTGCCTTCAGCCCTGGTCATTATCCCAGGGTCCTGAGATAGAGCTCCTTGCTCAGTGGGGAGTCTTCTTCTCTCCCTACCTCTGCCCCTTCCCCCTACTTGGGCTCTTTCTCTCTCACTTTTGCTCTCTCAAATAAAATCTTAAAACAAACAAACCAAAAACAAAAAACAAACCCCAAATCCAGGTCTGTTCAGGTAGGTAATGGAGACTGCAATTAATGCAAGTCAAAAAAGTAATAGAAAAACCCTAAAGCTTTAACTCCATTTAGTGGACATTTATTTCCTGCCTACTAGTATTTTGCTAGGTGACTGGAAGACCAGAATTGGTCAAGAGAAGTAAGATCTACTTTCTCATAAAGTTTGCTTAGCCAGGTGAAAAAAATTCATCATGTGGAACACAGAGCACCAGAAGAGAAGTGCTATTTACCTCTGGAAAGCCTGGGGAATTAAATCAGCAGTATTTCAGATGAGCAAGGGAGGGTGGGGGTGGAAATAAACCAAATGTTGAATCTCAGTAGATTGCTGGAAAAAGTGAGTCTATGAATATTAAAGCAAAATATGGTCATTAAATGAGAAAATTATTGATCTAGGGTTCTGTTTATGTATCCTGTAATATAAGAATAATGAAAGCAATTGATGTTTAATGTAGAATGGGATTGAATCTACAGGTATGCATTAAGTGGATTAGAGGGAAAGAATAAAGTAAGCATAATAGCCCAGATGACAAAAACAAAGCTTGTATTGGCATGTATACAAACAATAACCATGAATGAATAAGTGAAAGAAACTAAAAGTATTGATTAAGTATCTACTATGTGATCAATAATGTGTTAGATGCTATGGCAACCTTATTCTCCATAAGGTGAGATGATAAACATTCAAAATAATATAAAGTACAATAGTAGTTGTGTAGTGTGTGGTACAGACCAAAATAGAAATATTCAGAAAGAAAGAATCCAGTACTTTATAGAATATTAGAGAAGGATTTAATGGATATTTGGAAAAAATGGCCATAGGAGGGTCCTTATACTTGAAGAATTTGAAATAAGTCAGGCTTGAAAAAAGGGATGGAGGGAAGGAACCATATAAGCCAAAGACTGAAAGTACATGCAAGGCCATTTGAAACAGTTTAAGTCAATTAGAAATTAGATTTGGGACATGTGGGTGGCTCAATTGGTTAAACATCTGCCCTTGACACAGGTCATGATCTCGGGGTCCTGGGATTGAGCCCCAGTTGGGCTCTCCATTCATGGGACTTCTGCTTCTCCCTCTGTGCTCACTCTGTCTCTGTCTCTGTCTGTGTTTCTGTCTGTCTCTCTCTCTCTCTCAAATAAGTAAAATCTTAAAAAAAAAAAAGGAAATTAGATTTTGAGTTGTGTACAATTAAACAGGAAGTTGAATGAGGGACCATGGGGCATCACATGGTGGGATGAAGGATCTGGATTTGATTTATAACAGAAAAGAAAGAAGTAAATTCGATATATAGAAAAAATGAAACAGAACAAAGATTAGTCTGAAAGGCAGACTCAAGTTAGGGAGAAGATTTAGACAGATATTAAGATGAGGTAGATTAAAACAAAACAATACAAAACCACCTTAGAAATAAAATTCAAGTTGGTGTTTGTTATTATAGCAATATATAGATTAAGGTAATAAAGACCTGCCCTTGGTACATTTCAAAATGTACATACTAGTATTCCAGCAAAAGTGGACCTAAAAAGATATAAAACAACTTCTGATATAAATACACTAAGAAAAATAAGAAATTATGAATGTATCTTAAGACACACATTAAATGGGTCAGTAAGATGAGATGACTAAGCAAAGACTCAATAGTTATACATCCTATAATTTAGAATACTTTGTATTACCTTTCTTGTGTATATCATTATGAACTCATAGATTTGATATTTTCACAATTAATTGACATCTTTATTCATCTTTGGATGCTGAAATTGTCAACACTTTGTTCAATGGGAGCCCCTTTATATGTAATTTTGATGTGATTCCATTAACGTTGGAAATATATTTTGCTTTCTGGCACCAGAACATGTTACAGGTTCACCTTCTTCTTTTTAGTGAACAATAGTAGAGCCTTAAGATGACATTGTCCCTAGGCGATTTCAGTAGATGGAAGAGTCGTAAGAATTGTATTCTTTTATTTATTTTTTATTTAATTTATCTTTGAGAGAGAGAATGTGTGAGTGCAAGTGAGGGAGGGGCAGAAGAAGAGGGGGGGAAGAGAACCCCAAGCAGACTCCACACCCAGCGTGAAGCCTGACATGGGGCTTGATCTCATGACCCTGAGATCATGGCCTGGCCAAAACCAAGAGTTGAATGCCTCATCCATTGAGCTACCCAGGTGCCCTGAGAATTGTATTCTTTTAAAGACATGAGTTCATATAAGTAATTTCAATTCAGTTTCAATATGATAATGTTCCTTTTAAAATGTTTTGATTCTGTAAGTGAGCTTCATTTTTTAATTAAAAATATTCCTGAAAAGTTTCAAAATAATAATTTGAGAAAATAATCTATTTAATGGAGTTTGTAATTTTCTCTGAGGTTCTTTTTGTCCTTAGGAATTAGCATTTAAATTACTTTTTTCTACTGACAGTCAACAATATCTAATCATGGCTAGTTTTGTTCAGTTTGTCTGTTCTTTATCAGTTTCAGTTAGTTGACCTTCTGGAAGAGTCCAGCCCTAAACACTTATAACACTCTTCATATACTTGTTTTTTTTATTATTTTTTCTTTTGTTTTGGCATTTTGTAAGTTTATTAAACTATTAGAGGAGGGAGGTGAGTCTCTCTGTGAGTCATCTTTGAGACAACTGGAAGAAAAAAAAGTTCTAAGCCAGATTTTCATTTTGTTGCTAGAATTCATCTACAATTTTTAAAAATACAGTTGTTTTACAATATTCATGTATAAGAGTTCTGACCAAAAAAGACACTTGACCTCAAATTCTGTAATTCCTACTAATACTAGGTTTTACAAGTTTTTGCATATTCAAATTTTTTCTTCACTAGATTCTGTCTACATTAAAGCTTTTATTTATTTCTTTTAAAAGATTTTATTTATTTATTCATGAGAGATATACACAGAGAGACAGAGACACAGACAGAGGGAGAAGCAGGCTCTCCATGGGGTGCCTGATGTGGGACTCGATCCCAGGACCCCGGGATCACACCCTGAGTCAAAGGCAGATGCTCAACCACTGAACCACCCAGGTGCCCCTATATTAAAGATTTTCAATCAATTATATTGGAACCACCAGCTTTTCCTTATATTATAATGTAAAACATCCCTTTACTATCACATTTATTGTATTATGCTATTTATTATTATACTATATATATTATTCCAATATTTGCTATGTATCACCCCAAATGATTTTCTCAGGTGATATTATTTAAACCCAATAACAAAGTCTTTAAATTTCCTATAGAGAAATTAAGATGACTCTTCTGAAATTTTCCATGACTAGCAATAATAGAACCTATAAATCTATGCTGTGGTGGTTTTGTCAAAAATCTCCTTTTTTATAACCTGACAAAATCCAACATTATTTCCATACCTCTTTCTTTAAAAAACATTCTTACTTTAACTACCAGAATCCCTAGTGTAAAATCCCAAATCTCAGAGGACACTGGACAAATATACAATATCAATTTCTGTGATAAAATCGTATATCCACAAATGTATTCGTAATGTTAGGAAAATTCAACAAAGTATGTACATAAATACCATAAAAATTAATTATTATTTTCTGATTTCTATATAGAGTCTGCTTACAGATTGACATTTTTAAACTATTATCAGTTTCAAAATTTTCAGTCAGTTAAACTCTAAAACATTTTAAGGACAACCCTATTACATTAATGTAAGAATTTATATACTTTGTTTTAGTCAAGAAATAGAAATTCTTAAAAGACAGTAACGTATGTTTTGTCCCAAATTCCCAGTTTTGTATTATTAATGATTGTACTCATTTCCACAAAGAAACACAAAATGTTCTTCTAAAACAAGTGAGACAAAACATTAAGCTTTTTGGTTTTGTCATACAATATGTACCTTTAAATTACATTTTCAAATTTAAGCAGAATTTATTATTTACCTTCAAAATTAGAAAATGTGCTATTGAAAAACAAGAGATGCATAAATAACTTTTTGACCAAAAGATGGAAGTTGGAGATTGATCCCTTTCTAAAATCTGGGCTTTTTGCTATTAGAAGATGTAAAACTGGCTCTTGAAAAAAAAATGAAGACCTTTTAGCCTTAGTTAATCCTTTTATCACTTTCTTGGATTGCAGCCTGCTCTTATCACCCCATTAGTTAAATTTCTTTCTGAATATAAAACTCTGCTTTTATAAAAGGAGAGCACTTTTAGTTAACTTTAATTCCTATCATTTTTAGCTTCATAAAAATGATTCACAGCCATTCTGTCTTTTTAGCTAGAAACACATACATTTAAGCAAAGAACATAAACACAAGTTTCATATTTCTACCAACAGAATGTCTTGTTTTCCATTTGTTAAAAACTGTTTGTGGAAGCAGCTGTGCTGATATCTTCAGTTTGGCATTCCATATCTAGTCTGTCCTTCTCCACCTTGTCTCGCCTCAGGACTCTGACTTCTGTGAGCTCCATCGACAGGGATCCTCTCACTTCCTATTGGCCAATGGAAACTCCAGCAGATGGTCCGGAAAGGAAGGAGCGGGAGATGAGGGCGTTCATCTCCCCCATCCTATCAAAGTCACCTCAGGCTAGAAGCATCCCTCAAGACCTTCTCTCTGTGACATTCTTCTTCTTGTTCTGGTAACTGCTGAACAGTGCTCCCCCACTGCTGGCTCAGGGTCCCCATTCATCCCTCTGCTCACTGATCATAACTTTGTAAATATCTTTATTTTGCTAGTTTGATTGCAGCACCACTACTGTTAAGTCTGACTATTCCAAGAGTCTTTTTAAAGATTCCTTCTTGAAACATGAGCTCTCTGAATATGTTTTTTCTTTAAAATAATAAACTTATATTTGTATGAATCACAAGTCTTCTAAGTTCTTTTTGGAGGCAATAAATTCCTAAAATGTAAGATAAACGAGCACTTCAGATATTAAAACATAGCTGCTTACGGTTATACATCTTTTAGTTTGGTTTCTAGCCAATGCTTCTTGATTGGCATACATTATTTCAGATACAAAGTTTCCCTAACCTTTCATTTTAATAATCTGGGCTTTTTTTTAAAGGAAAGTTTCTCCATTTCTGCTGTTTCCAAGTTCTCAGATACAATGATCAATATCTTAAGGATTTAATTTAAATGTAAATAGCTTTAGGAGGAGGACTATCCAGTTTTTAAATTTTTATTTATTTATTTATTTGAGAGAGAGCACACGCATATGTTGGGGGGAGGAGCAGAAGAGGGGAGAATAATATTATGCAGACTGCACAACTGAGCATGGAGCTCAATCCCACCACCCTGAGTGGAAACCAAGAGTTGGACACTTAACCGACTGTACCACCCAGGTGTCCTGTACTGTCCAGTTTTTTAAAACGAGCTAGGGTGGCCTTCTTCGGATTACAGGGCTTCTTTTATTTGGTGAGTTTTGCTGAATTTAAGGTCCAGCCCTCCCACCCTCACTCCCTCTCCCCCAATATCTCCTACCAGTTAGAGAACTTTTATTATAATGCCTCCATGGCTTAATCTTTTTTTTTTTTTTTTTAAGATTTTATTTATCTATCCATGAGAGACACACAGAGAGAGGCAAAGACATAGGCAGAGGGAGAAGCAGGCTCCCTACTGGGAACCCAATACGGGACTCAATCCCAGGACCCCAGGATCAAGACCTGAGCCAAAAGCAGATGCTCAAACACTGAGCCACACAGGTGCCCCAGGGCTTAATCTTATACTGAGAAAATAATGTTGGAAGAATTCCTGTCACCCAGGAAGTTATTTTAGGTGATCTTAGGGCAGAGAATGAGTTAGAAATCAGTAGGTCTTGCCAGTGTTGGGGGAAGAAAGTACAAGTTAACCTTGCTTTATGTCTAGCAGCAACCTATGGGATCCCACGAGCTTGGTGTTTTCCCTTTTAATTTTTCAAAATTAGTAACATTATTATTATTTATATTAGTGTCAATTTCTTACAGTTGGCACTAAAAGGATAGGGCTTGCGCTTCTAAATTGGGAAGGACTGATCTTTTGCTTTTGTTAGTATTTTTTTTTTTTTTTAGCAGACTTATTTTGTGAGTCTCACTTTCAACTGAAACCATGGGACAATAAGAGAAGACCTAACACTACGTATCAGAGAATGTCTTCCATTTTACAAGATTTCTAATATATTCAGCTTGACTCACACATTATAAGTCTTAAAAAAACGGTGTTATTTTTCTCATCTCTTGTTTAGAATTAAAATACAAAGTTACTTAGTCAAGGTTTGCACTGAGGCTACAGAATCTATTATGCTCCACTCTCTCCCCCAGATATTTCAGGATATTATACTAAAAAAAAAAAAAAAAAAACAAAACCACCATCATGGATGACTGAAATTTCTGGTCATTTCTGGCATTTTGATTCTAGATTTTATAGACTATGGACCATGATGGTCTAATCTGATCTGAGTAGACTTGGTTACTTTCTTGACTGTTGGACTGGGCACCATCCAGAGCTCATCATAACAGTCCAGGGAACTGCAGATATTTTTATGAGGCCATAGAGCAAATATTTGAGATTTGGGAAGAGGTAGCCGATGAGGAGGGAGTAGAAGGCTAGCTGAGGACAAAGCACAAGCTGACACCCTGCAACACAGCCACCTCCCCCAACTCCTGGGTGGGATATTTGTGACATACCTCCAGGAAACTTCCTACTAAATGACAAGGCTTTGTTATAGGGAAAAACAGTCTTATCTTGATAATAGCAAGGCCTCCAGTATCCTGAGGGTTTTCTTTAGTATATGAAAGTTCTTTTGGATGCCTCCCTTTTTCCTTACCTCCCAACCCCTTAGTATATAATCAATTGCTCCTCATAAATCCAGTGTAGCTTTCTCTGCCTCCTTAGGAGGCGCCCTCCCTTCACCCTGCTTTAAAAATCACCTTTTTGCCCCAAAGACATCTCAAGAATTCTTTCTTGGCGAACTGCTCAGAGCTACACAAAACCTCACCTGTATTCCAAAACTACAACACAGAGAAACAGACGTACTGGCACAGAGGCTCAGTCTTTAAGCTTTACCAAAAATTAAGCTTCCTGAATATAAAACAGCTTCAAGGATGGAGGATTTCTTTGTTATTTGAGCTCAATCACACTGAAGGACTATCAGATGGGGATTGTGAAGGGGAGGGTGTGGAGATTCTATGGTCATTAGAAGTTCAAATGCTACATTATTGATACTGGGTACATACATTTGCAAAGTGTTAAGATGTTTAACAATCTTTAATTGTATGGAGACTACGACTTTCTAGGTTTAACAGCACCTGTTGAGTCAAGAGAGGTATCTTTGGAGAGCAGGTACTTGGGGTGTCTCTTGTTGGATAATGTGTTGCTGTAAACTGGGTCTGGGAAGAAGCTTACACATCTGGTCATGACTTTGTCAGAGATAATTACTGATACTGAGGCTCTCTCCGCCTTTAATTCTATTTTCAAGTCTACTTCCTGGGAAGACAAATTTATTTTTGAGGATGATTTCCATGTAGTTTTTGTTAAAGGTGATATTAACAATAGAGACTTGTTTTCGTTATATACATATATATATAGCATATATATATATATATATCTTTTAAAAAATAAAGAAATATATTTATTTCAGAGAGATCCAAATAAATAAATCTTTAATATATAGATACATATATATTTCTTTTTCTTTTTAAGATTTATTTCAGAAACCCAGGGTTCTGGGATTGAGCCCCACGTTGAGCTCTGTGCTCAATGAGGAGTCTTGCTTGAGATTCTGTCTCCAGCTGTCCCTCACCCTGCCTGCCCCTGAGATCATGACCTGAGCCAAAATCAGTAGTTGGCCGCTTAACCAAATGAGCCACCCGGGTACTCCTATTGAATTATATCCTTAAGAGTATTTTTTTAGAAGAGACTGTAGATATCAGAGCAGCTTTCTTTCATCATGTTCCAATGGTATTAAAAACTAAAGACCAGAAACCAACTTAAATTAATTCACCATTGTGAAGCTTATATTTTACTAGGATCAGCAGTAGTTTCTCCAGGGTTCCCCACACACCACTTTCCCATTTGGGAGGGGTGATTTCTCATTCCAATGGTTTGATTTTATTAAAATTTCTTTGAAATTTTTACTGGTATATTCACTTACTATGAATACATTATTTTGCTTGTTTTGTACATCTTATTTTCTCTATAGCTGTGGCAATTAATGTAGTACTACTTGGAGATTTTTGTTATTTTAATCAAAATCCTGGTTGTAACTGCTGAAATTATAAGTCAGTCCCCAGGAATTAGGTAGTCATCAAAATGATGCCGAGTATATAATCAAAACTAAAACTACTGAGACACCTGGGTAGCTCAGCAGTTGAGGATCTGCCTTTGGCTCAGGGCGTGATCTCGGGGTCCTGGGAAAAAGTCTCACATTGGGCTTCCTGCATGGAGCCTGCTTCTCCCTCTGCCTGTCTCTGCCTCTTTTTCTTTCTCTCTGTGTCTCTCATGAATAAACAGAGAAAAAATATTTTTAAAAATAAAAATAAAAAAATAAAAGTAAACCAAAACTATAAATTATATATGTGAAACTTCTGAAGACCCCTGATAATTTTTGTTCTCAGACCATGTTCTTGATAAATCCTTGAACAGATTATTATTACTGCCTCTTATGTCATAAAATCTGCTCTTGTTCCTCTGAAATTCATTCTCTGTACTAAAATCTACCCTCCTTATCTGACTAATTTCTTACCATTCACAACTTTGACTTTTATGTTTTAAGTAAATGATGATTTCCCAAAAATGCTTCAATCACTGTAGATGAACCTCTGTGCAGAACACTTTTCTCACATTTATCAACCAGGTTCATAAATACTTATAATTCTTACTTATCCTTCAAATATCAGATTAGGTATTATTTTCTCCCTCAAGTTTTCCCTGATTAGGCCACACTTGTTTTCTCTTCCATACTTTTTTTCATACAGTTTTTCCCCATATTTTTAACACTATTCTTTTAGAGCAGTTTTAGGTTCACAGCAAAATTAAGGCAAAAGTACAAAGATTTCCCATAGACCCCTTGCCCTCACACATGCACAGCCCTCCTTATTATCATCATGTACCCACCAGAGAGGCACATTTGTTACAATTGTTGTACCAGTATTAATACATTATGATCACTCCCAAGTCAATAATTTACATTAGGATTCACTTGGTACCACATATCCTATGGGTTTTGACAAATGCATAATGACATCTATCCATTATTATGGTATCTTATAGAATATTTTAACTGCCCTAAAAAAATTCTCTATTCTCTGCCTATTTATCACTCTCTCAAATCCTAAAAACCACTGACTTATTCAGCCTCCATAGTTTTGCCCTTTCCAGAATGCCACATATGTAGGAGCATACAGTATGTAGCCTTTTCAGTTTGGCTTCCTTCACTTAGTAATGCGCATTTAAGGTTCCTCCATGTTTTCTCATGGCTTAATAGCTCATTTCTTCTTAATGCTAAGCAATATATTCCATTGTCTGGATCTATCACAGTTTATTCATTCATTTACCTATGGAAAGACATCTTGGTTGCTCCCAAATTTTGGCAAATATAAATGAAGATCTGTGTGCAGGTTTTTGTGTGGACATATGTTTTCAACTCTTTGGGTAAATACCACAAAGTACAATTGCTGGATCACATAGTAAAATTATATTGTTTTGTAAGAAATTGCCAAACTATCTTCCAAAGTGGCTATAGCACTTTGCATTTCCACCAGCAATCAATGACAGTCCTTGGTGCTTCACATCCTTGTCAGCATTTGATGGTGTCTGTGTTCTGGGTTTTGGCCATTCTAGTAGGTTTGTAGTGGCATCTCCCTGCTCTTTTGATTTGCATTTCCCTGATGACAAATGATGAGGTTGGAAACATCTTTTCATATGCATATTTGCCATCCGTATATTTAATCAGGTTGCTTATTCTCTTATTGTTCAGTTTTAAGACTTTTTTTTTTTTTTTTTTGGTATGTTTTGGAAATAGACTTTTTCAGAAGTGTCCTTTGCAAATATTTTCTCCCAGGCTGTAGCTTGTTTTCTCATTCTATTGACATTGTCTTTCACAGACCAGCTTTTAATTTTAATGAAGTCCAGCTTATCAGTTATTTCTTTTGTGAATTGTGCCCTTGGTGTTATATCCAAAAAGTCATCATCATATCCTAGGTCACCTAGGTTTTTTCTTATGTTGTTTTCTAAAGCCTTAAAGTTTCTTGTTTCACATTTAAATGTATGAACTGTTTTGAGTTAATTTTTGTGAAGAGTGTAAGGTTTATGTCTAGAATCATTTTTTTCATGTAGATGTTCAATTGTCCCACCACTATTTGTGAATTCTATCTTTTCTCCATTTGATTGCCTTTGCTTCTTTGTCAAAATTCAGTTGGCTGTTTCTATGTAGGTCTATTTCTGGGTTCTCTATTCTGTTTCATTGACCTATTTGTTTTATTTACTATAACTTCACAGTGTTGAAGTCAGAGAGTATCAATTCTCCAACTTTGTTCTTCTCCTTCAATATTGTTTTGGCTATTCTGGATTTTTTCCTTTCCTTATAAATTTTAGAATCAGTTTGTTGATATCTATAAAATAGCTTGCTGGGATTTTTATTGTAATTGCACTGACTATAGATCAAACCAGGAAGAGCTAACATTTTGATAACATTGAGTCTTCCCATGCATAATGTGGAATATTTCTCCATTTATTTAGTTCTCTTTTGATTTCATTCCTTAGAGCCTTATAATTTTCCTCAAATAGATCTTGTATTTTTTAGATGTATAGCTAAGCATTTCATTTTGGGGGGTGCTAGTATAAATGGTCTTATGTTTTTATTTTATTTTTTTTATTTATTTATTTTTTTAAATAAATTTTTTTTAAATTTTTATTTATTTATGATAGTCACAGAGAGATAGAGACAGAGGCAGAGACACAGGCAGAGGAAGAAGCAGGCTCCAATGCACCGGGAGCCCAACGTGGCATTCGATCCCGGGTCTCCAGGATCGGGCCCTGGGCCAAAGGCAGGTGCCAAACCGCTGCGCCACCCAGGGATCCCTGGTCTTATGTTTTTAATTTCAAATTTCATTTGTTCATTGCTTATTAAAAAAAAGTGCCTTTTATACATCAACACTGTATCCTATAACCTTGCTGTAATCACTTATTTTTTCTAGGGTATATTTTTGTCAATTCTTTCAGATTTTCTACATGTCATTTGTGAACAAAGACAATTTTATATCTTCCTTCCCAATCTGTACTTTATTTCCTTTTCTTGCCTTATTGCATTAGCTAGAACTCCTAGTATGAGGTTGAGAAGGAGTGGTGAGGGATCCCTGGGTGGCAGCGGTTTGGCGCCTGCCTTTGGCCCAGGGCGCGATCCTGGAGACCCGGGATCGAGTCCCACGTCGGGCTCCCGGTGCATGGAGCCTGTTTCGCCCTCTGCCTGTGTCTCTGCCTCTCTCTCTCTCTGTGACTATCATAAATAAAATTAAAAAAAAAAGAGGAGTGGTGAGTGGGAACATACTTGTCTTTTACCTGATATTCCTGGGAAAGCATTGAGGTTTTTCACCATTAAGTTATCTGCAGTTGTTGTTTGAAGAAGTCTATATAGGTATCAGTTGTATCCAGTTTGATTGATTGATGCTATTTGAGTTTATCTGTGTTTATACAGATTTTCTGCCTGCTGGAATTTTTCATGTCTAATAGAGGGATGTTGAAGTCTTCAGCTGTGATGATGGATAGGTTTATTCCCTTTGTATTTCTCGTTTTTACCTCATGTAGTTTGATGCTGTTGCTAGGTACATACATTAAGGGTTGTTATGTCTTCTTAGAGAATTGAGTCCTCTATCATTATATAATGTCTTTCTCATCCCTGATAACTTTTGTTGCTTTGAAATTTGCTCTATCTGAATCTAACAGAGCTAATTGTGCTCTCTTTTGACTAGTGTTAGCACGGTATAGGTTCCTCCATCTTTACTTTTAATTTATATGGATCTTTATATTTAAAGTGGGTTTCTTGTAGACAACATATAGTAGGGCTGTGTTTTTTTATCCACTCTGACGATTTCTGTCTTTAATTAGTAAATGTAGACCACTGACATTCAAAGTGATTATTGATATAATTGTATTAATATCAGCCATAATTTTTACTGTTTTCTATTTGCTGCCTTTGTTTTTGTTCCTATTTTTTTTCTTCCACTCTTTTACTGCTTTTGTGGTTTAATAGAACATTTTATACCATTTTTCTCCTTTTTTAACAAAGCAGTTATACTTCTTTTTTTTTTTTTGCCATTTTTAATGGTTGCCATAGAGTTTGTAATATATATTTACAACTAATCTAAGTTTATTTTCAAATAACACTGTACTGCTTCATGGATACTGTAAATACCTTTTAATAACAAAATAATTTTAATTCCTCCTTATCACCCCTTATATCACCAGCCATTCATTTTATTTACATATAAACTTCATAAGCATATATATGTACATAAATTTAGACATAGACATGAGCATACATAATCAAATATATTGTTGGTATTTTATTTTGAACAAATTATTATGTTAGATCAATTAATAATAAAATTAGAAGTTTTAAGTTTACTTTCACTTATTCCTTGTTTTATGTTCTTGCTTTCCCTATTATATCTGAGTTTCTGATCTATATCATTTTCTGTCTCTCTGAAGAATTTCTTTTAGCATTTCTTACAAGGATAGCAGCATATTTCCTCAATTTTTGTTTGGCTGACAAAGTCTTTATTTCTCTTTCACTTTTGATGGATAACTTCACAAGGTACAGAATTACAGGTTTGTGTTTTTTTCTCTAAACATTTTAAATTTCACTCCACTCTCTTCTTGCTTGCATGGCTTTTAAAAAGAAGTCAGATCTAATTCTTATCTTTATAGTTAAAGACTTTTTTCTGCTCTGGCTTCAGGATCCTTGATTTTCTGTAGTTTGAGATGTTATGACTATCATTTTTTTTTTTTTCCTTTTCATTTACCTTGCTTCATGTTCTCTCACCTTCCTGGATCTATGATTTGGTGTCTGATATTAAATTGGGGAAATTCTTAGTTATTATTTTTTCTAACATTTCTTCTGTTTGTTTCACTCTTTCTTCCCCTGGTTCTCATTTCTTGTATTCTATACCTTTCATAGTGTTCCACAGTTCTTCGATATTCTGTTCTATTTTTTGGCTTTGGTACTTTGGATTTTCAGTTTTCAAAAATTTGGTTGATATACCCTTGAACTCTGAGATTTTTCCCTCAGGTAATTGTCCTTCAAAGACATTCTTACTTCTTACAGTGTGTTTTATCTCTAGCATTTCTTTTTGGTTCATTTCTTAGGATGCCCATCTGCTTATATTGTCCACCTGCTCATACATGCTATTTACTTTATCCATTAGTGCCCTAAGCATATTAATTTTAGTTGTTTTAGGTTTCTGGTCTGATAAGTCCGATATCCCTGCCATGTCTAGTTTTAATGCTTCCTCTGTCTCTTCAAATTATGCTTTTTTGCCTTTTGGTATGCCTTGTAATTTTTTCTTGATAGCCAGTCTCAATGTCCTGGGTAAAAGGAACTGCTGTAACTACGCTTTTAGTGATGTGATGGTGAGGGGTGTGTGTGTGGGTGGAGGGTGGACATCTTCTATGCTCCTAAGATTAGCTCTTAATCTTTCTGTGAGTCTATGATTCTGGGCTGTGAAGTTCACAGTGTTGTTGTTTTTCCCTCCTCCTTGAGTGGGAGAGGTAGAATGGGCTGGAGTTGAGTATTTCCCCACCTCTAGTTTGGAAGACTAGAGCCAGCTGGATTTGGGTATTTCCACTCCCTCAGGTCATTTAGGCCCTAGTATCCTAGCAAGGTAGGCTCAGGTTAACTAGTTTCTCTTGTGGGAAGTCCTGGTTAAGAAAAACAGAGTGCCATTTGCTTCAACGTGGATAGAACTGGAGGGTATTATGCTGAGTGAAATAAGTCTATAGAAGAAGGACAAACATTATATTGTCTCATTCATTTGGGGAATATAAATAATAGTGAAAGGGAATAGAAGGGATGGGAGAAGAAATGGGTAGGAAATATCAGAAAGGGAGACAGAACATGAAGACTCCTAACTCTGGGAAATGAACTAGGGGTGATGGAAGGGGAGGGGGGCAGGGGGTGAGGGTGAATGGGTGACAGTCACTGAGGGGGGCGCTTGACGGGATGAGCACCAGGTGTTATTCTGTATGTTGGCAAATTGAACACCAATAAAAAATAAATTTATTATTAAAAAAAAAGAAAAACAGAGTGCTCTTGAGTATTTCAAATTGTTCCTTTGTCCCTCTCCTAACAATTAGAGGAAGGGGATTCTTCTCAGATATTTAGTGTGAACCTGGTCTAGCTCCTGGAGGTAAATCTCACAAAATTGTGGGAGTCTCCTATGAACTGGGTTCCCGTGGAGTTTTTAACTAATAGAGTTGTTCACACTGAACCTCGAGCAATTCATCAATTACAGTTCTGGCTGTCCTACCCTCCTGCCTGTTCCTGTGCTGGTTTCAACTTGTTAGGCTCTGCTTGGCTAAGTTGTTATATTTTAATACTTGCCTCTTGGACTCTCCAATCTTGGAAGCAACAGTTTGCTTGGTATCCATATCCATCTTGTAGATCCTAGAAAAGTTGTTGATTTTCAGTCTGTTTAGCTTTTTCCATTAGGATGAAGTGGTGGCTTCCAAGCTGCTTATGTGCAGAACTGAAACCTGCAAGTTCTCCATTTATTAAATTTTAAAGTATCTTTGTTGCTTTGGTTCAATAGGTAGCCAAATTGTTTCTCAACATCTCATGATCCTATCTTAAACAAGTGTGCAAGTATCTTTACATCATTCCATATTCCCTCTGCCCCAAAATGTATTTCCACAGGGGATATCTTTTCCAACTGAAACTATCTTGAAGGGTCCTTGGAAAATCACTAAGGATTTACTCTTTCAACCTGTAAAGAGAGAAGTGTTATAAATAATGAAGTTTATCTGACACAGTACTGTTCATAATTGGCATGGAAAAATGACATGTCAAAAGATATGGTAACATAACACTTTTTAGGTTAAATTCATGCAGATAGAATATTATATATAAATAGTTCAGAAATTGTAGGCTGTAGAAAGATCTGAAAAATCGTCACTGCTTTTGTTGTCTATAATATATCTCTCTTTGTCAGAAGGCTGGTGTTGCTTTGCTTAAAATTAGATAATGGTACAGTGCCATCAGTTATAAATTCAGTTATTTTTAAAATGTTCCATTGGTTACAACTTTTCTTCTTTAATTTAAATCTAACATCTAGGCCAGCACTTCTTGGTTGGGGATAAACATCACCTATCTATAAAGTTTTATTAAATATACAGGTATTTCTTCATCTTTGATAATAGAAGCTAAATTTTGTTCATGTATTTGGTGGAAATATACAACTTCAGATCATTAATTATGATTGAGAAAACTAGTTGTGGTAACATAATTACCTTTTGATCATAAATTATTTAAGATGAGCATGGACTCAATTCTGGCTGATAAAATATAAGAAGTCTGCTATTTGGCTGTTGGTAAAGATTTTCCCTGTGATAAAAATAAGCCCATGAGGAAAATTTGCCTTCCTGCCTGCCTTTGTATGAACTCCAAGAGGCAATAATAGCTGAGTTGTTTTGATTCCTGCGGGAAGAAATTTTGGGACAAAAGTCAGATCCTAGAGTTTGAGGAAAAATGGGAAGCACCTCTGTACAGCACGAACTTTTAGAGTCTCCTGAAACCACTTTGTCAGTGAAAATTTTAGTTGATATTTTTAAAATAGTTTTAACCAGTTTCAATCAATTATCTTCTTATCATGGTCAAAAGCCCCCATGCATACAGACCTTGGTATGCAGTAAAGCCATAGAGATATCCTTTAGATTCACTATTGGAATATGCTATTATTAATGGCTCACCCAAACTTGCAACATTTATAGAGTGTAATCCCCTCATGTTTATTCCAGAACATCATATTTTGACTGATAGACATCTTGGAGACTGGCTTCTGCCTTGCACTCATCATTTGGAAGAAAAGACTTTACCTACACCAACTTCAGAAAAGACTGAATGTGAAACAGGGACATATTGACTAATAAATAAAAGTGTTATTTGACTTCTTTTACTGACTGTCAATCGGAACAGAGAAAACCTGGTTTCCGGAGCCTTTTTAATTCTCCAGAACTTCCAGCTTAGCCCAGGAGGAGTGAATAGATAGGGTACACTGTGTCACTTGAGGGGCCACCTATCATTTCCTGAAATTTCACCTTTGGTAATTCATCACTTGGTATCTTGAAGGCTTTTCTGTTTTCAGGCTCATCTTACAAATGCTTAGCTCTGAAGGAAGTGGTAATTTAAAACAGTTAGAGAAAAATCACTAACAGCTCTGTAAAACCAAGATAGTTTACTGTGAAAGTAGAGAGAAAACTTTGACAGAGGAAAAGTTACCTTTCTTAACCAAATTCACATATGTGCTTGGGCTCTGAGCCCTTTGCTTGAACAGGGGATATTTAATTAAATTACAAAATTATATTATTATGGCATTTTAATTCTGGAAGGGACCTTAAATTTGAGCTAGTCCAACTCTATTTTAAAAATGAGGAAGAAGTTTCATAAAGTCAAATATATTGCAATCCAATTTATAGGAAAGAATCTTCCTGTGTTTATTGCTGCTCAAGCATAGCCAAAAATGCTCCTTAGAAAGTAAATTTGTGAATCTAAGTAGTGACCGAAATTGCTTTTCACAGAATAGCAACTGGGGACCAGGGTAAAACTGAAAATCTTTCAGTAAAATGGCATTTCACTTATTAGGATAGCAGTTTTTGACAGTACAGAGAGACTGGATTTGGTTGGTTCATAGGACAGAATATTAGTTGTATGATATGCCTGCTTTAGGATTTAATTATTCAATCAACTTTCTTAAAAAGGAATAATGCATCATTTTCACTTTGGGAATTGAACTTGAGATGAAAGAGAGAAAGAAAAAAAACTTTAGCTCTTGTAATTTTGCAGTATTTTATCCTACTTATTTATTTTATGCTTAAACTCCTGGTTTTTGGTATACTAAGAAAAGTAAGGCAGCACTAGCAGAGCTTCAAAGGGCCGTCAAAGGGCATACTTTCAACTGTGGGGAGTCAGTATGACAACAAAGAAGTAGAGCATTGGACTCAGCTATGATTCCCTGATTGACATAAAATTTTACAAAATAAGCTTGGAGCTCCTATCCAACAAGTGGAACCCACTAATCTATTAGAAATTGTTATGCCTGCAACTAAGTGCTTCATGATAGCATTTAGCAATCAGCAAAGAGTGCACTCATGATGGTAGACAGTCACATCACATCTACACAGATCTAGCAAAGCTGCAGAACCTTTCAAAATGTTAGAAACTATCAAAATAGTTAGAAAATACAGGATGATAAAAATTAATCTAGCCTATTGATGGTTTCAAACATTAAACCCCTCTCATAAATACAACACCCTTGCAAATTTTAATAGGGTTAAGCTAACAAACATGCACGTGAG
Source organism: Vulpes vulpes (assembly GCF_048418805.1). Taxonomy (NCBI): domain Eukaryota; kingdom Metazoa; phylum Chordata; class Mammalia; order Carnivora; family Canidae; genus Vulpes; species Vulpes vulpes. Next base: position 50,249,643 of record NC_132784.1, on the reverse strand, counting down.
AAAGTACAATCCACCAGATTTATCTTAAGGTAACTTCCCTTGTCTGCCATGTCCATGCACATGGCCCTTTCCATCTTGCCACCATGATGCACCCAACACAGTACACTCCTGACTAAGGCAAAAGCCAATGACTTCTGGTCTCTGTACAAGGATAGCTTGGGCCAATGTAATAGTCTCTGGGGAATCAGAATTTGGAAAACTGAAAAGTTGACTATTTGTTGGTGGTCAGTTGAACTCATAAAAACATGCAAACTTATGTGACAAGGGCATGATTGGTATGAAAAAGTAATGGGGTCAATAAGCAGAAAAAAACAGTACCATCATGAAGGAGAGAGGGTTTTCAGCATTCAAAAGTGTAGAGTTCCTACCGGATTTCCAAATATAGGTAGCTAAAGTCTGCCAATCCTGGGATCTGTGTTCTCAAATTTCTTGACTCACCTCTTCCCTTAAATCCTTGCCCTTTCCCTCCTATGCTAAGGTGATTGAGTGAATATGCTTTAAAACTGAACCCCTGGGCAGTTCAAATACAAAAGAAAACAAGATAATAAAAGAAGGAAGATAAATCACCTAAGCTCATGATTTCATTAAATAAAAGTGATGCCTTTCAGTTTTACTAGGTAGTTTCATATACTGGCTCATGAGGGACAGGATGGCATAGTCTGGTAAGACAGTCTGGAGACAGATTACCTGGGTATGAATCCAACACTAACACACATTAGATAGATAATGTTATTACCAAATATTTAGAGCCTTTCCTTAGTCACCTTAGCTATAAAATAAACTCAATATTAACATCTACCTCTTTGGATAATACGAGATTTAATGAGATAATACTTGTAAAGCACTATTAAAGCACTCTGGTACTCATTTGTAAATGTTGACTCTTACATATGTTATTCTCTAAGTAACTGGAATGTTATTGTGCATTTTCATTAATGAATGTTCTTAAAAATGATAAAAATCTGCTAATAGTAGGTGATCCATACAGAGATACTCTACATACTAAAATAATTTTGTTTATTGGCTAATATACCATTTATATCATTAAGCATTCTTTGCTGAAGGATGTTTACCTATTTATTAATTTTCCCCCTTAATCCTTGTTGTTATAAATAAGCCACTCAACTGTTTTTCTCAACTGACACAAGGATTTTCATTCCTGAAGAACACAGGTTTTTCATATTGGGCATCCTCTCTTTTCAAAAAGCCTTCCCTGGTATTTTTCAAGCTTGACAAAATATTCTATTCTCCTCCCATATTTTCCTAGGCAAATTTCATCATGCCACTTTTAACATCATACTGAAATGATCTGTTTGGCAGGTTGTGAGTAGACTGAAAGACTCTCCAGGGAAAGCTGATCTCATTTGTAGCCTCAACAGCTTTCACAGTGTCTAACATATAAGGGACTCTTTAATCTATGCTTGCCAAATTGAACTTGACCTTTGTTATATTCCCCAAAATTGCAAAGGGCATTAAAAGAACTTGCAAGATCAAGGTCTGCACATACTAAGACATATTCATTACCACAGAGAATCTTTCTAAAGAAATCAATGAAGAGGCCCAGAAAAAGAATAGAGCCAGGCACAGAATAACTAAGTTTTGATTTTAGCATAAAATTACATTCCTTCTATAATGAGGGGTGGGACAAATTTCCTCTAAAATTGCTTCAGGAATATTTAGCCCTCCATTACAAATTATCCTAGCAAGAGCTTCTATCTTTTCAGCAATGCTGGTTTCTGTACTTGAGATTATGTGTCTTTTCCTCAGTGTTAATTATGACATAAAATAACTCCCTTGCACAACCACATCATAAAATGTCTGGTCTTCTTGTTCAAGCAATCATTTATGCTAATCATAGTCATCAGGATTGAAATTGATGAGAAAAAATATACACAAAGATAACATCTGAACATTTTAATAGTATGTGTTAAACATTAGATAAAATTAATAAGAACATTAAAAGATATGTTTAATAATGTAATTAGATGGCAAGAACATTCTAATTATCTTCAAGAAAGTGCATATCTTTTCTTATAACAACTTGGAATACATGGAGAAAAAGAGAAACAGTTTAGTGAAGGTACGCTTCAAATAATCAAAAGACCATCACCAAGCTTCAAGTGACCACCATGGTTTGGATTAGATATGAAAGCAGGGATAACATTTACTGTGTAAATATTTTCAAAGAAGCAAAATAACTCAAAGGCAAAAAATCTTGCATGGTCACTCAAAACTCATTTGTCTAGATTATAAATTATAAATGTGATATAAAATCTTCTGTTACTTTTTATGATTTCTCTAAGATCTTACTTTTCCAGATTGATTAGTTTTACTTAACATGTCATAAGAATTACCTAAAATTCCTTATAAAATTGTTAAATTTTATAATCAGACCTGATACTTTAAACACTATGGTTATAATTACATTTAGTTTTTTAAAATTTTGGCTAGCTTTAGTTTATACATTTTATGCTCAATTTTCATAAAAGTTTTCAGTAATTGGTCTGTCCCAGTGTTCACAAAGAGAAAAATCACCAAAGGGGAACTACAAATTAAGAAATTTTTACATTTTTATTACTTCCTATTATACATCTTCTGAGGTCAGACTAAATTGCTTTCCATAAAATTTTGGGGTTCTAGCTAACAGAGTTACATGGGAATTGGATTTGTTAGATTCGGAATTTGCCTTGTTTTAATTTTATTTAGTGTCAGTTTATGAAATTTCCTTAAGGTAATTACATCAGACCAAGTTGTTCAATCATACACCCCAATTGGTGTTTGGTTGTTTGACCCTTCAGAGGGACTGAGGCTTTGCTGGGAGTTGTTAACCAGAGGTCCAAGGAGATCTAGACAGACCTTGGAGCCCATATTCTAGACAGGGGTTCACTTCTGGGGATTTTGTTTCAGTAGCTACTGGGGATTCTGATCTCTCCAAAGTTCCAGAGGTATTTTGAAAAATAAACCATCAAAATAGTCATCTCCTGGGTGTCACTCCTAGGAACACAGCTGTCTGGGGTCACACACAATTCCCCGGGTGAGAAGGACTTTAGTAGGCACCACCAGCACTTGGTTATGAACCCCTGCGGCTCAGGGAGAAATGGGCTAGGATTCTAAAGCTGCAAGGTGATCATAATTTAGTGCACCTCGTTAAGCTCCACTGTCATCAGAGTGTGTCCTGATTCATCCCCTTTGGCTGAGAGCGAGCGTCCGGATGATGCATTGGGGCAGTGGTAGGTGGATGAGGAGGAGGCTTTGTTCTCTTTCCTGCTATCTAGCTTCTCATCTGTCATGCGACCACTTGGGAGGCTGTGGACTAATATAACATTTATTATAGTCAGCAAAACAGGAGTGGGAATAAGATTTCCGTCCTGCTGGCCAAAGAGCTGTCTCTTTGAGAGCAACCTGTTCTTTTCTTTGCTCTTTGGTCAAATTGAAGGCCAGATGTCACAATGAGTATTTTATAACTTGCTGAGTCTGTGAGCATTCTAGAAAACCAAATGCCTTTGAAACTTTAGAAAAAAAAACTTAGAAAAAAAGCCTTTTCACATGTGAGGGTTGAACTTTTTAACATTTATTTTATATTTTTATTTTTTTATAATCATGTTGAGGGTTCAACAATAGAATCACTGATAGGAAAGTGTTTGGATTTCCCTCTGGTACTGAGACATGGCCATGCAGGAGACTTTGTAAAAGGGACATTTTTTTAAAGAGTTTATTTATTTGAGAGAGAGAGAACAAGCAGAGGAGAGGGGCAGAGAGAGGGAGAAGCAGACTACCGGCTGAGCAGGGAAACCTGGGACTCCAGTCCCAGGACCCCAGGATCATGACCTGAGCTGAAGGCAGGTGGTTAACTGACTGAGCCACCCAGGTGCCCCTTGTGAAAGGAACATTAATGACATCATAGAAATCGCTGTTCCCTGCACAGCTGCCTCCAGGCTGTACAGTCATCAGTCAGTAGTTACTGGGAATAAATTAGCCTCCAAGGATCAGAGGATATGTAGCCCCAATCTGAAGTAGCTCCTAATGCCTCCTGAAGCTGGCACATGACATAAAGTATGGACATCCTTCTGAAGTGGGCTGAATCTGGGCAGTGCATGGAGGTGGATAAGGTAAGAAACACCTCCTGTCTGCTTTTTCACCTGGAGACTGGCCTGGATTCCCCATTGGGCCAAATCCCTGTTTAATCATTCCTTATAAAAACATATCCTCTCCAAAACAAGTTGAGCTGTGTGACCTCATCCCAGACTAAAAGCCTGGAAGTACCTGTGCTAGAGAATCAATAGAGAATTTTCAGTATATTCTGAAGTAAGATAGAGCTAATAAATCAGTACTGTGAATTCCTGGAAAGGACGATCGCAACGAAATGTCAGTAGGCACAGATCCTGAAAGAAGAATATTAAAAGCAAAAAAAAAATAATAATAATAAAAGTAATAATATAAAAGAGAGAGAAAGGAGAATAAAAAGAAAGTCTAGACAGAAGCTGCAGGAAGAAGAAAGTGTGTGTGGGGGGGACACGCAGTTAGACACCCCTGAGAGGAGAACCGAAGATGGATGGGGAGAGAGAAGTGGCCAAAGAAACAGACAAAACGAAAACATGCTGCCTATTTATATCCTAGGCCAGAAGGAGCACTTTTATCATTAAGGCAAGAAAATTAAATTCTATCAGTCCACTGAGGATTAGAAATAGTTCAAGGCAGAGGCAGACGGTGGAATCACAGTGGATGGCTTAGAAGGCGCACAGCCAGATACTCTCCAGACTCCAGGGAGAGAAGGTAGTTGAGTCATATCAACTACCTGGTCTCGTGGCACAGGACAGAGCAGGAGCACAGTGAGTCCCTGGACAATCCCAGAGCTGCTGCACGTGGGGGGCAGGTGCTGTGTTAATGCTGTGATGGAGGAAGTGGCCAGCTGGCCATGTTGCTGTGTAATAAGGAAATCTGTTTTTAGATGGTACTGTCAATAAGAAGCCACCCTTCCCCCAGCCAAATTCTACCCCAGCCAGAATTTAAGTCTCCCTACATCTGCAGCCAAGAAGAGGCCAGCTAAGTAAGGATAAATAGGAAGCTACGGGTCCAGCAGGAGGAGAGAGGAGTCACCCTCAGCAATCAGGATGGAAGGAAATGAGCGGTTAGTGCAGATTACTTACAGGAAAGTGTCCTTAGCTCCCTGGGATCCCATCAAAGCAGAAACTCAAGAATAGGAGCACCAGGGGACTCGGGTGTCAGCCTGTCTCGGGGGAGAAAACTGAAGATCAGTTGGCTGATCTCCTAGGCTTGGGCCTAGGAGAAAGGAAATCTTGACTGCCGGAGAAGAAGAGAGCCCAGCTGAGGGATTCAATGTGGTGGGGAAGAACTTACATTGCTATGAGATCTCCACGGTGCAGCCCACGGGCTGGGGGGGGGGGGGGGCGCAGCTGATAGCCACCAGAAGGGCTGTATTGGTTGTTAGGATATTTACTGATTGTATGAAGCTGCTGAGCCATTCAGTGCTGTTTGCTCCACTTTCTACTCCATCCAACTCTTCCCCTCGCCCCAACTAGGACCAACTCCTAGCTGGCTGCTGTTCTGTTTGGTCATTGCCTATGTCAGTCAGCCCCGAGAAAATCCCCCCCTCCCCGGGCACCCCTGCCATTGGCTTTCCCCAAGGATGTTGGAGGGACACCTGCCTGTTGCCCTCTTACCTCCTCTAGGCAGCCCTGGAAGCCCCCAGAAAACACTGCCATGATCTACGATAAAGCTCACCGAGATACTACCCCGAGCTTTTTCCTTTTGGAACAGAACCCTTCACTGCCTGCACCCAGGCTCCTTGTAGTCCTGGAGGGACTTCCCTGGGGAGACAAGGCCTCTAGCAGGATTGATGAGGTCTGATTGAGCAAAAGGTCATCCTTACCTGTTGTTGAACCTTTTCCATATGATTCCTGCTCTGTCTGCTGTATCAGCAATTTAAATGTCTTTGTTAATTCAAGTTGTACAAAAGCGTGTGAGAGTTATGATTAAGAGTGTGAATGTGAGCTTTGGGGTCAGATTTCCTGTTTTTAAGGTAGCTATATTAATCGTAGCTGTATATCCTCCGCCTGGTTACTTTGCTCCTTGAATAATCACTTTCTTGCACTCACTTATAGGAATAAGGTTACCTGTTGGCTCAAGGCTGCTAGGAGGAGTGAGTGTGACAGCACACGGAATGAGGAACAGTCTATTGCACAAATCAAGTCATTGCCATTGTGATTGGCAGCATCACTACTGCTCTGTTATACAGACTTCCATGCCACGTGACAGGGCTCAGGTGCGATCCTGCCTGCGCCCAGGATTTTGGCTAGGATGGGATGCGCAGGCAAGGCCGGGAAGCCTTACAGCAAGTTTCAATACTGGTAGAAATCCTTTCCACATGCTCAAATGTTTTATTTCTGGGGTTCTTCAAAGAGGAGTTCTTGATCTGTGTCTTTAGCTTCTCTGTGACACAGGTTGTTGCTATTTTCCAAGCCACAAAGCTGCCTGGAATTGGTAAAATTTCCTGGGAATTAACCTGTCCATTATGTCAGGGACCAATCTTTCCCCTAAAGTATTTTTGGAAAATTCCCTCTCGGGAAAAGCTTGTCGTTACAGAAATCTTTTGGTTTTATTGTCTCGTGCTATAGATTATTCCTGATTTTTCTTACCCTCTTTAGGGCTGAACACACTGTGCCTTTGTAAAGATTAAACATGTCCTCCCTCCTCCCCTTTCTGTCCTGTTTTTGACCATCATCATCCACAGAGCCAGGACACCGTAGGACTGACCACAAGTCTAGTGTCATGCCAGACCCCATGGTTTTACTGGAATGGCAGGAAGGCCTTGTCTTGGTGGAATTGGTACCCAGGGACAGAAGGGTATTCTTAGAAATATACATCTTAAGGGATCTGCTCTCAATTCTTCATTCTTTACAGAATATTTTTGAGCTAGAAGAGTATATTAGAGGTAATATAATCTAGCTCTTTTATACACGTTAAACAAATGACTTAAGTGAGGAGCTGGCTTAGAGTGAGAGACACAAAAATGCACAGACACAGAATATAAGGGACATATCCTCTCTTCTACCCTGTAGCCCTCACCCCAACACCTTCCACCTCCCCACCTACCTAGCTGCCTGAAAACTTTTTGGTTTTCTAGAGACTCTGCTGTAATTCTTTCAATGAGATTGGTTGGGAATGAAATCAAACCAGTTTTTCCTTGAAAAAAAAGTAATGAACTACTCTCTTCCTCTGTGACAACTGATCACTAAGCATCCCCCTAAATATATCTGAAAATATTCCACTTTACTATGATGAATGTATCTATATCCATACAGACACATATATGTGCATGATTATATGTATAATCATATGCTATATATATAATATATATATTGACATCCTTAATGTCAATATATATTTTTTCTTAGGTGAATTGAAGTCTGCTTTTCAGTGATGTAAAGTCATACAATAGGGATCTTAGTCTAGCCTCTGTCATAAATCATGTAAGTCATTTTTACAACATAGTTAACTTGGTTTCATCTTTTCTTTCAAGAGAAGTTTACTTGAACCCTACCAGATCCTGCAAACAGACTCGTTCTGGAGCATCACAAGTACCCAGGGCAGAGTTTCTGCCCCAGAGAAATGCAGGAAAACCAAACTGATTCTGGGTGGGCAAAGTCAGTGGTCAACAAAGGGGCAAAGTATAATGACTGCATAGAATGGGAGCACTGCCCAGCCTGAGTCATCGTGGGAACTTCACGAAGAAGTGACATGAAGAAGCAAAGCCTCTCATGAGTCACAAAGGAGTCTGAAACAGCTAGGTGGGGATCAGCTATAGGGAGTGAGAAATGTGAAATATGAACAAATGGCACAACCAGATAACATCAAAAACAAGTATTTTGGTGCTGCTGGGACATGAAATCTTATTGTCTGCTTCCTCCTACACGTGGCCATGGCCTGGTCCTATGGTGCTGAAACCCTCTAACTCCCTTCAGTAGAAGGCATCTCTGTCTGTGAAGATGCTGTGTATTTTCACCTTAATTGATGTCACCACCAACATGATTGAAACAGAGGCTGGAAAGCGAGACCGATGGGTCAGATACTCCTACTCGATGGGTTATTTAACTTCTCTGAGCTTTAGAACCTTTTTTGGAAAAATGGGTATAAGTGAAAGTACCCACCTGAATTACTCAAGTGTGAAGTAGGAAGTAACCACTGAATTACTAGAGGTATGAAGTGAGCATTCTATAACTAGAGGAGACCGTGTCTTGCCAGTAACAAGCGTTCAATAATGAAGCTATTGGTATTATTTATATTAATGATAATAATGTTAACATTAATACAGATTATTAACATTAATACCCTGTTATTTAGCCATTCATTCTAGTGAAGAACCAGGGCCTAGGCAAGAACTCTATGTCTCAGGCATTGATTTTCTGTTTACCTCACAGCAATGTGCCAGGGTGCAAATGCCCCTACCCCTGAAATCTCTCTTCTTTATTGATTTTCCTAAAAACAAATATCACAAGTTTTGGGGCACTCCTGGGATGCTGAATTTTCCTTAAAGTAAAGCTTTCCCTTGACAAAAATGTTTTTTTTAAAGATTTTATTTATTTATTCATGACAGACACAGAAAGAGAGAGAGGCAGAGACACAGGCAGAGGGAGAAGCAGGCTCCATGCAGGGAGCCTGACGTGGGACTCGATTCTGGGTCTCCAGGATCACAACCCAGGCTGAAGGCGACGCTAAACCACTGGGCCACTGGGGCTGCCCCTTTGACAAAATTTTAACACGGTTTTTAAACACAAACTTAAGCAGCATACTTTTTCCTCACATGTTTTTTTTCTGCATTCTTACCCATTTCAAAGCACATACTTCTTAGAGTGATCAACATATGAAATCTGATTTGTTACAGTCTGTTTAAATTTTGTCCATGGTTCCCCATTGCCTGTTGGATGGAGTGAAAGTTCCAAGGCACAGGATAAAGGTATTTCGTGACTTCTCAACCATGACCCTCCTGCATTCCCAACTTCATCTCCTGACATTCTTCACTGGACACTTTTGTGTTCCTACACTGCTACTTGACACACTCTGCTCTCCCCCCCCTCCAAGGTCCACTTCCCCTGCAGGGATGTGATAGCCTTCACTCATGGCCATCCCATGGCCAGCCCACCCAATGAGACTAATTGAGGACATTATGCGAAACTTGTTTCTCTCCAATCATGTTAAAGCTGCTTTCTTTAGATTTCATGAAGTGTCCGGTACTATGTCCATCTCTCCTACTGTGTTATAGAGAGAACTACTGCAATGACGTTGTCACATTGTTCATACAGGTTCCATTTCACTAAACAGCTATTTTTCTAATTTAGTCATTGGCCCTTTTGTTGAATAAATTTTAACACTTTTGTCTCTGTCAATATTCCAACTCTGTCTAAGAAGTGTCTTTCCAATGGGCCCAGAAAATAGACACTGTAGGCCCTTCCTAGCATCCTTCTTCTTCTTTTTTTTTTTCCTAGCATCCTTCTTAAAGAGAATTAGCCTTTTCATTTTCTTAACAATTTTGTTATTTTGCAGACAATTCAGCATATTATTGGTTTAAAATTATATATTTTCATGTCCATTATTCCTTCTTTTTTTTTAAAAAAAAGATTTTATTTATTTATTCATGAGAGACATAGGTGGAGGAAGAAGTAGGCTTCCTTTGGGGAGCCCGATGTGGGACTTGATTTTGGATCCCAGGATCATGCCCTGAGCCTAAGGCAGATGCTCAACCATGGAGCCACCCAGGTGTCCCTCCATTATTCCTTCTGGAATGTAAGGCTATTCAAGGGCAGAGGCCCTTTTATTTATGTTTATCCTTTCATCCCCTTGTACAAGGCCTGTCTGAATGAATGTTGGTTAAAATTAAAATACAATACAATCATTATCATAATTCAAAGGTAACACTTTGCATGTAGGGCCATGCATTTATTGAGCACTTCACTCAGGAGGAAGAGCTTAACACAAGCTCTTCAAGTCAAGGTAACAATTCCATGCATGACCAACGTCCATATGAATTAAGAGAACTATGAATGCTCAAGTTTTCCCCTGAAAACTGCCTTCCGTTTATATCTAGCCTAAAATCTACGTGCACAAGCTAAGCTTTTCAAAATGCCACTGCCATGAGATAAGTATCCTGTTATCTTTAAACTGTGCTTAAAAATCTGGATGAAAGAATGCTGACTATTGACTAAAACATACATAATTAAAGTTCTGCTCGGCAAATAGAAAATCTAATTTAAGGAAACCACTATCATTTTTCCCTAGAAATCATTCCCTTGGTTTAACAAGTAATTCTTTTCAGTTCTCACTAAAGTAAATGTATTATTGCGCCATCTTACATGATTTAACACTAAATAAACAATCACTGCATGCAGAATGAAGAGTAGGATGTAATTCTTCTAGAAGGTAATTTCCCCTTCGATGCTATATGGGTTAGAAAAAAAAAACGATGAAGTTCTATGTGTATAAGAAGTGTTGGCCTATATGCTCTTAAAAGGTGATCTTACACTTGCTCAGCATTTCCTCTGCTTTCCTCTGCACACCCCGTATCTGCTGGTGTCGGGACATCCAGCTCTATCCAGCGGTAGAGCTTCCCATTGACATATACGGGTGATATCTGTAAAACAATGTGGGTAGGTTCAGGGCAGGGGAACGCAGAAAGTATTTAAGGTCTCCTCATTTTAAGCACATATGACAATCATCTTCCTTCTTCCAAGAAGCATAGGATATGGCAGTGACAGTGGTATTCACTTGCCTCTTTTTTAAAAAAGGGACAAAACCCTGAGCTATCACTTGATGACTGACCACCCAACCCTCTCCATAAATTCATCCGTCTCTCATAAATACTTCCAATTTCACATTCTTACCTAAACGTTTCCCCTGGTGAGTAATTAGAACATTTTCCTTGTCCGATAAAGTTCAGTATTCTTGGAAACCTCCTATCTTCTTCTATCATCTAAACTATCTTGTTATTTATCTGGTTTCTCCGAGGATCTCCTGCAGATTGTAGCAATAAATAAATGGATAAACTGATCTCAGCTCCTTTGAGAGAAAATTCATTATCCTTTTAAATTTAGATGATGTCTTAAGCTAGCTAAGGAGTACTTAAGGTCACTAAAGGGGACAATGGTGTTGGAATTTGTAGAAACAAAGCAGGATTCTGATAGTTATTTTTGGTAGAGGACCTTTTGACTCCCTTCACCTTACACCATGTTGACAGTGGCTGTCTGTTCCTATTCATAACGAGGCCAGCAGAGAAGAAGCCAGTTCTTTCCCTTCTCAATTAGCTCACAATAATGTCTGCTTGTGGGTCCTCCCAGGTCTGCATGTCAGGGATAACCCAGAGGTTAAATGGTTTTGGACAGAACACTCAGAAGGCTTGTGCCTTTAATGGGTGCAGTTTTCCTCTCTCTCATAAATCAGAGAGGCTCAAACTATGGTTTCATAAAGTCCATTTCACCCCTGTATGAGAGAGAAGTGGTAGGTTCATTAATCCTTTCCTGCCTAAAAACTTTAAAAGGTAAGAGAAATACAGGCACCTCACATGGGCACTTCACAGATAAATACACAGAGATAGAATTTGGAATTATAGTCCTAGGTTGAGCATGAATATCAGAATTCACTGAAACACTGTAGACATCTCTTGATATTAATACTTTACTTCATTTCAGAAAGGAGGACAAAGAGGAAGAAAATATCCATACATGTAAGGCACTGCCAGGATGTAGGAAAAGGGCACTCCCTGCTCTCATGGAGTCTATGTTCTACTGAATATATAATTCTAAAATATTTTAGTAGATATCTGATCCTTTTAGGGAATTCATATATTTCAAAAGAAGAGGATATTATGAAAATCATTGAACACCTTTAAAATGATCAATGGTGAGAAGCAATATTGTGTTAGTTTCAGTTGTACAACCTAGTGATTTCATATTTATATAGATTATGAGGTGGTCACCACAGTCTAGTCACCATTCGTCACCATACAAAATCGTTACAATGCTGTTGGCTAAATTCTCCATGCTGTCCATTACATCCCTGTGTCTTATTTATTTTATAATTGGACAATTGAACCTCTTAATCTCCTTTACTATTTCACCCATCCCCCCACTCTTTTCCTTTCTGGCAACCACCAGTTTGTTTTTATGAGTTTGTTTCTGTTTTGTTAGTTTGTCTTGTTTTGTTTTGTTTTTTTAGATTCCACACATAAGTGTAATCATACAGTACTTGTCTTTGAATTTTCAATGATATATAGGTCCATCCATGTTGTTTCAAGTGACAAGATTTTGGTTTTTTGTTTTTTTTTTTAAGGCTGAGTAATACTCCGTTTGTGTGTGTGTGTGTGTGTGACATTTTCTTTTTCTGTTTGATGGACACTTAGGTTGCTTCCATATCTTGGCTCTTGTAAATAATGCTGTGCCTTTTTGAGTTAGTGTTTTTGTTTTCTTTGGATGAATATGTTGAAGTGTATTTACTAAATTATACAATAGTCCTATTTTTACTTTTGTGAGGAAAATCCATAAAGTTTTCCAGAGCAGCTGCCCCAACTTACATTCCCATCAACAGTGTATGAGTGTTCCCTTTTCTCCACATCCCTGTCAACACTTATTTCTTGTCTTTTTGGTGCTAGCCATTCTAACAGGTGTGAGGTGATAGCTCATTTTGATTTGATTTGCATTTCCCTGATGATTAGTGATGTTGAACACCTTTTTGTGTGTCTGTTAGCTATCTGCCTGCTTTCTTTGGAAAAATGTCTGTTCAGGTCCTTTGCCCACTTTTTTTGATCCTGATTTTCAGCAGTGCATGGATTGGCCAAGTACATCTTCCATTTATCTGAAAATTGTCAGCATAGTAGATGAGCTTTGCCATCTGCTTTTTGGTTGTGCCTTTTGGAAGGACCGTGTCACTTTGATGATGGCAGCTGCTGGTCCAAAAGGAAGAAGAAGCCTGTATACTTGTCTTATTTCCACATCCATGACAGGTGGGAACCAAACCTAGGATTGCCATGCAAACCTGTAGCATGATAAGATGTAGCAACTAATTGTCCATTCCCTCACTGAAGCACATTTTGCAGAATTATAAAGGGAGAGAAAAATTACATTTAAAATGATTTCATCTTCATACTTTTCATTTATGCAGGTAAAATCTTAACAATAAAAATAAAAAGGTCAAGCAGAAAATACCACTTAACTTCAAGTGATTCTGTTATCCTATAAATCCAGTTGACTTCCTTTATTCTACCTATAACTTTCTAATTGGCTGCATGATTTTTAAGCAACTGCTTTTTCAACTCTCTATGCTGAGTCATCCATCTTCCCCTCTACCAGCCTCTAACTGAATGTTTTACACATTAATTAATAGGTGTTTGATAAATATCAGTATCTGATGAATAGATACAAAATAGTAAAGTGGTTGGCTATGTTGATAGAACAGGAAAAGGGGAATACATGGTGTGCACACATTTAGATAAGAAGAAAGATGGCTTGAAGAAGCAAATTGAATATGTTACATAGGGGAGGGCACTCTTCCCTCTGTGAAGATAAATTTGTATATGGAAGATTTGCTTTTAGAATGGCTTTAATTACTTCATACATACATATAAAATACATTTGCATACATGCATAAACTGTAAGAGTTCATTTCTCAAAAAAGAGTTTTTTTGACCACTTATCAAGGGGCAAAACCACTTGAATGAGTCCTAATGTCACATTAGTTGTAAACGGAGTTAGAGTGGATTTATAATTTTTTCTTACATCATGTTGGGGGAAATAAAAGCAAAGGCAGTGTATTATGTCATTGCAATAGATTAATTTAAACCCTCTCTCATCCTAAGTCCCAATTACCCTGGAGGAGATGCTAGAAGAGAAAGTTATGTTTTTAGATTGCCATCTTATTTTTAGATTATCTTTTGCACTGTCATTTGAATTCCTTTGCCATGGCATCTGATAGAAAGCCCTCATATCCTACTAGTGCTTATACTATGCTGGAATGTTTCTACTTTTCGTCCAGTTGACAATATGTGGTCTTTAGGTATCAATTCCTTTGCCAGGTCCTCCACCCAAGCCATACCCATTCTGCAATGTGCCTCTTCCCTTCCTCATGATATGTTGTCCAGACATTTAAGATTATATTCATAAATTACACTGTTTTCTTTTCCATTTCTTTCCAAGATAGACTGAGATATGCCCAAAGGCAAGAGTTTAGTGATTTCCATGCCCATGCTCCTATTGCCTACCATAGTGGCTGACATATAACAAACATAAGCATTTGGAAGTTGAATGAAATAATAAAATCAGTCATTATCCTATAATTCCTGAACAGACTATTTTGGTTTATCACTTCTACATAAAATTTCAATATGCTAAATCAGCATAAAGTCTACTTAATTTAGAAGGATATAATTTGCAGAATATAAAGTTTGAAATACCACAATGTTAAAGACCTTCAGAGATCAAATTGACATACTGATGATTTAGATTTAGTCATGGATATTGGATAAGAGGAAAAATTATATGGTATATAATATTTGGCATCATAAAACAGAGGTGTAAATTAATATATTTATTCTCAAAAGATAATGTGAACACTATTAATAATTCCCATTTGGTAAATGTCTCTTATAAAACAAGACCCTGCCAGGTGTTTTTATACCTTATATTTGGTCTCACAACCATGCTACCTGGTTTTACTTACAATTTCTAGATGAAGAGATAGAGATTTAGATGGTTTATTAAACTTAAGTAGCAGCATTAGAATTTGAAACTATCACTCTTTTTTTTCTGATCCTAAGAACGTCTCCCTAAACCTCTCAGTCATAACTAAATCATGTGAGGATAAAGTGATTTATAGAGAGGATAATAGATATATTATGAAAATTTTGAGTCCCGCTTTAGTTACAGAACACATTGTCCTTGCCTTGGGCAGCAGTGATATCATCATTGTAACCAACTTAAACCTTAGACAAAAGATAAGTAGAAAAAAATAATAACCAATATTTTATAGTGCTTTAGAGTTTAAAATGGTATTATATGTTTTACTCTAGTTAAGTTTGTTTGGATTTTTGTTTTGTTTTAAGGTATTTCAAGGAGCTTAAGTTGAGATTCAGAAGAGAACAAAACATATTCCTACCAGTTTGAAATCCTCACCAAATATTGGTCCAAGTCCATTTCCCACCTAAAGTGTTTATTTACACACATACAGCATCTCTCTCTGTCCCTTCTCCTTTATAGAGGGATCTGTGGATATAGATGTATATCGTATTATATATAGATGTACATGTCTATATATCTCTAGATACAGATATTTTTGTATTATATATGTGTTAGTAGTATATTATGATCATCATTTTATAGAATTAATCATCTCTTTTGAAATTGGTTATGGAGAATAAGACCAACGTTTCCTTGAACAGTTCACTGGAATATAACTTGGGTGCCCAATTTTCCAAGGACAATCTCAGGAACATTGTGTTTGCAGGTAACATAGAAAAGGTAACCAGCTCTCTCTATATGTAATGACTCTGACATGTAGGTAGGGAAATAAACACTTAACTATAATTGGAACAATAAAACTATTCACTGAAATTTAGATCCAGCAATTAAGTAACATCATTTTACCTTGTAAGCATTATATCATGGGTGGTGGACAGAAGACAGTGGTAGACCTAACTCCTCTGTTCTAGGACATATAGTCAGGTCAATAAAAGCTACTTCCAACTATAACAAACAGAAAAACAATTCCCAAATGAACAGTAGAGACAAAAAGAGCTGGATTCAAAGAGGAGAAAGATTATTGAAGGGAAAATAGCATGGAAAATACTTCATCAAAGAGAAATGGCTTGAAATAGGTTTAAATGGGTGCACAGTCTTTTGGGAAAAAAGGGAGAGCATTCCACGTCTGAAAGAAAAATGTACATGGGGAAGCACAGAAATATAAAAATGGTGAATAGGCTAGTCAGCCCATAATTGAAGGTAGGGAAGGTTGAATAATAATGATATGGCACAAAAGTCAGTTTTTAATCTATGAACCTATTTTGATTGGCTGGCGATAAAATAGTACTTTTTAGTAACTGAGCAATGTTCAGGTTTCAGGTATTCAGGCAATGAAAGTAGAGTGAGGATTTTAGAAAAGTGTTCTAGAAAAGAAGAGTGGGCATTTTCTCTAAATTCAGAAATTATAATATCTCCCCTGTACATTAAAACATGCAATTTTAGATTAAAAAAAAATAGAGACAATGCATCCAAAGGGAGTTCCCTACTCAAGTTTCCATAATTGATTCATTTAAAGTAAGCAATCCTAAAATCATGAAAATATAAAATTCTGACTTTGTGTTTTATAAAGTAAATATTTTCATATGCTCATTAAAACATTTCCCATTTATTTTGTAAATGCTGTTCATGATCATTTTCTCTAGCGTAAATGAATTATGCATGATTTTAGTGTATGAAAGCATTTTTCTTCCCATGGTGTGAAGATATTAAAGATCCAGAGTTCTTTTAAAATATAATTTTGTGAAAAGATGAAAATATTTTCAAATACTTAAGAGAATAAAACAAAGAAAATCATTCATTTGTAATTAATAATGCATTTGCCTTTCATGGCCAAAGGTTATTTTTATTTATTTACTTTCTAAAGGTTTTATTTATTTATTTTAGAGAGAGAGAGAGAGAGCATAGCAGGGGAAGAAGGCACAGAGGAAGAGCAAGAGAGAATATCAAGCAGACTCTGCTGGGTGGAGACTGACGTGAGGCTTGATCTCATGACCCCAAATCATGACCTAAGCCTAAATCAAGAGTTGGTCACTTAACCCTCTGAGTCACCCAGATGCCCTCAAAGGTTATTTATATATTTAGATAGAGTTTACCCTCAAAAAAATCATTTTGCTTTAGCATCCAAGTAACATCCACACTAATTTATTAGGCAGAATAAAATATATTAGGCAGAGTAATATTTTATTAAAAGACTAATATTGAAAAACAAAGAAGTATAAGGGTAGGAGTTATGAAACATGTAAATTCAATAACATGGAGCTAAGGAGGTTGAAGATATTTAAAGCAATTTTTGGCAAGCATTGCAATATTTAGCTCAACATTTTTATATGTAATTAAATTATGAAATAAAGCCAGCTGGCTTTGTAAAGTTTTAAATACTGTGTGAACACAAAGGCATATGGTCTTTTGCCTGTGTCAGCGGATTTTGGTCTAGGTAGTATACTTACATGTTCCCAATAGTTTCAGATTTTTGAAGCCTTTTCCACTAGGTGAAAATAATTATTAAAATAATTATTCATCTGACCCAGGCCAAATCACTTAGTCACCTCTATATGTGTCATGTAAGACAAAAATGCCCCCTCCTAGACTTCTGTAACTCATCTAATAAGTTAGTAAATTGCATTTGGTTTAAGCTTTTTGAACGATTAAGAAAAATTAAACATAAATCTGAAATTAGAACTTGCCAAGCAAGTAACTTTAATTTTGGAAGATATATTAAAACAAACATGCTCTAGTTTCAGAGTTGATAACAAAGTTGATGCTGCCAAAACCTATCATTTTTGTACTAATTTCCATTTTCAAACTGAAAAAATTACTAAGTTTTTAGAAACATGCCTAAGCTAATACCTGTCAAAAGTTTCTCCCATTAAAATTAATCTATAGGCAAATAAATTAATTAAAATAAAATTGAAAGTATAATATTATTTCGATTGCACATATTCTCTTAAATTGAAGAATCATAATCTGTTAGGGTTAATTTAAACATACTTTTTGTCTTTAGATTACTGAGACCATTTCCAGTTTCTCAATAGCTTCATTGGAATAAGATGATTATAGAAAGTCTGAATCCATTCAGAATGCACAGCCTTCTTTTGCTTATTAGTTTTGTATATGAAAAAAGCACAGGTTTAAAGTTTGTATGAAAAAAACACAAATTTAAAGTTAAAGTTTGTTTAAAGTATTAATAAGTGACAACGATTTTTATAATACTCTACATTCGAAGACTATGGCTGTTACTGTACTTCCTTCATCCTTTCTGTTACCTGCAGTATGAAATCTGGAGCCATCCTTTCAAAGGGAAAACATTTGGAAACCAGATAACCACTTAATTTTCAAACTTCCTTCTACATAACTTTTCCTGAGCAGGCTTCTTCCTTCTTTTTTTTTTTTTTTTTTTTTTTTTTTTGATTTTATTTATTCATGAGAGAGAGAGAGAGAGACGCAGGGCTCCACGCAGGGAGCCCAATGTGAGACTCGATCCTGGGACTTCAGGATCATGCACTGGGCTGAAGGCAGGCGCTAAACCGCGGGCCACCCAGGGATCCCTCTTCCGTTCTGATTTTCCTCCATTTCAACCCACTTAATACTCTGCTGCCACGTGAGTATTCTCACTTGAAAATCTCTTCAAGTATCCCCAGAGAGAGAGTGTGTGTGTGTGTGTGTGTGTCTGTTTGAAAAAAAAGTACAAACTTTTTAACGTGATAGCTAGTTTAGCATTCCATATTTTGTGTTGAATGCTCAATTTCTTGAGCATGATAGTTTATTATTCCTCTTTGAAGACCATCTATTTGAGGTCAGTTGTACTGTTTGTTTCAACACACCCATGTTGGGATCATCTTGCACGGCTGCATAGGCCCCTTCTAGTTTTGCACACTTGATCGTTCCCTCATCCAAGGCCATTTACACTTGCTTTCCTTGGTTATCCCTTTCTGGCTTCCAGCTCCTATAATGTCCCAGCTCTCCTATCAAGGTACTTCGTAGCCATCACTTAACCTATTTGTTTGTAATTTTATGTGTCCAATTACATCTTGTAGATTGTTTTTATTGGATTAGAAGTTTCTTGAAAAGTTTCCCTTTCTCAGCCTTTTGGAAATATTTATCACTCAATATTTTTTGATAAATTATTTTCCCCTTGTCAAGTTTTTTATCCACCTGTCATATCTTCTAGGCACCAAAGCCCCAGGAAACAAAAGAAAACACATCTTAGGTGGTTCACTTTGGTAGCATTTGAGAATGGTAACTAAATATTCCACTATTGGTTATATCTACAAATAAGAAAGATTTACATTTATTTCTAATTCACAGAAATATTATAGTTTGATGTAAAACCTTGCAAGTATTTTCTCTCAATTTTTATCCAGTAAAGGCAATTTGGTGCTAAACTTTCTAGACAATGCCTATAACCTTCTTAACTCTTTTTGCATTTGAGATTCTGAATCATCTTGCTTTTTTTCCCTTTCTATTATATATTGGATATTTGCTTTTTTATCACCATGTTTGCAAAGGAAAGTTTCAGCATTAATTCACACTTTCATATAGCTATGTTATCTCTTAGTAAAAGTTATCTAGTTTCTTATCAGCGGATATTAATATGAAGTTGAAGGTGCAAAATAAACATCGCATCCTCTCTAACATAGTATTGAATATAGGAGTCACTCAAATTGTTGTTTGTACAAACTCAATAAAATACATGAAATTGTCATCGAATAATTGCTCTAAGTTGTTCAAGCTATTTCAATGAAGTCTACTTCTTTATTAAAATCAGAATCAAATCTTTGCAGCTTCTTTTTAAAAAAGGAATGGTATATGGAAATAAGATAATCTTATTTTAAGAACAGCAATTTACTATGGAGGACTCTTTTAACCTTTTTCACACACTAAACCATAACACCATTAGATTTAGCCACACACAGAGCTTCTGGAGAAAAGATTAAAAATAAAATGACAGGTGTGCTTCTTAAATTAATTTGAGTGTCAGCCAACATTTGCAAATGTAACATTGCAGCATAAATATAAAGGAAAAGTTCGAATTCTGTGGATCAACAAATGGAAATATTTTATAGAGAAATACAGCAAGAAAAGATTCAGAATAAGTATAAAGAAAACTACTTTTTAGTCAGATTAAACTTAGTGGCTTTTATTCTAGATCTTGAAGATATCCATTGTTACTGAGTGCTTTGACATATTTAGAGAAAATATTATGAAACTCTTTCTGAGATTTGTCGGGCAAATACACAAAGAAGAAATTGAATACAGAGTCTCCTCCCTAGGGGTCCATAAGAAAGAAAGAAAAAACAAACAAAAAAAATAGCAGAAAAGTCAATTAATAGAGGAAGAATGATTACATGGAATATTTGGTTAACACTAGAGTGAAATCCCTTAAAAACACTGATAGAGACATGAATTTTCTATTACGTCTTTTTTCTTTTTGGAGTTCTTAAAAATATTTGCCAGAGATTCAGAAGAGAAATTTTGTTCTCCTTCTTTGAATCCAAAGATACAAGTACTCATGTTCATCATCTCGGGTGTGAATTTAGAATACACTGGTCTAATTCCGTAATTTAAAATTTTGGTTTGCCCAGAGTTAAGATCTTTCTTCAATCTCTGTGTTATGTTGCCTAAGTATCCAGACAATGCTGCTCCAAAAATTCTGCTCCCAGAGGAATGTTTCATTATTACCAGGCTGGACGTGAGTGAGGGCAGTGGTTTTGCTGTTTCCTTATTGCAGCGTCCTCATGGTATGAAATTGGTTGTTCACACTGGGTGTGAATGAAGGCATTGTCACATCAAGACAGGAATTGTGGAAATGTGCCACGCAAAATACCTGATATCAGTTCAGTGTCAGTTCAGTGAAGAAAGGACTCTTCCTTTGAAAAAAGCAAATTCCATAAGCTCTCTCCAGCACTTTTTGCAAGAGAACACAATACAAAACAACAGAGAAAGACACAGCAAAGAACATAGGCATATTTCTGTGAAAAAAACAATAGTGGACCTGAGGCAGAGCACTTGGGAGGGAAGGAAAGCCTTAAGCAGGAAACAAAAGATATAGTATTAATGACTGTACTCTTAATAAATCTATTGCCAAATGAAGTGTTATTACAATAAAATAATAGTAAAGGACGTGGAGTAAAAATAAACATTTTAGTGCAACATATATAGGGGTTTGCAGACCAGGAAAAATTGAACAGTTCAGCTAGGAACATAAGGCAACAATTGTCTTGATCACAAAAAACAGTATTGACACTAGCTCTGTAGGGATGATTAATTGGATGTGTTTACCAGAATTCTTCTGTTATAGTATTAATTGTTTATTTCTTCTTCTTTTTTTTTTTTTAAGATTTTGTTTATTCCAGAAAGAAAAGGAGAGAGAGCACAGGGGAAGAAAGTGAGGGAGAAGCAGTATCCTGCTGAGCAGAGTCCAGTACAGGGCTCCATCCCAGGACCCTGGGATCATGAACTTAGCCAAAGGCAGTTGCTTCACCGACTGAGCCACCCCAGTGCCCCAATTATGTTTACTTCTATTTAAGCTTAATGTAGGATGAATTGAATTTTACATAGGACTCTCCAAAATTTGGCTTCACTTACTGGAAATCATGTCACCATCATCATGATACATCACAGATTGAGTAAATCCTACCTCTAGTTTTGAACATGGACATGGAGGCATAGTAGAGGAAGAATTTGTTTTAATATTATAGTTAAGTTTCCTGTATCAGTCATGAGTAAGAATAGACAAGCAGGGCCTTTTCAAGATTCTGTTCAAATACAAATAAATTCTAGCTAGGTGTATTATTCATTATACTTCTATTATCCAGCCTTTAACTCATTATTCTACTGTGTTGAAATACAAATTTAGTATAATGATTGGTATAACATTTCACATAATTTAAATTCAAATGTTATGCAATCCCGTTAGCTGTCTATACCTGATATTTTTTAAAGAATGGTTTAAAGACTCCCACAATGTAGAATATGTAAATATAAACTCATTTGCAAGGGCATTAACCTCAATATACAAACCAACCTGATAAAGCCTCTGGAGGCTATATTGTTATTGCTAAATTAATACAGCTAAAATCCTAGTGCTGACAAAGCAGATGTTTTACACGCAAATATTTGTCTTCTGGTTTTATTTTATGCTTATGCTTGCCCCAAATCAAAATTTGATGAATATCTACATAAGAATGCTAATTAATTCACGAGTAGAAACAGGAGGGAATTGCAGGTAATGATACCATAAAACAGCTCTGAACCAGGTTTAAGTATGTACTGTGTATTTTCTTTGTTGGTTTGTTTGGAATCATTGCTGAAAATATTTTGGACTAATGAGTGATTTGCTTCTATAATCACCTAAGGATAAAAATTTAAATTTGTCTGTTCTGGGAATTTAAAGGCTTCTAAATAAGTCTCTTAAATTATAATTTCAAGGCACTTAAAATTTAATTAGTAATTCTTTCTGTATGACCTGAAGCTGTATCATTTTAACAGCTTTCTTAAGCCCACTGAGTTTTCTTTTAACATCTCTAAAACCCAAAGGAAGTTGCTTGTTTTCCAAACAACCTCTTGTCTCAACTTATCTGTCAATGAGGATCAATTACACCACCTGTTATCCAAAATACTATAATTACAATGCACAGAATTAAAAAAATGCAGTGCTGATACAGTAGAGCTTGGTTCTTATCTCATGGAGTCAAAGAATAAATCTGGCGGACAATTGAGAGTGAGTAAAGTGACAGAAGATCATAAAAAAAGTGAGCAAAGATACAGAGAAAACTCTCAGAGTGAGAGGGGTCCCAACAGGGTTGCCACTGAGGGCTTGTAGCATCAGTATTTTATTGAGAACTGACTGGGAAGCTTGAGGCCTTGAGATTCTTGTGCTACCCTGGTTTGAGTTAGGACTGCTGATAACATATTTAATGACTGACTTCTTCTTTGGGGTCTGGGTAGTCTTTGTTGGTCACAGGTGACTGTCATAAAAAAGATACCCTTCCCACCCCCACCTAGGGCAGGGCGGTCTGGCCTGCTCCCTTATCTCTGGTTTCCTTATACCTCAGCATTTTGGGGATTTCTGTGAGCCTGCTTCCGTGGCCCCCTTCCTAGCCCTGCCTGCCCCTAACTCAGTGCCTGCATGAGAATGAAGAGATAGAGCATTATGGAACAGAAAACAGATTCCAGAAAGAGAAGGCATCCCAAATCATTATGGAAAGATGGACTGTTCACTCAGTGGGGGCAACCGGATATGAACATGGAAATGATAAATCTACACAGTGCTTTTGAAGTATAGCATTTCTTTTTTTGGTCCTTTTCGCAGATTTCCTTCTCTTGCCCCACCTTGCCCATTAGTTCTTGTATGCTGTCTACTTTATCCCTTAGAGAGGTCATCATATTCATCATAGTTAACTTTAAATTTCTGAGCTGATGATTCTAACATCTCTGCTGCCTCTCAGTCTGGTTCTGATGCTTGGTCTATTTAAACTGTGTTCTGTTTACCTTTTACTGTGTCTCTTAATTTTTCTTGATTGCTGGTTATGATGTGGTCTGTAAATGGAACTGCTGGAAATAGGTCTTTAGCAATGGGGTTGTGAGGTTTGGGGGGATGGAAGCGTTCTGTAGTCCTGTGATTGGGTCTGAGTGTTTTAGTGAGCCTGTGCCGTGGGGACTGTGACCTTCCCAATGCCTCTCACTCCCAACCCCTCCTCCATTCTTTAGGATGGAAGGATAGGCTGGCTACAGTGGACTGCAGGGGAATATTTCCCTCCCCCTGGGTCAGTTAGGCTGTTTCTCTGAAGGCAGGCCTTGTCAAGGACAGAATGGCATATTGCAAAAACAGTTCATTTTCCTCTACCCTTGCCAGAAGCACAAGGGGAGTACTCTTCACTGTATATGGGGAGAACCTGGTAGAACTGGGGGAGATAAAACTCCCCAAAGTGCTAAGCTCCCCAGTTGACTAGGGCCCCACGGAGGTTTTAACTCAGACTTGTCCACACTGAGCCTCATGAATGATATCGATTCACCAATTACCATTCAGGTTTTCCCAGCGAGGCACTGGTTTGCCTGGCATTTTCTGCCTTGGTGTGTAGTGATTCTCTGAATCTGCCTTGTCCAGTTCTGGGGGCAGCAGGTGCCCTGTGACCTCACTTCTACGGAGCCCAGAAACTGTTAATTTTTTTTGAGGTTTCAGTGTTTTGACTTGTTAGGACAGAGTGGCAATTTCTGAACAACTTCCCTTTTTATATAGTTTAGAAAATCTTCACATTAGGATTGCCCCCTGCTGCCCCACAACCTGTGGATTTTTATCTCTTTTGAGGCTGAAGCCCCCTCCTCCTTTTTTTTTTCTTGAGGAGGAATGCTCTATATTTTGACTGACTTCCATTTTTACTACGATGATGAGTTTATATAGTTTCACTACTTCTTTCTGAAACAATTTTGGTTGTGGACATTTTTACCAAAAGGAATGGACATTTTATGCATTCTTGCCTTTTAATTTTTAGATTTCACTTCCTATTTTTTCACATTCATCTTTCACTCCTAATGTTGTATATGTCAATCTCCCCCCCCCCTTTTTTTTAAAGATTTTATTTGTTTATTCATGAGAGACACACAGAGAGAGACAGAGACACAGGCAGAGGGAGAAGCAGGCTCCCTGTGGGGAGCCTTGTGTGGGACTCGATCCCAGGACCCCAGAATCATGACCTGAGCCAAAGGCAGATACTCAACTGCTGAGCCACCCAGGTGCCCCTCTCTCTCCTTTTTTTTTTTTTTTTTTTTTTTTTTTTTAATATTCAGACTTGACAAAGACTCTTGGTCTTTTCTAGGATCCAAGTTTCATTTTCCCACATTTTTGTGTTTCATTGATTTCTCCTTTCATCTGTATTGAGTTTTTGAAAGTTTTAAGATATTATTTAATTATACTTCTTGACTTTTAGGTTGTATTTATCTTTCATTTGTTTCAACTGTTTATTATGTTCTAAGAAAGGCATTAATTCAAAGAAATGTTTTTTTACCCTCATTGTGTTCATTTTCAAGTAACTGCAATTTTAGTTTTGCTTTCCTTATTTAATGAATATTCAAAGAATACTGTCATTTTTATGATTTAAAACAAAGATGGAGGGATCCCTGGGTGGCGCAGCGGTTTGGCGCCTGCCTTTGGCCCGGGGCGTGATCCTGGAGACCTGGGATCGAATCCCATGTCGGGCTCCCGGTGCATGGAGCCTGCTTCTCCCTCTGCCTGTGTCTCTGCCTCTCTCTCTCTCTCTGTGTGACTATCATAAAAATAAAAAAATTAAAAAAAAATTAAAAATAAAACAAAGATGGATATTTCTTGGGGTTGGTGGGGCAAGATGGGAAAGACATTTTGTGATTAGCATCTGTTTTGGATGCATTTGGGGGCAAAACATTGACCATATGGTTTCCTTTGTGTAATTTTTTGTTTTTATCTTTGTGGCCTAATGCTTGGTCCATTTTTTAAGATGTTCCATTAGTGTTTGAGAACAATAAGTATTATTTGTGAATTGATTACAGCATATGGTGTTTTGGTTATTCAAGTCTTCTTAAATTGTAGTTATTACTAATTTTCTTTGTGTATCTGAGCAAGGTGTCATAAATTCTATCAGGATGATTGGATTAATCATGTTTCTTTATTTATAAAAGTTTTTACTTTATGTATTTCCACCTGTGCTTGGTGTATGAAATGAGGTACTTGTATCTTTTCACCTCTTTTTAAATTACAAAGAATTTTCCTTTTGTCTTTAAGAATATAACAGGATTTATTCTTTGACCATTATAAAGTATTCCACTGCATCTTTAAAATTTTTATCTTTAGTATTTTTACTTTAAATTTTATATTGTCCTATATTAATGTTGCCATTATTCTTTTTTTGGCACTTGTTTGATATATTCTTGTTCATTCTTTATATTCAACTTTTCTTAGAAATTATTTTTAAAACAATTCTTGTAAAAAGGATGTGGCTATATTTTATTTTTTAAAATAATCTTTAAATGTCTATAGTTCAATAAAATTTCAACTCAGCCATATTTATTGATTTCTATATTTTATGTTACTCCAATATTATATGTTTCTGATTTTATGCTCTATTGTGTTTTCTCTTTTGCTATAGCTTAAAATATTTTACTTTATATTAATAATTTGGAAGATCTTCTGGCCAAGATCTCAATTGTAGCCTCTTGAGAGACCCTAAAGCACAACCATCTCTCTAACCTGTCTCCCATATCCTGACCCACAGAAAGTATGAGTTAATAAGGGTTTGTTGCTTTAATCTCTAAAATTTGGGGGATAGCTTTTTATGTATAAATAGATGAGTGAGTATGACTAATTTATCCAGTTTCTTGCTTGACTTTTTGTTATATCTATACATGGATACAGACTTTGTTCTATGCAGGGTAAAGTGAAACACACACATACACATATAAATGGCCAATAAGTTATAATTGTATAAGTATATAATAAAAATTATCTCAAAAGCCATTTGAATGAAAATTTTAAGTTTCAAAAATATCTTGTAGAATAATAGAATTTGTGTAAACTTTTAAAAACACATTAAAAACAGTAATACCTTTAAAAACACAATAAAAACAGTAATACAATGAGTGCAATGATTATAAGAGGGAAAATGGGGGAAATTGACTGATTCAAGGGGAGATTCGCTTATTATGCAATGATGTAGTTTTTCTAAAATTTCTAGAAGCAATACAATAAAATGTAATCCTGGGTAATGGAATTTAGTGATCGTCACAATACTTTGTTAAGGCCTCCTGAGTTTAAAACAGTTTTTCTTAAATTGACTTACAAAGCAGTAAATTGTTTTTAAATACATTATTCATTTGAATCACTTCTCATCTAAAATCATGTTAGTAAATATTGACCATGATGGATTTATTCTGGAAATTGTGGAGGAGAAATCAGTTAAAGGTAACTGAGATTTCTTACCTGAGTTTACTGGAAGAATAGCAATGTTATTTATGGGAATAGCAAAAATTTAGACAAGGGAAGTTATATATGATGACAAATTGTTGAATTGATTAAACCTGAGAGTCATTTGGAATTCAGGATAAATGTCAAATTAGATTATCAACATTAGGGAAACAATTTTGAAAACTCCATACACATAATTCAAGTCATATTTATAGTTTAAATATATATATGCATACATATATATGCAAACATATATAGTTTAAAAAGTACATGTAAAGTTTACATATATTTAAACATAAATGTATGTATGATTTTAAAACATATGTCATTCATATATGTATAGCACTGAGAATGGCTAATAATAACAGAATTGTAAGAAGGTCTGCTCGATAAGCATTGGGATTGTTATTCATCAGGGTGCTGTCTGGGAACTATCTTAAGGCTCCATAGGAGGGTGGAAAATCCTACTCAATGGCATTTGCAATAAGCCATGTCCTTTATTGGGGAATGTCTAAATCCTATCTTGGAAAACTAAAGATCATCTGGGGCTGCCTCTTTTTAGTTATGATACTAAAAATCAGGACTGTATCCTTCTTTTAAAAAGTCCAATTTATTATGTGCTTAGTTGGTTAAGAGAAGTAGAGCAAATGAAGATTACCTGTTGATTAATCTCAGGAATTGTTAACCTTATGACCATTTGAAGTTTAAGATATTCATAGCAAAAAAAAAAAAAGTTTGTATTACAAAGACTACTCTTTGAATGGAATTATCACCATATGAAAAATATTTGAGAGGATACTATTTATATGTATTATTATTAATACCTTAACATGATTTAGTATTGGATCTAATAACTACTATAATTGTGAAGAAAGAATAAAAGCAACCAGTAGAACAAGCAGAGAGAAAAGTTGTTAAACATGTAGAATCTAAAAAACATTATCAGCAAACTTTATTTTTTTTATAGGAAACTCCATCCAACATTAACAAAACATCAATTTGTTTCAAATATACACGGAATATTTTATAGTTAGACCACGTTCTGGACTATAAAGTTAGCCTAAACAAATTTTAAAGGAATTGAAATTATACAAGATATGTCCTCTAACCATAACAAAATTAAACTTAGAAATCAATAATAGAAAGATATCTTTAAAATCTCTAAATATTTAAAAATTAAACAACACACTACTAAATAGCTTGTGGGTTAAAAAAGTTAAAAGATAAATTGGAAAATCTTTTGAATTGAGCAAAAGTAAAAACACAACATAATTTGTAAGATGCAGCTAAAGCAGTGTTTTAAATGAAAACTAAGGAATTAAATGCTTCTTTTAGAAGAGAAAGAACTCAACTCAACCATCTAAATTTTCAATTAAGGAAACTTTGAAATGAACAAATTAAACCCACATCCAGTAAAAGGACAGAAATAATAAAGATAAGAGCGAAAATTCATACAATTGAAAACAGAAAACAGTAGAAATAGACAGGTAATAAGGTTCTGATTTTTGAAATGCTCATGAAAATTGATAAACTTCCAGCCAATTCAATAAAAAAAATCACATATTATCAATATCAAGAATGAAAGAACATCCCTCATACAGACATTGAAATTGTAATAAAGACTGTTATAAAAAAGTACATGTCATTAAATGTGACAATTTACATGAAATAGGTAAGTTATTTGAAAGATACAAAGAGCCAAAGCAAGTTAGGAAGAAATACATATGTACCATGATTGATACTACATATTGTTTGGTTATATCTTATAAAGTTAAACATACATTATCATGTGAACCAGTGAACCCACTTCTGTGCATTTCCAGGGAAAACTGAAACTTATGGAAATTTATGCAAAAACCTGCACATGGCAGTGTATGGAGGCTTTACTTGCAATGCCTCAAGCTAGAATCAATTCAAATGTACTTCAACTACGGGGAGAAAATGTCTACCAGAAATCCAGGTGTCAGTGTTTTTTCAGTTGTACTATCAAAGAATAATGGAGTCTCATAAAAAGAGTGACTCCTCCTGATTGCAATGTAAACAATTTCGAAACTTTGAATCATTGAGACAAGTGGTGATATTTGGTGTGCTGCAGAAATATTTTACTTGTACTTCACATTTTGCCACAGAATATTCAAAAGATGTGTACACAATGGATTAGCCTTAATAAAAATATTACTTTTTTTCTGCTTCATCAGAGACATTCTTACATAAAACTAGCATTTTCTTTACCAGTGACTGCATGGCATTGAAGACTATAATTACTACTTGAAAGTGGTGCTACTGCCTTCATTCATGCTAGGGCGCCAGCAGTTTTGCCCATCATTGCTTTTCAACCTTAGAATCTTAGAACTGATGTCAACTTAATTGTTCCAAGATAAACGTTGAGACTCACACAGTTATTAAACGTTTTTAATATTTCATTACTATTGTGCCTGTGGCTTAGCAGTCACATAAAAGAAGACTTCCTTCATTGGAAAGTTGGTAGAGAACTCAAAAATACAAGAAAATTCATGACTATCAATTTGACCATTTGTAAAGCAAAAGTGCAATTCTACATGTAGGATGTTAACCCAGCCTTTGCATTTATATCTAAATCTTTAATACAGTGAACTACTTCATAGTGGAAGGTATTAGTGTCATGATTTATTTTACTTACGTTTTTTTTTTTTTTTTTTTAAGATTTATTTATTTACTGGGCCGGGGGAGAGGGGAGCAAGACAGAAAGGGAGAGCGAATCTCAAGCCAACTCTGTACTGAGCATGGAGACTGACAGGGATCTTGATCTCTCCAACCTGACCTGAGATGACCTGAGCCAAAACCGAGAGTCAGAGGCTCAATGGACTGTGCCACCCAGGTACTTCTTATTTTACTTACTGTTTATCCTTCAAGCATTCACCCATGCCAACTGTACATGGCTTTATTATTTTCTGAGCTCTTGTGTGTGCTTCCCCAGCCAATATAACTTACCTGTAAGATGCTTCGGTGGCTTTTTTATTTCTAGCTTGAAAGCTTTAACAAATAATTTTTTGATCTTAAAGAGCTTATCATGTTTATGTTTGAAAAATTCAGTTCTTTTTCTTTAATGATTGATCTCAAAATGATGTCATAGCTGTACTAGGACAATAATACCACTCAAAAGTGTTCTGTAATGTATGGTTACACATAGTAAATTAAATTTTAACATATGCAAAGCTTGGAGGATAGATTTCATTATACTTTTGTTTCTTATTTAGAGTTTTGTTCATTTTCTTTGGAGTCGATTCTTCATTTCCATGGGTCAGAGAACTCTGCTATCCCATTTTTTTTTTTTTTTTTTAGCATTTTTAGATGCTAAACCGTGACATTTTGGTTGAGAAAAGCAAGTCTTCTACTCAACCTTTTAAAGTCTACAAAGCATCTTTAAAAATAAAAAAAAATAAAATTTTAATTTTATAACGAAATAGTACGTGTTTATTTATTTATTCTGTAAGTATATAAGATAATATGATACATAATAGATATAAGTTTTATTTAGGAAATTTTTGAAAAAACAATATTGTGAGACAAAACAGAGTGTATGTACATTTTGTAAGATTAATTACTGTTGGGTTCTATACTGGCTCAGGAATCTGTAATAAATTTCAGACTCCACAATTGTGAATACAATTTTTAATGTGTTGATAATATAAGTATCAGATGAGCTTTAATTCTGTGTTTTGAACTTTTAGCTTCCTTGCAGTGTTTTCTGATTTTACCCTGTTGTCTTTTCATCTCAATTTGTGCTCACTTGACTTTCTTCACTAATGCTAAAGAGAATAAATACATCCTTGTATGCTTTTTCAAAGATTCCAAACAAATTCCTAAAGTTTTCTTCTTGATCTTTCAGAACACTATTTTTGGAGAAACTTTCCTTTAATTCTTAGAGAAAATCATTTGCCTTCACTTATACACAGTGTTGTTTTATCCAGAGTCCAATGTTAATATATTTCCTTATTTCTAATTCTTGAGAAGTTGAGATCTGCTAAGACTATTGTTTGTTAACAGACAATAACCTTCTTTCATTTATACTACTGAAAGAAAGGTCTTGAACTTTAAAAAACTCAATTTACAGTCTAATATCAAGTTATTTGTAAGCTTAACGAAGGACACTTCTCTTTCACAGTGATTTTATCTGTTCTTGGCCTTATTCCCTAAATACTTTAAATGTCATTTTTCATGGTAGTATAACAAACCCTTAAAAATTTTGCAGATAATAGGAGTAAAGCTTAAAGACTTTTCAAAGTAAAAACACCCCAAACATAACAGGGGAATACAAAAATAGCATTAATAAACCCTAGAAGCCTTTCTTTGTGACTTTTTGGTCACTAACCCCTCAATGGAAAATACCTGACTTATAATGCCATAGATAATTCTTGCCTATTTTTCAACTTTATTCAAATGTAATATTATAAGATATTCTTATATCTGGCTTTATTTGCTTAAAATTATAGTTGTGAGATGTTGCATGCAGGTGCACTTCATTATTTTCATTTTGATGTAGTATGCATGTATTTGCTACGGAGTGAATGTTTGTGTCCCTCAAAATTGATATGCTGAAGCTCTAGTTTCTAATGTGATGACATTTGGAAGTGAGGCTTTTGGGAAGTAATTGGGTTTAGAGGAAGACATGGGGATGGAGCCCATATACCATGATAGGCATCATACTACTGGGATTCTTCCCCCTGACCCTGCTCCACATTCTCAATCTCCCAGAGTGTGATAGCAACTGGAAGAAACTTCCAAAGTAGTCAGTGTACCACTTGTGTTCATTCTGCCTTTTGTTTTTGGCTTAGATGTGTTTTAAGGAGCTGTTTATTATAATTAACGCTGTCACATTGTAGGGAACAATGGAGACAAGAGTGTGAGAGAAGTTTGATGTTATTGTCGGCTTTGCAGATAAGTTCTTGCAGGGTAGACAGATGATTATTTGTTTTTTTAGTAGTTAAAGATTCCAGGTCTCTAAGTCAAGAATTGGAAAGAAATTTAATATTGTGCTGTAAATTGCCTGAGTCCTATGAAACAAAATTCTAAATATGCTGTTATATAAGTTCTGGGTAAAGTATTTAAGTCATGTGCCTTCTTTTCAGTGTGAATTTCTTACAGATATTGGAATTGTATGCTGGTATTACTCTTTACTATATATGAGCTGTATCTTGGGAGCACTGCTTTTGCTTGTTTATGTTTTTAAGATTTTATTTTTAAGTAATTTTTAATTTTTAAGTGTAGAACTCAACATGGGGCTCAAACTCACTACTCGGGGATCAAGAGTCACATGCTCTACCGACTGAGCCAGCCAGGTGCTACTGCTTGTTTATTTTTTAAATGTCCTTAGTTATTTTAGTGGGAAATGTCTCCCCCATTCTCCTTAATGCCATCTATTTCTGTCTCTAAGGATCTCTACATGAAATATTGCAAAGCCTGAGGCACTTTGTGTGTGTGTAAGTACGTGCATGTATTTGCTAGAACAGTTTCTCAAGAAATAGTCTGACAGATGATGATGTGAGCCTGAATGAAAATCTGTCTCATAACTTTAGGAAGTACTAAAGAGAAATTTAAGCATCACTTCATCAAAGTAATTTAGTAATAAAAATTTCAGGAGAGGCTAGTGACCTGGAAAGGAGTATAATTGATAAATGCAGTGAAGATATAGAATTTAATGTAGCTTTTGATTGAATAAACTGCATTAATGTCAACAAGGAAATACTCAGGTTAGAGCCAATGCTCACTGGAAAACATAAAAAGGTATTTAACCCATTTCCATACATTTTCACTATGTCATTGAATTAAAATGTTAAGCCAAGAAGGTTGTTAAAATAGAAGTTTCTTATTTTTTAAAGGGTAGAGGAGGGTAAATGAAGATTAAAATGAATTATGTTTCATTTATGGTCTTTCACAGAAGACTGAATTAATTAAGACTAACCTTATGGCTGATTCATTATAAGATTGATTTTTAATATTAAGCCAAGCAAAGATCAATTTGTTATTTGCCAATTTTCTTTTTATTTTCTAATCCTTAGTATTCTATTCAGATTATAGCTGCAGTGTATCTGATAGCATTACCCTTAAAGAAAGTGAGAAATACAAAATCTAACTACTGCATATGTCTAAGGGTGTTTTTACAATTTTCTCTAAATATATTTATATTTGATTTTTAAATCCAGGTTATAATGTATTTTATAAAGGTTTATTTCATTGAAGATTTTATTTATTTATTCATGAAAGGCACAGAGAGATTGGCAGAGCCATAGGCAGAGGGAGAAGCAGGTTCCCTGTGGGGAGCCTGATGTGGGCCTCCATCCCAGGAGCCCAGGGCCACGTCCTGAGCCAAAGGCAGACACTCAACCACTGAGCCACCCAGGCGTCCCTCTAAGGGTTTAAAATAAGCTTTAGTTTAATTATGAATTATGAAATTTTGAAAATATTTGCATTTGAAAGTTAGTTGAAATAAAAATTAGCATACATCTAAGAAAAAAATCACAGCATGGTCAATACTTGCTTGAAATATGCCACAGCTAAGAGTTTGCTTCTTTTAAGTTGATTTTTAGAGTAAAGTGTTACTAACTGAGCACCTGAGCCCATGCAGTGATAACCGCAGATCCATTATGTCTAAGTGACAAAAAAAGGCTTCTTGACAACCAAACACAATCACCACTTCCCAAACACTGCTGTTCTTTTTCTTTTTTTTAAAGATTTTATTTATTTATTCATGACAGACACACACAGAGAGAGGCAGAGAAACAGGCAGAGGGAGAAGCAGGCTCCATGCTGGAGCCCTACATGGGACTCATCCCACATCTCCAGGATCACACCCCCACAGAAGGCCGCGCTAAACTGCTGGGTCACCAGGGCTGCCCAACATTGATGTTCTTAATAAAGTATCTGACGCATCCGATGAACAATTTGATTTTCCTGCTTCCTTGGTCCTTTGAAGATTGACCAAGTCAAAAGACAACCAGAGTCTCCACCAGAAAATTCCTCTATGAGCCTGCTTAGGCTTATTCCTTAGGACACTGTGAAGCCAGCAAAACTATGTGTTTTCAACAATTCTAGGATTTTCACCTGAATTGACTCAAGATCAGTTTGATATATGATTCACTTGAACCATTTTAAGGATAAAATATATTAGTGTTGAATCCTTTAGATCTAAGCACTCAAAACAAAATGGATAATCAGTTAGAACAAAGAGCAAAATTAATTGAAAAATAAAATAACTCATAGCCCAAGCACATGGAGTTGTCATCATCATTGCTCTTGTTCTTCTGTTTATCCTCCTCCTCTTTTTCCCCTCCTTCATTTATTTTTCTTATCTATTAACACAATTAAAATTTTATACTGAAAAATATTCACTTAATGCAAAAGAAAGCAGCTAATGATAGAGGAACATAGAGGACAGGGAATTTATATAAAACACAAACTAAACTACAAGCCATTAATTCCAAACACACACACACACACACACACACACTCTAAATGTGAATGAATCAAATAATCAATCCAATTGAAAGGCAGTGTTTGTCAATATGGTTAAAATAAACAGTATCTTATTATATGTTGTCTACAGGAGACACACTGGATTTAAAGTAAAATGACAGAAAAAAATATAGAAACAGAAGCCTCAGAAACCTAGAGTGACTATACTGATATCAGGTAAAACAGACTATAAAACAACAAAAAAGTGTTATTAGAGATGAAAAAAAAAGCCAGATTAAAAAGGATTCATCTGAATATCCATGGAACAAGAGGAGCAAAA
The DNA here is from genome assembly GCF_048418805.1 of Vulpes vulpes. Classification (NCBI taxonomy): domain Eukaryota; kingdom Metazoa; phylum Chordata; class Mammalia; order Carnivora; family Canidae; genus Vulpes; species Vulpes vulpes. Next base: position 50,215,142 of record NC_132784.1, on the reverse strand, counting down.
GTCCTACCTAGGCATGCATTGAAATCTTGTTAATACTCTTAGAAGTTTGGTTGGGGATGATTTGTCTAAAGACAGGCATAATAGAAACAAACATAGTGCAAAGACTGAAGTCCAACTTAGAATTCTAATAGTTGTGTAGATTAAGCTGATTTCAGTGTTGCCAGAGTCTCTGGCCTCTAATGTGAAATGCAAAATTATTTAGGGCCTGACTTTTTTTTCCCCGAATTTTTCTTCAGGAATGCCAGCAACTCAGTTAAAAAAATCATGCATACAAGAAAGCAAGGCAGCATGAACAGACCCAAGAGAAACAATAGAGCGAGAGGAATGACATAATAGACAAATTTATAAGAGCATATTTTGAGCCACTTTATAGCAATATATAGGAAAATTTAGATACAAATCTAAAAATCACTGGTAAAATATTAGTAAAACGTGCCAAGACAATGAAAAAAGAAATCTGAATTATAACTAAAGCCAGATTCAATTAATAGTCAACAATCTTTCTACATAGAAAACTCCACACAAAGTTGGATTTGCTGATGAATTTTATTGGACATCTGCATACAAGTAATCCCAAACATATACAAGCTTTCTCAGATTTAAAACAAAAATGACTGCATTTCCTCTGTTTTATGAGGCTAGTCAGGACCTTACTACTTAAGAAAAGCGAACTAAATGAAAATCTCAAGACCGATAACTTTTAAGAATATTCATACAAAAATCCTAAGCAAAATATTAGATAGTAAAGTGAAAAATGTACAAAGGATAACTCATCATGGGTCAGTTGGCCTTCAACAGGAATGCACTAAAATTAAGGCAATTTGCAACATTGCAAATTTTTTTTTCAGAGTAGTCTTTCCTATGAATTTACTTATTTATTTATTTTAATTTTTTATTGGAGTTCAATTTGCCAACGTCACATTGCAAATTAAAGCAAAAATAAATCATTATCATTTTTATGTAGTTTTAATTGCTTGCTGCTCAGCCTGTTGTTAAGAAAGTAGTAATTCCTACCTAGAATTGTGGGGATGGCCAAAAACATTTTTGGGGAGAGGGGCAGAAAACCTGTAGATTTTCCACAGGATCAGCCAAGAAGGTCTTTGGCTTCACGCAGGATGGAAATCAAATTGAGCCAGCAATGGGTGAAAGCAGAGTTTATTGAAGGTATGGGGGAGATACAGATGGAGCATCTGGAGACTCCAAAAGGAAAAGAGACTCTCATCTTTGCTTGGAGTCTGGAGTTTTGTCCTCTTGGGCATCCAGAAACTGCTCAGAATGAGTATAAGGTCCAGGTGTCCATCATAAGTCACTTATTCCCTGAAGCCAGGGGTTCCTGGGCAAGATATCTAGCCCCTGTGGTCTGGCCTAGGTGTGTGATGGCTTCCTCAGATCGTTGTCCCCTGGTCCTCCCTTAGATGTTATCTATTCTAGAGAAAGCATTAACTCCTTGTCCCTTATAAGGAGGACATGTGCCATTTGCATTGTGAGGCTTGTGTAGAATGGGGTGGGGGTGCGGGTCCTAGCAAGAATAGAAGCTGGAAAAGAAGCAAAAGAGAAAAAAAATAGCTCTTTCTCTCTTGGAGTCCTGTTGGTTTCCTTGTCACAAAGTTCCAGCTTGTGACTTTTCTTTCCACTTCTCTATCTCCATTTTATTCTCCATCAAGAGTTTCCAGCTTTATTAGGAATTTCTGTAAAAACTCATCTTATAAAATGTATAGCTCATGTAATCTAAAGTGCATGCAAATGAAAACAAGTGAGGTAAGTTGATTTGGGTAATTTTGTTTCTCTGACCTATAGGTTAGGTAAAATATGACATTACAACAACACATTTAATGCAGACAAAACTGCAACTGGATTTAAGCAAAATATTGAAGATCACATTTAATTTTCCCAATTCTTGCTAAAATGATCTCTTCTGGGTATTTACTGCTGTCTCCTCACTTCTGGGCTTGTTCTCCTTACTACTGATAGGCCTAATATTTGAGGTGATCTGTTTTTCCCAACTCCATGTTGATTAATAAATCTGGGAGATACAGTTTGCAGAGCCAAGCACTGGCATTTTCAAGAAATTTTAATGATTAATAGGAGCATGAATAAGACTACTTGAAGTTTTGGGGCATCTGGAGGGCTTAGGTCATGATCCCAGGGTCTTGGGATTGAGCCCTGCATTGGGCTTTCTGCTTAGTAGGGAGTGTGCTTCTCTCTCTCCCTCTGCATCTCTTCCCCCTGCCCACCCCTACTCATGCTCCTCTCTCTCAAATAAAAAAAATCTTTAAAAAAAAGAAAAATACTACTTGAAATTTCTATTATTCCAGAAATATTGTACATTTATTAGCATCCCTACATCCCAAATATTTTGCCTCTTTACTTATCCCTATCAAAAGTTAGCTGGCCTGAGGCAGCCTGGGTGGCTCACTCGGTTAGGTGTCTCTACTTTGGCTCAGTCATGATCCCGGAGTCCTGGGATGGAGCCCCACATTGGGGTTCTTGCTCAGTGGGGAGCGTGCTTTTCCCTCTCCCTCTGCCTGCTGCTCCCCCTGCTTGTGTTCTCTCTCTCTCTCTGTGAAAGAAATAAATAAAATCTTTAAAAAAAAGTTAGCTGGACTGAGATTATGAAGCAGGATGAATATGAGTAGACAACTCTCACTAATACTGGTATCAGGCTTTTCAGAAAGATTAAAATATTTTACATATTAATTCTGAATTGTCTGGTGAAACTTATAACAGAGGGAAGTTACAAAGCTGTGTTTTCCTGTAATTAAAGGTTGAAATATGGGGTGCCTCAGTGGCTCAGTGGTTGAGCATCTGCCTTTGGCCCAGGGCATGATCCCGGAGTCCTGGGATCAAGTTCTGCATTGGGTTCTCCACAGGGAGCCTGCTTCTCCCTCTGCCTGTGTTTCTGCCTCTCTGGGTCTCTCATGAATAAATAAAATCTAAAAAGAAAAAGGTTGAAATGTTTCCAAAGTTAACATGTTTTATCTGACATACACTGTCCCATTTAAGGGATGACTATTCTGTGACCCACAATTTAAAAAATCATCAAAGTATTAATCCATTAGAGTTTGCAATTATTTTATATGTAAACTCCTTTAATTTGACCCCTTTAACAATCATAACCAGACATAACTTTAATGACGATCTAATTCTGCAGAAGCAGCCTAGACAGTTTTTCTTCCACTTAATGCATGTTTTATATGTTCATTTGGAAAATAATTAGATCAGTAATTAAATATTAATATTTAAAATGTTAAGAGGACTAACCACTAAGGGCTAGAACATGGTTTAATTTTTAAACAAAGACTTTATATCTACTCTTGAGACAAGTATTTTTCAACTTATTTTTACTATCTATGAGGAAACTGAAATCACTTTGAATAATCACCACATGCTGTTTATGAAATGTTCTTTACCATGAGATGTTATCACGACTGGAAAAGACATACTCAAATATACTGTGGATTATTAGTCTTCAAAATTGCCTTGAATTGGGTGCAAAATGCCAGATGTGGTTCATATAATGTGTCACCATTAATTAGGTGGAAAGTTCCTGCTGAGCAGCTTATTGTAGGCAAAATAAATGGTTTTCATTAACTAGTAATTAACCTGGATACATTATGAAGGTCAAAAATTAGTGTATGGTATACAACAACTTACCTACATATTTCAAGAGATAAATTTATCAATCTGAATAGTCTCTGGACAATACAAATAATGACAAAGGAAGAATCACATAGGTCAATAAACAATGGCAAAATTCCAAATAGAATAGAGTTACATATAGTCAGAAGAAAAGAAACTTTTACCATGTATCTTGTATTATCACTTATGTCACTATCTTTTTTCATTTTCTATAGAAATGTATTATGTTCAAGTTTTATCCAAGGAAATATAGGTCCAGAGATGTCATTTCTCCTATTTATATATAATACAAGAAGTATTAGGGAAGTGATCCCTTTTGGTAGTCTACTAGCTGCCAAATTTGTACTGTCCTATTAGCAGTGAAAAAATAATTTAAGAAGAAATAGATGCAAAGACAGGCATATGAGTACTTAAATAATTAACTAAACAATGGATTTATGACCAAAATAATTAATATATATATGTTAATGTATAATGGGGTGCCTGAGTGGCTTGGTTGGTTAAGCATCCAACTCTTGATTTCGGCTCAGGTCATGATCTTAGGGTCTTGATATGGAGCCCCACGTCTCACTCCACACTCAGTGGGGAGTCTGCTTAAGATTCTTTCTCTCCCTCTGCCCCTCTAAAATAAATATATAGATCTCTTAAAAAACTAAAAGATAAATAAGTGGACAAGCATAGTTTTTCACAAACATTTTGATAATTCTATACATATAAAATGTGAAATAGTGGAAGGTATAGTGGTGGAAAATGTAGCAAATAGTGGAACAGATGGAATAGGAGTTAATGCCATAGTATTGCAACTAATATTAGAAAAGTGAACATTTAGGCATCGTTTTTAAGATTTAACTAAAAAAGTGATGACTATATGTTGACTCGATACATTTATTTATTGCAATTTGATCACCACCTTGGCGTTAGCTAACACCTCTATCATTGCCACATGATCTCATTTCTTTTTTGTAGTCGGAATAATCAAGACCTAGTCTCTTGGCAACTTTGAAGTTTATAATACAGTAATTTGACTGTAATCACTATGCTGTATATGTTACACACTTTAAACTTGCACAATGTTATATGTTAATTGCATCTCACTAAAGTTGAAAAAAAAAAGGTTCCACCAAATCCAATTAAAAAGCAATTCTATTTTTGTAAATAAAACAACAATTCCTGGAAAAAAATGATGAAATTCTAATTTTGGCGAGAGGGGAGGGCAAGAGGCAGAATATAATTTCTATCACTCTCATTTGGAGAAAGTCTCTCAGCTTAATACTTTCAGATGAATTAAATTTTTTAAATTAAAAAATATGACTATAAATAACCTTACTGTTTATTGATTTAGATATACATAGAAAATATGTATATATATTAGTTTGGAGTAGAGTTTTTCCATGATGTCAATTAAAAATGCCATTTAAAATTTTTTTTAACTTGTTATTTTGAGGAAAGAAATTAGAATGGAGGGATTGTTTTCTATAAGGCTAAGAGGAGCACAGAGTATATCCACTGACAAGGAGATAAACAATTCTGGTACCATGTATGAAGTAGCTGTTCCTTTAGTCTATGGAGAAGTGATAGCATCTTTATGACTTTATTTTTATGTGTGTCTGTGCCTATAATAGAAGCTGAGGGAGTGGCAGCTGCAGAAATAATAAGCTGACACAGTTGCAGCCCATATTTGGAACATTCATCCTCTGAGGTCATGATATTGAGGTCATTTAGCATCAACAGCACCAACTGGACAGGACATTATTAATGTTTGGCCATAGTGGCACAAAGCAATAACTACCAGGCTGGAAATGGACACCTTCTCCTTTCTGAGAACCAATGAGACTAATGGGGAGGCAAATGAAGTACTTGTGTTGGGTGTAAAGTGTAAGGGAGTGTCAATGATTTCAGCAGTCAAGACAATTAATGTTTTAATTAATTAATTAATTAATTTTAGTTTTATTTAAAAATCAATTATGGAGACAAATAATGTTTTAATTCATAATTTAAAAAATAAAAATCAATGCAAAAAATCTTAAATAATCAAAATATGAAGAATTTTAACATTGAAGGTAATGAAAGTTTTAATAAAACTAAAGAAAATTAAAAGTTAATTTCAGGCTAATATTTAAAAAATAGTTTGAAAAATATTTCCTTTAGAAGAAAATAACATTATCCAGAGTCTATGCATGATTCTTTGGTACAGTCTGTATTAGGGTTCTCCAGAGATACAAATCGAGAGGATACATACAGATAAATAAGGGGATATTTATTATGGGCATTGACTCAGCCCTTTATGGAGGCTGAGAGGTTCTATGCCATTTGCAAACTGGAGAATTAGGAAAACAAGTGGTATAAACCAGTCTGAGTCCCAAAAGGGCCTGAAAACCAGGTGAACTGATGATTGTTTTTTTTTTCAAATTATAATGGATTACTTTTATGTATAATTTGGAGTAAAATTACATGTGAACAAGTTATCTGACCTAAGTATAAGTATTAAATCTAATCACAGAAGTTTAAAGCTGAAAAGAATTTAAAGGGATTCAAAACCCTCACCTTTCAAATGTGGTACTAGGTGTCAAAAAAGTTAAGTGATTTACACAAGATCATATAACTAGTACATTAACAGAGCCAGACATAGAACTTTGATCTTTTCCCTTCTAGATCTTTTTTCTTTCAACTAGCTTACTATCTTCTTTTTACTATTTCACATTACTTCTGCAACTCTCCTATTTAAGTAATGGTTTATAGTTTACTGGTCTTATATACATTAACAATATTATTCTTCTTAAAAACAGAAGGTTGATCAAATAGGGACAGTCATCCATTTTGATAATGTTGTTTATGGCTCAATGTTTCCTTCATAAGTGAAATTACCTTGACATTCTAGTTAAAACTATATAACTGCTAATCAAGCAGTAGATATAGGGGATTTTGCTTCATAGAAATATTACAGCTGATAAGAAAGGATCACAGATTTAGGGTATCAAGATTTTACAACCCTTAATAAATTAATAATCGCAGTTCAAGTTGAAGGCATAAGATCCAGGGGGATCTGCTGGTGTAAGTCCTTGGCTTGAGGACCAAGAGCTCTCATGCCCAAGGGCAGTAGAAAATGAATGTCCTAGCTTAAGAAGAAAGAAAGAATACACCCTTTCTCTACCTTTCTGTTCTATTTGGGCTTTCAATGGACTGATATGATGCTCATTCATGTAGGTGAGGGCAGATCTTCTTTACTCAGATTATTGACTTAAATGCCCCATTCCCTAAACACCTTTCAGTCACACCCATAAAAAATGTTTTTTTTTAAAGATTTTATTTATTTATTCATGAACGACACACACAGAGAGAGGCAAAGACACAGGCAGAGACACAGACAGAGGGAGAAGCAGGCTCCATGCAGGGAGCCCAACGTGTCTCCAGGATCCGGGTCTCCAGGATCACACCCTGGCTGAAGGTGGCACTAAACCACTGAGCAACTCAGGCTGCTTGAAAAAATGTTTATCAGCTATCTGGGCATACCCAGCCCAGTCAAGTTGACATACAAAATTAGCCATCACATACACACACACACACACACACACACACAACCCAACCCAAATAGCCATCACATTATCCAAAATCACTAGTCACATGAGCACTAGGAATAGATGATTCATACTGTAGAGAACAAGCAATCAATGGAGACCACCCATGAGATGACCCAGATGTTGGAACAAGCAGATTTTCACAACAGACATAATTATGCTAAAGAGTGTAAAGAAAAATATAAAGTACATGAAAATAGAGGAAAACTCAGGTGTGAAATGGAAACGAGAGAAAGAGAGAGAGATTTACCTTAAGGAGTTGTCTCACATGTTGTGGGGGTTGGCAAGTCCAAATCTAGAGCAAGCTGACTGACAGGCTGGAAATTCAGGGAATAGTTGATGCTGCAGTCTTGAGTCAGAAATCTCCAGGCTGGAAACTCAGGCAGGGTTTCTTTCTTTCTTTCTTTTTTTTCTTTTAAAGATTTATTTATTTGAAAGAAGAGGGAAAGAAAGAGAGCAAGCACGTGTGCAGAGGGGAAGGGCAGAGGAAGAGGGAGAGAGAGAAAATCCAGCAGACTCCCCTCTGAGCATGGAGCCTGATGCTGGGCTTGATCTCACGACCCTGAGATGATGACCTGATCTGAAATCAAGAGTCAGCCACTTAACCGACTGAGCCACACAGGTGCCCCAGTCAGGGTTTCTGTGTTACATATAGTCAATCACATCTAAAAAATACCTTTACAGCATCAAGAATGTGTTTGGCCAAACAATAGGCTCCATGGCCTACCAAATTGACACATAAAATTAGTCATCACAGATGGTTGTTCTTTTATTTTTTTAAGTATAAATATAAGCAGTATGCACCAATGGGATGGGTAAAGAAACAACTGCCTGTTACAGAGACTGCTCTGGTATTCTTTATCAGTATGATATTTATTGATAGAAAACCAAGAGACACAGGAACTGTAATAGGATAAAAGTGATATTTCTAATTGATCATTGTTCAGTATATTTTAAAGATTTTAATTGCCAAATACATTTAATTGCCAAATCACATCTTACAATTTTAAATTTTATCATTTAAAACACCCATTTTTGCAGGTTTCATACATACCTCAAATGGCATCTGCTGTCAGGTATCCATCTTTCTGACATGTTCAGGCTGAAGGTCCTAAAGAGTTTCTCATTAGTGAGTATGCTAACCTTAGAAAAAGTTATGTCCTTTTCTTCCTCTCTACATGTTTTTTATCCCCTACACTGGTAGTATAGTGAGGCACCTGCTTGTAAGGGTCATGTGTTAGGAAGAGGAATGAGGAACTTTGTGGTTCTAAAAAGCAGTGAAGAAATTCTCATTAACTAGAGTGCAGGTTGGGTCCATTACACTTCAAAAACCTCACTGCTCTTTAGTCACTTATGAGGCAAGAGGAAAGGACATTATTAAAAGAGAAATAACCTTTACTACAACCACAGAGTGGGATGCTTTACAATTTGCCTCAGAAAAGTTTACTATCTCCCTACTAGTAAGTCATTCAAAATTAAGTATTCATTCATTTATTTATTTGACAGTGACAAGGAAGAGAATATATTGTGAGGGTAAAATTTACATGCCCCTTTTTGTTTCTCACACACATTTACAAGCTTTAGAAGCAGAAAGTAATGAACCTTTGACCCAGGAGTTCCACAAATAGAGAAAGCACGCATGGAGAGAATCATGTTTACCTTTTTTTTAGGAGAACTACATGAAGATTTCCAATCACCATTATTTTTAGTCATAAAATTCTGGAAGCAATGGAAACATTTATTCATTAAATAGTGGATAAATAAATTTAGCATTGTCAAACAATGGATTGGGGCAGCCCTAGTGGCCCAGCAGTTTAGTGCCACCTTCCCCCCAGGGTGGGATCCTGGAGTCCTGGGATCAAGTCCCAGGTCAGGCTCCCTGCATAGTGCCTGCTTCTCCCTCTGCCTGTGTCTCTGCCTCTCTCTCTCCCTCTCTCTGTGTCTCTCATGAATAAATAAATAAAATCTTAAAAAAAAACCAATGGATTAAACAAAAATAAAGGGTACATTTATTAAAATCAATAAATTTCAAATACATATTTTTAAGTGAATTAAAAGCATTTTGGAAAATGATCTGACAGTGCTATATTATTCCTGTAAATATCAATGATAATATATGTTTATAATGACAATATATATTATATATATGTTACGTATAAAACCATGAATGGAGAAAAACACATTCCCTCAGCTTCTCTGGCCAAAGATAGGAAGGAACACATGTGGGAGAGAATTTCTGCAGTACTTCTATAAAGCTTTTTTATAATAGATGGAAAATATATGAAAATACACATTATAATAGTTAAATCTGGGTGACTATTACATGGATCCCTGCTATATTAGTATCTATACGTTTTTATCTTTGCAGAAATTGCAATTTAAAAAACCACAAAAAAAGATGATATTAAGTTGAAATATGCAGAAACAACAGAAGGCTCTTTTGGGAAGGAGAATCATAGCTGCTAATTAGAGACATTTGCATCCAGTTGGATCTTTCACTAAGGAAAACAGCAACAAGGAGTTCTATTTTATTTAAAATTAACTCTGCCTTCCTCCTTGAAAAATATGTATTTTGTTATCTATTGAGACTCTTTAAGCTTTTAAAGAGAAGAGCTATGAAAGCTACTGAGTAAATAAGATCCTTGGAAAATCTCAAAGTCTAACTGGTATACTTTATGACACAAACTGAATATGTTATGCTGGATAATAATGACAAATTAGTGATCAGTGTGCATCTGCAATTCAATAATACATTCAGGTGCATGATAATATTTAATCCAATGTTTATTCTTATTTAAAACTCCAATAATCACAAGTATATTCAAAAACTGTAATGTTATTTCAAAAACACTATAATGGAAGATACAGGCCTCCAGAAGAAAAAAACAAAAACGAGAGCATTGTATTTTTCAAAAATGGCACCGCTCACAGATAGAAAAGGGACTTTCTAATCTTGGGAAAAAGAAGTCAGAATCCAAAGAAAGTGTTCCTAATAAAGCAGAGCTATTTAGAGCCCTGTGCGTACCTAGGAGATGGTGAAGTTTTATCAATTGGAAGAAAAGATCTACAGTGATGACGCTGATGAAATCTTGCAGCTTGCCTCTACAGGGTTGCCCATAGAGAATGAGAAGTGAAGTCTTATTTCTCTTGCAAACATATACTTTAAAAATGGGATGACTTAATAGCTCCCTGCTGCTTTTATTGGAAAGCAGTTAGAAATCATACAAGTTCCACTTTGTATTTCATCTCTCATGCCACATTTAATAATATAATCTCAAATAAGGCCACATGGTGAGGCATAATTCTGCTGCTCATAATAAAAAAAAAGTGCCATTTTCAGAAGATATTTAGAACACGCAGCAAAATTGTTCACAAATACCCAAAGCTGGCTTTGTGTTTTTCACTAGCATATAGAGTAGGCAAAGCTCAAGCTATCATCAAAAAGGTACAATCACTTGGGGGAGGGGGGGATAAGGCATTTTACGGGTAGACGAGAAATGACTTAGAAATGCTATCAATGTAAGTATTCTATTAATAGAAAGTAACTTAATCGTCACAATCTATTTGTGTTTTCTGTGTAAACAAAATGATTCACTGGATTAGAGTAATAGAATGTAGAAATGGAGAGAGAGAACCAACAATAAACTAATAATTGGAACTTCCAGCTGCTTTGGCACATTTCTCCAGAATATTTTTGTAGTCCTAGAATACTCAGTAAAAAGCCACTGTGAAATTATGCATGAGTTCATGATCACACATGGCGTCTATAACATATGTACAATGTATGCTACCTTAATTTTCAGACTAGAGTGTCACTTTTAGATACCATCCACCCATGTCTTTGATTTGTAGATGACCACATTCAAGTCTATCGTCACAGCTATTGGAAGGAACACAAGAGTAGAAAGATGCCAGGTTTGTGTTCGTTCTGGAACACCGTCCTGGAACACATGAACAATTTTTCTTCTTAAGCAACGTAAAAGAGAAACAAGCCAATGGATAAACCAACTATAAAGCATCATTAAAAAAAAAAAAAACAGTAGCTATATTATTAATGAAGGTAGTTGTTGCATAACAAGAAAATGAAGGTTTCTTGTCAAATTATCAACTTAGAAGAGGATTAAGGAAGGACTTTGGCAGTCAGAAACAATAACAGGAAGAATCCTGAAAAGATTTTTCTCTTCTGTTGTGTTTAATAACAATTTATAAAAGCTTTTATGTAAAGAAGAGTTTTATGCCAAGAATTGCACTAGTCGTTGAGCATATAGAGATGAATGACACATCCCCCACTTTTAAGACTGTCAAAAGCTTTTGTGGGAGAGAACGGTATGTGAAAATATTTTAAGGGCAACGAGGAAAGTGTGTAGAAATTGCTATGGGATATTTTATCACATGTGGACACCAAGGAGAATTTCAGAGAGTAAACAATCTTTCAGTAGTCTTGAAAAGTGGGTCCAGTTAGCAGAATGTGAAAATACTGCTGAGGAGGGTAGGAAAAAGTCTAGAGATGGAAACCAAGAGGGGTCAGAGGAAGAGAGAGGGCAGACAGAGAAGGGGCAGGAGAGGCTGGAAGAGATGATGAGCAGCCTCGGATGTGGAATGTGGCACAGGGAGGGAAAGGATGATGGAAGTAAGGCTGGAAGCTGGCAGGGCCATCATATCATTAGCTGGAGCCCCCCTTTTTCTTCGTTTTTTTTTTAAGATTGTATTTATTTATTCATGAGAGACACAGATTGAGAGAGGCAGAGACACAGGCAGAGGGAGAAGCAGGCTCCCTGTGGGAACCCGATGCAGGACTCGATCCCAGGACCCAGGATCACAACCTGGCCAAAGGCAGATGCTCAAGCACTGAGCCAACCAGATGCCCCTGAGAATTTCTTTTTCAATATAGTTTCATAGTCCAGGAAGTCTGATCATGTCTGGAGTACAGGAGGGACAGGCTGTTTGTGTTACAGGCGACGACCCACAACCGCACTAGCTCCCCACCCACACAAAAATCCCTCCCGTGTTGAAGGAGAAACCTTTCTGATCATTCCATGAGAAGGGGTTAGAGAGACAGAAAATAGTTTCCTAAATGGCAGAAAGATGCTTCATGCAGGAAAAGAGATAAACAGAGCTACTGCCTCTATCAGCTCTGGCTCTAAGAAATGTCGTGTTGATCGCAAGAGTCTTTGGAAATGTCACTGCCTCATCCTCCCAAATCATCAATGTCTCCTGCAGCCTTCAGGGAAGGATTTCATCCTCCTGTCTGCTCTCACGGAATTGGATTATTTAAGCTCCTGTCTCTGAATTTTAACTTGCCCAGGATGCCTTTCCTTTTCCTTCTCTGACTTCTCTGCTGTTCACTGAAAAACCAGTTCTACCATTTTTGTTTAACTTTTCCTAACATCCTTAGTCCTTTCTCCTAACTTACTATCCAGATGCTCTCTCTTTCTTTTCTTTTCTTTTATTTCTTTTTTTTTTAAGGATTTTATTTATTTATTCATGAGAGACACACACAGAGAGGCAGAGACACAGGCAGAGGGAGAAGCAGGCTCCATGCAGGAACCAATGCAGGACTTGATCCTGGACCCCAGGATCATGACCTGAGCCAAAGGCGGGAGCTCAACCACTGAGCCACCAGGTGCACTTCTCCAAATGTTTTCATGTTCTTTTTCCTTTATCTATCACTTCCTAATCCTAGATTGTACTACAGTGACTCAAATATAATAATTACTTAGTAATATTTGTGGAAAACAAAGGGTATGAAAATTTCAAAATATTAAATAGTCCTGAGGTTTGGTCCAATTGTTGGGCAAAGGCTCAATTTAATTTAGAATTTGTTTATGAAGATATGAAAATCTCAAGAAGATTTTCGTGAGTCAACTATGAGAAGGTATGTCTTTTTTTTTTTTTTTTTTTAGATTTTTATTTATTTTTCATGAGAGACACACACAGAGAGAGGCAGAGACATAGGCAGAGTGAAAAGCAGACTCCCTGTGGGGACCCTGATGTGGGACTCGATCTTAGGACCCAGGGATCATAACCTTAGTCAAAAGCAGATGCTCAACCACTGAGCCACCCAGGCGCCCCCAAGAATGTTTATCTTAACAAGAGGATCTCAATACTAAGTACATGACTATACATTCAATAACTTATAGTATTATAATTAGAGATTATCTTGTTCAAACCTGGAGACTAAATTTACGTAGTATGCCAAATTAATTAAATTTAAACTGAGAATATCTTCATTTTGAAAAATATAAGAGAAATCTGATTTCTTCATTTCAGAAAAAAATTGTGTTGTTCATAAATACATTTGATAATGTTTAAGTGTGCCTGCTACTTATTTTGAAGATATAAATTTAGAACTATCAAAAAAAATTTTAAAGGAACTTTTATTTTAAGTAACTCATTAATAAGTACAGATGTTTTCCTTTCAATGTGTACATACGTCCAAGGCATTGAGATCAGGAAACTTTTAAAAAGGCTCCATCTCTGCTGTTTTTCCACCAGGCCCCATTCTGTATTTCACCTTGCATCTGAGTAAACGAAAGAAGCTATGTTCCCACACCAAGGGGGAGCCAAGAAAGTTAATCCTTCTTTGAGGCTCATTCTTGACCTCCATACACCTGATAGCATCTTAGAACCAACCTCCGTGGACACTGGTGCCAATAGCCCCACCTTCAGTGACTTATGGAGTAACACCTATTGTTCACCTGACACTTACCTTTGATCAAACCCTACCCTGGATTCCTGAGGAAACACACACCCTCAACTCCTTTCCAATGTAAACCTCTGACCCCAAGCGATGGAGAGACTCACTTCTTTTCCGAGTCTCCTGGACACTGTCTGCTAGACTCCATTGCTTATGTTACTCAATAAACTCTGTTCTCATTTCTTCCTGGCTCCCGTTTGATTTGCAACCTGCTCAGAGCCAAGGAGCCTCTTGGCTGGTCCCTCAGGACCCCCTCGGGGTCCTCAAAGCTGGCCTGCCTACATCAGCACTTACAGGAAAGATTATACACATTTGGATAACTGAAAGGAAGCCAGTGAGACTGGACCACAGAGACACAGAGCTAAAAATGTAGGCAGAGATGTAATCGTGTTTGATCTCCAAGGCTCTGTGAAATATTTTATGTTCACCCTCTTGGTGATATGAGTTTTTTCTGATGTCTAACATTTAATATCTGTGCGATCTTACAAGAGCTAATTAGCCTACATAAACCTCAGTGTAATCAGAACATTGTTGGGAAGAGTAAATGAGATCACGTATATTACTTAAGTCAAATGCTTAGCACATAGCATTCAATGAGTGTCAACTACTAATCTTATGAATATGTTGCATGATGCCCCATTCAGACAGACAATGGGAGAACATTGATGATAAACGATATAGTATCCTCCACACATTGTGATTTAATATGCATTGTGATTAGTTGAGAATATTCTTTTGCCTAGAATATTCTCTCTCTAGCCAGATTTGCTCATCCTTTCTGACTTAACATAGGTGAGGCAATGCACAGTTGCAATACCACTAGCCCAGGCAACTCCAACCTGTTTTCTGAGGCAGTAGTGGTCTTTTTTCTTATAGGCCACACCAGATTCCTCATAATCTCTGAGATTCTTGCACAAAGGATAGATCCTTACTTATTCTTTTTGCATGAAACTTCATGTTAGTGGGTAAGTTTTGTCCGCAGGCCTGATGGGAGCTCCATTACAAAATCTGCCCTCATTTTCCTCTTTTATGCAGTGGCCATTGGAAAAACAGACTAAACAGCATCCTCCAAATAGTGCTTGCATTCATTGTCCCCCAGGGAGCAAGGAGTTCCCAGAACTTGGACATTCTACTTACTGAGTGGGTCCTCCTCTGCCACTTACTGGGTAAGTGTCTCACATGAGGGTTCAGCCGACTGTCCTTCTGCTATCCCACTAAACCACAATCTCCAACAGAGCCTTTACAAGTACATAGCTGATGTTTTAGCCACAATGTCATGCATTTCTTTATTTCTTAATTTGTTTGGAATGAAGGAAGAAGAATGCTATTTCCTGGCCTGCTGGAGGCCACAGCACTTAGTGAAGAATACGTACTCACTAGATATTTTGCTGAATGAATGGAGATAGCGCTTAATCAAACTCAATAAGTGAGAGGAAAATTTAATTAGCCTTAAAGTCACATAAGTGCAGCTATACTTTAAAAAAAAAATCCTGTGCTTGCAAAAGCTGTTGATTTAATAAATTGTTTGCCAAGGAATGAGCTTTGTGAATATTTATCTCTTCAATATTATGTCTCAGGCATACTAGTTGTTAAAAAAAATGGACCACACAGCTTCAGTGGCAAAAAGGACAGTTAATCTAGAGATGTAAAATGATTGTAATCATAAGTGTAGGCAACTAGGAAAATCTATATGTTGAATAGGAAAGGAGGAGAAAAATGATGCTTATTTCAGTGTAAGTCAGTTGTAGGATAATTTATTGTCTATACTATCACAAAATCTTTCATGCCTCACCATCCCAAAAGATCACTTTTAACCACATTTGGCATTGCTTACATTCATTTTTAGGATAACCTAAAAGTTCATTTTATTTTCATGGTTGAACAAGCTTGGAGTGTATTTCTATTCACCCATAACTGTCATTTGCTGTTAGGATATGCATGAGTATAGTAGATGCTTTTAGAGTCAAATTTGTGTCATATGAACACTTTGAAGAAGGTTAAAAGCACACTGAAATGTTGCTTTTACCTTAGGGACAAGTTAGAATGTTCAGTTAATTCCCCTTTTAAGTAACACATTTAATTCTTAGAACTTTTTATTTTGAGAAAATAAAAGAAGGGTGTTAAGCTGAAATTAAGATTTAAGAAAATAATATCTGCATGAACTGTATTTCACACTTGGGTCAAATTCAAGCTTATATAGACAACTAAGCATGAAAATTCCTTGTGAATTTTGCAAGAATTAACTTTTTTTAATCATCAGCCTAACTGAGTGTACTTCATTAACTGCGTGTTGCACTTCTCAGATACTCATGTGGGTTTCTCTTCATCAATAGCCATACACATACACGCTTCCACAGATGTCCTATGGAATGATCTTCTATAACTCTTCCTCTTCATTATCTGCTTTTTTGGAAATCTTCACACATACACTTAAAAAAATATTTTATTTATTTATTTACTTGGGTTTGGGGGGAGGCAGGGGAAAAGGGAGGGTGGAGGCCTAGAATCTTAAATAGACTCCCCACTGACCATGGAGCCCGTGAAGTGGAACTTGATCCCATGACCCTGAGATCATGTACTGAGCCAAAACCAAGAGTTTGATGCTTAAGCCACTGAGCCCCCTGGCTGCCTCTTCATGTGTACTCTTGGTACTTAGCTTCAAACAGCCATCTCTGTAGCTCTTCTAGACCGAAAGGAGGGAAAGACTATACTTAAATCTAGAATGAAACCAAAAGCTCTAAAGTAATCCAAAGAGCTAAGAACACCTTGCACTTCAAGAAGTAAATACTATTTGAGTGAGAATTATGTTTCAGGCAAATGCTTCCAACAATGTACATGATTGGATTATCTGACCTTTGGAAAATTTCCTCCTGCTGAGAAGGTTTAAATTACTGTTTGTACAATTAAAAATAGTACATGGCTTCCGTTCATCTCGGCTGATTGGGTGTCATTTTATCGCTCCCACACTTACACATTTTCCTCACCAGCCTCATTTCATGGAAGTGGCAGGTCACCAAAGATAATCATATTAAACTCCTCAGAGAGTTTTGTGGTTTAAAGTTATTTAAATTCTCCTGAATTATTGTACAACCAACTTCTCATTTTTTTTTTTCCAAATGGCTAGGGCTCAGAATGCTTTTCAAGGAAAGTTCTCCCCTTACAACTCTTGAGTGCAGATCCTCAGGGCACCGTGGGAAAGATCAACGTGTTAGTCTCTGAAAGTCTTCCTATCAGCACAGCAACCCAACCAACTCCCAAGATTGTCCATGACACACAAGCAGAGTCAAGCACAAAGACGACAGGCCTCAACTCATTTTTTTTGTTGAGCTTGCTGCTGGCGTCATTCATTCATTCAACAAATAGTGTGTTCAGAATGTTCTGTGGTCCAGGTGCTCTGTGAACCACTGGATGGTTTTCTCATGGAGCACAGGTGAATTCTAAAATGAAGCCTTGTTTATTCTATCGTGCCAGCGCATACATGTTAAACGTTGGAAAACCACAAACTACATTTGTCTCCAAAGCTGTCAGTCTGGTAACACCTCACCTCCTCTTCTACAATGTCATTGTGTGTGTGTGTGTGTGTGTGTGTGTGTGTGTGTGTGTGCATACATATAGGCAAAAGATATGTATCTACTCTTCATAAATTTATCTTTCCTTCTAGGCTGTGAGCTATTCCAGAGCATGTACTTTTTATATCCGACATTTAGTCAGTGACTAACATGTAATAGTTGCCCAGAAAATGTCTAGGACAAGAATGAATAACCTCATTTGGTTAATAATTTAAATATATAAACTGATTTTAATTTTAAAGATAGAATGTTACCCTCAAACTATTTTAAAAATCCTTTAGATTTATTAGAATTTGCACGTTTTTCAGTAATTCATTTTAAAAAATGAGTAGAGCTGATTTTTAGAGAAAATTATACACTATCTGTCCCTCAAGGATTGGACTCCATGTTTTCTATAATTCAATACAAATCATAATTAATAAAGTTTAATTAAAACATCTAGCAGAGTCATCAAATAGTGTCCTAGAGAACTTTATGAATGCTTTAATTTGCATTCTATTAATATTTTAACTGGTACAAATCAATTGCAGGTGCTGGCATGGAAATTTATTTCAAGGGATCAGAGTTCAGCTTTCAAGGCAACAAACCCCCAAACACACACCAATCATCCTTTTCCTCTATGTCCCAAGAGATGCAGAAAATTAAGGAATTAAAAGGAAAACAGCCAAATGGAAATTCTGCATAAAAATGATATACCCCAATTTATGACTGCCCTTCATGAAGTATATAAAAGCCGTGTATTTCAAAACAATTTCCATGTTTTTTCTCTCTTTCTCTGTTTCTAAGAATTCTGATTTAAAGGTAATACACAGCATTTTAAACAATAGTTATGACTTTGTTTTAAATTCTCAGCTGTTATAGTTAATGGGCCCTCATTTTGAATGAGGGCTGGGGGGCAGAGAAGAGATAAAAATACATTTAGTGTCTGATTAATAGAGACAGAAATTAATTTAGTCAATTATCAGTCTGGGACTCTTAAATTTATGAAAATGGCATATGTTGCATTTCAAAAACAATTATTCTTAAAATTCTTTAAATGGGTAGCAGTTCTAGGTTACTAAACTTTTAAATTCAGTTAAATGAAAACAATAATTAGGAAATATAATGGAAAAGAGGTCTCAAAGCAATCAGTTTTTTTTTTTTCTTTTCTGAGGGAGAGTTAAGTGTCATGAACTGAAGATGCAAGAGTCAGATTTCTGTCCCTTTTAAAATTAGGAAACAGAACCATTATCTTAAAAAACACTCATCATAAAAACATCCACACCTTTTCCAGAGAGATGTTGACATGCAGACACATACACATACTCACAGAGTATACATAATTCACCTACTTATTTAGTCATTCAAAAAATATTTGTTGAATGCTGACTCTCGGTCAGTGATGGTTATGGTTACGTGGCACAAACAGACATGTTCTCTGCTTTTATGGAGTTTACAATCTGGTGAGCAAGGCTGTGGGAAGGATATAAGTCACGACTTCTTTTTTTTTCCCTGAAACTCCAAAACAAAATGCTTCTAGATACCAGGCACCTTTCCTCATGTCATCATTCTGGGCCAGGCTATAGATATACACATTAATTAGCCTTTTAAAAAATATCTTTTAATATACGTGTATTTAATTTTTAACTTCCTTCTTTTATACGCAGCCTAAAATTCAAATTTCATTTTTCTGATATCTAACACCTTTCTGAATCTCATGAACCTACCTGTTCTCTATCTTCCTTCCTAACTTGTTCTCAATTGGAACTTCAGTACAGTACTTAACATCATGAAAAATTATTTTATTTACTAGGATGAGGCTCTTAAGGGCATAGACTTAATTTATCTTTTTCACCCACCACTTCCCAGCATCTAGGACAGTTTCAGGCAGATGAGTAAGGCTCTATAAATATGCTGACCAACTTTCTAGTTTCCAAAATCTCTTCTCTAAGTGGCTAATTGTTCTTGAGAATACCTTACATTTTATTAATGTGATGGGGTGGCTCTGCATCATTGACGATTATGGGCTTTGGGTTTAGTGTGCTCTGTTTTAGGAGCATGGGATTTAGAATAGGTTTTTAAGGTATTTCATTCAATAAAATTTAATATAGAAAGAAATGGGCAGTAAAGGCTTAAGGGATTATAAAGTACTACATTGGTAAAACAAAAAGAAATAAGGGACAACAAAATATTCTAACAGTACGGATACCAAAGATAAGATGCAACAGGAATGAAACGGTTTCGTCAAGTAGAACAACTCATTTCTGGAGATCCTTGATTTGCCAGTTATTTATCACTTCTCAGCCCTAAATACCCCCTTCTTGGTCCTACTTTGTGATACAAGACCTGGATTCAGCCTGCTGGCTCCTTCTAAATGTCTGGCTGAAGGAGTTCCTCTGGGGAAATCACAGAGCTGGAGGAGGAAGGGAAGGCTTTCTCTTCTTCCTCCTTTGGTTTTGTTTTTGCTTTATACTATGGTGGTGGAAGGCTGTTGAGAGGTGTGGTCTCTTAGTGTCCCCCATGGCATGTCCCCAGCCATTGCTTCAATACCCAGCAGTGGGTGCTGTGTTCTTGCAGCAGCCACACCACGTCCCACTGCAGGACATTCAAGCATCAAAATCTCTAGCTTGTGGGTCCTCCTTTAGGTTTCTCAGTCTTCCTTGTTCACATTTGCAACTGGTGTGAACTAGGATCCCTTGCTGGTATTACTCCCAGAAGCAATTCTTAGTTAGAACCAGTGTTTTGTTTGTTAGACTAATCCCACTGGCATTCGACTCCAAGCTAAATGTTGGAAATAGCACGTTTTACCCAGGCAGTAAATTAAGAAAGATGCAGCACTTGTCACTTGTTATTCCTGTGACTGCAGAAGCAACATGGCGTCTCTGCTTTCCCTTCTCCTCACAGCCTGCTTCTAATGAGGTGAGGGCTGAGGTTCAAGCAAAGTCTGACCTTGTCTAAAATTCCCTCAGGGTTCTTTTTTCAAGTAAGAGGACAGTAATTTTTTTGATTCCCATTAATTTATGCACTCTGGAAAATTTGTCAAAGGATATTTGTTCACATTTGTTCAACTTCAGCACTTCTTTTAATCCAAAGACTGGAGAAAGAGCTTTTTATTATAAGGTAGCACGGACAGAAACTAAGGAACTAAATATCTTCCTTCTTTTTATTTCAATTGCATTCATACCAAAAGACTGTATTTTTAATTAGAAGGGGATACAAGGCACAAGTATGGGATTTCTGACACAAATTGATGCCCATCAAGCCAGAGCCTGTAAAATGCCCAAGAGTAAGAGTTCTTCTGTAGAGAAAAGTTTTCTATTTACATCTTCATATTTACAGCTGGTGGAAGATTAATAGTAAATAACTGTCAACTGAGTGTAGGGTGGAAAAGCACCACTAAGGAGGGAAAATACCATATGTCTTCCAATACTCGGGTACTATGAGGACATTAAGAGCGTGATTAAGGGGCAGCCACACAGCGTCCAGGTGTACATGGCATATGGCACATTTCCTGCCGAACTGTGCATCTCAATGCTCTTGTCAGCTAAAATCACTAATGCAGTTTTACTGCCACTTCTGAACGTACAAATATGGATTTGTTCTTTAAGGAAACTCTCAGTATGAATCCTTTATTACTTATTGTAATGAATCCTTTATTACTTATTTCATTACAGATCATCATAATAAAATCATTTTAAGGGATATGAATATAAAGGGATTCATACATTTAAAAAGCTTTAAATGTAGTAGCTAATATTTATCGAAGTTTTTCTGTTAGTCACCATTTTAATTTCTTTACATACATAAACATACTTAATTTTCATGAGTGTTACTATTGCCTTGGATTCACAGAAGTAAAAAACTGAAGTAGGTAGTTTGCCCATGGTTCTATTTAATAAGTGGAAGTGTTGATATCCAGTTCCAGATATTCTTAATTAAAAAGGCCATGTACTTTCTACTGTATCATCCTCAATTTAAATATTATAGATATTTTTATGAATTAGAACATTTATGAAAACAAACTATGTACACTAATCATGCACTTTCTATTTCTGGTGCTTAAAATAAAAGTGGGTTGAGGATGAGGTGTTCTTGGAGATGGTTTTTAAGAAAAATTCTTTGATACTTTTCTCTTTAAGAGATGGAGCTTCAAAAAAAAAAAGAGAGAAAAAGAGATGGAGCTTCATTTCTCCATCCTTAAGTGTACAGTGTACTTCGTGACTTATTTTTATTAAGCAGGAATGGCAGAAATAATAGAATGCTACATCTGAGATCAGGTTATAAATAGAGAGTGGCTTCCATCTTCAGTGCAGACCCTCTCCTTCTCTTCTTCAGAACACAACTCAGGAGAGATCCCCATGGCAAGGAGATGAAGCATCTGGCTAGCAGTCACGTGACTCAGCTTGGAAGCAAAGCTCTGAAGTGTTGGGACCACAGCTCAGACCTACTGTTTGACAACAACCTTGTGAGAGTTCTTGAGTCAGCCCCTCACATAATCTCCATCTTGATGCCTCAGCCTCATAAACTGAGTCAAATAATGAATGCTTCATTTCTTTAGGATGCTAAATTTTGAGGCAATTCTTCCACGTTAGTGTCCAATAATACACTCTATGCAAGATTTAAGACTTACATATATATGGATGTTGTATGTATATTTGTGAATTTGAATACATTATATGCACATTTATTTTAATCATTTTCACTATGTATATACAAAATATGTGTCAGATTATCCCAAAGGTCTAAGCAATGCTCCTTAGCATAGTTTATGTATCATATATACTTGAAAATAATAAAATTGAATTTATTTATAGATTATCATTTAATTCTGTTAAAAGAAAATAGCATCTGTTGACTTGTCACAGATACTGGTTATATTTTTACATCTCAGAAGATGCAAGAAGGAATTTGGAATTTGGAAAACTCTTGTTCTGTATTTGATTTTAACTAAGAGGATGACTACCTAACTCAATTATGTAACTTAGTTGATTAATTTATTGATGATGTCAACTAGTAAATAAGTTAATCCGTGTAAAGTTCTATGCTATGGACTGAATTGCATCCTCTCAAAATTCATATGTTGAAGCCTTACCACCAGTGTGATGGTATTTAGAGATGGGGCCTTTGGCAAAACGTTAGGTTTAAATAAAGTCTGGAGGGAAGGACCTTCAGAATAGATGGTACTAGTGCCCATATAAGAAGAGAAGCTAGAGGTCCTGTGCATGCTCTCTCTCTGTCTCTCCAACTCTCTCTTTCTCTCCTCCTCCCTCACTTTCCTCCCCAAGCCATTAGAGGGAAAAATAAGAAGTTGGCCATCCACACAAGGCAGGAAAAGAGCTCTCAGCAGAACCCAGCCACTCTGGCACCCTGTGGTACCCTGTTCTCAGACTTCCAGACTCTCAAACCATGAAAGAAAAATTCCTGCTGCCTAAGTCATCCAGTCTGTGGCATTTTGTTATGACAGCCTGAGCTAAGATACTCTAAGCACGATCGACACGTGATCATTTAAGCAACGTTAACCATTGTTTCTAATAATAGTATTCATGTTAGTAGTAGAATTAGTAATAATAATATCCTTCTTATTTTATGTATCATTCCTTCACTAGTGGAACAAAGTCCAGGAGAAAAATAGTTTTCAAATAAATTATATCCCCAATCTCTCTCTCAGGTTTTTTCCTCAAGTTTCACACTCTGTTGATATGTACAGTTCTATAACACCACATACCTATATGACTTGCTCCCTCCCTTCCTTTGAATCTCTGCTTATATACAATATTATCAGAGAAGACTCAGGAAAGGCAACACCCACTGCTGCCCCTACACCATCATGTATACCATGTAACCTTTATTTTGTTTTGTTTTCCTCTCTATATAGAAGTGATGACCATTTGAAATATTATATGTGTGTATTTTATGTCATCCTTCATAATACATAAGGCTGGGAGAATCCAGCCTGTACCTGTTCATTGCCTCAAAGCTTACAATGTACTTTGCATGCATTATAATTTTTTGAATTAATAACATATCTGGAGTATCTTTAAATTCAGAACCTAGATGTACTTCATTCATTTTAATGGCTTTGCATTTTATGGATGTATATTCATTTATTTACCTATTTCCATTTGGTGGTATTTCCTTTCATTCTTAACTTTAACTGAATTTCAAATTTGACTTTAATTCATGTTTTCATATTTAAGCTGTTCCCACCTGTGGGGTGCCTGGGTAGCTTAGTCAGTTAAGCATCCAACTCTTTATTACTGCTCAGGTCATGATCTCAGGGTCCTGGGATTGAGCCTCATATCAGGCTCCATGCTGTGGTGACTCTGCTTGAGGATTTTCCCTCTCCCTATACCTCCTTGTGTGCTCTCTCTCTCTCACTTAAATAAATAATCTTAAAAAAAAAAAAAAAGAAGCTGTTCCCTCCCCATTTCCAATTCTCACTTTCCAGAAACAATTATTTTAATTTCTTAGTTTGTTCATTTGGTATTTTTTTAGATTTTTATTTATTTATTTCAGAGAGAGAGTGTGTGTGTGTGTGTGTGAGAGAGAGAAAGAGAGAGAGAGAGAGAGAGCACAAGCAGTGAGGGAGAGGGAGAGGGAAAAGCAGACTTCCTTTTGAGCAGGAAGCCCAATGTGGGGTTCACTTTCAGGACCATGGGATCATGACCTGAGCTGAAGGCAGATGCTTAGCTGACTGAACCACCCAGGTGTCCCATCATTTGATATTTATGTCCATTTTCCTCCAATAATTTGCTGTTATTGATATTTTTATTTTATTTTCAACACTTAATATTATTATGAACAATTGTGCCCACAAACACAACAACACACATATGATTCTATTCATTTTGTAGATGGTCCTCTGAATTCATGGTTATGGGCAAGCAGAATTCTTACACTTTTCCCTCACATGAGCATGTACATTGATACACATACACATGTAGACATATTTGGGATGATGAAACATTTTCCCTTCTTTCTATTAATTTTTTATAAGAGGTCAAGGAGAAGTAAATCCTTCTAAATCTATCATAGAAGGAACATTCAAAATCAACCTTATAGAAAGTATGTCCATTTATAGAATACAAGCTGTGAAGATATGACTTGTGTTTCAGGATACATGGTCCTGGGTCTAACTTAAATGAGTAACTATCAAACTCTCTATCCACGTCACGTAATAAGATTCAAAGAGGCATTATCTTTAAGAACATGTGGTAAAGATGATGTAATGATACTGCTGTGTCCAGCCACTCAATCCAATGAGTATGTCTTTGTGAAATATAAGAAAAACCCATGTGCCTCCTAGTTTTATAATGTGTGTACAGTCCCTGAGAGTGCAGGTGTGTGTTGCCATGCACATTTTTCTTGTACATACCTTCCTGATTTAAATACTCATGGAACTACAAATACTATTGTCTTCTATTTGTCATCATTGGGTCGTGAAGAAGGCTCAGATGCTACCCAACAAAAGGAGAAAGGACTTCCAAGGATAGCATCTGTTTCATTGGCAAAGCCTGCCCTGTTTGTGAATGTAGACGTGGAATTACCATTGGGTTTGGCACTTCTGAGATGGACTGACTTGGTGAAATTTTTTCTTTTAATTAAAAACAAAAACAAAAAAAAGCCACTGGATTTCAGGTCAGGTTCACCTTCTGACAAATGTAATCGTATTTTGAAAAAGGTAAGCAGGCCTTCTTTACATTCTTCTGCATCTCACCATAGAGTCAAGCCCTTTATTTGATATATGGTAATTGGAACAAGACAGACAACAGTTGCCATATTCTTTGCATAGAAATGTGCTGTGTGGGCTTGATGCCACTCACACTCCCACCTGGCTTAGCTAGCTCTCCAGCTCCAGGCTTCCTTTCTTAATTAGAACTCAAATATGCCGACAGTTTTCCTTGCTGTGAGATTGCCTCTTTCTCTCTCCTTAGCGTGGGCATTTGCATGTTATTTTATTATAAATAAAATCTTGGATCTCTTACTAAGATAGGGTCTTTCTGACAAGCAAGGAAATTACATGCCTATTTAGCAACATATTATCTCACTATTTCAGGTATCAATTAAAAATTGGGACATTTCTCTTCCTAATGTTAAAATCAAACTCAGAGATCTTTGTATTCATCTTAGTTTGCCTAAATAGAGAATTCATCAACTTGGAGTGAATTAGATATTAGGGTAGAAAAACAGCAAGATCATGTAGCATCAGTGTTTTGAAGTCCTTTCATTTGAGGCATATAGAGTTAAAAAAGAAATAGAGAACAATAGTTAAAAACAAAAGCATACCAGCACCTTTCAGCTCGTCAATATCTAGTAAAATACTCAAGGAAAGATGACATAATAAAAAATCCGAATTCTGGTTTAGCCAGGCAATAATAAAAGGGCAATGTGTAACCCAAAAAGTCTAAATAATGTAGCTGAATGGCTTGGTTAGGAATAAAGGTTCTTTTATTTACAGGCACTTGTGTCACAATGGGGGTATTGAGGTGATAAGTCACATGTAAGCTTGTATGTGGATCATAGGTTCATTTTGATGATTTTTTAGTCATTAGCTACTTTAACACTGAATTACATATTTTCAGGAAATCAGAGTGTACACCCTTCCACTGAGGTGAAACCTCAAGAAAAGTGATCCTACACCTAATTGGAAGTCCACAAGCTTAAGAATAAAGAATCACTTTTGGAAAGTATACCTTTGCTCCACTTTTTAAGTACACCGAACTCCAACAGAGTGCATTGTCTTGACTTATTTTGAGAAGAGTCAAATGCTGTCTTGTGAATTTTTGGGCAAAAAGACATGGAGGAGAAGCCTGGACACACTTTTCAGAACTGGTTTTCAAGGGCACAGATCTATAGGGAGCAACTCAATCCATAAGCAGAGGAAAGTATTGGACCCAGTCACATTTCCATCAAAGTCTCACCTGATATGCAGTCAAGAGCAGCTTTAAGTCATTATCTCCATAGCCATGACAACCTAGCAATATTGGTATGGAATTCACTGATGGAATCTTTCAGTACTAAAAAGAAATTGAGTAACATCTTTAAAAAGAAAGGCAACTAAGTCTAGCCCTACTAAAACGCTAGTCATCAATAACTATTTGAGGTGGTTATGGATGCAAGCATACTAAAATATCATTGTTCCTAACAGAAGAAAGACATAAATAATTGTTTTCATTAGACATAGAAACTAGGCACCAAACTGATTCATTTTTGTTGGTTCTTTAAGAAGAAACTTGGGGGCATTCTGAATTTTCAGAGACTTTACAGAGATGATGTCTCTGAGAGGTACTGCTGTGCCATTAAACTTATATAATTATATAGGCAAAACTATTTTTTTAAAGCCAGGTTACCCTTCTCATTCTGTATTTCAATTCAGACTATCAACTGTCTGGTTGGATATCTGGTCTAATGAAACTTGCTTTCCATTAAGTGGTCTGGTGACAGCTTGAAAGCCATTGTACTGTGATGTAGAAAATGACCCCCTTTTAAATGGGTTAATGATAAAACATTAATAGCAATACCCATTGAAAACAAGCCAACTTCTATTTATACTATTGACCACACAGTGGTCAATTGCCTCCTTCCCACCTTTTAAATAGAATGCTCCTTTAAACATTTAATTCTCAAGTCTGTGCTTTTCAGATTATTGTCCATTCCATCTCTGTTTAAATATTAATTCCTCCCCCATTTTAAAACAAAGCCCCTTGTGCTCTCTGCTCTCACATAGGCACCTGTCCTTGCTGGAGCTCCCGTGTGCCACCGCATTGAACAGACAACCCTCTCTGTCTTTCTAATTTGACTCCTCTCCACCCTTGCACGTCTGTTCCCTTCCAGCACTTCATTTGTTGGCATATCCACACAGCAGAACTGCATTTTGACTCACAGTCTGTTATTCTGTCATTTGGCTCCAACCATTTGGCTCCACATCTAAAAGCCTGGAGGAGAAACTTGCAACTGCGTTGGTTTGACCAGTGCTGACGGCTCTAACTCAAGATGTGCTTCTCATTTGCATAAACAACGTAAACACAAAAATGAAGCTTCTTTTCCCACACTCCCTATATTTTATAGTTCCAAACATGGTGTTTTACCCCACCCCCGCCCCCTTTTCTCACCATTTTGCTTCAAAACGCCTTATTTTAGAGCGAGAGGCCTGGTGCAACCGGGAATCAGAGTCCTTAGTTGGGGTGGTGGTGAGTATGGGTTCAGATAGTCAGCTATGTGGAAACATTTAAGAGGAATGAGGTGGGGGGAGTAAAAAAGAAGCCTTTCTCAGAGCAAGTGAACAAAAAGAACACCCTTCTATGATGTCTTTCTAGAATATTTAAAATTCTATTGTGTGAATGTAGCCTTCACCAAGTGAATTTCTTATGCAGTACTGTGCTGAGAAAATCTGATTATCAGTGACTCCATTCTTCTGGCTGCCTCAAATATAGCAATCTGACTTTCAGATGTAGGTAATTCATTAATAGATATGAAAGTGAAACCAGCACACATACTTTCCTTTAATTAAATTCACCACTATGCAAGGTGTTTTAATATATACACTTTTGGTTTTGTCTTTTTAAAAATCATGTTTACATGACCTCAAAATCCTAGTTATTTTTCAGTTCTCATTCTGTACTATAGAAAATTTCCTTACCGGATTTTTGGTTATTTACATCATAGAATATATATTCAAGATCAGCAAAAGCATGTCAGTAGATCCAAGTCTTTTTTTTTTTTTTTCCCCAATAGGTAATTTATTTCCTTGGATTTCAAGGTGATAAATAGACTCAGCTAGGCATTCTTGGTTGTAAATATCAGATCCCTATTTTGGCTATTGTAAGCAGAGGTGGAATTTATGTTAAGGATATCAGGATGCTTACAGAATCAACATAAAAGCTGAGACACCCTGTTCAGAAAATGCAGACAAAGCAAGCAAACAAGGGGCAGTGGGCTACAGAAACCATGTTGAACTCATGCTTCGGGAAACAGCTGAGGGCATTAATGTTGGCACATGGGCCCAGTGGCACTGTTGGTGAACACAGTCATCAACGGGCACCAGGCATGACTGCATCTGACTGACAGAGTGTAGATTATATGGACCCAGGCTGGCTGCCAGGGTAGAGAGAGGGAGTTACAGTCCATAATAGTAAGTGCAAAACCCTTCGGTCAGAAGTCTGCCTGTTGTGAAATACCCACATGTATGAAAGAGCTTAGATCATGGGAAACAAACAAACAAATCACAACCAGTAAATGTATATGAAACAATGGAGACTCTCAGGGTCTCCCCTCCTACCAAATAATAATACAAATCATGTTGTTCTGTTGTTTATTGTACAACAAGTAAAGAGAGGACTGGTCATCATCTGAGACACTTTCCAGTGTGATTCCCTAGATACTGTTTTCATTGAGTATTTTTAAATATTTGCATAATGATTTTGTTCATTCATCTTCAAAAAGACTCGACCTAAAAATAACACATTAGAATGTTTTCTTGCTGTAGTAGGCAAAGGAATACTAATAGAATGGTCCTAATCTCTGTCACCAGTGGCTATTTTACTTTATCTGCAAAAAGGGATTTTATAGATGGGATTAATGTTGAAAACATCGATATGGGGAGATGGCCCTGGATTATCTGGGTGGGTCAAGTCTAATCAGATGAATCAGAGAGCCTTTCCCAGCTGTGGTCAGAGAGTAATTGTGACGACACAAATGGGATCAGATGACTACAAAATTACTTGGAAGACAGAGGAAGGAAGCCCACAAGGCAAGGAATAGGAGGCAGTCACCAGAAGTCAAACAACAACAACAACAAACAAGAAAAAGGATTCTTCCTAGAACTTCCAGGAAAGAATGTAGCTTTGCCAAACACCTTGATTTAAATCCAGTGAGACCCATCCAACTTCTGCTCTTCAGAGCTGTGAGATGAATTTTTGTTTTAGGATGCTAAGTTTGTGGTCATTTGTTATGTGGTGATTTGTTGCGGCAGTGATAGAGAACAGCCCAGTTGTTCTCCTGCGAGTCAGCAGGTAGCCGGGCCTTCTTCCCCTTGCTTTACATATGGATCATGTACGACTCTGGAAGACTAAAAACAGACACAGTAACAAAATGAAATCCAAGCCTTGAGCAGCTAAATCAACCTGGTTCTACTTTCCAGTAACAACTTTGCAAGGGCTCCATAGAAACACTCATACTGCACGTGCATTATTGTGAAATTGTCAGTTTTGAAGATTATGCATTGCCCATCAGTAGGAAGATTGCCAGAAACACACATTTTTGAAGTTGCTTATTAAAAATCCAAAATTTCTGGGGATTAATGCAAATGTTAAGACCAAGAGGCATCGCTAATATGCCTAGTGTGCTTTTGGTTTCTACTTGAAAACAAAACATGCAGACAAAAGACTTACCTGTAATTGAGGCTAGATTCTCAATGTTTCAGTTACTAACCATGTAAAACTTACATCGTCCCTTATGTGAGGACTTTCAAGCATATGAAATTGAGGGGAAATCTCCACCTCAGTGCAAATGCTGCATTGCAGGTTATACACTCTATAAGACAGGCTCTCAGCGTAGAAGTAATTCTCTAAAGGTTAAAAGGAACTGTTAGTGCACATTGCATTTATCAAATCCTAGAGTTGATAGGAAGTTTAACAACAATTTCTTTTCAGTACTTCCCCATGTTAAATGATATAAATTGGCAGCCTCTCATTCAAGGGAAATAAAATACAATTATTCCTCATTGATTATCAGTCCCTGATAATGTAAACTATTGTGGAACAGTTCAAGCTAATGTGACCATACATGCTGGCGTTGTTAATATTTGAGCCCTTGAATTTTTGTTCTGTTTTACGGTAGTTTTTATGAATTCATAGTGCTCATTTCTTTACCACGGAGAGAATACAAGTGAGAAATACACCTGCTGGAGTTGTGGACTTTGCTTCATCAAGAAAGGTAAACATGCAGATGAAATATTGTCAGGTCAACTCCATCCTTAATGTAACAAACTAGTGCTTTAAAAAATTGAATTCCATCTAACAATAGCTCACTTCATCATAACTGAGTGTAATCTATGGAAATTTAGTGAAATATACCAAAAGAATACTACTTACATGTTTTCCACTGTAATAACTCTGCTGTTTGATGTTGCAAACTGACTTCTACAACTTTGAAATAAATAATAGTTCGGAACACAAAGAGGCCACCATATAGCAGCTACTCATTTTTCCCCTCTGTGCTATTTGACTTATCTATACCATTAGTGTGATTGTCTTTTCCAGTTACTTGATTTAAAAGAATTTTAAAAAAGCTCTTATATATAAATCCTGGAGGCCAATTCTATATTCCTCTGGGATACAGAATGCCAAGCACTTTATAGCTTCATATTTTAATAGTCTTTTTTTGGAAGTGTGATATATATAGACAGAACAGACATCATAGCTGTATAGCTCAAGAATTTTAACCACAAAAACACCATCTGGATCAAGGAATGGAGTATTTTCAGCACTGTAGACCATCCCCCAGACCTTCACCCAGTCTTTACTTTCCTCTTTCTCATCTCCACAAAGCTACCCACTATCCTAATTTCTAATGCCCAAGATGGATTTTGCTGATTTTTAAATTTTGTGTATATGTCATACAAGTGTGCTCTCTCCTACCTGCCATCCTCAACAGAATACTACTCGAGAAATCATGTTGTGGTTTATAGCAGAAGTTTTCAATTCCATTATTATTATTATTATTATTATTATTATTATTTCATCTTCTGAATATATCATCATGTATTCATCCATTCTACCTCTACAGGCCTTGGCAGTCTGGTCTATTCTTAGCTCTTGCTTTATAATCTCCTCACTCATGTGTGTCTTTTGCTACATACACTGTATTTCTCCGTGCATGTATAACCAGGAGCACGATTGCCAGGTCACAGGGTGTGTGTTGGTTTGGATTTAGTAGATATTGCTGATGCCTTCTGAAAATGAATATAGCAATTTGCATTTCAACAGCAGTGCATAAAATTTCCAGCTACTTCAAGCCTTAGTTGACACACATATTCTGTCTTTTTTAATTTAGTCATTCTCTTGGTTGCAGAGTGGTATTTTGTTATTAATTCAACTTACCTGATGGCTGAGTTTGAACATGTTTCTTTACAAGTACTGAGCAAGCAGTATGTAATTTAAGAAGAAGACTGGGGCCATGGACCTTTGAAGAAGGTGCTTCAAGAAAGACTGCATTTTTGAGCTGGAAGTGGAAGAACAAATATAATAATTTGTCTGGTAGACAAAAATGATATTGAGGTAGAGAAAGGAGGAGGGATTTCGATATTAGGTGGTTCAGAGCAGTGATTGCTGCCACAAAAAGAAACAAAGGCCTAACAGCATGTTAATCCTCAAGGACTCCTGATGAGTCCAGCATATGTAGAGCACAAAATAACTGGAGGGGAGGAATGGAAGAGAAAATTATGAAGGAAAACTCAGGCTCAATTGGGAAAGGGGCTTGAATGTTCTTAGGAAGAAGATGGGGTTCTATTATTTAGGAAATAAATAAATACATAAACTTCTGTGCAGTTGTAAATAGCATTGATTATAAAAATAATCATAATAATTAAAACCTGATATAATTTCTAAAGAATAAAGAACACATTTTCCTGAAATATTAGATTTATTTTGTTTATTTTTGTTTCTTGTGACATTTTTATCTTGTACAAATCTGTGCATGCCCATAAAGTAGACAGATTTAGATCCCATTAATGATTAATATTGTTTCAAAATTGAAATCCATGATTCATTGTTTGTACAGAAGTGAGCTCTAATATCATGAATGAATAATACAAAATATTACACAAAGGAATTCATGCTCATTCTATGAATAAAGTGGTAGACAGCTTTTGGATAAGCTACACAAATTATTTTACTAAGAATGCAGTCTGTATACAACAAGGAAAACTGAGTTTAGGGCAATACATTAAAATTATGAAAGCAATGGAGTTTTATATTTTAAGAACATTTGGGCCAGTCCTGCTTCCAGAAACATTATCTCATTGTAATTTGTGATGAATTTATAGTTAGATCACCATGGATTCCATTCTAAGTTGTCTCGTGTAGGTCTATGACCTTCAGAAAGGTAATGAAACCACATGAGCCTCGTTGGTCATAACTGTAATATGGGAATAAACTCATATGCAGAGAGTTTTGTATTTTTCAAGCAGGAATGTCTGGCACAAAATAATATACATTAGTTGGGGGTTCAGATTGCTAACTGCCACTTATTTTCTCTGGTTCTTCAGGCTACCTCCGTTTTGCTTTCAAATATTTGTGGATTCTTGTTTGAAAGAAAAATGACTGTGACTATCCTGCTTATTCTTCCACAATGTCAGCGACAGACTAGGTACGCTCAAATTGCGGGCTTTCTATAAAATTCTATAATTTAGGGAAAATGTGCCAGTAAATACCGTAAAGCTAAACATATCTGTTGATACTTGTCGGAACTGAAAGATTCATAAAAGTTCTATGCAATTAATGTTTTCTCATTTCCTTAAAATTCTTGACTAGTAAATAAGTAGCAGATGCTTAGTTTTATACATTGCTGAAAAAATTATAGATTTTCACTTTAGATTGTAGTGACAGCATTCTTTATTAAAAAAAATGCGAAGGGCTTTTTTTTTTTTTTAAGCCATTGACGTCTATCAGCTGTAGGATCACACAGGTTTTAGTTTTTTAAAATCAACTTAGTAAAAGTGACTTCTGCTGATACATGGCAGTACTTTTTGTTTCCCCCACCAACAGAACACCTCATTGTGTCATTTCAGTTTTCAGGCATATTTTGTCAGTGCCTTGCCCAGATCATCTATACCTGCCTCCTCAGAATGTCTTCTCACTTTATATTTTCCTATGAAATCTCTTTTTTAACCATAAATACATGCAAGATCTATATAGTGATGAGCCTCAAAAATGCATCTAAGTGCTCCTGAGACCCAGCCTTTATATCCATCCTGTTCACACCTCCAACTTGGTGGAGGAGTCCAGGCTAACTGTACTTGTCCACAGGAGCATGACCTTCTCATTCATTGGTGAAGATCTTTCTCTATCTGCATGCTTTCCTGCCTTAATAAATGACAATTGTGTCCATCATGTGGCTCAACATAAAAACCTGTGAGGTTCCTCTGACCTACCCTTACTCCCTATCCTGCCCATTGTGATCTGCTTCATTTTCTGAATCACTAAATCCTGAGGTCTCCCTTATCCATCATGACTTAGACCTCACTGTAGTTGCATACTCTTAACTCCACAACCCTTTATCAAGACCTTTGCCACAGTACTCTATTATTTGTATTCACACTTGACATTCCACCTGTATACTCTCCTCTCAATAGCCTGAGTGAGGGTTACTACATGATTCATCCATTATCCACTCTTCTGTACAAAATCTCTACAATAATTTATTTTAAAATTATTATGAAATATAACTAGTGCACAAAAGTGTATTAAACATTAAATAGAGGTAAAGAACAATAAACTGCTGCATACCAACAACTGAATCAAGGCATACAACATTAAGTGCAGCTTCCAGGATCTATTTCCTGCCCATTTTTTATTTCACTTCCTCCTCAAATCAACCATCTTGAAATCTATACTTTTTTTATCTTCTTCATTATCCAATTATGCATCTCTAATTAAAACACTATCAAGTGTTGTGTATTACAGACATCATATATCTGAGTAATATTTATCTTCTGAGACATACTTCCTTCCCTCAATATTAGGCTCTTAAAATCAATGCTATTAATGTCCACAGTTTTATTTTTTTCTGTATTATTCAGAACAGAATATTACTATTATTATAATGGGCCAGTCCTGTTGGCCACTTATTCCACTATGATTTATTCACTCTAGATTGATGTGCATTCTGATTGTTTTAATTATACCGCTATCATGACTTGTTACTTTTAACTTTCTTATAATCATCGCGGTACACATGTGTAAGAGATTCTCTAAGTCACGTAAGTACTCTGTGGTGCAGGTTGTGAATTACAGAGACTGGTCAAGGTTCACAAACATTATTGCACTTTAGAATCACCTGGTGAGGTTTTAAAACTCTCAACACTCCATATCAATTAAATCAGACTGGCTGGAGGTAGAGCCAGGCTGCAGTAGCTTTAAATATCAACACGTGATTCTTACATGCACCACTTAGAGAACCACTACATTGAAAGTTTGTTCAACGCTGCTAAGTGATGCCAAAAATGTTTTTCACAGTGGTTATGTTCCATTTTCCATCTCCAGCTGCAGTGGGTGAGTGTTTCGGTTGTTTAACATCTTCTCTGAAATTTTATATTATCCAATTTTTAAAATTTTGTCAGCTGGTAGATGAAAAATACCATTTACTTTGGGTTTGAGTTTGTATTTAGTTTGTATTTCCTTGTATTTCGATTTGGTAGAAAATATTTCTATTTCTCGAAAATCCTTTGACCGATATATGTAATGGAGAGAGTTATGCCCTATTCCTATGTTGTTAAATGTCCTCACTCCCCAAAATATGAACTTTATTAGTTTTGTGGGGACAGAGCATCTGTTGAGTTGGTTGTTTTCACCTTAACTCTCAATTTTTTAACTGAGCTCTGCATTTGCCCCTTAAATAAGCCTTCTATGTCTGAGCCATATTATTTCAATGTATAGCTAGATTTGATTTGCTAATATTTAGTAAATTTACATCCGTTATTTTGAAATTTGTCAGTACTTTTCTATGTGTTTATGTGTCGTACTGCTTTTGCTCAGATTCATTTTGACATATATTTAAAATCTTTTATACTAGATGGCTTTTCTATTTTAAGAAAGTAATTTATTTTCCCATGTGGAATATTTTTGTTTTTAAGGCAATGAAATCAGTTGAGTCTACATTATAAAAAACAACCTAACTCACTAGATACAAATCCTAGATC
This sequence comes from Vulpes vulpes, assembly GCF_048418805.1. Taxonomy (NCBI): domain Eukaryota; kingdom Metazoa; phylum Chordata; class Mammalia; order Carnivora; family Canidae; genus Vulpes; species Vulpes vulpes. The sequence goes on along the minus strand of NC_132784.1, from coordinate 50,179,766 downwards.
TATCATATTTTCTAGCTGTGTAAACTCCTGCCATTAATCTACTAGCTGTGTGTGGGTCTGGGTGTCTTCTGATAACGAAGCAAGAAAGCAAGAAGAGTTATTTAAAATCATTCTCCATTAGCTTTTCATTTCTTTATTCTTTTTTTTTTTTTTAATCTTTATTCATTGAGAGACACAGAGGCAGAGACATAGAGAGAGAAGCCGGCTCCCTGCAAGGAGTCCAATGTGGGACTTGATCCCAGGACCCCAGGATCACACCCTGAATCAAAGGCAGACACTCAACTGCTGAGCCTCCCAGGTGCCCCTCATTTCTTTATTCTTTTTTTTTTTAAGATTATTTATTTATTCATGAGAGACAGGCAGAGACACAGGAAGAGGGAGAATCAGGCTCCATGCAAGGAGCCTGACATGGGACTCAATCCTGGGTCTCCAGGATTGCGCCCTAGGCTGAAAGTGGCTCTAAACCGCTGAGCCACCAGGGCTGCCCCCATATCTTTATTCTTAAAGGAACAAGCAAAGCTATTGCCTGGCACATTTTATCAAGTAACTTGGTAGAAATGGCACGGCAGAAAAGACCATGAACAGTGAAGCCACAGTGTCTAATTTCAAATTTTGTCTGTGCTGCTCACTAGCTTGTGATCTTGTGGAGCTTGATATATCTCTGGGTCTCTGTTTCCTCCCCTGTAAAATATGCAAGATAATGGTAGCTCGCTCATAGGTTTGCCATTTTTATATTAAATGAGTTCATATTTGCAAAGCACTTAAAGTAGTTCTTGGTACATAGTAAGTACTACATATGGGATTACTAAATAAATGGTAAATGGGACACATGGTCCCTTGCCTCCCACCTGATAATGCCAGCACCACCTTCTCAAATCCTAACTGGAAGCTAAGTTCCAAATGTATGGCTTTTATCTACATGGCAGTTTTATTTTTTATTTATTTATTTATTTATTTATTTATTTATTTATTTATATTTATTTATTTATTTTTTATTTATGATAGTCACAGAGAGAGAGAGGCAGAGACACAGGTAGAGGGAGAAGCAGGCTCCATGCACCGGGAGCCCGACGTGGGACTCAATCCCGGGTCTCCAGGATCGCGCCCTGGGCCAAAGGCAGGCGCCAAACCGCTGTGCCACCCAGGGATCCCATACACGGCAGTTTTAATAGGAATATGCAGAGCACACTTTTTTCTTTTTGGCACTGAGATGACTTGCTTTCTGATTTTGTTGTTGTTGTTTGGCTTTCTAAGAATTTTACAGGTAAAATAATTTCCTTCTTAAATGATGCCTTTTCCCTTCTTTTTTTTTTCCCCATTATTTGTTCCTGATGCCATTGGGTCTGGGTGACTATTCTCCCCTACACTTTCACATTTTTCCCTGAGAGAAACAGTAAGCATTCTGACCCTTCCTGTGACTTCTGGGTATTCATAAGTAATCTTTGGTGCTGATGAGAGTGGTAGTTTGGAGAAAGCCCCTACATCTTTCAATCTAGGCTGCATGTTTGCCCTTTGTTTTCTTCCAAATTTGGGGAGGGCATCATGCATTACATAACAATTCCCCATCTTAGTATATAGCTCTGATTGGGGATTAGGGAAGCTGCTTGTCATTCTGTCAGTTTGATCCTAGGATAAAACTTGTGTAAATCACTTTTACCATAAATAATGTATAGGAGGTGCATGAATATATACACCCAAGCTGGTTAAAAGTAGTTAAAAGTGTGTAAAATATTTTTATATCCATTTCTCATTAAAAATGACTAAGTCTAATGATGTGTGCAGATGAAATTCTTACTTTATGTGGAAAGAGGATCTTTTTTTTTTTTGCCCTACCAACTTATTATCATGGTGAGATTAAATATGGATACATATGTTTGTTGTCAGTTGTGATAATGCTATTGTTATCTGATATCATGCCTCTTAATAGAGAAATGTCTCCATGATATGGAGTTTTGGCTCCCAGTATATGTCTCTGTAACTCACATTTTTATAAACTCATCCAAAGGCTCATCCTACATGTATCTCATCCTAGGAATAGAAATGTACTCATAAAAAATACCTTGCCTGCATTAGCCATTTTCAGAGTAAGGTATAATTATCTTTCATTGTCTCTTTTCTGAACTAAAAAGAGTTCCAGTTCTTCTGTAAGAACTCCAGAAATTTCAACTTAACGGTAAAGATCAGTGATACAACTGAGAGAGGAATACTTAGAATAAAAACAAAACAAAACATAAAAACCTTTCACATAAAAAAAATAAATTCCTTTGATATGACAATGTTGCAGAAAAAAATCTATTTTGAAAATGAAAAAAGTTTCATCATTTTTGTTCTTACGTGGTACATTATGTTATCAAGTCTTTTACAAAGTGTTTCACCAAGATTTATTTGAATCTATAGTCAAATTTCAGCATTATTTCCATAGTTCTTGAAAATTGGGACTCTGGATTCATTCTCAGTCTTAAAAGTAGAGTTGTGAGAACAGCAAGGAACATAGAATCTGACAAGAAAAGTATGAGCCAAAGTCCTTTCATTAGCCCAAAAAGCTTTTTAAATGATAAAATTATGCATTGGAATCCCCTTGAGTACAACTCTTTTCAGACTAGACAAGGAATGTGGTAGCTTTGGAGCTCCCCTTGGTCTTTAAGATACAGTTGATATTTAGATGTCCATTTGAATCAAATGATTTTTCTTTTTTTTTTTTAAGATTTATTTTATTTATTCAGAGACAGGGAAAGAGTGTGAGCAGAGGGAGGGACAGGGAGAATCTCAAGCAGACTCTGTGCTGAGTGTAGATCCCACAGCAGGGGCTCAACCCCACCACCTCAACATTGCAACCTGAGCCGAAGATCCCCATGCTTTACCGACTGAGCCACTCAGGTGCCAGAAAACATATAAGTGATTTTCTTTAAGACTCTCTCAAACTTTAAAAATCACTGGTACCTTTTTCAGTTCATGGGCTACATAATTTGTTCTCTTCCTAGATACACAAATAGCTTTTGTTTCCAGTGCTCCAAGGACTAGACATAATGACATTAATTGGGCACCTCCTAGCCTCTTAATTTTAGAAATCCGAAAGGCTCTTGATGAGCCTAAATAAAGGTTCAGCGCAGTCCTATAGTTTACCCCCTAGTCACACAGCTGCAGGTTCTTTCAATCAAGCTGATGTGGGAATGCACACCCCCAGGGCTGCTGGAAATACTGACAGGTGAGCAGCATTGATCTGGACTTCCAGAAAACTATGGGTATTCTTATTTCAAATCACCATACTTGAAGAAAGTTGTGTTGCTTGTTTGTTTGTTTTTTTACCACTATCTGAACCTTTTAGATTTTTGCTTAAAATTTACTAAGAGCTTCATGTAAGTGGGTCTTTATACCAAACCTAATGGTCACATTTTCCTTTAAATATCAGGGAGGGACTGTTGTTTTTGTTGTTGTTTTAGGCCATATTTCTTTATCTTTTTTTTTCTTTTTTTAGGCCGTATTTCTAATTAGGTAAATCTTGGCTTTTGCTAACTTCCTTTCTGTATCTCTTTGTTTTTCAGTGGGCTTTCTCTCCTGAAGGTCTTGCAGTTCTACCCCCCATGGCCTCCTGTACCCATCTGCCCCTCTCTTTTGCTCTTTACCCACAACCAAAATCTCCAGTGATCCACCAGCTGATTTCATTCGGTTTTAAAAATGAAGTCATGAGATTAAGACATCTTATTATGTGACTATCATTTAAAAGAGAATTATTAATCCAAAGAAGTTATAATTGGTAAACTTTGGGCTACACAGAGCTTCCTGATGCCCCTAAATCCTGCTGCTGGCAGCTGCCTTTGCTGAATGAGATGGTGCACCCATGAATAAAGGGAAGCCCTGCACTTCTATTTTATGAGGTACCCCTGGAAATGGAGTCCTTTTCTCCATCTCTCTGTATTGCTATTCATTTTTTCTCCCACTCTGATTCTTGATGCTTTAATTTTGGACTATGCCAGACAGGAGGAGCAGACTGTGGGTCTTTAAGAAACTTTAAGCTTTGCTGAAGGACCATGACTATGGATTGAGCTGGCAAGTTTGGTGGAAGAGCTGTCCTTCAATCCTACTATGATCCCAAAGGGGCACACCTGAATATATATCTGAAATACAAGACTCAAATGCTTTGTTTTTACATGGTCAGATTAGAACATATTCCAATCCTTTGAGGGGGGAAAAAAAACCCAAAATCTAAGGATGAATTGGAGATGATGAAATCAGCACAGACACTAACTTACTTCCTGATACTATAAGCTGAGGAAGAAGTGACCAAAAAGAAAAATCTTCACAAAATTCTAAAGTTAGAAATTCAGCCCAATAAAAAATTAATGCCCTGGGTGAACACGAAACTATTACATACTACCTTTCATTGGTTCTTTCTTTTGATTAAATCAGACTCAAATAAAATGTGTTCCTTCCACCAAATGTTCTGAAATGCATTTGTATCAGACCCTATGTGGTATTCTATTAAATCACAGTATTTCCAATAATAACAGTGCACCTAGACAAAAACTGATTAGTAGTGTCCTCTCCACTTTTTTTAATTGAGGTATAATTGACATGACATTTCCTGTGTACAGAATAATGATTTAATATTTGTATACGCTGGGGAATGATTACCACAGTAAACCTATTTAACATCTATCACCATACATAGTTACAAAAATATCTTTTTCTTGTGATAAGAACTTTTAACATCTGTTCTTCTAACAACTTTCAAATATACAATACAGCCTTAATAGCTGTAGTTTCCATGCTGCATATGACACTCCCATGACTTATTTTATACTTGAGAGTTTGTACCTCTTGACTTTTTTTTTTCTCTCTCCCCTTGCCTCTGATAACCACCAATCTGTTCTCTGTATCTATGAACTTGGCATTTTATTTTGTTTTTAGGCTCTATGCATAAATGAGGTTAAACCATATTTATCTTTTTCTGACTGACTGATTTCACTAAGCACACCCCCAAATCCATCCATGTTGTTGCAAATGGCAAGACTTCATTCTTCTTTTTGGCTAAGTGATATTCTACTGTGTATATATACCACATTTTCTTTATCCATTTATCCATTGATGGTCACTTAGTTATTGCCATTCCTTGGCTTTAGTAATGCTGCAATGAATATGGGAGTGTATACATCTTTTCAAATTTAGTGCTTTCATTTTCTTTGGATAAACCCAGAAATGGAATTGCTGGATCATATGGTAGTTAGTGCTACTTTTAAATTTTTAAGGAAGCTCCACACTGTTTTTCATAGTGTCTGTACCAATTTACATTCCCTTCAACAGTGTACAAGAGTTTCCTTTTCTCCATATCTTTGCCAATACTTATTTCTTGTCTTTGTGATGATAGCCATTCTAACTAGTGTGAGTTATCTCATTGTGGTTTTGATTTGTTTGCCTGATAATTAATGATGTTGAGCATCTTTTCACACACCTGTTGGGCATCTGTAGATCTTTGGGAAAATGTCTGTTTGGGTCCTCTGCCCATTTTTTAATCATACTATTCTATTTTGTTTTTGTTATTGAGTTGTAGGAGTCCTTTATGTATTTGGATATTAGCCCCTCATTAGATAAATGACTTAGATATTTTCATTTTGTTGCCTTTTAATTTTATTTTAGTTTCCTTTGCTGTGCAGAAGGCTTTAAGGTTCTACCTAAAGTTCCACTTGCTTATTTTTGTTGCCTTCCCATTTGGTGTCAAATTTAAAAAGTCATCCCCAAGACCAATGTCAAGATGCTTACCACCCACCTATATTTTCTTCTGGAAATTTTATGATTTCAGGTCTTACATTCAAGCCCTTAATCCGTTTTGAGTTATTTTTTTGTGTGTGGTATAAAAAAGCAGTTTCATTCCCAGTTTCATTCTTTTTTATATGGCTATTCAGTTTTTCCCAGAACCATTTATTGAAGGGGTTTTCCTTTCTCCATAGTATGCTTTTGGCTCATTTGTCGTAAATTAATTGACCATATGTGTGTGGGTTTATTTCTGGGCTATTCTGTTCCATAGATTGGTGTGTCTGTTTTTATGACAACTGTTTTGATTATGATAGCTTTGTATACTTTTTTAAAAATGTAAATAAAACTGAATAAAATCTTACATCTTCAAGAAAATAGTTTAATAGAAATTCTGAAATAGGAAAAAAAACTGACCTTAAGCCTCAGATGGTCTCAAAATTTTTCTCTTATATATTGTCCATCATAAAAGAAAATGCACATAAACAACACTCTGAGAAAACAGAATCAAAAGGATCCAGAACAGTGGAATTTCCTCCTACCATATGATAACTAAACTACTTGTTCTCCTGGATGATAATAGACCTCAAAGTTTAAAATTTCAACAGAAATCTGGAAACCATTGAGATATTGAACAATGGCATGAAAACTAAAAGTATTACAATAAAAAATTGTGATGTTCATGATTAACAAATCAATAGATAAGTATAATGGCAAACATACATAGCTGATGAAATATCACTTTCAATCACTTTCTGAAAGGGCTAAAATGAAAAAAAATTATAACATCAAATTTGGTAAGAATCTGCAGCAACTGCAGCTGCCACACATTACCAGAGGAAGTACAAAATGGTCCAATCATTTGTAAAAATAACTTTTCAGTATTTGAGAAAATTTAAAATATACCTACCTTATGACCAGTGAGGAAAGGGGGGAAGGAAAAACCAACTTCTTAGAGTAGAATTCAACTACTATAGATGGAAGGATGGAATAAATGATAAATAGAATAAATGATTAAAAAGTAAAATATTGATGAGAAACAGCATACTTATATAGGCTCAAATATCTTCCCAGATACTAGTTTTTCATTAAAATTTTAAAATGATAAGAAGAAAGAAAACTGGTAGGCAGCCCCCTAACAAATGATAAAAACCTATCTTCACCAATACTGGGACAAATTGCCATCATGTAACTCTAGATATTATGCATTAAGAAGGATACACTATAATTTCAGGTGAATTTCTGTAAAAAATACAGAATCCTGATTTAAATTTTGGGACACTTTGTACATAACTCTCCTGTAATCTGAAAAAAAAATCAACAAGCACACAAAATTACTTAGGAAGTGTTCCACAGTGAAAGAAAACTATAGAGACATATCAACTAAATGCAATTTTGGATGTGAGTTAGATCCTCAGACTGGGAGGAAAAAAAAGAACTGTGGTCATAGCTGACCAGAAGAACATTCTCTGCCATGACCACAATGCAGTTATCAATTTCAGGAAACGTTAACACTGATACAATGATTATGTAATCCATGTTCCATATTTAAATTCTGTCAACTGTTCCAATGTTATCCTTCATTGTCACTTTTTAGTTATTTTGAATTCAGTCTATATATAAATGAATAAAGAGGCATGATGCCTCCAATTTATTCATTTGATATCAAGACACATTTAGTATTATGTTTATTTCTGTATATTTACAGTGTATATGTATATATTAGAGAGATTGAACATGTGTATGAGAGAATGAACAAAATAGAAACCATTGATAACATCTGTTAATTTAGGAATAGTAATAGTAAAAGAAACCATCATATATGTAAGTAACCTGTAAGTTTGAAATGAGAGCAAGATAATAATTATCATTTAAAAAATTTTAACTTGTAAAAAGAATAATCATAACAAGTGGAGTTTTCTTCCCACATAGACAAGGTTAGATTATCATTTTAATGGTAATTAAATCAATACCATTCTAATGGTAATTAAGGAGAAAAACATAAAAACATTAATATACATAGAGAGGCATTTGATTAAATCCAATGGTCATTCCTTTTTTTTAAGATTTTTATTTATTTATTCATGAGACAGACAGACACACACACACACACACACACACACACACAGAGAGAGAGAGAGAGAGAGAGAGAGAGAGAGAGACAGAGACAGAGAGAGAGAGAAAGAGACAGAGAGGCAAAGACACAGGCAGAGGGAGAAGCAGGCTCCAGGCAGGGAGCCTATGTGGGACTCAATCCCAGGACTCCAGGATCATGCCCTGGGCCGAAGGCGCTAAACCGCTGAGCCACCCAGGGATCCCCCAATGGACATTCCTAACAGAGCAAACTAGAGCAAATTAGGATTAGAATGTAACTTCCTAAAGGATATCTACAAGTCTTTAGCAAATCTATTTCCCATAAAATGGGAGGAAGAGCCAATCAACCACCAAAAGATCCTAGAAAGTCTTGGGAGTGGGGGGCATTTGTGTGTGTTTGTGACAAAGAGGCACTGCAGGGCAGTGGTGAAAACATAGTCTTCTCCATACATCGTGCTGTTATAGTTGCTTATTTTTCTGGGGAAAAAACATCAAACTTTATTTCCTACCATACACATGGTTAAATTCCAATTGAATTGTGGACCTAAATTTGAATAAGAAATGCTGAATCTCTTAAAAGATAATATGAGAAAATACTTTCAGGTTCTTTAGATTATGAAAGTAATTCTTAAAAGAACAAAAGAGCACTAATCATAACAAAAAAGGTGATGAATTTTATGATACCCAAATTAAAACCTTCCTTATGAAAAATCACCACTAACAGAGGCAAAAATCAAGCTATAGAGTGGGAGAAAATGTGCGCAATTGGTAATATAATTAAAAAATCTACATATCAATAAAAAAGTAATATGGGACATTAGAAAAATAGGCAGAAACCTCAATTACATTTCAAAAAATAATGAAATGCCCAATAAATATATAAAATATATAAGAATGTGGTCAACTCTGTTAGCAAACCAGGAAAAAAAATAAACCATAATGAGGGGCAACTGGTTAGCTCAGCCAGTTAAGCTTTGGACTCTTGATTTCAGCTAGGTCACCATCTCAGGGTTGTGGCATTGAGCCCCATGTTCAGCGGGCAATCCACTCCCACTCCCTCTGCCCACTCCCACACCCCCACCATCCTGCTTGTGCATGCATGCATGCGTGCTTTCTCTCAAGTAAATCTTTAAAAACACAGACATAATGAAAGAGCCCCACAAACCCAGAATGCCTAATGTTAAAGTGATTGCTAGACTTTGAGCAGATGCAGAGTCACAGGGACTCCTAATTCATGATGAGAAAACTATTTGACCTTATTTACTAGTGTTAAATATCCATACTACTGGCCCTACCATTTCCTTCCTTCATGTATAAACAACAGAAACTTGGACATATATGTACCAAGGGACCTGCACAAGAACTCTCCTAGCACAATTATTTCCAGAAGCCCCAAACAGAGCAAATCAAATGGGATCAACCATAGAATACATAAATAGTGATATAGTCATATACTGGGATGCTATATAGCAAAATAAATAAAAGAATTACAGCCACATGCCACCCTGGATAAATCTCACAGAAATATTGAGCAGAAGAAATACTCAGAGGAATATATACAGTTTCATTCATGTTTATATAAAGTTCAAAGCAGACAAAAATGAATGGTTGGGGATGCATACTTATGTGATGAAAATATAAGAAAAAGCAAAACAGCAATTTATATAAAGGTTAGGAGAGTGATTGTAATTTAGAGGTTGTATTCTGTGGGGACAGGCTGCAATCCAGGATGAGAGTTGTATCTACTTCTTGACTCGGGTCCTGTGATAATGGTGTTCTCTATGTATTAATTTGTTAAATTGCACACTTTCATTTGTTTTCCTCTGCTTATGGTATCTGCCTAATTAAAATTTTAATAGTAATGAAAGATTACCTTCGTGGAAAAATTCTAATAAATGGAGAAGCAAAAGATGAATTTTTGATAAAAATCTTAAGTATTTATTGATTTTTTAAAAAGCCAAGCTCATAAATACCGAGAACAGATTTGGTAGCTGCAAGAGAAAAGGGTGAAATTGGTGAACTGCTTTTGTTTTGTTTTTTAGCTTAAATTGAATAAAAATAATAATAATTCAAAAATACCCCAGCCAGCCTCCAGGGCCCATCTTAGCAAAGCAGTCCTGCAAACTTGAGCTCTGTAGTCAGTATCAATAGGGGAATTATTGCCCTTTGGATAGGTTAGTGCTTGTGAGTTGGCATATGCCTTGTACCCCACACCCAAAAAATTAAATAGAAAATAACACAGCAATACTGAAATAAAATTTCCAGTTATATTTAATTCTAAAGAACAGGAAAAGTAATCTAATGCTTTTCTTTCTCTAGTTCTGGTTGACCCTTACAATAAATTTGAAACGTCAGAATTATAGATAAGGAATTGATAGCAAACAGAATCATTATTGTTAAATCTCAATTCTACGTGTATTTATGAGACTCATGTGCCCAGGCTGGAATTATAGGCAACAGTAGAAATGATTTTTATGAGATAAGCATCTCACTATAGTTTAAACCCAAAGTTAAAATAAACAAGCTTAAATTTAGACAAACCTTGATCAATATTTATAAAAGCTTGTTGATTTAATGTCATGTTGCTAGGAGCTAAACTGGAATTTGTCAAACTTTTTTATATTGGCCTTCAATTTTATTCATAACTATAACCTTTTTTTTTTTTAAGATTTTATCTTTTTCATAACATCCACAGAGAGAGAAGCAGAGGGAGAAGCAGGTTCCCTACAGGGAGCCTGATGGGGGACTCAATCCCAGGACCCCGGGATATGCCCTGAGCAGAAGGCAGACACTAAACCAACTGAGCCACACAGGCACCCCCACAACTATAACTTTTAACAGAATATCAGAGATCATGTGATTGATTAATAAAGAACACTGTAGCCAGCATTTCTAGATATATACATATTTTATACCTGGAATTTAGAGTGGAAGTTTTTGATTTATCTGAATTAATTCTTTGGATTAATGTTAATATTACAAATGTTATGATGAAATATTACTGATAGCAAAATAGCACATTTTAAAAGGAAAATGTAACATCAATAATTTGTGACAATTTAGACAGCAAATATTTTAAAAGTTAATGATTACCTAACGTTTAGGTTTGAAGAATAGGACACATTTTCCTTGGCTGACTCTCATTCATGTAATTGCTCTGGGATTGAAAGCCATAATTAGCCCCTGTAGGACTTGTAAAAGACAGTGAGGTAAAATACAGGGTTTACTCCTCAGCATTTTGTATTTGTTGCTCCAGGCTGTATATTTCACTTGGTATTCATTTAGGTGGGGTCTTAGTGAATTAAAGACTTTGAATTCAAAATATTAATTCATTTTAAAAGTATCTACTTATGTCATTGGGTCTGGACATTAGCACAAGTAAATTGTGAGATAATACAGTTCTGTTGTTCTAAGCATTTAAGTTTTGGTACTTTGACTTTTCCCTTCATCTGTATCATATGAAACTGACCTAGAGGGATGCTCAGCAGTTGACTGCCTTCAGCTCAGGGCATGATCCCAGATCCAGGGATCTAGTCTCACATCAGGCTTCTTGTGAGGAGCCTACTTCTCCCTCTGTGTCTCTGTCTCTCCCCGTGTCTCTCATGAATAAATAAAATCAAAAGAAAGAAAGAAAGGAAAGAAAGAAACTGACCTAGAACTGGCACAGCAGCCCCAAGAAACTAGGACAACATGCATGAGAAGCTTGAGTGGAAAAGCTTCAATAGGATAGTAGTGGGTGTATCCTGTCCCTTTAGTGTCTTGACTGGACAATAATTATGCATAAGAAATCATCCTTGCTCTTTCAGCCCCAGCTTGAGTTCTTATGATGATTCTGAGTTCACCACAGTTGGAGCAACGCTATGAGAACGTCTTGTATTAAATAGATTTTCTGGTATTTGCACTGATTTGTTTTCATTCTGAGTTTTGGAACTACAGAATATGACTTTAGTACACACTAACATTATGACTCTTAACATATTGGAAGGAGCACGTTCTCTAGGTCTTAAATCTCCTCTTTTTCTCAGAATGCTTAGAATGCAAAGGAGTGAAACGTTCATAGTTATGTATTAAGGGATATAACCTCCTTGATCATTATTGCATGTGGTGCACACACACACAAAAAACACACACATCCCATCTACCTGCTTTGCAGAGGAGATTTCAGAAGAAACCCATTCAGTCTCAACAAGCGATAGGATAAAAACTGAAAGGACAGCATAAAGAGGCTTAAGTCATAAAATAAATTCTTAAAAGATGTTTCCAGAAGCATCAGTTACAAGAAGCTGCTGCTAGACTGGGAACAAGGTGGAGTCGAGATTAAGACAAGCCTTTAAATAGCTCTTGGTGGGTGTAATGGCTTAAAATAAGCAAGTCGTCTATAGAGACTAGTTCAAACTGATCTATACTTTGGGTCCTAGTAAGGGGAAAAATGCAAAGTAGTACTTACTCTTACTTTTGCATGATTATTTATTAGATTCTATAATGAATAAAAAATCATTGCACTCCTCCTAAGCATGGGTATAGAAGTGCTATCAGAGCAAATCAAAGCCACACTAGTCTGCATTGTCCTTGGTACAAGCAGCTGGTTCTCCGCTGCGTGGCATGTCCAGATGCAGAGACATAAAGTGTGAATGTGCATCTCTATTAACTGCCAGATGGTGTTCCTTCACATTTTTTTTCATTTTTCTGTTTGAGATTCATGATATGTTTTCTTACTACATTAATCTCTTATAAAAGTTCTTCAAATTAAAAAAGAAAGGCAAACTGTATTGGTGTGTGGGTGTGGATGGATGGATGTGTCTGTGTTTATGTAATAAATAGTCAGATAGTCTTTGTTGCAAGCATTTCCCCGTAGGCTTGTTTTAGGACTGTCTGACTTGCGATCCACCCCCAGCATGAATGTGTAGTTTAATGTCACTTACTCTGATAGTCTGTCCTGCCTTGCCTTCTTACTTTCTTATGGTCTTCTACCTCGTTCTGACTCTGGGCATTCTGACACTCTATGTGGTGTTAAAAGCCTTCGTGGCACTCACAACAGAACAGTCTGTCATTTTGGTAGCTGGAAGTTCTGAATCTGTGTCTTCCCTTCTTCAACCATTTGGATATTTGTTCCCCATTCTCAATAATGATAGTAAGGTATCAATAGCAGTGAGTTAGAATAGATCATTATTCTTCTCACACATCCCATATTTCACAGTGGTAAACACCACTTACCAACCTACTTGGGAATTTGTGAGGAAGCATAAAATCCACATGCCTTAAAGAAGGCAATCAACTAAGCTTACACATTTAAAATTCTCCTTTATAGCCATGGCATAATGGAAATTATTCATAAGTGCCAGGTATTTACTTCTCAAAACGTTTGTTTCAAAATTCATCTTTACTTCTGAGTTGGGATTATCCAGATCTTAGTTTAGATAGTTGATGCATATAAATGGTAAGCTCAAGTCTTTGTGGTTATTTTATTTTATCAAAATATATGGAATGCCTAATGTTCAGAATATTCACAATATCTTAATTCTTTGTTTATTTTTCAGTCTTTAAACATACTAATCAGCTATTCAATTTCATAATTTGCAGCTTGGGGTTTTTAATAACACAATAGAGGATTTATTTTTCCTCATTTCCCCTTTTCCCCTGACTTGACTATCCCATCAGGCCATTGTTACAATATTTTTCCAAAACTTTGTTAGGATTTTAAAAACTAAATTGCTTATAAAAATGTTGCATGTGCCTTATTTTCCATTTAAAAATGTTTTAAAATTGATGAAGATATCCTTATTCAAATTTAGATAAATAAAATCAGACTTTATCTTATGAATTTTGTACTTTAGCCACTTATAAAATGTGGTTTGAGTTTTCTCAGATTTTAGATATTTCATTATATGCATATATATATAAAATATAAAATCAAGAATCAAATGTATGTTTCAAAAGTTAGTTTTTTTTATTTTTACTCTATTTAGTTGCAATGTTTTTTCTGATGTAACTTTAAGAATGCAGATGGCATAAGAACAGTAATCTCAAACAGTACCACTCACTGTTAACCTCTTCATGTTTTAGAATAGTGTTTATTTTCATTGTAAGCACAGTTTGTGTATCTCTGTCTATATATAAATCAGGACTCTTCTGATTGCTTTAAAAACAAACTGCAGAAGTTAGTCAACAAGACTAGAAATTTTGGGCACATCAACCATCAATTAATTATGTGTCTTTAGAGGTCATTTATTTTGTTTCATTCCTTGAAATATTCATTTTGATTTTTAAAAATTAATTTTTGAGTTCAAGATTTTTAATGGTTGGATTTTTAATGGTTGGATTACATACACATACATACGTACTCATACACACAATGATGATCATTTTCCTATTTGAAATTTATATGTTCATTCTTATTACATTAATCTCTCTCTCTCTTTAAAAGATTTTATTTATTTATTCATGAGAGACAGAGAGGCAGAGACATAGGCAGAGGGAGAAGCAGGCTTCCTGTGGGAAGCCCGATGTGGAACTCGATCCTAGAACCCCAGGATCACACACACCCTGAGCCAAAGGCAGAGGCTTAACCACTGAGCCACCCAGGTGTCCCTCTACATTAATCTCTTAAAATTAATTTGCTAGTGTTTATTTAATGGTTAATTTGATGGAAGACTGGCATCTCTATAGTCACGGAAATCACACCTGTTATGAAGCTGAAGCAAGTACTAGAGCCTTGCTTCCAAAACATTAATTGAGCACCTGAATCATCTGGTGATTTTTGTTAATGTATCAATTTTGTTTCAGTAGGTCCAGGGTGGGAGAGCAGGTCTAATGAGCTCCCAAGTGCTACTGATACTGCTGATTTGAGGACCACATTTTTTTTCAAGTTTTAAATTACAGTTAGTTAACATACGGTGTGATGTTAGTTTCAGATGTGGAATTTAGTGATCCATCATTTCTATGTAACACTGAGTGCTCATCACAAGTGCCCTCCTTAGTACTCATCATCCATTTAACTCATCACCCTGCCCACCTACCCTCCAGCAACCCTCAGTTTGTTCTCTATACTTGAGTCTGTTTTCTGGTTTGCCACATTTTTTTTTCCTCTATGTTCATCTTTCTTGTTTCTGAAATTCCACACATGAGGGAAATCATGTGGTATTTGTCTTTCTCTGACTTATTTTGCCTAGCATTATGTCCTCTACCTCCATACCTGTCATTGTAAATGGCAAGATTTCATTTTCGATGGCTGAGTAATAGTCCACTGTGTGTGTATATGTGTGTATGTATGTGTGTGTGTGTGTGTGTGTGTGTATATATATATATATATATGTATATAGTTTTGATTATTTCCTGAATTATTTGTTTTTGGATATTGAGTCGGGTAAGATCTTGATAGATTTTGGATGATAAAGGGTTACCTTTATTAGATATGTCATTTGTAAATGTCTTCCCTCATTCATTAGGTTACCTTTTAGTTTTGTTGATTGTTTCTTTCAAAGTACAGAAGATT
This sequence comes from Vulpes vulpes, assembly GCF_048418805.1. Lineage (NCBI taxonomy): Eukaryota > Metazoa > Chordata > Mammalia > Carnivora > Canidae > Vulpes > Vulpes vulpes. The sequence goes on along the minus strand of NC_132784.1, from coordinate 50,164,432 downwards.
TTCATCTTGATGAAGTCCCAGTAGTCTATTTTTGTTTTTGTTTCCCTGCCTCCAGAGATATATCTAGTGAGAGGTTGCTATGACTAATGTCAAAGAGGTTACTGCCTGTGTTCTCATTTGGGACTTTGAATGTTTTCTGTTTAATATTTAGGTCTTTCATCTATTTGGAATCTATTTTTGTGGATGTTTTAAGAAAGTGGTCCAATTTCATTCTTTTGCATGTTGCTGTAGTTTTCCCAACACCACTTGCTGAGGAGACTATCTTTTTTTCCATTGGATATTCTTCCTGTTTTGTTGAAGATTGGTTGACCACAGAGTTATGGGTCCATCTCTGGGTTTCCTATTCTGTTCCATTGATCTATATGTCTGTTTTTGTGCCAGTATTGTTACCATCTTGATCACTACAACTTTGTAATAAAACTTGAAGTCTGGAATTGTGATGCCTCTAGGTTTTCTTTCTTTTCAAGATGGCTTTGACTATTTGGGGGGCTTTTGTGGTTCCATACAAATTTTAGTACTTTTTGTTCTAACTCTGTGAAAAATGATGATGGTATTTTGATAGGGATTACATTAAATGGGTAGATTGCTCTGGATGGTATGGACATTTGAATAATGTTTGCTCTTCCAATCCATGAAAGAATGGAATGTTTTTCCATTTCTTTGTGTCATTTTCAATTCTTTATTCAGTGTTTTATACTTTTCAGAGTAGAGATTTTGTACGTCTTTGGTTAAGTTTATTCCTAGGTATCTTACTGTTTTTGGTGCATTTGTAAATGCGATTGATTCCTTGATTTCTCTTTCTTCTGTTTCATTATTGGTGAATAGAAATGCACCCAGTTTTCTGTACATTAATTTTTGCATCCTGTGACTTTACTGAATTTGTGTATCAGTTTCAGCAAATTTTGGATAGAGACTACTGGGTTTTCTATACAGAGTATTAACTCATCTGCAAATAGTGAAAGTGACTACTTCCTTGCAGATTTGGGTGCCTTTTATTTCTCTTTGTTGTCTGACTCCTGAGGCTAGGACTGCCAGTACCATGTTGAACATCAGTGGTGAGAGTGGACATCCCTGTCTCATTTCTGATGGTAGAGGAAAAGCTTCAGCTTTTGCCCATTGAGGATGATATTAGTTGTGGGGTTTTCTTTGTATATGGCATTTATTACATTGAGGTATGTTTCCTCTATCCCTTTATCATGAATGGATGTATACTTTGTCAAATACTTTTTCTGCATCTATTGACAGTATAATATGGTTCTTACCCTTTTTTATTAATGTGGTGTACACATTGATTGATTTGCAAATAATGAACTACCTTGCAACCCAGGAATAAATCCCCCTTGATTGTGGTGAATGAGTCTTTCAATGTACAGTTAGACTTGATTTGCTAGTATTTTGTTGGGAATTTTTGTATTCATGTTCATCAGGTATATCGACCTATATATAGTTCTCTTTTTTTAGTGGGATCTTTGTCTGGTTTTGAAATCAGAATGTTGGCCCCATAGAATGAATTTGGAAGGGGTGCCTGGGTGGCTCAGTAGGTTAAGTGTTGCCTTTGGCTAAGGTCATGGTCCCAGGTCCTGGGACTGTAGTTCCGCCTCTGGCTTCCTGCTCAGTGGGGAACGTGCTTCTCCATTAGCCTCTGCCCCTCCCCTCTGTTCATTCTCTCTCAAATAAATAAATAAATAAATAAAATATTTGAAATGATTTTATAAGTTGTCTTTCCATTTCTGTTTTTTTTTGGAATAGTTTGAGATGGATAGGTATTAGCTCTTCTTTAATAGTTGGTGGAATTCCCCTGGGAAATCATCTGGCCCTGGACTTATGTTTGTTGGGAGATTTTTTTTAAGGTTTTTTTTTTTTTATTTGAAAGAGTGGGAGGGAGCTTCTGAGAGCAGGAGGAGGGACAGAAGGAGAGCATCTTCAAGCAGGCTCCATGCTGAGTGGGGAGCCAGACATGGAACTCGATCCTACGGCCCATGAGATCATGACCTGAGCCAAAATCAAGAGTCAGATACTTAACTGACTGAGCCACCCAGGTGCCCCTGTTGGGTATTTTTGATTATTGCTTCAATTTCTTTGCTGGTTATCAGTCTTCTGATATTTTTTTTTCTATTTTTTTTTCTCCTTCAGTTTTGGTAGTGCATAGGTTTCTAGGGAATTATCCATTCCTTCCAGATTGTCTAATTTGTTGGCATATAACTTTTAATAATATTCTCTTATAATTGTTTGTATTTTTGTGGTGTTATTTCTCCTTTCTCATTTGTGATTTTATTTATTTGGGTCTTTTCTGTTTTTCATATATATATATATAGATATATAGATATATATCTATATATATATATAAATAATCTGGCTAAGGGTATATCAATTTTATTCTTTCAAAGAACTGGCTCCTGGTTTCATTGATTTGTTCTGGTATTTTGTTTGTTTCTATATCATTTGTTTCTTCTCTAAATATTTTTTTCCCTTCATCTTCTGACTTTAGGCTTCAATTTGTTGTTCTTTTTCTAGCTCCTTTTGGTGTAATGTTGGGTTGTGTATTTCAGATTTTTCTTGATTCTTGATGTAGACCTGAAATACTATATATTTCCCTCTTAGAAGGAGGAAATTCTTTGTTACATCCCAAAGGTTATGGACTGTTGTGTTTTCATTTTCATTTGTTTCCATGTATTTGTGTGTGTGTGTGTTTAATTTTCTCTTTAACCCTTTCATTCATTAGTAGGATGTTCTTTAGTCTTTATGTATTTGTGGTATTTCCAATTTTTTTCTTGTGGTTGACTTCAAGTTTCATAGCATTGTGATCAGAAAATATATATGGTATTATTTCAGTCTTTTTGTACTTATTGAGGTCTGATTTGTGACCCAGTATGTGATCTATTCTGGAGAATGTCTCAAGTATCCTTTGATAGGAATGTGTATTCTTCTGCATTAGAATGAAATGTTCTGAATATATCTGTTATGTCCATTTAGTCCAGTGTGTCATTCAAAGCCATTGTTTCCTGTTGATTTTCTAATGAAAATCAACTTATATCAATGATCTGTCCATTGATATAAGTGGGGAGGTAAGTTCCTCTACTATTTCCTTATATTTGTTGTGGCAAGTTCTTTGTTTGCTATGAATTTTTTTTATATATTTGAATGCTCCTAAGTTGGCGGCATAAATATTTACAATGTTAGATCTTCTCATTGGATTGTCCCTTTAATTATGGCAGAGCACCCTTTTTCTTTTCTTGTTATCATTTGGTATAAAATGTAGTTTGTCTAAGTATTGCTAGCCCAGCTTTCCTTTGATGTCCACTTGGAGTTTTTTTTTCCAACACCTCACTTTTTTTTTCCTCACTTTTTTTTTAAAGATTTTATTTATTCATTCATGAGAGACACAGAGAGGCAGAGACATAGGCAGCAGGAGCCTGATGTGGGACTCAATCCCAGGACCCCAGGATCACACCCTGAGCCAGAGGCAGATGCTCAACCACTGAGACACCCAGGCATCCCCACATCTCCTCACTTTCTAACTGCAGGTGTCTTTGGGTCTAAAATGAGTCTCTTATGGGCAGCGTATAGATGGGTATATATTTTTTATTCTGACACTCTGTCTTTTGTTTGGAGTGTTTAATCAATTTACATTCAGAGTGATAATTATTTTTAAAAATTTTTTATGATTATAGATAATTATGTATTTAGTGCCACTTTATTACATATTTCATCATTATTTCAGGAGATTTTCTGTTCCTTTCTGGTTTTGTTGTTTTGGTCTTTCTTTCCCACTTAAAGAGTCCATTTTACTATGTCTTGTAGGGCTGGTTTAGTAGTCATGAACCCCTCTGGTATTTGTTTGGGTAACTTTTGATCTCTCCTTCTATTGTGAATGATAGCCTTGCTGGATAGAATATGCTTAACTACAGTTTTTTTTTTTTTTTTCCCCATTCAGCACATTGAATATGTCATGCCACTATCTTCTGGTTGCTAAGTTTCTGTGGATAGGTTTGCTGCTAACTTTATTGGGCTTATCTTTTAAGTTAGGGACTACTTTTGTCTGGTACTTTAGGAATTTTTTCTTTACATTTTGCAAATTTAACTATGATATATCTTGGTGTTGGCCTGCTTTTGTTGATTTTGATGGAGGTTCTCTGTGCCTCCTGGATTTGGATGTTTGTTCACTTCCCCACTTAAGGAACTTTTCAGTTATAATTTTCTCAAATTAACCTTCTGCCCCTTTTTTTCTCTTTTCTTCTAAGATTCCTATGCAATGAATGTTATTACACTTGATAGAGTCACCAAGTTCCCTAAGTCTACTTTTGTGATCCAAGATTTTTCTTTCTCTCTTTTGTTTAGCTTCATTATTTTCCATAATTCTATCTTCTAGATCACTTATTTTACCTCTGCTTCTTCTATCCTTGTGGTCATTACATCCAGTCAGTTTCATATCTCAGTTTTTAATTTTTCATTTCAGGCTGATTTGTTTTTAGCTCTTTTATCTTTGTGGTTGGGGTCTCCCTGGTGTCTTCTATGCTTTTCTCAAACCCAGCTTGTGTCCTTATGATTGTTGCTTTAATTCTGGTTCAAGCATATTACTTCTATCTGTTTTGTAGTTGTCTAAGTATTGCTAGCCCAGCTTTCCTTTGATGTCCACTTGGAGTTTTTTGTGGCTGTGACTGTGGCTGTGACTGGCTGTGACTTTTTGTTGTTGTTGTTGTTCTTTATTTTGGGATGAGTTCCTCCATCTTGGCATTTTGTCTGGGTCTCTGTCTTCTGTGTTAGGAAAGCCTGTTATGTTTTTTGCTCCTGAAAATAATGGCTCTATGAGGAAGAAATCATAAATTATCCAGGCTCTGGCACTTTAGGAAGTGTCTCTATTGTGTGCCGCATGCACTCTGCTGCTGTCTTATAGCTACTCTGTCCCAGAAGTCAGCCCTCTGCAGAGTTTCTTCTTGCTTGCAGTGGGGAGTATGTGGACGTTGGTCAGAATGTGACAAGTATTACCAGGTGTGTTCTGGTCTGCTTCTTAAGAGACCTGATGCTATTTCCATTAGAGCTGAAGCTTTGCCCTCTGCAGAGTTTCTTCTTGCTTGCAGTGGGGAGTATGTGGACGTTGGTCAGAATGTGACAAGTATTACCAGGTGTGTTCTGGTCTGCTTCTTAAGAGACCTGATGCTATTTCCATTAGAGCTGAAGCTTTGCAGAACTCTTTGGTCCATGCATGTGGTGTGTGTGTGTGTGTGTGTGTGTGTGTGTGTGTGTGTGTGTGCATGTTAGTCTTGTGGGTAAGAGTGCCCACTGCCCTGGTCATTAGGTATACTTGCTCAAGAAAAGCAGCACCAGCAGAGTGCAGGAGGGTGGGACGTTGTATAAGCAGGTTAGGAAGCCAATTGCTGTGCTCCTTACTGAAGTTAGATTATGCTGAGGGGCAGGGGAGGGAAATTTAACTCCTGGGTTCTTTTGGAAGACCACATTTTAAATAAGGTATAAGAGCAAAGAGAAGTCCTGTTGAGTGGACCCTGACTAGGCCTGCCATGCTCAGCAATTCTTAGGTTAATAGGTAATAATTTTTAAGAAGTATACAGTCAGTTTTATAGATGCAATATGAACACAAAAGGAAATGCCAAAGTATAATGATTTTCTCATTTTTATTATAAGCCATATACAATATAGTAAGTTGGTACAGATGGCATAGTATAAAACATACAAGTTATATCTAGATTTTATGGCTTACAAAGGGAAGATTGTGTACTCACAGAGCTAATTTTGCTGAATTTTCACAGTGACACAGTTGGGATTCTAGTAAGTCTAGCAAATGCCCCATTGTGGTTTTTGCTTATCTGGTAGGACTTTATGCTGCATAGATAGAACACCACCAGTGATATCAATACCAGCCTGTCTCTTGGGGAGAAGTAGGTAGGCCTGGGTCATCAGACTTTAGCAGCATTCTCCATCTTAATGGTGTTTGGAAGAATGCAGTCTTAGAGCATATCATAGTCAAGCATCCCTTTTTTAGATTTGTGTAGCAGATGCTCAGTTTGGGGAAGACTCAAGTCCAGTTATTCATGACACTTCTTTGTTAGAAAATCAAAAATAATGTCCCGGTCTAAGCATTAACAGGCTAAATATAAGGAGATGGCCTTCCAATTTTTGGAATGAACATCAGTCTGGGACCCCTGAGAGCTCAAGATCTTAGTGTTATTGGTATCATGTAGTGTGGAACAAAGTGTATATGGATTATTTTTGTTAGAGATCCAGTGTGGTACCTTTACCATGGATGTTCCCATGTGATACCCATAACAGACATATGGATGTGGTTCCTTTTTTTTCCTTATGAGGAGCCCATAAAAGTCAGTGAGATTAAGTTATTCATCCAAACAGGATCCTGGGAATTAAGAGAACTAGAACTTGATTCTCTATGTTTCACATTACACATTCTAGTGCTTCTATAAATGAATCATTCAGTCATTTGTTTACTTGGTCATTATACATTTGCTTACTTATTTATTGGTTTATATTAAGGTTTCCAAATATGACAACTGAATAATCTTTTTTTAAAGATTTTATTGATTTACTTATGAGAGAGAGACAGAGAGAGAGAGACAGAGAGAGAGAGGCAGAGACACAGGCAGAGGGAGAAGCAGGCTCCATTTAGGGAGCCGAACGTGGGACCTGATCCCGGGTCTCCAGGATCACACCCTGGGCTGAAGGCGGCACTAAACCATGAGCCACCTGGACTGCCCAGACAATTGAATAATCTTGATAAGAGTTTTTTTTATCAGGGTAATGGTATGGTGATTGGGTTCATTTAGAGGGAAGTCACAGTCTGCAATCCTAAAAGGATGTTCATCCCAAAATATACACATATTATAGATACATTTTCTCTAAATAGACTGTGTATGCTGTTTGGTTAAAGATTTTCAGATGAACCTGTTGAGAGATTCCATCCATGCCTATAATCTCTAGAATAGGTATTTAGGGAGAAATCATCATGAAGCTTGTCCAGCTTCCTTGAGCACCCAGCTGTCGGTAAGAGAAATCAGGGAGCTGTCCTCAGAAAGCCACTTCTGGAGCTCTCACTCAGATCCTAAGATGTAAGGTAGGAACAATGCAGCTGTGCTTCCAGCAGCGGCTGTGTGTGGGTACCCTGCCATCAGTGCACCATACTGGTCTCAGAACAAACTTGCCCTACTTTTACTAGTTTCTCTACAACATTAAATGGTGCTGTAACTAGAATGTGTTGAGTGAAACTCTTACTAAGGGCTGTATGCACAAAACAAAAAAAGATAATAGGAAAGAATATATTTGGATAATATGTAAGAACAAACTAAACTCAATTTTTTATAAATGGCTAAAATATTCATTTGTCATATCTTTTATCTTCAAATGCTGTAACTCCATTTCTTCCACAATATTCAACATGCAAACATTTGAAAAATGGGAATATTTGAGAGGTCCTAAGTTTTAAAGGCAACCTTTGGAGGGAACTGAAATAACTATATTAGCTGTACAATGTTGAAGCCAAGAAAAATGATCTTATATCAATGACAATCTTGGTGTTTCAATGGAATTACAGAATCAAATAGATGGAACTAACTTGTGAGGTAAAACTCTTAATTAGGGAAAGGTCATCAAACACAAAAAAATATTCCTGTGTATAGGCTACTTTGTTTCTTATTCATAATAAATTTTGTGTTTGGAATGGTCAAAACTTTAATTTCTGGGAGGTTAATGCTCTGCTTCATCTGTATCCAAGGATTTCTTTCCTCTTGGGTTTGCTCTTGCGTACCACTTTTTGCTGCCCTCCACACCCATTATAGGATTGCGGGAGACTGGCCAGCACATTTTAGAAGCAAATACACCGAAGAAAGAGGAGATAAAACTCCAGTTCATTCATTTTGGTATCTATTGCTATTTTTGGTGAAATATCTAGTAATGCAGATGACTGACAAAATGAATTTTCAGACATTTTTAGGACTACCAATTTGAAATTAGTGGAAGAGTAATTTCTTTTAATTCAATTAAGGAAAGAACGTTGTATAATACAGTTTACAAAATATCCTTTATATTTTTCATCATGGTGATAAGAATTCAACTAAAATAACTGTCCCTACCTGTGGTTTGTGTCTGCACACAGGAATGGAAGCATCTGTTGTTTACAACCAAGATATTTATACTTAGATAACATTAACAAAGTTAGTACCCCTTTAAAAATAGTACAAGTTGCAAACATTTTATTTTATACAGCCATATCATTTTTATACTTCTCAATACCAAAAAAAACCTGTCATAAATGATTTCCAAAAAATTTTATTGTTTTTCATACTTCAAGGAAGCACTGTCTAAGCAATGAAAACTTTCAATTTTTAGTATTAATTCTAATGAGCCAGTGAATATATTTGGGCACAAATTGAAAACATAATATGTTAGGAAGCACTGTGTTTAAAGAAGGAACTGCAAGATCTCCTAAAACATCAAGCAGCATTCTATATGCATGAAAGTTATATATATCCATTGGGATGCTAAGAGTGCCTGGGAACCCTGTGTGGTTAGCTGCATAGCAGATGATGCTCCTTGTCACGTGATCAATTTTCCTTCATCTAGAAAAAATGGGTTTATTCATTTAAAAAATGTTTTCAAGCTTTATTGTAATATATTTGACATATAACATTGTGCAAGCCTAAGATGTACAGCATGATGATTTGATCTGTGTATAAATCATTAAATGATCACCACAATAAGATTGGTTAACATGTCCTGATGGACTTAGTAACTGTCACTGAAACATGGTATGATGACGTGAGCTAGTCTATTGTTGTTCCAGTGGATATAAAACAAATTAGTGCCATAAAACAACCATTTATTCTGCTCAGATTCATTGATTAGAAATTCAAGAAGAACACAAAAGGATGAATTTTTTCTGCTCCATGATTTCTCAGGCCTCTTGGAAGGCATAAAGATTAACATATGGAATATTCTGAAAGCTCACTCATGTTTGATGCTGGCAGTTGCTGCTGGGAAGCCTCTAACAGCTGGAAGCTGTGCTGCTTGGTGTAATTGTTTGGTGTAGTTTGGTATAGTTTCATGATGGCTTCCACGATGGCTTCAGAGAAGCCGGATATCCTAATGACTCAGGGCATGTCTTAAGAGATGTCAAGTCTGGTGGAAACTGTATCTTCCTTTCTCACTTAGGTTTACAAGCCATACAAATCACTTCCAACGCTTTATCTTTGCTAGAAGCCAGGCATAGAAGCTGGCTCATATTTAAGGAGAGAAAAAGTGGGCTCTATCCCTTTATGAAAGGTGGGTCAGAGTTTGCGGAATGTTTTCAAGCTACCTTATATTGCTAAGAGAAAATTCATATGTAATTACCAAAAAAAAAAAAAAAAAAAAAAACAGGAACAAAGACATAAGATGTTTTTTTTAGTCTTCATAACATGCTCTTTTCCACTCCACTGAAAAAGCAAAAGTAATTGCATGACATCACTGACAATCTTAAGATAAAAAAGAGAGCAAGTTATTTTGAGAGCAGAAAGCTGTGATTAGATCATGCACAGACTGAAGGATGCATTTCTATCACTCCTTTGTAGGACTTGGGTGGAAGGATGGGAATCTCCAAATTCTGCTAGTAAATTAAAAAAAAAAACATTTCAAGAAAAGCAAAGGCCTTAGAAGTCAGGAGAAGTAATATCTGATCCTCATTTTCTGTTGCCCTGAACAGAAAATAAAGGCCGTTTATTCAAAATCCTTCTGGCAGATAGAACTCCTTATTTTCTGACTTTTTAAAAAATCTGTTGCCTTTGAAAAATATGCCTATCAATTAATTTATGCCCTGCAAACTGGACTAGAGTTTCTCCTGATCTTTGGTGATAAATTCCCATAAAACCTGAGGGAGATTGGTTAGCATGTGTATAAATAATTTGTCTGCAAAGTCACACATGGCTGTCATTTTTAAACGTCTCAGACTTCACCTTTGTGTTCTAGGCAATAAAGTAGATGATTATAACTATATGTGACTTTCCAAAAAATATGATATAGATCTATATAGTCACTTTTAAGTGTGTATATGCTAAAATTGTTTGGGTAATTTGTATTTCAAACCAAATAACAGAAATATATCAGAAGGGCTACAAGAGCATGGAAGTTTAAAAAATCAAAAATTGCAAAGACATTGCAAACGAAAAAAATGTAGGTAAATATGCATCTACAAAATTGAAAAGGTAATAGAATGTCAATAATATGCCTTGATAGCACAATACGAGCTGAGATTAGTACCTTTAAGAACTTGTTAAGATAACATTGCATCCTTTAAAGTGAAACTCTATTACATAAATAGAAGAAAGGGTATGTGGATGGTTAAAGTACTGTTATTTTTATTTTTTTGTTCAAGTTTTTATTTAAATTCTAGTTAACATATAGGTTATTTATTGGTTTCAGGGGTAGAATTTAGTGATCATCACTTACATACAATACCCACTGCTCATCACAAGTATCCTACTTAATGACCTAGCCCATCCCCCACCCACCCCTTCAAACAACCCTCCATTTGTTCTCTAAGCAAACCATGAAACTTAACTATGAAGTATTTTTTTAAGATTCTATTTATTTATTCATGAGAGACACAGAGAGAGAGGCAGAGACACAGGCAGAGGGAGAAGCAGGCTCCCTTCCAGGAGCCCGAGGCTGGACCCATCCCAAGACCTCAGGATCATGCCCTGAACCAAAGGCAGACACTCAACCACTAAGCCACCCAGGCATCCCCTTATGAAGTATTTGAATACAAATTTATCCAGGAAGTGTCAGAGCTGTTACACAGTTTTGTGTTTTTAAAATTTCTATATATATATATATATACTATTTCTAATGTGTTATATGACCTGAAATTCTAAGTTAAATATCACAAACTTAGGTAACTTGAGTCAGTTCTGTTAACAGAATATTTGTGTCCATATACAGTAGCCAAATACACACTTGAATGTCAATTTATTTTAAATTGCATATGTTTAGCTGAGTTTTAGGTTTATAAACAATTCTCTATTGTTCTGTTGAAATATATGATATCTAACATTGTGTAAATTTAATATATACAACACATTAATTTGATAAATTTATATATTGTAAAATGATTACATAATTAGCGATAATTAGCACCTTCATAACATTACATAATTATAATTTCTTTTTAATGGTTAGAATAAAGTTCTGGACTCTTAGCAGGGTTGATGATTATAATATTCCTTATTACGTGCATTAGAATTCTAGGACTTCACTAATTGTAAGTTTGATCTCTTAAATGACATCTTTTCTTCCACCACCCCCGTCTTCTGGTAACTACCATTTGCTCTGTGTTTATGATTTGGCTTTTTTTAGATTCCATATCTGAGTGATATCAGATAGTATTTGTCTTTGACTTACCTCAGCACAATGTGCTCAAATTCAACCTGTTTTGCTTCAGACGGCAGGATGTCCTTCTCGTGCTGAATAATAATCCATTGTGTGTCTGTGTGTGTGTGTGTATAAAGTCACTTTTTTTTTTAAGATTTTTTTTTTTTTGAGCCAGAGATAGTGACTGAGATAGCACAAGCAGGGTGGGGAGAGAGAAGCAGATTCCCTGCTGAACAGGGATCAATGACCTGAGCCAACAACAGAGGCTCAACCCACTGAGCCACTCAGGCCCCCTAAAGTTACATCTTTAACCATTCATCTGCTGATGGGCACTTAGGTTGTTTCCCTTATCTTGGCTATTGTGACTAATACTGTGACAGACATGGGAGTGCAGCTTCCACCTCAGTATCCTGCGGGTGTACACTTACAAGTGGAGTTGCTGAGTCATGGTAGATCTATTTTCTAGTGTCTATGGCTCAGCAGATTGTTTCATAACTATCAACTCTTTATTGTTGATATTAATAAGTACCAAATTGTTTTAGAATTATTGCTGACTATATAAGCATTCGAAGACTTCACAAGTGAATATACTTAAAATTTAATGTTAAATTCTAGTTTTCTAAACAGTTTGGTTTGAAACGCGCGCCAGGGGTCAAGGTGATTTAACCTAATCCATCCTATCCCCATATGACCAGCATGAGAGTGGTTCCTTGTTAGCCTCAGGGTATGCTTGGAGCTGCAGAATTTGGCAGACTCCATGCACTGTCCCAGTTTGCTGCCACTTGTCAAAAGGCCTGATGGCTTCGGATTTTGCTGGGAGTCCCGAGCCACCTTGGAAGACGTTGGAAGGTTATTTGAAGCCACAAGGTCTAGTGCGGGGCAGGTTCTTCAGCAGCGGTAACACGCCCATAAAGATGTACTAGGTGTATTATAGCTACAGATTGTCCGAAGGTCTCAGTATAACGCATTTAGGGGTTTTGGCATTCACACAAGATCATAAAAAGGGCAGCGTTGCTCAATTTGTATCTGACGTCGCCACCGAAGTTCCTTCAAGCAAAGTTTCCCGCGACTGTTGCACGTGGCCCGTGGAGGGCTCCAGGCCCCAGGCCACAGCTTTTTGTGGGTTTTCCGCCTGCAGTTGCCTCCCTTCCCGGGGTCCTCGCGTGGCCCCCCATCGCCTGGTTGGATCGCCCAGGGCGGCCCCCGGGCTTGCACGTCGTGCCCAGGTGTGCGGCGCCCTCTCGGCGCCCCTCGCCCCGGCCTCGCACCTGCCGCGCAGCAGGACGTTTCCAGCCTTGGAAACTGGAGCGGTTCTACCCCTGAGCTAAACGTGAGCATTCTTTGGTATTTTTGTTTTCGCTTATATTTTCACCTCTCTCAACATTTCTGAAATTAGAGGAACATCGCAAGGGAAATTGCTTAACAGGAAAGCCTTAGCTGGGGAATAAACTCTGGATGCCCGTGTGTGAGCTGGGGCTGCTAAGCATTAGCCAGTCTTTAGGGTTATGGAGATTGAAACTGTGAATTTTTCTTTTTCCTTTTTGGTTTCAAGTTTTTTTTTTTCAAAGATTTTTTAAATTTATTTATTCATGAGAGACACACAGAGAGAGACAGAGACACAGGCAGAGGGAGAAGCAGAGAAGCAGGCCCCATGCAGGAAGCCTGATGTGGGACTCGATCCCGGGTCTCCAGGATCACACCCTGGGCGGAACGTAGGCGCCAAACTGTTAAGCCACCCAGGGATCTCTCAAAGTTTTCATTTAAATTCCAGTTAGTTAGCATATACCGTAATCTTGGTTTCGGGATATGAACTTATTCACCTGATAACTAAAAATTTGTACTTTTTGACGATGCATTCCCATTTTTTTCACCCCCCCCCCCCCAAAAAAAATCTCTGGTAACCACCAATCTGTAAGAGACTTCTGAAAGTAGGGCTTGGTGTTATTTCTTCTTTAAATGCTTTATAAAATTTACCAGTGAACCCATCTGGGCCTGGAGTTATCTTCATCGGCATTAAATTAAGAATTAAATTTATATAGCATATTCAGATTTTCTATTTCTTTTTTTAAGTTTAAATGCAGTTACCTAACATATAATACATACTTAGTTTCAGATGTAGAGTTCAAGAATTCATCAGTTGTGTATAACACCCAGTGCTCATCACATCAAGTTCTCTCCATAATGCTCATCACCCAGTTACCCCAACCCCCCAACACCCTTCCCTCCAGCAACCCTCAGTTTGTTTCCTATGATTGAGACTCTCACATGGTTTGTCTCCCTCTCTGATGACTTCCCATTCACCCTTCCTTCCCTTCCCCTATGATCCTCTGAGCTGAAATAGTAAATTTTTCAAATGACCAAAACTTGCGCTGTCATTGAAATTTACCGAATGAATATTTTCCTTAAGCCTAACCCTTTTGCCTTTACAGAATATGGAATCAATTATTCCAATTAGATCCTTAATAGAAATGAAGGGCAGGGTCTAGTGCCTTGTGGGCTCCAGCACCAGGCAACTCTGTGCAGGGCAAAGCCTTCATACCTGGGGATCCCAGGGGACTGGTTCCAAGATCAGAATTAAAAAAAAAAAATCTTTTAAACTATTGAATAAATTGGATGACTATAGGTAAAAAAATGATATTTATGATCATAATATGCATTTTTTATGGAGCTTTAGACTCTGACATTCATTTTACCAAAATTAACAACATAGATGTTTAGGAAAAACTGTCTTTTGTATGTTATCTCCCATATGTTCATGAAGAAATGACTAAAAACTGCTTCTTCATATATGGGGAGAGATGTTCTGATGTAATTGAAAGACAGAGATATTTCCTGGCAATAAAATGTTTGAGTAGTTAAATTTTTGGTTTAAGCATTAATGAATTCATCTTGCATTTTTATTAATTTTTCTAATTAATTTTCCTTGTCACATTTTAAATCCATTGTGGAAGTATTTGCTTTAGATACAGGCAATTCTTTACATATATCACTATATATATTTTACCAAGTTATGAAGCAGGATGCTGAATGGCTAGAAATCTAGATAGAAAATAATAATGAAGATCAAGTACATTTGTGTACTGTTTATAGATATTAACTGATATTTAGTAAGGAAAGCATTTCAAATTCATCTAATCATATTTAAGTATAAAAGGTGAGAGTATTAAAGGGCATATTTTAGGTCCTTCTGATAGCTATCCTAAATTATACGACTGGATTTAATATCATTTTATATCATTTTAACTTTCATGATATCATGCTAACCTTCTCAGATGAAAAATCCCACCTCTGTTGCTTATTGAAAGAAATTTCCTTCAAAGGAAAGAAAGTGGTACATTTCTTGATTCCAGGGAAGACTTGACAAATAGACACCAAAGAAAATTTGCACGTTATAAAAACACATTTCACTCAGAGTAAAAATTCCATGAGTGCTCTGTTGTCATGGATATTAAGTCATCATGGGGTCAACAAAGGCTTTGAAGGGAAAATAATCAAGATCAGAAATGCTGATGGATTAAAATGATGGTCCAGTGTTCAATACATACAGATCTGTGCAAATGTTTTCTTTTCAACATCTGTCTATATCTTGGAACACACACACATACACACACACCTGGAATGGTATTCACCTGATTTTTTATAAAGATTATTTTTCATTGGTAGAATTTGGGTTTTAATTTGGTTTTGGTAGATCTCATTGTTTAAAAATATATTATTATGATTTTAATACTGCTCAGAGCTGTGTTGTAAGAAACACATATTACTTTAAAATTGTATCACTTTATTACTCTTAAAACTTATTTTAAAAGTTTATTAATACAAGTTTACTAGTACATTGATATGTAATAATTTGCTAGGCTACTATTCTCAAAATTTTTTCATAAAACTAACAAAAAATTCGTAAGCAAGTACAGTTGATACGAAACAGGACAGCAATAATAGTTTCATAAATTTGTGGAACTTTTAAGTGTGCTTGGTTTTCAATAAATAGACATTTTCCAATGTTTCTGGGAAATAGAAATCTTGTAAAAGCAACTATACTTATTTTTAACCATTTTATTAAGATATATAATACTATCAGTATTTAAGTTGTAAAACTTACTATGTTTTGTCATATAAATACTTGTAAAATCATGATATCAATTTAATGAGCATATGTCATCATCCGTAAAAGCATCCTCATGCCCCTTGCTCCCAAATTTCCCTAGCCTTCCACCACCAGGCAACCGCTCACCTGCTTTTTTGCACTATAGATTAGTTTGTATATCTAGTATTTTATAGAAATAGAATTATATAGTATGAACTCTAATTTGCCTGGCTTAATTCATTCGCCAGTACATAAAATAGATTAGTGACACGTTTTTTTCAAAGCAGGCCTTCCGTATTTTTGAAATAGCATTATGGTAACTTTATTCCCTGTTACATATTAGCTTTGTGTAGGGCAAGAAATGGGCAGGAAAATGTCATGAAATGTTATTCATCTGGACAGAACAAAGTGTTGAAATAAAAGTTTTGTAGCTATATAACAGGCTATTATATTATGAACAATTATATTAAGAACAGCATCAGCTGAACCAGGTAATGAAAGATTGGTTCACTTTACAGCAGTGCTACTTTTTTCTTTCTTTCTTTCTTTCTTTTTTTTTTTTTTTGTAATTTAGAGCCATAAAGTATTTCAGAATAATGTAGGCACTTGGAATTCTGTAATTAATTTTGCCAGAAGGTCAGCATATATAATGTAAAATCAGAGTTATTGATCATAAAACTCACAAATGTCTTAGAAATAATGGTGCTGCCTATAATCTATAATTTCTGCTTATTTATAATCCTATTACATATTATATAGAAGTATATATAATGTATATAAATTAGCATTATATCACATTATATCACATTATATCACATCTTGGTCTCTGCATGACCACCACATGTTCTCGCTCCTGCATAGCCCCAGCACCTCCCCACCAGCACCCCAAACACTTCTGCATTTCCCTTCCACCTCTGTTCTCAGATGTCCTGGTCCCCTCAAAACATATTGGGTCATGCCTCTACCACAGTAGCTCTTTATTTCCGTCTAAATACAAGTCAAGTTTTGGCACCGTCTTTGCTTGCACCCATGTTAATTTTGCCAATAATATAGCTAGGTTTGACAGACTGATTTTTATCAAAAATGGGTGGATCTCAGGCAAGATGGAAGAACTAGTATTTTCTACCAGTGAGATTCATCATTTTATATTTTTCAAGTGCACTGAAACCAAGCAGAAAGATAATTTAACCACTTTCAGAGAATTCTTTTTCCTGGTGCAAGGAAGGGCAGAAAAGTTCATTATGCAAATCAATTCACTTTTGATTCATATTAAGTATTTTTCCTGATTGTAGAATTTGAAGGCTAGTTTAGAGGCATTAATGGTGACTTGGTTCTGATAACTTTCCCAAGAAAATGATGCCTTATCAGTGATTTATTAACCGAACACAAGAATGTGAGCAATCCTCATTAGAATTAATGTAGCTTTTACTTATGCTGTCCTTTGTCTTGCAAGGAGTTTGGGGATAGGTAGCTGCAAGTGCATTCAGGTTGTTAGCACAGTCACATGGAGGTAAAAATGAATCACCGAGGGAAAAATATTAAAATAAGATGGAAAACCTTAATAAATCTAGTGTGACTTCTAGAGTTGTTTACCCCTTGTATTATAAATCTATATCTAGAGTAAGAAAAACATCAATTCATTAGCGAAAAATGGAGTCTATCTTCCCCCCTTTTCATTTATCTCTTACCATATACACATATGTGTGCGCACATACATGTTCATATTTATTGAAACTGAACAGATTGGAATTTTCTTCAAGAAGCTTGATTTCATAGCATCATTTTAAGGATTGATGCATCCAAGCACATGAAAACGCTCAACTTTGTGTTTTTAATTTTTGATTCACCCTCTTTTCAAAATTCTTCATTCCTGTAATTCAGATTTTTTAAATAGAGCAACAGAACATAGATCCACAGGAGAAACACTGTATAGTTTTTAAAAATGCAGTTGTACTCTGGGCACTGTGATTTCAGTAAGACATGGGTTTTTAAAGGGCAAATGATGGTGACCTCTGACACCTGAGATTGTGGGGAGGGATTTTGCTTTTGGGTTCATGCAGTATTTTTGTAAACCTGTGGAACTGTGGGATGACTTTACATCCTATTTTTGCTTCTCTGCGCTTCTCAAATACAATTTTAAACCTAATACCATTATTGGCTTATCACATGTTCTGTGATGTTTGGCTTTCTGTCTTGGTAGGTGAGCTATTTTCTTTATCCAGGCTATTATCTATCTGTCAAACTCCAGCTATAACTATGGGTAATGCCAAAAAGGTCTTTTAGACAAAAGTCCTCGGTGCTCTTTTGTTTTCATTGAAAAGTTAGATGACTCCTCAGGCGGATAATTAAGAGAGAGTGGAAGGGCACTGGAAGTCCAATTTAAGCAAAATGGCAATTTCTGCAAAATGGTTAAATCCTGCACTAGTCATTTAACTAACCTGTGCCTTTCTTTTCTTACCCATACACCTTAAATGACGAGGAACAGATGGTCTCTAAGGTCCCTTTCAGCTAGGATGCTTAGAAGTCCCTGATGGTGCTGTAAATGATCCTGCCATTAATACCAGCTATGAACTCTCTCCCCTAAACCTCCACTAGAGTCCACTGTGAAAGTTCTCTGAATTCTTTATGTCCTCTTCTTTCCTTGTGATTCTTCTGATGAGGGTCAGAACATCTCCGGGATGATGCCTAAAGACCTCCACGCCTTCTTTTTATTGCTTTTGAAGAGACTGCTTGTTAATATGGGAAATGAGGACATGCAGTTGATAGAATTCTCTCTGAATTCCTATGTCTGCGTAAGCCTACTTTATAAATCTTCACATTTGAACGCATAATTCTCAGATAATCCACATTCCATAATGGGTCAAATTCATGGAAAAAATTCGTATTATCAGCTTGTCATTTTTAAGGGCGTATTATAGGCAAGATTGAAAAAAGTGTAAAGCTGATGTTCCAAAAAAGGATGTGTAATTTAAATTTTAAAAATGTTATATATGAGTGCAGCGTATCTACTGGAATAAAATCACAAGAATGACTTTTTTGTTTAATTAAAATGACAAAGAATTTTGGAGTCAACACCTCCTAAGCGGAGTAGCTGCTGAAGGTATGCTTAATTCCATTTAATTACAAAGGTAATGTTGCAAAGGTAAATTGACTTAAGTCTGAGTCCAGTATGTATTGTGAAGTTTAGTGTGTATAAAGTCCATATGTACTTTACACACATTTACAGCAGATCCCTAATAACAATCCTAGTTGGTACTCAGAGTTAAAATAGCTTTATTTATGGATGAATAGGTCCAGAAACTTATTCAGAAATTATATATTTCTGAGTTTTCTTTTTCATATGGTTATGTTCTTTCTTAACGATCATAGACATCTCGAAGAAGAGCATTTAGATATCATTCAGAATCAGCTAATCCTCCCTATTTTGCAACCGAGGATCCAAGACCTAATTTAGTAGCTCTCTTATACACTTTGTTACTGGAGTATGGGCTAGAACCCAACCCCGTCCAGAGATCTTGCTAGCACATGTGTGTGCATACATACACAAATACTCTTATGCAGGTAATAGTCTCCTTGGGTACTTTTTCATATGTTTTATCTGCTTATAGATATTTTATCTATAATTATCAAATGTAATGTATAGTCTTCTATATGAATATAATACCTATATTAAATGTATCTATGTTTACATATATTTTTATATACTTCTAAATATTCACCAACTTATCTGTTTTCTAAAAGTGACACTTCCATATATGTTTAATTTTTCCATAAGGAGTATCTTTGGCAGAAACCAATAAGCCATCTGCAAATATAAGCCGAAATAATATACCCTTACAATTAATATACATTAGGGCAGCCCGGGTGGCTCAGGGTTTTAGTGCTGCCTTCAGCCCAGGGTGTGATCCTGGAGACCCAGGATGGAGTCCCACATCAGGCTCCTGCATGGAGCCTGCTTCTCCCTCTCCCTGTGTCTCTGCCTCTGTCTCTCTCTGTGCCTCATGAATAAATAAAGAAAATCTTAGAAAAAATCAATATACATGTATATTACATAGATACTATGGTGTAGGCACATGTATGTTACACATATACATGTAAATATACTCACAATTATGAGCCAGCTATCAAGAAGAGTGATAAAAATGTTTAATGATAACCAATAAGTCTCTATATCCAGGTATTTAAATTCTTAAATTTAATTCACACAGATATTTTTAGAATCTATTTTCTGCCAATTTACACTCTAGCAGCACTGCAGAACTACACTAGATCTTTTGTTTTACTTGGCTTACTTTGGTTTACTCTGCCTGCATGGACGTTAGGCAGACCATGAGTGCCATCTTATCCACACAAGAAACGCCACACATCGGATTCAGTGGACTTTAGGACTATGGAATGACTGACTGTGCAATGAAACGAGGGCCAACTCTGTTCATTCTTTCCATTTTGTGCCATTAAGACTGAACACAACAATGCAAAATACACTCTGTTACTAAGCTAACGGCAAACAGAGCAGAATCAGCTCGAAGAAATCAGGATACCCATTCCTTGCCATACTGACAGATGGGCAGGATGCTTCAGAATACATTAATTTTCAGAGGAAAGGGCAAGAAAATCACAGCCTTTGGGATTGGAAATTGTAGGCTTTGATATTTGCCCCAAATAAATTGCACTCTGTCAAAAATATAGATCACACTCTCAAGACATCCGAGAGAGAAGGATCAAGAAAAGCATATTCCAATTGGTAGAGAAAGCTATTCGCAGAGATGGTGGGAAAGAGATGGCACCCCTGCTGAGTAGGGGGGTGGAGAAGTTATTATGTAAGTGGGGTACTGAAATTCTCTGGTAATAACAAAATGCAGGGCAACCCTGGTGGCACAGTGGTTTGGCGCTGCCTGCAGCCTGGGGTGTGATCCTGAGGACCCGGGATCGAGTCCCACATCGGGCTCCCTGCATGGAGCCTGCTTCTCCCTTTGCCTGTGTCTCTGCCTCTCTCTCTCTCTCTCTCTCTCTCTCTCTATCTATCTCTATGAATGAATGAATAAAAATCTTTAAAAAAAATAACAAAATGCAGGTTTTTGATATGGCAAAATTAAGAACCATTGGAAATGATAATTGTACTTATTGCATTTTCATATTAACTTTGTGCTGAACTGAACAAAAATTCCTCTGGGAGACTCAAAAAGATTAATGCTATATAATGAAAGGACATATTTTTGGTTGTTTCAGACTGTTGCTGCCTCTCAATATCCATTTTCACTTTCTTCTTTAGTCATGACATCTCAGTTGTTGTTCCTGTACGTTGTCACCTGTAACGTAGACTACTTTGCCGCTCTCTGTGGCTCTGTGACTTACATCTGGCAGGTGGGAAGTCTGCAATGTTGTTAGATGGCACTTCCAGGACTTTGCCTTAGCATGGGGCACATTCTTTTACGCTTCCATCCTCTTCCTTTGTGAAATGGCACATGACCGCCCAGTGTCTAGCAGTTATCAAAGATTATAGAGATGCAGAAATTTAGAAGGCAGGGTTCCTGCCAACAACAGGAAACTACTTTACCAGGATTACACTGCCTCTCTAGAAATTCATCTTCATCGTGAAATGAATTACAATGCTTTCTTGTTGGAGGAGCTTTTTTCTTTTTCCTTGCAAGCATACCTATCCTAATTAGGTGTTTTTATTGACGTCTCAAAGGATACAACACAACTTACTCAGATAATAGAAATCCTTTAACAACTTCATAGAAGCATAATGATAACATGATAATTTATATTTTTATGGAACTTAAGAATTTTATAGTTAGGATGTATCTCCTATCTTCAAACTCCAAATTCAGTCGCTATGGGGAATTGGCAAGTACATAAATTTATGAAAATGCAATAAAATTTTACAGATTCTGTTTTTCTGGCAAAAACCTCTCAGAAGGGAAATTCAAACCTGAGTAATTACCTCTTTATAGTGTCAAGTGGATTCACTTCAGCAGATAAACCCCAGTTATCATTACTAGGACTTCTCTTTCTTAAATGTGCTAAAAATACCAATTTCCATGCTGCTAATAATGCCATTTAATGGTCAGTATAGTTTCAAATCTCTATAGGTAGAGGGAATTGTCATTCCCTATAGATGCAGATCAAGTTTCTTGGATCATCATATAGAACAAAATACTCTGTATTTACATAAAAGGTGTTAACAAAACAGATGCTGAATCTTGTCACAAAACTCTAGGCCAGTTTGTTCGCTTTGGTACTAATGGTATTGAAAGAGTGCTTCACACGGTTGTCCAAGATGCAATTTACTTCCTCCTGTTAGAGATTTTACTTGAGGTTTATTAGAATTCAATGCAAAAGATAAAAGGGAATTTTGGATTTGATTAGTGCTAAATCTTAGAGTACATTCACCATCATCATTAAGGTTGCTTTTAATAACTAAGCAGAAAATTTCCATATTTGCTTCTACAAAGGGTATCAATATTCGGGGTACATATTTACATTTAAATTGATACTGGAATGCAGACCCTATCACCACTCACGTATTACTTTTACTGAAAACGCTTGTTATCTCCTTTCAATTACCATGGTTCTTGTGCTATTAGGAAAGTAGTACAGTGAATTAATCATTTTAATAAAATGTGACTTTCTTAAAACGTAATTATTAAATGGAAAATCATGGCTTATCAGCAAAATATTAGGCTCTCCTCTTGACATTAATTTAAAAGTTGACTTATCTTAAAGATGGTTGAATACTTTTCATGTTCTTATGTGTTAGTTTCATTGTCATTTCCAGTCTAAAATTAGATTAACTTTTTATCCCTCTCTAATACCAATTCAAAGGATGTAAAACTACTTAAAAACACAGTTTCCTTTATCTTTATTTTATTGGACAATTATGTTTATTAGTCATATTAAAGCTTTCCAGAAAAACCAATGATGGGTTAATAGGCATGACATTTGTTCTGTGGCTCTTGAAAAAAATGTTAAGTTTTCCATTTTTCTCAAGTAAAAATCTCAATTTCTTAACACTCAAAGATTTATTTCTGGTCATTCCAGTGATGACTAATGCATATCCACATTTAGGGAAAAAAAATAGTTATTATATAAAATTAAACACTGATTTTCCAAACCAGTGAAGGATAATATTTGAAGAGAATAAAGAAAAATCCACTGATTGTATATCCAACTAAATTTGTCTGGTTCTTTACTTTCTTAAACAATTTTACTGAGGTATAATCTATATACCACAAATTCTTCCACTTACAGGAAAACAAGTGAGTGTTTAGAAAATAAGTAAGTGTATTGAAATACAACTATTTCTACGAATTCAGCTTTATCTACAAACCTAAAAAATAGAAGTACTAAGACACTAAAGGGATCAGATGGTTGAAAGCTTGTTAAAACAAACTTTAAAACAAAGTTAAAATCTCTCTAGCCTAGAGAGATGGGAAATAATTTTCATTTGATAAATCAAGATATCTAAATAATCAGAAGTTTTACTTCTTTTACTTCAGTTAAATGTTTTCATTATAAACAATTAGTGACCAGGTCTCATTTAAAGATTAAAATGTATGAGTTCATATGCAAGTGGTGGCCTTCTGGTTTCGAGTTCCTCATGTAATGAACTTGAAAGCTGCCACTCCATTGTAGCAAGGAAAATCTGGAGAGTCTGAAAAATCATCAACTATTTTGAATCTGAGAGATTCCAGAGACAAGACATAGATCAAACCATTGCCCCCAAGATTGAGGAAACAGATGAGCGGTGTAAGTCAATGCAGAATGTAGAAAATCCATGAGAATTGATCCTGTTCTGAGTTTCCTGGATCTGTGGTTTTGTGCCTGAAATTCATTTGGAGAAGTTCTTATCGTTGTTTCATGTTTCTTCTGTTTCTTCTTCTCTTCTGAGGAAGAAATCTGAACTAAATTGATGAATTGCTGGGGGCTCAGAGTAGACAGACAGCTGTGATTCACAACTCCAGGGAGACCCAGTCCCAGGAGGGGCCTGACTATTGTGAAATTTACCTCCAGGACTTTGACCAGATTCCCATAATAAATACCATAATAATAATAAATACCAGATTCCATAATAAATACCAGAGAAAGACCATCTCAGGCTTCTAGCAGGAAAGGAAAAAAGGAACCATTTAAAATAGAGAGCAGTTGGTTCTTCCTAGCAAGACTCGTTTTCAGGGCAAACTAATTAACCAGAACCTAACTGACCTTAAGAAGGAACATACCCAACCCCAGCCCATCCTGGTCATCCTGTTCCAGTTAGGAGGGGAGGAAAAACACTAAGAAATCCTTATGATGTTCCAAGTCCAGGACGCATCGGCTCACTAAAAGCCTGAGTCCTAATCTGAGGATTATAGAATGTTCCCCTCCTGTCACATCTCCTTATCACATCATTAAAGGCATGTGTGCAACAGTTCCTTTTACCCAGTACACCATGTCCAGCTATTGAGAAAAAAATCAAAGGCCTGTCAAAAGGCAAGAAATACTATTTGAAAAGACAGACCACACATCAGAACCAGACATCACAAGGGTGTTGGAATTATCAGATTGCAAATTTTAAACAACTGTGAATACTATAGAGCTTTACCTAATGGATAAAATGGCTAGTTTGTAAGAACCAAGTGACCAATGAGAGCAGGGAGCTCTGAATCCTAAGAAAGAAAAAAAAGAAATTCTAGAGATTTAAAATAAAAGAGTAACAGAAATAAAGAATGCCACTAGGTTTATAAGTAGACTAGACACAGCTATATCAGAAGACCCCTTAAAAGGTAAAGAGAACAGAAACCCAGAACAGAATATCTAAGGACTGCAGGACAACTATAAAAGGTATAACATCAAAGTAATGGGAATACCAGAAGGAGAAGAGAAGAAACAGAAGAAACAAAAAACAACAATAAGAATTTCTCCAAATGAATGTCAGGCACAAAACCACAGATCCAGGAAGCTCAGAACAGTAAGCAGCATAAATGTCCACAAAACAAAACACCCCAAACCCTGCACATAACTTATAAAGCACAATGAACTCAGGCGGACAAAAATAAGAAAATACAGATTTTCTGTGTATTTAATCATATTCCCATTTTATAAATATAAATTTAATTTTATATTCAAGTTTTAAAAATGTGAAACTATTTCATTATAATACTTTGATCACATTATAATGAGGTGAACAAGTATCTTTACTGAAGAGCAACTTTTCTGCTTTCAGTAAGACTCCTTGGGTGTTGATAAATTAAATGGCATTCATGTACTTTTAATTGATTATACTTGAGAGGGTTTTGTGCACCTGGTGAAATTCCAGACAACATTTACATGGTGTGAATCTTCAAGAATATAAATTGACAAGCAGCTGCCTCCAAATAGTAGTTATTAAACAAGCTGATTCACAGAATTCTAACATCTCCATTGCTGCCCAACCTTTCTGCTTCTCATTTATTCTCTTTATAATAAAGTAGATGGAAATAAATTAGCACTCCATTCATCTAGATTTGAATTTATAGACTCTGTCCATGTGTATCATATATTATTTAGATACATCTATTTTAACATCTTGAATAAAACATAAACTGAATAAACACATAAGAAATTTAAATAGGACATTATGAATAGCCTCTTCCTTAATTGCACATGGACATTTTTTGCTATGGGTGTTCTTAAGTATAATGAATGTATTTGTTTATCTGAATGTGATTCATAAATGGAATCAGAAGATATTTATGTGTCATCTTGGCCAAAGTGGACAGGGAAATCACAAAGAGAATTAGAAGTGAAGGTAATTATAGGGAAAACAAAGCAAACTGCTTTGATAGAGGTTGAGTAATAGAGAAAATTCCCAAGATGCAAGACTGGGTGTAATGGGAAAAAAATAGCAGACAATTGACCTTGACCATATATCAAGGAGAAAAGACGTGAAGGCAGAAGAAAAAGGTACACAAAGAAACAGCATTTAGATTGGGCTCTTTTCTGAACACAGTCATAGCACAAAAGACTATCAATTCCTAAGAATGTAACAATGGAATAATTTGAAAGTTAAGGTGGGGAACAAATTCCAAAGAAACTATCTTTGCCAGCTGAATCTAACCAAGCAAGTTTCTATGACCAAAACGTGTATTTTTATCATTCATAGTGCAGTTTTTACATCAAGAATATGGTTTCACATATAGTAAATAACTGCAAGAAAAATAAAAAAGAAATACTACATTTTCAAGTTTCAAATTTATAAATTTCTGTCAATATGTATCATAGATTTTTAGATACCCTTATGTTAAAAAGTGAGGCAAATAAACAGAAGACCTCATTTATTCTCTTTATAATAAAGTAGGTAGAAATAAATTAGCACTCCATTCTTCTAGATTTGAATTTATAGACTCTGTCCATGTGTATCATATATTATTTAGATACATCTATTGGAGATTGTAGTTCTTAAGCTTTCAGTTTTCTCTTGGTAAGTGTAGACAGAGCTCTGTATGGAAGAAGTCTCATGTTTCCTAACAGGGAAATCATTCCTACTTGACAGTTTATGGGGGCTCACATTGTTTACAGACTTCAAGCATTTTGGCACTTAACTAGGTAGGTATACAAATGAGGAAAATGTAGGTATATTGCTTGATGATTATTATTGGATATTCTTATACACCATTCAGGGAAATGATAGAAAAGCAGTTAAATTTCAGAAACGATCTTTTATGACCCTATGAAAGGAACAGATGGCAGGTACTGTGTGAATTCATATTGATGCCTCTGAAGGTTGACAATGACTGCTCAGTAGCAGGTTTTGAAGTAAACAATAATCTAATTACCAAAAATGCCTGCCCATTACAATAGGAGGATAAAGTGCAATGGGACAGAGCAACTTCATTTTCAGTAACAGCTGCAGACACTAATCAAACCAAACAGTGCTAATTAAAATTGGGAAGGAATAGAGCAGTGACAAAAAAACAAAAGAATTTTATAGGATGGCGACCACTGAAAAATGGACTCCATCTGACAAGGAGGTAGCCAAAGATAGCGTACATGATAGAAGTCTGGAGATAAAACTGCACCTTCATGATAACAAATGAAAAGGGATTAACAGGTAGTCTACAAGTAGAAATTCTTTGAAAGAAAAGAATATACTCCTTTCAGAAGAAATTTCAAAGATTAAAACATAACTCAAACTCAAAGCTAGAATTCTATAAGCATTAAGTGATGTCATCAGAAGGCTTTTTATAAAAGTAGTAAGAGGAGGGAGCCTTCAGAAGAATCACACAAGGAAGCCTGAAGTCTTCAATAAACTTTGGTGCAATTCTCAGATTCTCAGACACTGTGCTTCTCAAATCACGGTTCACAGATTGATGCTGGTCCTTTAGCAAGACAAGGAATTTATGCCAGAATATAGAGCAACCACAGATGACGCAACTATAGTGTTGACTTCAGCCTTTCAAAGTATATATGTAATCTCAAGACTTTATTGATGAAGAAATGAGTGTGTTGATTTACATTTTTAAAGATTTATATCTTGCTGCAGACAAGTTTCAGGCAGTTACCTTAGTAGTACTTCTAGAATTCATTCTGCTTAGAAATGACAATAATGAGTAACATTAACATGTAATGCTCACACTAAAAAGTCTTTGTTTTTAAATAGGCCTGTTAATACTTCAGATATTATAGCTTTTTTCACTAGGAAAAATTTTCTCAAGAGCTCTGCTATATGTTGTAAACAAACAAGATTAGTAGTTAGAGATAACATTTATTACATTAGTAGTGAGAGATAGCAAGATTACTATATGTAACAAATGTTACATATAACATTTATTGTACATATACAACCCCCCCCCCCACACACACACGTAATCAAGTCCAGTAAAGAGACAAAAACCACACCAGTATCCAGTATAGTATCTGAAAAGGGAATTAGAAATTCTAAACTTTTATGCAGAATAAAAATAATAGCTTTTTAGGCAATCAACATTATTATACTGGATGACTTTAATAAGAAACTCACCCTAAAGTTTCATAATTACTTATGTGTCTGATACTTTTAACCCAAAGTAAGCATCATTGTAAATATTAAAATTCTCAGAGAAAAACAAGGTGACATCATTTTCAGTACTGCTTCCAGGGTAAGACTTGCTAGTTATTTGATTTATAGTTTTTTTAAAATTTTTTTTTGTTACTCATTGTCTGTCTTTCATATGCCGTACATTGAGCTTCTATGTGCTGTATATGGAGTATATGGACTTTTTATGTGGTATCTCCCAACCTTGTAATTATTTTTCCATGTATACTGTGCTTCAGTTGGAAAATCTTAGTAAGTAAAGCAGTGACACCAGATGAGGCAGGTCGTTCTAGATCCAATAATGACGTTCATTATATGAACTCAACTCATCTATTCGGAAGCCTATCATGACATTCTCAATACTTATACTTTTTAATAATCTCATATTTTGTATTAGAGCAGATAATTTATTCATAAGCAGACAACCTCCTATATATCTATTGTAATAAAACCATCATTAAGCCATACAAAATGAATTTTCTATGACAAGATTTTTTTTGACAGAAATATCCATCATGTTTAATTGATCCTTTTAGGTTAGAAATTACCAAGTAAAACTTATGCATATCAAATGAAGGAGAAAACTATCATTTTTATTATGCAACCATTAATTATCACCACATATAGATAATACCTAGGCCTTAACTGAGGCATGTGTAGAATTAGATCACTAAGCTCTCTTTTAAAATTAGTTATGGAATTAATATACAAATACACAACTCATTCTCATGGTCTCTTCTAAACCACAAATAAAAATGGTGCCCAAAGCATCATAATAAAAATAGTAATACATGGAATATTTTCCTTGATCCAGTCCACTTGCCTAAAGCTTATTCTTTGGTCAAGCCCCAGTTAAAATACTATTGATCCATGCCTGAAACATCAATTGTTGAGAATTTACCATTGTCTGATACCTTTTGAGAACTTCTAAAATATTCTACGCTTTTTTTCCTCATCAGTCTAAATCATAAGTATTTTAAAGCTGGGTAGGGATAATATTCTGGGTCACATTGTCCCCCAAAGACCTGTGGCCTTTTTAGTGCATATTTAGTAACTATTACCAAGCAAAGCCTTGAGCAGACTATTTTCCAACTAAGTGGCAAATTCAGGACCAATGGGCCTTTTGATTTCCATACTGACATTGAGCGACATTATATGATCAGAGATTGCCTACATTGTAGGCAATCGGTTATTTTGGTCCACACACAGTGATCTATATGTAGCCACTGCCCCAAAGTACATTCATTGTAAAGAGAACTGGTTGTGTGTCCCTTCTTGTTGTTATATTACATGCATTTGAAGAACAGCAGTAGGAAAAGACAATAAATAGAAGTAATTATCTCTGTGTAATCAAGGCAAAGAGCTTCTGTGTTAAGTAATGAACTCAGAGCATTAAACAATTCCCAGAACATTCTCAGAGCATAGAGACTCTCTTAAGCAACACTTTATAGAAAAATCTATTATCCTTCCTAAACACAATAGAACTTAGAAAAATATTTTGAACTGTTTTGAGACATGTTGTTAGATGCTATAGAAACAAGAAGACCAGAGCAATGTAATTCTATTTACTTTTTTACAAAAATGCATAAAAGCAAATATACTTATGTTAGATATTGGAAATCTAAACTGATGAACAAACAAAACCCAAAATATTTACTGGTACCCATCATGGTGTGGATACCCATTTACAAAGTTCCGATGTCCAAAAAGTTTCAAAGTTCCATGGTTCTACTGTAGCCATGGCAGTAACTGAATTACCTGGCATATCTCAAGCCCTTGTTATGTTTGGAAACTTGGAAAAGACACTAAACCTTTGGTCTCTTTTTCATTAAATAATGATTTTAGGATCAGAAAACAGTGATCTCCAGCTGAAAATTTTAGCTACAGTTCATGCAGTCTTATTTATAGTGACAGAAATTCGTCACTTTTTAATTTATTTGTTTAAAGTAGGTTCCCTGCCGAGTGTGGAGCTCAATACAGCATCAGCTGATAACCCTGAGATCAAGATCTGAGCAGAGATCAGGAGTCAGATACTTAAGTGACTGAGTCACCCAGGTGCCCCTCTCATTTTATAGTGTGACCTTATAAAAATAATTTAAAATAATAATTTTTAAAAACCCTTAATATCTGCAGGTGCACCTACATAAGGTATATAGTTCAAAAAATGAACCATATATCTCACCCCTAAATATACATCTCCCCTCTGCTCTTGGGTCCTATGCTTTCAGCTACATGCGGTCCATCTTCACAGATAGTACAAATTGATATTCTAATATAAAGTCATTATTTGTCCATTCTTGGCACAAAACATGCTATACTTCCTGTTTCCCTTTATATATTTATCTATAAATGTGAAATATATTTATAAATGTATTATGTGCAGATATATACACAGTGTAATTGTGAAATGAGTGAATTTATCCTAATGCAGATTTTCCCTCATTGTGTTCTCCACTCTCTCCCAATTCAATGGTAGAATTCAGGGCATTTCTAGACCTAAATATTTTCTGAATCCAATTCCCAAACACCACATCTCACCTAGAGACCTGTGACTGTCTTATATGTGGCATCCCTACTTAAAGTACTCCCCCTGCCCACCCCTGCCATGACTGAACCCTCACTGATGCTAAACTTTTCAATCCTAGACCTTGGTACAACCTAGACCATAGATCCTATTTTTCCAGGTTTCTAGAGTACAAGAGAAAGCTAAAATGAAAAAAGTGCCTCAGTGTTTAAGTGGCCTAAAATATAGGTTAATAAAGTGAATTGATATCTTGCCAAATTTGTCAAGCTGAAGTTTTTTGAAATAATTTGAATCAGATTTATTTATTAGATTCATTAAACCAGCTAAATTAATTATAGCAAGGAAGACTTCTAGCCACACAAAAATTATCATATTTTCCTTCTATAATCTTTATCTTGTACTCCTGGGATCAAAGCCTCGAGACTAGACAACTTTTTAAAATGAAATCACATCAATTATGTGAGGATAAATTGTCATTATTAAAGATAGAACAGAGCCATGTGGGAAAATGTTGATTTAGGAAAATGATGTATATTTAAAATCAGAGGCACATATGTGTACTTAATGGGCATTGCAATATAAAGTTGGATTTGGAGGTTGGTCAGATATATAATCTGAAAACTATGAAGAGCTGGGGAAAATGTTATCATGAGAACATGATAAAATGTGGAAGTGATGGAAATACTACAGTATCCCTCCATTCCTTTATGTATATTTTTTCAAGATTTATTTATTTTAGAGAGTATTAGCAGAGAGAGGGACAGAGAGAGAGAGACAGGGAGAGGGAGAGGGAGAATCCTCAAGTAGACTCCCTGCTGAACACAGAGTCTGACATGGGGCTTGATCCCAGGACCTGAGCTGAAATCGGGAGTCAGTGCTTAACTGACAGATGTCCCTATATATAAATAATTTTATTTCTAAAAGAATATAAGATGAATTCATAAGGTTCATTTCTAGATATAAAAATCAGATTCTATTCTATTCAACATGTTTTGTTTGTTAAAAAAAATGTTATATTAAATGTTAATATGGTTTAAGCTATGATTATAGTTTGAGCCATATGATTTCATATGAGTTTAAATATTGCAACACATGTTGCAACACAGCAATGAACTTTAAAAGATCAAATATAAGAAAAATAAGGAAATGCTGAAAAATCACCCTTAGTATTGCAATTATTAATGTGCACTTATAATTAAAAAAGGAATAACAAACCTAACGACAATAACCCCTAAGTCATTCATTACATTTTCTGCACATGCACCCATATGTGTTACATTTCATGAACCCTACTCTTCCTGGGTTCTCTTCCTTATTTGATTTATTTTTATCCTATTTATATAAGATACAAGACATTTAAAAACAAAGGATAAAATAAAATTTCTTAATATTATACTTCATTTGTTAATTCAACTTATGTCCAAGTATATGGTGATTCTTATAACATGATGATGATTTTTGTTTAATTGAATCTAAGGGGTGGGAAGTTGTCTGTAGACAAGCAGTTTGTTCAGACCTGGGCATGCAGAGAGGGAGGGTGTACTAATCGCAGAGCTATGGTGTTTGCTTTGCACACATCCTGTGGACCCCAAACACTCAGCTTCATGCACACAGTGTTCAGTGCAGATTTCTATCACCTTTTACTTAAATTTATGTATCTTCTTCCTTTACTAGAATATAAGTTCCAACAGTGTCTAAATTTGTCACTATTTATTCACTGTTCATTCCCTACTGTCTAGAAAAATTCTTGGCGTATTGTCTCAAAATGGTTATAGAAGCATGAATGAATGGGATGTTTTATGGTTTACTCATAATGCAGATATTTCTCACACAGTAAGTGTCCAATAAGTGGCTGTTTAGTGGACTCCCACTGCACCTCTATTCAAGTGGCAGAATCTCAGGTTGATTATAAAAATGTTGACTAAGACATCAAAACATGGCTTTAATTTAGTTTACTCACTCAGTTAACTTTTATTTCTTGGAAAAATATTGCTGCATATACTGTGTATTTTTAAATACATGTGTATTATTGTAAGAGTTGCTATAGAGTGAGACATCTATTGCTTATTTTCTTAGTGGCATCAATTCATCCGTTTTAATCTGTAAATTGGAATGAATGATTGACTATTACAATCGACATTTCACAAATGTGTTTTTAAGGATTTTAGTTGTTAAAAGAATAGATGTGTTTTTTAATTTAGTGTCAGCTTTGTCAATTTTCCTTTGTTTTCATTATCATTTACCCCATTTGAGAGAATAAATAATATATACTTGGGAAATTATGAAAATATATAGAAAAAGCTCTGACAATATTTTGTTTCAAATATTAGGAGATAAGAATAAGGAATGGAGGGAAGTTGTACAAGTTTTTTTTTTTAATCTTATTTATTTATTAATGAGAGAGACAGAGAGAGAGAGCGAGTGGCAGAGACACCGGCAGAGGGAGAAGCAGGCTCCATTCAGGGAGCCTGACGTGTGGGACTCAATCCTGGGTCTCCAGGATCAGGCCCTGGACTGATGGGTGGCACTAAACCACTGAGCCACCAGGCTGTCCAAAATTGTACAAGTTTTACTGCATATATACAAAAATTGGATTTCCTGCTCGTTTCCAGCTCCATATATTTTAAACAATATATTTGTAGCCAAATTATGATTCTAAACCAAGCAAATACTGTAGCGGAAAGGTCATTCTGCAGAAATAATAGTATTTAACTTTCTCATCTTTGGGTGAGTTAATGCCATGATGCAGATGCCTTCCCCATTTAGATAAGAGAAGATAAAGGAAATTGTATTGCAATTTTAATATTTCCTTTGTCAGTGTGAATAAATTCCATTAATGCTAGGGCTTTTACAAAGCCATCCTATGTGAACAGAAAATACAACCAGGTTATTAACCAAATGTAATTGCTTGGTGATAACAGACTCTTTGAGTCTCTATTTGAAGCATATTTAACTTCAAAAAGGCTATCAATTAGGACACTGCTTTTAAAGCAAGTGGAAAAATTATGTGTGGACACTTTTAACAAAAAGATGACACTTCCATAAGATAGTACATATCATTTTAGAATACCAAACTCATTCTTTAAATATTGTTTAAAAATAAAATAACTTAATACATTTTTGGTCCCCTGATGCTGAAGGCATGATCTATATATGGAATATAGATCCATGGTCGTGTTGCTCCTGATTATGTGAATATGTCCAAACAGTTCAGATGCGAACTACAAAATGCAGTGTGCATCTGTGTGGGTGTGTTTTAAGTATCCCTAGCAATGAAACAGATTAACTAGAGCATCAAAAGGTGAAAATACTATTCATTGTCTTTATAACTTTGATGTCTACTTTTGAAGCCATAAATCAAGAGCATTTTATGTTCGGCGGTGTCATTCATATTTGCATTCCAGGGGGGAGGGAGTTACCCTTGAGGGGCAGTGGTGATTAATGGAAAAAAACACTGACTTGGAAAGAAACCTGAGCCCAAACCCTGGTTCTACAGAAAGACTATTTAAGATCCCAGTTTTAAGGGATTCCTCTGTGGCAGGCATTCTTCAAAACACATAATAAATATCATATCCTGAATTTGGACAAAGTAGGAGTTATCTCATTTTATAAACACATTAGTTTAGGGGAGACATAGTTAGGGAAGAAGTTCTCATGAGCTCTACTCAACATGGTTCTTACTCTGCGCATTTTTCCCCCATAAAGAAGGCATTTAATCTAATTGGTCCAATGGGCAAACCCTTTATTCAGTAGAGATGCTACGCTTTCAGAGATCAGTCTCAGCTTATGACTCTCTTCCACCTACACCCATCTCCTCCAATCATTATCGCTGGGCCAGGCATCATGCTTATCATTGGATGAGCTGTCATGAACAAGATGATGTGGTCCATGTCTTCATGTGTCTTGGAGCTTCCCTCTCTCTTTCCGTCTAATAATGAGACTAGAAAATGGACTCCTGAACTGTTTCTTTGGGACAGACCTGTCAGTGATTGTTCTCTCCACCCCCCTAAAAAAGGGATGAAGTTCACTGCTCCATCACATCATCTTTTACTATCCATGAGCCAGACCACAAAAAACCAAATCTGAGAATCCTTATCTTTGGCGGGGTTAACAAAAGTGTAGGAATATTTTACACGTGAGATAATTTCAAAATATCGTTTTATGTTATGCTTTCCTTCTGGAATCAGATTCAGATTAGCATAATATTTTCATTTTCTAAGAGAGATAATAGGGGCTGCATTTTACAACTGAACAAGTTATATTTGAACAAACAGGAGAGTAGCTTCTGGTAATGTCTGGAAGCGAACCCATGAATCTTGTGCAGAAAAGCTTCAAATCCAAAAGGAGCTTGTTTGCAGCTCCTGGAACATTCTAATATTTTAGGACAAGGGTGGATCAGAGCTGCAAACCATTTCAGCCTGCTTATTTTGGGAGGAGGCACCCCCCTTCCCTTCCCACAAGCCTCTGGAAGGATGTCCAACCCAAACTTAGAAGCAGAATAGCCTATGACCTCTCCCATCTGCCTTCAAGTTCCTATCCATCCAATCACATGCCCTGCTATTTCCCCAATACCACATTGAAACTATCTTTTATCCCCTTGCCATGCACGCCCTTTGCATGCTTTCCTCATGTCTTTGCTGATGGTCCATCTTTTCATGTATCCAAAACCTTTCGAGGCTTATGTGCACAGCCCACGCTAACCTCCTCCATGTATCCTTTCTGAAACTGTCCATGCCACATGGATTATCCTGTGTCTGAATTCCTACAAACTCGTTCCATATATTTGGCACACAATAACCTCTGTGATGTGTCCTCTTAATCTGTCTTGTGGCAAAGCTGCTGAATTCTGAAACATACGCATCTACATCTGCTCTCTTATCAGACTCCTTAAATACCCCAAATGAGTGTCTTAAATACAGCCTGATGCTCTTGATAGTAATTTTGAATTACTAAGTCCAGATAAAATTTTTCCAAGTATTTTGATAAGTGACCCTCATTATTTATGTCCTGCACATGGCAGTCAAGCACAAACTCTCCTAGTTAAAACAGGGACAGAATTGGTACATGTCTGTTAGTTACATGCTAAGTTAGTAAGATTCTTTGAATATTAACAATAAGAGCTCACATTTATTTAAAAGGGACAAGGAGCTAAGATATTACCTATTTTTAGGGTAAGAAATATGGAGCTTAATAAAGTTTATGTCTTTTCTCTAAGTTATGCTTCAAAGCCAAGTCAGTACTTAAACCCAGGTCAGAGTTTCTCCAAAATGTTTGTTTTTTTCTTAAAAAGTTATCTAGGGAATAAATATGCCAATTGGCAGAACATTGGGCACCAAACTTCCTGTAAATACTTTGATTCATTAAATCTGTCTAAAACCCAGGAGAACTTCTACAATATTGACTATTAGTAGCAACATGAACAACTATTAGCTCAATTTTGTAGATGAGGAAATGACACGATCACATAGTCAAAGGACACACTGTGACTTCTCAGCTTGAGGTTTTTTCATGATTCTAGGTAATCTTCCAATAAATGTGATGCACTTCCTGTATCTCCACGGCCCCTTCTTTACTTGGTTAGTGATTGCCTCCTCATCTCAAAGGGACTAAGCAAACATCACTTACATGATGTAGTTTTTCTCAAACACTGACTCCACACAAAATATGTTTTACTTATTTGCGTATTTTTGGCATATAGTAATTCTATGATAAGCTGTTTAGGTTACAAATGATTCTGTAATTTCAATGTTGTGTATTTAAAGTTCACATTTCTTTTTTCTTATTTTTATTTATTTTGTGGCAAAATCTTTCTTAGTCACAGCTTTCAAAATCAGATTAAGGCTGTTATTTCCCTTTAAACATTGCTAACATTTTATTCAGGGATATTTTCCCTTAGTGAGAAACAGTAGAAATTGGCATCATACCAAGTAGGCTGATTCAGCAAGAATGCACCTGGCAAACAACCGATTTTGTTTTATACTTTTGGGTTTTCTGTTATGAAAAGCTATAATGGGTCACAGTAACTGGGGACAAAATGCTCATGCAAATTAGGTTTTATTTCCTTACTGTCTTTACCACCTATGTTGATTCTTTTATTCATAGAGAAGCCTTACATATTTCTTGGCCATGTATGTCATGTAAGTAAGGCTTCTATTTTATTTTAATTATTTCCTTGTATAAGTATCTCCATTTGTAGAAATAAGAATTGAACCTGCACCTATGAGTAAATGCTTTGGACAGATCCTTATAGGTAGTAGATTTTAAAAGTAGAAACACTGCTTCATAAATATAGGATTAAATTCAGTAAAAGACAATGAATGCTTTAAAATACATTTATATAGGTACCTTCTAAAAGCCAAAACCTTGGAAACCATTATCTATCATAACTACAGAAAATGTTTAAAATATTTTCCTAGCTCTCGGCTGAGATATATGAGCAGTCCATGTCCTCCAAATAATCAATAGTAAACTAAAATTTATATGGTTCCTACACTGTCCTAGCAATTATGCTGAAATCTGTGCATTTGTATGCATTGCACAATCAAAATAATTTGATGTAATAGGGATGATATCCATGTTATAGATATGGGAGCAGCAGCTAAGATAAAACTCTCAAAGTCATACATCTTGTAAGTAATAAACCAGGTGTGGGACTTTCAAATCTATACTGTTTGTCCTCAGTTCCACAGAGGACTGTGGTACAGTTATGAGACTATCAGAATAATCTTTAGTTTAAAATTTTACTTAGGTTTTGTTAGCATAAAGACTGTGACTCTATGCAATTTATGTTTTGGAAATACAATCTTTAGTTTGGTCACATGTGATACAAATAAAACACCATCTCTCAAATCTACATTATTTCTTTGCTAGAGGAAGAATCAATGTGATTAAGTCTTATCTAAGTATCCTTAGACAAGGATACTCACTAGGAGTATGTCACGGAACAGGATGCTTGATGAAATCCTAGTCTAAATTACACAAATAACTCTTAATAGCTTCAACATCTTCTCAAAGTTATAGTATTTTCTTTTTAATGTGTATGAGGGTGTTAATTCCATTAAGGAGAGCCTCATGTTGGGATCGAAAATACCAGATTACTGCCAAAGGGAAGAGAAGATTTATATCTTGCCAATGGAAAAGAATATTAATATATATTTTACTAGCATACTACTGAGGAAAAAAAGAACCTGGCTGGTCAAATTTTGAATAAGCCAGCTAGTCTTTGGTTAGAAAATTCCAAATAATGCTGTAAATAATAAGTTATTCATAATTTTTATCAATAGCCATCTTAAACTTCTCTGGACAAAAATACATTGATTCCCAAAATTCCTTCTGTAAGAAAACATGCTGAATGTGAACTAAATGGTTTAATACTTTCTGCTAAGTTCTATTAAAAACTCCTTTTTCAGACATAACTTCTTTTGTCAAAACCCTAAGCTTTTAAACTGATTACATATAAAGTTAAATGTGAAATTTCAAACATAGAATGAAACATGATATAGATTAGTATAAAACACCAAGGACCAACAATATAGTAGAATGCATTTGTTAAAACGATAAATCACAAACATGAAGTCTATGCCGTTTATATTGTAACAGTTAAAATTTCAAGCCAGAAAATTAGAATGCAATGTTAATGTTAAAAGGATATATGAATTCTGTATGTTTAAATATTAAATGAAAATTTTATAGGTTTCAAAGGAAAATAAAATCATAGGTAAGAACCCAAGTCTAATTCTAATTGAGGGCCAGGTCAATGGCAAGATGTTCACCCTATTTACAAGATATTCTGAATCAAAAGTTGACTTTTTGTTTAATTCACTGGTTACAGTGTCACAGGGCACCTCTCATGAAAATAAAATTGGGCTTTGGAATTCCCTCTATTCTCCTTGGAATATGGCAGAGTCTTTATACCAGCACCTAGATTTATGGTGTCACAATTGGATAGAAAATGGGCAATGGGATCTGTAGACATGGATTTCAGGCCAGTCTCACAATGTTCCACCCATCTGCAACTGGACAAGTCCCAGAACATGTGTGACCTCAATTTGTCTAGATCACATCAATAGTAGCCTGTCTCCCCATGAGACCCATTAAGTACAGTGCACTGTACACCAACAAAATTAGATAGAGGTGGCTATTTTTTTTAAAGATTTTATTTATTTAATCGTGAGAGAAAAGGAGTTGGGGGGGGAGGGGCAGAGACACAGAGGGAGAAGCAGGCATCATACAGAGAGCCTGTCGTGGGACTCAATCCAGGGTCTCCAGGATCGCGCCCTAGGCTGTAGGCGGCGCTAAACCGCTGTGCCACCAGGGCTGCCTGAGGCGGCTATTTTTTAAAAAAAGATTTTACTTATTTGAGAGAGAGAGAAGAGAAAGAGAAAGCAAGAAAGCATGAACAGTGGGGAGAGACAGAGGGAGATGCTCAGCAGGGAGCCTGTCGGGGGCTTGATCCAAGGACCCCTGGATCATGACCGGAGCCAAAGGTAGATGCTTAACCAACTGAGCCCTCTAGGTGCCCCAAGGGTGGCTATTTTTAAAAAAATCTATTGCAGAGTCTTAAGTAGAGAGAGCAAACTAATGGTTGCCAAAGGGGTGGTGGGTGGGGCGATAGGTTTAACAGGTGATGGGGTTAAAGAGTACATTTGTTGATGATGGTGAGCACCAGGTGATGTATGGAAGTGTTGAGTCGCTATATTGTACACCATAATCTAATATTACACTGTATGTTAGGTAACTGAACTTTAAGTAAAAAATTGGAAAAAAAATTAAATTTAAAAAAGTAAATACATGCATTTTATAAATAAAGACCAATATTTTACATAAATGAGAAAAATTCACTGCAAAGTGATACTGTTACATGATGAGGTCCCTTTGCTGCATGGGCATATTAGTGACATTGTAACATCTGCATTTTGGAGAAGCATACAGAGGACTAACTTGGTTAGTAGGCAGATTCTTAATAGGAAACTCTGTTTCTAAGACTGCCATAAATAAAATTATTGTGAGTCTTTCTAGTAGACTATTATAAGTATATAGTGAGCTGTATGCCTATATTTGGCATATGTAGCTGGAGATAATTTCCATAAACACCTCTAGGTCAGCTCAACTTGGTATCATCTCATCCACTAGGAAGGCAGGGAAATGGAAACTGCAATTATCCATTGATTAAACAACATACATATCTCCAATCACACACAGAGTTAACTCTATTCCACTTTTAAAGCAATATAATAACAGATTTAAAATCATTTACATATAAATGGTATATGTCACTTGAAGTAGGACAGGATATCTGATTTTCCAAGCAATAGAAGATGATTAAAATAATGAAATATGATAGGTTCATGGTACCCTACACAAAATAGGATAGAAAAATGAGAGAAAAATATCAATAAAGCTCATTACTGAGACACTAATATACATCATTAAACACACAGTTGGGATGTTGGGAAAGTAGAGCAGAAGCAGTGGAGGCAGGATAACAATTACAAAATAGTATTTAAGCTTTTCTCTTCTACTGTTTAAGTTTGTAGGGTGATAGTTTTATACCTGAAGGCATCATCTAAGAGAAAAATGAGCATCAATGCACATAGGAAGCTAAAATATTAGTAATAAGCTAGACAGAAATATTTCTTTCCATTACTGCTTACATGACTCAGAGTAAAACTGAGTTTTGCTGGGGCTTTAGCATATATGTGCTCAGAGAAACAACTCTTATCCCTCCACCCAGAAAATGTCCTCTGACGGGGAATCTTGCACAAATACCTAAAAGATGTTGCTGAATATATTAATTCATAATTCTATATTGTGTAGATATAAACACAAAGTATATCTAACTTTGGACTTTGTTTTGTTCTGATGTTTGATTTTAGAGAAAGCTCATCTTCTATGTATATACGAACAGAATACTAGAACTTTTGAATGCATCAGAAAGATAGGAGGCAAGCTCTTAGAATTGGGACTAAAGCCCTCTGACACAGTTGCAGTGGACACAAGCTGTATTGCTAGAAGAAATGCATAAATGCAGAGATTGTAGTGTCTGAACATGGCAGGAACTTGCTCAACTCCTCTTTGGGCATCTCTATTTTGGACCTCAAATGATTGTTGTATTTAACTTTAATCTTAAGTGACAGCATGCAGCCTTTTTGATACCACTCTGTTTAATGCTGATGCTGCAGAGCGAGAGAGCAGAAGAACAAGGAAGACAGGGAGGGAGGTGGGGAGGATAATGCTATGGTCTGACTGTCCCCACGACTCATATATCAGAATACTTAGGCCTAGTGTGAAAATATTTGAAGGCCAGGACTTTGGGAGGTGATTAGGTCATGAAGTGGAGGTATCATGAATGGGATTAAGTGTTCTAGCAAAAGAAACCCTACAGAGCTCCCTAGCCCCTTTTACCATGTGAGGATACAAAGAGAAGTCTTGCCATCAAAAGGGAGTCCTCTCCAGACCATGTCAGCATACATCATCTCAGACATCCAGCCTGCAGAACTGTGATAAGTGTGTGTGTGTGTGTGTGTGTGTGTGTCTGTGTTTATAAGCCACCTAGTCTGTGGTCATTTCTTATGGAAGCCTGAGCAGACTAAAATAGATGTAGAGGTAGGACTGTATATATTTTCAGGAACAAAGCAGAAGGAAAATGGAATGGAACATAATTCATGCTAATTGGTCCCCCTGCCCTATCCCAGGATAGAAACAAAATCAAAGAACAGGAAAACGGTACATTTGTAGTGACAGTAATGACCTTTACTCCAGATTGAAGAAAAATCTATTCATACTGTTACTAGGGTTTTTTAAAAATGTTTTAAATAGTATCTTTTGATACAAGAAATGTTAAACTGTTTAAGTATTTTTGATGGTAAGACTATATATTCTGGACAAAGAGAACTAGGAAAAGGGAGAGTTGACTGCTACAACAGATTCTGGAAGGCTGAGCAAGTGAGTTTGTGAAAATTAACAATGAGATCCTATGTGCTAATGGGATCTCCAAAGCTATCCCTCCCTTTGGTTTGATCAGAAGACTGGGATTCTTTGCCTTTTTGCAGTTCTGTAGTGTTTCTCTCTCTCTCTCTCTCTCTCTCTCTCTCTCTCTCTCTCTCTCCCTGCCTCTCTGAAAAATAATTTTTTAATAATAATAATCAGTCATGACACAATGTACCTTTCTTTTTTTTTAATTTTTATTTATTTATGATAGTCACACACACAGAGAGAGAGAGAGAGGCAGAGACACAGGCAGAGGGAGAAGCAGACTCCACGCAGGGAGCCCGACGTGGGACTCGATCCCGGGTCTCCAGGATCGTGCCCTGGGCCAAAAGCAGGCGCTAAACCGCTGTGCCACCCAGGGATCCCCCACAATGTACCTTTCTTGATGGGAGCTTGTCTTCTGAAGAAATTTATTCGATTCTCACCCAGAGTAAAAGGCCACCAGAATGTCTAACTGCAATAATATACTTCAGGAGAAAAAGCATATATATATCCTTTCCCAGCTTAGTATGTAAATATTAGGAAGTCTCTTACTTCATAATTTTGAGCAAAAATACCACTTTCCCTTTACAGAAGAAGCATATTAAGAAAAATTAAACATCACTCTTCAAAAAAAAAAAATTTGCACTGGTTGTTTTACTAGTCCTGCAATGAATGTTTTACTTCCCCTGAATTATGTAATCACTTTCAAGGGATTTGAAAATAATTATTTCAGTAAAGGGTGTAGAGCTCCTGAACTTGCATAATTTCCCATTGGAAAAATTAAATCAGAATTATATAAGTATATCACTACAAATTCAGTTGGCCCTGGGGCAATGCCTGGGAGAAATAAGAATGTAGTAAGCCACAAAAATCAGGTTAGCCTCAAGCTCTACTTGTCTTCAGGATTCTTACTTCAGTGATCATTTGGTGAAAGACCACAAGCACATAAACTACCTGTGGCGTTGACAAGATTGAAAACTGAAAAGCAGTAGTAGAATTGTTTAGCAAGAACCCAAGCCAACTAAAAGACATGAAGTGGAAGAAATACCTTATATCAAGAGCAAGGAGGTTGGATAGTATCTAACTAATTTAGGCGTGGTCTCTAGGAAAACAGCAATTTGTGGGAGAAAACAAAATTAGAAATGAGACTAGGATTATCTGAGTGGACAGTCTACATTTACCAAATTATTTCAATGAATGGAAATTTCTCCTTTCCAAACAAAGAAACTTGGAAGTGCTTTAGTTTTTTTGTTTTGTTTTGATCAAATTACTGTTCTCAGCCATGTTATTTTATTATTACAAATAATATAAAGCATATAGTAGCCTCAGCTATCCCTCTGTTGTCCATATAGTATCCGTGACATTTCCTGTTAAGCACTCAAAATAGTATGTAATTTTAATCCTATTTGCATCAATTCTTTGCCACAGTGCCCCTTCTCCATATCCACACACACTCGTTCTCACACCCAAACATTCATGACTATGTCTTCCTGTCTACTGGACTATGTCCCCCAAGTAGAGTATCTGCAACAGGGTAGGTGCCAATTACATATCTGTTTATTTCATGAACGCCATATGATAAATTTAGGATTAATGCCCTAATAGCAGTAGAAATTAAAATCTTCTTGAGAGATTATCAGTGACATAACTTTCACTCTTTAATGCAGGAGTTTCCAGGAGGCTAATAATGAGAAATTAGAACAGAAACTTACATGCATGGATGTTGATTGCTGTAATACTTATAATATTTAAAGACTTGAAAGTAGGAGAAAATATTTAGTAATAGAATAACTTCAAATAATTGTATATTCATAACAGAATATTAGAAATCCATTAAAATGGCATGTTAAGAATAGTTTTAAATTGCAAGATAGTCAAAATAGAATTCTGGTGAAAAAGCAAGCTTAAATCTACACAGACATCACAATTGTGGTTATAATATATAGGTATGCAATAGAATTGCTATTTATTTTGCATATGTATGAATCTGTGAGTGTGTGTGTGTATGTGTCCAAGGAGAGGTTGTGTAGAACAGACATAGACATTATAAACATGAACTCTAAATGTGAATCCCAGTTTTCCCACTTAATAAGCAAATTAGTAGTAGCGTATATTTTTTAACAAGCAAATGTACTTAATGCAAATGTATTTTACGTTTATTCCCTATGTTTCTCCAATATATGACAAATTGGTAAAGACTTTCAGAAATTAAGTAGAAGCCTCAACCGACCATCCACAAGGTTCAATATCCTAATGTGATAGTCTCTTAATATCCTAACCAATGTTAATGAGATCTGTAATATAGTACTAATAAACCTGCCAGACATGCATTGACCACTCACCGAAAATACCTGTGGGAATTCTTAGGGCTGTAAAATTACATATGCAAATTTTATTAATGCTGAGTCAACATTTAAGTCATTTTTTAAAAAAATTTATTTTTAGTTAAAGGTATACTAAACTTTAAATTCTATGGAAAAATTCTAAATTTTACATTCTGCAGCTAAAATTAATCTTTGGGTATATGGTTTTAATAGGTGAAGACATTTATTTTTATGTACCCAGAGGTAATAGATTTATTTTAATGAATCTAATGAAACTAATACTGCTAAAATGTATCTTTAAAAGAGTAGAGTTCAGGTGCATTTAATGGGATGAGGTATAACGTAAGCAGAAGATTTAATAATGTAGGTTTATTTTAATTTTTTGTTTTACTATCTTCAAGAAGTTAAAGGCAACTTAACTTTTCCTTCCTCCCTGCCTCCTTCTTTTTCTCACTCATTATCACATTGTTTTCTTGTTTCAGCACCAGCAGTTCTATAATACATAAATAAGGCACAAATATAGCTGACTTTATTTCCCATAAAGAGATAAAAAGTGGTATATAGAATAAAATAAAATTTTGTGGAAATTATATTACAAATTACTTGCATTTATGAGCTTGTCACTATTTTCCATTAAAGAGGAAATACCAGTTTTGTATAGGCCACTGAGATTTTTCTCTTTTGCTTACTGCTATAAAATACAAACTCTGTCAACTTCCTGCTTTTACCCATGGACATTTACCTATGTAATTTATACCACTTTGTTTTTACCTGCTATTGACATTTATCAAAATGGGAATTTCTAAAAATGGAAGATACGTTCTTAAAATTAGAATTTTTGCAACTTGAGGCGATCAGTTGCACAATGCCATAGAAATAATTGTCAAAATTTAATAACCAGAAG
The DNA here is from genome assembly GCF_048418805.1 of Vulpes vulpes. Classification (NCBI taxonomy): domain Eukaryota; kingdom Metazoa; phylum Chordata; class Mammalia; order Carnivora; family Canidae; genus Vulpes; species Vulpes vulpes. Next base: position 50,120,218 of record NC_132784.1, on the reverse strand, counting down.
TAAACATGGAGCATCAACTGTGTTACTAGAAAATTATCTGTGATTGAATCAATATTTTTGTCCTCACATCTGACTGTGTAAGCAAGTTTTACAGTCAGAGTTCTATAGTGTTCTTGACAGACGTGGCAATAAGATAATATTGCAAATCTTTAAAGAGGGATATGACTGTTCTACTCAAAGGTTTCTTTAAAAAAAAAGATTTTATTTATGAGGGAGAGAGAGAAAAAAAATATATGCTAGGGGGAGAAGCAGAAGGAGAGGGACAAGCAGATTCCATATTGAGTGTAGAACCCAGTGTGGAGCTGAATGCCACCACCCTGAGATCATGACCTGAGCTGAAACCAAGAGTCACATGCTTAACCAACTGAGACACCCAGGCACCTCTACTCAGTTTTCTTAAGTACCACCTTCCATGTGCCTACTGACAATGTAAAAGTAAGAAATTTGTGTAGTGTAAATGCTAAAGTTAAATATTCATGAAAATATACCGACATTGGACATCACCAAGCATGTAAAGATCACCAACAGCAATATTTTAGTTAATTGACATGGTCTGCATTTACTCCTCATCAGAACAGTTTCAATAGAAATACTTACAGTGTAATTTCAAGTTATTGAACAGTCCTAGATATGGTAGGAGGAATATAGTGTTTATAAAACGCTTAAATAATGTAAGAGGAAATGGAAATCTACATGTAAGGGCATTTTCAAAGTGAAGAGAATGTGTGGAATTTAATGAGGAAATAAAAAATTATAGAATTTCTGTCTAATTTTAAGAAGACAAATGCAATGGAAAGATGTTCACATAAATACATATGAGAGAGTACACTGTAATAATTCATATTCTAGATTCCTTAGAGAATGATAGGATATATTTGGGTATAAACAGTTTTTTTAATATCAGAATTGAAAAACGATATGGAATCTCAATGTTCTAATACCCTGCATAATTTTTAGTTAGCTTAATCTGGTTACTGTGAAGAGCTAGACACTTACCCTTGAATTCAAGGCCGTTTTCTCCAGAAATCACTGTGGCTACAACAACAGGGAGCTATTCCTTTAAATAGATCAAACTCCCTGCTCTCACATTCTGAAGCATTTTTCTATGTAAAAATCTAGCAATGAACTAAGACATAATAAAAAATGATAAAAATAATAAGAGTGGCATTTACAGGACATAAGCAAATAGAAATACCATGTAATATGAAACAATACTCTGATAAATTATATTAATTCCTCTATAGAAATATAGAGAAATCACATCTTTAGTTAGGTCTGTACCTTTAACTTGCCTCCTATTCCTCAGTTCTTTTTACCAAGTTATATTTAACTTATGTATGAAAAAAAATAGAAGTAATGACTATAGGTGTGTGTTTATTTCTGTAGGTCTAAAAATAGAACCTTTAGAAATGTTCCTGGGAGCTTCATTAACGATACTATTTTAAAGTATAGCTCATGGTAACTGTGATTGTGAGTTACTTGGCTATATTATAAAGAACATTTAGGTAAGATTTAATATATGATGTGTTTATCCATCCATGAGATTAATTAGATTTAATTTCCTTCCCCCCCATGCCATGAAGAACTAAACAGTCGTAGAATGATTTTATATTTTATAATCTTATTCATGGAAATAGGGAAGGATTCAGAAATGCATAGACTACATAGGAAAGAGATATGCTTATTCACATTGAAATTTGTCTTCTCTAAACAAAAATTCTAAAAAAAGCCTGAAAAGGCCTAGTGAAAAAAATTATAAATCAAAATATTAAATGCAAATATGTGAGAACTGATCACCAGATCATTTCCTAAAAAATAATGCAAAGATACACACACACACACACACACACACACCCCAAGAAAAAAATAAGTTGTTTGCTCTCTTGGAATTGTACCTTTTAACATGTCAAAGCTTTCTCATTAAAATATTCTCCTTGCCCCCAAAGTTAAATATAAGGCTATACTAAAATCAGTATTCTGATTCTTGACTCAGAAACAAAAGAACAGGGATTTATTAACAAGTCTAGAAAAATTGGCTGACACTTCAAATATTTCCTTGTTTCTACTGTATAAAGTGTCTTAGTTATATAGCTTCCCTCTAGAAAATTATCTCCAAAAATTGGAAATAGAACAATGAATTTTTTTTACATATTTCCAACACAAAATTTTCTAATCTAGTTGCCATGATAACGTGTTTTTAAATACATGAAATAAAGTCAAGAAGGGAATCTACCTTACTTAAAGGGTAACTAATATTTTTCATTCAAGGATATATTTCTGATACATGTGGCATGTCACAGATATTATTCTAGGTGTTGGTTATAAAGCAGTCAACAGGCAAACAATATTCTTAACATCATGGAGCTTACAATCCAGACATAGATATCCTATCTGTACCTATATACCATATATGTTTATATAATTATTATTTTACCTAAACAGTAAAACAATGTCTCCACAAAAAATAGGAAAATGTCATTAATATTTTGGTATTTGGTTATATTGACTGCTGTTAATTCATTTTTAAGGTAATATAAATTGTCAGAAAACACAAAGCTGACTTTGAGTATACAAAGTATAAAATGGCTAAAAGACACTTTTTAGAAAAATATTAGGGGCATTCTTATAATGTATTTGCTTTTATTTAATCGAAAACACTATGCAAAGTATATTTCTCTACAAATTAAGTTGAGCATACTTGCTATAAAGTTTTACAGCATATCTGTAAATGTGGCATAATATCAATGAAACTTAAACATTATCTTAATTATTGTAAATAACTGTCTACATCTGATGGTGATTGAAATAACCTCTTTTTTAAATTTGTTTTCAGAAATGGCATATTCTTGAAACTTTACCCTCTTCTATGTGAATTTCAGTACAACTTGTCAAGTTCCCTGCAGATTTCCATTGATATATTGATTGGAAATGCATAAATTTAAAGATTACTCCAGAGAAACATGACATTGCACTTATACATTATCCATGAATGAAAGATAGCTCTGAATATTGAGGAACCCTCTCATGACTCACACACATTTTCGTAAACCTTTCCAAAGGAGCTTTTCATATACATTTGATTGCTTCAAAGGCATCTTTTTAAAAATATTGTTTATAGATTTCAAATTATTGGAATTTTTCTTATGTTTTAAAATTGGTTTGAACTTTTGCCAAGAAAATTCATTCATATGCTTTTTATATGAATGGCCTGTATGTTGTCTTGGATAGATATTTTGTCAGTATATAATAGCAAAATTGTCTTTTTTACCAATATTTACTTCTTCCCTTGCATTCTTATTATACAATCTTGCTTTACTGATGTAGAGCCCTGAATAGTAGATTTACTGGCCAACTTGCTGAACTTTATGAGAGTTTTGATGCCTCAGTATGAAGAACAGTATTCTTATTTTTGTGTGTTTTTTTAAAAATTCAGTCATAATTAACATACACTCTTGGTAGTTTCAGGTGTGTGTTATGATAAATTCAATTCTATACATTTCTCAGCGCTCATGTGAAGAACAACATTGATATAAGCCTCAAGTTAGAGATTCTAACTAGGTAAAAAAAATCCATTTATGCTCCTAGATTTCATTATGAATAGATTAAAATTTTTAAGTTGTTTCATCGTTTTTTTTTTTTCTGTAATAACCGTACAGTTTTTTCTCAATGGGAGTGGTGAAATAAATTAATACATTTCTGATAGAGAACTTTCCTTGAATTCTGAGAATAAACATCATATGGTCATGGTGAATGTTTTATAACACTTCTAAATTCCATTTGCCAAGATCATCACAGAGATTTTTGCACTCATAATCCTAGATTAATCTATAATTCTCATACTATTTTCGAGTTCATTTGAATAATTTACTTTCTCATAAAATGTGCTAGGAAATGTGTTCTTCTGAACTTCTGTAAGCATTTTAAAAATCTGTATCTTACGATTTTGCTAAAACTCATCTGTAAAGCTCAGCTATAAAACTTGGTTTGTTTGAAGAAGGAATAAAGAATTTGATACATGAGTGAACTATTTACTGATAATTATATATCAGGTTTCTTTTTGACTTTTTTATGGAGCACTGGAAATTATATTCAAGAAAATTTCAAGTATCTAGATTTATAACTTTAGTGGATTAAATTTTTTCAGATTTGCCACTTATACTTACTGTCAACTATAGCTGTAGTCATATTCTGTTTTTAAATTTTTAAGTTACTTGGGTGTGTTCTTTTTTCTTCATTGACTTTGTAATGGTCCTTTGATGAGAAATCTGAGGAATTCTGGTTTATCTTGAATGTCTTTTTCTTTTCCACCATCTTTGCTTCGTAAGGGATGACTTTGGTCATTGTCACTCTCAGGGTCATGCTTCAGGCTCCATGGTCCATATTTGGATCCAGTGACAGATAAAGCCCTAATTGTAACTAGACTACTATACTGGTCAGTGGAGAGTTTTGCCTGTACACTGAACATGCCTGTGTTTCTTAATGACTTATTAGAAATATGTCTTATTTCTTACTGCTATGTTCAGAACAGAGAGACGACAATGAATGCATGATCTTAGAATATCATCCTGACAAATACTGCTCATATATTCTATGTCAGCATTTTACACATGAATGTAAAAATGATTTGTCTTATTAGATTTTAGTCTAATAATGTCTAAAACAGCATTTTGTCACATTTGGTTTATATTTTTATTCAGCCAGAATCATAAAAGGATCGGATATGTAATTAGACCACCCAACACTTCTATTTTCCTAGATAAATGATAGTCCATGGGCAGCAATTTGGAAAATATAATTTATTGTGCTGAAACAATAACCACATATAGTGGTATCCAAGTGACCTATAAAAGTTAATGCAATTTTAGAGGTGTCTAATGTAGTCCCAAAGAAGAGCTAGGAGAAAGTGGGTCATTCTGTAAGCAAACCTCTACATCCTAAAGATTAGTGGTGATAAAATGATTCAGAATCAGGGACCAAAGAACTATAATAACAAATTAATTCAATTTTCCAAATTGCTTCATGCACATAAAAATCAAGCAATTGTGTCTATGAGTGATGTTTCATTTTATTTAACTGTGTAAAAATTTTTAAATATTTATGATTACAATGTGCAATATTAGAGCAATTCACTTAAAATTTCTTTTAAATGCTTTCAAATATATTTTCCCATTTGATCACCATTACAATTCTGTAAGAGAGAGTATAGATTTTTCCAAATAACATACATACACACCTGCATACACACACACACATCCTGAGCTAAAGTGGGCAAGTGCATTTTCCACATTGTATAGGAGTCTTCTCAGTTTCAAACAGTGTCTTAAACAGTTAATCTATTTATTCCAATGCATACATACACATTCAAAGGCCTTCATTTCTTATGTGCTAATGGACAAATGGGAAAACCATAAAGATTTGGAATTGTTTGACATTTCTTAATGTTAGCTAACAGGAGACTTTCTATAAATTTGGTTTTTATAAATCTATGTTATTTTAATTTTGAGTGAAATTCAAAATTCCTGTTTGTAGTGCATGTAAATATGGACTGAAGAAAGAGACCCTATATATAACTTAAAAAATTTCTATGGCGACAAAGCATCCAAAATGGAATGTCATTCTTTATCATTCCATGAACTGTAAGAGTTTTTAATTGTTTCCTTTAGTAGTATAATTCAGAAGAAATCACAAAAGGAAAGAAATTGTATGTATCATTGTTTTCAGAATTCTTTTGAAAAGTGAGAGAACTATTGCTATAATAACTAAAACAATTCAATGTGAGGCTTAAATTACATTACGTGTAATGAGAAATACATTTTTTAAATAATGAGAACTGTCCAAAAATAGAATATAATTCCTTGTGAAATAGTGAGTTCCCAAGTAGTAGATGAACATAAGTGCAGGTAATGTTATCACAGGGATTATTACATTGATATGATGGTTGGCTAAGTAATCCTGGTGGTTTCTTCCAATTCCAATTCTCTAAGATTTTTTGAAAATTTTGGTTCTCTCTTAAACCTTCAAGTGTTGATATTGAAAAATTTCCCTCTGAAGTTAAATATATTTCTTCATTAATTCAATGACAATTTGTATAGCTTCTATCATATACCATATCCCATAAAGAAGCACTGGATGTACAGTAGTAAATAAAACAGATATCTTTGTCCTTATGATGCTTATACCTGGCAGAAAATATAGAGGATAAACAAAAGCATACATCTATATGCAAGTAGGAAATCACAATTTGTATGTGGCTGGGATTAAAAGATCAAGTTGCTGTAAGGGTAAAGTCCTATGTGATCAGAAAATGCCTCACCAGGAAAGTGACACATAAGCTGTCACCTAAAACAAGAGAAAGAAGTCAGAGAAAGAATGATGAGTGTAATGTCATGGCCATAAAAAATAGACTGCGTTAAAGTCCAGCTATGGATAGAGCTTCACGGGTTCAGGAAATTAAAAAAAAAAAAAAAAAAAAGAATGCTTTTTTAAACATAAAGGGAAAACAAAGAAGCACATAGAAAACAATTTCAGAGGCTTACATCATCCCAAGGACATTATTAGGAGTTCAAATATTTATTCTAAATTTAATGAGAAGCTATTGAAAAATTTTCACCTGGAAAATGACATAATATAAATTGTGTTTCTAGAATCCCATTCTTTAACGTAGAGGATGTACTGGAACTAGAAATGTAAGTTGCAAGCCAGTGTAGGAATCCAGGGAAGAGAGAATAATGATCTCGACCAGAGTAGTAGCAAAGTGCCAGAGAGAAGGTTTATAGTTCAATGAAGACTTAATTGGATTTTCTGATTTATTAGGGGAGGGGCTAAAGTGACTGCAAAAACTTACTACTTTCTGAACAAGACAAAATAGCTGGCATCAGATTGATTCATCTGTTGTAAACAATTATAAAAATGGGGCAAAAATGTCTAACAACACATTTGAAAGCAATGAATTTTAAGAGGAAAGGCCATGGAGGGAAACCCACATTAATCCAGGATTTCTGACTGTGGGGATTTTTCAAAATGCTGCACAGACCCTTAGACCAAGAGCACGTGTCTGTCTGAATGGAGAAAATATAATCAGACTCCCATGGGAGCTGTGGAAGTGGCTGAGAGCTGAATGGCAGAGAGTAGAAAAGGGTAGAGAAGTGCCCTAAACATCTGCACAGATTAGCTGGCCCCGTGAAGTTTCCTAAGCAGAATGTATGCAAGGCAAGATTCTAGAAGGTCAAGAGGGATGCAAGCTAAGAGTTTCAGAGGTCTCACAGTACTGGGCAAATGTTCCTTCCCAGGCATACTGGAGAGATCCTGATGCATAGTTTCAGTACTAGAGACACTATTCCCTACAAGTAAAATCATGCCTTAGTAGTAAAAGCTCTGCTCTAACATGGGGGTAAATGGGAATACATCTGTGCTAAAATGGGCTAAAACCAAGCATCAACAGTGTCTTAGTCTGTTCAGGCTTGCTATAATAAATTTATTGTATGGAAGAACAGAACTTACCAACATGGCTTAGAATGTATGAACATTATAAAACTTGAGGTATATATGAAATACGCTAAATTTGAGTCATAATTTAAACGATAATTTTGCATTTAACTATTTGTAAGCAATGTACTGTAAGATGCTATTGACATGCATAATTTCCTTTCCATAAAATAAGTTTTTTTTTCAAAAATAGACATCCCAGAAAAGTCACTGATAGTAATTAAAACAACTGATAATATTTATCAATACCAATAAAAACAATCACAGAATTCATTATGTGCTCAAATTTTAGAGGGATGGCACTAGAGCCAGAGCTTTAAAGAGAGTAGCACATGGGTAACATGTGGCTTGGGATAGAAAATGATCATGGTAAGTAGTCCAGATGGACACCAAAGATAATGATAAAGGAACATAAAATTGTAAAGATAATCACAAAACTTCCCCAACATGCACTCATGTTGTCAAATTTGACACTCATGTGATCAAATTGTCACTTTGTGGGCCTTCATCTCTTCCCACTTCAATCCTTGAATGAGACAAAGATCGGCGGAATCATAGGATAGCTTAACAGGGAAGATCTATTTTCATTCTATATCTTGGCAATATCCATTTAGTATTGGTGAAAATACATCACTGACAAGAAATAAGGGGAAAACCTATAATAACGTGATACCCAAAGTCATATTCCAATTATTTTCATTAATTATTGACCCAGAGAATTCTATTACCTATAATAAAACATAAACAGCATAGACAATATCTTTCATAAACTCATTAAGCAGATTATTTTTTAAAAAAAATATTGTGAAGATTATTATTATATGTGAAGACATTGCTTTGCTGGCTTAGTGCAGAGTGGTTACTATTCCTTTAAAATATTTCCCCAGAAATTCTCTCATGTCCACAGGCTCCTTGTCAAGTTTATCCTGATGCGGTCTATTCTTTATTAAAGGTTTTGTGATATAAGAGGGGGTCTTTATTATTATAAAGTAACTGCCAGAGAATATGCCTGTTTTTATTTTATTTCCAATCTCCACAACAACCACAAAATCAGTGGTATTATATTTTTAAAAAGAATTTGTCCAAAATCAAATAACAATAACTGCTAGAATTAAAAATGAAATCAAACTGAAATCTCAGAGTCTGCCATAAATAAAGTAAAATAAAGCCATTTTAAGGGGCACCTGGGTGGCTCAGGTCGTGAGCCCAGGGTCCTGAGATTTAGTCCAGCATCCCTCCCCACAAGGAGCTTGCTTCTCCCTCTGCCTCTCTCTCTGTGTCTCTCATGAATAAATGAATAAAATATTTTTTAAAAAGTTATTTTAAAGGGTCATAGATAATTATATAGGAAATTTTAAAACATGTGTGTTCTCCTACTAAAAATGCATGGAAGTATTACAGTATGTCAAAAAACCATCTAATTAACTTAGTTTATTTGGAATAGACATTGACTATTTTTTGCTTTTCTCCTTTTAAAATTATTGTCTGTTGAGATAGCTTTATACGGAATTGAGTTTATACAAAAGTAAACCTTGCTTTTTCCAAATGTTTATTACTATTTGTAGAAGGAAAGAATTTAAATATCTGTGACTCAAAGGCTAATTCTGCATGTGCAAATATAGTAGCCCTTAGCCACATATGGTTATTGAGCAACAGTGATGTGGCTGTAAGATACACTGCTCAAAGTGTAAAATAAATTTTAAAAATTATGAATACCTCTTTTTAAAATTGAGGTATAATAAACATGTAACTTATTAGTTTCAGGTATACAACACAAAGATTCAATAATTTGTACATACTACAAAGTGATCACAATAAATCTAGTATCTGTCACCACAGTTACAATTTTTTTCTTGTGATATGTTAAAACAACTCTCAAATCAAAAAGCAAGATAGTATTATTGACTATAGTCACCATGTAGAACATTGTATCTCATGAGTTATTTATTTTATAACTGGAAATTTGTACCTTTTGACCGTCTTCACCCATTTTGCAGACCTCCCATCCCCAGTCTGTGGTAATCATGAGTCTGTTTTCTGTATCTATAAGCACAGTTTGTTTGTTTAGAGACCACATGTAAGTGACATAATAGTTTCTGCTTCTCCACATCTTTGCCAATATCTGTTATTTCTTGTCTTTTTAAATATATTTTTTATCTTTATTTTTTAAATATTTTATTTACTTGAGAGTGTGTGTACCAGTGGAAGAGAGAGCATGAGGGGGTGGAGGGGCAGGGGGAGAAGGAAAAGCAGGTTCCCCACTGAACAGGGAGCCCAATATTGCACTGGGCTAAATCCCAGGATGCTGAGATCATGATCTGAGCAGAAGGCAGACGCCTAACCAAGTTACTCAGGCGTACCTTGACTTTTTTTTATGATATCTAGTCTACCTCATGTGAGGGGATTCTCATTGTGGTTTTGATTTGTATTTCTGTGATAACTAGTGATCTTAAGCATCTTTTGATGTACCTGTTGGCCATTTATATGTCATCTCCGGAAAAATGTCTATTCACGTTCTTTTCCTATTTTTTAATTGCGTTATTTATTGAGTTGTGTAAGTTCTTTATACAATTTGGATATTAACCCTTTATCAGATATGTCATTTGTAAATACCTTCTCCCATTCAAGAAAGTTGCTTTGTCATTTTGTTGGTTTCCTTCACTGTGCAATAGCTTTTTCATTTTGTGTAGTCCCAATAGTTTATTTTTGCTTTTGTTTCCCTTGCCTGAGGAGACTTATCTAGAAAAATATTTCTATGGCAAATATCAGAAAAATTACTTCTTGTGCTCTCTCCTAGGCTTTTTATAGTGTCGGTTCTCACATTTAGGTCTTTAATCCATTTTGAGTTTATTTTTATGTATGGTATAAGCAAGTGGTCCAGTTTCATTCTTTTGCATGTGGCTGTCCAGTTTTTAACTTTTGTTTTACTTTTGAGTCCTATGAGAGTTTTTAAAAATTATATATTTTAGATGTTGACCTCTTATCAGATACATGATTTGCAAATATCTTCCTCCCATTCCATAGGTTGACTTTTCATTTTGTTGATGATTTCCTTTGGTGTTCAGGAGCTTTTTAGTTTGATGTAGTTCCACTTGCTTGTTTTTGCTTTTGTTGCCTTTGCTTTTGGCATCAGATACCAAAAAAATCATTGCCAAGAAAATGGTTCTAGGAGCTTTATGGTTTCAAGCAGATCTTACATTCAAGTCTTTAATCCATTTTGAATTGATTTTTGTATATGGTGTAAGATAGTGGGCCAGTTTCATTCTTTTGCATGTGGCTGTCCAGTTTTCCCAACACCATTTTTAAGAGATTATATATACTCGTGCTTCCTTTGTCATATATTAACTGACCATTTATGTGTGGTTTTATTTCTGAGCTGTTCATTCTGTTCCATTGATCTATATGTCTGTTATTATGCCAGTACCACACCATTTTGATTACTATTGTTCTGTAATATAATTTGAAATCAGGTAATATCATGTCTCTAGTTCTGTTACTATTTCTCAATATAGCTTTGGTTATCTGAGATCTTTTGTGGTTCTACACAAATTTTAGAATTTTTTTTCTATTTCTGGGGAAAAATTCCATTGAAATTTTGATAGGGGTTGCATTGAATCTGTAGATTACATTGAGTAGTATGGACATTTTTTTAATTTTTTTAATTTTTATTTATTTATGATAGTCACATAGAGAGAGAGAGAGGCAGAGACACAGGCGGAGGGAGAAGCAGGCTCCATGCACCGGGAGCCCGACATGGGATTCGATCCCGGGTCTCCAGGATCGCGCCCTGGGCCAAAGGCAGGCGCCAAACCGCTGTGCCACCCAGGGATCCCCTGGACATCTTAATAATAGTTCTTCTAATCCATGAGCAATGAGCATAGAATGTTTTTCCATTTTTCTCATTTTTTTATATTTATTGCATGCTAATAATGGTGATATGTTGGGTAGGTTAAATAAAATATATTTAATTTCATCAGCTTCTTTTCTCCTTTTTTTAATGTGGCTCATATCTGGCTTACATTGTATTTCTGTTGCCCAGTGCTCTTTGAAACTTTACTTTTCAATGGTAGAAATAGAGTAGGAGAGAATGGATATTTTTCTGATCAGCTTCTTTTCAGAGAACCTTATTTTTTTTTTATTTTTTTCCAGAAAAGTTTAAATATACTTTAGTAACACAAATCTGTTGATCTAATCTGCTGTGGAAACCATAGGGAAAGTCCTAGAAATAAAAGATTATTCTGTACATTGAACAATTTTTCAGTATTTTAAGATAATTTATTACACCATTTTATTATCAACTATCCTGTTTTGATAATGCACTGTATTAAATCCCAAGTAACATTTAATTGACGAATAGCCGCCACAGCACAATTCTAGACCACAAGCTGCTGAAAAAACATGTTAGTTGACTGTCTTTGCATAACATTTACACATTTATGGCTATAAAAGACTCAAAGTACGGAACTTGGATGATTATAAGATAGTGTAGAAATTTTGATACAAAGCACATCATAATCAGAGCCAAGTAGAAAACCTTTAACACGTAGGGTCTGAAGTCAACTATGTGTGTATGCCATATATCCTGAAGTAGTTCATATTCTTTTTCTTCCTTGCCAAGAGTTCCTGTTAGAACAGGAGGAGAGAATTACTTTGGCAGAAAAGGATAGAGAGCAAAGGTAGAAAGTGGAAATCATTCATTTGACAATATAAGAGTTGCCAAATAAAATGTGACACACTCTTCTGAGATGAAGGGTGAAGAAAAATTGCAAGTAGGAGAGAAAGCAGACACAGTAAGTAGGGGTTTATATGGTACAGAACCACAGAAGGAAACAGAAAACTCAGATCATGCTTGAATTGGGCACCCTAGCTCTGCCACTTCCTGACACTCTATTATCTCTCCATACCAAAAAATATTACAGTATATTCTTTTTCCAGCACTACTGAAACATTTTAAGATGGTGCAATATTTAATAGGTATTTTAATAGGAAAGTGTCAGAGCATTTCAAATATGACTAACATAGTGCTGCAAAATTGCTACAGATCCCATTGCTTGAAAATCAACAGCTGGAACAAATTTTATTCTTATCCCTAGCCCCTGTGAGTCACCGTCTCAATTGTCAAGGTAACTGTCATTTTTATTATAAGTTTGCAACAGTCATGTTTCCTCTATTCCATTTGGTTCACATATTATGAATGCTACAAAATTTTTAGAAAATGAATTCATAATAATGTAGGTAACTCTACTTGAATAAATAGCTCCTCATATAAGAAAAATTAAATAGGGCAGCCCAGGTGGCTCAGCGGTTTAGCGTTGCCTTCAGCCTAGGTTGTGATCCTGGAGTCCCAGAATCTAGTCCCATGTCAGGCTCCCAGCATGGAGCCTGCTTCTCCCTCTGCCTGTGTCTCTGCCTCTCTCTGTGTCTCTCATGAATAAATAAAAAAATATTTTAAAAAAATTAAATAGACCAGACAAAAAATAAACAGTGAGGCCATGTAATGAAAGAACAATATTTATCAGGAAAGGAAATAGTATTGTTAGAAGTCAGAAAGAATAAAGAAAACCTAAATTTTGAGATTGTGTTCGTGTGAGAGAGAGAATGAGAAAGAGAGAGTTTAATTCTGTTAGGTGTCTCCTACAAGATATGATGTAAAGGGGCCTTTATGATGAAGACATGAGACATTATAAGGAAAGGCTGTGTGTAGTTTATGACTAAAATGAAAATAGAGAAATACAAAAGGAAATCTGTAATGCTGGTTTTAAACTTATTTTGAATGCAGAGTACAGAAGCCATGAAAATTTAACACACTTGAAAAGTTTTCCCAGAACTCGGGGGGAAAGAGATCTAAGATTTTAAAATCTGGGTGAGAATATTCTGACAAAGTGAGCAAAACAGAGAGGGCAAACGTCTACTGGCATTGCTGAAGGAATAATCGACAATCAAGAGGAGGAAAGAAAACACAGAAAAATGAAAGCACAGAAGAAAAACATTGCATTAAAAGCTTGCACTCTTCTGTTAAATATATTAACTCATGTTTAAAACAGGATATAGTCTGGTCACATTTTAATTAATTTAGTAGTTTTGCAGGAAAAAAAAATAGTATGTTTTCAAAGGGCAAACATTAAACCTATGGTGGTATCACTTCGGTAACACCAAGATAGAAGAATCGTGTTTATCGATGGCAAAATGTTGTGAACTTAGAAGTCTATGCAATCCAAGTTGTTTTTCATATGTGAAAGGACAGTACCTGCTTATTATTCTTGGAGAAAAGAAACTGTAATATTAAGAGTTCAAATAAAAATATCATATATATTTTTTTAAATTCAAAAACTGAAAACACTTCAAAAATATATATGATCAATAAATAAAAATAGTGACTCTAATTCCCACTAAAAATAATGACAATAAACATGATTTGGGAGTATAAACCTTATGAGAAGTTTAAAATTCTATGACATCATAATTTTATTTAACTGGGAGGAAAGGATTTAAAAAGTACTTAAAAACTATAACATACACACAAAAAGACTTCAAAAGTGACATAAATTTGAGGATCATGTAAACTGTTATATAGGTTGACAATTTGTGAACATCACAAATGATTAGTCATCAATTTAAATCTAAAGCATGACAGTTATAAACTGAGGGGTACAATAAAATTTAACACTCTAAATTTATGTCTACTGTTAACATATTTTTATTCATGTAATTTCTGGAAGGGCAGGAAGAACAAAGGCAGACATTAAGATAAGTCTTCATATAGGGGGATATTTAAAATGTAATTTTATTCTTAACCTTAATTACAGAGATGTAATTAAGAGATTTGAGATTTTAAAAATAACTTAAACAACTCTTAGTAGAAACAAAATCAAGATCTATAACTCTTAAACCAAGGGCAGGGGACAAAACATAAAAGTGGCGCTGCACAGCGTAATCCCTACAGGAAAACAGAGTGCGTAGAGAACATCAAGCATGCAAAAGCAATAAAGAAAAGAAAGCATACTAATTTTTTATTTATGACACTGTTGTTAATATTTTAAACCCTTTTATAAAAGATACAACTCTCAGATTAAGTTAAAGTAATACCCATTTACACTCTGTGTAAAAGAGGCACAGGACTGAATCTGGAAAAAATGGAAGATGCCAATTTGAGCCAGACCCAGTGCTGCTGCTTATCTCTGCCTTGCATCCCGACTCTTCTTCCTCCAGACCTCCCCTCCCATCTCTGTATTAACAAAATATTGTGGCCACAAATGTGTAACAACTAGGGGTCAGATTTCAATTTCTACCAGAACCATGGGAGTGCAAACCAGTGTGAGATCCCATGGTCAACAAACTGGGTAGTGCAGTGGAAACAAAATGCAGACGTGCCTGCCTGGCTGTGGGAGCGTGGGGGCGGGGGAGGGAGTGGTGATGTGAGGGGTTGGGGTAGGAGGTTGGTTCCTTGTAGTAGCTCCTGACTCAGCCACTTTTGATCCTAAATGGAATCTGTGTGTGCCTCCCTGTGGCTTTCATTCCTAAGCAGCCTTTTCATTCCTGAGGGTTCTGGTGAATTCAAGGGGAATAGTACTTGTTGTTTGTCTGTCTCAAAGTCTCCGTGGTTGGGAGAGACATACAACTTGAATGTATAGGTACCTGAGAGCAGAAGAGCTCTCTTCTCACAGCTCATCAATCTAAGAGTTTTTTTGAGATCTCAACACACTGTTAGAGCAGAACCTGTTGGGCATTCCATGAGCATCTGGTTTGCTACAGTTGAATGGCTTCAGTACCCTTAAATGAAGAGTTGGTGAGGGGTAAATAAACATACCCTAAAAGTGGTCAAAAATAGTATTTTAATTAGTAGTAAGAATCATGCTATGGGGATGAAATCAGAGAAAGAGAATGATATTTTGTTAACTAAAAAGAAAAGTCACAGTATAGTTTTAAATTTGCTGGGACTCCTCTTCAAAATATGAGATAATACATCAACCCAAGTCAATGCTCCTGCCAACAACAACTAGGAGATAAAAATGGCCAAGTTGCAAAAGCCATATTTTTAAAGGCCTCTGAGCTGTGTAGGTACAACAGAGGTAGGTGCACTATATCTGCAGAGAGAAGAGAACAATTGTGACAAGCACCAGTCACTCTTTATTTTCTATTTCCTGGGAGAATCAGCTCATTCTGGGGGTGTTTGGCTCAGACAGAGAAACACTACTGGTTCTGAGCTGACTATAGATATATATACAGGTAAGTAAACATGAAAGATAAAAACAAGGAATTTAGGAATGTTGGGAAATGGACATTCTAAACTGAGGAAGCTGTCCCTAATCGGGGATCTCCTGTTGGTTTGGTGGATATCATTGTTTCTTTGGAATTCAGTGGTTGAACGATTAAAGGTACTCTGAAGAAGAAAAAAGAGATGGGTCCATACAAAAATATACAAATCAATAAAAATAAGCAATGATTAAGTTAAAAACAGCCAACATAGCAGACATGTAATTATAGACCACCCTTAGGCTCTGTGGGAAACAAGTTGAACATTTTTCTGAAAGTATAACTTCATTTCACCCTGCATTTGCTATACACTCAGTTGGCATGAGGAGATAGAAGAGGGGTAGACTCTGGGGGCATTTAAGAGTTCAAGCTAGATCTTTACTGTAGTAAGTTCTCAAGAGATATTATAAAAGAGTCAAAAACATATGCTATAGAAAACATGAAGATAAGTAGCAGGAAAAGCACTAACCTATTTAAAAGCAGTTGCCATTGGGGAATGAGCCTTTGATTAAAATTAAATATATTAGAAAATTTCATAAAATCAAATGTAATATGATATGTTTACATCTGGAATGAAAGTAAAAAGTTTTTAAAAAGTCTAAAAGTCAAATATGTTATAATTTATAGCTTCTGAGATTTGTGTTTGCTTTAAAAAGCTTTCCCCAATGGCAACCCAAAAAATCTATTTTCTTATAAAACTTTCAGAGTTTACTTTTTTGTTTTTTAATACTATCTCTTTTATCTACTTGCAGTATAATTCTGTATGGTTTGGCACTAATGGTTTTTTTAAAAATTTCTTTTAAAATTTATTTATCCTTAGAGTACATGTGAGTGGGGGAAGGGGCAGAAGGAAGGAACCTCAAGCTGATTCTCCCACTGAGTGCAGAGCCCCCACGTGGGGCTTAATCTCAAGACCCTGAAATCATGATCTGAGTCAAAACCAAGAATTGAGCATTTAACCAACTGAGTGCTTATATTCAGCACTCCTAAAATTTTTAGGCACTTCTAATTTTTTTTAATCTAACTCTATACTTTGACAGACTTATTTTTAATGTTCCTAATTTAAATAAACTTAGGGTGATGGCTAACAGACCTATGTACTCTGTTCAAAATCTTAATTCCATTGTGTTGTAATGAAATCATATAAAATTTTAATGTTTTAGACATCCTTTTATAGATGTCTTAAATATCACAAATGCCATTGTTCTCCTCAAATAGAATTTAAATTAACACAATTATCTACTTTCTCTTCTGCTTTTTGTAATCATTACAAACTTGGAATTTTAAACATTTTTTTTATTTTTTAAAAGTTTTTATTGAAATCCCAGTTAACACTGTAAGGTTAGTTTCAGGTGTCTAATAAAGTGATTCAACACTTACATACAACACCCAGTGCTCATCACAAGTGCCCTCCTTCATCCCTATCAGCTGTTTAATCCATCCTCCCCTGCCCCCCCCCCATAATCATTAGTTCCCTGTAGTTAAGAGTCTGTTTCTTGGTCTGTCTCATTCTCTCTCTCTCTTTATATATAAAAGGAATTTCATGCTAGAGGAATTAGTAATCCTTACATTAAAGATTTCATTATGGTTCTCAGGGGATTACTATAGTCGTTTCTCACATTGATCAAGTATCAGAGGAATAATAAAATCCAACTGAAATGAGTATTACTCCTAATTCCTCTCTAGACCTGTTCAGTCTCTGAGGCTGGGGCATTTGACAGCATTGCCACATCACCATGTCACAAGCACTGAGAATACTTAATCCACTCCTTGGGGAATCTCGGCAACAGGAAACGTATCCTGCTATTGTGAAGTATTTATGCTTTTTGATTCTGAAATTTCTGTTGTGAAATATTGCTTTATACTTTTTGTAATGCTCTGATGCATTTCTGGAATAAAAAAAAAAAAGCCAAGTTACCTCAGTGTTAGTCAAGACTTTTGTTGGCCTATCTTCCAGTTTCCAAATATTTATAACTGCTGCTGCTTTTGGTGGTGTCCCTTAGAGAAACCATCAGCTTATAATTAGAATCACTGATTTACACATCCTCTGAAACTTTATCATTCCTACCCTTGATTTTAAATAAGTACTGCCTTTCTTATATTTCCAGAAATTATCTCATCCTCCATCACTAATGTCTGTACAATATCTAGGCTCAAAGTAGGGGGACTGTGATGTGTGTATATGTGTACTTTGTAGTCTCTAAATATATATATATATATACATATATATATATGTATATATATATATTTCCCTTTTTAAATCATGAATCAGATCCTGGAAACACTAGCCTCACCATTGCACTGCAGGAATCGCTATTTAAAGGTCTACTTAACAGTTCAACTAGAGATGTCAATTCCTAAATGTCACATTTAAGATGAGAGCATTTAATCCAAAATATATTTCATACTTAGAGAAATTAAGTTAATTAAAGATTTATTTAAAAAGCATTTCCATTAAACCATAATATCCTCTGAGCTGTATTATCTAATCATTCACAGGAAATAAAAATAGAGTTCAAAGCAAGCTAAAAAGAACTGATATATTCTGATTTTATTTAACCAAATGACTATATCTAAGAGTATAGTAACACATTCATCCACAAGATTATAATTTACAGATCTGAATACTATTTTCTTACTCTTTATCCCAAGTTTCAGCTTAATGCTAAATATCTTTTTAGTTTTAAGTTCACATTATTCTTTTTGTCCTCTCTTGGTACAAAGGATCCACCTAGCATCTTTCTCTGAACAAAATTTGACTTGTTTGATGATAACAGTACAACTGGAGTGGCTGTCGAGAGAACAGAACCTTAATTCTTTCCATTGTCCCTTCATGGAAAATATTCTGAAACCTATTCATCAATATTGTTATTCTTGATATCCTTTTATTTTCATTTATGATCACCAAACCTGAAAAGTATGGTCAAGTTTAAATATAATAAAATACATATGAAGTGAATAAATGAAAAAATGATTAGTCAAATCCGGCCAATGAAAAACATTCCATTAGTATATTTCTCATCTACAGTTGATCTATCCTGAATTTAAGCCTCATAAAATAATTATAAAAATGTTGGCCTTCTTCAAAATGGCAGATTTTCATACAGTCTGTGATGGTCACAAGCTCATAATTAAATAGCTACTGTTCTCTCCATTTTATAGGTGAGAAAACAGACTTCAAGACACCAGGTGATTTGCTGCAATGTCTTGTGCATGTTTGATGGTTTCCATACCCTCCCCTCTATAATTCTGGCAGGTCAATAAAGCAGAGGGTCTCTCCAATCCACAGACATGCATATGCCATATAAGCAAATCATATATTCATTGAAACCACTGTTTCTCCGCTGTAGAGTGCAGATACCAATGTCTACAGCATAAGGCAGGTAGAGTAGGGCCTGCTGCATGGTGGGGTGGGAATGAGAGCCATTGTTCATATTATGTTTGTGTTTCAGCAGTTCTTCTATCTGCTGCCATCAATCGGTAACACTCTCCCATAATTATGGTTCAACTTGGACTTAGGAGTATTTTTTTCCCCAACGGGATATACTCAAATATGTGTTTCTCTTGTGAATTGAATTTTAAAGGTCCAAATAAGAACACTCTTGCATTCAATATAAAATTGTTTTCCTATTTAAACATCTCAAGCTATTATTGCAGAAAATAATTATACTGGACTGGTAGAGCTTGCTTTTGAATACATCTCTTTCCTGTTTATTAGTTTCTTTGGTGAATACAGTGGATATCAATGCAGAGAGCACATCCCTAAAAATTACTCTTTTTTATTTTTGTTTAAAATTTTTATTTTATTCATGAGACAGAGAAAGAGAGAGAGAGAGAGAGAGGCAGAGACATTGGCAGGGAGCCCAATGTGGGACTGGATCCCAGGACCCCAGGATCACAACCTGAGCAAAAGGCAGATGCTCAACCACTGAGCCACCTAGGCACCCCTACTCTTTTTTAACCAGAAGAATCATCCTCCATGAGAGTAGAACCTTTCAAATGTATCTTCATTAGGATGTCCCCAGATGAATATGAAATTTAGTCTTCATTTGAAGATACAGAAACCCAATATCGGGAGTTTATTTTTAAAAATATTACTGTCTTGACAATAATATATAATGGCAACAAACTTTTTGTGTGTTCTCACTTAGAAATGGATCATGTCAACAAGATAAAAATGTATTAAAATTAGAAATCATCATTCTCATGCTTGCCACTCTATCTGGTGTGATATACACCAAGTTCAGCCACAGTGAGGAGAGCTATATGCCAACCAAGGCAAGAAGGCTTTGGAGATTATTTCATTTCCCACACTGATCACAGTCTACATTTTTATTCCTAATAATCAGCAAGGGTCAGGCCAGGGCACAGAAGTCCTTTGAATTTTGGAGGAAAATGTGCACAATGTACATGTTCACTCTACACGAATATTTGAAATCTATGTAGCAGCTCCTATTGGGATGTGGAGACAATACTGTATTGTCAACATTCGATTTAAAGTCAACTAACAGTTCCTTTCTTCCATATGTTTTTGTTAA
Source organism: Vulpes vulpes (assembly GCF_048418805.1). Taxonomy (NCBI): domain Eukaryota; kingdom Metazoa; phylum Chordata; class Mammalia; order Carnivora; family Canidae; genus Vulpes; species Vulpes vulpes. The sequence continues at coordinate 50,099,942 of NC_132784.1, read as the reverse complement.
CCTCTGTAATGGCAGCATCATAAGATAGGCATTACTGGAAACAGAATAAAAAAGGCTGTTTTCTGTATAGATCACTTCACATTTTACATAAATGTATGCACTTCATGAAAAAAATTTCAATTTCCTTTATCACAATATCTCTTTCTTCAGGTTGTTAAATATAAAGCATGCTTAATTTATTATAGTTCTGTTTTAAAATATTTATATCTAAAGTTGATTGACACAAGAACAATATGCAAAAGCATATTTTCAAAACAATATTGTTCTTGTGGCCCCTGAGGGGCTCAGTCCATTAAGCATCTGACTCTTGGTTTTGGCTCAGGTTGTGATTTCAAGGCCTGGGATCCAGCCCCCTGTCGGACTCAGCAGGGAGTCTGCTTGATGATTCTCTTTTCCTCTCCATCTGCCCTTCCCCATGCTCATGTTCTTTCTCTCTTTCTAAAATAAATAAATGCATAAACAAACAAATAAATTTTTAAAAAACATGTTGTTTTCTTAAATTAATGTGGCTATCTGTATTCTAATTTAAGGAAAACATTTAGATTATAGTTTTACTCTCAGTGTTTTCTGGTATTTACAATTCTAACATTTTCCATAAAATTACAAATAATAACATTTAGTTAAAATGTTTAATTAAATTTTTGTTAAATGGGTGAAATTTTGTTAAACATTTTATTTTGTTGGTTAATGCCTATGTTTTCATATCACAGTATTGTGTCCCTGACATTTTTTAGTCAAATATACAGGAGCTCCAGGTGTTGTCAAGATTTTAATTACAAAATGCTGTTTAGTAGAGATGTAAATAATTTTATCAATATATTTCATAAGAGGTAAGACCATATAGCCAATAAAAGGACAGAGGTTTAGGTATTTAAAATCGACAACAAGCATTATTGCAGTTTTAACATTTTCTGTGAGGCATTTCCAAGATTTCTTAAAAAGTGCACTTTCCTTTTTGCACAGAAAATTTGCTTTCTAAATATAATTGTTCTGAAGGAAATTATCTTTTAAAAAGTACGAGGAGATGAATAAACTACTATTTGCTAAATATTTATTAACGTCAGGGTTGAGGTCAGATCGTTCTCATACACTATTTCAGTCTTTGAGCGAGTGTTATATAGTTCTATTATAAGTAACACTCTCAAGGTTACAGAGATAATAAATAGCAAAGTCTATCTTCTGATTTAGTTGGAAGATATGGGCACAAGCAAAACAAATCAGAAACTGTGTTTGTGGTGAATTGTCTGCAAAGATGAATGACGACTTCTAGGATGTCCCTGTGTGTGCATATGGCTCTTTCCTTAAACCTGTGGGGCCAAGTCCCTCTTCTCTTGAATAAATCCACATCCTCTGGGATGGCCTTTTGACCTGCTTTGACCAGTAGAATCTGGAGGAAGGTACATTGTGTGACTCCTCAGTAATCTTCCTGAAAGCCAACATCCACATGAAGAATCAAGCCCAACTGCTTGTAGCCAAGCAGAGGCTTAGCCAACACCTGCCATTCTTCAACCCTTCTAAGTCATCGATACAGGAGTGAGGTCATCTTGGACACTCTGGCCCCAGTGATGTCTCCATGGAATGTGCTGCTGGAGTAACCACAGCCACCTCCATTTAAAATAGAAATACCATCCAGCTGAACCCACAAAACCCACAGAACTATGATAAATAATTTATAGATTACCTAGGCAATTAAATAATTGGGTAATTCATTTTGCAGCAATAGATATCTCAAACATACATCAGTACTTGGAAATGAGGTGCTGCCATAACAAAAACCTAAAATAGGTGGTGTTGGATTAGGGACCATGGACAAGTAAATGCTGGGAGAATGAAGAAATCGTCAGTGATGGCTGCAAGATCAGGGGGGATTGTTACTGTAGGCCGGAGAAAAGGAGACTCATGTAATGCACTGGTGCTACCATTAGCAGTCATGTTACTTGTGAGAACGTGGAAAATATAACAGTGCGTGATGAACTTGTAAGCCTCACTAACAAGATTTCCAGGAAGAATGTTCAAATGCCAATTGTCTTTTAGCCATATATAATAAGCAGTTGTATGAGAAAAACAAGCTAAAAGATGATTTAGTTCATGCAGATTTTACAGGAAATAGAGAAGGGAGTCTCAAAGTAAGATTGTCTCCAGGTAAAGATAAAATCAGATTGGCAATAACACCTTTTATTAAGAACTAAAAAAGACTTAAGGCAGGGCTTAATAGCAGTTCATAGGTAGACAGAGAATATAAAAATCTGAAGAGTGTGATGCATAAAGCAGCCTGACAAGTACCAAGAAGAGAGAAGTCTGTCTCAAAAGGACTATAGCTATAGTTTGTGGTACAGAGATGTAGTAAGTCCTGATAAGATTCATATGAAACTGTTAAAAGTATAAAGGAGGTATTACCAGGAAAATCACTGCCGGATTGAACCAAAATAGTTAAAAATGAAAAGAAGCCTCTACTTTCCCAATATTCTATGGTGAGGCTGTTTGAGAAGAGCTAATTGACAGCAAACTTGACACCCCCTCCTTTTTTTTTTTTTTCCTTTTGAAAGGGCAAACAAGAGTCTAGAAGATAAAGCTGTAATCATGTTACCTCTTGGGTACTACTTAAAAAGCACAGGCTGTGCTACTCTGAGTGGTGAGAAACGAACTAGATGGAGGAAAAGCCTGGGCCACACACACCCAGCCCATCCAGGGGTCTGACTGAAGCCATCTTGGACACCCCCACCACAGTCGGAATCCCAGTGGAATGTAACCTCAGGCCAATATCACACAGGGAAAACCAACCTTCAGCACCTTCAACCTTCATCCGCCAAAACCTGAACCATAAAAAATCATTTCTGCTTCAGCCTCTGCGTTTTGCCATACTTTGTTGCATGGCAAACTAGAACTAAAACAAAATTTTCTCCCAACGTTTAGTAAGGAAATCGCTGAGGCAACTGACAGTCTTAAACAATTACCTGGACAAACCAAGTGTCCACTATGCAAATCCCATTCCTGATGAGGATTAATTCCCTTCCCACGCTTTCTTCTACAATCTTGTTCACTTAACCCACTGTACCTTTCTACATTTGGTCTATGAGGATAATAATAGGACCCATCACATTACTCTTAGGGAGATTAAATGAGTTGATCTCTGTGAAGCATCTAGAATAATGCTGTGCATACAGTAGTCCGGTAAGTGATATCTGTCAGTAAGAGTCTGTATTGAGATCCTGGAGAGCTGCCTTACCTGCCTCTCACAATAGTTGAACTCTAGAGTAGAAAAAGGACATGATACAATAAGAGTAGGAAAGCCCACTTCTTTTTAGCTCTGGGAGCCAAATTTTAAGGAAACTTTTTTCAATTCCCCTTTATGTGCTTTGGAGATGGATTGTGTGCAAGGAACCGCTACAGAAAGTAAGTCAGGCATTGAGGGATGGGGGTGGAGACTCTTGTTTTTTATAAGCCTCTGGGATCTCAGGAGGAAGATAGCTCATGTCATCCCATACTCACCTGGGACACAACCATGGAAAAACTGAGAAATGTAGTCAGGCAAAGGGAGATGCTAATATTTAACTCCTCAAAACTGCATTCAGTTCCATATGAGTCATGGCTGAAATGAGAGCCCTTCTGGAGGCCACATTGAAGGTTCTGTTGGATGAATGCCTCGGTGGGTCCATAGGGGATATCCTGGGATACAATTGAAGCTGTACCAGAAAGAGCCACGATGAGGCCAGTTTAGCAAGATGAATGTTGAGCAAAAAGAAGTGTGTTCACATTCTAGCATCACAATGCAGCAGAGCACCCAGTGACAAAATGGACTGGACCCCACCGCACAGGCCAACAAACACCTCCCAGTACATACTTAAGGGCCAGCAGAAGGCTGCCCATGGCCTCCTCACCCCAGATCTCAGAGTCTCCTTTAGTCGAACCTTCCCCAGTGTTAGAGAAAGAAACAGGGACAAAAGGAAAGGCTGGGTGAACACTGACACCTTTCACACAGAGACACTTAATTCATCAGACAAAAGCAACCTTTCTTCACGAATCAACTAGTAAGTTTCATTTGTTCCCACTAAAGGAAAGATAAAAAAAAAAAAACCCACCATATATATTATTGACTACTAGAGTTTACGAGTCTGCTTCATTTGGAAGTAGCTACCTAGGATTACATAGTGTTTTTTTATAAGTATATTTCTTTATCTTAAAAATGAAACTTAAATATAAAGCAGTAAACTATACTACATAAAAATATTTTAAAGACCTTTTCCTCTAAGTATGCTTTCCTACTTTGTTCATGCCACTCAAAGGGAAATTACAGCTTTATTTCAGCCTGATTTACACCTAGATGAAATACTTTTCAACATGGGTGGGATTTTTCTATGATTTTACTACAAAATGACTATCCAGGTAAAAGTCAGAAGACTTCTTAGTTTCTCAGAGGCGCTTATAGTTTTTCCATAGCTTCAATCATAGGTGATCTGTCACTTTTCTGAGAGTATTTGTATCAATACAGGCATAAATCTTAGCTTGCTCTGTCAGTCTCCTTATAATACAAATCATGCTATTCAACAACTCTGCCCACTTTTGCCCTGAAGATCCTTTTGCCTTTCAGAAATTTTACACCTTGTTTTTAAATGACGTTTAATTTGTGTTTGCCATAACATGCAACATCTATTGGGCAAAAAATAATAAAGGCTCAGAAGTCCATCAACTCATGTATTAAGTGACTTTGAGTTTCCTTCATTAATATTTCTAATTAATGAAAATGTTATTGAAATATAAGGAAATATGAAAAAAGGATATCAGTATTTTCTTATCAAAGGGTTCATTCTTGAAATTAACATATTTTGTGAAATAATTTGTAAGTGCCTGAATTCGATTTCCAAATTTTCATTTATCTCTGTTCATCTAGAGATCCCTGGAGTTTCTAGAACAGATTCATGAAATCATCCAAGTGAAAGCAAATCAGAAAATGTTTGACTTACAATGACTGAAATGAGAAAATTAAAAACAAGTTCACTGTTTATGTGACTTTTTTTTTTAACATTGAGTATGTTGACACACAACGCTTCATTAGTTTCAGGTATACAACATTGTGGTTCTAGGACTCTATATGCTATGCTGTGCTCACCACAAGTGGAGCTACTATCTGTCACCATGCAACACTATTACAACACAATTAACTATATTCCCTACTCTGTATCTTTTATATCTGTAACTTACCCGTTGCATAACTGGAAGCCTGTATCTCCAATTCCTCTTCATCCATTTTGCCCATCCCTTGATCTGCCTCTCCTCTGGCAACCAACCCTTTCTTTAGTTACACGTCTGATTCTGCTTCTTGTTTGTTTATTCATTTAGATTCCACATATAAGTGAAATCATATGGTATTTGACTTCGGCTTAGTTAGCACAAATACCCTCTTGGTCCATTCATGTTGTTGCAAGTGACAAATCTTAGCCATTTACTGCTGAATAACATCCCATTATGTATATACTACCACTTGTTTATCTTTTCACTTATGGACACATATGAAATTGCTTCCATATCTTAGAAATTATAAGTAATGCTGTAAAAAAACATAGGGGTGCGTGTCTTTTTAAATTAATGTTTTCATATTTTTGGGTGAATATTCAGTAATGGAATTAATAGATCCTATGGTAATTTTCTGAATTTTTTGAGGAACCCCCATACTGTTTTACACAGTGATTGTACCAGTTTTTATTTCCACCAGTAGAGTAGCAGGGCTCTCCTTTTTCTCCACATACTCACCAATATTTTATTTCTTGTGTTTTCGAGTTTGGCCATATTGATGGGCATGAGAGGATATCTCATTGTGATTTTGATTTGCATTTCCCTGATGATATATGATATTGAGCATCTTTTCATGTGTCTGTTGGCCACCTGTATGTCTTTTTTGGAGAAATGTCTATATATGTCTTCTGCCCATTTCTCAATTGGATTATTTTTTTGGTGATTGAGTTGTGTAAGTTCTTTATATATTGTATGCTAACCCCGTATCATATATATCATTTGTAAAAACCTCCTCCCATTCAGTATGTTACCTTTTTTGTTTTGTTGATTGTTTCTTTTGCTGTGCAGAAGCTTTTTATTTTGATATTATCCTAGTAGTTTATTTTTGCTTTCATTTTCCTTTGTTATAGGAGGCACCTAGAAAAATACTGGTATAGCTAATGCCATAGAAATTCCTGCCTATATTTCCTTTTAGGAGTTTATGGTTTCAGGTCTCACATTTGGGTTTTTCATCCATTTCGGGTTAATCTTTGTGTATAGTGTAAGAAAGTCTAATTTCATTATTTTGCACATAGCTGCCAGTTTTTATAGCACTGTTTACAATGGGGGAAAGAGTCTCTTTAGTATATTCTAGCTTCCTTTGTCATGGATTAATTGATCAAAAGTGTAGTTTTCCTTAGGGGCTTTTTATTCTGTTCCATTGATATACATATCTATTTTCATGCCAGTACCATACTGTTTTGATTACTACAGCTTTGTAGTAAATCCTAAAATCTGGGATTGTGATTTATACCTTCTGATTACACTCCAGTTTTATTCTTAAGACTGCTTTGGCTATTCGGGGCTTTTGTGGTTCTATACAAATTTTAGGATTATCTGTTTTAGTTCTGTGAAAAAAAAATGCTGTTGATATTTTAATAGAGATTATATTGAATCTGGAGATTGCTTTGGGTAGTACAGACATTTTAACAATTTTCTTCCAATCCATGAGCATGGAATATCTTCCCATTTGTTTACATCATCTTTAATTCCTTTCAATATTTTAGGTCTTTCATTTCCTAGGTTAAGTTTATTCCTAGATATTTTATTCTTTTAGGTACAATTGTAAATGAAATTGTTTTCTTAATTTCTCTTTCTACTGCTTCATTTTTAGTGTTTATAAATGAAACTGCTTTATGGATATTAACTTTGCATCCTGCAACTTTACTGAATTAATGTATTACTTCTAATAGATTTTGGTGAAGTCTTCAGGGTTTTCTGTATAATATAAAGTTATCTGCTAATAGTGATAGTTTAGCTTCTTTCTTTCTGATATAGATGCCTTTTATTTATTTTTGTTATATAATTGCTAGGGCTAGGACTTGTGGTACAATGTTGAATAAAAGTGGAGAGTGGACATCCCTGTCTTGTTCCTGATCTTAGAAAGAAGCTCTGTTTTTCACCTTTGAGTATAATATTAGCCGTGGGTTTTTCCACATAGAGCTGAGTTATGTTCACTCTAACCCACTGTGTTGATTTTTGTTTTTATCATGAACAGATGTTGACTTTTGTCAAATGCTTTTTCTGCATCGATTGAGATGATATGGTTTTTATCCTTGGTTTTGTAGATGTGGTATATCATGTTAATTGATTTGCAATTGAATCATCCTTGTATCCCTGGAATAAATCCCATTTGATCATGATAAATGATCCTTTTAATGTAGTGTTGTATTTGACTGGCTAATATTTTAATATTAGTTGGAGATTTTTACATTTATGTTCATCAGGATATTGGCTTGTAGTTTTTCTTTCTAGTGTCTTTGTCTGGTTTTGATACCAGGGTAATGCTGGCCTTGTAGAATGTATTTGGAAGCTTTCCTTCTTTTCCTGTTTTTTTAATAATAATTTGAGAAGTATAGGTATTAACTCTTTAAATTGGTAGAATTCACATATGAATCTATCTGACCCTGGACTTTTATTTTTTGGTAGTTTTCTGATTGCTGATTCAATTTTGTTGCTAGTAATAAGTCTGTTTGCTCAGATTTTTTATTTATTTTTGATTCAGTTTTAGAAGATTATATATTTCTAGAACTTTATCCATTTCTTCTAGGTTGTCTAATTTGTTGGCATATGATTTTCATAATAGTCTCTTATAGTCCTTTGTATATCTGTGGGGTCAGTTTTTTATTTGAGTCTTCTTTTCTATTTGAGTCTGTCTGAAGATTTATTAATGTTATCTTTTCAAAGAACTAGGTCTTGGTATCATTGATCTAAATTTTTTAAAAAAGTTTTTGTGTCATTTATTTCTACTCTGATACTTATTGTCTTCCTCTACTCAATTTGGGGCTTTGTTCTTTTTTTTTTTTTTTTTTTTTTGTACTTTAAGTTTATATTATCTGAGCTTTTTCCTATTTTTTAAGGTAGGCCTGTATTGCTATATATTTCCCTCTTAAAATTGATTTTGCCACATCACAAAGATTTTGGACTGTGTGTTCTCATTTTCATTTGCTTCCATCTATTTTTTACATTGTTGTTTGATGACTGATTGGTTGTTTAGCAGCATGTTCTTTAGCCTCCATGTGTTCATACTTTTCCAGTTTTTGATTTCCTGTGATTGATTTCTCATTTCATACCATTATATTTAGAAAAGATGCATGATATGATTTCAACTTCCTTAAATATGTGGAGACCTGTTTTTTTGTGGCCTAACATGATCTATCCTGGAGAATGTTCCATGTCTACTTGAAAAGAATGTATGTTCTCATTTTGGGATGGAAACCTCTGTATCTGCTATGTCCATGTAATCTAAAGGGCTGTTTGAAGACATTATTGTATGACATGCTCTTATCATGAATAAGGTTTTTTTGGTATATATCCATGAATAATATATAGGAATATTAATTTATTTTCAATGACAGAATGCATGTATTCAACAATAAAATAAACATACACATGGAGTACAGAGTATATGAATAGGTCTTCTCTATTTAGGCTCTTTTTCCTTTTCTACACTTGTGTCCCCTAAGTCAGTCACTGTACTGAAACCTGTACTTATTATTTCCAAGATTTTGAAAATATAGTTTTAACATGTGTAAATACATATTTACATGTGTATATTTATATATACTTAGTGTATGTGTATGTATGTACATACACGTTATGTTTAAGTGTATGTATATATGGGCAAATATATAATGTTTAAAATGTATTGTTTCCTTTAGTTTTTAACTTAAATATACAAAAAATCGGTTATCATGCTGTATGCAATCTTCTCATATTTGCTTTTTAATTCAGTTGCTAAAACTTATTTATATTCTTATATCACTATTGTCTTTTGGTTGTATCTATTCTGCATTATAGTATTGCATAAATATGCCATGCTGTTAAACCCCACTCCTGTCCATCAGTGTTAGTTTGTAGCCATATACTGCTCTGAATATTCTTGTATCTGTCTCCTGATGCATATGGGCAAAGTTTACTTTTGAGACAACTAGTAGGAGAATTACCAAGTTATAACTTTATAATATTTAATTTGACAAGATAATGCCAACGTATATGCCAAAAATGGTTTAGTAATTTACTTCCCAATGGCAATTACAAGTTGTGAGATATTAAAAATTTTACCAATCTCTGATTAATAACGTGTTTGATACATCTTTAATGTTTTTCTTCTTTTATGTTTGTTCAAATTTATGCTTATTCTATATAGAGCTTTTCCTTTTTTACTTATTTGTCCATTATTATATTACAATCTCAGAACACTTATAATAAAGGATGCATATAAAGTGTCTCCACCTAGTATCCTAGTATATATCAAGTTTATAACTTATTTTCCCATTTTATTTATCTTTGAGTAATATTTTGTTAAATAAAATTTGTCAATATTTTCTTACATTGGAATGTATTTATTTATTTATTATTTATTTATTTATTTATTTATTTCGGAATGTATTTAATAATGCTAAAAATACTTCCCTACTCAGTTTATAGAACTATTAATCTATATTTTGGGCTAAAATTTGTTAAAGTTTTGCATTTGTCATTTAAGTCTTTGATCGTGCTGGGTTAATTTTTTTTTTTAAGATTTCTTTATTTGAGAGAGACAGTGTAGAGGGGAGGGGCAGAAGGAGAGAGAGGGAGAGTCTTAAACAGACTCTACATCAGCCCAGAGTGCAACATGGGGCTCAAATTCAAAATCCTGAGATCACAACCTGAGCCAAAACTGAGACACTTAATTTGACTGTACCACCTAGGTGTCCCTGGATTAATTCTTACATATGATGCAATATAGATATCCAGTTCTATTTTTCTATATAGAAGAAATATTTTGAGATGTATATATTGAAAAAAACTATTTTTCCTATTGATCTGACATATCAAACCTGTCATATATAAAAATTCTAAATATTCTATGCATCAAATATCTTTTATGAAATATGACTATGGATCTGGTTCAGGGGTTACTTTATTTGTTCCTTTATCCTATGAATTGCTAGGGCTTTCATTATAAACCTTTATATATAATAGCGTAAGCTCTCTTCTCCCAGCTTTTTTTCCCTCAGAAGTATTAAGAGTATTTTTGATTCTTAATTTTGGAAACAACAGAATTGTTCATGGAAACAACTTGTTTTTTAATTCAGCCTATAATATTAATTCTATACATTTTGAGTTTATCTTTGTGTATGGTGAAAGAGAGTGGTCCAGTTTCATTCTTCTGCATGTGGATGTCCAATTTTCCCAGCACCATTTATTGAAGAGACTGCCTTTCTTCCAATGGATAGTCTTTCCTCCTTTATCTAATATTAGTTGACCATAAAGTTCAGGGTCCACTTCTGGGTTCTCTATTCTGTTCCATTGATCTACGTGTCTGTTTTTGTGCCAGTACCACACTGTCTTGATGACCACAGCTTTGTAGTACAACCTGAAATCTGGCATTGTGATGCCCCCAGCTATGGTTTTCTTTTTTAAAATTCCCCTGGCTATTCGGGGTCTTTTCTGATTCCACACAAATCTTAAAATAATTTGTTCTCTCTCTGTTTCTCTGAAGAAAGTCCATGGTATTTTGATAGGGATTGCATTAAATGTGTAAATTGCCCTGGGTAATTGACATTTTCACAATATTAATTCTGCCAATCCATGAGCATGGAATATTTTTCCATCTCTTTGTGTCTTCCTCAATTTCTTTCAGAAGCGTTCTATAGTTTTTAGGGTATAGATCCTTTACCTCTTTGGTTAGATTTATTCCTAGGTATCTTATGCTTTTGGGTGCAATTGTAAATGGGATTGACTCCTTAATTTCCATTTCTTCAGTCTCATTGTTAGTGTATAGAAATGCCACTGATTTCTGGGGATTGATTTTGTATCCTGCCACGCTACCAAATTGCTGTATGAGTTCTAGCAATCTTGGGGTGGAGGCTTTTGGGTTTTCTATGTAGAGTATCATGTCATCGGCGAAGAGGGAGAGTTTGACTTCTTCTTTGCCAATTTGAATGCCTTTAATGTCTTTTTGTTGTCTGATTGCTGAGGCGAGGACTTCCAGTACTATTTTGAATAGCAGTGGTGAGAGTGGACATCCCTGTCTTATTCCCGATCTTAGGGGAAAGGCTCCCAGTGCCTCCCCATTGAGAATGATATTTGCTGTGGGCTTTTTGTAGATGGCTTTTAAGATGTTGAGGAATGTTCCCTCTATCCCTACTCTGAAGAGTTTTGATCAGGAATGGATGCTGTATTTTGTCAAATGCTTTCTCTGCATCTAATGAGAGGATCATATGGTTCTTGGTTTTTCTCTTGCTGATATGATGAATCACATTGATTGTTTTACGAGTGTTGAACCAGCCTTGTGTCCCCGGGATAAATCCTACTTGGTCATGGTGAATAATTTTCTTAATGTACTGTTGGATCCTATTGGCTAGTATCTTGTTGAGAATTTTTGCATCCATGTTCATCAGGGATATTGGTCTGTAATTCTCCGTTTTGGTGGGGTCTTTGTCTGGTTTTGGAATTAAGGTGATGCTGGCCTCATAGAACGAATTTGGAAGTACTCCATCCCTTTCTATCTTTCCAAACAGCTTTATTAGAATAGGTATGGTTTATTCTTTAAACGTTTGATCGAATTCCCCTGGGAAGCCATCTAGCCCTGGACTTTTGTGTCTTGGGAGGTTTTTGATGACTGCTTCAATTTCCTCCCTGGTTATTGGCCTGTTCAGGTTTTCTATTTCTTCCTGTTCCAGTTTTGGTAGTTTGTGGCTATCCAGGAATGCGTCCATTTCTTCTAGATTGCCTAATTTATTGGCGTACAGCTGTTCATAATATGTTTTTAAAATCGTTTGTATTTCCTTGGTGTTGATAGTGATCTCTCCTTTCTCATTCATGATTTTATTAATTTGAGTCTTCTCTCTCTTCTTTTTAATAAGGCTGGCTAATGGTTTATCTATCTTATTAATTCTTTCAAAGAACCAATAGAATAATTTGTATTTAGCCCAGAATTATATTAATTCTATAGTATATAGCCCAGAATTATGTTCTATAGGGTAATTTGACATTCTTTCAATACTTAATGTTTTAATGTCCATGGACATAGTCTGTTTAAAAATTTTTAGATCATCCTTAAATTCTCTCAATTAAGTATTATAAATTATTCATTATAAGTTACATGCAACATTTTATTTATTTCTAGGAATTTTATATTTATGGTATTAAGTGGGATATTTGAAATTTTTTCTATATTTTATTGATGTATAGAAATTGTCTTAATTGAATTATTTTACAAAAGTACGTCTTGCTAAACATTTCTTATATTACTAAAAGTTATTTTTAAATAATTACCTTATATCAATCAGAAAAAAATAAAAAAATTAACTGATTTTTATTTGGAATGTGACTTTAAGTTTTGAAATCAAATAATTAGAGTTCATATTACAGGTTTTTAAAAATTTGTGTCATGCAGCATGTGTTATCCACAGAGTCTCAAATTCCTTTTGTTTGAAAAGGTTATAATACTAGCATTTATTTTACAGACTTGTTAAGATGAAGTCAGATATTACATATAAAGCACATTGTGTGGTACTGGGGATGCAGTAAGAAATATATGTTAACTTATTTAAACTTGTTTTATTAGAAGTATAATCAGTATTAAAATCTAGAGTAATTCTTGAGGCACCTGGATGGCACAGTCAGTTAAGCATCTGACTCTTGGTTTCTGCTCAGGTCATGAGATCATGCCTTGCATCAGGCTCTGTGCTCAGTGAGGAATCTGCTTAAGACTCTCTCTCCCTCTGCCTCCCCACCCCCCATCAAATAAATAAATAAATAAATCTTTAGAGTAATTTTGAGTACTGCAATTGCGAGTAGTGCTTAGCTATCCTGTGGCATCATCATGACCGGGGATGCTAAGGCAGTAAATGAGCACATAAAACTAAAATGTGGAAATCACTTTAAAGGCAGAATATTCAGCAAGGTAAAAGTAGAAAGAGCAAGATTTACTCTAAGGTGATGCCTAGAGTGTAACAGAAATGATAGAGTCGGGAATTGGACATTTTCAAGAAGTAGAACACACATGAGGATCTAATCCTACTAAAATTATATTTTCTCTCTATATTTGAAGGTTGAAATGCTTAAGCCTTGTGAGTTTAAGAAGGACAAGCCTGTGTGAAGATGCTCCTTCAACTCTTGAGTCATAGACAATATAAGTTTCTGGAAATGCAAGCTTAAGCAATAGACCCTGGTACACTCTAAACAAGATGCGTTCTTGGCTTTGAACTGTCCTTCTTAGGCAAAAACAAAAAAACAAAAAACAAAACAAACAAACAAAAAAACTTCTTCAAATATTGAGTTTATCCAACTTAAGCATCAAATATCTTTAGTTTTACCATCCTTTTCCTCACAATTTCTAGCAACCATATTCTCTCAATGGAATATTTCAAAATCTTATGGAAATTTCCATGCATGTGCAACTTCAAGACAAAAATCTTTTCTCAAAAAACAAAACAAAACAAAACTTGTCTGTCCAAGCAGATTTCTGCTCTATTGTACTATAGTAAAATAAAATTAATAATTTTAGTATTTAATAAAATTGTAAGGATAATCAAATCTTCCTTATGTACAAAGTCAAACTATTGTTAAAAACCTAGTCCCAATTCCCTAATCCCTTAGGCCAGTATTATTCAAGTTAAATCACTTTAAACATTAGAAAAAATTATGTATAGTTAAGTTGGTATTATTATTTTCCAGGGAGAATAAAAAAGCTATTTTCTTCTTGCCCTCCCTCGTGGAGTAATACAATTCTATAAGCTCTTTTTATCAATTATTTGTGCCCATGGAATGAACATTTTCTTAAAATATATAAAAATTCACACCCAAGTATCATTTCAAAATTTTAAATATTCATTTTTAGTAATACCCATTTTATTGATATCCATAATTTTTAAGTTCATATGCACCTAATATAACTACTTTTATATAATCTGTTTACCATTAAGTTTCTCCATTATTAAACTTGCAGAGATCTTTGCAGACCTCACTTTTTTAGTTTCCACTTTATATAGATAAATGTTGAATAAGAAAATGTTTATACAACTATTACATTTCTGCAGTTCTAATTTTGTCTGCATTTTTTAATATGTTAGGCTTATGTTGCACTTTAATCATATTTCACCTAAAGTTATTCAAATTAATAGACCATGTTGTCAATTTAATAGGTAAATCATAAAAATATTTAAGTGCAATTATATACTATATATTACCTCAATGTTTTTGTAAAATTCCAGTATGGAAGCATATGATCAAAAGAGAAATTAGAATAATTTTTCTAATTATTACAATAATTAGAAGGAATAATATTTTATTAATAATATTCTGGAAGCTCAAATTACTTCACATCTTAATCTTCTTTCCGAAATATCTATTTGTTGTTGTTCTTTTTTTTTAAGATCTATTTGGAAAAACAACACTTATTTGGTATTACAGTGCTGTTTCCAAGGTTCATTAATAACTTAGTTATGAATGAGAAATGTTATCTTTGAAATTTTTCCTTTAATGTATAAATTTTAAGCTTGTATTGTAAGCTTTAATTTTAGATTTTAAAATATGGATAGTAATATGGGATATAGGATAACTACTTAGCTTAATCACAGACTAGTATTATTAGTTGTTTAAGGAGTATTTTGGTTCAACCATATAAAAAGCAGTTTGAGTACAGTATGATACTATAATACATAAAAGTTCTATTCAAAATTAAAATCACTGGAATAAATAAGTTTTGTGATATGTTTTGGAAATGTATACCAAAAGCCTTAACATTCATGATTTTTTATATTTCATTTAGTGAAATATCTAAAAAATAATATCAGAAAAACATAGCTCTTAATACAAATATTTTTCAATATGATCATGAAAAAGATTGACCTGGATGCTAAAAGTATTACATTTAATTATAGTTCTTCACTCTGATAGAACATTCCGCAGACTTTAAAATGTTTGTTTAGGTTTTCTAAATCCTTATAATATTGTGAGGAGTGCATGACATTTTTAAGATTTTATTTATTTATTCATGAGAGAGACAGAGAGAGAGAGGCAGAGACACAGGCAGAGGGAGAAGCAGGCTCCATGCAAGGAGGCCAACGTGGGACTCGATCCTGTGACTCCAGGATCATGCCGGGGGCCGAAGGCAGGCACTAAACCGCTGAGCCACCTAGGGATCCCCTGCATGACATTTTTCATGTTAAATTATACACATACACAGACACCAAAATACTCGTGGAAGTGTTTAATACTGGAGGAGGTATTTAGAAGTTCTGATATTTTTTAAATCTGTGCCAGACTTTCATAAGATTTACAGTACAAAAAAAAAAAAAGTTTTAACTTCAAGAAAGTTTTAAGTGCAATGGGAAGTATCCAAGGTGTGTAATCCAGGACTTCACAATCCTCATCTGGCACCCCAAAGTTAAAATGCAGACCGTAATACCCTAGACAAATCCCTTAATGGCCTCCAGTAGCTACAGAATTTCAGTGCGCAGGTTAGCCTGTAAACCCTCTTATTTTTCTCTTTCACATTACCTCCTCCTCTTGTTTTTTTCTCCAGCACCCCTGAACTTTCTGTAGTTCTCAGCATACAACAGAGAGGGTTTGGTGGTAGTGATGGTGGGCATGGTATTTTTTCTTTTCCCAGGCCTTTAGTTATTTTCTGTCTTCTTTCTGTAATGAGCCACCCTACTTCTAAAATCCTTTAAACAGGCTTCTTAAAGTTTAACATTTTAATGAATTACCTTAGGGTCCTGTTAACATGCAAATAATTCAGTTAGTCTCAGGTAAGCCTTAAGATTTTTGCATTTTGCCAAATTCCCAGGTGATACTGATACTGCTGGTCCGTGGGATATTCTGTTAGTAGGAGTCAATACAATTACCCATGCCTGAATGCTGTAGATTTCTTTACATACTCAAATATACCTGTTGTTTACCTTTATCCTTGAACTTATCAAACTAAAGTGGGTCATTTTCTGTCTCTTTCTCTCATAGACTGAGAGCTTCTTGATAATGTTGTAGTCATATGTGCATGTGTGTATCTATATATGCACAACATACACACACAACACACACACACACACACACACACACACACATATACTTTAACTTGGCCTGCCCTTGGCTATGCATTAGATCCCATTTTCTTTCACCTACTTAAGAACATGTAGTTGCATCAATATGTAGTGCTTACTCATCTATCATCTGGTTTCTTACTCTATTTGATCATTTGATCATTCCCATGAAGGGCTTTCTACTGACTCTTCCTTCTACTTTGAGTCTTCTGTCAGCAGATATTTGAATGATTAACATCTTTCATGTATTTACTCAAATCTGAGACCAGACTCCATATTTAATTCTGCAACCTGTTCCCAAAGCAAGGATACTGATTTTTTTCTGATGTTATATGATTTATATGTTAGCTTAGTCTCTCTTCACTGGAATGAAAATTCCATGCAGAAAAAATATTCATTTTATTCAAGTATATATTTCTAGCTTGGAATAGTATTTACACATTAAAAATAAGAAAGAATAAATGGATGATGGATGGGTTCGAGCAACAGATGCCCTTCCACTTTTGTTAAAAGTCTTTGCCAAGAAAGTAGGCTGTAATTTTAAAAATTCTTTGTCAATAGTATCTTAGAACTTTTATTTATTTATTTATTTTTATTTATTTATTTTTTAATATATTCATGAGAGACACAGAGAGGGAGAGGGAGGCAGAAACACAAGCAGGGGGAGAAGCAGGCTCCATGCAGGGAGCCCAATGTGGGACTCGATCCTGGGTCCAGGATCACGCCCTGGGCCGAAAGCGGCGCTAAACCACTGAGCCACCCGGGCTACCCTATCTTAGAACTTTTATATGCCGGATAAATCCAATTCAACATATACTGTGAGTACAGAATAATTTCTTTGTTCCTACTGCTATTCTGTTAGAGAGAAGAGAGCTCCAGGCAGTCTGGCTAAAACCTGGGTAGATTCCCAAAAATTTATGATTCAAGAAAAATGTGTTCAAACCGTATCTTTCTAATCTGATCAAACTGGCAATTTAACAAGGTCCAAGCTATAGTCCAAGTCTTGATGATATGGGGACAATGATTACAGCTAAAAAACAAAACAAATCCAAAGAACTGCATGCAATTCCTGGAAAATACTCATTTCTACCATTGCAAAGAGAGGAAAATAAAACGAGGGAAGGAAAGCTTGTTAGATGTTGCACAAAGCAGCATATAAAAATTTATAATACAAATAAAAATGGGATTTATCTAAATCTAACTGAAAACAGTTGATAATCAGTTTTGATACATCCTTCGATTAGCAACTGAATAGTGCTGATTTCTGTCACAGAAATTTAACTGACATCTTGAAAATGAAGCAACCTGGCAAGTCCTCCTGGCCAATCTGGCCCAACTCTGCTCCAGGGCATCCACTGTGGGGTGTCTTTTATAATCTTTCCACCCTAGAATTTGATTAAGGTAAAAAGGAATTATGGCACAAATTCAAGTAAATATCCTATTCATAAATTCCCTAATTCCAACTCATGTAATACAGAGCCTTTGTAAAGAATGAGTGGGTGTGACAACTTGCCAACTTCAAATAATTAACAGACTAAATCTTGTACAGATATTTATAATTGGAACTGAAGTATTCCGAACCATTTTATTAAGAAGTATACCACAATATGCTCATCTCCTTAACAAAAAAGGCAAAATCAATAGGAATATTTTACTAAAACTTCTTGGTGATCTCTAATGGAAAGCGGTTGCATTTTGAGAAGTTTATAGCTTGTGTTACATGATTCCACCTATTTTTCAATGTCAAAATTAACTTCAAGTCTTTGTACATAATGTAATAATGCATTCCTACCTTATAGAAATTACTGATGATTTAAATTCAGTGACTTCAAGTTAGTACTAAGTTTTAAAAAGCTGAGATCTCATTTTATTTAAATAAATGTTTGTGATCAAATGTGATCTCATTTTAACAGAATATAAAATGTTATGTGATATTATAACCTATAAGTGTGATTTACCAGAATTATTTGATTCCTTACTGACCTTTTTATCCATATGTCATTGAATTTCATACGACTTTCAAACTTCATGAAACTGGTCGCTAAATTTCTACCAAGTTTTTTCCATTTAAAGTAAGTAGCTTCATGGTCTCCTGGACAGTTATTAAGATGCTTGAGAAATGTTAAGCTAGCACTGGATAAATGCATGGTTAAAATAATTTATTGACCTTTGAGCTACTATAAACTATAACTTTTCTAATGAACTAAGGTGACAGTGTAATTGTCAATATAAGGTTGATGAAACTAATATGAGTATATCTCAGCTAAATAACTCAATCCGTGAATTAAGATTTTAGAGCAAAAGGTATAATTTCTGCTTATAAGTGCATTGGTTTAATCCCCACAAGGTTCAGATCTGAGATATTCTCATTTTAAGGAAACTTTATTTTTGTAAACTGGAGAAAATTTTCTCTACATGCGCCTTCTAGTGAATGCAATGATGAGAATAACATTGCCAATGATTTGAAACAATCATTTCTCCAGAGACACTTTTATCTCAGGAACAAAAGCCAGAATAACTTTCCAAGTGGTTGTGCCTTAGTGCCAGTGCTTCTTTCTCTTTGGAGGCACATGAGCATAAATCTGTAATAAACCTCAACATTCTTAATAAAAAAAATGTGTGAAAACAATAAAAGCATTAGAAAAGAATAATAAATTTGGAAAACTGACCATTCCTGGATTCAACTCTTACTCAAAAGCTACAGTAATCACAATTTTTAACTGGCAGGGTAGACATTTAGGTCATTGGAATAAAATTTGTATCCACAGACCAGAAAGAAACTTGCATTCGTAGGGGATCCCTGGGTGGCTCAGTGGTTTAGCGCCTGCCTTCGGCCCTGGGCATGATCCTGGAGTCCTGGGATCGAGTCCCACATTGGGCTCCTTGTGTGGAGCCTGCTTGTTCCTCTGCCTGTGTCTATGCCTCTTTCTCTCTCTCTTTGTGTGGCTCTCATGAATAAATAAATACAATCTTAGGGAAAAAAAGAAATTTTAAAAAAGGTACTTACATTCGTGGTCAACTGGATACAGGTTATATTAATAAGAAGGAATAATCTTTTCAACAAATAGCTCTGGGACAACTAGATATCCACAGGCAAAAGGTTGAAGTTGAACCCCTACCTCACCTCACCTCATTTATAAAAATTAATTCAGAAGAGACTATAGATCTAAGTATAAGAACTAAAGCTATAAAACTCTTAGGACAAAATATGGTAGTAAATCAGTCTCATTGAATTAGATTTTTATATGTATTTTTTAAAACAACAACAAAAATTTTGATGAAGCCAATTTGTTTTATGCTTTAAATAAAACTGCCAAGAATTTGAAAAGACAATCTACATAATAAGAGAAAATACTTGCAAATCCTGTATCTGAGAAGGGACTTGTGTCCAGAATACACAAAAACAAACAGTATAAACAAATAACCTAATTAAAAATGGGAAAAATATCTGGATATATATTTTTCCCAAGAAAATATACAAATGACCCCTACATGATCAGGATTATTAATGATTAGGGAAATTCAAATCAAAGCCACAATAAGATACCATGTCACCTCCACAAGGATAGCTCTAATGAAAAAGATGGACTCTAAAAAGTGGTGGTGAGAATGTGGAGAAATTCCACAAACCTTGCTTGTAAAAGCATAAAGTATTGCAGCCACTTTTGGAAGTAGTTTGATGGTTCTTAAAAATGTAAACATAAGAATTGTCATGATTCAGCAACTCCAAGGGAAATAAAAACATCTACACAAAAATTATATATATTCATAGCATCATATTCATAATAGTCAAAAAATGAAAACAACCCAAATACTCATCAGTTGAAGAATGAAAAGAATAGGTAATTTATCTATGTAATGGAATATTATCTGGCCATAAAAAGAAGTATTGATCCATACACAATGTGGATAAACCTTGAAAACATTATACTAAATGAAAGAAACAAGTCACAAAAGGTCATATGTTGTATGACTCCATTTATATGAAATGTCCAAAATAGGTAGATCCATAGGAGACAGAATGCAGGTTAGTGGTTAGTAAGGGAGAATGGGCAATGGCTTCTAGTGGGTAGGTAATTTCCTTTTGGGATGGTGAGTTGCACAGCTCTGATTGTACTTAAAGTGCTTAATTCAACGTTTGTTTTTTTTTTTAAGTGGATAAATTAGATATCAGTTCTTGAAGCAAACAACCAAAAGTCAATATTAAGCCAAATAAAAATTAGTTTTAGGGTATCTACAAAAGAAGTCAATTGAATATAACTAGTGACTCCAAAATTCTTAAGACTGTATCAACTGAATCTAGAATGTCTCATTGCTTTATCTCTACATAATTTTTAAAATAGGCCTCAAGAATTGGGAGTTTAAATGGACATTGGTGCCTTAATCTAAAAAGTATTGACATTGCTTTAAAATGTTTCAACCAAAAAAAAAAAGTTTCAACCTAGATACTCTTATATGATTATTAATATTTATATACAAAGAGTTCTATTAAACTGTTTATTCCAGCTCAGAGCTAGTTTTCTTTTCTTTCCAATAAATTAAACCAGCATTACAACCAGTGGGAGCTAAGCACTTGACATCTTACAATGCTGGTGTTTCTTAATTTATGCCCTGAGGGACTAATACTGAGAATATGTTCAGGGTACCATAGCAACTGCAGAATCAAAGCAATGATATCATATGGCAAGTTTGTAACTGAAAGAACACTTCAGGATTCTATGGGATCACCTGGGGCAGCAATATTACAAGTGTTTATAGTGTGGCATCTTGATAAGGGACACTTAATTGGTGTTAATTTTATCCAAATTAAAGTCAACTCTAGAGCATCTTTCCATTGACTAGAATTGTCTCATAAAGATGTGCAACAAAATGTTGAGGGTGTTTAATTTGTAACAGCCTTTCACAAGGGTTTTGATATAGATCTTTATTAAAACTGACTACAAGTTGCTTTAACCTTAGTAATATGCTAAAATGTGCAGGGAATAACAATATCTTGTCTAACATCAAAAAAGACAAAACATTGTCAAATAATATCAATATTAATAGACATGATCTATACCTTCTCTATTTTTCTCTTTGAGAATCTGAATAGTGAGGAAACTACTAAAGTACTCCAGGAACAAACAATCCCTCCTTTCCTATTTCATTTTGCTCAATTAACATACAACAGATGTCAGCTCTCAGAAGAATTTTTTAAGAGCACTGGGCTACATGCCTCTTTGCCTTTAGATATTGGAATGAATTCCAGCATCATGAAACTCAATGAAAGATGTAAAATTACCATTCCTCCCCCCCCCAAGTTTCAATCTGTTATCACATATCATGAGCCACCAGGCTTAATCAACTAATATTGAATACAGGTATAAAAACTCAGTTATTTCTCAGTATTTTAACCAAAAAAGCAAAAAAAAAAAAAAAAAAGGGAATTGCAAAAACAGTCATAGAAATACAAAGGTGAAATAGGATTAAAATTATGAAGCTCTCTAAAGGAATTCAGATGTTAAAGACAAGAGAATTCAGTACAAATCTCCCCAATATACTTATTAAAACATGATTTAGGGGGTGCCCTCAATCAGTTAAGCATCTGACTCTTGATCTCAGCTCAGGTTTTGATCTCAGGGTCAGGAGTTCAAGTCTTGTGTGGGGTTCCATGCTGGGCATGGAGTCCACTTAAAAATAACCAACAACATGTTTTGGAAAGTCTTTCTCATGGCTTGTACTCCAGCAATGCAGCATAGTTATTACAACTGTCCTCAGTGTAGATGGCTTATCATATGGTAAACACTATCTGATAAAAATATTTCCACAAAGATATAGAATTATCATAAATCACAAGAAATGGTAATTTTATTAGAGACTCCTGAGCTGCATCCAAAAAAATAAATAAAAGAAGAAGAAGGAAAAATAAGTTAGGAACTAATGGAATATTTAAAAAGCAGTAAGTACTCTTTTAATTGATTACCACTAATGCTCATGCTATTATTAAAACAAAAATTAGATATCCAAAATTAAGAAGAGAAATCATGTTACTTCAAAGTAAAATTCATGAAAAGAGAAAGTCTTCCAAAAGGTGTTTTATAAATAAACAGACTAAAAAATGTAATACAGAAATGAATATTTTTATGATGGGCTTATAAATCAAAGGACTAATCCTTAAGTTCCCACATAGGAAAGAAAAGAGATTGTAGTGTAATATTCATTTTTTAAAATTAAAAAGTGAACCCCTAAATCTCTAAGAGGAACTATAATGAAGGATGGGTAATGCATGGTAACAGAAAGAAACATTTTCCTCTACAATACATATATTTGTCCTGATTACAATTTCCAAAATGGCAGAAGCATATAGGTGAGTTACTTATCCTGCAACTTCTTGAATGAATACCCTTAGATAAGAGGTACCTAAAAGTCTTTGTATGAGATAGAGATATCTCTTTCCTGAGATAGAAAATAAGACAGGAAAAACTAAATCTTTCTTCTCTGAATAAGATTCAAATACAAACCTTGTGTATGAACTTCTGAACGTATAACCTGTAAGCATGATTATTGGATACATTCCCATGAAACTTTCGAAGAACCAGAAAAGATTCCAAAACTGTAATGTTTCTAAATAGAAATGGATACCTCATTAATTGTTGAATTATATTTAAGCTTCAGAGCTCAGATTCCTGCATTTGTCTACTATAATTTTGATTATTTCATAACTGGACCTATAGCCACATCCTTCCAGATAAATCCCCAGGAAACTTCCATTAATTTTCTCTGAATACTGTTTATGACTACTATCTGGAACAATCAGCATTTACAACAGTGACTAAATTGCTTAATACAAGAGAAAGGAGGGGTTAACTGGCACATTAGGTTAAGTGTTTAAGTGTAAAAATATGTATTTTATTTTACATATTCCTAGTAAAAATAAGTTTATGATCAACTTAGATTTTCCCTATTGTCACAGTTAAGCTATTTTAAATGACAACAAGAAACAGTAAATGGAAAATGTAGTCATGTTTTACAAACTTTTCCCAATCTTGAAATATAAAGAAAACATTTTTACACTAAATAAGTAGAATAAAGCAGGCACATTTGAATTTCAACACACTACTTCCAGTCATAGCATTAATGATATTATAAAAGTCAAAGGAAACTCATTAGTGCTGATAGAATAACGATAAATGACCAGTACCTTAAAGCACATTCCTTAAAATGGAAATCCAATTCTGAGATATGAAAACTAATGATAAAATAGTAAGTCTTCTTTCAGTACAGTAATACACATTCTAAAATTTCAAAATATTTCTTTGCACATTTCTTCGAGTGTAATCTCTGCCTACCACCTGAATCACTGGAACCACCTGCTCTATTTATTTTGATTAATTCAAAGCCAATATAATGAAAAGTAAATATAATGAAAAGAGTGAAAAACATCTTTGAATTATTATAAACGTAGTTTTGAACTCACAGAACCTCCCGTAAGATTCTTTAAGGACCACCAGGGTTGAGAACTGCTAGTTTGAAGGCTGTTTTCTCAACACAAAACATCCAAATTGGATGAGCTCTTACTATATTTAGCTTGCTTTGCATTTGACTAGAAGTTACTAGAGACAGTATGAAAAAAATCCTCATGTATCTGACACAAACTTCCTTGCATATAAGTCACACACAAATGGAGAAGCACGTCATCCAACCTGGTAGAGAATGAAGACTTCTCAAATTAAGATTTACCCCAAAGATACAGATGCAATGAAACGCCGGGACATCTGCACCCCAATGTTTGTAGCAGCAATGTCCACAATAGCCAAACTGTGGAAGGAGCCTCGGTGTCCATCGAAAGATGAATGGATAAAGAAGATGTGGTTTATGGATACAATGGAATATTACTCAGCCATTAGAAACGACAAATACCCACCATTTGCTTCAACGTGGATGGAACTGGAGGGTATTACACTGAGTGAAGTAAGTCCATCAGAGAAGGACAAACATTATATGTTCTCATTCATTTGGGGAATATAAATAATAGTGAAAGGGAATAGAAGGAAAGGGAGAAGAAATGTGTGGGAAATATCAGAAAGGGAGACAGAACATAAAGACTCCTAACTCTGGGAAATGAACTAGGGGTGGTGGAAGGGGAGGAGGGCGGGGGGTGGGGGTGAATGGGTGACGGGCACTGCGGGGGGCACTTGACGGGATGAGCACTGGGTGTTATTCTGTATGTTGGTAAATTGAACACCAATAAAAAATAAATTTGTTATAAAAAGAAAGAATGCCACACAACAATATCTGCTTTAAAAGACACCAGGTGCTGAATAACTGTATTGTAGACTTGAAACTGTTATTACAGTGTATGTTAACTTACTGGAATTTAATTAAAAACTTAAAAAGAAAAAAGAATATTAAAAGACCCCAGCTTGAAACGCTGCTGTTCAATTCATCCAAGACTACCTATATAATGTTTTGGAGGATTTCTTCCATTAATAATGTGCAGGTCCTACCACATTTAGCCTCTTGATTAAGAATTAAAGACAAATGAGTAGATGAAAGCAAGCAAACATGCCTTAAGTGCATATGTATGAAGTAGGATATGGAGTGAAAAAATTCTTGAGTGCTATTGGTGACCCAACAGAATATTTGCTTCTTGTTTACACATGTTCACTTTGCCCTCCACACCTAGACCATTGAGTAAACACATTCTATGTAGAGAGGCCAATTTAAGACTTTCTATATTTGTATGGTAATATAAAAATCATGCAACTCTTTGGAATTCTAATTTTTCCTAAATTTGGATAAAGGTAAACTGATAAAACTATTAATATCTTTATATATTTTATGTTAAGATTGCCATGAATATTTTATGTAATAGAAACTGTAAATATCAAGGAAATGTTACATTAGGTAAGAACCATAATGTGAATGTCCTAGGCTACTAGTTGACTATTATTCAAGGAATTTTGTGAAAAATAGCCATCACTATAGAACACCAGTTATTATACTTACATAAGACAACACTACTTCTTATGTATCTTATTTATCTAAATTTAGTAATGTGGTTATATTTCTCTTTTTGAAGATTATTCATTAAAATAGGGTTCCCCCTTCCCAAAGACCATATTCTTCTATAGGGCAATATGCCATGCAGTATTTAATTTTGTTTACTTAGTACTTAAAATGCAGTTTGAAAGTATAGAAACTGAAGTTAAGTGCCATAACACTAGAGATGCTTAATTGACTACAAATATAATAGACTTTTAGCATATAATAGTTATAGGGGCTTTTAGCAGATTTTATTTTCTAGTGCAGTTTTAGGTTTACATAAAAATTAAAGGACAAGTAAAGAGTTTTCATGTAGCTCCTGTGCTCCCCACCTCCCCTACCCCACTTTCTCCTATTAGCATCTCCTGTTAGAGTAGAACAGACAAAAAGGTAATGCTGTCTTGAGCAACGTTGGCAGCCATGAGGTTGGCGATAAGTGATCACATTTGTGATATATTAGGAATATGAGACTTCAAGAATTTTTGAATTGATATTACATGGAGTAGGGGGGAAAGAGAAGAGTTAAAAATGACTCAACTATTGCCTGACCACTGGAATAGCTAGAGAAGATATCGACTGAAGGTTTGAAGATATCAATTTGAGACTTATTAACATAAAGATGGAGAAGATATCGATTGAAGGTTTGAAGATATCAATTTGAAACCTATCAACATGAATATGGATTCTGAAGCCATAAGGGTTAAAGATAACATCGTGGCAGTGAGTGTAGCAAAAACAGAGTAAGCTAGATAATTTTGGAGACCCTCACGGATGCCAAATTGGAGACATGAAGAGAAATCAACAAGATGGATATTAAATACAGTAGAAGGTGAAACTCAAGAAACACTACTTTTTCTAGAATTCAAGTGAGCAACTTAAGAAACTGAGTGTGTCAAATACTGATATTTCAGAAAGATGAAGACTGAGAATGGACTGTTGGCTTTATTTAGAAGTATGGGAGACATTTGTGATCTTGACATCTTTTCTTTTGGTAAAGAGGAAGTAGTCAGAATATCACTGCTGGGATTTAAAAAGAGAATGAAGTAAGGATAAATATATTTCTTTCAAGGATTTTGTTGTGAATGGAGGGAGTAAAGTTTTTAGTAGCAGCAATGGAATGTGTGCTTAAAGGAAGCTGGTTTATTTTAAACAATATATATATATAATCTTTATGCATGTATGTGTACAAATACAAATATATGTTTATAGATGTGCATATGTACATATAAATAAGTCTCAGATGTATACTTATATTTATTATATATATCTATTACTGAGATATGTAATCACACATATGTATAGATATCACTTGTTGCATTTTTATGTCATCATTGTATTATTGCTACTTAATTAGAATCTGGCACTTGATAAGAACCCAGAATACAGTATACTTTCATGCAAAAATTCATATGTAGGATGGATCACAATTCACTTATTGGTATTTTATGTCATAGCTTCTGGTTATCTGTCAATCATAGCAATATTGCATATATGAATGGCTTAAGGAAGAAGAAATTCTATCTCTGAATATGGAATGGTTTTACTATGAAGTAGTTTTAATTTGCCTAAAATTTAAAGGATACCTTCTTCATCAATCTTTCACTAGTGTAAAATTTTGCTGATGTCTTAAAGTGTAAAGCTGAACATTGAAAAACATTTTAAACTGCCAGAGCTTTAAAGTTAAAAAGTCAATGTTCCAAATGACTTACACCTGGACATAGCATGCAAAACCATCAAAATGAGTCTTGCCTGTTGCCTATAGAAAATTCCACTTCTAAAAGTATAATATTGATATAATAAAAATTGAGTGCCTGAAAAGGGTATGTGCTTATCTTATGGCAATCAAGAAAGTTTAAAAACATGCTTTATATTGTTTTATTATTTATTAGGGTTGGATAACCATTTTAATAAAGAAGCAAACTGTTTCCATAGGATCATGGATATGAAAAACACCTGCTAAAGTCATCTAGCACATCATATGTTGCCTCAAACAGTGGGTCCTTTAGTCCACCTCTAGTGAAGGAACTCTTTTCATAAAGATTGTGAGCTCTGTTTAACACCTCTGAGAGGACATTGCAAAACAGACAGCTGTGGAAAACATGATGACTTAAAACTTTTGAATGGTATGAGTTTAAATGATATTAGCTGTGAATAAAAGTTCCACAGAATAATGCTGGAAGTTGAACCTCATTTAATACTATTCTGTCGATTCATGATTGGCATCACTGAGGAACAGAAAGACAGTCATTTTTCCAAGAACTAGCATGGTGAGTGGGACCTCCAGACCACTTTCTGATAACATCTCACTCCACCTTATGCTTATTATTATTGTATATTTGGATGCTATTTCCTAATTATATTCTCCTTTTCAAGAACATAAATTCTTAGAGCATTGGGATTACAGAGATAGTTCTATGTATAAAGTGGAAAAAATAATAGTAAGATACACAACAGAAAAAAATATGGCCTAATGTTTTGGGGTCCACAGGTGTCACCGGAGACCCTAACAAATTTTCAGTTTCTGCCTCCTTCTCTTCTCCCACCTCCAGAGCTAATATATTTCCTTATTTGTTTTCTATAGCTTTTCCTGGCTTTAGTGAGGAGGATTTTAAGGAGCCCAGGATTACCATTCTAAAACTTTTCTTGATCATTTGTCTTTACACTGAGACTCTAAAATGTTCTGCTTCATTCTGAGATCAAGACATCACCTGTCTCTCAGCTTTGAGACTAGATCCTCTCTTGATAAACTGCTGAGTATTCCAGTTCCTTTTCACCTGATACCCTGATTAAATCATAACTGTCTTCTCCCTCAAAACAAGAGTTCTCTGAATTATAAACCAATGCAAGAAGTTTTTACGAGGAGGCACCTGGGTGCCAGTCAATTAACCATCTGCCTGAGCTGAAGCTCAGGTCACGATCTCAGGGTCCTGGGATAGAGTTCCACATTGGGCTCTGTGCTTGGTGGGGAGTCTGCTTCTCCCTCACTCTCCCTCTTTCAAATGAATAAATAAAATCTTCTAAAAGAAAAGATGGTTTTATGAGGAATGGTGATAATTGTATGCCAACTCCAAGGGCTCCCTGCTCCTAATTCTTCAGAATCATGATTAGAACACCCATTTTGGAATTATCTTATGTGGATTGCCTACAAAAATAATTTGAATCTAGGTTTGACATTCCAGCTTGACTTACCTCCATCCTGGTATGTACTTGGTTATGGATCTCAATTCTCTTACTCAGTTCTATTCTTTGACTCTTCTAGAGTTAAATCCAATTTTATCCTGAAATATGATAATTGGCCCTGGAACATATAAATTGGAATTCAATGCACTACTTTAACTCTGAAAAAGTGATTTTGATTTATGGAGAGTGACATAAGCAGGATGGCAACATAAGTCATTATTGACTTTGTTTCCCCCCTTACAAGAAGAATAACAACTATTTATGGACAAAAGACCACAGAGAGAATTCTGGAACATGGAAATGAGCCTGAAGCACCATCCTGCAGCACAGAGACCAAAACAGGATTTAAAAAATAAGAATAGCTACTAGAAACTAGCAAAGATCTAATAACTGATCATAAAGAAATGGAGTCACACGAACTGCCAGACAAAAATTCAGAATAATCCTCTTAAAAGAATTGTAGTGAACTCCAAGAACAATAGTCTATTAAATAGAAACCATAAAAGAATGAGAAATCCTAGAGTTGAAAAAATGTAACTGACTGAAGAATTCAATAGAGAACTTCAGAAGAAGACTTGACCATGCAGAAGAATAAATTACCTGAAACATAAGGTGTTTGAAATTATCCACAGGAGCAAAAAGAAGAAAGTCTTGGGACACAATGGGGGAAAAAAAAAACAACCAATATTCACATTATGGGAATTCCAGAAGGAGAAGAGAAAAGGAGGAGACATGACATTTAAAGCAAAACAATGGTTGAAAACTTTGCAAACCTGGAGGAGAGAAAAAGACATTCAGATCTAAGAGGCCTAAAGGATTCCAAACAGGTTGAACCCAAATAAGGCTACACCAGGATGCAAAATTGTCAGATCAAAGATAACTAATTTTAAAAGCAGCAAAAGAGAAGTTACATACAAGGGAACCCTAGAAGATGATTGGTAGATTTTTTGACAGAAATTTCAGTTCAGAAGAGAATGGGATGACATATTCAAAATATTGAAAGAAAATAACTGTCAATCAAGAATTTCCTACCTGGCAAAGATGTCCTTCAGAAATGATGGGGATATAAGGGCTTTCATGGACAAATAAATGCTGAGATAATGCATCACCATTGATCTGCCTTAATAAATGCTAAAGGGAGTTCCTTGAGTGGAAATAAAAGGATGTTAGTTAACATCATAAAAACTGAAGAAGGCAGTATAAAACTAACTGGTAATGGTAAATATATAGTCAAAGTTGGATTCTGTAATATGGTATAGTGGTACATTAAGCATTTAACAGCTCTAGTTTAAAGGTTAAAAGACAAGAGTAAAAATAACCATAACAACTTGTTCTTATGCAATATAAAAAAATATGTCAACTGTAACATTGATGACCTAAAATGAGAGGAAGAGGAGAAGCAAAAATATAAAACTTAGGTATTAGTTTTTTTTTTAAACTTAGGTATTAGTTTAAAATAGGGTGTTATAATTTAAAAATATTTTAGATTAGCCTCATGTGGCCACAAGGGAAAAGAACCTGAAGTATTCACATATAAAAACATGATAAAAAAATAAATAAAAACATGATAAAGAAGACAATACATATTGATCTCACATGGCATGAACATACACATACACACAGATAGCAGGATAAGAAACAAGAACAATGGATCAGCAAAATAACCAGAAAACAATTAACAAAAGATCAAAAGTTCTTATAATTACCTTAAATAAAAACATATTAATTTCTATAATAAAAAACATAGAATGGCTAAATGGGTTTTAGAAAAACAAGATTAAATGATATGTTGCCTACAAGACACTGACTTTATCTTTAAATACATGCATAGAGTAAAAAAATAAAAAACAAGCAGAGATAGCTATTCAAATATCAGGCAAAAATAGACTAAAAATAATAAAAAGAGAAAGGAAGGGTATTACATAATGATAAAGGGTCAATATATCATGAAGACGTAATAATTGTAAATATTTATGTACCTAACATCAGAGAACCTAAATGCATAAAGCAAAGCCAGAAATAAATAGCACTATATATCTTATAACACTTACATAAATTAACTGGAAATGGATAAAAGACCTGAACCATGAAACTCCTTAAAGAAAACATAGGAATAAAAGCTCCTTGACATGGTCTTGGCAGTGATTTTTTTTATATGATACCCAAAACACAAGCAACAAAATAAAAATAAACAAATAGGTCTACATAAAACTAAAGTGCTTCTACATAGCAAAAGAAGCAATGTGAAATGCAATGAGAATGGGAAAAAATACTTGCAAATCATATCTGATAAGGTGTTAATAACCCAAACATACAAAAACACATAGAACTCAATATATACTATTTAAAAATATTTATATGAATCTCTATAAAAATTTATATGATGCTTATTCAGTACTTCAAAAATATTTACTGAGCTTTCCCTAAAATTCCCAGTATTTGTAATGCAAGGAGAAACTGAATATTCATAAATTTTCTACTGTAGGAAACATCCTATGTTTATAATTATTATTCATATATCTTTATTCAAATATAATTAACCCAATTTATACATATTTTAAAGTATAAAATCAGATGTAATTATCCATCTTGAATTTTAAAAAAACTACTTATAAAAAAAATTTAAAAAAATAAAAAAACTACTTATAAAAACCCGACTTATCCATTTTTCTCCTACAAAAAGGAAAAACAAACTTGTTTGTTCAATATTTGTTGATAATTTGTGCCAATATAAATTTTTGTCTTATGTTTATAGTCTTTGTGAAACACATCAAATTATAAAGTCTTAGATATATAACTGTATGTGGTTTATATTTTATCATCTGATTTTTTAATGTTAGCAAAGCCACACAAATGAGTAGTCACAGGTCTAGTATATTATCTTTTCAATTTCAAAAACTCTCAATTTATTATAGCATGATGTAGAAATGGCTCATTGAGAATTTCATAGCCCTAAAGGGTTAGTATCAAAACTATATAAAGAACTTACACAAATCAACACCAAAAAACCCCCCAAATAATACAATTAAAAAATGGACAGAAGACAATAATAGACATTTCTCCAAAGAAGATATACAAGTGATCGACAGGTACATGAAAAGATATTCAAAATCACTAATCAGGAAAATTCAAATCAAAACTACATGGGATATCCCCTTACACCTGTCAGAATGACTAAAACAAACAAACAAACAAACAAACAAACAAACAAAAAACCCAGCAACAAGTGTAGGTGAGGATGTGGGAAATAAGGGAACTGTGGTACACTGTCAGTGGGAAGGCAAATTGGAGCAACCACTATGGAAAAGAGTATGGAGGTTTCTCAAAAATTCAAACATAGAACTATAGATCTGTGAATGACATACTGGATGTTTACCCAAAGAATACAAAAACACTAATTCGAAAGGATATATACACCCCTATGTCTTGCAGCATTATTTACAATAGCCAAATTATGGAAGCAGCCCAAGTGTCTTTTAAAAGATGAATGGATAAAGAAGTGGTGGTGCACAAACACACACACACACACACTGGAAAGTAGCCATAAAAAAGAATGAATTCTTGCCACTTGCAACAACATGAATGGATCTAGATCATATAATACTAAGGTAAAATAAGCCAGTCAGAAAAAGACGAATACCATATAATTTTATGCATATGTTGAATTTAAGAAATAAAAAAAGAAAAAGGAAAAGAGAGACAAAAACAAGAAAAGTATCAACTATTGAGAACTAATTGTCGCCAGAAGGGACCTGGTGTGGGTGATGGGTGAAATAGATGAAGGGAATTGAGAGTACACTTATCATGTGAGCACTGCGTAATTTATAGAATCGTAGAATCACTGTATTGTACACCTGAAACTAATATACCAGTGTATGTTAACTATGCAAGAATTAAAATTTTAAAAAAATTTATAGGGTTACAGCTCTGAGCTTTTAATACAAGTAGTCATTCCTCTTAAAAATAGGTCTAGATTGAGCAACTAAAAAAAAGGTCTAGATTGAGCAACCCTAAAAATAAATCAACTTTCTATATTAGATAACCAAAATGACTTATAAAATGCCCTGAAAATATCTTTGGAAAAGATACAGTTTGAAATATGACTGGTGAAAACGAATATGATTTTTTTTTTTAGAAAGTTAGAAAACATTTAAATCTAAGTCTACCTTTGACATTTGTTTTCTTTTGAACTTTATTTTTTTTTAAATATTTTATTCATGAGAGACACACAGAGAGAAGCAGAGACACAGGCAGAGGGAGAAGCAGGCTCCGTGCAGGGAGCCCAATGTGAGACTTCCGGGATCATGCCCTGAGCTGAAGGCAGATGCTAAACCCAGGCGTCCTATGAACATAACTTTAATACCTTAAAGATGTCACTCTTTCCCATTATGTATTGTATATATAAGAAAACTTAGAATTTTGCCTCCTGCAACAAGATAAGCTGTCCCTTGTTTTATTTTCATCTTGCTGGAACAGTACTTGAAATATTTTACTATTGAACTCAATTCTGATTTTTGCATGAAGAGAACATCTTGATTAGAACTGGAAAAAAAAATGTCCCTGAGTCTTCCCTTTGAAACGCTCACCAGGAATGTGGAACACCAATCTTTTATCAAAATGCTTGATAATCGAACTTGGAAGCCAAGATACTGAATAATATTTTCTCTTTAAATTTTCATTTGCAGGGAAAAATAGCTGAACCCACATACTATTGTCACCATGTAAATAATATGATAATATATAAAAACAGAATATGTTTTTACATATTTTAACAACACCCAAGTTAGTATCTTAACTCTCCTTACCCATCTGTGACTATGGTCTTGTCATTTACTTGCTTAAATCTCAAATTTTTGTGATTACTATAATTACAGTACCTAATTTCAGAGTTGTAGTAAAACTTACATGAGATCATTATATTAATTTTTATATTGATAAATTATAATCATCATAGCCATTACAAGTTTATAATAAAGAGTAGGTTAAATATTATATGTCAAATACTAGAACATTCTATTAAACACTATTAGATACTGTAATATTAAATGCTGATCATTTGACCCAAGACCTAGTTAGCTCAATTATGCATATTTGTTTCATATTTTAAGATATAGTTTTTCTTTACTCTCCTCCAAGGTTTTATTTTAAAAACTACACATATTTCAATGGTTAAATTTAGGTAGTCTCATACATTATTTATTTCATAGATATGGAAAATATATCCCATAGAGACTGATTGATTAGCCCAAGATCACACCATTAGTAATTGCATATATCAGTTTATTTCCAGACCCAAACCCATTCCTTTATCTTGCCAACTACATTGACCATACATTGTGTCAAAATTGCAGAAGCTAGATGGAATTTACAAATTTCTCCTGCTTTTTTAAACATTATTCAATCATAGTCACAGATCTGGAAAAATACTTTCTAAGAAAAATCTCCTTCTCTATTTTCACTAAGCATATTTTTTAAAATCCATCAGCATTATAGTGTGTTTGTATACTCTGCTGTGAAGTAGAGCCCATGTCCATAGATTTCCTCTCTCTGCTCTCCCAGTGAGCAGGGCCCAGCTTCACCCCTCCCTCAGCTCCTAGAAACAATCCTGCAACAAATACTCTGTTCCTGGCCCCTCTTGGCTCTGTGTGGGAATTTCCCTGGGATATGTCCAGGATAAGGGTTGGCATAAATTCAAATACATACACACAAAACAAAGGACATAGTGTGAAACAAGATACTTAAAAAGATACACAAAAACCTCATTCAAATGGCTGAGCATGTGGAAGGGGAGAGGGATGGAATGTGAGTATAAAAGTGAATATATAAATAAAGAGAATGGACTTGCATGGAAGAATGAATGCTCCAAGAAATAAATGAGATTGATTAAACCTTCAGCACCAGAGCCCCAAAGGAAAAAAAGAAAAAAAGAAAAAAAAAAAAAAAAAAAAGATGCTCTCTGCTGAGTTGCCTTTTCATAGAATGAGGCCCATTACTTCCACCATTTTTCATAGCAAATGTGAGTAGACAGCAATAGAGCTGAATGAGAGGGAATGAACTAACAAATGGGAGTAGAGAGCAGTAGAGCTGAATGAACCATCAAATGTTCAAAAAAAATTTATATATATATATATATATATATATATATATATATATATATATATAAAAGGTTAAAGGATGGTAGTCTAACGAATGCTGTGCCTAGATTTAAGAGGAGAGGAAAAATAGAAGCTCGTGGTCTAAACCTTTCCATAAAATCCAGAGAACATTTAGCAGAGGATACAGTGTGTGTGCCAGGTTTGGTTTGTTATCACGTTCTGAAAGGGGAGCAGAAGAGCTATCACCATGGAGGTGGCTAGTAAAGTAAAAGGGGAATAAGGTCATGATAAATGATTGTAAGAAATAGTAACCTTTCAAATTATTCAGGGAAAGTAGAATGAAATGATTAGAGGGACTTAATTAGAAATCTATAAAGAGCTGGACTTCTGTTTGTGTTGTAGGGCCTATGATGTCTTCATTTTAGAGAACTCTGGACAGCTCTACTGAATGTTGGCATTATTTGAGGGGCAGACTGTGCTGTCCTTGCCCAGTTGGGGTGTCAGACAAGAAATAATTAAAACAAACACATAATTACAAATAGCCCTTAAGCAGTGGAAGGAAAGGAAACATGGCGAATTATTTCTGATATATCCTGTGAATGAATGTCACCGTCTTGACATTTATTTTTATCTTAATTAACTTTCTATATTTATGTTTGAATATCCATAGCATGCTAAAACCTGTTTTGGGGGAGAACTTAACTATATCCTAACATCTAACATAGAGGTTAGGAAGTTATAAATATTAAATGAACAGGTTGGGTTGTTCCATTTGATTCAGATCCTGGGTCTGTGGTCTCTTTCTGTGTCCCCTTGTGAACCTGCAGATTGGCCCCTTTATTATTTTAACTCATGTTACCTGAAACACTTACAACATCTTTTTTCATAGATAATGTGAATTTCAGTCTACCGCTATTCTCACAATCTTAAAATTAGTGAGGTGCAAATTAATGAGATTTTAGGGCTGGGAAAGGATTTCTGTGTCCTTCTGGATAAAGACTCGTTTAAAAATTAGCTGTTAATTTAGATAATTACTGTTTTGTAAGTTTAAGCAAAGTGTCTCTCACATTCATCATCACTGATGATATCAGACTTTTGACAAGATTCACCTTTTGACACCAGACGGCATTAAAATGTGAGGCCAGAATTAGCTAAATTGTAATACTGTGATAATTGCTAAGTGTGAAGCCACTTCAACAATGTATTTAGCAAAACACTAACACTTTTCATGTGAACTTACAATGCTCTGTGCTATCTTATTCTTTCCATCCATTGAAGTGATTTTTTTCATCTGTTGATTTTTCTCAAGCTACAAGACATTACATTAATTTTGCATATTATAATGCTAACGGGTACAAACTACACTGGAATAAGAACTTCTTCAGCTGGAAGCCATTGTATTTATGCTTTCCTGGTAAAATCTGTTTATCACGAATATGTATGTTCAATAGGAACCAAAGTTATGAATTTGCATCTCACCGACAGCAGCTTTTTCTCATTAGACCAGTGGTTCTGACAGCTGACTACACTTTAGACTCATTTGAGAGGCTTTTAAATATATGAACGCACAACACCCCCTACCCTTAACAATTGGCTCAGATTCTGTAGAGGAGACTTGAATATTAGTATCTTAAAATTTTTCTAGTGTTTCTATTGTGCAGATGGATTAGAAAATGAATGTGTTAAAGATCAAAGCTTATGCTGGCAATATATTTTGTATCTATATTCTTTCTACCAGAATTGTACTGAGCACCTAGCTTAATGAATGTTCGTTTGATAAATCCATGACTTAAGCATGAATATCATCTTAAAGTTAGGCAATTCTTCTTCCCCTTTCCATCAGAAATGTATTTTTCAATTACTATATGCTAACTCTTATTCCCTACCCCTTGGTTTGTGAGTGATAAATATCTAGAGGCTAGGCACTACTTGACCCCTGAATGTACATCTCTTTCACATACAATATTCAGTGAGTATTTTGAAAGTCCTTTTATACAGAGAAGCTATTACTAAAAAATAAATAGAGAAAATAAATCGAGAGTGACTATTGAATTACACTAGGGGAACAGAGCTCAACAAGAGGAAAAAACTGAAATTAAAAGTATATCTGATTAACACAGCAAATTGAGTGATTAAACACTTAATTCTGTAAGTAAATCATTTGAGGTTTAGCTTACTTTTGCAACAGTTAGCATGCAGTTAAGATTTTGCATTAGATAATAAACATTTCCACAATTTGACCATCACTGAGAAGCACAGAAAATTATGAATGCTATGTATATGAAGAACCATATTATATTCATATCCTTTAACCAGATAATTATACATGGAAAACTTCCTTCATCTATGGGAAGAGAAGACCAATAGAAAAAACTCCAAATGACCTTTAATACGGAAGGATTGGTTTTCAAAAAAGCTATATTCAATGAGATATTACACATTCCCTTAAAATACCAGCTATTAAAAATACATAGCAACATGAAAACCAGTCTTGGTAATTGATAAGCAGAGTATATTATTTGTAAACAATAACTGCAATTATGCAGAAAATTGCATAAATGTTTGAAATCAAAGCACTGAAGGATATCACAGTGCAGTGGATAATTGACATTTTCCCTTTATTTTTCCTTATGTGATATGATATTGCTTTACAAATTTTAAAATATTCTTTGCCAACCTTATCTCATTCATCCTTTAGCCTTCCTGATACTAGTTCTGCAGTGTGAGTACCCATGTGTCTTTGTAATTATTTACTTTATACTCCTTGCTTCTTAGGTACTAGAAGCATAATCTTGTAAATTCAGTTTACAACCTGTTTTGTCTCTAATAGCTTGCTTATTTTATTACTATATTATTCATTAGACTTTTCTTCCACTGTATTTATTAAAGTGGTCAGTTATTTTGGTATTTTAATGTGGCTCTAGTGGCTCTAGATGTTATTGGTCCTGTACTATGGGAATGAAGTCTTGATTAAATTCCACAAATTACATATTTTGAAATCATATATTCACAGATGTCAATGAAATGTTGACACAGGAATGTTTACCTCCTAACAAATATACATCAAATTGTTGTTTTTTTTTTGTAAGTATGTCTTAAGAAAAGCAACTCATCCAAAATAATTTTTTATTTTGGTCATTTAATTATGCCCTAGGTTTTCTCTTATGAGCCTCCAAATATCTATTCTCTCTACAATATAGAGGATTAATATTTCATTTTCATTTATTTAAAATCTGTTGACTTGGGGGAGTTGGAAATTTCATAATTGACAGTTTCAATTAAACATTAATTTCAACTAATTATATTTTGAAGAATTTGCTACTATAAAATTAACAATCTGAGTAGTAAAACTGACAGAATTTTCTTTGCTCTCAATGAAAAGTCAAATTGTGGAAGTATTGATTGTTATTGCAGAATCTTATTTCTGTGAGGAGTATTTTCATTCCCATCTACCAGAAACAGTAATGACCTTTCATCAGAAAAAAAACTGAAGATTTGACAACTGCAATCAAATAATCCAAATTACAATATTCATACAAGTTGATAGTGCTTTAGGTCAATCTTCTCTGGTGCTCAACTGCTTGGATGTAGAGGTTCAGAACACTGAAATATTTTTTATGTTGAACACATATTTCAATATATCTATTTCTAGGCTTCAAATATGACATGTTCCCAAATAGTTTTCCATATGGAATATGGTTCCTAAAGTTTTTGTTGGAAAGCAGCACAAATTCCCTTTGCCAAATAAATCACAGGATCATGCTCACCATGTGTGCTTGAGATTATATTCTTCCCACAGAAAAGGGAAGCACGGATTAAAACATGACCATACTCATTCTCATACAATATAACACAGCCCATCCTCTTGGTCACAAAGTATTTGTTTGCCTCCCTTCTTCATTCAAAAGTTTTTACTCTCCTCCTGAGGAAAATTACTCAAGCAACCTTCCTCAAGGTCAAAGATCTTATGATAATGTGTGCATCAGATCTCAGGAGGTCTACTCTTGCTCCAGAAGTCTATGTATGCAAAAGGCAAGTGAGTTACACCTCTAGCACTACAGCCAATATACTATAGTGAAACTAGGACATTAAACACTTCCATATAGAAAGGAGATGGAGATATAGACAATATTTATGAAATTTAACTTATGAAATCTAACTCTATAATCCCTTTGGAAATGTTCCTTTATTTGGCCCCCCAGGTTCCACCTCCTAAAAATAGTTGGTTAGGCTGTAATTTTCTATGGTCTTTGGTTTTTTTACTTTCTAGGAGATCCATATATGACCTGGAATCATAAAACTAACAGAAAACAGAGGCAATAATCTCTTGGATGTCAGCCTTAGCAACATATTAATGCAACTGTTTCCTCAAGCAAAGGAAACAAAAGCAAAAATAAGCTATTGGGACTACACAAAAATATTATTTACAAATAATATGGATGATAAGGAGTTAGTATCCAAAATATATGAAGAACTCATACAACTTAAAGCAGAAAAACAATCCAATTGAAAAATGGGCAGAAGACCTAAATAGACAGTTTTCCAAAGATGACATACAGATGGCCAGCAGACACATGAAAAGATGTTCAACATCACTCATCATCAGGGAAATACACATCAAAGTCACAATGAAATATCACTTTACATCAGTCAAAATGACTAAAATCAAAAAGAGAAGAAATAACGAGTTGGTGAGGATGTGGAGAAGAGAGAATCTCTGCGCATGGTTGGTGAGAATGCAAACTGGTGCAGTGTCTACGGACAACAGTTCCTCAAAATATTGAAAATAGAAATATTGTATGATTCAGTAATTCTACTACTGCATATTTACCAAAATAAAACAAAAACAATTTGAAAAGATATATGCACTCCTTGTATTGCAGCATATTTACAATAGCCAGGATATGGAAGCAACCCAAGAGTCCATCAATAGATGAATGGATAAAGAAGATATGTATATACATACATATGTAGCACACACACACACACACACACACACGCACACATGTTATTCAGCCATTAGAAAGAATGAAATCTTTCCATTTGCAACAACATGGATGAAGCTAGAGTGTGTAATGCTAAGGGAAATAAGCCAGTTGGAGAAAGACACATACCATATGATCTCATTCATATGTAGAATTTAAGAAACAAAACGAACAAAGGAAAAAAAGAGAGAAAGATAAACCAAGAAATAGACTCTTAACTATAGAGAACAAACTGATTGTTACTAGAGAAGAGTGGGGGCAGGGGAAGAGTGAAATAGGTGATGGGGATTAAAGAGTAGTTATCATGATGAGCACTGGGTAATGTATGGAATTGTTGAATCACTATTTTGTGCATCTGAAATTAATATAACACTATATGGTAACTATACTGGAATTAAAAAAATATTTAAAAAGATATGCACACACACACACACACACACATACACACTGGACTGTTACTCAGCCATAAAAAAGAACGGGATTTTGGTATTTATAAATGGATCCTGGAGGTATTATGCTTAGTGAAATCCAGACAGAGAAAAATATCATATATTTTTACTCACATGTGGAATCTAAAAAAAAAAAAAGAACCAACAAACAAAAAGCAAAAACAGACTTAAATACAGAAAACAAATTGGTGGTAGCCAAAGGGACAAGATAGGGAATGGCAAAATAGATGAAGGAGATTAAGGAGAAAACAAAAGGGATCAAAGATACAATGTCCATCAAAAAAGTCATC
Source organism: Vulpes vulpes (assembly GCF_048418805.1). Classification (NCBI taxonomy): domain Eukaryota; kingdom Metazoa; phylum Chordata; class Mammalia; order Carnivora; family Canidae; genus Vulpes; species Vulpes vulpes. The sequence goes on along the minus strand of NC_132784.1, from coordinate 50,059,618 downwards.
CCTAATAGGAGCAGGAGACGATGTATGAGCCTTGCTGGCCAATGATTCTGTTTTCATGTGCTTTATTAGAGAAGAATATCTAGTTTGCTTGACTAGAATATATTAATCAAAAATAAAATCTCAAAATGTGGAATATGTTCTGTTACGGAATTACTTCTTGGAAAAATAATTCAGTTTTTTTTTTTAATTTCCAACTGTTGGCATTATCAGGAAACAGTCTTACTAACCTCATAAGTTGTCCAACAGGAGCAGATGCAGTGACTGGAACTCCATCTGAGGTAGCTGCTGCCATGTGGTGACAGTCTCACAATCACATTAACATTTGAGACGGTTTCCTTCCAAAAAAAAAAAAAATCTTTGTGGTTTGTAATTGCAACTGAAATCACCTTTTCTTTGCAGGCGTGCTATCAGGACATCACACCGAAGCCTCTACAGTCCAGAAATTTCTTAAATACTCCATAAGCCATTAACAAGTTGACCTTATACAACAAAACAGGATGTGTACATTCTTTTAAACATCGGAGAACACTGGGGAGAATACGTATCATAATAATCATAACATATATTCTATTTCTCTGATATATAAGCTTAAAGCTTAAAACTGAAAATATCAAGCTTTAGTGATATTGTGCCTGAATGTAAGCACATACACACACACACACACACAGACCCATGCTCAACCATATTTGGAGTTACAGAGCACACAGATAAAAATATGCTATTAGAATCACAAAGATGAGCATGTTATCTATAGTATTTTTCTTTCCTTACATTGAATTTTTAAAATCATGATGAGCACTGGGTAATGTATGGAATTGTTGAATCACTATTTTGTGCATCTGAAATTAATATAACACTATATTAATCAATCAACAAATTGATTCTAGTTTTTAACGTGAAGATTTTTATCTCAGTGAAGCCACACATTAATACAGGAGAAAACGCTTTATATAAACTATAAAAAATGCTATTTTGTCTCTATCCAACAGGTGCTCATGTATAAAGTACCTCCTCTTCCTTTTGGCCGAGTTCCTGTTTGAGTTCTTCTACTGGAAGTCTGTTTCTTTACTTGAGCTTTGTTTTGATCCACATAGTTGTTTGCATGTGTCAGCCTGCTACTATTTTTGCCTGGTATTGTCTGCTTTGTTTAAAGTGGGCATGTTGAAAGCCCAACAATTCCTTTTAAAACAAAACAGAAATTCCATTATTTATAATTCGCTCTGATGAGGTCAGAAGAATGGCAACATCTTTTGACAAAGAAGAGAAACATTTTAGGAAGAATTCAGATGAGGCATCTCTTCATCTGGGACTCTTTATATCTGTAATTAAATATGATTAGCATATAACCATAAATGGAAGATGTATTTTTGTGTGGCTAGAATGGTTAAAACACAATGCAACTCTATGTTCTTGAATGAATGATCCATTTTCTGTTATGCAAATTTGGTTTTATGTATGCTTTCCAAAAGAGGAAATCATATATCCATAAATGAATAGAATACAATAAAAATAAATGCAAGAAGAACTATTCATCTGCTAAATCGGGTAAGAATTAAAAGTTAGCTATCTGCTTTTAATTATTTTTCTAACAATAAAAGTTTTGTGTTGCTGCAGTCAGGCTGTGAACAGTACCCTTCTAAAACCACATTGTTTTGGCTCAGAGACCTGGGGTAAGGGGCCCATCCTGTAAAGAAACAGAATATACCTATCATGGGAATGATTGGCTCTCCAACCAATCTGGTTATAAATATCATATAAGATGTAAATTAACAAATTACATTAATTGGTCTCAGATTGTTACTAATGTAACTTCTCATAAAATGCGCTGTGCCAAGTTACCAGTACTGTAACTGCAGAAAACATCTAGTTTTTCATAATGTACTATTTTAAGAAAATCTAACGGTATTTCCTTAAATTTCAGAAAAATGTTGCCATAATACTTTATGAAAACCACACAAAATGACACTAGTTAAAGATTTATAGTTATATTATTTTCTAAAAATTAGGTGGATAACTGAAAATGGGATTCTTTCCCACATCTTCTATCACCACCACCAATACTAATACCACTAAAGAGTCAGATCTTCAATACTAAAAAATAAAGCCATAAAATATTGGAAAATATCAGAAAAAAATCTGGACACTTTTTTCCCAAAAAAGAAACTTTAAGTATGATTTTAAGTATTATCTCAAATCATGAGATCACAGAATTATATATTTATAATTATAAATATATAATTTCATATATATAATTTTATATAATTATAATTTTATGTAATTTTAATTTTAATTATATTTAATTAAATAAATATACAATTTATGTATAGCAAATAAAAAAATGTCCCACACAGAAGATATTGTAACAAGCAACGAGACTCTTATATGAAAAGTTATATCAATTCTATGCAAATTGATAAAAAATGTGGAAGGACTATTCACAAGAAAGAAAAGAGAATATCTCTTAAACATTGAAAGCTATTTGGCTTCACTCAGAATTAGGGAAAACCTTTTCCAATTTATGTAGCATTTAATATATATTCCCATTTCTTTATCAATTCATCTATAGATGGACACTTGGGTTACTTCCATACCTTGGCTATTGTAAATGACACTGAAATAAACAGAGGGGTGCATATATCCTTTCAAATTAGTGTTTTTGTATTCTGGGGGTAAATGCTCAGTGGTGGAATTAATGGATTATGGGGTAGTTCTACCTTTAATTGTTTGATGAACCATTTTCCATACTGTTTTCCACAGTTACTGTACTGGTTTACATCCCCACTAACTGAGCACCAGGGTTCCTTTTTCTCCACATCCTCATCAACACTTGTTTCTTGTGTTTTTGAGTTTGGCCATGCTCACAGTGTGAGCTTATACCTCATTGTGGTTTGGATTTCCAGTCCTCTGATGATGAGTGATGTTGAACAACAGCTTTTAGGGTATCTCTTGGCCATCTCTATACACTTTGCCAATTATATCACAAATTACATTTAAAATGCAAACAGATTTCTTGTTTATTCTCTGTAGAATATAATTTTAGATGCCAAATTACAAACCTTACTCTTTTACAGAGAGAGATATATAATAGGGAACACAATTCTATTATTGGGAATGTAGGAAACATTTTATTGATCTGTCAAAGAATTTGCCACAGAAATAATGCAGAGCTTAAAGAAAAGTTATATTTGTAAAATGATGGCTTTTTTCAGGAATTATGGACCTACTTAAAATTACTTAGATACCTTTGTGATTTATCAAAAATTTTCATGGGTAATAAATGTTTTGTCATTAGACTTGTACAATTCACTTGGTTTGCTTTGTTGTTGTAAATTCTAGTGTAGTTAATGTACAGCATTATATAAGTTTCAGGTGTACAATATACTGATTCGACAATTCTGTTATTACATGTCTTCTTTGGAGAAATATCTGTTCATGTCTTCTGGCCTTTTTTATATTTTTTTGGTATTGAGTTATATGAGTCCTTTAAATATTTTGGATACTAACCCTTTGTCAGATATCTTATTTGATATTTTTTTATTTGATATTTTATCAAATGTCTTCTCCCATTCAGTAGGTTTTAGTTTTGTTGATTGTCTCCTGTACAGAAGCTTTTAATTTCGATGTGGTTCCAATAGTTTATTTTTACTTTTGCTTCCTTTGCCTCAGAAGAGCTATCTAGAAAGACATTGTTACAGCCAATGTCAGAGAGACTATTGCCTGCGCCTTTTTCTAGAATTTTTATGGTTTCATATCTCACATTTCAGTCCTTAATCCATTTTGAGTTTATTTTTTGCAGATGGTGTAGGAAAATGATCATTCCATTATTGTATAACTAATTGTTCAGTTTTTCCACCACCATTTGTTGAAAAGATTATCTTTTTACCAATGCGTATTTTTGCCTTTGTCAAAGATTAATTAGCCATATAATCATGGGTTTATATTTGGGCTCTCTATACTATTACATTGATATACATGCCTGTTTTTGTGCCCATACCATAGTGTTTTGATTACCACAGCTTTGTAGTACATCTTGCAGATTTGTTTTTTCTTTTTTTAAAGATTGTTACACCTATTTGGGGTCTTTTGTAGTCCCATGGAAATTCTAGGATTATTTGTTCTAGTTCTGTGAAAAGTGCTGTTGGTATTTTGATAGGGTTGCATTAATGTATAGATTCCTTTGGGTAGTATGGACATTTTGACAATATTTTTTCCTTCCAATCCATGAGCATGGGGTATATCTTCCTTAGTTTGTGTGATCTTCAATTTCTTCATCAGTGTTTTAGTTTTCAGAGTACAGGTCTTTCACCTCCTTGCTTAAGTTTATTCCTTGGGATTTTATTCTTTTTGGTGCAGTTGTAAATGGAATTGTTTTCTTAATTTCTCTTTCTGCTACTTCATTGTTAGTGTATAGATAGATATGCAGTGGATTTCTGCATATTGGTTTTGCATCCTGTGATCTTAGTGAATTCATTTATCAGTTCTAGTAATTTTTTGGTGGAGTCCTTATCATGCCATCTGCAAATAGCAGGTTTTACTTCTTGATCAATTTGAATGCCTTTTATTTCTTTTTCTTGTCTGATTGCTATGGCTAGGACTTCCCATAGATATTGAATAAAAGTGGTTGGAATGGATACCCTTGTCTTATTCCTGATCATAGGGGGAAAGCTCTAAATTTTTCACTATTGAGTATATGTTAGCTTTGGGTTTTTCACTTCATATATGAACTTAATTATATTGAAGTATATTCTCTCTAAACCTACTTTGTTGAGTTTTTTTTTTATCATGAATGTATATTGTACTTTGTCATATACTTTTTTCTGCAACTACTGAAACAATTGTATGGTTTTCAATTCTTGCTCTTGTGGATGTGATGAATCACATCACTTGATTTGCAAATGTCGAATCACCCTTGCATTCCAGGAATAAATCACACTTGATCATGGTGAATGATTTTTTTTAACGTATTGTTGGATTTTGTTTGCAAATATTTTGTTGAGGACTATTGTATCTATGTTCATCAGAGATACTGGCCTGTAGTTTTGGTTTTGTGTGTGTGTTTCTTAATCTGGTTTTGGAATCAGGGTATTGCTGGCCATGTAGAATGAATTTGAAAGCTTTCCTTCCTCCTCTATTCTTTGGAATAGTTTGAGAGAAATAGTTAATTCTTTAACTGGTAGAATTCACCTGTGAGGCCATCTGGTCTTGAACTTTAGTTTTTTTTTTTTGGGGGGGGGGAGCAGTTTTTTTTTTTTTTTTTATGGATTCAGTTTCTTTACTGGTAATAGGTCTATTCAAATATTCTCTTTCTTCCTGATTCAGCTTAGGAGGTTATATGTTTCTAGGAATTTATCCATTTCCTCTAAGTTGCCCAATTTATTGGCATATAATTTTTCATAATATTCTCTTACAATCACTTGTATTTCTGTGGTGTCACTTATTCTTCTCCTTTCAGTTCTGATTTTGTTTGAGGGTTGTCGTTTTTTGATGAGTTGGCTGAAAGTTTATCAATTTTGTTGAATTTTTCACAGAACCAGTTCCTGATTTCATTGGTCTTTAAATTGTCTTTTTTAGTTTGTATTTGTTTATGTCTGATCTAGTCTTTATTATTTTCCTCTTTCTACTGGCTTAGGATTTTATTTGTTCTTATCTGCTAGTTCCTTCAGGTGTAAGGTTAGATAGCTTGAGATTTTTCTTGCTTCTTGAGGTAGGCCTGAATTGCTATAATCTTTCCTCTTCAAGTAGCTTCTGCTGCATCTCAAAGATTTGGGGCCACTGTATTTTCATTTTCATTTGTCTCCATGTATTTTTTTACTTCCTCTTTGATTTCTTGGTTGACCCATTCATTGTTTAGTAGCATGTCATTTAACCTCCATGTATTTGTGTTCTTTCTAGATTTTTTTATTTGTGGTCGAGTTCCAGTTTCATAGCATTGCAGCCAGAAAAAAAATGCATCATAGGACTTCAATCTTCTTCAATTTGTTGAGACTTGTCTTGTGGCCTAATATGTGATCTACTCTGGAGAATGTTCCATATATACTTGAAAAGAATGTGTATTATGCTGTTCTAGGGTAGAATCCTTTTAATATCTGTGAAATCCATCTGGTCCAATGTGTCATTCAAAGCTACCTTTTCTTTGCTGATTTTCTGTTTGGATGATCTATCCATTGATGTAAGTAGAGTGTGAAAGTCCTCTATTGTATTACTTTCATTTCTTTTATGTTTGTTATTAACTGCTTTATGTCTTTGGGTGCTCTCTTGTTGGACGCATATTTACAGTTCCTATATCTTTCTGTTGGATTGTTCCTTCTATGATTATGTAGTGTCCTTGTCTATTATTACAGTCGTTAAGTCTACTTTGATGTCAGTATTGCTACCCTCGCTTTCTTTTCACTTCTATTTGAATAACTTTTTTTCATCACTTCACTTTTAGTCTGTATGTTTCTTAGGTTCAAAATGAGTCTCTTGTAGACTGTATAGAGAGGGTAATGGAATGGATAAAAATGCAAGACCTAGGTCTTTTGATTGGAGCATTTAATCAATTTAAATTCAAAGTAATTATTGATAGGCATGTACTAATTGTCATTTTGTTACTTTTTAAATGGTTTCTGTAATTCTTCTCTGTTCCTTTCTCTTATTGTTTTCTGTCATAGATTGCTGGCTTTCTTTAGTGATATACTTGGATTCCTTTCTCTTTATTTATTTATTTACTTTGGATCTCTATTACTGCATTTAGACTTGTAGTTACCATTTAGGCTTACATATAACATCTTTTGCATAATTCTGTAGTAAGTTTAAGATTGATTAAGTTTAATCTCATTCTAACAGCACTGAATAATTATCCCCTCCCCCTCACACACACATTTTAAGCATATGACATTATACTTAATAACCTTTTTATTTCATAAATTCCTTGATTAATTTTTATAGATATAGCACCTTTGCTGCTTTTGTGCTTCCTACTTCCTACTTTTGCTTATGGTCTTTCCTTTCCATTCAAAGAATCCCTTTTAACATTTCTTGTAAGGCTGATTTAGTGGTGATTAATTCTATTCAGTTTTGTATGTCTAGGGAAACTCTATCTCTCCTTCCATTCTGAATGATAGAATTGCTGGATAGAGTATTCTTGGGGAAAGTTTGTTTCTTTCAGCACTTTGAATATATCATGCTACTCCCTTGTGGCCTGCAAAGTTTTTGCTGAAAAATCAGTTGATAACTTTATAGGATTTCCCTGTATATGACTGTTTTGTTTTCTCTGGTTGCTTTTAAAATTATCTCCTTATCAATACTTTTTACCATCTTAATTACTATGTCTCCCAGTGTTGGATCTCCTTGTGTTGCTTCTCCTGGGGGCTCCTTGTGCCTTCTGGATTTGAATTTGTTTTATTCCCCAGATTTGGGAAGTTTTTAGCTATGATCTCTTCAAATACATTTTATGCCACCTTTGTTCTCTCCTTCTGGGATCCCTATAATGTGACTGTTGTTATGTTTGATGATGTCCTAGAGTTCCCTTAATCTATTCTCATTTTTTATTAATCCTTTTTTTTTTCTTCTTTTCAGCTTGATTGCTTTCCTTTACTCTGGACTTGATGTCCCTGCTACGTTCTTCTGCTTCCTCTGTCTATTTATTCCATGTAGTATATTTTTAAATTTCAGTTATTGAATTCTTCATCTCTGGTTGGTTCTTTTCATGTTTTTTTCTCTCTTTTTGTTGAGGGTCTCACTGAGATCTTCCCCTCTTTGCTCAAGTCCAATAAGTAATTTTATGACCAGTACTTTAAATTTTCTATCAGGTATTTCATTTATCTCCATTTCATCTGACCCTCTTGCTATGATTTTGTCCTACTCTTTCATTTTGGGATATATTTCTTTGACCTCATTTTTCTCTGTTTCTGTTTTTATGTGTTAGGATAGTTAGCTACATCTCCTGTTCTTGAAAGTAGTTGCCTTATAAAGAAGAGGTCCTGTAGTGCCCTGCAGTGCAATGTGCCCTGTTCACCCAACCCTTGTGTTCCATGGATGTGGGTGAGCTGTATTTGCCTCCAGTCCAGTCATCTGCACTGGCTCTCTCTGCCTATTGTGGGCAGGGTTTGGTCCCTGTGTTGTTAATGGGCCAGTCTGGGGCCACCTTTGTCTTGAGTTGAGTCAGACCAGATATTTGCCAGATCTAGGATAGCACCAAACTGCAGGGTGCTCTTCCTGTGTTGTCCCCTGAGAAGCTTTCATTGGTGAGTAGGCCTGTAGTCAGATCAGATGTCCACCTTCATCTCACTTCTAGGGCCACAGTTGAACTGTTTTGTGCCCCTCTCCCTAGGGCAGAAGTCACTTTGGAGTGATGCTGGCCCCTGCTGGGACTGCTTGCACACTGCCATGCTTGTGGTGTTGCTTTGGATGAACTCTTGCTAAAGGCCTGTTGGAGCTGGCTTGGTCTGCAGGAGAATGTGGGGAGAAGGGGCATGGTGTTAGCAAGGTTTACACTGGTCTACTGTGGGAGAGGACCTGTAGCTGCTTAAGAAAACTTTTTCCCAGTACTGGTTGGTGGGGGAGGTTGCAGGAGAATGCAGAGATGAGGTATCTTTTAGCAAGCTAGATGAAAAGTGTTGCTCTATGCTGGTTCCAGCAGATGTCCATGTATCTAGGCTGGGGGGGTGGGGCAGGGGAGGGAAATGGCACTCCCCCCTACCCCCAGCGCTTTTGTTCTCAGAGAAGTCTCTTAAAGATTTCTGCTCCTAAAACACACATTCTGAGACTAGTCAATAAACCTTCCCATATATACCAGGTGTTTTTCAAACTGCTGCTTCCATACTGTATCTCAGTGGGGCTGTTGTGCTTTCTCTTTAAAGGTGGAGGACTCCATTTTTATTGCCCTCTGGCTTTCAGAGCCAAGCTGCTGATTTTTAATGTTCCAAGTGTTAAGCCTCACCTATTATAAGAACTGAAGAAGTTAACCCATCTGGTTTTCAAAGCCAAATTTTATGGGGATTCATCTTCCCAGTGCAGGTTCCCCATGCCTGGGATGCCTGGTATAGGTTCTGCTCCTCTCCCCTCTCTGCTCCTGCAGTGTCCCTCCCTTCTGTGGATAGTCCCATGGGTCTAACATGTCTCTGCCCTTCCTCTTTTCTACATTTAGCTGTAGACACTGTTCTATCAGTCTTCCAATCATTTTCTAGGTTATTTACACCGATGTGGGTTTTATCTAGCTATATCCATAGGATACTCCTACTCTGCCATGTTCCCTGGAAATCTCACTTGTTTACTTAACTCTACTTAAGGAAAACTAACAAAAACAACTTTGAGATATGCATATAGAAAGAAAGAAAAAAACATTTAAAAAGGAAGAAGGGAAGAAAAGGGGAAGGAGAGGAAGGGAAAGATGGAAATGGAGAAGGCAGGGAGGGAGGAAAAAAGAAGAGAAAAAAAATGCTGTAATTTGTCAATCCAAATTGTATTGACCACGTGTCATCCCTGCAGGCAACCATGTGTCATCCTTGTAGGCAGAGCCTTAGTGTTCACATTCTACTGCTTGGACTTTTGCTTAGGGAAGCTTAACCTATTCTCAGGAGCAGAAAGAGGCTATGTATTATTGGCCATAATCTATTCTCAATCATGGTCTTCAAGCCTGCAGCATTAGCATCATCTAGGATTCCATCCAAGACCAACTGAATCAGAAACTCAAGGATTGAGGCCGAGCAACCTTGGCTTTAACAAGCTCTCTATGTGTTTCTGATTCAGCTTAGAGTTTGGGGACCATTTAGTTTATGCCAGTTATAGTAAGATTTACTCTTGCCAGTGACTTTTTTAGGAAAGTAGGTGCAACCTAGCTGAGCAATGAAGTATTGGGTGATAAGAGATGATCTAGAATCTTTAGCATTTAAATATGTAAATGGAAGATATATGCTTGTAGGCACCTCAACAATCTAGGCCAAATGGGAATGCTGCTTACAATTGAGTTTGGCAAACCTGGCCTGGCCTAGGCATGTTTTGTTACATGAGAAAATATATCAAATTTTATCTACAAACATATTTTAATTATGTTTATTGCATATTTTTACTTCCTATTCTAAAAAAGATGAAAACTGGATTTTCTTTAGGAGAAAAAGATTTCATTAATACAAAGTTTTTTTTTTTTAAATCAGTTTAGGGTGAAAGGAATTAGTACATACTATATGCCAAATTCTTCACATAGCCTTCTCTCTCTCTCTCTCTCTCTCTCTCTTTAGGATTTTATTTATTTATTTAAGAGAGAAAACAAGTTGGGAGAGAAGGGCAGAGGCAGAGGGAGAAGCTGACTCTGCAGGGAGCCTGACAAAGGCCTTGACAACAAAGGACTTGATTCCAGGACCCTAAGATCATAACCTAAGCCAATGGCAGATGATTAACGTACTGACCAGAGACATCCAACATACCTTCTCTTTTTTACCATTTTCTTTATTTAGTCTTAGGCTACGCAAATTGCTTATAGTCAACCTAGTTGTAAATTACTCCTGCACTTTTCATTGTATCAAACACTGTCTCATAGCTGGCTTTAATCTTGTTATCAGGCCTTATCTTTCAAGACTTCACAAGTTCTTTGACATTTTAAGCCATTAATTCTCCACAATCCTCATTTGGCTTTCTGGAGAGAGATGGAGTTCTTTTTTAATTTTCAAAGCTCTGGCCTTTGCAACTATATACTTATTTTTTGTTATTCTTATAATGACACCTCCCTCAGTCCAGTTCCTTCTTTGAATACACATTACTGTAAGGGATGAAGGCTCTTAGGATCACAAATCATAGTCCCATGCATTTGTTTGATGCCTTTATCTGAAATATCTATTTCCCTGTAAATTGCTTATAAACATTTAATTGGAAGGCATCCAAATAAATCTTTATTTAAAGAGTTAATGGTTTGTCTTTGAAAAGAGAATTAAGTGGATAATATTCTTATGGATTTTTAGAGCAAACTTATGCTAATATATTTTAAAGGTAAAAATAGATAAAACCATAATGTAGTATATATATTCTATTTTGGAAGAAAAAATATCTAAATAGAAATCAAACATATGTAAAGAACTACAGTACTACAGATTTTTGTCAGTGTGTAATCCTTTATAAATCTAAAGCTATAAAACTGAACAGTAACTATAATTCATAATCCCTTTATAAGTGGATATGAACAATGATATTGGGTCTTGATGTAGAAAATCAATATATATAATGTGTTTATATGCAAATATATATATAGGATAATACTAGTTTCTCAAATAAATTGACTTTCTAGTGATGTAAAGGATTTGATTTAAATTTTGTGTATAGTTTTTGAACTCATGCATTAGTTTATGCTCTCGTAAATGAGAATATTGCTTTCTACCTAGAATTAATCTTGTATCTGATACATCAAGTATCGAAGCTTACATGCTCTTGCTTGTGGCAAGCTGACAGAACTGAAATACGCTTCTTATAACTTGAAATGACATGAGAGGCTGGTAAAAATTAATCACATACATTTACAGGCATCTCTTTGAAGGAAAAATAAAATAGCATGCAGGATATTTGGAAGTATTTCTGTACATGTTATTTCTTTTTGTTCTGTTTTTTAAATCTATAGAAAATTAGAAATGTTTGCATCATTATGTCAAATATTTATAACAATAGTGTGTTGACATAGGTAAATCTGAAACTAACAATATAATATGTAGTTAAACATACTAGAGAGAAGCACTTTGAAATAACTTGCTCAGGGTCTGTTAATAGCCTTCTTAGCAGTATTACACACTCCTGGAGTCTTTCAACAAGAAGATATTTTCTCAAAGTTGACTCAAATAGATTAGATTGTTATTAGATCAAATCTATTTACTTAAATACATTAAAGAACTCACAATCTCATTAAATTAAGCATATTCTAAAAATCTTTTACCACTTGCCTATTTCTTATAATAAATGTCAATAACCCAAGCTATGTAGAGAAAAATTCTTACATCAAGAAATATAGAAATCAAAGCAACATATATTTCAACAGAAAAAAAATCCAATGTTATTCATAAACATATTTGTAATACTTGGTGACAGATTGCTACAAGAATATTACGGTTGTAAGTAGCATCTTTAGAGGGTTCATTTATTTTTATTATTTTTTTATTAAAGAACATTTTATTTGTTAGAGACAGAGAGAGAGGCAGAGAGAGAGGCAGGGTCCTCTCAGGGAACCTGATGCAGGACTCGACCCCAGGACCCCTAGATCATGCCCTCAGCCAAAGGCAGATGCTCAAACTCCTGAGCACCCAGGCATCCCTAGAGGGTGCATTTAATATCTTATAAGTTAAATATAAATTGAGTGATTTTAGTGCTGTAGAGTTGACACGTTATCAGTCATTCATTCAGCAAGCATTCACTGAGTATCTACTATATACCAATTACTGCATTCTACATATAATAGTAAACAAGCAGACACAATATCTAACCTTACAGAGCCCAGAAATCAGTACAGGTAATGGATTAAAGACAGTCTAATAAGACAATTTTCCAATTGTGACAAGTACTGAGAAATAATCAAATGAATTGTTAAGATAGAGAATTGGGAAAAAATCATGAGGGATAGGCAAGAAGCATGAAAGATCTGGTGCCAGAGAATGCTGTCCTCTGCCCTTCAGAGCCACCTTTAGATGGGAGAATATTCCCCTAGCATCTGGAAATGTAAGACTCCTCTTTCCCCTTGGGGTCAAAGAGCCTTCTCCCTAGGTTCACATCCCCTTCCTGAGGCAGCCTGGCCATTTTAGAAATAAAAATAACTGCTTTTCTCACTTTGATTGGGCATACTCCATAGGTCCATGCTGGCTTCAGAACTGCCCAGAGGCCAGCAGAAGTACTGTTATCTCCCTCCTGTCCTACTTTTCCCTCTGCCCTACACTTCCTGTTCCCTTTCCCCATAGAGATTATACCCCCTAATAAACCTCCTGCATATTGTTATCTGTCTCAGAATCTGCCTTATGGGTAACTTCAACATCCAGTGCCCCATGTCTGTGACTTGGAGAGATCTACCACGGAGAATAAATATAGGAAAAAGTACATGGGTGGAAAAATAAAAGATGGAAACTTTGCTGAAAAAATAATGTAGAAATGGTGTAAAGCATATTCACTAAGATTGTATGTATGTATATATTAATGTATATATGTATGTATGTATTAATGAACCTAAGTAATTGCGGAATAGACTTGAGTTTATTTGGAAAGGATATTCACTAAGATTGTATGTATGTATATATTAATGTATATATGTATGTATGTATTAATGAACCTAAGTAATTGAGGAATAGACTTGAGTTTATTTGGAAAGGAATATTGGAACACAAATTATGAGTTCATTAAATCTCACACTAAGGCACTTGAGACTTACTCCATAAGCAAAAGACTCCATAAGTCTGTTTTTTTGAGGAAGAGCAAAAATATTCACACCAGAGTTTCAAAGACAGACATACTAAAGAGTGGAGGAAATGAGTCAGTTAAAAATACATTGCAGTGGTCAAGGTGAGAAATTATGAAACTATGAATTGGAGTAGGGAATGTAGATAAATAGCAGTAGAAAAATATTACAGATGTTTTCGGAGGCAGGTCTTACAAATATGTCATTAGTTCAGGGTAAAGAAAAAGTCAAAATTAAATTTGTTTTCTATAAGATTAGAAATGCTTAAATTGGCTCAGGCAAAAACAGTGGCCAAAGAGACAAGTTTGAGAAATGAGAGGAGGTAATGAGGTCAACTTTGTCATGTTGTTTTGAGGTGATAGTGGGCCATCCTTGTGTGTATTTATGTCAAAATAGGAATTCCCAGCTGCAATTGTGAAGAGAGAGTTTCTGGAACCATCTATACAGAGACCATGCTTGAATATGTGTGAATATGATGAGATAAAGCCCACACAATGAAAATCAAATGTTGCAGTATGACTTTGTGTTTATTCAATGCTATAGATAACTAAGCAATTCACTAAATGTTTGTTGAGCATCCCCTAAGGTCTTTACATAGTTGCTTAGGTCAATATTCTCAATAATATTCAAGTTGGAGAAAATATAGAAAAGCTTCACTAATTCTAACTACTAAGTCCTTGTTTCCTCATCTATAAAAATGCAAATGATGGCAACTTCACAGAATTGTAACTTTAAATGATACTATATGTGTAAGTCATTTCTGATACATTTAATTAAACATGAAGAAATAAATAGGCTTACTAAAATAGATGGGTTAGTATTTATCGAATGCGATAATAAGGCTAGGTGTTAGTAATCTGGAGCAGATAGAGCAAACACTGTCAAGGGCTGAGCCATTTTCATCTTTCTGTATTGCCCCCCTTAGCTCATCCTTAAAGGCTTTTTCCTTAAGCTTGTTGTATTATAATCACAGAATATCTGCTGAATCTTGCTGAGCAGGAAGTAGGAGGGAAGGATCAATGATAAAAAATGGTTTTCCCCTAGTGAGGTTCAGAAACAACAAAGGCTAAGAGAGATTATTAAAGCAAAACAGATCAGAAGAAACCAAAAACATGTAAAGAAATGAACTAATATTTAGAATCTGCAACAATAAGAAACCTTAAGAAATAAACGAATGTCTTCAGTTTCTGAATATCAACCTAGAATTCTAAACCCAGATAAACTAATATGTGAGAGGCAGGGCAAAATCAACTGTAGTTTTGGGCAAAGGCAGGATTTTTCCATTCTTGAAGAAGGAATTCAGGATATTATTTAGGAATTTACCTTTTTACAGTTTTGATTAATCAGATCCTTTCCTGCCTCAGAGTGCTCAGACATGCTTTTGCTTTGCCCTGCAAAGAGCTTTTTAATCTGACTCCTAATATCACGTGGGGCCTCGTTTAAATATAATTTGTTTTGAGATGCTTTCGTAATTACCTAAATCTGAATAATGATTCACAGTATTATTTTTAATAATCTTTTCCATGATCTGTTTGACCTGTTCATTTCTCATCATGGTCTTGTTCACATGTTGACATGTATACCTGTTTATACATCAAAAGAGGGATAGTGGACAAGGAGATGGACACTGAGGAACCAAAAATTCCTGTTATGCATGCATGATTTCTCTGTATTTCTTCCCTTCCTTTCTCCCCCCTTCCTCCTTTTCCTCTCTTCCTCATTCCATCCATTCAATCATTCACAAATATTTATTGACAGCCAGCTATGTACTTGACACTACAATAAGCACCAAGGATAGAGATATCAAGTCAACCCACAGACTGGTTTGCAGAGAAAAATAAAAACAGAAAAATTAAATACTCATCTTGGAAAGAACTATGTTGGGGTATGCTCAAAGAGATATAAAAGTAGCTAACAGTATGGGGGAAAGGAGGCATTATTTCCTAGAGAAAGGGACATTGAATCTAAATTTGAGAGTTCATTCAAAATCACTATATGAGGAGGAATTATTGAGGAGTCTCTCCAAGCAAAAAGACTTTTTCTACTATAATAAATGTAATAAACACATACCTTATAGGCATATTCTGCATAGTAATTTATATGCATACATGTATATATGTGTGTACATACTTCTATAAAAAATCTGATGAAACCAGAGAGGGAGACAAACCACAAGAGACCAACTCTAGGAAACAAACTGAGGATTGCTGGAGGAGAGGTGGGTGGAGGGATGGGGATAACAGGGTGATGGGCATTAGGAGGGCATGTAATGTGATGAGCACTGGGTATTATATACAACTGGTGATTACTAAACTATACCTCTGAAACTAATGAAATAGATAACAAATACAGATTTGTCTTATATATAGCTAGTTATTATTATTACCAAGAAAAAACTATCTTCACTATGCTCTAATCATTAGCTATGCATATCCAATAACTGGGAGAACTCAAAAATATTAAAATTCAATATGTATAAATTCTGTTTGAAGTAAATAGAACTTTACTCCACGTATCTCTGTTTTACAATATCCAAAGGGCATGTACTAGATCTTAGGGAAACAATATGTACTTTTTGTCTTCAATCTTAAGTCTTCCTGCTGAAGTGATTTTAAGACACAAATACACTTATCCTGCGTAATGACACACTGCTAGAAGCTCATGGTAAGCGTGAACTGAAGTCATTGTTTCTACCCGCATAGATGAGCCCTACAGGCTATGAACAAGTAATAGAAGCAGAGTTCAGTGAGTGCAAGGAAATATGTTACCTTCAAATGTACCCCTATTACACAAGACAAACACGAAGAATTTGGTAAGACTTAGATGTTTATTAATCATGAAACATACTCGAGAACCTTGCATCAAAACAAACAAAAACCTCTTTTGATTCTATGCCCAGTGCAATCCACATAGTCCATATCTCTATGCCCCTTCAAATTAAACTTTCTAAAATAATTTTCTGTACTTGTTCTATCCACTTCTCCATCAGAAATTTAACTCGTCCCCTTATTACTTACTCACATGATTCCAGAAAAAGTGTTCTTATGAAGGTCACTAATGGCTTCTAGGTAGCCAAATGCATTGCTTACCTTCAGTCTTTAACTTGGACTCTCAACAATGTTCTTTATTTGGTGAATATTTTATACACACACCCAACCAATTCAATTGAATACTGAGCTCTAGACTTGTATACCCAACTATCTACTTGGTATCTACATTTGGATGTCTAATAGACATTTTAAATATAACAAGATTTATTCTAATAATTCCAATGATATGGGAAATTTAACCAACACCCTTTTTACTACAAAAACACAGAAATGTCACTACAATCTAAGGAAATAAGGAATAGGATCAAGATATAAGCCCTAACATCTAATGATTGGGTTTTAATGCTCATGCTAGCACAGGAGATGTGATATTAAGCTCAAGTGAAAAATCAAGCTTGCTTCTGCCTTCAACAGAGTGTAAACAAATTACTCTCCTAGGAAAGAAAAAAAAAGAAAAAAAGAAATGAAAACTTAGACTCAGGCAGGCACTGACAGAGAGGAGCTAAAGTAATCACCAAGTTGGAAAAATCAGCCTAATCGCTAGAGAAACGTTTGGAATACATAGAAGAAACAAATCAAATGACTCAAGAGCCCGGAGGGCATAGACCTCTAGAAAAGTCAATCTAATGGGAAAATGAGCTCAAAACCAAAATTTCAAACCATTAAAAAGTAATGATTCAGCGTGAGGGGGAGTAAACAGACACAACAGGAAAATTGGCAACCCAAGAACCTGAGCTATAGCAATC
Organism: Vulpes vulpes; assembly: GCF_048418805.1. Taxonomy (NCBI): domain Eukaryota; kingdom Metazoa; phylum Chordata; class Mammalia; order Carnivora; family Canidae; genus Vulpes; species Vulpes vulpes. Next base: position 50,042,426 of record NC_132784.1, on the reverse strand, counting down.
TGAAAATGCTACAAAATAATCATAATATCTTTAAAATATAAAAGGACTATCAATTGTAATAAACTGTAAAGAAGGGAAAGTGCAGCTTTGAAAAAGAAGTAAAACTTCTTGAAAATCTCAATAAAGTTCTAAAAATTCAAAGTCAGTGGGTGGTATCTAAATAGAAATTTAGTGGTATCTGAATAGAAGTAATAGTGGTATCTGAATAGAAGTTTAGATATCATTGAAGAGGAAATTAACTATCCTAACAGACCAGAATTAAGTTGTATAGAATATAGCAAAGAATTATGAAGTAACTACAACTCTAATGGAAGGGTCAAAAGATACTAAGGTCCACATTTGGATATCTAACTACCTACTAGATATATAAACCTTATACAAGCCCCCAGTGACCACCCTTGAAGTGCATCCATCACACTTTACCCCCATCTCTTTGGCCACAACAGAGGCACATGATTACCTATAAGTGAAGGGTGCCCAGAAAGAGGAGGGAATAGGTTTTCTGTGCATATGCCATCTCTACCAAAAGAGCAACAAATAAAAATAGTAAACATATAGAATATTTGAATGGCAAAATTGAAAGTTTGATCTACTATAAAATATATGGGTGGGAGTGAGGGATGTGTCCATATAATCCCAAAAAAGAACCAATAAAAAGGATACACATCCTTGTCTAAGTATATTTTACTTAATATTTACAAATTTGCTGATGTACTTCCTCACAAAGAAGTCTTAGCAAATCCCAACAAACTTCCATCTCAACAAATCTCAATAAGTTATAGATGACCTTTTGCAGTCATAAAGTGATTAAGGTAGAAATATATTTTTATAAATAGTTTAAAATTATTTGGACATTTTTGTTAGTTAAGGGAAATTACAAAACTATAAAAAAAGTTCTATATATTCACTGTGCAGGATTCAGCTAACCCAGTGTTTAGAGGCCAGTTTATAGCATTGGATATATTTAGTGAATGACATAAAGATTGAAAACAAATTAGCCAAATTAGAAGTTGTGAAACTTGAGACAGTAAAACAAGAGGTTTTTGAAAATTAGAAGCACAAAAACAAGAGTTAACAAAAATAATGAAAATACAGAGAGGACATTTCCTTTAAAAATTACATATAGAGCATCTGGTTGGCTCAGTTGGCTAAGCCTCTGCTTCTTGGTTTCAGCTCAGGTCATAATCTCACAGTGGTGAGATTGAGCCCCACGTGGGACTCTGTGCTCCGCATGGAGTCTACTGGAGACTATCTCCCTCCCCCTTTCCCTCTCTCTACTCCTTCCTCTGCTCATGTACACACTCTTGTGTGCTCTCTCGCTCTCTCAAATAAAATCGTTTTTAAAAAATTACATATAAATTGAGCAAAACACAGATTCACTTGAAAAAAGGATAATGGAAAAAATATCAAGATGGTTGCAGATAGAGTATATATTTATAAATGATTTGAGAACACTTATACCAACACATGTGAAGACATAAAAAATAAAATATATGGGCAACTTTTTAGAAAAATACATTTTATCAAAAATTGAATCGAGAAGAACTCAAAAATTAGAGTGAATTAATGGCCATTAAAAAATTGAACAATCAAGAAACAGAAAACTGGGCAGCCCTGGTGGCTCAGCGCTTTGGCACCTGCCTTCAGCCCAGGGTGTGACCTTGGAGACCCGAGATTGAGTCCTGGGTTGGGCTCCCTGCATGGAGTCTGCTTCTCCCTCTGCCTGTGTCTCTGCCTCTCTCTTTCTCTCTCTCTCTCTCTCTCTGTGTGTGTGTGTGTGTGTCTCTCATGAATAAATAAACAAAATCTTTAAAAAAACAAATATTCTGGGTAGATTTTACCAAATTTTAGAGGAATAGATAATCTTGCTCCATATTGTTTCAGAGAATACCCAAAGATCTACAAAAATTACATTAAAATATTTATATGGATATAAAATATTTATAAAATTATTCTTAAAAATGTAATAACCAGTATAGATACACATCAGAGGAATGTAAGTTGGCTAACCACTTGGGAGAACAGTTTGTTGATACCTATCAAGTCTGAGGATGCACATAAATAGCAGTTCCCTGGACCAAGTGAAATGAAATGGAAGAAGAAGAAATGGACAGGTGGAGTCCAGCCAGAAGGCTTCTAAGCAAATCTCCAAGATGACTCTGACCTTCTCTCTGAATTCATTGTCAATACATTTCTTATTTAGAATGGCATGAGGATAGTGGTTACTAATTGTTAATTATCTGTATGAATGAAACAATGAATGAACATAATGAAAATGTGCAGGGCCCTATTCAATATGTAGAAGGAAGTCCAAATGGGAAGGAAGTCTATGCTCCTTCCCATTATTACCCAAGTAATAATCTTGATTATTTTGATGTCAGTACACAGTAACTGCTGGTTATTTCCTATTAGTCAAAAATACCATATTAAGGGGAAAGCAAAACAAAACAAAACAAAACAAAACAAAACAATCAGGATATTCTAACATGCAAAAGTAAGGCTAGATCAATTGATATGGGGTCAATAAAAATATCTCCTTAGACTCATTTTCTTTTAATTGCATGCATTAATCATCAGTTACATCTCTACACAATAAAATTCTATAACAGTAGGCAATTTCATCTATTGGAATTCATATCCTGACTGTGTGATATTTAAAGATTTCTAAAGAATTGTGAATATGGCTATTAACCCCACAGTTAAACCATAACTATGAGTTACAAATGTAATTTAGTATTTTTGCAGCATTCTGTCTCTAAAGAAGATACAAATATTACGTTAAATCCTTAATGGTTAGCCACCAAAATTGTAGATGGAATCATAAGTTCTTTTTCTATTTTACCAGCCTCCACGGGGAATAGAAAGAGCAATACTGACTCATTCTCAGTGGGAGAATGCATTACTCCTACATAGTTTTCCTCTTAAAGCCATGCACACTTAGCTAAGTAATGTCATCTAACTAAAGTTTCTCTCTACCCACACTCAGCACTCTGTATTTGCACAAAGCTACAAATATTCAGAGGAGTACTTTTTTGTTGAAAATGTTTAATTTCATTTAATAAATCAGGCTTTTCCAAGTCCCCCGGGCAGCCCTTTTACATGAAGGTGGTTCTACACACTGCAAACTGCCGATAGCTAAGGCTATCACTTTTGGTCATAATACTAGGGAAATAAATAACTTAAATAAATAGGCTTGCTTATTGAGTTTTACAGGCTCAATATACAAACAATTCCTACTTTTATTTATGTAAAAAGAACAGAAGCCAGTAAAAGACAGAATAAGGAAGTGACCAGAAAGGCAAATAACTAAGGCAAATTAATAAGTGTTGCTAAAAATTAATAGGAAATAATCCAGAGGCTAAGACAAAGATAAACAAAGGAAAGAAAATTCACCAGAAAAGGTATCCCAAAAAATGAAAAAAATATTAATAAGAATATTGATACAGAAATGGTAAGAAATACACTCTTATACAGTGCTGAAGGAAAATGTAAATTTTCATGACATTTTTAGGAGAGAAGATAATTTACTAAAATATGTCAACAGTTCTTAAATTTGTACTATATATTTTTAAAAGATTTTATTTACTTATTCATGGGAGACATACAGAAAGAGGCAGAGACATAGGCAGAGGGAGAAGCAGGCTCCCTGCAGGCAGCCTGATGCAGGACTCAATCCCAGGACCTTGCGATCACAACCTGAGCCAAAAGGCAGATGCTCAACCACTGAACCACCCAGGTGCCCTTGTACTATATTTTTTGACAAGATAATTATTCTAGGAAAAATACCAAGATATATATGAAAGCTTCATGTTAAAAACATTCATTCTGCATTATTTATAATAACAATAATAATAAAAATTTAAAATAATCTATAAAACTGGGCCTTTACTGAATAGATTTTAATGATCCTTACAGTGTAATATGTCCCTTTAAGTTATATGGTAAGAGTTTTGGCAACACAAAAATGAGGCTAATATAATGAGGAATAAAAAAAATGCACAATTTGATATCATAATGACTACAATTATGAATGTATTCACCACATAAACATATGGTAGCAAGATACTCAGAATATGTTAAGAAATGGAGCTTTACCATTTGTCCAGTTTCACGTAAGCCTTCAACATGGAAAGCAAAGGATTCTTAGGTACTCACCTGAAACAGGTAGACTGATGACCAGGAAGAAAAACAAAAGGATGGGAGGAGAGAGATCTGGTCCTGCATCCATTAGGTCCTCTCTCATCTGGAGAGAGGTTATATAAAGGGGGGGGGCATTTTACATGAACAGGGAGACTTTGGGGAGTTCTGTTATCCCAGCCCCAGGTACTTCCTCTACTCTTTTTCTGAGAAACAGAGGCAGGTTATTTACAACCACATGAAACCAAATCAAGGGGACTCCAGAAAAGAATCTTAACACATGTCATTTGGAGTTGGGAATGGGGGTGGGAGATTGGTTCCTCAATCACTAGAAAAATAAAAAGCAGCCTTTTGCTGCTACACAGCAGGGAGATGGTGCTCCACTAGTAATTGCCTGTACTTTCAGGCAATTTGTTGGAACAAGAATGCCTGAATGTTTGTGATGAATCATGAGTGGACCCAGGAAGTGTACTGGATTTGCATCATTAAACAAAAAACAACCCACCCTATAGGACCAGCTGAGGTGGTACCTAGAGAAGACTTCTCTAAGGAAGGGATTGGGAGAACCCAAGGGCTGATGGCAGGTGACTAGTGGCCACATGGGAGAGGAGCCCATGACAGAGCTGGACCTGACCATCTAAAGAGAAGCATGCATGGCCAAAGCAATGTACCTGTCCATACGATCTTCCCTCCGTCTCTCCTCTCTCCCAGCCATCTACTCTAGCCGTGAAAAATATGAGGCAGTCTAGTGAGTCCAGGAGATAGAACACTGTGAAAAGGAGAGAAGTAGGCATTGCACATCCTCCCTGCAGGCTTCCCAGCCCAAGGCCAGACTGAAGAAATGCAACAGCTTTGAACCAGCTGAGAGACTGAAACTTTGATAACTGATGGGTTTGGATTCCTTAGCCAATGACACCATAGACCATTTGTAAACATCCAATAATAATGCACAAAAGCTCCACTAGTCCTCGATTTTAATTAGGAATGAACAAAACTTGTCCTAGATCACAGTACAAAAAATATGTATATATAATTGCTTCCGTTCCCATTTGCAACTTGTTCAATTAACCAAACCCTCCAAAAGGTAGAGATTTTTTCCTATAAAGTCTAGAATGAAGATGATTTTCATTTTACTTTGTATAATGATCTTCACCTTCAAAGCATTACAGGACAGGAAACTCAACGTATTTTCTCCAAGGATGTCAGTCTTTCAAAGGGCATCAATCATTTCAAATGATCCAGAAATGTAGATAAGTGTCAACATTGAAAATGTGGGTTGCATATGACACAGGTATTCGCTAGTGACTTGTGAGAGAATAATTTCAGAGGAATGGGATAAGATATAGATTTCCAAGAATTAAATAGTGCTGATGTTATGGAGTAGTGTCAAAAGAGTCAAAAATGGTCATGAGAGGAAGCGAGATGAATAATGCCTGATCATGGAGAAAGAAGTGATTAAACTGCTAGATTCGAGTACCTAACTTCATAAAATATGTACAAGAGTCTTAAAGCACAGGAGCGATCCATCAAATGAAGCACCTAACTTGTGGTATGTGTTATCTTTTGACACACGTCCGCATGGATGTCCTATCACTGTTTGTCACTCAACAGGCCCCAAACAAACACAATTCTAATCTTCCTAAATGAGACGTCTATATTCCCCAAGATAAAATGGTACAGTTGTTCTTCCAAGGGAATGATGCTGGCACACTTTAGTAGGTATTGCTCCTTAAACTGTAAAATATCTTCAATGACATAGTCATACAGATTTTACTCTCTATATCATTGACTCTAGTATTGTCTTTCTCAAGTATCATATATATATTTTTTTCTTTTAGTTTATGCCTGTTGTCTTAGAGTACTCATTAAAAGTCCCCCCAAGGGATCCCTGGGTGGCGCAGTGGTTTGGCGCCTGCCTTTGGCCCAGGGCGCGATCCTGGAGACCCGGGATCGAATCCCACGTCAGGCTCCCGGTGCATGGAGCCTGCTTCTCCCTCTGCCTGTATCTCTGCGCCTCTCTCTCTCTCTCTCTCTCTGTGACTATCATAAATAAATAAAAATTAAAAAAAAAAAAGAAGAAGTAAAAGTCCCCCCAAATATTCTTTTCGTTTTTTAAGGTGAAGTTTATTTAGATTGACTTGGAGCTCGATATCATGACCCTGAACCCTGATTGAGCTGAAACCAAGAGTAAGATGCTTAACTAACTGAGCCACCCAGGCGCCCACCCCCACCCCATACAGTCTTTAACATTTTTGGGATTTAATGATAAGCAATATATCTCCTTTAATCTTGACCCAATGGAATGCCATCTTCTCTATAAGTTTGTTTTTCCTTCAGCTTATCACCCGAGCAATTATTTTACACTTTTCTCATGGCCCTTTTCCATGCTCCACTTGAATATCCCTCTGCACTATTTGGCCACTTGCTGACCTGTTCTCAGATATATACCTCCCTCCTCCCTGTTCTGGTTTGTACTGGAAGTAAGCCCCTTTCTCGGGCCCTTGCCAGTGGGCTTCTAGCCAGCTTCCAACGGGGGATCCTGATACCAAAGGGTAGATGGAGAGGAGAATCCAGAGCTCTTCCCACACCCTGTCTAGAGTTGCTTCTCATGCAGTTGCTTATCTAGTGTGGCTCTAACTCCTAGGGGATGGCCCTTCCCTGGAAGAAGGGAAGTATCAACAGTCCTTTGAGTTCTTACCAAACAGCTTCAGTTCTAGCATTGGCAACACTTTTTCATACTGTTTCTCTCTCTCCTGCAGCAGCCTCTGCCCCCTGTTGCCTGTCTATGGGTTCCTGTAGAGTCTACTTAGCTTCTCAGCTCTTCAATTACTTTGTAACCAATTTCCTGTATTTAATCTCCTCCTTGTGTAGACCTAGAGTATTTTCTATTCACTTGGCTGGGCCTTCATGGATATGCAGTGTATGTTTTATGAGGGAAGTGGTTTCATATGGCTCATTTTGAATCTTTTCAACACCTACAATGTATTACATGTGTATGATATTTCAAAAGGTGTTTATCAAATTGAAATAGGAATTGCTGATGTAGAAAAGATTGAAAAGCTGAAAAGCATTTCTTGCTATTATAGTGAATCCAATCATTCTTTAAAATGTTGTGCAATTAAATATATATCCTCCTCTAGAGTTTCACTATTCCGTGGAATACCAAATGTGCCATAATTTTTAACAAACATTTGCTTTGGAGCAAGGAGAGGTATTGCAGGATACAAATCCAGGGGGCCTCTCAGCCTTTTACTTTCTATTGAAATAAACAAACTTCGATATACAACCACGAAGCTAACTCAGTTTTTCAACCTCGGAAGAGTAGTGCATATTTTATCCACAAAAGCCTGATTATCTCAGCCTACAGAAATTAGGCACCTGCTCAGAGCATTTATTAATGTTTAATTCTCCAGAAGGCTCCATTTCCAGAAATCAATATCTATTACCTAATGGAATTATCAAACATCCTATAGGTTAACACTAATTGGTACTTTAAGGTGCTCTCATAGGGAGTCTAGAAATATAAAAAGTTTCTATGTAAATTAAGAAAAATAAACCCTTCAATATAGACCACTTGGGTTTCATCCCTCTTCTCTGTGTTGGTTGTTTCTAAAGGAGCAGCACTGGGGGCAAAAATTTAGGCAAAACCTTAAAATAAAGTCAGGAAAACAAGTTTCTCTAAAACTAAACATATCCCCATACCTGATTTACAAGGATTGCCTGTGGTGCAAAGTAGGTCCCTTTGTGGATGCTATCGTCAGGTCTGCTCCAGGGCTGGTAAGTAATTCAATAATGTGGTATTGCGTGCATGAGGAATAGAGTTTCTTGGGGGAAAGAAGTTAGGAAAGCTTAGGTCAGCAAAACACGAAAGGCATAGGTTCCACATGTTTCAAGGGAAACTGCTAGAGCTGGATGCTCTGCTGGAAACATTGTGTGGACCTGTCCTCCTGTAAATCAACACCCCCTTCCCACTGCCCTGCTCAGCAGGGCTTGGTGACTGGAATCTGTGTATGAGGCCTTCATACAAACAGTCCCCAAATGCCAGTTGTTCATAATCTGGGGAGTTTAGGGCCTGTCAGAACAGGAGGGTGTTGGAGACAGCTTGGAGTGACTCAGGGAGAGAGAGCCCCCGTTGTTTACTCTTTAAAAAATTTTGCAAGCGCCTGTGTTACAAAAGTAACAGTCCTGGCCTTAGGGAACTCATGTTCAATAAGATGAAATGAGTTAACGTACATTAAAATAGAACATGATGAGTGCTACAGTAGGTCTGGGAATGCTCCTACAGATAAACAGTAGAGAAAACCTTAATAGCTTTCCTACGCAGGGAATATACTCTAGCTCCTGTTATTCATATTAATTTTACCTGTGTGAGTGGTAGCTATAATTTCTTCTATCTTCTTTGTTTTTGATGGCAAAAACAGGAATTGAAGTCATTTCAATATCCATCACTATGCAATAAATGCCATTTATACACATTCTTCCTGTCTTTGCAACATGAAAAGGCCTAAAGAAGACTCTGGGGGGTTGGGGGAGGGGAAATGAATTCAGAAATATGTTCTTGATCTTTTATTGGCAGCTGTAAATATCCTCCCCAGTCCATAACTGAAAATAGGACCACAGATACTGGTTTCTCATTCTTTTTATATTTCGTACTATAACTATAAAGTAAAGATGCAAAACCTTTCAATGAAACACTTTACATACAAAATTGAACAGAGTTAAATAACCTCACCCCAAACATTACACAGAGCATTCTGGACACTAAATATTGCTTTCTCTGCACTATTTATATGGCATATCTTAAGTATATTTTCTCTTAAAATACTTTAGCAAATTAGAAATGCTGTCAGTAGACTCAATACAAATAATTCGTGTATTGAGGATCAAGCAATTTTTAATAGAATTCTGTCCAGAATCTTGTATATCAGTGGTATGAAGTATGGTTATTTCAGTCTGTTGAAGCCCAAATGTTACATAAACAGATACTATCTAACAGTCTAACACAATTTCAAGAAAATTTTTTTTTTCATTGCGAAAACAGTATATTTCTACCAAAGCCATAAATGCATTTACAAATTCAAGAGTAAAGCAATGATAAAGGCAATTCTGGTATACAAAAAGCAATTCCTTCTAAATTTCTTTATATGAAATTTTTTTCTTTAAGATGCTATAAAAATTGTTGGAATTACTTTTGTTATTTTAGTTATGATTTTTGTGTTATTCTCCAAGGTAATTTTTTCATCCTTAAAACATGCAGCTATAATTATTCCCCAGTAAATAATTGTACAAGATAAGTTTCATATCATCCAAAGATCAGACAAGACTAACATTTTATTAAATTCAACCTGTAAGTATGAGATAAAGTTTATAATAAGCCAAAAAAAATCAGTGAAAAGGTCTCCTCTGAATTTATTCATCAATAATAAATGTTAGCTCCTCGTAAACACCTTCTGAGGTGTATTTTACTTGATACTTCATTAAATAGATTCTTTTCCAACTTTCACTTCAAATCATGAAAGTAGAGGACTTTGCTATTATGCGGTTGCACATGTAGTTGGGAAGAAATATGCACTTGGTTGCATATGTAGTTCAGATGGATCCAATCTAGTTGAACATGGATTTGTAAAATAAAAATTGGAGACATTTGCCTGAGTTCTTGTATCCATCTACTCTTGTTTCTGTGAATTGTGTGGGTCAGTTCATACAAGGTGAATAAACTATCCCTGTGGTTGCATCAAGGCTTTGATCCATTAAGGCCTTAGTAAAGTTGCCAAGTGACATTTTTTTTTTCCTGCATAATACTGTCTGATGTCTGCATTGATCAAATTAACTGGTCACTTGCCAAATGTCCACTTCACTTTTGGCATACAGATAAGATTATGGGAGTGAGAGAATGATTTACTAAATGACTGAAAGAGTTCATATATTCACTCAAATTACATAAATTATACTCAAAAAATAACTTAATCACTCCTTAGGATTCCTCTCAAATTAATGAATACTTCCAATTATAAGGGGGAAAAAAGCATGCTACTAAAAATGGAAATTGAATAAAATAGACACAAATAACCATATGATAAAAGCACTTATTTAAAAAACTATATTTTATCTATAGTGCAAATATTTGTGGTTTGTACAAATATTTGTGGTTTGTGTAAACATTTGTGGTTTGTGATGTTAACTAGAAAAGGTATGAATACACTTTAAAATTTCTATCTACAGAATAATTATGTACAATTTTGGAAGCAAATAGGTACACTATACATTTGAAGATTAAGAAATAGGTTTTAAAATGCTGCTGTCATATTTTACTAGGTTTTAAGTCATTTAACAAATATTTTTCATTGGATACTACTCTCCAGACATTTTATTTCTTATGGGAGGAAAGTATAGTGTAGAAGGAGAGGGAACATATTCTAGCAACTAAAATGCAATGGAGAGGAAAGCAAATTAGCTTTGTAACAAAAAATTAAAATTGTTTTCCATTCTCATCCATATAAAATTAAAATACAATCACCTATTTTATTAAACATCAAGTTTTTGAAAATGTACTAGAAAATAAAATCTCCACTGATACGTTGAAGAAGAGAATTAGTTATATCTGTACTCTTTTAAGAGGGATGTACATTGTAAATGAGTGTGCTAAGTTAAAGACTGGAGGAAGAAAATATAACAACTTATGTTTGGACGTACACGGGTATGTGTGTGCAACCTGTAAAATGATCGTACACATACATATTCACGCATGTGTATACATATAAATATATGTGTTAAATATATGTAATCCATAAATTCTAATACCTGATAAAATATCCACACATTGGACTTTTTTTTAACACTGTTAGGGAATAAATGAAGGCGACATTTTTGAGAGTATTCCACTATAGTATTTAATGTCCTGTATTTTAATCAGAGAAAAATCTGTGCAGACAGATTTTTTTCTCTAGGAGAGGATATAATCTTATCATCGAAGACAATGTCGACCTCTCACACCACATCGCCTCCGAGTCACTGGCTTTGTTTCTCATCCTCAAAAGAATCTTATTCCTGTTTGAAAAGTTCTTCTCTGATCACACTACTTATTCCTAAGTAACTCAAGATCCTACTCACTTTAGAGCTTCAGCTCAAATGTCATTTTCTTATCCCTTCAGCAGGCACAATAGGTTATGATATCATCTCAGAAATTTCTGTATTTGTTCTTTAATACAATGATGAAATGCCACACTTCATTAGCCTTAGAACCTTGTGTGTTTTTAACCTGTCATGTTTCTAGGAACCTACCATGAGAACAGAATAGGCACGATAAGATGCATATTTAATTAATGAGTTAATGACTTAGTCATAATAAATCTTGATTTTAATTATCTCTGGTCAGCAGATCCTAACCATTGAGTTCACCTTTTCTCATATTCCCATGTCACCTGTTCTCTGACTATATCAAGACCTCCAAATCATCTACTCTGTCAATCATCAGTAATTGTTTTCTTTACATTTCTGTTGCCTCTACATCTTTTCTTCACAAGCATAAGTGAAAAGTGTTCCAGTAGAACATCTCCTCTACAAACAGGACATATTCCCAAGTCTTCCTCTCTGTTGGTCTGGCATTTTGCACTTGCTGCTCACTACATATTACTACTAAATCCACTTCTTCATTTCTAAGATAATTCTCCTCTTTGCTCTCACTAGTCACCTAGGTGGATACATTGCAGATGGATAGAAATAGACAGGCACCACATATTTTTGCCCTCAATTTCAACACCCAACATGTACCTGTAGCTTCATTTTCTGTCTTCTTTCTTGAGACTGAGGAAAATACTATCTTTTCCTATTTAAGACCAACATCTCACTTCTTCCCTCATGGATTTCCTAAGGACTTCACTCTTCAGCAGAGCCCTGTTCTCACCTGCAACATCCATTTTTTCATATCTCGGTGAACCGATCCCTTTGATACACAGAATATCTTTAATACCTTACAATATTTTAAAGCTATTTAAGTATACTTGATACCTTTAAGTATCCTAAGATCTTGACATCATTAAATATTTAAAAATATCAAAACAGCCCTGCAAGCACCACTCTGGTTTTCCATTCATATTATAACAAAACTTCCAGGTTAAAAAAAAAAAAAACTTCCAGGTTATATAATATGTGTGTGTATAATATATAATTACATATTACATATGTAATATATGTAATACTCTATATATGTATATACATGAATATATTTTATATATTATGAATATATATTAGATAATGATAGATAATGAATATATTTTTATATATAATGAATATTATAATATTATATGAATATATATATACTCATATATTCACTCACTCCTGGCACTATCTTACTTTCAATTATATTCTCAATCAGAATCTATCAGGTTTTATTCTCTCTTCTTCATTAAAGCAACTCTTATTCAGATCACCAAAGGATTATAGTCAGCCAAGACCCTGGACAGTTATCTGTTCTTAAAGGATCTCTTCTGCTTGTTTCCTAGGGCAGCTTTCTTACCTGGATATTGTATGTTCACATGTCTCCTTCCAATTTGTTCTTTATTCTTTCTCCACCCAAATTTTGAAGGCTGCAATGCTCACTACGTTTCCCACTCCCTAGTGATCGGTTGAGCCTCATGTTCCGACAGCATGGCTCAGAGGCAGGTGCCCACCACAAGTGAGCCCCATGGCTGCTCTGCAGGATGAGATGGGGACCCTACTCTCTGAGGGTCCCTGAGTGAATATGGGAATTAGAGCTGACCTTCCCACCCCGGCAACCACACTAAGTTTATAGAGTGAGCAAGAAATAATCCTTTGTTTTGGTACATCTCTGAGATGCTAAGGTTAGTATCACTGTTACTACCAGCACAGAGGCCTGCATCACCATATGAATTGGTACATTTTGTGGAGGCTGTACTGCACTCTTAGTATGAACCTCCTTTTCTTTATCTGCCTTTTTCTTCCCTTCCTTTCTCCCCTCCCTCTCCTCTCTTTTCTCCAGATGCTTTAAATTGAACTAAAGATGCCTGTTTCCTTTAGCCACTTTTCTTCTTTTACCAACTATAAATTGTAACTTCTAGAAGTACTTTTAGTGTTTAAGTACATCATGCTTATTGTAGGAAATCTGAAGGCCCAGAAAAGTAAAAACATGAAAGTAAACTTTGCCATCTGCATCAGTCTCCCAGATTCCAAGCATTTGGTCTCCTGGATTGTGGCAATAGTCTCCTTACTGGGACCCATCATGCGCATCAACAATCTATTCTCAGGAGCTAACCGAGCCTTGATCCTCTTAAAAGACCAGTCAGATAGTACATACTCAATCTGCAGAGAAGGCTAGTGTTCCCCCTTTCTGTCAGAGTAAAACCCAGTGTCCTAATAATGACCTGCAAATTCCCTGCGGAGGAGCCCCTGTAATCTCTGGCATCTCTCTACCTTCTGTGCTGTTCCTCCAACAGGTCAGGCCCACTCCAACCTCTGGGCTTGGGTCTAGCCATGCCCTCTGTCCCCAGATATCCATTGGCTTGCTATTGGACTCCTATTAATCTTTGTTCATGTGTCATCTCCTCAATACAATCTGCTCTGATCACTCTGTTTAATACTTCAAACTATGTCACTCATGCCTTCCTGGATCTATTTCATTTCTTTTTACAAAGCAAAAACAAAACAGCAACCTTTCGGGTAGTACACAATTCTAGATCATGTTTGTTTTTCCTTGGCTGACATCTTTGGGTAAAATATAAACTGTTCAAGGGCAAAGATCTTTGTCTGTTTTATTCAGTGATGTATCCCAAGTAGCTAAAAGAGTGCCCAGGAAATTCCAAGCCCTAAGTAAATATGTGCAAAATAAATGACCTTTTTAAAAGATCATTATAGCATCCTGTGATGAATGAAGGAAGCTGTAAATAACTTAGGAAGAAAGGAATTTAATATATGGGAATGGATTTTTATAAAATGTTGAAGATTCTAGGGGAGAAAATTCCATCCTGGATCTCCAGAATGGCATGACCATTGGTAAACTCACTGACAAAGGGCTGTATCTGGAAGGTCGGAGAATCTCAGGACAACTAGGAATAGAGAGCCAGATCCTACAAAAAGTGGTCACCGTGTCAACTGCCCTTGATACCTTGGAGTACTGTGGCTACAATGAACTACCACCTCAGCCCACAGCTCCTTCTTGCCCAATAAGCATGTCTGCCCAACCCCAACAACAGGAAAACAACTGGACAATCAATGGCTTCTGCTTTACTTTGGCCTTCCAAGTCTCAGAAAAGTCTAGAACCTAACTAACATCCAGAACTCATGTGGTACAGGATCTTAATAAGTGATTTTTTTTTTGGCTTTTTAGCCTCTACAGTAATAAAGGAAAGCACTGGAAGAGCGCCATCTACAGTATCTACCACAATCCATTCCACCAACTGGTTATTCACTTAAATAAGTATGTTTCGATGAACGTGAACATAAGTCTTTTCAACTGTCTTTTTGAAAATTGCATGACAGTTCATCATAAATCTGAACAATTTACTATTCCTCGGCTAAAGAGAATTGCATTTTATTCTATTTGGTCTTGATTTTCTATATTAAACTGAATCCAGCATTCTCCCAAAGAAGAAATCTAGTAAATATTATTTTCTTCAAACCGCCCCCTCCCCTCACTTTAGTGGTCCTTTAGTTCCCCATAAAGTTGGGCTAAAGGCACAAGCTTGAGTAGTTTGTTTTTTTATTCTTTTTTCTTTATCTTTGACTTTAGTTTTATACTATTAAATGAACTAGAGAGCATATCATTTTATTCTAGAGTCCACATTTCCCTGAAAGTATAAGACTAAAGAAAAAGAATACTTTCTTTAAAAACAGAATACTTTTAAGTCTATATATTGCTATGATTTTTCTCTTCAGAAATATATCAATTTGCATGCCTACCTCACTATAGAATCACCACTATTGCATAATATCATGAACATATTCTTTTTTTATTTTCTTTTTTTTAATTTTTATTTATTTATGATAGTCAGAGAGAGAGAGAGAGAGAGAGGCAGAGACACAGGCAGAGGGAGAAGCAGGCTCCATGCACCAGGAGACCGACGTGGGATTCGATCCCGGGTCTCCAGGATCGCGCCCTGGGCCAAAGGCAGGCGCCAAACCACTGCGCCACCCAGGGATCCCATGAACATATTCTAAGCTGTTTTGAGTTATTTAGGACACATAACTTATATGGGATGAAGAGAGCACATACTAGTTACCCTGCTGGGTAAACTTTTCAGAAGAGAACATGTCTGTGAACCAACACTCAGCTCAAGGTACATAGTTTATCTTGAAATATATATATTTCCACTGTAAGCATCTTTGCTACAAACATTTTCTGCATCACTAACTGGCCACAGGGCAATTTTGCCATAAAAGATAAAAAAAAAATAACTGGTTGACCAGATAGTTTCATTTCTCCATTGACTCAGTTCTCCTATTTTGATATCATATAAATTTAGCCCTCCTATGGTCTGTATAGCGGCACAGAGGTTTTTTTCTTTTTATGGTGAGAAAATTTATATTTATAGCCCGCTGGACTCAGTTTAGATGATCCCAATTTTGTTGGCAATATCCAAAGCATCATAGTCAGGAGCCAGTTGAACATATGCTTTCTTGTTTCCATCAGGCCTGATCAAGGTGTTGACCTTGGTGACATCAATGTCATAGAGCTTCTTCACAGCCTGTTTGATCTGGTGCTTATTGGCCTTGACATCCACAATGAACACAAGTGTGTTGTTGTCTTCTATTTTCTTCATGGCTGACTCAGTAGTCAGGGGGAACTTGATGATGGCATAGTGATCAAGCTTGTTTCTCCTGGGGGTGCTCTTTCGAGGATATTTGGGCTGCCGCCTGAGATGCAGGGTCTTGGGTCGTCGGAATGTAGGTGACATACGGATCCTCTTTTTTGTGACTCTGCACTCCTCTCAGCACTTCTTTCTTAGCTTTCAAAGCCTTTGCATTGGCTTTGGCTTTGGGAGGGGCAGGGGCTTCCTTCTTCACCTTCGGTACCATCTTCGTGAAAGGCATGGCACAGAGTTTTAAGCCCACATGAATCACTGAACTTTTGAATGTCCATCAATAGACATGCGTCAATATGCTTAGAAGAAACGCCAGTGCAGAAGGCTTTCACAATGCAATACAGAGCTCAATTGACAAATATATGTTTTAGTATTTGGAAACCAATATCCCTCTTGAAAGAATAAATTTTAGCAAAAAATAGAAAAGGTACAATGCTAACTGAAGAGATGAATCAACCCGCAAGACAGAATGTGTAACATTATGAACAAAACACTTTGTAGACAGCGCTTAGGTACAGTCCACAAAACAAAATCAGTTACTGGTACAGTATTGCTATGAATCTATGCTCATTTTAAATGCATTTAAGTATTTTGTATATTGCAATAAAATCTTTACAAATGTTTCTCATTTTTTATGTGTCACTAAGTCCTTTTTAATGGAAGTCCTTCTTTTCTTTTTTATGATTTTTATCTTCTATAACAAAATTGCCTTATGTCCAATTAGTTATGGTTTGAAAATGTTTGTAGCAAATGTACTTTACAGCAAAACCACTTAGAATCATCTGTGAAATGCACCCATGTTCTTGTGTTTTTCTTTTTCATTCCCATGTAGTTTTCTACCCTAGAAATACAACACAAATGATTTAACATTATTGTTGTTTATGAAAATGTGTATCATTTATAGACTGGCCATTATGAAAAATGCTAACTTCTCTATCTTTTGGAGTAATCATTTGATGAAGAACTAGTTTTCTTTTCCCATGGTGTTATTTAGGAGAATTATACATAAATATCTGCGGTCAAATTCACCATTTCATGGCCTATATGATTTCTGAATGGAAAATTTTTGAGATTTTTAGTAAGTGTTTATGATTGTTCCCTTTTATACACAAAGGCTTCATCCTTAGTTTGAAGTTATAAACACTTTGAAACATGGCTGTAGCTACCAATTTAAGCATAACCAATAGTTTTTAACGCTATAAAGACATAGCCCATTTTTATGCTCCATTCTTTCATCTGTTTCTGAACTTCATTAACTTAATCTAGGATTAGCTCTAAGTCATCTTACTTTTTACAAAATAGCTTAAAATTTAGCTTTTACTTCTGTTTCAATGTTCAGCATATCTTATTCTTTGTTGGGAATGGCATAATTATTTTTCCAGACAATATGGTGACAAGATATTATTAACTATTGGCCTAATACCATATTAAAATAAATTACAAAGAGAATTTGTCTAACCACCAGAAAAGCTTACTACCTCTCTGGGAGTTCAAAAGGCTATCTGGTGCCCATGGCTCATACCAGGAAAATGAATTTAATAACAAAAGTATTATTACCATCAACCACTTATTAAGCATTTGATTCCGTGTTGGTGTCAAATTATTGTGTCCCTTATAGTCCGACTCCAAGACCTGGATTGTTAACTCCACACCATACTTTTGGAAGTGAATAATTAAGACATTTCTACAGGTAGAGAATGGACTCAACAGCTCACATTTGCATATATCTGTGCCTGCAGGTTGATGGTTTTCACTGTTTCCATTTGAGCTGATCTAGACAAAAGAAAGATGGGCAGACTGCAGGACACTATGCTTCCTCTACATACACAAATGACAAGACCCCCTTTATTCCCTTGTTGAATTTATATTATTTCAAAGAGTGTAACTGCATTTATATTTTCACCTAAATCGATTGTGAGTTCCAAAGGCCTGTCACTAATCATAATAGAGTATAAAGAAAGCTGTATTAATTCACTAATTTATATAAAATGAAATCATAACTCCTTTTCAAAAAGTCATCAAGTGCATTAAGGTGTTAGTATAGTGTCCAATATATTCCCACATTCAGATAAGTTTGGCTGCTACTGTGAAGATGAATACATTTTCTAAGCTATTCAATGAATATTTCAAATAAGAATATAAGCTATTTAACTGAATATGAAAGCAAATGTAAGTATAAATTGATAAATTCTATCTATATAAAATAGTAGCAAATTGAATTTGGCAATAAATTAAAGTGAATAATAAAACAAGAAGGAAGTGTTTATTCTAGGCTGGCAGAAATATTATTACTATTAGAAGGTTATTTATAAAACTCTTTTTATAGAATACTGAATGGAAGGGGAAAAAAAAACCCAAATCTTGTCAATATAAGCCCAAAGGACATTTGAATAACATTTAAAAATATACTCAAAAAAATTAAAATTCATAAATTAGGATGAGCAAGATGATATTCATACTCATATTGTCTCCATAATTCATAACCATCATCATCATATTTAATGTTAAAACATCAGGCCATGCCTATAAAAATCAGGAGAAAGCCCAGGATGCATGTTTCCAACCCTATTTTTAGTGCTGCTCTTTAAATTATGGCCAAGCAGGGATCCCTGGGTGGTGCAGTGGTTTGGCGCTTGCCTTTGGCCCAGGGCGCGATCCCGGAGACCCGGGATTGAATCCCACATCAGGCTCCCGGTGCATGGAGCCTGCTTCTCCCTCTGCCTATGTCTCTGCCTCTCTCTCTCTCTCTGTGTGACTATCATAAATAAATAAAAATTATAAAAATAAATAAATAAATTATGGCCAAGCCAATGCTATATAATATTTTTAAAAGTTACAATATTCAAAATGGGAATAAGATCATCATTCCTAGCAGGAGTATACACAAGCAAACCCCAAGATTATAAATTGAATAATATGAAACACATTGGGGTCAATCTGGTTATATTCTGCAAAATACATACAAACCATAACCTTTCTTACAGTTCAGAATTGACCTAAGAGGAACTGTAATAAAAAGGAGAGCCAATTAATATTATCCAGAAAGTATAAAATAGCTAAGAATAAACTGAATGGGACATTCACAAGAAGGATATGAAGAAAATAAAGAAACTTTTCTGAAGGGAAAGAAAGACCAGATGACCTTAAAGAGTTATGAATGATGTAAGAGCCAATCTCTAATTCACAAATTTAATGCCATCCATATCGACAGGATCATAATGGCCTTTCTTTAGGAACACAGAACAATAATCCGGAAAATTATCTGCCATATGAGTGTAAGAAAAGCACCAAGCAAACTTGAACAAGAAATATACCGATAACCTCACTCAATGAGTAAAATACAGAATTACAATACTTAAAACCAGGCAGTCTTCTGACAGAAATAGACAAATAGGAGAGGTCAAAGAACGCTCAGAAGTATGTCTAAATAGCCATAGGATTTATAAGTTAGTTGTGCATTGGTAATGAAAATAGATACTATTTTTAGAGACAAGGTTTGCAGTCCAAATTTATTAGTTAAAATGGGTCCAACTTTTGGCCCAGTACTGCAAAAGTAATAATTGAGTTTGTGCTAAAGAGAACCTAGGTACTACTTATTGGTCTTCAGTTAAATTCATTACTCTCTACACATAAGGTTTCTGTTTAGAATTATTTTCAGAGGATAATTTAATGCTTTTATAAAATATCTCCAATGTTTGTGATATTTTCTGTATTTTCCAAAATTTCTACGTGAATTCCCATCATTCTTTTGTAAATATAGGACCACTAAGATTTGTTTTTACATAGTTAATTACTATTCTGGGCATGCTTAACTATTTTTTAATATTGACAGTTTTAAGATTTGTGAGGATGTGTTAGATCTTTAGTGGAATTTTAGGTTTTGTTAGTCAAATGGTTGTTTTTGTACAGATTACCTACAAATAAACAGAAATTGAAATATCAAATACTTGAAAACAAAACAAAACCTTAGAGAATATTTTATATTTTTTAAGCTTTGTATAATTGTAGCAACAAAGAGAAAATGTTATTTAACTGAGAAAAGGAGATTTTTCCATTCTGTCTCTTCATAGCAAACTTCTCTGAATTTCTATTGAATCCTATGAACATAAAACTTTAATTAGCACTGAATATGTAAATAACAGCTAAATATTCTAGAGGAAAGAAGGAAAACTAGTGATTGTGATGGAGTGTGGCAAGCCTAAAGTCCCATGGGGCTAATCTATACAAATTTCATGTAGGGAATTTTTTTTTTTAATGAGCCACTCTAGGAAATGGAATGTGCTTTCCCTCTGCACATAAAAGGTAAGGTGTTTGTCAAGAGAATTAATAAATGAAAGAAATCACTTACAGAATGGCCTCAGACAAGAGAGTGCAAAATCTCTAGGCAACTACTTATGAAATCACATCATTAGGCAGCAATCATGGTACACAGAAGGCAGATCGACCTCAGAAAATATTCCCAAACCACACACTTCAACTTGGAAATAGACCTGGAGTTCACAGCCTTAACTTATCATTTGTTAGTATCCTCTCAATAGAGCAAACATCCAAAAGGATTTCCTCAAAGGACTCAGAATCAGTTTGATTTTATGCTTGATAACAACTGTTAGAGGTAATGTCAGAAAAAAATAATTCACACAGAATTCTCAAACGTTATTATAGACTGCACAGATAGGTATCAGCCTCCTTCCTCAAATATTTGGGGAGAGTTTACATATACAGTGGATTGCTCTATAATCTTATTGCGTTCTTAAGTTAAAAATAATGAGTAAAATTTTTAATGCTTGAACTTCTACTGTCTTTTGACCTATGAAGTGCTCATGAGAAAATAAGGATGAGAAATTTTATCCATAAGGAGAAGAATAAGGCATACAAAATTCCAAGAATAATCAATCCTGAAGAATTAATTTCATATATTATGTAAATGTGGATAGAGTTGGCACAGTGGTTATCAACATAGTATAAGATTGAAGGAGATAATTTTGATGGACTATTATGCTTTTCATCTATAAAAAAAATCCTATCTAAATGTTTTAAATGATTTTTGGTAAATTTTACTTTTTATCACAGGGAGAAGAGCCACATATGTATGGGTGGATTCTCTTACAGATCATATAATCTTTTTTCCTACATTCCTGCATCATAATTCCATTTCTCTTTTTACTGAGTCTACTTTAAAATTTTTAGGATGCATTTGAATGCATAGTCTTAGAGTTGTAAGAGGACATTGCAGTATACCTCAGTTAAAAAGCATTCAAGAAAGTTAGCTGTTGCATGTGTTAGGGTTCTACCATATATAAATTAACTCTACCCTGGCAACATGATCTTTTCTATGCCAATAAAATAAAAGGGAACAATGCCATAGGAAAAAAAATGTTCTCAAACAGCTGGACTATAACATAACTTTTGTTAAAAAAAAAAAAAAAGACAAAAGAAAAAAGAAAAAAGTCTTCAGTATTTGAATTTTATTTTAAACCTTACTCATAAAATAGCTCTATTTACATTAAATTACCAACATAACTGCTGACAAAAGTTCATAAAATCACCAAGGATTCATAGTTGAGTCTCTTATATCGAATATTTTTTAATATTTATATATAGAGAAGCTTGACCCTTGCAGAGATTTGGTGCTGCAGCAGTTAAAGATGCAAGGGATCCAATCTTTGCGGATCTTGCAAAACAGTGAAAAGCAGACTTGTGACTATTTTGTGTTAGAAAAAAGAATTAGCATTTAAAAATCTAGTTCTAAAACAATGGCATTTTTGCAATAATTTTGAAGGGTTTTTTTTCCTGAAAGAAAATGCTCTTCGTGAAAATATGCTATATATGCAAAAAGGGCTGAATCATAAATATTGTATATTTGTGAGAGCTAGCAACTTAATCTTTTTAAATAATAGTAAATGCGCTTATAAATGATGCTGTATGTTCAAAAATATATCCAGTTTTAAGCATCCTAGACGACATCAGATACAATGCCTTTGGTTGCTAAGTTTGATGTGATTTTCCTCTTAGGTCTAAATCAACACTTTGAAAACCCAGCTTTGGGATACGTCAGCTTTGGGAGTGGCATCTTTACCCCCCAGTCAGCAATATCCTACAATATCATAATTGTTGCAAAGAAAACAAAAGTGATTTACTGTCCTGTGGTTGAGTAACCATGTATATGTTTTCCTGAATCATATCTTGATCTAGTTTGCTTCATATCCAGAATTAGACATGGCCTCAATAAAGGGTAGGTTTGTTTTCAATTATATGGCTGTTATATAGAAAAGAGTAGGCGAGAGCAGTCCGTCAAAAAACTAAACAAAATGTAATACTTAAACTAGTAAGACATTCCATATTTATGTGGCCAGGCTATTTATGGATTAGGAACTCCTTGTACACTACGACAATATGCAAGTCAGTAAGTAGACTCAATGATTTGAGTGTTTTACCATTAGACTACCTACTATCCACATCTCACTAAAAGAGCATTAGAAATCTACTGCCTGTATATGTAATACTTTCTAAATGGAAGCCTCCTGTGACTAAAAAATTCATGAGTATTTTATATGAAATGCAAATATATGTTCATTTTCCTTTACTATTGTGAATCTTTAGAAGTCACTCATTAAGTTTAAACAAAGAAAATATCTTTGCTTAAAGAGCTAAGAAAACTACACAAAGTAGAAAGATATTGATTTAAAAGACCAAACTGCACCAACTCATTGCTTTTTAATTAAATTTGAATATGATCATTAAGAAATCTCTGCAATTTTCATCATTATTAACATTCAGTTACACTTACAGTAATGTGTACTATGATATTAATATCTAATATCTTTTCATGCATATTTCTGAAACCAAAGGTCAATATACTGAAATCGATTAATTTGAAAATATGTACTGGAGTGCCTGGGTGGAACAGTCAGTTAAGCATCAGACTCTTGCTTTCAGCTCAGGTCTTAATCTCTTGGTCATGAGTTTGGGCCCAGTATTGAGCTCCAGCTGGGTGTGGAGCCTACTTAAAAAACAAGCAAATGAAAGCAAAACAAGAACATTAAAAATAGATACTGAGCATCTATTATGTCCACTTCCTGTTGGGATTTTAAGGAGCCTCATAGATAACAAACCTTTTTCCAATAATTCAGAGCCAGTTGAGTTCAACAAATAAGAATAGACCGTTAGTGAGGCTCTGAGAGACTGGTTCAGTTTCAGGACAGTAACAGAATTCCTACAAAGTGTGAAAACACAGAAGGATGGGTGTCCCTTGTACTCTGAAGTGTGTAGGTGTACCCCTTTAGCAGCATGACTGAGATCACAGGAGACAGATGTCCTGCAGGCAAATGAGAAGGGACAGGCAAGCAGGGACTGTGTGTGCCTGCTACCTGCTGCCAATGCTCATTGGGTAACTCTCCTCTTCTTCAGAGGAAGAGACTTACATGAAAATATGAAGCAAGTCTAAAGAGTAGTCCAGACCCAGAATTCCAATGTTGTCTTTGAAGGAAAGAATTCAGGATACAATTCCAAAATCTAGCACTTGGGTTTTTTAAAAGCATCTACCTTTTTATTATTCTAATATTTCTAGTGATATTCTTCTTGTGACCAAAGACATGCTTTCCATGGTGTTGTCTTGCCTTGGCCTCAGGTGCTGGGTATTAATTTTATCAGGTATTTTTACAAGAGATAATATAGAGATACATTGAAAGGGATGGAAAAGGGGGAGTGAGAAACCTTTATAGCAGGTGATCATATCTCTTAATAATTGGAGCAAATTTCAAATATTGACTTTTTCCTGTAGAAGTATTTATGTACATGTATCTGATTGTTACTTCACTAGATAATTTCTGGGGGGTGTGAATGAATTTGTGAAACAGAGAAATTGGACAGAAGTAGAACTGAATATAGATCTGCAAATTAACAATGATAACCAGGTCCAGAAAGCCATAGTAAAACAGAGAAGTAATTCTAATCATATATAATTTGAAAATACTTTTGCAAACACACTCTTAAGTCATACAAGTAACAAAGAGAAGTATGGAAAAATAGAGCTAATCAAAATGAATTTGATTAAAAGCTCATTATAAACAAATTTTGATAAGAGATTTTTTAAATATGATTTATTACTATTCCTAAGGACAGGGTTCTTTTTCAAATTTTTTTTGTTTCCAGATACTTTGGTTTCCAGATACATTGTTCTTCTTGAATATCGCCACCTTGACAAAAACCTAATATTTCTTGCTTTTATGTGTATATCCAACATATATATTATTACACAACAAATCACCTTTATTTATCCCTTGAATCAAATTATGAGACATATGTTAATAGCAAAGCATTTTTCAATATAGCATCATAATCTAGGATGCAAGCATTACCCTAGTTACTACTACCAAAATTATTACAGATTCCACATGTGTTGTATTTAGCTTATTGAAGTGCTTCGGGTTAGACAATTTTACTTTAAAAAGTATGCCGGGGCGCCTGGGTGGCTCAGTCAGTTAAGCATCTGCCTTCAGCTCAGGTCATGATGCCAGAGTCCTGGGACCAAGCCCTGTGTCCGGCTCCCTGCTTGGAGAGAAATCTGCTTCTCCCTTTCCCCTGCTCATGCTTTCTCTCATTCTCTCACTCTCTAATAAATAAATAAAATCTTCTTTAAAATGATAAAGCATATTGCACTCAGAAAATAATATCAATATATTATTACTTATGTGCTAGAGGCTGATCAAATGTTATTAACAAATGTGAAACCATCTAATTTTCTAAACATCCTGGTATCCCCATTTTACAGATAAGGACACGGAGGTTAAAAACAGGTTAAATGCTCCCAAGGGCAAATTGAAAGTATTTGGGAAAGATGACATTAGAAACCAGGCTGAAGAAATAAAAGTAAACAATACAATTGTAATGTTGAAATCCATACATACTTTTAAAGAATCACACAAGAATAGTAATTCTCTAAGCAGATCATTGCTCCAAGTTTGGCATGAAATAGGAGTGTCAGTCGTTTTTCTAACAAGATATGGACAAACATTTTTAAAAGAAGAAATATGTATGATAAAAAAAGTCATGAATATTTATGCTACTTCTAATTTATAGTAGAAGTTCTTGTTCTTTATATTTTGATTTATTTCATCTAGAAATAAAGTCCTAGCTATATTCTTCCTGTAGGCAATAAGGGTTATCCAAAGAGCTTGAAAGATAAAGAAATAAGTGCTCTTTAAAGATTTACTACTAATATTGTATCTCTGTTTACTATTGAAATACAGTCAGTCTATGATTACCATAGCAATAAATATGCTAAATATTTCTCATTTGCTAATATATTTTATGAAACTCTCTCATTCTGACAGCTTAAAAGGGACCTAAATTTCTCATTCTCAAATTCAATAAGGAAAATAGCCATGGCTGATGGATTTACATGATGTAAGATTTGCTGAAAAGTAATGAAATTATATTTCAAGGCTATATAATTTGCTCTTACCAGAATAAATATGCATATGTAAGTTACAAAACTCTTGGCCAATTAAATAGTTTTATAAACACTGATAATAGGGGCTCTAATATTTTTCATGATTATGTACTTCTTAGATTAAAGATTAAAAGGAAATGTCCTTCATCAAAAAAGTCTTACAGACACAAATGCAACAAAAAATTATAGTTTACTAAGAATAGTTTTTGTCAATCTCTAAGTTGGAAAAAAATAAGACCCTGAATAATAACACTAAAAAGTGAATTTTGTGACACATATTTTATCACTGTCTATGTTATGGTAATCACAATACATTATTTATTGGGTTAACAAATCTCATTTGGGCATTGTGTACTTAACTATATCATTAAGAACAAATACAGAAATTGACCTTCTAGTGCTAATGGTTGTTGATAGGGAATCAGGGAGAAGAAGGAGAAGAAACACAAAACTCTACTGCTATGGGAGAGACAGGAATATATGGTAAACCCAGCACTGTATCTTGAGAACAGGCAAGGACACCTGAGCAGATATTTCTCCAATACCAAGTTCACAATGTTTGCATAAGACTGAGACTGAATCAGAATGTCAGGAATAGTTTATTCTCCCATCCCCTCAACACAACATTAACAACATAACCATCAAGCACAGCTGGGAGAGCCATAAGGCAAGGTCCTCTTGTGAGCAATGCAAAGGGATAAACCAAAGTCAAAAGATGATCGGGTTTTGAGATGAACCTCTGACATGTTAACCCACACCCAAACCATCAAAATATGATTAGTTGAACACTAGCTCATACTCTCAATGCCTGACAAGAGAAAAGGCTTGTTCATCTACAGATGTGAAAAATAATTTATGTATTTATTGTGATATATAATTTGTTCAGCTTTCACCAAACAATCAGAAAGTGTATAAAATGACAAGAAAACAGGGTGGAGAGATAAGGAATTATCAGCATGAGACTGAGTGAAGATGGAGTTGTTGGAACTACCAGGCCGGGGTCACCAGTAGACTCAACACATTCACAAAATGAATCATGAATTTGTAGGTTATTAGAAACTAACCAAACTGAAACAGTAAGATGGAAAAGAAAGTGGGAAAACAAAGAATACACAAGAGCTGTGAGGAAGTTTCAAACAGCATAACACCACACCAGAGTGTCAATCGAGAGAACATGGTGGTAGTAACAACTAACCCCTCCACCTCTCACTCGTTTAATACCAGAAGAGGCTTTAGTGGGGAGCGTGAACTCCAGAAGTAATGAGGAGCCTCTCCCCCTGTGTATAACAGAAGCTGAGTAGGGAAACCGGACTTTTACCAAAACCTGTAAGTACCAATGTGGTTGTACCCCTTCACCTATTTGGGTAATGTCAGAGAAAGCCAGATAAAATAAAAGCTTTAAATGAGTTCCAGAGTATCATAATACACCAAATGTTCGGATTTCAATAGAAAAATCACTCATCATAACAAGAACATGGAAAATCTCAACCTGAATGAGAAAACATAAACAGACATCAGTACTGGGATGACATGGTGTTGGAATGATCTGACAAGGATTTTAAAAACACCATCATAAAAATACTTCAACAAGCAATCACAAATATACTGGAAACATAAAAAAAGAAACTCTTGGGCAGCCCGGGTGGCTCAGGGGTTCAGCCCAGGGCATGATCCTGGAGACCCGGGATCGAGTGCCATGTCAGGCTTCCTGCAGGGAGCCTGCTTCTCCCTCTGCCTGTGTCTCTCCCTCTCTTTCTCTCTGTTTCTCTCATGAATAAATAAATAAAATCTTAAAAAAAAAAAACTCTCAGTAAGAAGTATAAATTCCCAAAAAAGAAATAGAGCATATAAAAAATCCAATAGAAATTTTATTTTATTTTTTTTCTGATAGAAATTTTAGAAATAAAAAGTACAATAGCCAAAATTAAAAAAAAAATGGATGGGAACAGAATAGAGGGAACAAAAAAAATAATCTCACTGGAACATAGGAAGAAATAGAAATTATCCAATGAACAAAAGAGAAAACAGAATTAAAAGAAATGAATGGGGTCTCTGGGACTTGCAGGCCTGGTACAAAAGTCTAACAGTAGGATCATTAGAGACCTGGGAAGAAGAGGACACACACGTCCAGGCTGGAAAAGCAGTAGGATGAATAATAACAGCTCTAAACCTACAGATTTAAAGGTGAGCAAACAGCAAACAAGATAAATTCAAAGCAATTCTGACAAAGACACATCATAGTGAAACTTCTGATAGTTTGATACAAAGAAAAAAATCTTAAGAGCAGTCAGAGTAAATATCCCCCTACCTATAGGGGAAGGACATTCAAAAGGCAGATTTCTCATAAGAAACCATCAAAACTCATAGACTGTGGCTCATTTTTTTAAGTGCTAAGAAAAAGAATCATCAATCCAGATTCTTTATCAGACAAAAAGAGCTTTAGGAATGAAGAATTTATGAAGACATTCTCAGATGAAAGGAAACTATGAATCTGTCACCAGCAAATCTATGCTAAATCTTAGAACAATCAAGAAAGAAGAAAACAAAGAAGGTGAAAAAGTGTGGGTAAATAGCAGAGAGATCCCTTCTCTTGAGTTGTTTTTTTAAATGGTTTCATATTAAAGCAAAAATTTAATACCATCTGAGACTCTCAAAATCTATAGAAGAAATACAATAGATCTTTAAGTAGCATTAAGGGAGGTCACTATACCACTTAAACAGGTGACTGTAATTCACAATGGATTTTCCCATATGGTACCAAATTGTTCTTTAAATTAACTAGTTCTCATTTTTCTACATTTCATTCGTGCTTGTACTATAAGACTTTCAATTTCTGCTATTCTAGTAAGTCTGAAAAAGTACTGAATAATTAATCTAAGATGTGCATCTCAGATGACCACTAAAGTTGGGCATCTTGTCATGTGTTGGTTAGAGTTTCCTCTCATGCAGATGCCTGTTAAATCATTACACTTTACAAAATCTGGTATTTATTACCTGGGTGATATGCATGCTTGGTTGCTCTAGAATATCAAAAGATAAGTCTGGGATTTCTAAGAATTTGCACAAAGTACATGTATCTTTGAATTACCAGAGATATCTGTACCAGATTATTGTACCTCAGGCTGCAGCATCAAAATTTCCCTGATGAAACCAATGCTTATCTCAGGTTACATGCTTTTCTATTGGCTAATGGATTATTTTTAAGACTTTAGTCTTTTTTTTAAAGATTTTATGTATTTATTTATAAGAGATACAGAGAGAGGCAGAGACATAGGCAGAGAAGCAGGCTTTCAGGGGAGCCCAATGTGGGACTCAAGCCCAGGACCTTGGGATCATGACCTGAGCCAAAGGCAGATGCTCAACCACTGAGCCACCTAATGGATTATTTTTAATTCTGTGGAACTTACATTACAACCTGTGATTAATGATCCTGAAGAAAATGAATTAATGATCCTGGAGCCCTAAATTGGTACTACCACTTAAGAAAAGAACAGCCATGATAAAAGCTGTAAGCTTATCAATTAAAACACAACTATTGTTAGAATGGTTATAGAAGCATGCCTCAAATATACGCTGTCTACAAGAAATTCACTTTAAATAGGCTTTAAAAATATGGGAAATGAATGTCACAAAATAACTGAGCAAAAGAAAATTAGGGTTAGCTGTATTAATTTCATCCATATATGATTGCCACGGACTGAATGTTTCTGCCTCTTTTCACACCAAGTTTATATGTTGATGCCCTAACCCCTAATCCCTAATGTGATGGTATTTGGAGATGAGACCCTAGGGAAGTGATTAGGATTAGATTAGGTCATGCCAGTGAAGGCATCAGGGTGGAATTAGCAGCTTTATAATAAGAGAGATATGTCTTTCTCTATCCCCCCTTTTTTCACTCTGTCCCTCCATCCCACTGTCCCTCTGACCCTCCCATACTAGGACAGAGGAAAAGCTATGTGAGTCTATGGGATTTTGCTATGAAAGCCTGAACTGAATAAGACAATCATATGACTACAAATCCTAAACACTAAATTCATAGCCAAGATTCAATTAAAAATTGAGAAAAGCCAAACCATATAGAAGCAACAAATTAAACAAAGTGTTCTACTGAGTTAAAAGAACAAAGTATCAAACTTTAGATATTATTAATAACCTCAGAAAGATGTAAGAGAATTTTGTATCAATGGAAAGTTAAACTGAGATATTAGAAATTAGGATTTGGTCATTGACATTAAAATGGTAGAATGGGTGAGCGGAACAAGAAAAATGGTTATAATTGAAGAATAAATTTGTTAGCTCAAAAATGCGGTCAACGAATTACCCTACAATGTACTGCAAATAACTTATGGAAGGCATAAAGTAAAAAAAAAAAAAATTAAAGCAGAAGGCATATCAAGAACTTTAAATATTTGCCTAAACAGATTTTCTAAAGAAGAAACATTCATGGTCATATAATATGCAAAGCAATACAGATGGACATTTTTCAGAACCGCAGACATCATCCGTTCTGAAAGAATCCCCTCAGATACCGAACTTGATATCTTTCTCACAACATATTTGAAGAAAGTAGTCTTTCTTCAAATGCCCAAGGTCATTAGCGATTCCCAAAACTTTTGGGAGCGATCATTCAGTTTTGAAATAGGAAGGTGAAGAACTTCCTAGATACACACGTTATGACTTAGGATCATAGCACCTATGGAGTTTATGTAGAAAAAGTAACAAGATTTACTAAAATAAGCACGTGCATACATACCCAGTTGACTCTTAAACTGTCCTACTTTTTTTTTTTTTTGATTTTTTTTTTTTTTACCAGTACAGGACTATAAATGTATTTCCTCTTCCTTAATGACATTTTCTTTATCTTGTTTTATTAAGAATACAGTGTATAACATATATAACATACAAAATATGTGCTCATTAACTCTCATATTGGTAAGGCTTCTTATGTTGTTAGGCTATTGGTAGTTAAGTTCTTGGGGGGTCAAAGTTACACATAGATTTTTGACTATGTGGGGCGTTGGTACTCCTATCCCCATGTTGTGTAAGGGTTGTCTGTATACACACATACCACAAAGAATTTAAGAGTAAACCACTGAATACAACACTGTAGTCAATAGCAAGGAGCCCATGAAAAGCTGCAGCAATGTCTAAAGTTGTTAGTGTTACTAAAATGTCTGCTGGTCATTGACTACAAAAATAACCATATTC
Organism: Vulpes vulpes; assembly: GCF_048418805.1. NCBI lineage: Eukaryota > Metazoa > Chordata > Mammalia > Carnivora > Canidae > Vulpes > Vulpes vulpes. The sequence continues at coordinate 50,011,814 of NC_132784.1, read as the reverse complement.
TCCAAGTAGAATCCCAGATTGTATGAATATGGGAAGTAGCCCTGAACAGATGGAGACAGGGAAGGGGTAGAGGTGGAAGTTATCTTGATGGGTAGGGAATATACTTATTCATTAATATGGGGTAAAATGCATACCTTTTATATTAATATTTAAAAGTAATTGCTGGTAGAAGAGATATAGGATATATAATTTGCCCTTTCCTGAGGGAAGGTTCTATTTTTCTTATCTTTTTATGTAACTAATTTATAAGAGTACCTTATGTAATCTAAAGGGACTTTTCCCTTACTGATGTTAAATTTGCAAATACCCTCTCCCAATCTCTGATTTGCCTTTTATTTCACTGATATAGTCTTCATTCAAAAGAAATCTTTCATTTTTATTCAAATAAACCACTTTTTAAAAAATTTTTGCTTTTAAGAAGTTCTTCCTTACAGCACAATCATGAACATATTTTTCTCCTAGATTTTTATAACACTGTGGTCCTGCTATTCATAACAGGTCCATGATAAATTTAAATTTTATCTTTACATATTGTGTGACTTATATTTTTCTCTACACCACCGACTAAGAATCCTTTCTTCCCCTATGTGAATTACCACCTTTATAATGTACCAGATTTCGACATATACATGGTCTCTCTCTGATCTTACCAACATTGGTGGTTTTTCTCCAGTCATGCGCCAGTAGCCAGTACCACGCTATATGTCAAAGAACAAAAAGTCAATTCTCAAAGAAGAGGAACAATAAACGTTAACACATACCTGGAGAAAACTCAAATTTACAAATGAAGAGAGATGAAAACTTACATACTAATTAGAGAAATCTAAGTAAACAATGAGTTGCAAATTCTATTCACATAAAGATCTAAAAAGATGCAGAAAAAACTGAAAATAGTGATCAATACTGAAAATGAGAATAGACTGTGAGGTATCATCAAGGGTAACTTTTGTTTAATCTGTATTATTTGATTTTCTTAACACAAAATATGTGTTAATGTTTGACTTACTTGGTTAAACGTAAATGAGATTAAGTTGGCCAGTATCTCCCCCCATGCTCTCTACAATCCTACTTTCTCTAAACCACTCTATATGTGAGACTCATACTTATTTTCTCTCTACTTACAACGGTCTGTCTCCTGGAGACTCTCCATAACCTCTTGACTTTGTAAGTGATGAATCACTTTCTTAACATCTTCCAAATATGGACAATCTCCCACTATTGGGACTATGGGTTCACAAGCCCTTTCCCAGCTAGGTTGCAAGCTCCCTGAGGATAAGATAGAGTCTCATCCATTGCCAATCCCCCAAATGCTAAAGGGTAGAGCCTGATTATATATGTCCCCAAAAATGTAACAAATTAATATACAAACACACAAATAAGAGTGAATCAATGAAGCAATGTTTTAGAAGACAAGAAAAATAGTTTAGATTCTTCAGTATAATAGGAAACAGAAAATCACAAAAAGTCTTTGATTAGGGGAAAAACAAAACTGCCGAGTCCAGTATGTAGGAATCATTGGAAGCAAGCCTAGAGACTATCATACATGGGCTTGAATTACTGATAGGAAAACAATGGAAATTTATTTAGGTGATGGATATCAGACAAGACATATTTATAAGGAAAATAAAGCGTATTTGAATTGTATTTCCCTATTTACTCGACTCAAGCTCCATGAAGGCAATGACTTCATTAGATTTACTACTGTATACACAGTACCTAACCTAGGACATAAACACAAGTGGTCCCTACATAACTATTGAACGTTGACAGGAAGAATGGATGATGTATGAAATAATAATTGTCAGTAAAAAATTCAATCAATTTCTGAAGATAGGCTGTGATAGAAAAATGAAGATCTGGGCAGCCTTCAGTCCAGAGCGTGATCCTGGAGACCCCAGATGGAGTCAAACGTCGGGCTCCCTGCATGGAGCCTCCTGCTCCTCCCTCTGCCTGTGTCTCTGCCTCTCCCTATCTCTGTGTCTCTCATGATTAATAAATAAATTCTTTAAAAAAAAAAGAAAAGAAAAATGAAGATCTAGTAATAACTAAAACGTTTTAAGTATAAAGAAAAATATTATTGCAGCTGAAAAGCATGATTGGTCTGGGTACAGAAGTAAAAAGTAGATGTCATATAGAGGTGTTAATGAGTCACCCAAGGGCATTTGATTCTTGGATAATTGGAGGTAAAAGGCTGGAGTGAGCAGAGGAGAACCAGACCAAATACACAGATTTAGAAGTTGCCCAAGTGGAGTGCAGAACTCAACCCAAGGAGACTCCAAAGAGTAAATGGAGCAAAGCTTTATTTGCTTTTCAAAACTGCATCACAAAGCTAATGGAACATATCGCCTCAATATAATTAAAAGAAAATAAAGTAAAACAAATAAAAGGATAGAATATATTCTGGAATATATTAGAAAACATTACGATTCTTAGGATGATGTTTCTAAATGCCAATTTGGTTGCTCTTTGGAAAAGCAAGAACTAATTCTCCAGGATACATTAGCAAAAACATGTAGTGAAAGAAATGCTTATTTTATAAGACATATATTCAATATACAAAAATAATATCTGCAGTAAAATGTTCAGAGATTCTACATCTTATGAAATTTAAAAATAAATTTACAGAGTCCCACAGAGAATGAATATACAAAAGCAGGTAAATTTCTATTAAAATCCATAGAGTGGTATGTTAGCTGGTATCAAATTATACCCTTTTGGAGAATTTAAATTACCATAATATTTCTATAGAAATGTTATTTTTATATGCGCATACACACAACACCACAGGCATAGAATATTCAATATGAAAAAAGTTACTATGTAATTTGTAGAATGAGAAAGTAGAAGATAAATTTCAAAGCCTCCTTCTCCATTTCAAATAATAATTTTGTTGGCAGAAAACTTGATTATTTTATAGGCACATTCTCACTTTTTACAATAAATGATATCCTAAAATTTCTTATAAATTTAATCATATACTAAGAAAGCACTGCTCCATAAAATAATATTATTGTAAATTTATTTTAGGGAAATGTAATGGTTATCTTGTTACCAAAGGGAAGTGTGAACATTTTATGCTATCTAAGCTAGAAAATTCTCATGATCCCACATTTAAGTTTTTAAAAACCTAAGACCAAATGATACAAACGTTTTTTGTCACCTTTGTTTCCATGGTAATGTGAATGATTTCTTTTATAAAATAATACCATATGAGAAATAATCACTTCTTTTATACTTTAAAATTTGAGAAAACACTAATTTGCGTTTATCATGTATGTCTGTGTGGCAGCTTAACACATCCCTTAAATTAACAAAATACATTTCTTTTAAAACATTAAGTAGTAAAACATTTCCTTTCTAATATGTCAGACCCAGATTAAAACTTAGACATCTTCAAAGGCACTGGAATATTTGTGTTATTGGGACTTAATTCAGTGAAATGAAGTTTGCAAAAGGAAAATGGTATGTCATCACATTTTCCTACTAATGGAAAACATGCTCTTGTGCTCTACAATATGAGACGGGTGACAGTCAGTGTTGAGAATTTCCAAAGTCAGACAATTCAGCCAAAATCCAGGGCAGTCACAATATTCATTATTAAAGGACCCAACAACTTGATTAATATTTCACTCTGAAGAGGTTTCAGGAATTCAGTGAAATTCATGAGCACATTTTTCATTTAAATAAAAACTTAAAAATTACCTCCAAGCCCCCTAAATAATATTTCTTTTCTCCCCACTATATTATAATATAAAATGTTGGAGGTGGAGACATGGAAGGAGTAATTTCCTACACAAGCAGCAACCGGGATCCATATAGCCTTCACAGGAAACTTATATATTAGAGCCTCTTATTTGAAATGATTCGGTAATGGATAATATGTAATACAAAGGTACACATAAATATTATCTTAGTATATAAAAGGTTGACTTATATTGAGTCCAAACTTTCAAAAGATTTCTCATCAAGTTTAAACATGTTTCCGTCCATTACCCTTCACATGTATACGACATGTAGTTAGGAAAGCATTACAGATAGAGACTTCACATTTCTGGAATAGTATAGTGGTATGGGAAATGCTAACTGCGCTTAACTCCATGACATAATAACTCACATTTACTGAGTATTATTTTTCCAAAGAAAGACATTTGTTTTCAAATAAGAGACAATAATTCTAACAATAGAAGGAGATGTGTAAGGTGGTTGAATGCAATGCATGAAGAGAAAGCAGGATTTCTCAGAGACTAAGAATTACAAACATATTGAGAGATTCAGCAGCAAGAAAAACCCTCCTGCATCTGCATTTGTTATATATCATATAAAAGAAATTGATACTGCTCCTCCCAGCATACAAGGGCAGAATAAATAGAACACCAGTAGAAATGAAGAGGCAGAAATAGAGGGAAATACTCTTGACTACCAGAAAAATAATGAATGCATTTTAAGAACACCAACTTACTTAAATACCCTACAGTGACTTTCCCATTTGTGATTTAAAATGGGAATTAACCACTTCTCTGCCACCCTTGCATTATTCTGAATATGTACACAAATTTTCATGTATTATTTTTCTTAAATTGAGGTATATCTGTGTGGCTATCTTTCTACAGTACCCCAATTAATTAAATTCATTTAAAAATAATATTGATTTTTTATCAAGTGTTTTAATTCCAGTGTAGTTAGCAGACAGTGTCATATTAGTTTCAGGTGTATAATATAGTGATCCAACAATTGTGTACATTGCTCAGTGCTCATCGTGACAAGTGTATTCTTAATTCCTTTTACCTATTTCACCCATCCCTCTACTTGCCTGCCCTCTGGTAACAAGGGACTTTCCTAATTCTGAATTCAAGGCTCTTTATTATAGACACGGTTATACTGATGAAAAAGAAGCAAGAGATATATTGGATGCATTTATTTTTTTTAAAGATTTTATTTATTTATTCATGAAAGACACAGAGAGACAGAGAGAGCGAGAGAGGCAGAGACACAGGCAGAGGGAGAAGCAGGCTCCATGCAGGGAGCCCTATGTGGGACTCGATCCTGGGACTCAATCCTGGGACTCCAGGACCATGCCCTGGGCCGAAGGCAGGTCCTAAACCACTGAGCCACCCAGGGATCCCTATTGGATGCATTTAAAAGTTTGTTCTTTTAGGAGGAGTCTCGATCTCAGGTAGAGATTCTGGAAAGTATCCTGTGGGGCAACAAAAGACATTCTCACAATATTTAAGAAGAAGATATAAAAATTTGGGACACAAATATGAAAATCTTCATAGATAAGTTATAAAGGCTTTCTTTCATCAGCAACATTTGGAAACGCTGAGCTTTAACAAATGGTTAAATGGTAAGGGCAGATGGTAACTGATGCATACAAGAAAAATGAAGACATTTAAATTTGAATTCCTTAATTAGAAACGAATTCCAACGACTTATATGTATACTTATGAAAAGAGCCCAGATTTTTATCTGTGCCCGATCTCTCTTCACAGTGGCATGGTGAGCAGAATCCTAATTGGTTTCAGTAGGAAAGATTTCATTCAAATTATTATTTTCCCATTGTGTAAATGTTGTTGGTACAGATTGATATGTCTGATGCTCATGTTTCCTTTGTAGGTCAGACTGTTAATCATAGTACTACAGGGTTATTGGAGATTCATAAATATTAAATTATTTAATATACACAAAATGCTTTGCCACAAAATATGAAACATAATAGATGTCTGAAAATGTGACCCTAAATTTTCCTTCTTCCATGTTAATATCATTTTTGTATTATTGAAATACAAATTTGACATTGTTCTAGTCCTCATGCTTACATGCTTACATGTTATAGTCCTCATGTAAGCATGAGGACTATAATAAATACAATTAAAATTGTATTTTAATAATTTTTTGAACTACATACTTTTCATTGGTATATGCATTCATATTTAATCATATTTGATGTTTAGTGCTATAGATACGTAGTGCATTTTCATTAGAGAGTTTTCAGACAAGTGAAAAAAGTGAAATAAGGCTTTTAGAGAAGGTCTAGTCTTTGCCTGAACAGGTGGCAAAATATTTCCACAGATCAGCTTTTCCTAAGGATCTTGTGTCATTGCTGTCAAGCAGTGTATCGTGTCAACGCTGTCACTGACATGGTTGTACTTAATGATTATGTTGTTTTCATATTGAAAAAGCACATGAATATCACTGCAAATATTCAAGAATGTCAAAGATAAGGCAATGCAATTGTAAGTCAGACATTAAAAGCAGCAGCAATTCAATGAAAATCATTTGAGCATTTTAATGCCATGTACAGATTCAAATAACACTCCAGAAGTTATGAAATTACCCTAAAAGTCAGTTTGCTATTTAAAGCTTCATGAATTCTCCTAGGACAATGGTGGGAGATAGTTGCATGAAAGAAGATTTCTTTAGGTGTTATCTGCTATTTTTTATACTTTATGTGTAAAAATTGTTTTTCCTGAGGAAGCATTTTTATGTTCACTTCACATATTACATGAGAGCAAATAAATAAATATAAAATAATGTAGACAAAAATAATGTATCTACTTGGTCTAAGTAGAACATAAACGAGATCTCAGAATAAGCTTCCTAATTAGTTCTTTCTTAGGACAATTGGTCATTGAAACAGAAATCAGTTCCTGAATTTAAACATGATCCCCTTTAGTGAAGGCTATTACCCAGTAAGTGTACAACTCTTTGGTGGAGTTTAAGATTTTATATATTTAATGTCTTGCTAAGCACCTATCATTTTACTAGTTATCAGTTAAAACATTCTGGCAAGGGTGAGCAGAGTACATTATTGAATAGATATCTGTCAGGGATAAATGAACCAAGAGAGAAGAAGTAAAATTCTCAGAATGAGCTGTTAAGGGGGAGATGATGGACTTTAGTGCTGGATCAAACCAGATGACAAGCCAAAGTTTAGGGCCTGTACTTTAGAGAAGCTGGAATAAAGTTTGCTCAAGTCAAAGTTCAGTGGATAACTAATGGGCAATTGTAAGCCTTTGGTCAGTCCCAATGAGATGCAGTATTATTATCACTGCTTGGCAAAAATTATAAAGCTTAATAATACCAATTGCTATCAGGGTTTTGTGTCAACAAAACTGTTAAACATTGTTGGGAAGCTAACTTGAAGCAACCACTTTGGAAGACATTTATATTATCTTGTTTGAATGAATAACAATTACACCATTAGACATCAGGCCATACCAATACTCTTGTACATGTAGACCTAAAACATGGAAGTACTGTATGAAATAGCAAAATATAGAAACAACCCAAGTACTTATAGAAAATATAATGGGAAAAATAATGATACAGGCACAAAATGGAATATTTTAGAGGAATTTTAAAAAAACTGGAGCTGCATGTGACAACATCAATGAATCTTAGAAACATAATACTAAGTGAAAAAACAAGTCTCAAAGTATCATGTCCAGGACAATTCTATTTTTGTAACTCTCAAAGACAAATGAAAATCAAAACAATATATGTTGTTAGTAATATGTAATTTATACATGGAATCAACTTCTAAAAACCTTAAGGAGGATAAATGTAAGTCAGGAATGTTTATACTGGGGAGGAGGCAGACAGATGGAATATGGGGTAGCCATAATAGAAATGATAATGTTCTAATTCTTAAGTCTACAAGACTGCAAGTTGGTTGCATCTTAAAAACTTGATTTCATATTTAAGAAATGTCAGCCATCACTATTTCAATTAAAATGTGTTTTGTTTCAGAGCAATTTCTTGGTGGTTCTACATGAGTAGAAAAACATCTGCCCATATTGTATACCTGAAACTAATATGACACTGTATATTAGCTATACTGGAATTAAAAAAAAGAAAAAGAGATGGACCAACTAAAAAGAGAGAGAAAAAGAACAAGTAATATTAGATTTAGTCCATTTACTAATTAAATTAATTTTAAATAATTAAAATGTGAATGTAATATAAAATACCTGTCCATTTTATAGGGGGAAAAAAGAAAATAAATATTTTGTTTTAGAATTAGACTGTTTTACAATCATCCCAATTTTAAAATATTTTACCCTTTATTAGTGAGATATATATCTTGAGTGATGTATTCATTAAGTGGATAAATGAAAATCTCAGGTCTTTTTACCAATCAAATTTCATTTCACAAGATGGACTTTGAGAACACTCAACTAGGACCAAATCCTTAGTTGTTACCTGATTCCAAACTCTCTATCTGAATTTTCATTTCTGCTATTTTCTGATACTGTATTTTTTTCCCTGGGACCTCCCCTTCCCATCATCTGTGTTTATTTAAATTGTATCTGTCCCCTAGTAACGGCTAAAGTGGCATCTTGAACAGAGTCTTGTAGCTAACACTCTAGATGCCTATTCCTCCCTGCCATGTCTGAACGCTATACAATCAGTCTCTCTCCAACTGATTAATAATAATTCCTTGAGAACGTTATCCCTGTTCCACATTTATTTACATTTCCAGTACTACAAGAGCACCTTTACTTAGCTGAAGATGTTTTTCCCGTAATACATTTTATTATGTGAAAGTATATAAACAACTTGAATTAGCTTACATCTTATGTCTATAATTTATCATTAGCATGTTTAATTTTCACATAAAAATGATTAAAAATAAATGTGTTCTTTTAGGTTATTAACATATCAATTCTACCATAAATCAATTTAGAATTTGTTACTATATTTAAAAATATATGAGGTTCATGCAGAACTTTTTTAAGAAACTGAAAAGGCTTCAAGTTGGGATATTTCTTCCTTCACTTTCCCCATACTTAAAAAGAAAGTACTTATTAATCTTCTAAGAGAAGACTCAAAATCACATATGAAAAAAGAAGACATAACACTGGCATTATGGAAATACTGACAATTGTAAGAATATTATGAAAAATTATATGTTAACAAATTGGACAACTTAGAAAAATGGATAAATTCCTAGAAACATAACCTACCAAAACTGAAGAAAAAAAAAAAAACAGAAAATTTGAACAGACTTATTATCAGCAAGAAAATTGAATCAACAATAAAAAAAAACTCCCCTAAGACCAGTTGGCTTCACAGGTGAGTTCTACCAAACATTGAAAAAATAATTAATATCTATTCTCCTCAAATTTTTCCAAAAAAATAGAAGGAAAACTTCCAAATTTATTCTATGAGGCCAGCATTCCCAATACCAAAACCATATAAAAAACATTAAAAAGATAAAACTACAGGCTAATATCTCTGATGAACATAGATGCAAAAATCCTCAAAAAATATTAGCAAACCAAATTCAACAATACATTTAAAAAATTCATTCACCATGATCAAGGGTTTATTCCTGGGATACAAGGGTGATTAGATATTTGCAAATCAATCAACATGAAGAATCACATCAATAAGAGAGACTATAAAAATGATATAATCACTTCAATAGATGCAGGAAAAGCATTTGACAAAGTACAACATCTATTCATGATAAAAACCCTCAAAAAAGTAGGTCTAGAGGGAACATACCTCAGAATAATAAAGGCTATCTATGAAAAACTTGCAGCTAACATACTCAGTGGGGAAAAACTGAGCACATTTTCTCTATGATGAGGAACAAGACAAGAGGTTCACTCTCACCACTTTTATTCAACATAGTACTGGAAGTCCTAACCATAGCAATCAGACAACAAAAAGAAATAATAGACATCCCAATTGGTAAGGAAGCAGTAAAACTCACTATTTGAAGATGACATAATACTATATAGAGAAATCCCTAAAGACTCCACAAAAAAACTACTAGAACTGATAAATGAATTCAGTAAAGTTGTAAGATAAAAAATCAATGTACAGAAACTCATTGTATTTTCATACACTATTAATGAATTAGCAGAAAGGAAAAATTAAGAAAACAATCCCATTTATAATTGCACAAAACATAACAAAATACCTAGGAATAAACTTAACCAGAGGTGAAAGACGTGTACTCTGAAAATTATAAAACAATGATAAAAGAAACTGAAAATACAAACCAATGGAATAAAATGGAAAGATTGTCCATGGTCATGGATTGGGAGAATATTATTAAAATGTCTATACTACCCATACCAATCTAAAGGCTTAATGCAATCCCTTCAAAATACTAATAGCATTTTTCATAGAACTAGAACATATAATCCTCAAAATTTGTATGGAACCACAAAAGATCCTGAATAGCCAAAACAATCTTGAGAAAGAAAACCATGCTGGAAGTATAAAAATTTTAGACTTCAAGTCATACTACAAAGCTGTAGTAATCAAAGCAGTATGGTGCAAGCACAAAAATAGATATGTGTATCAATAGAACAGAATAGAAAGCCCAGGAAGAAATTTACAATTATATAGTCAATTAATCTTTGACAAAGGGGTAAGAATATGCAATGGGAAAAAAGAATCTCTTCAACAAATGATATTGGAGAAACTAGACAGCTGCATGCAAAAGAATGAAACTAGACCACTTCCTTGCATTGTACCCAAAATAAACTCAAAATAGATTAAAAGACCTATCTGGAAAAAAAAAAAAAAAAAAAAGACCTATCTGTGAGACCCGAAACCATGAAAAGTCTGGAAGAGAGCACAGGAAGTAATTTCTCTAACATTGTTTGTAGAAAATTCTTTCTAGATATGTCTCCAGAGGCAAGGGAAACAAATGCAAAACTAAACTATTGGGACTTCATCAAAATAAAAAGCTTATACACATGAAAGAAACAAGTTAACTAAACTAAAAAACAACCTACTGAATGGGAGAAGATATTTGTAAATATTTGCAAATGATGTATCTGGTGAAGTGTTAGTATCCAAAATATATAAAGAACTCTCACAACTCAACTCTCCAAAGTAAATAATCCATTCAAAAAATGGGGAGAAGATAAACAGACATTTTTCCAAAAAAGACATACAAATGGCCAACAGTGGCTCAACACCACTCGTCATCAGGGGAATGCAAATCAAAACCACAATGAGATATCACCTCACACCTGGGGTACCTGGGTGGCTCTGTGGTTGAGCATTTGCCTTCAGCTCAAGACATGATCCCAGAGTCCAGGGATCAAGTCCCATATCAGGCTACCTGCAAGGAACTTGCTTCTCCCTTTGCCTATGTCTCTGCCTCCCTTCGTGTGTCTCTCATGAATAAACACATAAAATCTTTTTAAAAAAAATTATCACCTCACACCTGTCTGAATGCCTAAAATCAAAACCTCAAGAAACAACAAGTGTTGGCAAGGATGTGGAAAACAAGAAATCCTCATACACTGTTGGTGGGAATGTGAACTGGTACAGCCACTGTGGAAGATAGGATGGAGGTTCCTCAAAAGTTTAAAAATAGAATTACTCTATGATCCAGTAATGCACTGTTGGGTACTTACCCAAAGAATATGAAAACAATAATTTGTAAAGATATATGAATAATTATTTACGCAGCCAAAATATGGAAGCAGTCCACGTGTCTATCAATAGAGTGGATAAAGAAGTGGCAGTAAATATATACATTGGAATACTATTCATCCCTAAAAAGAATGCAATCTTGTCATTTGCAGTAACCTGGATAGATCTACCGAGTATAATGATAAGCAAAATAAGCCAGTCAGAGAAAGCAGATACCATGTTTCACTCATATGTTGAACTTAAGAAACAAAACAAATGAATTAAAAAATATGTGTTATAAGTATGTAAGTTATATGTGTTATAAATATGTAATGGAGGATTACAGACGGGAGAGATGGGTGAAATAGGTAAGAGGAATTAAGATTACACTTACCATAATGAGCACTGAGGAACGTAGAATTTTGAAGCACTATGTTGTACACCTAAAATAATAACATTGTATGTTAACTACAGTGGAACTAAAATTTTTAAAATTTAAAAAATAAAGTATATATTATAAACCACTATTAGTATATGCATTATATATTTTATAGTTTTATATTATTGCAGTATGAATATTTATATTTCCATTATTATGAATGTCCTCATAACCTAATGAGCCAAGAGGACACAATTTTTGAATAAATAGCAAAAATACCATTTGTAAAAATATAACAGATATTCCAGAAAAGACAAAATTAAAGAGCAAAAATGTAAACAATGTTATTTCAAATACATTTTTATAAAGTCTGACTTATCTAATAGCATATATAATATTATACTTTCTTTAGCCTATATTTGTAATATTTACATAAGTTATACTACTAATCATCCTAGGTATAGTGTAGAAGTTTTGCAGCTTTTTAAATGCTATGAAAATATACAGAAACCCAAGTATAAAGGCCTTGTAGGACTTTATAAACTAAAGCTATAACTAAAGCTTTTAGCCTTTGGTATTTTGCAATTTACTATTGCTCACCTCTTAACATTTCTGCAGATTCAGATCTGCACATTTTGAAATGCTTGAGTTTGTGAAACTTTCTCATGTCTACTTTAGATAAAAATATTTTAGAATAAACATACTGCTAAGGAGAATTCAGCAAGTTCTAGTCAACTCAACCCCTGAAACCAAGGAGTTTAAGACTATCTCCTACCTCTTGAATAGAAATCAAATACTTTAAGCTCTATGTAAGTTGTACCCAGTACTCTGGTTAATGGCATTTCTTAGTTTTGTAACTAGAAATGCTTCCTCTACTTAAACCAAGACTTGGACTTGGTGTTCAATATAATACATAGATGGTTATTCAAATGATTTATTATTTATTACCATGATTTCATATTGGATGCTCTCAATAGCTACAAGGGGATATAAACTTGCCTTAAGATTCCTAATGTTTTATTTTATTTTATTTTATTTTATTTTTAGAACAAGAGAGCATGTTAATTAGAAATATAGAAGAGAGGAAGAAGATAAAATACATAAGAAGAAGAATAACAAGGGGCAAGATTTCTCAGGAGATGGTAATGGTATTCTTGAAGGGAGGGGACTGACTTCCAATAGAAGGGTGCCTCATTATGGCAGGAGGCAAAGATGAGAGAATGGATGGGATCACATCGTGGATTGGGAGGTATTGTACCCTCAGATGATTAAATCCCTAAAGGATTCTGTTTCCCCTATGAGACATTAAACTACATCTTATGTTAGTTGCTCAAGTAAACTAAGGATGAACCCACCGTAAGGTGTTACTGTTTGCTGCTTCTTCTAGGTGAAACCTCCCATACCTGGGTATCTGAAAGAATCACTCTTGCTTTTCCCAACCATCAGTGTTTCCCCTGCCATCCTATCCAAAAGGCATGATAGTCATTTTCTATTTCTCATAATGCATTTTCAGCTTCATTGACTTATCACCATTTAGCATACTGAACATGTCTTTATTTTTTTGAATATTTCTTTATTTATGGATCATAATCTGCAGGACAAAACTAATTCTGCATGTTTTGTTCCCAGTTATATGTAGCACCGAGAACCATCAGGACCTGGCCACTAAGTGCTCAATAAATATGTATGAAAAGAAATACGTTGATTCTGTGGGTGGCAGTGGGAAAATAGAGAAGGGACGAGAGGGTAGGCATAGCTGAAGTTTCCATGGGTTGCAAAGGTCTGAAGTGGAAAGCTATACATAATGCCAAAATAACTAGACCAGAGATGCAGGGTCAGTTTCCCAGGAAATTTGGGAACATATCTGAGGCCCTCCTGGTGATGCAATGATCATGGATTTATGGTGGTACCATATTCCATGTTTCATTAATTTCTCCAGCTATACTTCAATTATTTGGCCCAGCATGGAAAAGGCCATAAATTGAAGAGAATAACATAAAAATGACAATATAAGAAAGTATATGTTAGATAGCAAGTAAAAGAAAAAGGCAATGCTATTGAGCAAGAAGGCTTCAGGAAAGTCAGCAGAGTGGATACAATTTAAATAGTGCCTGAAAGTCTATTTTAGTTACTACAGAAAGGAGATTGGTATTTTGGGTTTAAGGTAGGGAAAAAAGAAAACAATAAACAGGTGCAAAACAATTACTCTGTATATCAACAATGTGCTATTATTGTAATTTCTAATTTATTATCATTATTATTACCATGAAAACAAATGTGCTAACTGCTTTCATACTGTTGTGTAACATTTCAGAGGCCATAAATTTGTAATTAGTGCATGCACGCATGCGCACATGCACACACACACTCAGCTCTAATTAATAAAAATAGGTTAAAATATGTCAGGTTATCCTTCTTGCCCAATGAGAAATATTTATGGAGTTGTAGGATGGAGCTGGGGAGGAAGAGGAAAAGGCAAAAGACAGAACTTATCTATCTTAAGAGGAAACCACTTAAGTTATAGATAATTTCTGGTACCACTCTAAACTAAGCAGACATGACCATCTCCTTTTGTTTCCTTATTTTTAAGCCCCCAAGATGACTCTAATGCATGTGCAGTCATTTTATTTTGAGCCCTATACTTAAGTAGTGGGTATACTGCAAATATGTGCTGCAAATTCCTTTCAAAGTCTCTAACTTTAAATCTAGTTATTACAATTATTCTACAATTTGACCAATGAGATCAAGAAATGTACGTTAATGATAGATAATTAATTAGATGAGACAGCTGTTTCAGAAACTGTTGGCCACTGATGCTCTCCTTTCTTTAGCAGAATGCAAAAAACAGATTACCCCAAGGTCATGGAGAAATAAATGCTTTAGTCAAATAAAAATGTCATGCTCATAGTCTCTCCTTATCTCAAATTATTTTGAAAAATCAATACTAAGCCATTGTTCAAACTACGGTGATTTTTGTCCTGCAAAATACATTAACCTAGTTCTCCATTTCCCATAAATGTAGTATAAGATTATACGAGACCTTTGCTGGTCTATGATGCATCCACTGGGGATTATTATTATAATAATTAAATATATGGACACAAAATTACTGAAGCCTAATTTCAGTCACAGAATACAATTTTCATGTAAGTAGTGTATGATTAGGTGATTCAATTTGGAATGAAAACATTTACCCTAGTAGTTAAATTAGTTTTTAAAAACCATATTCAAATAAAACTTAACAACTATTGTACCTTCAGAGCTCTTAAGTTCAGCCAAATAACAACTCATCAGATGGAACATCTTCCCACAAGGATACCTAGAATGTAATTTTTGCATGCTTCAAATAATCAGCAATATCCAGTTTTAGTCAATTATATGAAAAACTGATAATTTTTTCTAAAGTGCTATATGCTATCTGTATTTTATAGCTTGAGAGGATTTTTAAAATAATTAGGATGTAGATCAATTGATGCTTATATGTGTGTGCATATGTGTGTGCATGTGTGTAAAGTACGATGAAGTGGTGCACAGCCATTAATATGAATATGTATTCTAAGTGGAAAGCAGAAGCTACACTCTACAGGCCTTTTTGATTATGTGCATACGTACAGAAGAGATCATTTATATGCAGACACACAGAAAAGACCTAAAAGCATC
This sequence comes from Vulpes vulpes, assembly GCF_048418805.1. NCBI lineage: Eukaryota > Metazoa > Chordata > Mammalia > Carnivora > Canidae > Vulpes > Vulpes vulpes. Next base: position 49,996,390 of record NC_132784.1, on the reverse strand, counting down.
TTTAACAAAGTAGAGGCTTAGACTAGATAGTAGGACTGTGGATGAGCTTCAGTTTTGTTTCAATATATTCTGATTTTTCTTTAGCTATAATTTTGGAATATAAAAAAATAATGAAGCTACAGAGTGCTTAGCAGAAAAAGATATTTGAGAACAACTAAGCCCTAAACCAAAACTTCAATGAAATATTTCAGAAAAGGACAAAAGAGAAAACGAATACACACAATGTATGCCAGAGAAGCAGAAAACAGAGTGATCATTCTAGGAAAGCCTGCATTTAAAAATGTTTTTCCCCACAAGCCAATAGTGTCCAAGGTCAATTGTTTTAATATCTATGAAGTAGATCAGAAAATGTAGTGGCTTCAGCAATAACAGGCCATTACAATATCAACATAATAAAGGATAGTTCTTAAAGGATCCTATTGTAGGAACAAAGTGTATGGATATGCTCTCCTGGGAATAGACAAGGACAAATTACTTTACTGCTGTTCTACAGGAGATTTTCCACAACATTTATGAGGGATACCTTGAGGTTACATTGTAACAGCATGCTTCAGTAACCAACACTATTAAAAGCAGTTTCAATCCATTATCTACTGGAAATCAACAAACTATAAAATCCTGTGCCAACCAGTAAAACAAAGTCAGGTCAAATAAACCAACGTTTATGTCAGTGTTTGTTAATTGTGGGGAATAAAATTGTTGTTAAGAAATTATTTGTTCTATATCATAGAGGTGGGTAGTTAAATGAGGATTGCTTTGAAAACTTTTACTCGCTCACAATAAACACATCATATATACTATATGACCTTGAAAATATAATTTTGCAATTTGGTTATTTAAGTTGATCATTAGGTTTATTTTAATAAAAATTAGAGCTTACAGTGTAGACTCTCCACTGAGTATCTTTTTTTCAGAAAGAAAGTAAAAATTTCCCCCCACAGTACATAAAAAAGAAGTGACCATCATTTATTTGTCTATTTATCCAAAGCGGATAAATGAATGAACAAGCAAATAAACTTATTTGGGGGTAGGGGTAGGTGGAGGTAGCTAAGCAAGTGAGTGTGTGTGTGTGTGTGTGAGAGAGAGAGAGGGAAGAGAGAAAGAGAGAGGAAGAGAAGCAGCAGGGAGGAATGGAAGAAAAGGAACAGAGGGAGGGAGAAAGAGGGAAAAGGAAAGAGGGAAGAGAACATTAGTGATTATGGCAAGTGTGAAGCCAAGGCTGTTGATAGCCAAGCCAATGTCTCTAGCTCCATCAAACATGTTTGCTGAAACATGAATCACTAGGGATTACTGGTAATGATTTTCATGTATCAGGATGGAGGAGAAAGGGAGAATTCTCTTCTATCTGAGGGCAGCATCATGGGGAATTGGTCAGGACTATGGGATTTGGCTGAAACCCTCAGTCAGGAACTTGCCAGCTCTGTGACTATGGGTAATTTTCCTAACCTTGCTGTAATCACATTTCATATCTGGGGAATGTGATACTAATACTGATCTCATGTTTAATATCAATATGATTAAAATTGATGATTGAATCTATAATATAGGAATTCAATGACTCAGTAAACTGCTCAGTAAACTGATAGAATGGCAGCTTTCATTGCTGTGCATGACTCAAAATCTCGATTTTGTTCCAATTTTTAAATAAATCTATTTTAAAAAGACACATTTCTGCCACTATTGTAAGTATTTATTTGCAATTGCTGTAGAGGAAGTGGGAATATGTGCTTTGACATTATAGAAATAGTCTGGAGCCTAGAGAAGTACCACATAATAGGTATTCAATAAAAAAAGTTGTGAAGTGAAAAGACAAAGGAAAAAAGGATTGTAAAATGAGAAAACAATTAACAAAATGGCAATAATTACATACCTAATGATAATTACTGTAAATACAATTGGGCTACATGTTCCAATCAAAAATATAGTCCATCTGTATGTTGTCTATAAGAGACTCACTTCAGACCTAAAGACACATACAGAATGAAAGCGAAGGGATAGAAAACATTTCCATGAAAATGAAAACAAAAGGAAACCTAGGGCAGCAATACTTATATCACATAAAATAAACTTTAAAACAAAGACTGAAACAAGAGACAATGGACATCACATAATGATAAAAGGATTAATCCAACAAGAGGATATAACACCTATAAATATCTATGCATCACACATAGTTGCATCTAGGTATAAAAAGCACCTTTAATAAACATAAAAAGAGAAATTAACAGTAATTCAATAATACTAGGGGAATTTAACATCTCACATTAATGGATAGAACATCCAGACAGATAACTAATGAGGAAACAGTGGCCTTAAATGACACAGTAGACCAGATGGGCTTAACAGATATTTATAGACACTCCATCCAAAACCAGAAGGATACACATTCTTTTCAAAAACACATGGAACATTCCCTAGGGTAGACCACATGTTAGGTCACAAAGCAAGTTTTAACAAATTTAAGAAAATTGAAATCATATCAAGCATCTTTTCTGATCCAAATGGTATGAAACAGAAATCAATTACAAGAAAAAAGTGAAAAAACACAAATACATGGAAGCTAAACAATGTGTTACTAAACAACTGTGGATGAATGAAAAATTAAAGAGTAAATTAAAAAATACTTTGAAGCAAATTAAAATGGAATTATTTTAAAAATCTGTGAGATACAGCAAAAGTAGTTCTAAGAGGAAAATTTATAGTAATACAGGCTTATTTCCAGAAACAAGAAAAATCTCAAACAATCTAACCTTACAGCTAAAGGAAATAGAAAAAGAAAATACAAAGCCCAAAGTTAGTAGAAAGAAATAATAATGATCAGAGTGGAAGTAAATAAAATCAAGAGGAAGAAAATAGAAAAGATGAATAAAACTAAGCTGGTTCTTTGAAAAGATAACCAAAAGAATAAAACTTTGGCTAGACTTACCATGGAAGGGGAGGAGAGAACCTAAATAAATAATATCAGAATTGAAAGACAAGTTACAACCAATAGAGAAACACAAAAAATTATGACACTACTATAAAAAATTATAAGCCAACAAAATGGACAGTTAAAACAAAATCTCCCAAAGCTGAATCAGGAAGAAATGGAAAATCCAATAGCTTGATTACAAGCAAACAAACTGAATCAGGAATAAAAAATAAAACTTCCCAGAATAAGTTCAGGTCCAGATAGCTACATAGATGAATTCTACCAAATACTTAAAGAAGAGTTAATACCTATCCTTCTCAAACTATTTTTAAAAATTGAAGAGGAAGAAATTCTTCTTAATTCAATCTATATGAATCCAGTGTTACTCTGATACCAAAACCAAAGAAGACATCACAAAAGAAGAAAATTACAGGCTAGTATCTCTGAGGACTATAGATGCAAAAATCTACAAAAAAAAATTTGCAAACCAAATTCAGTAATACATTAAAAGAATCACATGCTATTATCAAGTGGGAATTATTCTGGGGATGCAAGAATGGTTTATTATCTGCAAAATTGATCAATAAAATACACCACATTAACAAAATGAGAGAAGAGTCATATCTCAATAGGTGCAGAAAAATCATTTGAGGAAATTCAACATTCATTTAGGATAAAAACTCTCAACAGAGTGGTTATAGATGGAACTATCTTGACATATTTAAAGCCATATATGATAATACCACACCTAAAATCATACTTATTGATGAAACACTGGAAGCTTTTTCTCTAACATCAGTAAGTAGGATACTCTTGTGCTTTTATTGAGAAGCTTTGTTACAGCAATCAGACAAGAAATAGAAATAAAAGATAGCCAAATTGGTAAAGAAGAAGTAAAACTGTCACTATTTGCAGATGACACATTATGTATAGGAAAAAAAAGAAAACCCTAAAAACTCCACCAAAAACAGATAGAATATATGAATTAAGTAAAGTTGCAGAGTACAAAATTAGTCTACCAAAATCTGTTGTATTTCTTTCTACATATAACAAAGGAGAAGAAAGGGAAATTAACAGTCTTATTTACAACTGTATCAAGAAGAATAAAATACCTAAAAATAAATTCAGCCAAGGATGAAAGACTTGTACTTTGTTGGGTTTTTTTAAAGATTTTTTATTTATTCATGAGAGACACACAGAGAGAGAGAGAGAGAGAGAGAGAGGCAGAGACATAGGCAGAGGGAGAAGTGGGGTCCCCTCAGAGAACCCGATGCAGGACTCGAACCCCAGACAGGGATCACGCCCTGAGCTGAAGGTAGGCGCCCAAGCTCTGAGCCACCCAGGTGTCCCAAGACTTGTACTTTGAAAATGATAAGATTTTGTGAAAGAAGCTAAAGACAACACAAACAAATAAAAAGATATTCCATGCTTGTGGATTAGAAGAATATTGTTAAAATGTCTATGCTACCCAAAATAATCTACAGTCAGTTCAATTCCTATCAATATACAAATGCCATTTTTTTCACAGAACTAGAATAAAATTAAAATTTGGATGGAACCACAAGACATCCCTAATAGCCAAAGCAATCTGAGCAAGAAGAACAAAGTTGTAGATACAACATTCTCAGATTTCAAACTATACTACAAAGATACAGTAATCAACATGGTATGGTACTGGCACAAAAACAAACACATAGATCAATGGAACAAAATAGCCAAGAAATAAACCAATATTTATATGGTCCATTAATCTATGACAAAGGAGGGGAGAATATACAATGGAGAAAAGTCTCTTCAATAAATGGTGTTGGAAAAACTGGACAGCTACATGAAAATAATGAAAATGGACCACTTTCTTACACCCTATACAAAATTAAGTCAAAATGGATCAAAGACCTAAATATAAGATCTGAACCTATAAAACTCTGAAAAGAAAACACAGGCAGTAAATTCTTGGGCATTAGTCTTAGCAATATTTTAGGGGGACTCTGTCTCCACAGGCAAGGGCAACAAAAGAAAAAACAATTGGAACTAAATCAAACTGAAAAGCTTTTGTACAGAAAAGGAAACTATCAACAAAACAAAGAAACCTACTGAGTGGAAGAGGCTATTTGCCAACGATATACCCAATGAGGGCCTTAACACCAAAATATATAAATAACCCATAAAACTCAAAACATTTTAAAAAATCCAATTTAAAAATGGGCAAAGGACAAAGAGGACATACAGGTGTCCAAAAAACACATGAAAAGATGCTCAGTGTCAATAGTCATCAGGTAATGCAAAACAAAACCACAATGAGGTGTCACCCCATGCCTGTCAGACTAGCTAGCATCAAAAAGACAAGATCTAGTAATTGTTGGCAAGGATGTGGAGAAAAGGACCCCTCATACACTGTTTGTGGACTGTAAATTGGTACAGTCACTGTGGAAAACAATACAGAGGCTCCTCAAAAAAATTTAAAATAAAAATGCCGTATGATCCAGCAATTCTATTACTAGTATTCATCCAAAGATAAACATTAATTTGAAAAGACATATGCACCTCCTTGTTCATTGTAGTATTATTTACAATAGCCAAAATATGGAAGCAACCAAAGTGTCCATCAATAGATGAATGGATAAAGACAATATATATATATATATATATATATATATATATATATATATATATACACATATATACACACACACACTCTGGAATGTTATTCAGCCATAAAGAATGAAATGTGTTCTTTACTAAAATATGGATGTACCAGAGGATATTATGCTAAGTAAAATGAGTCAGATAAAGACAAATATGTATGCTTTCACTTGTATGTAGATTCTAAAAACAAAAACAAAACAGAAATAGACAAATAGAACAAAGTGGTGGTTGCTAAAAAAGAGGGGGTGGGGAGGATAGTGAAAATAGGTGAAAAGAATTAAAAATGATAAATTCTCAGGTGTAGGGCAGCCCCTGTGGTGCAGCAGTTTAGCGACCCCTGCAGCCCGGGGTGTGATCCCAGAGATCCGGGATCGAGTCCCACATCAGGCTCCCTGCATGGAGCCTGCTTCTCCATCTGCCTGTGTCTTGCCTCTCTCTCTCTCTCTCTCTCTGAATAAATAAATTTTAAAAAATCTTTAAAAAAATAAATAAATTCTCAGGTGTAAAATAATTAAGTCATGACAATGTAAAAGTACAGTGTAAGGAACAGTGCTAAACTATGTACAGTGTAAGGAACAGTGCTAAACTATATATATATACCAAATCATGATGTTATACACTTGAAACTAATATTGTATTTCAACTACACTTCAATGTAAAATAATTTTTGATGAAAAAAAAGATTGAATGTTGACAAAAAACTGCACAAGCAATATCTGCCCAACAATACAACACTTAGCACACTTAAATAAAAAAAGCAACTTAATAATATGTATTTTGGTTCTGTCAAAAACTTTGTCATTAAGAATTAAATGGACACTTAAAGTTTAAGTACCAGTGAATTTTGTCTTATTTGGTACAAAAATACTGACCTATAAAATCAAGACATCTCCAGAGAAAATTGAAATTGCTTTTTGGCTTTTATATTTTATGTCTACAAAACCATTTCATGCCTGCATAGTTCACTCCACTATGACTGTATAGTTATTTTAAGAAATAGTAAGTCACCTTTTTCAGTATGAGCTGGCAAAGTTTAGGGGTCTTCCTTCTGTTAAGATGCAGAGCAATTGATAGCAAGCACATTACCTTTGCCTTAAGCAGCCCACACACCAGGGAAAGAAGAAAATACACAAACTGTTTAATGTCTAATATAGTTAAAATAAAGACATTATATAAAGGAAATATGAAAGCTTTTCTTCCATGAATCATCTATTAAATAGAAAATGCTGTTATGTCTGTTATACTAGATTCTGGGAAAATGAGACATTTCCTCTATTTTTCATTTACATTATACCATTGCATTGTATTTTGATGTTCTTGTATCTGACCCATTATTTCTCAGAAATATTCAGGCTTCCTCCTGAGTAGTAAAGAAGTATGTCAATACCGAGCATCTATCTAAATTAAAACTAACTTATGACAGTGGTGTCGTAAATATCAACTAGACCTCCATTCACTGTTAAGCACTATCACAGTCAATGCACTGTAACCAGTGTTATGATTTTATGTGGAAGAGGATAACAAATACTTTCTATTTCAACCTAAGTTTCAGAATCAGTTTGTTAAATATGATTATAACACTCGCTGGTCAGGAGAATAAACTCTAATACTTTTCTAACCTGGATGAACCATAAATCCCTTGAAAATTTCCCTTCATACTAGTGAAATGCACTGACCTCTGACATGAGTTCACTTCCCTTAAATTCAGTCTCCAGCTCTATTTTCTGTAAAGGTAGTTCATTAACTACAATATGCCAAATATGTAACTCAATTCATAATATAATGTAATAAATGTGATAAAACTGCATTGTAAACTCTGATTCCAGCCTTTACTTTTTTAAAAGTGTCCTATATATAGTCACTATATATAGACTCTCTATATATAGCCATTTAAAGGTCAGTACACACCCTGCTTTAAATGTTGACTTCCAAATGCCTAAATGAGTAGTTAAGCTTTTCTCCAAGTTTATAAAGACAGAATTCTTATGTAATGAGAACATTAACTCCTATATCACAACTTTCTCTGAGATTTTTCAGAACAAATTTATATATAATTAAAAGTTACTAAACATTCCATATAATTGACTATAAAATATTAGCTTTCATAACAACATTTTCCTGCATGCAATGTGATTCATTAACATAAAGAAACAGACTGTACATAAAGACAGAGTCATCTATGGGATACTTTTTGGCTATTATCAAAAAATTACAAAACAAATGAAAAAACACATGACAACAATGTGTTCTTTATTTACCTGCAATACTTTTAAAAATTTCAAGCGTTTCACAAATACACATTTGCAAGTCACAAGTATTTATAATAACAAGGGCTTAATATCAAAAACTGTTTCAGATTCAATAAATCAAGATTAAATGTACTGAAAACTTCATGCCTCTTTGTACAATTCTTATTTTGCTAACTAAAAAAATATTTCTAAATCTCTTTACTTTGTATCATCTAATATTTCTTGTATTTCTGTCTTCTGGAAAGATCATAATATCTAAAAAATGGAATACTGAAAAAATAGTGTTGGAATTTTGATGTGGGGAAAAATAGAACCCAAACCAACCAGATTATATTAGAAAGAATGTTGTCAATATGATCACTGAATAAATATATTTTGTAGTAGGCAAAAAATGCATCAGAATTGGCAAGCCCACATGTTCAACAGATACATTATTACTCATGGGTTTATGTACCTTAATGAAGTGAATCATCTAATACTGCCACTTAATCATAGGATATTAAGAGCCTGCATGTTGAGTGCATTGGGTTAATTTCATTAGAGTTTAATCTGTTGAAAGGAAACATAAAAAATAAGATGAGGAGACATATCATTTAAATGTAAAATGAAAATGAAAAAAAATTCATCATTTGTGACCTCTATTATCTATTCTAACCTTCTAAAATTTATTTTAATCTAGCAGTAGCTTCTGGCATACAATATGTGTCTTCTTTAGTAAAAACAGCATTTCTCTCCACAAAAAAAAAAAAAAAAAAAAAAAAACTAAAAATAGCCTTTATTTCACCCATCAACTGGCAACCATGAGTAAAGATGGCAAATTCTTTGGGTTATAGATAAAGCTCGATATTTAGACCTATCAGAATCAATAAGGTATCATCATCAAAAACAGTAGTTTGCAGAATAGAAACATTGTTCCCCCTAAATTTATAATAAACCAAGTGTAAAAAGTACACTTGAGAAAAGTAAAGAAATATAAATTGCATATGAAAATATGTAGAAGGATATCTCACATGCTATCTTTCCCTTTTTAAAAAGAAATTAACAGAAATAAAGCCCCTGAAATAAGAATAACCACAGGCAACAACATTTAGCAGGCAGAAACATTTATTTCCTATCTCAAAAGAATCCATTATTTACTGGGATGATTTACATTGGTTAATATCCATATATAATAAGCTGACTCAAGTCACTTATAAATGTGAAATATAAATGAAAAAATATCACTAATATATTGTTTCTTCTTTTTCCAATTCCCACATGAAAAGTTTAATCATTAAAAAAACCTAAAATAATTTTAAACTGAAAGTATACTTATCTATTTCATATGTTTACTATAAAATAAAGAATTTAATTTATAACCGGTTACTTTAGGAGAAGGAAGGAAAAGATATAATCTTTAATTAGTATTTAATTGAATTCAACAGACTTTTTAAATTTAAATTCAATTTGCTCTGTGCTCATCACATCACATGCCCTCCTTAAATGCCCATCACCCAGTTACCCTATCCCCCCATCCATCTCTCCCTCAGCAATCCTCCTTGTGTTTCCCAGAGTCAAGAGTCTCTCATGGTTTGTCTTCCTGTCTGATTTTTCCCTACTGTTTCCCTCCTTTTCCCCTATGGTCCCTTTCATTATTTTTTTATATTCTACATATGAGTGAAACCATATGATAATTGTCTTTCTTCAATTGACTTATTTCACTCAGCATCATACCCTCCAGTTCTGTCCACATTGATGTAAATGGTAAGTATTCATCCTTCTGATGTCTGAGTAATATCCCATTGGATACATAGACCACATCTTCTTTATCCATTCATCTGTGAAAGGACATCATGGCTCCTTCCACAGTTTTAGCTATTGTGGACATTGCTGCTATGAACATCGGGGTGGAGGTGCCCTTTCATTTCACTACATCTGTATCTTTGGGGTAAATCCCCAGCAGTACAGTTGCTGGGTCATAGGGTAACTCTATTTTTAACTTCTTGAGGAACCTCCATACTGTTTTCCAGAGTGGCTGCGCCAGCTTCCATTTCTACCAACAGTGCATGAGGGTTCCCCTTTCTCCACATCCTCACCAACATTTGTTGTTTCCTGTCTTGTTAATTTTAGCCATTCTGACTGGAATAAAGTGGTATTTCATTGTGGTTTTTATTTGTATTTCCCTGATGACAAGTGATGTGGAGCATTTTTTATGTGCCTGTTGACCATGTGTATATCTTCTTTTGAGAAATGTCCATTCATGCCTTCTGCTCTTTTCTTGACTGGATTATTGGGACTTTTGGGGTGTTGAGTTTGATTAAGTTCTTTATAGATCTTGGATACTAGCCCTTTATTAGATAGACCATTTGCAAATATCTTCCTCCATTCTGTAGGTTGCCTTTTAGTTTTGTTGACTATTTCCTTTGCTGCACAGAAGCTTTTAATCTTGATCAAGTCCCAATGATTCATTTTGCTTTTGTTTCCCTTGCTTTTAGAGATGTATCTTGCAAGAAGTTGCTGCAGCTGAGGTCAAAAAGATTGCACTTGTATTCTCTAGTATTTTGATGGATTTCTTCTGTCTCACATCTAGGTCTTTCATCCATTTTGAGTTTTTCTTTGTGTATAGTGTGAGAGAATGGGCTAGTTTCATTCTTCTGCATGTGGCTGTCCAGTTTTCCCAGCACCATTTATTGAAGAGACTGTCTTTTTTTTTTTCATTGGATATTCTTTCCTGCTTTGTTGAAGATTAGTTGACCATAGGTTGAGGATCCATTTCTGGGTTCTCTATTCTGTTCCACTGACCTAAGTGTCTGTTTTTGTGCCAGTACCATTCTTTCTTTATGATCACAGTTTTGTAATACAGCTTGAAGTCAAGCATTGTGACTCCCCTAGTTTTGGTTTCCTTTTTCAACATTTCTCTACCTATTTGGGTCTCTTCTGGTTCCATACATATCTTAGGATTATTTGTTCCAACTCTGTGGAAAATGTCCAAGGTATTTTGATAGGGATTGCACTGAATGTGTAGATTGCTTTGGGTTCAATAGCCTTTCTAAAAGTTTTAATTTTAATTCCAGTTAGTTAACATACAATGTTATATTAGTTTCAGGTGTGCAATACAGTAATTCAACACTTCCATACATCACCCTGTTCTCATCATGATAAGTGCACTTCTTAATCCCCATTACAGATTTAACTCATTCCCACCCACCTTCCCTCTGGTAACCATCAGTTTGTTCTCTATAATTAGGAGTCTTTTTCTTGATCTGTCATATTTTGCCCTTTGTTTGTTTCTTAAATTCCACCTTTGAGTGAAATCATATAGGGTTCTTTCTCTGACTTATTTTGCTTAGCATTATACTCCCTAGCTCCATCCATGTCAATGCATATGGCAATATCTCATTCTCTTTATGGCTGAATAGTAGGCCACTTTATATACACCACATCTTTATCCATTCATCAAAATAGACAATTGCTGCTTCCGTATTTGGCTATTGTATATAATGCTGCAATAAATACAGGGGTGCATGGATCCCTTTGAATTAGTGTTCTTGCATTCTTTGGGTAAATACCTACTGGTGCTAGATAAGGTAGTTCTATTTATAAATTTTTAAATAACCTCCATAGTATTTTCCAAAGTGGCTGCACATGTTTACAATCCCACCAACAGTGCACAAGGGTTCCTTTTTCCTCACATCCCCACCAATTCCTGTTTCTTATGTTGTTGATTTTAGCCATTCTGATAGGTGTGAGGAATAGCTCTCATTTGATTTGCATTTCCCTGTTAATGAGTGATGTTGAACACTTTCATGTCAGTCAGTCTTATTTTTTTTAAGATTTTATTTATTCATGAGAGACAGAGACAGAGACAGAGAGGCAGAGACACAGGCAGAGGGAGGAGCAGGCTCCATGCAAGGAGCCCAATGTGGGACTAGATCCCAGACTCCAGAATCATGCCCAGGCACTAAACCGCTGAGCCACCCGGGCTGCCCATTAGTCAGTCTTCTTTGGAGAAATGTCTGTTCATGTCTTCTGCCCACTTTTTGATTATTTGTTTTTTTGGGTGTTTTATAAGTTCTTTTAGACTGTGGGTACTAACTCTTTATCAGATATGTCATTTACAAATATCTAGTAGGTTGTTTATGTTTTGTTGCTTCTTTCCTTAGCTGTGAAGACTTTTATTTTGATGTAGTTCCAATAGTTTATTTTTGCTTTTGTTTCCCTTGCCTCAGGTGCTATTCTGGAAAGAATTTACTATGGCTGATGTCAGATTATTGCCTGTGTTCTCTTTTAGGATTTATATGATTTCAGGTCTTACATTTAGTTCTTTAATTGATTTTGAGTGTATTTTTGCATATGGTATAAGGAAGTAGTCCAGTTGTATTCTTTTATATATTGCCATCCAGTTTTCCCAACACCATTTTTTTGAGGAGGCTATCTTTTTCCCATTGGATAAGCTTTCCTGCTTTGTCAAAGATTACTTGACCATATAATTGTGGGTTTATTTCTGGATTTTCTTTTATTTCCCATTGATTTTCAATAGCCTTTTTGAGTATGCTTTATTAGTGTGACATACATTTTACACACACACACACACACACACACAGTTTTTGGCAGTGAAAGTGGTATAAAGTGATTAGATTCTGAATATATTTTGGAGGTAAAGTTGACAAAGTATGGTAATGGATTGGACGTGTGTAGGTGAGAAAGCAAAGAGTAAAGATTGACTTCAAAGACTAGAGAATAAGGAACATACACTTTTGTCTGTTTTTGGTCATTCCCCACCCTCCATTAAATTGTACATATATCTTAAAACATTATAGCACAAGGAGACATTAAATATTCATTGAATCAACAAAATATGAAATGCATTTAAAACTTCATCCAAATACAGTTTATAATATACTGACTATTTTTGTATAGAGTATTTGCTGAAAAAAAATCAGAGGAGACATTGCCATTTTCCTATTAATTACCATCTGACTTCTGGTTACTGCATATTTTTATAGATTTTTCATATATGTATAAAAATTATTAACTTCCACAGATATAGGATAAGATCTTCCCTTAATTAAATGCCTAGGTCAAACAAATCTATCTTCTCAGAAGTTGAAAATATTGAGGGTTCTCAGAAACCATCATGAGAAGGAATACTAATTTGTGACAATCCATTTCAAATACAGCTTCCTGATATAAAGTGATCATATCCATGTAAAAGATTACTTTTGAAAATAAAGTTTAAAAAAATTGAATATTGGTATTATTTAAGAGAGCTATCCAGTTAGTTCAAAGAAATCAAGAAAGTTGAATTAATTTTCTAATGATCTAAAAACAAAACAAAACTTAGATTCTTTAAAGAGAGTTTGCCAACAATTCTCTTAATATGCAAGTTATCTTAAAATTTACAACTTAGTCTATGGCAGTACTACCCTGAACGCGCCCAATCTCCTCTAAAATGTTTTTTTTCTCCTTTTAAATTTACAACTTAAATTGTCTTCCAAATTTTTCACTACTCTAAGACATTTAAATTACTTCTCTACTCTAAGGATAGATCCTTTATAGTTGGTTGTCTGCTGAAGAATGTGGACATAGTAGAAATCAGATGCTTTGGTTATATAATTTTGTCAGTAGTAACTAATAATAGGTGAAAGGACATTTATCCAGTGGCACCTGAGAAAAGATTACTGCCTCTTTTAAAAAGAAGCCTAATTTCAGTTATTGTAATACATAAACAGCTCTCTCTGGCTGTCAAATGGTCCTTTAGGTAGAAATCACATTCTTTTGGATTTTTTTTTTTGGCTTGTTTCTACTTTTGTTCTTTGGTTAATTTTTTAAAATTCAAATTAAGTAGGTTATGAGTTTCAATTAAAAGCAATTATCCTAATTACATTTATATTATCATGTCATAAGAATTATAACACATGAACTTCTACCATTTGATTGCAATAATGCCTGGCATCGTTATACAAGGTTTATTTAAAAAAATATTTTACTTCAGAGAAAAAGAGGAGGGTGAGAACATCAGCAAAGGGAAGAACAGAGGGAGAATGAGAAGCAGACTCCCAACTGAGTGGGGGAGTCCTCGCCAGGCTGGGTCCCAGGGACGTGACACCATGACCTGAGCCAAAGTCAGTTGCTCAACCAATTAAGCCACTCAGATGCCCCTACAACAAGTTTTTAAAGTGCTACTCAGCTCCACTAATCCATCACATAATATTCTTTTAAGAATATTAAAAGCCTAAGGAAATTAGAGCTCCATAATTAACTATATACATAACTCATCAAGTATTTTGCCCAGACTGCTTCAAATTCATGAATGACTGCCCCAGTATCAGGCCCTGTGGATTTGGTTACATATCCCATCAAGATTATCTACTTTCCCAAGAAAGTCAAATGATTCCAACCAAAATGATGTTAAGATCTCTAGAAATGTTTTAGAAATAAAATGAAAATTATAATTATGCTTAAAATTAAGAGTATCTGGAAAAATTATAAATGACAGGTAAAAATAAATTTATCTCCTTAAAATTCAACTTTCAATTGTGGACAGATTAACCAGAAACTGGAGATTTTCCTCTGTTAAATGCTTTTGGCCAGGTTATGGACAATTCCCAGTTGCGGTGAGGTGACCTTCAGAGTCAGCCAGCCTTGAATCCAGATCTGGCTCTCTACTGACAAGCTTTGTCATTCATTCTTCCACCTCAATTTTCTCCCTTATAAAGTGTGAACAGTAAAAGAATCTTTTCCTAAGTTTTTGAGTAAATAATAATTTTTAAATTCTTAACAGAGTGGAGGAGATTGTAATCACCCAACATAGATGAGTCAGAAATACAAAATAAAAAGTGAATATGCACTATAATTACAGCTGAAAATACTGACATGAATACTTATTTAAAAAGCAAGGCTCTGTGTCTGTTCTCAAGATGCGTAGTGGACATTAAGCTAAATTGTGTTATGACTCAAGAGCAGAAAGGAGATTTAGAAAAAGAGGAGCCTTTCTGTATCATTTGACAAAAAAGCAGAAAAAAATGAGAAAGTTTACCTAAGGAAGGCTGTTTGGGGTTTTTGTTTTGTTTGGCTTTTGATAAAATTAAGATATAGAGTGATGCAATGATCTGTGTGTTTCATGGTGAGTTATGGAACCAAGATTTCTTTCTTGTTATAACAGTATTTTTTCTCCCCAAACCCTATTACCTCAAATCTAATCCTGAACTAAGTATTTTTTGGAAATCGATAGGTTAGTCTCTAGGAATTTTTTCAGAAGATTGTGTCATATAAAATGGAATAAAGGATAAATTCTAATTCAAAGAATTCACTAAAATTGTAAGCACCCAGTTTGCATTTTAAGGTAGATTTTATCCACAGTCCTCTCCAACATAAGCAATCCCAAGCTATATTGTAGTATAAACAATTCTCTCACTTGGCGATTGTAAAGTACTGCTTCTTCATTCAAGATAACTCACCATAAGTCTCTACAAATAATTGCTCAAAAAGCATTTTTTAGGGGCACTTGGATGGTTCAGTCCACTAAGCACCCAGCTTGATTTTGTCTCAGGTCATGATCTCAGGGTCTTGAGACTGAGCCCCACCTGGGGCTCCACACTCAGAAGAGAGTCTGCTTGAGGATTCCCTCTCTCTCCTCCCTTCACTCTCACTTTCCAAATAAATCTTTTTTAAAAGTTTTTTTAATCAAGATATTTATAGATTATAAGAGCCATTTTTATAAATTAATATTTAAATGTCAAAATACTGTACAAAAAAAAAAAAAAAAAAGAAGAGGAGATAGAGGAAAAGCCTAGACTAAAATCACAGAAATACCGCTTGACTATATACTATCAACACTGAATAATGAAGAATCCCATAAACTGAAAGGGACTCAATTCTCCATAATTGGCCAACAATCCACTAACAAGATCTACAGAGCTGGAATCTGAGAATCAGAAGAAGCTGACAGGGAGACCCATATATCAGCTCAGCAAACAGTTCAGGAAATGTTCACTGAATGTCCATTTGATGATAGGTACATACCTATGAACTGGAATTTAAAGGTCAGTTGCTATTCTCTAAAATGTGTTTGTAGGGTTTCTGAACACACAGCTAGACTACATTTCCCAGCGTCCCTTGAAGTTAGCTGCACTCATGTGACTGCATTTTAGTCAATCACTGTGGGCGGGAGTGCTTCCTACCACTGTCCTACTTGGTCATAAAGCCCTTCTATGCACCCTCAGGCTATCATCTTCTGTCAAATGGCAGCAAAAAAACAAGAGTAAAGCCTTAGAATAGTTTCTCAACCCTCCTTCCCATTATTACCTTCACCAAGGGATAATCTGAGAATTTTTCTTTGCATAATCCTTCCTTACTATAAAATGGTAATACTATGAATATATTGTGCTATAAATCATTTTTCATACTGTGGCCCTTTGGAGGAACATATACTATAGTAATGCTAAAATTGTTGTCACCTGTACCCATTTTACCTCCCCAGAAACACACACACACACACACACACACACACACACACACACACACACCAATTTACTCCCTTGGATGATTTGGCCATATTGAGAATGTGTTCCCTGGAAAATCAGAAACAACAAATGGAAAGTGTCAGGGTCCAATTTAGATGGCTTTATGATCACAACATAAATTCCAAATGCTGAGCCATTGTAGATTTTGAGTCCAAGCTGTTATAACAACTTAGCCTATCCTAAGTAATATGAAGGTCTTAAAATGTATCTGTAAAAAATGTAATATCTTGCCCACTTAGCGAAAGAATCCAACAGTTGGCAAAAATTAATAGCAAACAGTAAAATCCCTGCTATACAAAACAAAAAATAGAGAATTCCACTAGATAGTAGTGACTTAAAGATTATGTTTCCCTTTGAAAGAGAAGTCGGGCCACAATATCAAGCAGACTATTAGTACATCCATTCAATCACAGAACTCCCTTCAAAACAAACATAAGAGGGGGGTAATGAGGGACTTAATGACTGCCCAATATCCTCCTTAAGCTCACTGTCCTCAGAGCTCTCTCTAGAGAGCCGTTTATTTCACGAGGTATGCAAAGACTAAGTATTTCTTACTTTACATACACTCTATAAAAGGTAGTAGAGAAAATATTCCTCAATCTGAATAGTCTACATTTCTATTTACACAAAAAAATTACTGAAGCCTATCAAAATGAGACAAGCTTAGAATCCTTAAGTTTGCAGTTATTTTAGTTTTGATATTAAAAAGTAAATGCAACATTTTATGTAGATTATATAAATGCAAAATAACAATTATTTTAAAATTTTAAATTAAGCTGTATGTTATACACACAATGAATGCTGGCTGAATACAAATTGCCCTCTGTTATATTTAATTATGTAATGAAATAGCACATAATTCTTATTACTTTGGACAATTAGATTTTTGTTATTAATGTTTTCCTCCAATTGTTTTAATTTTTCAAATATATAGGTACCTGAAGGTTCAGCTGAAATTTTATCAACTAATGATAATTTATAGTGTTTTCTTAATTGGAAAAGAAAGGTGGCAGATTTCCCAATTCATCCATTATGGCTTCTGAGTGTGAAAAATATTCAGCTTAATAGTATGCCTCACTTAAGGGACCAGGTTTATTTTATACAAGTGATTCTTTGATTTCCTAAGTATACATACAAAAGTGGCAGCTAAAATAAGCATAAGAAAAATCTGTACCAAAATTTTACATTATGTCTAAGAAAATGGATACTCTTGAAAACAAACTGTAAAAGCTACTTTAAATTTTAAGGTGGCCGGATTATTGAAATGTAAAACAAAACCCTAAATTTATTGATCATGCCTTTAAATGAAAGATGTGGTATAAAGTAAAAAAAAAAAATCAGAATAATTGAAGAATTCTCTAGCAGTTTAAATAAGCTTTTCAAATAAATCACCTCACTGGGAAAAAATATATGCATCTAATGTGTGTGTATAGTTGCTATTGTGTTTTCTATAGATTTCTTGACATTTCACCCTATTAATATTTGCCTTTTATTTTTATTTTCTTTAGTATTTGCTTTTTAAACCAGACTTTACTAATAGAATGTCCCTGAATTTAACCAAAGAGCCATTTGTGAGATGGAGAAAATTAAGATAACCATCCAAAACTCTCCATCAATGTCTATATTTTTGAGCCTTACATTTACATAATTTGCCAGTTTGGGAGGGTAGCTTATATGCTGCCTTCATGTGGATTTAAAAAGTTATTCCTCAGGAGACACAGAGCCAACCTGGGCCCATGACATGAGGAACTCCACACATTTTTAATTTCAGCCCTTTCACGCCCTGTTTCAAGTGTCCAGTCTTCATGACCACATCACTGTGTGCAACAATGCCATTCACTGATTTTTGTTTGTGATATCTACAGTTAATGATTTATTGTAAATTAAACTGTAAGGAAAATAGGTTAGTGAGATCTGCTTTTACTAGTTTCCTGACAACAGCTGTAATAAAGAATAGCCTATAAAAAGATCTACATGCACCTTGTATACATATCACATAGATGTTAAAGTATCTGGATTCTTTACAGACCACACTGCCCTATGTTGACTTGTAGATCTTTCCAGCAAAGTCTATGCGATTATCAAATTCATCCTAGGAAACTTCAGATGTTAGAGAACTGAAAGATGAACAAAATGAAAAATACAAACCCAAACAAAAAAATTCATGTTGGTGTAGAGAAGAACACGAACATCATTTTGACTCATAGAGTTTTATAATTATAGTAATAAATTTTATAGTAATAAGTTTTATCATAAAAATATTAAACATGTGCTAGATATGGTGATTTTAGGCATCACACACACACACACACACACAATTTGTTTTAGTAGCCATGTTATGCCCCATATACTCTACTTGTACTTGGTCTAACAAAGGTGGGACTGCTCAAAAATTTTATCAAATTTTCAGAAATTCACTCTCTGAAATTTGAAGCCAAATCAAGTCACTGAAATAAACCCTAGAAATTCACTTCTAGAAATTTCTAGGCAAGATGGAAAGTAGAATTTAAAGTTGAAATACCAACTGTTTTTAATGCTTAACAAGCTCAGGCGCCCTGGTGCTTCTCCCTCAGAGGAAAACTGAAGCTTTGGCCAGCCCACCAGCAGGGGCTTCAATAAAAGCTACTTTCTTTCCTCAGTAAAACCATCGCAAAGGCAGTCTGTCGGAAAACCGATGCTTTTGTAAAGTGGAAAACTCAGCAGAAGGATGAAATTGTTCCGTTTCAGGTAGAAAACTCTTTACACAGCCTTTCCATCCATTTGGTCAAAATTGAAGTTTTTAGTCTTATGAGACACTGAAGGGTGAAATTAAGGCTTTCCTAGCTTTGACACCCCTGCTGGGTGGAATTTGAGAGAAAAGGCCTCTGTTAGGTCACATTTTCTACTGAAATTATTAGACCTCTGCTCCAATCCCACAGACCTGACTGAATTTTCAAGTGTCTTTTGTTCCTTTATAGTCCTGAAAAAAATATATAACCTTTAACTACTAATCTTTAGTTGTGATGATTTAAAATATATTTGATCCAACCCAAATAACTCATTGAGCACAAATTCCTCATCTTCCAGTTGATCTGCTTCCTTGCTCCAATTGCCTCTACTGACACATACACCGTTCTGCTCATTCATCGTGACCTCCAGCCATCACCCAGAAATCTCTGCCATGTCTCTTACTATTGAGTTCAAATCCCAACATCTGTCATTTCACCTTTTTTGCTCTATAATAATCCATCATTCCTCCCTATCCAAAGTCCACCTGCCCAAAAAAGCATCAGTCTTACTCTTGACAGAGATTCCTCCTCCTGCATACATCTGACCCTCCTCTCATCTCACTGCAGAACAGGTGACCCATCCTATTGTATCCAACTCAAACATCTATTCAGAAAACCTGAATTATTGGTGGTCTCCTTTCCAACTCTCTCTACTCCTCTACATTCAGAAGCCTCATGGTTCTAAAAATAAAATAAAATAAATAGAAATTAAAAATTACTACACAACATAACTCTTATTCCATTTTTTATTTTTTATTTAAGATTTTATTTATTTATTCATGAGAGAGAGAGAGACAGAGACACAGGCAGAGGGAGAAGCAGGCTCCATGCAGGGAGCCCAATGGGGGACTTGATTCTGGGTCTCCAGGATCAGGCCCTGGGCTGAAGGCGGCACTAAACCGCTGAGCCATCCTGGCTGCCCTCTTCTTCTGTTTTTTTAAATTTCATAATCAAATATCTCAAAATAGTAATCTATAATAGTTTCTTCCATTTCTTCACCCTCAACTCTAATTCTCATCCCATTCCAATCTGGCTTCTGCCTGTTGCTTCTCAGAGATATTCTCAACCAAGATCACTGTCAACTCCTAGATCCTAAATCCCTCGAGTATAGTTTATATTCCCCAGGTGACTCTCAGGAGCACTTGACAGAGGTACCCACTTCTTCTTCCTGAAATCAGTATTTCCCAAGCAACATCACTTTGTTTTCCTCCAACTTATTCTGATGCTCCTGGTTAGCCTTCTTCGCCAACTCTACCTTCCCAAACTGCTTATCACATTTATATGGGATCAATACTGTTCTCTTATTTGTTTTCTCCTCCACTGTCAATTAACCTTTTCACCTCCCCATAGAATGGCTTATCACCTGTGGGTCCAAGAACCTGAACTCCATGCGTATAATCTGGGCAAACTTCTGGTGTCTAGGCCCATGTGATACTCATAATCCTGATTTAATGACTGAATTTTTTTGAGCCCTTACTATGTGTTAATCTTTAAGGATAAGCACTAATAACTGAATTACCTCATTAAATCCTCAGAATGCAGGGATCCCTGGGTGGCGCAGCGGTTTGGCGCTTGTCTTTGGCCCGGGGCGCGATCCTGGAGACCCGGGATCGAATCCCACATCAGGCTCCCGGTGCATGGAGCCTGCTTCTCCCTCTGCCTATGTCTCTGCCTCTCTCTCTCTCTCTCTCTCTGTGACTATCATAAATAAATAAAAATTAAAAAAAAAAATCCTCAGAATGCCCCCTAGGTAAGTACTATTATTATCACCACTTCACAAATGAGAAAAGGGAGTCTTAGATCAAAGAGGTGTTCAAAGTCACAGAGTTAGTGGGTGGACAAGCCAGAATTCAAACCGAGTTACCTAACTACCCACTCAGTGTCTGCTCCTCAACACTTCTAATCCTCCAGTTACCAGCAATTATGTAAGGCCCCTCTTCTACAAACCATTAGGGCATTTTCTGTATCGGTCACCATTGTATCCCCAGAAACAGAGGACATATTTGGTATCATTCCACTTAAAAAAAAAAATCTAGGTAACTGGTGGATTAACTATTAACTACTGAGGCTGAATCATGAGTAATAATTGAGATTTAGGACTACACATCTCTTGTCACTGTCCTTTCTGAGAACTATTAAGCTACTTCCCCAGGTAGAGAAAATGCTACTTAATATGTTCTCATAAGCAGGATAGAATAGATCGGTTATATGAACACAGGAAACAGGGGAGGTAAAAACTATTGAGCATTAAGGTCTAAACTCCATTAGACAGAAACTAAGTCTCTCTTACTAACACAGTACCTTTGGTGCCAACCAGAGAGCTCTTGCATTATAGGTGTTCACAGATATTTGTTGAATAAATTAGTAAATGCTTAAATAGAATGGAAAAACATTCATGCTTCACACATTATCAATTTGTTGTATAAATTTTTTAATGCTCACAGTATTTCTAAGATGACTTTTAATTGGGAATCTGGGGCTTGACGAAGTTTAAAAATCTCTCCAGACTTTGGAACCAATTTAAGCCTGACTCTGAAGTCCACACGTTTTTTTTTCTTGCACCATACTGTCATCCATTATACATGCTGACTTCTTTATCTTGGGTTCAAATATTTCTAGGTAGTCCAAACAATTGAAGTTGCAACAAACTCTAACCTTTGACTCCTTTATTGTATGAGCTTTGAATAAGCTATCAGCAGGAGAATATTGTTTGACATGTGAAAAGCTTAAAGAACAAGCTAAAATTTAATATTGTTCTGATTCATTTATACTTGATTTTTCAAATTTTGCTTAAGGTAATGATTTGTAATTTTTAATTTAGAAGGAATTGTCCACGCTGTACTTTAATTAATAAATACACTCCATAAAGGAAAGTGATGAATACAAATGAAGCTTGAATAAACCTTGGAAGGAAAATCATCACAAAAGAGAATTGCATCTTAAAACAGATATGTGAAAAAGCAGTGCCACAAAATTATTCATTACATAATGAAGTTTAATAATAATAATAGACATTTATAGAAATTACGACAATCATAGTCATTATGGAAATATTTTAATAATACCTTTGGTATTCATGACTTCATTTGCATGAAATACCACTCAATTACTAACTTTAGATCAATTAAACAATTATGTCTATTGGAGTTGTTCTAAAAGAGAATTATATTCATTCTAGCTCCTATCTCCTTTAAAATTACACTGCTTTATTTATATCACTAGATACCCAGAGCAAGTCAAAGAAATAATTAAAATAGAAAATTTCAAATCTTGCCTTAATGCGTGTTTTATAAATAATTACAGGTTTTTGATCTCATAATCTGATTCACTACTGCTGAGCTAAAGAAATAATAGACGTTTTAAAAGCCAGAAGTCCTGATTAACATAAAATTGTAAATATTGGTACCATAGTTGATTAAACAGTTTAAACATTTTTTAAAATGTTTACATTTCCTCTTAGTTTCCTTTTCATGTTACATTTTTAAAAATTTCATAGCCCTTACAGATTTAAAAGATAATCTATATTGTTATAGCCGTCATTATAACATCCAACATTCAAGAAGAAATCATGAAGTCTTTGTATATTATCTTTTTCACGAAATGTTAGCCAAAGCCACCATACACCCATCTTGGCTTTCTTTTCTTTTCTTTTCTTTTCTTTTTTTTTTATCCAGTTTTAACAATAAATCTTTTAGCAAATATTTTGCTAAATTATTATTCCCATCACAGGAAACTGTACAATTTATAAATGTAGTATCAACTAGAATATTTCCATCTCAAATGGTTTATAAAAAGCAAAGAAGTGTTATGTCAGTGACGTAACATAGGGTTGCGTCTTCTCAGAGAAGCTATGCCCTGAGCAGAGGGGCAGGGTCTCACTCTGAAGGCATTCACTGTGCCATCATTTAGGAAAACAGCATCTCTGGATAGAGAATGTACAACCCAATGAAATGAGCCTCAGCTTGGGAAAGTTGACGGTGGGGGCCAATGTATCAGGAGGGGGCCAGGAGAGTGATGGGGGCCTGCAGACTTAGGCTCCCTTCTGTGCTTACAGCATTACCACAACCTGGCTGCACATGAGAAGTGTTTCAGGTGAGGGTGAGTTAAAAAATATACCAGTGCAACAGGTCAGATGATTTGATGGTGTCTGAGTATCTCCTTTTCCTTTTTACTCCAGCATAATTAATACACACTGTTACATTAGCTTCAAGTGTACAATATAGTGATTCAACAATTCTACACGTTTCTCAGTGTTCATCACAGTAAGTGAACTCTTAATCCCCAGCTTTTTCACCCATCGCTTCCCTCTCTCCTCAGGTAACCATCAGTTTGTTCTCAGCAGTTAATGTTTCTTGGTTTGTCTCTTTTTTCCTTTGTTCATTTGCTTTGCTTCTTACATTCTGCATATGAGCAAAAGCACATGGTATTTGTCTTTCTCTGATGACTTATTTCACTTAGTGTCATACTCTGTTGATCCATCCACATTGTTGCAAATGGCACGATTTCATTCTTTTATGGCTAAATAATACTCCATTGTATATATGCATATATACGTAGACACACACACATATATGTATATATATGCATATATACACCACATCTTTATCCATTCATCTATCGATAGACACTTGGGTTGCTTCCATAATCTGGGTATTATAACTAATTCTGCAATAAACATAGGGGTGTATATGTCTCTTCAAATTAATGTTTTCATTTTCTTTGGGTAAATAGCCAGTAGTGGAACTTCCAGATAATTCTATTTTTAATATTTGGAGTATAATAAATATTTAATATTTAATATACTGTTTTTCCAGAGTGGCTGCACCAGTTTGCATTCCCAGCAACAGTGCATGAGGATTTCTTTTTCTCTGCATCCTCATCAACACTTGTTGTTTCTTGTGTTTTTGATTGTAGCCTTTCTGACAGGTGTGAGGTGGTATCTCATTGTGGTTTTGATTTGCATGTCCCTGATGATGAGTGGTGTTGAGCATCTTTTTGAGTATTTCTTAATAAGCTGTCCAAGTTATTTATTTATTTTTCTCTAAGCAATCTTAATATGAAGCTAGGATCAAGAACCAAAGGGGTGGAAATAGCACTCTCAGAAGCTGTAGAAACAACTAGGTTGGGGAAACTTGGTAAAATGCTTGCCCACAGCAGGATTGGAGAACCACCATTGTGGGGAGCATCTATTGTTCCTGATTTTTCCATGCTTCTTGTCTGAGTACCTTAGTAGGCATTAGTGGTTTCTAACATGTGATCACCAGACCAGCAGCAGCAGGATTGCCTGGGAACTTGTTCCAAATGCAATACTTACTTAGGTCCCATCACAGAAATACTCAATCAGCAAATCTGGGGATGGGTACTAGTAATCTACGCTTTAACAAGCCTTCTGGGTGCTTCTGGCAATTCATTAAAACTAAGAGAATCATTGGCATAAGTAAGGTGGTAATATAACTAGGCTAAGTGAAGTGGGATCAAGAGAATAATTTATGTCTTCAATACCTGACCAGGGCCTCATGCTGAGGACTGGCATGGGCTAGCATGTAGATGGCTGTGGAACTTAACGTAAGAGAACCATAGTGATAGTGAGCCAAGGGCAGATAGACAAGTCAACTGATCTACCTGCTTCCTCTCACATGGAAAGCTTTTCCTATTTGAAAAGCTGTGCATCCAGTATGTTTGGATGTTGCACTGTTGTTGATATCTCCCACCAGACCTGGTGTATGATGAAACACTGTGGAATGAGTCAGTAGAAATAGAAGGCTAAGTGTTGGAGGGAAGAAGGAGAGAGGCGCAGAGAGGCAGACACTGGATCAGAGGTTAGAAGACTAATTTAAGTAAAATAGGCAGCTCAATTATTTCAATCCTAGGAGAGCTCCACAGTTGATAATCATGCTACTTATAGCAGTAAACATGGAAGAAACAAGCAATTGTGAAGGTAGCTCTGGGACAAATAGCAAGTTTTGTTGATGATGGCCAGAGATCCCTTGTCATAGTTGGTAAATTAAAAGCATTCCCTTGGGTTCCATATATTCATTACCATGAATCCAGCCCTGCAAATGCAGACAAATCCAGTCCCAGGATACCCTGTACTCTATGTTGGTGGCCTCTCATGTGTGATATTATTTTCCAGGTGATATAAAGACAACAAGCTTAATGAGATTCTGTTACCAAGGTTGCCTCTAACTCCTTAATTTCTGGTTCATGGGAAGGCAACATGATTCCAATGACTATTTTCTTCACTCATTTTCTTTCACTTCAATGCAAACCTGTGTTTGAATACAGGTTCCTTTACTTATTGGCTTATTTAACCTCACAGGAGTTCAGTTTTCTCAGCTGTAAAATGGGAATAACAACATACTATCATCTGAGGGCGTCTGCGCGGCTCAGTCCCTTAAGTGTCTGACTCTTGGTTTCTATTCTGGTCATGATTTCAGAGTCCTGAAATAGAGCCCTGAATTGGGCTCCAGGCTCAGTAGGGAGTCTGCTTGAGATTCTCTTTCTTCTTCTCTCTCTAAAATATATAAATAAATCTTTTAAAAAATACTATCAGCAGATTTTATATGATGCCATGTTTGTGCTACACCCAGCACAAGGCATGAAACATACTATGTGCTCAATTAGTAGAAGCTGTTTTCTGTATATTATTTTAATATTCATCACTGCAGCCTGGTAAAACAATCACTGGTCCACCTATGTCAAGCAGGAACTGCAGCTAGCCATCTGACTCACCATAGAGTTTGTCTTTCCCATTCAGGCCCTCCAGAGAACAGAAAAGCCCATGGGGGCATAGCCAGGTCAACTGGGCTTTAGGCCTCCAGCGATCACTCATAAATGCAGACCACCTTCTTGCACTCACACGTACACAGAGTGAGATAACTTCGTTTCGTTGGACTGATGCAAATTCAAATTTAAATGCTCCTCCTGGCCCTCAAGTGATTTTGAGTTTTGCTGTACATGGTTACGGAAGCTGCAAATATGACAATATCCTTCTGGCTTAACCAAACCCCTGTAATACTAATCCAAAGTAAGTTCAACAGCAAATCCTAAACTGGAGTAACCTGTGTCCCCAGTGAGATAACGCAAACCCCAGATCAGTAATACTTGCATTATAGTGAAAACAAGGAGAGGTAGAGTTGCCAACACTTCTCACAGTCTCTGGATTAATGCTACTATTGGGGTGGAACATGCCATCAGAAAACAAGGTTAAATAGTTATCTGAAATAAGACCTACCACTCCCCTTTGGAGCTTACTCAGTAGGCTGAGTGAGGGGTCTGAGGTACATGCTGAGAGGTCAGTGGTGCTGGCTGTCCTCATCCTGCGGATTGGAATTCTGTTGATAACAGCACTAATCAACTGTTGTATGAAAACTGAGTGGATTTGGCCTCAGCCTTTATTAAAATATGAAATCCAATTGGCAGATTAGTAGCATGGCGGTGGTTCCCCACTGTTGTGTAAGAAATTGCAACAAAACTTGCTGTTTTATACAACACATACATTATCTTAGAATTCTGGAGGTCAGAAATCTGACATGGATTTCACTTAGCTGAAGCCAAGGTGTTAATAGAGCTGCATTGTTTTTTGTAGATTCTTGGGGAAATTTCTTTAATCATTGAGGGTGTTGCAGAAGTTAGTTCCTTGAGGTTGTGGGATGGAGGTCTCTGTTTCCTTATTGGTTGTCACCGAAGAGACTTTCTCAGGTTCTAGACACTGACTGCAATCCTCAGCCTGCTGTCCTGTGTATCCTCAGCCCATGGCCCCCTTCTTCCATCTTCAAAGATGGCAATGATAGGTCAAGTCTCTCATATTCTACATCTCTCTGATGAACTCTCTTGCCTTACTTTTTCACATTTAAGGACCCTTGTGATAACATTGGCCCCATGCAGAAATTCCAGGAGAATTCCCCCATTTAATGTCAGCTAATTACCAGTCTTAATTCCACCTGCAAAGTTCCTTTGGCCATATAAAACAACATATTCCTGAATTCCAGAGGTAGAGTGTGGACATCTTTGGGGCCATTATTCAATCATCAGCATGCAGTTATACAAATGTAAACTTGGTTAAGAATATATAGGACCAAGGGATGAATTGTTGAAACAGGTAGTTTACTATGACCCTGAGTGTCCCTGCACCTCATTGCTGTATGCACTTCTAAAGTAGCTAGTCACATAGGTAGCTAAGTTGGTCAAGGTGACCACAACATGACTCCTTTACTGCTATTCAGTCTCTAGAAAAGGGCAGCTAGCTCAGTCCTCACGCTGCTGAGGGCATGTGGAGCCACCTCTGATCCATACATCACTCAGTGGAACTTGGAAACAAGGGAACTAGCCCTACCATGCTGGTACCTCTGCCCTTTGCTGTGTTGTAACACTCTTGATCTGATCCACTGGAATTTGGTTGTCTACTTGCCGCACATGTGGAGTACTGACAGATGAATCTGTTAATCATTTTAATGGATTGAATTGTGTCCCTAAAAAGATATGTCTAAGTCCTAACTGCAGGGACTATGAATGTGACCTTACTTGGAAATAGTATTTAGAGATGTAATTAAGTTAAGGATTTCATGATGAGATCACCCTGGATTTAAGATGTGTTCTAAATGTGATGACTGATGCCCCTATAAGAAAAAGTTGGGAATATTTAAACCTCACCTCCACAAATACTAAGAGAATCATGACTAGGGCTTCCACAGGAAAAGTTTCCTTTGGCACTAAATTTGCAACATAGTTTGACTTCACACTGTGTGTCTCTAGAAGAATAAAAGAACTTTGAGGGGAACACAGTTCTGTGTGTTGATTCTCCATGAGTCCCAGGATAATCAGTATGGTAACAAGGTGAATATTTTTTCTAGACACCAAAATGCTGCTTCTGAATTTCCAAATTTTTAATAATTAATTACTTAAATACACCTTGTAGAGTTTATGAAGAAGCCAATGTTTTTCAGCTCACTATGGGTAAACACATATGACAAAGCTATATTTATTTTTCTTAGGTACTGCCATAAGGGGAACCAGCACTTCTGCTTATAAGACTGTGGCCAATATAACAAAACTTTTCAATCCATCTTCTACTAGTGTGTATCTCTTCCAAATATTCACATATACTGAATAACCTAATCTAATTAGCACTTTATAAGTGTTGATAACTAATAGTTGGGGAAATTATTTAATATTATGACAGTTATAAGCAATAAAAATTATATCACAGAATATAACTCTTTAAATAGGAGATAAACCTACAAAATACATTAGGGAATAGTTTTCTCCAACATGGAAGTGAAAAAAAAACATCTACTCACAGTTCACATGTGCAATTCACTGCACCTGTATGTATAGATATGTTCATGCTATTCCCCTTTTATATTTATATATAATACATCCTTGATAGCTAAAAGCTGAATACCATTTGCCTATCCTAATAATGATTAGCAAACTTATTTGTTCTGTTTTTTCTTGAAGTTTATTTTTTTTATTTAAACTAATTTTCCTTTAAAACCTGGCTTTTATTTTTAAAGATTTAACTTATTTATTCATGCGAGACACACACACACACACAGAGACAGAGAGAGAGGGAGGCAGAGACACAGGCAGAGGGAGAAGCAGGCTCCATGCAGGGAGCCTGATGTGGGACTCGATCCCGGGTCTCCAGGATCATGCCCTGGGCCAAAGGCAGCACTAAACTGCTGAGCCACCTGGGCTGCCCGAATATATTCACTATTATTACAACTGTTTTGGTTTATCAGAAAACACATTTTTATTTATTGGAATTTACTGGAAACTCAGTTTCTTTAAAGGAGAAGAAAATTCACCGACACAAATAACTGAAAATCCCAGTGGTATCTTTTTCATTATTTTTATTTTAATTCCAGTATAGTTAACATACAGTGTTATATTTGTTTCAGGAGTACAAGATACTGATTCAACAATTCCATACAACACCCAGTGCTCATCACAAGTGCACTCCTTCATTCCCATCACCTGTTTCTCCCATCCCCCCACAACCCTCCCCTCTGGTAACCATCATTTTGTTCTCTATAGTTAAGAATCTATTTCTTGGTTTGTCTCTCTCTCTTTTTTCCTTTGCTCTTTTATTTTGTTTCTTGAATTCTGCATATGAATGAGATCATATAGTATTTATCTTTCTCTAACTGGTTTATTTCCCTTACCATTATACTCTCCAGCTCCATCCACATTATTGGAAATGGCAAGATTTCATTCATTTTTATGGCTGAATAATATTATATATATGCGAATAATATTATATATATGTGTATACACACACACACCCCACATCTTCTTTATCCATTTATCAATCGATGGACCCTTGGGCTCCTCCCATAATCTGGCTATTGTATGAGACATCACCTCATAGCTGTCTGAATGGCTAACCACAAGAAACAAGTGTTAGTGAGGATGTGGAGAAAAAGGAACATTCATGCCCTGTTGCTGGGAATGCAAACTGGTGCAGCCACTGTGGAAAACAGTATGGAGATTCCATAAAAGATCAAAAATAGAACCACCTTATGATGCAGAAATCTCACTCTGAATATCTACCCAAAGAATATAAACACACTAATAGAAAGGGATACATGCAGTCCTATGTTTATAGCAGCATTATTTACAATTCCCTGGGTATCTTGATCCAGGCTATGGCTTAAGCCAGGGAAGCTCATTATGTCTCCTGGTCAGGTCCCTGTCTATGCCTAAGCTCTCTTCCCCATGCAGCTCCATGTGAAAGTATGATGTGTTTTTACTGCTCTAAATCTGTATATTCTCAGCAAGAAACAGCAAGAAAGTGTGTCTCTTCAAAAAGTTTAAGCATCATTACATTTAATTGTCTCTGAGGTGGTTACTTGTCCGTACTACTATGGTACCCAGAAAACTTGATTTTGATTAGATAAACATGAATCACCTATCCAACCTGAAGTTAGAGGTGATATTAACCTTAAGCAAAGGGTGTGGCCTGAAATTTCCTCGAGGAAAAACAATGCATGTTAAGTAGAAGCCAGGTGAATAGATGTTTTGGTTCTCTAAATAATGACCATCCACTAATAAGACAAAATTGATGCTGAGTCTCCAAACACATTTACTTTTATGTTTTGCCAATAAAATAAAGATTTAAGTATAGATTTTTTTTATCTTCTGATCAGATGATCAGATCATTATCATAACAAAAACATTTAGGAACTTCCTAATTATCTTTATCATCTTGGATTTATCAATATTTGGCCTACTGCATTGTTATACTCTTCTCATGCATATGTAGCTCTGCATGTCTGTGTGTGTAATTAGGAGGGGGTGTTTTATATATATTACATATGTATATATATATATAATGGGTCTCTATGTAATATGTATTTTATATATCTATCTATAGGGTCTCTATGTAATATGTATTTTATATATCTATCTATATATATGAATTCTATACTGGGTAGATGACAAATAAAATGGTGGGACATATTCTGATATAATAAGTGTCATCTTGTCCATTTTCTACCTGAAGATGAGATTTATTTTTAGATCGTATCCCAATAAAAATAACTATCTCTATGGTGAGGTGAACCTTGATTATAGTATACAATGTTTGGAATAAAAGTAGATAAAGGTACAGAGCAAAATGTAGCCATTCTTAGGTAAATAAGTAGTCAAAACATATTTAGCTGCAGATTCTAACAGAAAACTTCCAAAATAACAATTCAGTACAGGCTTAATCATTAAAGAAACTAAACTGTATCATTAGTGTACACCAAGAATAATCTGAGTTGATGGATAAAGTCCCTAAAACAACATAGAAGGTACTTTAATTTCAGTGCAAATACATTTGGACAGAGACAAACAACAGGATCTAAGGATAAAGCAACCAGAAAAGGTCATTACATGACAATTCCTTTAGCTACACAAGCTAAGTATAGCCACCAGATCCTTTGAGGGGAATACTTAAAAGTTAATTTAGGAGATCCCATGACTTCTTTTTCTGTGCCTTCCCCACCACTTCTATAGCACATGGACTTTTGCTAGCACATCTCCTCCCTTTGCTCACCAGTGGTCTTCAGATCAGTCCTTGGAGCTCCATCACCAAGCCATGGACCTGAGAAGTAGTAGATATAGGGTTTAGAGCCTTAGAACTTCAGCTTTCTTCCAAATATCTCTCCCCAAGCCATTTCTCTCCTTGACTTCACATACTCAAGGATTTCGAAAATCAGTAGGTTTGGGGAACCTGAGTGGCTCAGTGGTTGAACATTTGCCTTTGGCTCAGGTCGTGATCCTGGGGTCCTGGGGTTGAGTCTTGCATCAGGATCCCTGTGGGGAGCCTGCTTCTCCCTCTGCCTATGTCTCTGCCTCTCTGTGTCTCTTATGAATAATTAAAATCTTTAAAACAAAACAAAACAAAAATTCATAGACTTCACTTGTTTTCCCCAAGCTTCACCCAAAGCAAATAAGACCTTGCACTTATTCACTTGGTATGTAATGCTCTTATACGACACCTCTCCAGGTCATGACTTCCTTTCTTCTTTCTGACCAAAATCTGAATAGTCATTTCTCAGGGAGAAGCAATGCCATAAATCTTCTAATTTTCAGCATTTAACACAGTTGCCATTATAGACTGCTTTGTTGATGATTTGATTTGACTGTACTTTTCCTAAGGACAGCTGTTAAATTGTGTCTTGCCACCCTTATAACCCCTATCTACACTGTGTGTGTCTGAAATATAGATTGACTATCTCAACATTTGTTCCAGATTGCTTCTAGTTTTCCCTCTTGTATTGCTAAACATCTACATTTCTTTGAATCTCTTACAGTGGGAGCTCCAGATAGGCCTTAGAGGATGAAAAGAAATGTGCTCAAGCAAGGCCTGAAATTGGAGCTGATCTCAGAATGGGAAGAGTGGCAGTAGGAAACTATAGAGTTGGCAGGCCCAGGCATAGGGTGGCTTCTATCCCCATCTTGTAGGTAAGGTAGAGTGATCATGGAGGCAAGGATGGAACTGTGTCACAGAAAGCTGTCCCTTCCTGATATCTTCTCCGAGGAACCCATTTAGTTACACCTGTTCTGTGGTGATCCAACAGGGGTCATTCCTATACATCAAGTGTGGAGTTTACTTCCAAGTCCTAAGTCATTGGATTCCTTGTATTACATACTTGTTATTTATGTGTTTTTTGATACTTAAAACCAAACTTTGACTTCAGCAAATGTTTGTTGAATTAATCAACAAACACATTAAAGAGTAAATGTTACCTGACTTTAAATGAATTTTGTAACATATAATAAATACCTTTCACCTTTTATAAAATTATGTCTTAATGTTCTTCTTCTGATGGGATGAATTGCACCATTTGAACACTCATATTGCTTCATCACAGAAAGCACTGAAAACCTTTTTTATCTAGTTTTGAAAAAAAATACGCTGATACTGCCTTTACAATCATTAAAAATAAAAAAAAAAACTGAAGTAGACTTTTTCTTATAATGAATGACATGCTAATAAGCAAAAAGTGGATAAGACAAATCTAATAAAAAGAATGAAAAAGGCATTCTTCATATGGTGCAAGTTAAGCTAATAAGCAGTGACTCATTCAAATGAGTCAAAATCAGAAAATATTAAAATCAGAAAATTATCTGGAGGGTAGGACAGATTTGGGCTTTAAAATTTTGTGAATCTAAATTTTTTCTTTTTTTTTCCTGTTTGTATACAGAGCCAAAGGACATAGTTCTAATTATGAAATGTTCATTAATATGAGTAAAAAACATTCCAGCTACGTCCACCCAAATTGTGCCAAATAAACAGTTTCTTTGGGAGAAATTGAATTAATTCTATCTGGCTTAAGGTAGGATAATTAATTTTAACTGGCTTAAGGTAAAATTATTCTTGTAATACAGACTCAGCCAGCTAATTATTTCTCCATATGCTACTGTTCCCCTACACCTGCCTCACGTTGGCACAGCAGACCTCTCACATTTCCCTACTCTTTCCCCATGTTGTCAAGGACATGCCACCAAAACAGCCATCAACTTGCCTCCAGCACAGAGAACCAGAGTTTCCAGGATTAGTGAAATAGACCGTTGTGGTATTTATTTAAATTAACTATTAATTGAAAAAAAAATGTTCTCAAAAGTAACTTGATATTATCATTAACAAAAGATATTTACCCTAATCACTAAAGTTACACACACACACACACACACACACACACACTATTCAATAATGCCAAATCAGAAATAACCTAAAATCATTTATAATTATTATAAAGGGAATTATAATATATTTTGAAAACACTGTGTGTTGACTTGTAGTTTTCCAAGTTTTAGTGGACATAAAAATCATTGTTTTTTGTTTTTTGAGATTTTGGCTGAATCTATCAATATTTTATTTTTATTTATTGGCTGTTAAAATATTTTTTTATTTTTTATTCAAATTCCAGTTAACATACAGCATAATATTAATTTCAAGTGTACAATATGGTAATTCAACACTTCACTAGAACATCTGGCACTCATCACAAGTGCACTCCTTAATCCCCATCCCCTATTTTACCCATCCCCTACAACCTCCCCTCTGTTAACCATCAGTTTGTTCCCTGTAGTTGAGTCTGTTTCTTGGTTTGCCTCTCTATATCCTTTTTTTCCCCTTTTGCTCATTTGTTTTGTTTCCTAAATTCCACATATAAGTGAAATCATATGGCATTTCTTTCCCTGACTGATTTATTTCACTTAGCATAATAGTCTCTAGCTCCTTCCATATCACTGCAAATGGCAAGATTTCATTTTTTATGCCTGAGTAATATTCTATTATATATATATAATCATGATAAATATTATATATAAAATTATCATGTGTATATATATATGTACACACTTATATATGTGTATATATAGGGAGAGAAAAAAACACATTTTCCTTATCCATTCATCAGTCTAATGGATACCTAGCTACTTTTTAAAAATATATACATCACTACTTCCCAAGTTACATGTCTATTAACTTGGAATTTTCATTTTAGGAAAGCACCCTATTTGGTACAGTAGGGCCATGATCCAACTTCTGGAAACATTGCTTTAAGAGGTCAGACATCTAATCTATTTTTGAATTCCTTCTCTCTACCATGTGAATTCTACTGAACATACATGGAATAACAGAATGCTAGCAAAGGAACTGAACGTGAAATGTGAATGTGATTTGTAATTTAATTGACTTCCTATTCATGTTACACTAAAATAGGGCCACCTTCATACACACACACACACACACACACACACATACACACACATGTGGAACTATGAATATTAAGTCAAAGTTGGTTAAAAAGCAAAGAGATGATTATTGTTAGTTACTGATGTATTGATGCTTCCTTTCCTCTGTTTTCCTAGAATTTAGAGAATTAGAAAGGCTGCCAAATGCTGTGGGGATTTAAATACCATTAAATTAAGCAAAATAAAATGATAGGGAAACAGAAAGTGATGGGCAGTAGCAGAGGAATATGAAATGAAAAATCTCTCAATTATGTCAACAACCATATTAAATTTAACTGCATGAATTAAAAAGAAATAAATCCAGCAAGTGGAAAGAGTACGCTAAGCTGTGTCAAGAGCCAACAGCTATTTTAGTGAAAATAAACTGAAACTCTAAAGAAACAGTACATTGTCCTCATGAACCCAAATTAGTGCTTTTATTTAAACCTAGTGGCTAAATTTTGGAAAACATAATAGGATAATGGCATTTTGGTGCTGGGAGAATCTCAGCTATTTATTCCAGACTCTTTTCTTAAAAATGAGGAAACTAAAGGACAAAGAGTATTATTTGGTCCAAAATATTGAGCACAGACCAGAATAGGAGTTTATTCTTTCATCCTCTAACGTCAGGCCCCATTTTCCTGTTACAGATGTGTTCAGTCACACATTTAGCGGTTACCACTTTCCCTGATTACTAATACAGATGCTCTTTGGAGTCTCTTTTGTAAAGGCACCAACCTATGGGTTTTTCCCTCATCTTATAATTTTATTTTTAATTTGAATTTTTGCTTTAGTCTTAAAGAAGTATTAAAACCATAGTGTTTTGTCATTTTAAGTAAGAAACTAAATATTATGTCTTTATCATTGCTTTAAATCAAGCTAATATAAATCAACTGATAACAGCTATGTGAACTGCCAATCATTTTGCAATAATATAGTGGATTATTAGTAGCATGCTAGACACATCAAACAGAAATGATATAATTTCATATCTGAATGTCACAATTTATAATACAAAATTTCATGAAGTTTCTAAATCTGCAAAATATAAGTGACGTAAATGTCAAAATTTGTCTCTTGGTTTTAATTGGCTATCAGACAAAATATCATTGATCTGCTATACAGAAAAGAGATTTTGAAGGATATTATAAGTCTCCAACAGCCTTATAGACCTATTGCCCTCTAACATAGAACTAATAGGAAAGTAGAAGAATTAAATATTTAATTAAATAATGAAATTTAAATAATGAAAATGGAACATAAATTCATTTATTTATATATCTAGCACATATTTATGAAGGTGTGCCAAACACTGTAGTAGTTGAGATTTACTATTCATAATTTTAATTTAATAAATTTAATTTTATTTAATAAGCTATGATAGCATTTGTGAAAAAGTGAAACCCCACCCAGTGATAATATATCCCTAGAAATAAGGATTCATATATACAAAATCTTACCTTCTCTCTGGTGGAGAATCACAAAACAGAAAAAATAAAATTCCTATTTTAGAGTTTATTTATAAAAAATCAACTCATTGTATGTATGTGCATGTACATTTGTGTGCATGCAGGCATATGTGTATTTAAGGGTGAGTGAGGGCAGTCATAGTATATTAAAGAAAGTGTCACCCTATTGTGTAGTATATTGATTTATTTCAATCCCACGGGAACTCTCAGTAGATACCTCTTTATGGCACTCATGAATGGTACTTAAGAGTTTATCTCTGGTAATTTCAGAAATTCTTGGGGAAAAGAACATTGTTCTGCTCAACCCATGCAATCCCATTCACTTTTGTTAAAATGTATACAAAATCAGGATGCATTTCTAATTTTTATGAAATAGCTAAATTATCAATTCATAATGACATCCACATGTAGCTTAGTGTTTTGCCTCAAAGAAAAATGAATTATTTTCATTTTTATACACAAAATACATTTCACATATGAAAGGGTTAAAAATTTCCATATATCCAAAATAATCACTATGTCAAAAATTAAAATTTCTGGTGTACCTTGGAAAGCAAAACAACATAAGAATAGTTAAAAGAAAACATGAAATGACCCTATCTAATTATCTTATTCTGTATTTAAATTATTACTATTTTATAACAGTATAAGAATAGGTATTATTTTTATTCTTAAATTATTCAAAAATGTTATGAGCAAAGAAGGTTTTGAAAGAGAAATAGTGAATGCAGTTAACAAATCCATAGGTTTGCCTGCTAAACATCTGAATGAAAATAAAATATTTCTAAGGGTAAAGTTACTAAACAAAATAAATGTGATGTCATTCCTATTCAAGGAATGGACACTATCAGAAAAGTAAATTCATTAGGAATTGACTTTGATGGCCTTTCCACTTTTAGATTAATTCATCATTTTCCTGAGACACATCAATTACCACTCTGTCACATTAACTTTCTGAAAATGACCAATTGTGTGACCTGAAGGAAGGAGTTCAGTTGCCAGAATGACTTAAGAAAACAAGCCTCCAAAAAACTTCAGGAGAGGCATGTTGACTAGTTCATGGGGCTTTACCCAGTAGAACACTGACAGCTTTATCCAATACCTTTTCACTTCAAGAAGTCTTATTTGGAATGGAGAATACATACACTGCATAACAATAGAGTTAATTAAAGCTTTCTAAGTACAAAAATCTGTCACTTGATAAAGGAAATAAAGTAAATCATCATTGATAGGACAGGAATCATATCTAGGAAAATGGTTGGGAATTATGATTCTACTTTTCTCCATTACAGCAAAACAAGGACATATTTTGATAAATATTAGTTTATCTGTGTTTGTTCCCAGTTTATTTTGTTGTCTTCTCCATCATGGGCACAAACCTCACTTTTCCCTTCCTTGTCCCTCATTTGTCTTCTTTTTTCCTCTCTTCTCTCCTCTTCTCTCTGTCCTCCTAAAAGTTCCTGCAAGTGAACAAAGGGAGGAAGGAAGGTGGAAGTAAAACCTCAGAAAGAGATCAGAATTCATGAAGTCCTTAAAGTTTTGTTTTCTTTTTCTTTTTACCACCCCTTTGTGAAGATGTCCTTTTCTTAATCACACAATTTACCAAGTTGTCTCAGAACTTCCTTCTCCCTGTATCTCTCATAGGCATGGTCCCACCTCTCAAGTATTCTTACTGATTAGTAATTTTCTAATCTATTAATTAAAAGTTCAGGTGCATGCTGCTGTATGTTTAATTTTAAAAGATTGATGCACACATAGCTTTAACATAGGACATAAAAGCAACAAGATGGAGATTCGCGTGATGCAATCATTCATGCTAAGGAGAATCTTTGTCCTTAAATTAGTAGTGTACTTTACACTATTTTTTTAAGATTTTATTTTATTTTATTTTACTTTTATTTTATTATTTTATTTTATATTTGAGAGAGAGAGAGAGAGAGAGAGTGTGTGTGTGTGTGTGTGTGTGTGTATGGGGAAGGGTTGTGAAACAGCAGGAGAATCAGACTCTGTAGGGAGCCTGGCACAGGGCTTGATCTCAGCACCCTGAGACAGTGACCTGAGCAGAAGGCAGATGCTTAACTGACTGAGCCATCCAGGTGCTGCAATAGTGCCATTTAAAATGAAAATTTAAAAATTTATTCCCTATAATATGAAAGCCAAATATATGCAAAATATAGCACTATATATTTCAAATATGTATGTGAAATTCTTCCCTTCTTGTATAAATAAGGATTTATTTTTAAAAAGTCATTGAACAATGAGAACGGTAAAGTTCAAGAAATTAACACAATTTATTGATATGGAGATTTCTGTGAATAGCAGGCAATTCCGTGTCTGTCACAGATACTTGTTAAATGTGATTGGATATAAAGATAACACAGTAAGAGACTTTACACCTCTTTTAGAGACTGATAATTGAGTGGTTACTGTTTTGGCACTTATATGTCAGCACCTATATATAAGTGTTACTCATATATAGAACTTATTTTCTCATAAGTATATGGTGCTTCTATATGGTAATTATATACCTATATACACAGAATACTCCTATATGATATTTATATGTGTAATTATATACATATAAATAGCTTTTATTTAAAAAATATTAAAACTACAATTTGGCTTCATGTTATAATAAAATCTACAGTATTCTCTGGACTTAGGCATATTTTATTTGCAGCTTTGATTCATTTGGTGTTTGGGGACATTTGAATCTCAATCCCAGTGGGGGTCTCTGTGGAATGAAGGATTTTGACTTGCAGCTGCACTATGATAAGTAATTATTTTGGTTCAAGGGTAAGTCTGAATCCTAATGAAGAGCATTGGAATCACCAACACCTCTTCCTGGTCATCAAGATAATATATACTTAAGGGATAGTTTTCTGACTTATGAACACGTCCACTGGTTTGGTCAGGCCTTCCAGAATCTTCTCAGTTTCCAACTTCTGTTTAGTTCTAAGCTGAAGAACTACACTTGTCCCAAAGAGACCAGGTCTGGCCCCTGTGCCCTATTGACAGGACATGCCAATTGATGTATATGCCAGTTCCAAACAGTCCCCATTCAACCCTCATATTTCTTAACTGACATATTTTAAGTTATAATATTTTGATGTAACTAGTTAGGAATCAAAATGAAATTGAATGAGTTATTCCATCCATATTCTCATTCTATTTTATTAGCCTCATCATAATGTACTACTGATAATAATTTTTGTGTTTATCTCCCCATATAGACTTTTAGCCCATGCTGGGCAGGGATAATGATTCATTAATCTTCACATCACCCAGCTTCTACCACAGTAAGTGATACAGAGTGTAATAGAAAAACTTGTTCTGTTCCAGTGACCCAAATGCAAGCAGGTATTTTGATGATCAAAACTTGTTTCATAATTGAAATAATTCTGTTCTTCCACAAGTAGAAATCTGTATAAAAACATCTCTACAGATTTATCAGTTGTATATGTTAGAATCAAATATACTATTATGGCTGGTTTCTGAATCCATATAATAGAAAATTATGATTACTGACTATAATATTTCACTTTAGATATCTGTACTGCCAAGTCACAGAACACCAATGCAATTGAATTTTGCATATGCAATTAATCCCTAGAATCACAAAGAATAAAGAAAAGTGATATGGAATTCAATTTTTCTGGCCATTTAGCTTTTAGGACTCATATGAGTATGAACTACTTATATAATTAAAAAAATATGAGCTTATCAAACACACTTTTAATTCACTGTTAACAAGATAGAGTGAAATAATAGAATTGTGCATTAAGATACTATACATACTTTATTTTTTAAAATATTTTATTTATTTATTCATGAGAGACACAGAGAGAAAGAGAGAGAGAGAGAGAGAGGCAGAGACACAGGCAGAGGGAGCAGTAGGTTCCATGCAAGGAGCTTGATCTGAACTCGATCCCAGGTCTCCAGGACCACACCCTGGGCCGAAAGTGGCATTAAACCGCTGAGCCACCCGGGCTGCCCACTATACGTACTTTAATGGAAGAAATAGAAACAAGATGTAAATGTTTTTCAGCATGTTGACAATAAAACACACAAATTGCACCATTAAGAGATTATTTTTAAAATCTAAAAACTATTTATTTTTAAAAATCCTATCTATGCAGTAATTATGTCTATTGGCTTTAGGATAAAACAATTGCAATTTGAAGTTCTCAAAGTCAGATTCTGAATTTAATTCTAGTTTTAGTATTTGTTCTATAGGCTATAAAAGGTATTTGCAACATGAGGCACTTGAAATGACTCAAAAATAATTTTT
Organism: Vulpes vulpes; assembly: GCF_048418805.1. Classification (NCBI taxonomy): domain Eukaryota; kingdom Metazoa; phylum Chordata; class Mammalia; order Carnivora; family Canidae; genus Vulpes; species Vulpes vulpes. The sequence continues at coordinate 49,956,321 of NC_132784.1, read as the reverse complement.
CTGAGACTAGAAAAGAACCAGAGGAGTAAACTTCCACTGAACTGAATTGTTTATGCAGATACTATCGCTGCTGACAAATGCTTATTAGGCAGTTGTTCAAACTAATCGAGAAATATACTTACTGAGAAATAAGATCAATTGCTTGAAAAATACTGAGACAAAACTATAAAAGGAAACAAAAACCACAAAGGTCCATCCCTTCACTTCTTTCTTCCTTTTGGAAAAGCTTGGAACTGTCAAGTTTGTCGTATTGTAACATTTTCATACAAAACTGGTTACACTCTGTTTTCATATTCATGAACAATGTTATTCTACCTCACAATGAGAAAGAGAGCAAGCTATCAGATGTTAAATAGAAAGGAAATGTTCAGATTTGGAGGTGGGTGGAAGTGAAGGCAGCATTTACTGAGCATCAGGGAGGCACGTATAGTGAGTGAGAACATTTGCTTCCAAGGAGCACCAGTACCTTGCTTTTCTCCTGCAGTTCAATTTGTGACGTCTTGAAATCAGGACCTTGAGAGTTTGAACTTAATCTAGTTTTCCTATCCAGGAGCTCTTCCATTTCTTTCACCTGGGCCTTTAGCCTTCTATTTTCTTTTTCCAGTCCTTGTTTTTCTGTTTCAAGCATTTCCCTCTTGTCCCACTCTGAGATATTTTCAGCCTGCAATCTCTCTAGCTAAACAAAGAAAACACAGAGAGGCAACATGTAGCATTGGTAATTGTTAAAAGGCAAGGCACCCTGCAAAACAAAAACAAAAACAACCCACTATGGAAGGTTCACAGATACATACATTTATGTAATTTTTAAGAAGAAAACTGGATTTGTCTGAAAAGTTGTGAACAACACAAAGGTCCTAAGACCAGGCCATGCCTTAGATAAACATACCTTTCCTCTTGGTTCATGAGACTATTTCTATAACCATATAGCCCATATTTGTCAAATAAGTTTGTCAAGTGAAAAGCAATGGTACTCTGCCAACAATTTCCACTTAAATGATGAACATTTATCAATTGAGAAGGCACAAAATAATTTCTTGGGCAATTCTGGTTGCATGGATATACTTCATGTATTCATTCACTGGTTTATGTATTTATTTACTATACCGTTCAAGTTCCACATATTATGTTAGTCACTGAGAACAAAGACAAGTGAATGTAACAGGATATTATACATTCCATAATTGGAATACCATAAAATATAGTCACACACACAGTGAGTGAGTGGTTAATTGGATTTCCAGGGAATAAAGGTTGGCCACCATGGACAGGGGGCCAAATCTGATTCATCTATTTTAATAGATCCCATAATATTGGCATTATTTTAATGGTTGAAAAAAAGAGAATACTCTTATAGATACATTAACATTATATAAAATTCAAATTTCAGTGTCACAAATAAAGTTGTATTGGAATGCAGCTGCATTCATTTGTTTACATCTTGCTTATATGACTGTTCTTACACTAACAGTGACAGAGTTGAAATGCTGGGATAGAGACTGTTGGGATAGAGGCTGTATGACCAGCAAAGCCTCAATTACTATTTAGCCTCCAACAGAAAAAGTTTGTTTACCTCTACTTCCACCCCATGGTTCCTGACCAAGGTTACACATGAGATTCTCTTGGGGAGATGTTTATAATTACCAGTGACTAGAACCCACCTCCAGAAGTTTTGATTTAATGAATTTAGTTCAATTTTTATGTCCCCCTGGGTCAGTTTTTATTTCTAACATTTTTATATTTAGATTTTAAAGAGGCAATAGCAAATGGGTTTATATTATGCAGTTTTATTGTGTTTAAATGTTTGCTCATTATAGTGAGATTGAATTACATTGGTCTGATATGATTATTTTTTTTACTCAGGATATTGTAAGCAGAAATGATTAGTAGCTCTTTTAGCTCTAAATTCTAATCCTGAGCTCTGAATTCTAACCTTGACTTCACCATTGATTCAGTGGGTAAGCTCAGACTGGTAACTTCATCTCCCCAGTATGAACAATTTATTCTCCAATGTGACAGAGTTTGTGAAAAGTGAAGTTAATTAAGTTGACAGGAAAACACTTTGCATAGCAATATTCTACTTAGAGAAGAAACACTGTGATAATATAATTTGGGAAAAATAATTATATAGGTATTTCTCCGATATATTTGGGCATATGTATATCCAAATGTCAAGGTAATTTTATGGCATAGATCTGTACGGTGAAGCCATTCTTTCCAGTAAATAAGCAAGTAGAACCTAGTCCTGTTTCTGTCACTTTCTCATTGGCTGATTCCGAACAAAATGTTTCCTCTTTCTGTTCCTGTTTTTAAATAAAATTGAGAACACCAGACCCACCAAATTTGTGCAATTATAGGGACCAAATAAAGTCAATTATTCAAAATGCCTTGCAAACTATGTAACATGTTTAAAATATGAGACATGTTAAACAGTTAAGGATAAAAATTAGAAATTATCTATTTTTACGTAGTTGTTTCAAATGGCCTGACTGCAAGGTATTGATTAGTATTAGACTATTACAAAGTATTTTTCAATGACATTTTAAATTCTAAAAGAGAAATCAACTGAATCAAAAGCAACAAAATGTTAAGACTTAAAACAAAAAAGGAAAAATATTAGATTTCAAAATATCTTTGGAAATGGATTTTGGCTAAAAATTTTCTAAAATCTGTTTTCTCATATACATGAAATTGTACCATTATTGTAGAAAATATTATGTTTCCAGGGATCCCTGGGTGGCGCAGCGGTTTGGCGCCTGCCTTTGGCCCAGGGCGCGATCCTGGAGACCCGGGATCGAATCCCACGTCGGGCTCCCGGTGCATGGAGCCTGCTTCTCCCTCTGCCTGTGTCTCTGCCTCTCTCTCTCTCTCTGTGTGACTATCATAAATAAATAAAAATTTTTTAAAAAAAGAAAATATTACGTTTCCAAATCAGAGAAGCTCTCACTTCTAAAATGCAGGAAACAAAAATTACATTCTTGGAACTAGATCTTGTTTATCAATTAAATATAATAAACTAAGGTATGTTATTTTATTTTCAAAGATTTATTTTAGAAAGAGGGTGAGAGAGAGAGAGGGTGCATATGAGCAAGGGCGGAGGAGCAGGAGGAGAGAGAGAATCTCTGCTGAGCGAAGTGTCTGATGTGGGGCTTGCTCCTAGACTCTCAGAGCATGACCTGAGTCGAAATCAAGTCAGACACTCAACTGACTGAGCCACCCAGGCACCTCAAAATTCACATTTCAGATGATGTGGTTTAACATGTGGGGTATCTATTTGGGGATATGAGGTGAAAATAGTATTTCAAAATCCAATTACCAACATGTCATTTTTTTAATTATTAAGATTAATGCTTAAACATTTTGACTATCATCACATCACTTATCAGAATGAAAATAATAAAGCTATAACAAAAAATCATTAACTTGGTGATAAAAAATTAATTTTAGGAAAATATATGTATTTCTGGCCAAGGACAAATATGCTATGTCAAGGCTTTGTAAAATTATAGGCATTTAAAAGAAATTGCTAAAGTCAATTTTATACCTGATAACAGAAAACAGGTAGAACTAAGGTCTTAAATAAGTAACAGATAATTTTAATGAATAAACTCCAAATCTTTAAAAATATAATTTATAAAAAGTAATAATTATAACAGTTGTAACAGAAATCTTAAGTAATGATGTCTTATTATTTTCTATTTGTAGTTTATTGACACAGCAATTATTTCATAAATTTATGTATACACCACACAGCAAAAAAGTAAAGGTTCTGTAGAAATTGGAACATCATAAATATAAAAGCTTTATTTCTTTTCTCATTTTATAAAATTTTTTATCAGGTTATTCTTTTCCAAGAATCATATGAAAATCTACTACATTAAAAGCCATTCAACTGAGGGGTGTATGGGTGGCTCAGTCAGTAAGCGTCAGATTCTTGACTTCCACTCAGGTCATGATTTCAGGGTTGTGAAATCCATCCATCAGGCTCACACTCAGTGGGAAATTTGCTCAATATTCTCTCTCCCTCTGCCCCTCCCCAGCTCATGTGTTCATGCTTTCTCTCTCCCAAATTATTAAATAAATCTTTTAAAAAAAAAGGCATTCAACTGAATGCAAGTTAAAAAGAAAATAAAAATCAGGTGCTACTTTAAGCTTCCAGAATTTATTGTAAGCAATTTTAATAGTAATATCAAATTGAAATGGAGTTCCATTAATTTGCTTTTAGTGATCAAGAGAAAATCCTAAAATGTTCTAATTCTAACTCTACTATACTACGAATTTTAACTAATAGTGGGTACTATTGTTAATTAAATTTCATGTAATATGGGAATTATTGAAAAAAAAGTTTTCTAAAAATTTTAATGTAAAAATATATTATCCTAAGAGTAATCAGTAAAATATTTGTTGAGTTAATTATTTCCAATGTTATGCATATTAAATATTGTGAAAAATATGTAAACACCCAAATAACTATTCAGGTGTTTAACAAATATTATTACCTCTTACATAAGAAGCTTGGAATATTCTATTGACAAAATACAAATAAATATATAGGTATAGATTGGGCAGAGATTCATGAAGGATGAAACTCCCTGAGTGTGATGAGAAACATCTGCAATAAATTAAGCAATCAGAGGTTACTTAGAGGAATAATATGTAAGCTGAAACCTGAAGTTTAAGAAGGAAGAAACAAAATCAAGGCAAGAATGTTCCAATAAAGGAAGCAGGAAATGGGTTTGAACATTATTAAGAGCCAAGAGTTCTATCATGAAATATTAGGTGTGGGATAGAGTACAATATGAAATCTAGACAAGCAGGCAGTGGTTCTTGAAAGTGTGAACATAAGAATCATTTGAGTTGCTTGTGGAAAATGTAATATTGTGATTATTCCTAAAGATAGAATATGGGGCCATCTCTAAACATTTTAATCTACTCGCCTGATGTTATTGCTGCTTGTTATTGAGAGAACATCAAAGATTCTAATCAGTATAATACTACAATGCAAGTTTATGAAACCAGAGCTGTGCCATTTTGTTCATCAGTCTGGGACCTAACACATGCTATGGAAGTAATCTACAAATACTGTTGAAGGAAGAAGAAAGTGCACAATGATAGTCTAGGAAACAGCCTTCCTGTATTTCAGTTAGACAAAAAGCAAAATTAAGAAAGCATCCTAAAAAAAAAAAAAGAAAGAAAGCATCCTAGAAGGGCCAGTTATTTAGCTTACTATGCCTAACACCAGTAGGATTTCTCAGATTTACTCTTAACTCACTGATCTTGGCATAGCTCCACTGCATTTTGTGGCAGGTGAATGCAGTGATGTAGAGAGAATACTTCCCGTAAAATGACCTACAGTTGAATCCCAATTCCTTTATCCTGAAAGCCTCCATTTTTCATTTATAAAATATAGAAAATATTTCCTAGAGCCTAGTCTTATGAGGCAGAAATTATATTATTTATATTTATTCTAAACTCAGTATTTCGTGTGATGTTTGTTTTCTAAAGAAAAAAAAACATATCAACAGCTGAATCAAATACCGACAGATGAAAATAGTATATTAATTTTTTATATTTTTATCAAGATGACAATCATTTGGTAAATGGACATTGTCAAGCCCCCCAACAGAACTTCCCCCCCAACAGAAAACCGCCAACAGAGTGTACTATGTGGCATTCTGCGGGTTAGTGAAGAGTCATCTAAAACCACAGGGTATTCCAATAATATATTTGCAAACATTCAGAATTTTCATTTTAGACAAGTCAGCCATAAAATCACATCACAAACTGAGATTTTGGAAGTTAGAGGTAAAAGGCAGGAAGCTTGCTATTTCCTAGCAGTATGAGATTATTACTCTTTTACTGAGGGTAATATATATTTCCGGTAAAGAGTTATATAGGTTATTTCTTATCCTTACAATAATCCTGTACATTTGTACTTGCTGCCATGAGGAAAGTGGGGTCCTTAAGAGTAGAAGCAATTCTCAAGGTAGGCAAAGAATCCAACCTATGGCTTACCTAAAGTTCCTCTCTGATTCCAATCCTGAGCTAATTATATCCACACCATGCTAACAGATACCTGCTAATATATGTATATCCCTTTGCAGTAGTACCCATCACATTCTGAGGGCATTGTACTATATATTTTCTTTTGAAATATTTTGGAGTTTTGAATATTGTTCATCTTTCTCTAACAGCAAATTTATTCAAAAGAAAAGCAATTCTATCGACTCAGAGTAAAAAGTTGATTCACATATTACTGGTGTCAACCCACCCCGGGGTCTTTTAACATTCTTTCTCTAAGTCTTAAAATCACAAATAAGAGGGCACCTGGGTGGCTCAGTTGGCTAAGCATCTGCCTTTAGCTCAGGTCATGATCCCAGGGTCCTGGCATGGATCCCCACATTGGGCTCCCTGCTCAGCATGGAGTCTGCTTCTTCCTCTGCCCCTCACCCTGCTCTTGCTCTCTCTCTCTCTTTCTCTCTCTCAAATAAATATTTAAAAAAAAATAACAAAAAAGAATTGGATAAACTCTTTCCTAAATTAAAGTCTACTTCTCACCTGTTCAGAGTTACATACAGCTCAGTGATAGCTCACACCATCTTTTACCAAAAGTCAAGAGAATAAATGATTTTAGTAATGGGCAATGTCACATGTATTTTTGTTACTTTAATTTTATTTTATTATTTTTTAAAGATTTTATTTATTTATTCAGGAGAGACACAGAGAGAGAGACAGAGACATAGGCAGAGGGAGACACAGGTTCCATGAAGGGAGCTCAATGCAGGACTCGATCCCAGGACCCCGGGATCATGCTCTGACCCAAAGGCAAAAGCTGAACTGCTGAGCCACCTAGGCATCCCTTTAATTTCATTTCAAATCTATGAAGAGTTTCTAAACATAAAGATCCCTAGAAATAATTTGAAATAAAATGTGTGACAAAGTTAAATAAAAGAAGAGGGATCCACATGCAAAAGAAATAATCTAGGCACAGACACGACACCCTTAAAAAAATAACTCAAAATGGATCACCAACCAGAATGTAAGACACAAAACTGTAAAACTTCATAGATGACATAAAATACAGGAGAAAATTTAGATGATCATGGATTTGGTGATGGCTTTTTAGAAACATAACCAAAGGCATGATTCATGAAAGAAATAATTGGTAAAACAGACCATTAAAATTAAAAATTTCTGCTCTGTGAAAAACAATGTCAAGAGAATGGGAAGACAAGCCTAAGACTGAAAGAAAATATTTGCAAGAAACATATCTGATAAAGGACTGTTATCCAAAACACACAAAGAATTCTTTAAATTCAACAGTAGGAAACAAACAATGCATTTGAAAATGAGCCCAAGATCTATAGATAATAGATAATGAAAGCAATGGGATACCACTACACACCTATTAGAATGGTGAAAATCCAAATACTGACAACACCAAATGCTTGTGAGATTCTTGGAGCCACATGAACTCTCATGCATTCCTGGTGGGAATGTAAAAAATATGGTCACCTTGAAAGAGAGTTTGGCGGTTTGTTGCAAAATTAAACATATTCTTATCATACTATCTAGTGATCATTATGCTCCTTGGTATTTAGTAAGAAAAGTTACAAACTTACATCCACATAAAAATCTGCACACACACAAAAAAAACAAAATTAAAAACCCCCAAAACCTGCACTAGGATGTTTGCTGTGGCTTTAATCATAACTGCCAAAACTTGAGGCAACCAAGATGCCCTTTGGTAGCTAAAGGGATAAATTGAAGGGTGTCCAGACGATGTAATATTATAAGGCCCAAGAAAGAAAGGCACTATCAAGCCAAGAAAAGACATGAAGAAATCTTAATGCATATTACTACAAAGCCAATCTGAAAAGACTTCATCCTGTGTGATTCCAACGACAAGGCATTCTGGAAAAAAAGCATCATAGAAACACTGAAAAATATTAGTGTTTTTTAGAAGTTGCAGGAGGTAAAAGGACAGGTTGAAGATAGGGAAGAATAAGTAGGTAGAGGACGGAGGATTTTTATGGCAGTGAAAATACTGTATGTGATACCATAATGATGGATACATTAAATATCTGTCCAAATATTTATTATGTATAACACCAATACTTAATTTCAACCACAGGCTTTGGGAGATAATTCTGTGTCAGTGTAGGTTCATCAGTTGTTACACTGTGCTATTCTGTGAGAGCTTTGATAATGGGGGGGGGGGCTACACATATGTGGAGTGGGAGATATAAATCTCTATACTTTAGATTTTGTGGTTACTAAAGCTTCTTCAAAAAAAAGTGTAATAAAAATGTTTTTTAAAAAGAGACTTTTTCATATTTTGGATATTCATTCTATATCAGATGTATGTTTTACAAATATTTCTTACTGATCTTTGGCTTGTGTTTCAATTATCTTAATAGTGTCTTTGTAGCAAAAGTTATACATTTTAATAAAGTACAAATTAACAGTTCTTTTTCAAAAAAAAAAAAGAAGAAAGAGAAAAAGGAACCCTCATACACAACTGAAGGAAATGCAAACTGGTGGAGACACTATGGAAAATAGTAAGGAGACTCCTCAAAAAATTAAAAATAGAATTATCATACCACCCAGTAATTCCACTAGTGGGTATTTACCCATGAGAAATTAAAACACTAATTTGAAAAGATAAAGCATCTCTACGTTTATTGGAGCATTATTTACAATAGCCAAGATATAAAAGCAACCCAAGTGCCCATCAATAGATGAATTGATAAAGAGGTACATATACATATATATACACATATACAATGGAATATTAGCCACAAAAATGCATGAGATCTTCACATTTGCAACACCATGGATGGAGCTAGAGGGTCTCATGCTAAGTAAAATAAGTCAGTCAAGAAAAGACAAATATCATACAATTATACTAATTTGTGGAATTTAAGAAATAGAACAAATGAGTAAAAAAAGAAAAAGAGACAAACAAAAAAAAATACAGACTCTTAAATATAGAGAACAAACTGATGGTTGCCATAGGGGAGGTTGGTGAGGGAAGAATGGAAACAGATTAAGGGGATTAAGTATGTGGACTGTGATGAACATCGAGTAATGTATAGAATAGTTGATTTATTATATTGTACACCTGACCTTAATAAAACAACTTATGTTAATTATACTTCAATTTAAAAAAAGGAGGCAAAAACACATGAATTAAAGACAATGCAAGTAAATTACAAAAGAACAATGCATCTATGTATAAATAAATCAATATATATTAGAATGACAAGAAAAATACTTTTATAAAGACTTTACTTATACTCTGGCAGAGAAAACTTAATAGGTTTCACAAGTAAAAATTGAGTATTTTGGATCCTTGTTTTTGCAACAGCCAGGCAGTCTAAAAAGTCCTGACTAGTGTTACAAAATTTCACACGCAAATATCACTGAATCATTGAAAAATGATGTAGATGATGTAATAATCGTCTATGAATATCCTAGTAACTGTTAAGATTTAAAAATGTGAATGAACACACTGTTATGTTAAACATAGAAAATTGTTTTATGAGCATGTCCTTAGAACAAGCAGAGAAGAACCATAGCTTAAAAACAAAGCAATGAAAAGATGCTTTCCTGCACCTCTCCTGCTGAGCTCTAATATGCTGCAGTGGATTTCTTATAAACTTGTTCAGGCATGAACTTTACAGAAGCAGTACTTCTAGAACTTGAGAAGTGAAACACAATAGAGGGTTTAAAATGTGGATCTTGTTCCAATAAGAATAGGAACCAGAGGTTTATATAAGATGTCTAATGGGACTTAATTTTGCCATGGGTTTCCTACATCAACTGTGCTCTATCGTTAAGAAAAGCTGTTTAAACACACAATCCATAGCAAGATCTGCATTAGGAAAATGAATACACTAGAAGAAAGATGAAATTAAGCAAGCTATGAAAGGTAGACCTTCTTTATTTTCAAAATCTCTGCTAAAAGTAAATTTAAAAGTAGACAACAAGGACGCCTGGGTGGCTCAGTTGGTTAAGTGTCCAACTCTTGGTTTTGGTGCAGGCCATGATCTTAGTTAGGGTCATGAGACTGAGCCCTCCATCAGGCTCCATGCTCAGCTTGATATTTTCTCTCTCTCTCCCTCTCTGCCCCTCCATCCCTGCTTTTTTTCTCTCTCTCATTCTCTCTTAAAAAAAAAAAAAATTGACAAATTCTCTTGGCCCCAGAGTTGCCAAACAGGTCTTCTGAGAGATTTTGATAGTTCTCAGTATCATTTTACCTAGAAGGTGTCCTGATTAATTGCATGTACTCTGATAGTTCAGATAAAATAGAAAGTTAACTTTAATTATTAACACTGAGCTGTAAAGGAGGAAAAAGCGTTCATATAATTTACAGGAGAAAATCATAGAAAAGAACAATGATGTAAAAGTGAAATAGTGTCAAGTATTTACAAGCATCCCCTAAATCACCACTTTACATCAAGAAGAATGTGGTATAACACGTTCATGTTTTAAATATGCTTGCTGCTTTTTAATATCTGATTTTGGGGAAAACTTGACAAAAGAGATACATTGATGGATTCTTTAAAAAAAAACATAGTGAAAAATAAAAATTAGTTTGTCTTATTGTTCAATCCAAAATAACACAAGAATATTTTTACATTAAAATTAGATCATTCATTTAAAAGATTAATATTATAATGAGGCAAGTTAATTCCTTCCGTTCATCTTTAGTCTGAAGCCAGTACTTTATACACACTCCTCTATTCATTACTGGCACACAGTGACAAATCTGTTGACAAATCAAATGTCCATTTGCGTATGGCTCTGATTCTGGTCTCCTATTTCTTTGGTCTACCAATCATTGCACAAACATTGCTCCATTTATTATATATACTATATATAACTTTTATGTATACAAATATAAATTTTTGCTAGTGATAAATAATTGATATCAAGTAGTATCTCTAAACTTTCATGAATTATGTTTTGTGGACTCTAAATAGATAATTATGTCATCTGTGATCATTATAATTTTGTATTTTTCCAATTCTTATAATTTTATTTATTTTGCTTCTTCTGTTAAACTGTCTGGCATCTGGAGTAGAATCTTAAATTAAAAAAGTGGCAGCAGGGGTATGCTTGGGTGGCTCAGTGGGTTAAGCGTCAACTCTTGATTTTGGCTCAGGTCAAGATCTCAGGATCATGAGACTGAGCCCTGCATTGGCTCCGTGCTGGACGTGAAGCCTGCCTAAGATTCTCTTTCTCCCTCTCCCTATTCCTCTCCCTACCCAATCCTCCCTGCACTTTTGAGATCCCTCTCTCTCTCCCTAAAAGGAAATAAAAGCGATAGCATGTTTCTAATACTCCATCACTAAATAAAATATTTGCTCTAAAATTTTGCTACTCCATTAAGTTGTAAAAGTCCATTTTGATTCTACCATGCTAAGATGTTTTTCTGGAAAATCTTGAAATAAGTTGTAGCAACTATTTTTATGTAAATTTTGAGATAACCACATAATTAATTTTTTTTTTACTATGTGCTGATTTACATAATAAATGATCTAATAATATAATATACCTTTCTTTCCTGTGATAAATCATATTTTTTCACTATAAGATTAAGACTACTTCTATTTGGTTAATATTTTTGCCACTACATCTATGTGTGAGAATGACTGTGATTTTCCTTTTTTATATTTCCCATGTCTAGACGCAAAATTAGCATTAAACTAATACAGTGGAGAAGTTTGGAAAATGTTTTTCTCTTTTTCTTCTCTGGAATATTGAAATGATTACTTTGCATGGTAGACCTTAACCATAAGGCATTTTGATACTGGAGTTTTATCATGGGTAGAGTTTTAATTTATTAATTTTTAGTTTACTTTATATAATGTTCTAAATCCATTCATGCTTTCTATTTCTACAAGAGAAAGGATAAAGGATAAAGCTATATTTTTCTGGATAATAATTTATTTCTTGTAAGATTTTTTTATTAGCATCATGCCTTCATAATATTTCCCTATCTTTGTGGAATTTCTGCTCTATCTAAAGCTGTGTCCCTTTTTTATTAGTAGTTTTTCCAAATTATAGTTCTTGGTTAATTTTACTTAAATTTCATTTTAGTTTCTTTCTTTCTTTTTTTTTTTAAGAATCAGCTTCTGGCTTTGTTGATGATCTCTATTATACTTTTTAAATATATTATTAATTCCTAATACTATCTTTCCTTCTTTCTACACCTATTGTTATTTTTTCTGCTAGAATACTAGCTTGTTAATTTTTTGGTCATTGTTATTCTGTTATGCTGGGTATCCAACAAGCAGCTGTATAGTGTGATTAAAAAGGCAATAATTTTATTAGGAAGAATGAGCATGAAAGAAAATGAGGAGGAGTAAGGAGAGGCAGGGAGCAGCTGGATGGCAAACAGGACTGACTTAGATTTAGGGGTGGAGAGAGGAAAGGAGAGAAGATTGAATGGAATCATCTTAGATGTCAGCGTGGTCCAAGGAGAGTTAGATGAGGCCATTCAGGAGCTCTTAAGTCAAAGTCACTAGTGAGGAGGTCCCATCTCCCAGAAGCAAGGAGGCCGCCCTCTGCTGAGAGTAGCCTGTGGGAAGCATAATCTTACTGCCTGGTTTTCAGAGTACAAGCAGCTGGAGTTCTGGGTTAATTACGCTCCCTGTAATTGAGATCTGAGTGTCACCATCCCATGGTAGACATAACTGTTTCCTAATATAGTCATTGATATTATAACTATCCCTGAATTTTGCAGCATCCCTCAAGATTTCAGTGCTTTTATCTTTCAGTCTTATATTCCATTAAATTTCTTTCTTTGACCCATGAGTTACTTAGATGTCTGTTTTTCAATATCCAAATAAAGAAGTTTCTTAAAGTTATTTTCTGTAATCAATGCTATAATCAATGACCACCCATGGTCAAACAATAGTGCTTTTGGAGAATCACACAGTTTAGAACATGAACACAGACTAAATCCCTATCTCTCTACACAGCCTCCAAAAATGCACAATGAGAAAAAAAATCATTCATTCTGCAAGTATAATTAAGAGACTACAAGAAAATCCTTTTTTTTTTTTTTTAAGATTTTGTTTATTTAGTCATGAGAGACAGAGGGGGCGGGGAGAGAGAGACAGAGACACAAGCAGAAGCAGACTCCATGCAGGGAGCCCGATGTGGGACTTGATCCTAGGACTCCAGGATCACGCTGTGGGCCAAAGGCAGGCCAAACCACTGAGCCACCCAGGTGTCCCCAAGAAAATCTTAAAACTCCATTCAAGAGGATTATTATAGGTCATAGTATTTATGTGAATTTGTAACAATTTTTGTATGTTGTAAGACAAAGCAAATAACTTTATATATTAGCATTATTAGAAAAGAAACAAAATTTTAAAAAGAAATAAGAAATTAAGAAAACAAGACATGCACTTTAGAAACTGATTTGGTAGTTTTCCAAAAAATAAGTTTTCCAACACTTTATTGGTATTATTTCCAAAAACCACCTACACTATGAATGAGCAATTCCACTCCTAGAGAAATAAATTCCACTCCCGTGATTAATAAAAACAGCACCACAAAACATAAATAAATTAAAATATATTAGGAGTTGTATGCATTATAGTCAAAATCTGAAAGAAAGTAAGGGTTCAGCAACAGGAAAGGGATAAATAATTTTCAGTCTATTAATACAAGGGAGTATTATTACCAAATAAAAGGAACAAACTATTGATACATGAAACATCACGCATATGAAACAGAATATGATATGATGAGCAAAAGAAGGCTGGTACAATCAAGCATGTATGTTTCTATTTATATGAAGTTCTAGAATGGGAAAAATTTATGGTAGCTCTAAACTAGGAAATTGGAAAGGGACATTAGTGAACCTGAGACCTTCTTAGGGTGATAGAAATATTCCATATCTTGCAGAGTGTGCTTTATAGAGATGCTTGCATATTCCATGATGCATTGATCAGTATCACTCAAAATCTGCTCTGTAAATTGTGTGTAAATTATACCTCAGCAGAAAAGGTCAGCAATAAATACTTAATGCTAAATTTAAATGAAAAATGTGAAATATGAATGTAAACGCGGTTTTCTATCTCTGTCTACTGAAAGGACGCAGAAGTAATTATATTGCAAGGGAAATGACTATGTTCAGCACCCAAATCTTTCCAGTAAGATAAACCAGGGCTCTTTGAGAAATCCTTGATTCCAGTACTGGAGCTAGGAAAGTAAAAGATGAACCCAGAACATAATTGTGTCTGAAAACTGTTAACCACTCAGTGATTAATGGAAAAATATCATAAGGACACCAGTCTCAGCTTAAGAGGACTCCTAGTGGCTAAACCTGAGACAATCTGAACATCAAAAACAAAGACAATATTAATGTATAACTTGTTGAATAAAAATAAATTTGTAAGTCATTAATATAACCCAAAGAGAGAAAAACAAAGAGAAATTTTTTTAAAAACTTTTAAAAAAACTTTTTTTGCAGAAAAATGCCAGCTAAAACATGTAGAGGGATAGTAGAATTAGAATGTTTGCAATTATGAATTATAATCATTATAACCATTGTAAATAAAGATCATCCATGGGTACCAAAATCATTAGATAAAGGTACCTAGAGAACAGGGTATTTTTAGGATATTAGAGAATTTTCTGAAAGATCATTTGCTAATTTCAAAGTGAGTATTATATTAGAGAAAGCTGGAAGTCCACACTCTAATCCAGCACTCATGTTCAGCATTGCTCAGAGTAGAACAACATGGCATCATGTTTTTCCATATGTGAATCGTAAGAAATATATGTATAAAGTACATGCTATCCTTGCTAAAAAAAAAACTGTTTAACCTGACCGTAATCTAGCTTGTAACTTGGTGGTTCTCAACCAGGGTGGTTTTACCCAAAAGGTGACATTTAGCAAAGTCTGAAGACATTTTTGGTTGCTACGTCTGAAGAGGCACTACTGGCATTTGATAGACAGAGGCCAGGGATACTGCTAAATGTCCTACAACACAAAGGAAAACACCCCACAGCATGTCAATAGTGGTAAGGTTGAGAAAAATTTTGCTCTACACCTACCTTCCTCTTTACAGGTAGTGCAGTACATAGAAGAATAACGAATACCATAAGCAAAGAATTAGACAATCCCAGAATATGGCATATTCTCCCACAGGACTAATCTGATTTTTAAAAATAGTAATGTATGAAGAAATAATTGGAGAAGCAGTTGTAGAATAAAAAGATGACTAAATAAGATAAGTCTTATGCATTAATAAACTCAGTTGCATTAAGACAAGCAGAAAAGACATCCTTGGACAAATAGAGGGAATTTAAATATGAACCAGATATTGATTATATTATAATCATTTCTTAGGATGGATAATTGTGGTCATGTAGGAAAGTGCCCTTATTCTAAGGTGATACATGCTAAAGAATTTGAGAGAAGTATTATGATGAATACAACTTGTGTTCAAATAGCACACAAATGACAGAGATTAATCTTAAAAGAGAATTAATTTAGAAATTAACAATGAGATATATGATGATATCATTTATAAAAGTTTAAAATGTACATTTTCCAAGAACATATATAAAGAATAGGTACATATTACAACAGTTGCCTATAGAGGGAATGGGTGTGGGAGGGGGATATACAGATAATAAAAAAATGAATGAATGAATGAATCCAAAAAAGAGAGGGATTTTGCAGAGACCCATTGTAACAATGTGCCACGAACAAAGGCATATTGCACAAAAAAATTCTCTGCCTCTAAGTACAAAAATAGATCCAAACATCAAGATATAAATATTAGTGTATGAATGGGTGCCAAAACATAATTTAAAGAGCTAGTTATATTTTGTAAAAAGGAAACTGATAAATATGGTTGATACTGGTGAAGAAACTGAAAGGTAGAGAGGATAAAAATATATCTGTTTTCCTGAAAGACTCAGATTAAGACAGTTGTACTAATAGGGCCCTGAAACACAAACCTTCTAGATGTGATTCTGGTACTTGAATCGTGCAAGGACCCCATGGCTGGTGGAAGCAGGATACAAACTGTGAATCTCACCTGTGGACTAGGATAAAGTTGAGGGGAAGCACTGTATGTAGTCACTTAACAGTTAAATAATATAGAGGCAATGGTGATTATGTGGATTTGAACTTGGCTAGATTTTATTAAATGACTTGGAAGCCATAAAGAAAATAACTGACAGGCTCAGGTCAGCCAACTTTCAAATCAGGGAATGTTATTAAAGCCAGAAGTTGTCCCTGACCGTGTTTAAGGAAGCTCTTATCTCCTGAATCCAGCGGGCAGACTGAGTGTCTCCAGGCCCAGGAATCAATCTTACACGGAAGAACTGCCCAGGACACAAAACACTTAGTCTTGGCAGTTCTCCTGTGCTAAATCAGAGCCCTGGGAGGGAGGCAGTGGGACCTTGGAACGTGGAAAGAGCTTATTTGAGTGGATGCACTTGAACACCTTGAAGTAATATCCCATCTCAGGGGGATTGCTGAAAGGAAAGCCTCAAAGACCATATTGATACAATAAATCTGCAGGCCCCTTAGAGACAGCAGTGAATGGTGATGATGGACAACTAAATGTAACAAGTGATAACCCAATCTCATATTCTCTTTCTGGATGTTGAATTTTTGCTGGACCTCAAATGACCTTGGTGTTCTTCAGAATATGTCATTGGTCCATTATATCGAACATATCATGCTAATTATATCTCGTGGACAAGAAGTGGGAAAGACTCTGGGTGCTCTAGTAACTCACAGGTATGTCAGAGAGTAGGAAGTTCATCTATATAGATTAAGGACCCTACCACACCAATAAAATGTTTAGGGGCCTAGTTTTCTGGAGCATGCAGAATTATCACCTCTAAGGTAAGGGACAAGTTATAGCACTAAGAAAGAGGCAGAATGGGTGGCCTTGGAGCCTGGAGATATTGCACTTGGAAATAAGGTTATGACCCATTTAGGGGGTGATTTAAAGCACGGCATTTTTGAACAAGACCTAGAGCAAGAGAGGGAGCAGCAGTTCTAAGATGTTGTGCAGGCTCCCCTGCCATTCATTCCACCTGGCCCAGCAAATCCAATAGTATTAAAGTGTGTCATCAATAAGAATGTATTATGGAGACTTGACAGACCCCAAAAGAAGAGTCTTAGAACCAACCCTGAGGGTTCTCTAATAAGGCGATGCCATCTCCGGAAGTGAACTGCTTTTTATTTGAAAATAACAATCATAAAACCAGTTCCTAGTAGAGAATGAGTCCTGCCCAGAAGCCAGTAAGTGACTATGGGCAGTAAGGCTGCCCATCATGGTCTGGCTATCATCACACCCATTAGGCTATAAAATCAGGCAGCCTTAACAGCAACTCTTCCTATAATGGAAATAATCTATTGGGGATCAGGCCCAACAGGTGCAGAGGACAACAGTAATTGACACAGACAAGTGGACCTCACCCTCAAGGTCCCTACGGGTATTACATGGATGTCTCTCTCTTAGCTCACACCTATGACTTTGGGGCAGTCTCTGTCAGTAAGCTAATGTAGAAGGACAAGAAATCAGCATGAGTAGGTCTTCTTGATAGGTTAGCATGAGATAAAAATGGAGCTACTTTACTACCTACTTACTCAGCAGTGGCCCTGAATGACAGTGATGAGAAAAATTCCTCCCAGTACTTGGAGAAATACACTTGTCATCAAGGTTGAATGGGAGTACAACTGACCAAAATAAAGATATCTACAACTGACTGGAAAGTGGTGAATCATGTGGCCTCTGGGCCAGGAGCCTTGAAAGACTAAAGACAGAGAGGTCTGTGCAAGAGGCACAGGGATGAATATATGGATGTGGACTTAAAAGTGTGATTTTTTTGACTCCCATATCCTATCTGCCAGATTTTTGACCACAGAAGAGGCATTCTCCAACCAGGTGGGAAGAATGTTGGCATCCAGTCAACATAGGTCATTCTCAGTCCACCCCAGCCTGGTGCTTGAATAATGGGTGATAAATGGAGTTGTTATAATATCAGGGTTCAAGATGATTCCTGAATATCAACAGAATGGGCTTCCTCTTAGCAGGGTGATCTAGTCATTCCTCTGCCAAATTTGTGATCTGTGAGCCTCAAAGAACAGCCACTTGGTGATACTATACTAGACCCCTTCTGTAAGGGGCAATGTACAGTTTTCACCTGAATTAAGAGGTACTTTAAGTTTGTCTTTTCTCTGGTCTCTGCAAGCACCATGATCTAAAGGCTTACATGGAAAGTGGTTTACCAACATAGATTCCTGTCTCTGAAACATCACCTAAAAGCTTAGGTACATTTAACAGCAAAAGATATAAAAAATGGGTGTATTACCAAGGGATGCACCAGTCCTCAAATACCAAACACAAGTCAACAGCAAGCCTGAAAAGGTGAGAATGGTTTGTTAAATTACATCTATGTTTTCCAACTTGAGGGAGATAATCTATGAGGCAGGAGGACATCATCCCCTACTTGTAGAATATACAGTGGACTAATGGCCAGTGTATAAGGCTGTGTCCCAGTAGATTGAATATGTATGTCCAGAAACCAATGCATGAAAGTAGGATTGTTTTTCTCACCTTTATTCCTAGTGTGTCCCTGATATTCTCAATGTTTGCAGAATTGTATTTATTCTCTGGCAGGGATAGATTAAACATCTATGTAATACATGCTTTTCTACTGTGCACTATAAATATAGTATGATTTTGAGATTTTTCAATGTTTTTAATCACTTGGTAATATTAAAAGTGTAAGAGTCTTAAGAAAATATTGTTTGAGTGTTGGTAGCAACATCAGAGGTGCGCATGAGTTAGCTTTACATCTGTAGTTTAGGTTTTCTGTTTTAGAAGGGGAAAGATATCTCTCAAGTGTGAGTCAGTTAAAAAAAATCAATTACTCAAATATGTCAGTGAGCCAAAGCCCAACGCGAACATTTGTCCAAATTCAAAAACAAATGTCAATGCCTATGGATCGATTACATGAGAATCTTCAACTCACCTGACCTTTTTACTGAAAAATTCTTAGACATTTATGGTAGAGGAAAGATTTTCCCAACAGATTTGATAAAGGTCAAAGTATAGACTTGAGTATTATTTGAAATTTAGTTTCCAATAATTATTTTTGATCAGAATTCCAAATAACTTGTAAGGAAAATTTCAAATGGCTCTCATCTAGAATAAAGCAAATTCCTTTTGAATTTCTAAATGTATTTGCATTTTTTTATCTCAGCTCCCACCGACACTTCCACACTTCCACATCTCCCCTCCGTGAAATAAAACAGAAGAAAGAAAGATCTTCCTCTCTTCAGGGATTAGTCAAAGTATCAAATTTAAGGAGTTTTGAAAGACAATAGTTTCTAGTTAATTTGGATTAACTGATAAACCTTGGTGGAGGCCAGGATTTGATGCAGAAGAAGAAAAATTGTAGAACAAGTTCAGAAATGTTTAAAGATTCAGGAGCTAAAAACAAAACAGTGGTCATAATTGTGGGATCACCTTACAAAAGTCAGTGATGGTCTAATGAATATTATTTCTCATTTTATTCTCTGTGCTATTGGGCATGAATTTCCAGTGTTTGATTAATAATCATTGTCTTGTTTGTTTACATTCTTACCCAAGTGGCTCAGATTCAAATTTTCTAGAGTGCAGCAATGCAAAGCCTGCTTTTGTATTGCACATAATCACTGCCTTTTTAAGGATGCTTGATGATGTTTTTTTTAAGATTGGTAGAATGATAATTATGGTTAAAATAATTTTTTAATATATTAAAAAATCAAGGGTTCCTATAATCATGTATCATTATTTAGCTATTTTGCTTGCTTTGTATATTTGTATTTGGTATTCTTGCATAGGAAATTTATGTTCCAAAAATATTTTTAAAAATAGGTTCAAAATAAGACGGTGAAAAATATTTAAATATTAAGTTTACTTATGAAGGTAGGAGGTTTAATTCTAATTCTCCCATGTACTAACTGTGAAGCCTGGGGTACATTCCTTAAACTGTCTGAATCTTCTTTCTCATCTGTAAAAAGAAAAACTATGTAAGTGCTTCTCTTATAGGATCGATGTGTTGATGAAATGAAATCACATATGTAAAGGGATTATACAGTACATGGAACCTACAAAGCATTCATAAACATTAGCTGCAAATACCTAGTGACACTCAATCTGAAAGAAAACAGAAACATGTATTTTAATATGTGTATCTTCCATTACTTTTTAATATTTACGGCAAAAATGCAGAGATTAAGTGACTTTTCTTCTTCCTTTCTCTTTTGGTCTTTTCTAATCCTATCCATACTCATTTCCAGATGACATCCTCCATTTTTTATAAGACATACTTTCATTGATTGGTCTATAAAATACTTCCTAAAGGGGTGTCTGGGTGGCTCAGTCAGTTAAGCCATCTGTCATCTCAGGTCATGATGTCAGGGTTCTGGGATGGAGCCTGGCATCTGGCTCCGTACTCAGCAGGGTGTCTGCTTCTCCCTCTGCCCCTCCCTCCCCCTGTTCATGCTTGCACGTGCTCTCTTTCTGAAATAAATAAATCAAATCTTTCAAAAACACTTTGTAAGAATAATTATCTTGATTTATCACTTGTTTAATTTATTTCTTTATTAGTACAATAATTATTATTGTGGTAATTACTAGAATGCCTAAAATCAGAGACTCAGATATGGACTTTGGAGAATTTTTCTTTTTCCAGGATACTTCAACCTTGCTAAAAACACACACACAAAAGCCTAAGGCTGTAAGACTCATAATTCCAGAACAACTGTTTTGAACTTAAGCAGATTAGTACTGAAAACAAAAGCTAATATAATCGTGGGGATCCCTGGGTGGCTCAGCGGTTTGGTGCCTGCCTTCAGCCCAGGGCGTGATCCTGGAGTCCCGGGATCAAGTCCCACATCAGGTTCCCTGCATGGAGCCTGCTTCTCCCTCTGCCTGTGTCTCTGCCTCTCTCTCTCGTTCTCTCTCTCTCTGAGTGTATGTGTGTCTTTCATGAATAAATAAATAAAATCTTAAAAAAAAAAAAGCTAATATAATCCATTACTGTTAAAAATAATTATTCCAATAAAGGCCTACCTCAAGAAACAAGGTAAATCTCAAATAAACAGTCAAACTTTACACCTAAAGAAGCAATAAAATAAAGAATAAACAAAACCCCGTATCAGCAGAAAAAGGGAAATAATAAAGATTAGAGCCGAAATAAATGACAGAGAAACTAAATCCCTCCTAAAACCCCAATAGAACAGATCAAACATATCAATAAAACCAAGAGCTGGTTCTTTGAAAAGATCAATAAAATTGATAAACCTCCAGCCAGACTCAAAGAAAGAAAGAAAGAAAGAAAGAAAGAAAGAAAGAAAGAAGAGAAAAGAGACAGAAAGAAGACCCAAACAAAATCAGAAATCAAAAAGGAGAAATAACAATCAACACCACAGAAATACAAACAATGTAAGAGAATATCATGAAAAATGATATGGCAATAAATTGGACAACATAGAAAAAATAGATAAATTCTAAAAACATATAAACTACCAAAACTGAATCAGAAAGTAGAAAATTTGAACAAACCAATTATCAGCAATGAAATTGAATCAATAATCAAAAAACTTCCAACAAAGTTGAGGACCAGATAGATTCAAAGGTGAATTCTACCAAACAGTTGAAGAGGATTTAATACTTATTCTCAAAATTTTCCAAAAAATAAAGGGGAAAGAAAACTTCCAAATTCATTCTATGAGATGAGTGTTACCCTGATACCAAACCAGATAAAACACTACAAAAAAAGAGAACCACAAGCTTATATCTCTAATAAACATTGGTGCAAAAATCATCAACAAAACATTTGCAAACCAAACCTGAGAATACATTAAAAAAAATCATTCACCATGATCAAGTGGGATTTATTCCTGGGACGCAAGGATGGTTCAATGTTTGCAAATCAAATAATGTGATATATTACATCAATAAGAGAAAAGATAAAATTCATATGATCATCTCAATAGGTGCAGGAAAAGCATTTGATAAAGTACAACATCCATTCTTGATTTAAAAAACCCTCAACAAAGTAGTTTAGAAGGAACATACTTCAACATAATAAAGGTCATATATGAAAAACCCAAAGCTAACATAATACTCATACTCAGTGAAAAATTTAGAGCCTTCCCCCTAATATCAAGATAAGACAAAGGTGTCTACTCTAACCACTTGTATTAAACAGTACAGGAAGTCCTAGCCACAGCAATCAAACAAGGAACAAAAGGCACCCAGATTGGTAGGGAAGAAGTAAAACTTTCATTATTTGCAGATGACATGACTCTATGTATAGAATACCCTTAAGGACTGTATCAAAAACCTACTAGAACTGACAAATGAATTCAGTAAATCTGCAGGATACAAAAACAAAACTGAAATCTTTTGCATTCCTATATACCAATAATGAAGCAACAGAAAGAGAAATTAAGAAAGCAATCCCAGGGGCACCTGGGTAACACAGTCAGTTAAGTGTCTAACCCTTGACCTCAGCTCAGGTGTTGATCTCAGGGTCATGAGTTCAAGCCATGCACTGGACTCCACAGTGTGGAGCCTACTTAAAAAAAAAAAAAAAAAAAAAAAAGCAATCTCATTTACAATTGCACCAAAAATAATAAAATACCTAGGAATAAACTCAATTAAAGAGATGAAAGATGTGTACTCTCAAAACTATAAAACATGGGGATCCCTGGGTGGCTCAGCAGTTTGGCACCTGCCTTCGGCCCAGGGTGTGATCCTAGAGACTTGGGATGGAGTCCCACCCTCGGGATCCCTGCATGGGGCCTGCTTCTCTCTGCCTGTGTCTCTGCCTGTGTCTCTGCCTCTCTCTCTCTCTCTCTCTCTCTCTCTGTGTGTGTGTTTCTCATGAATAAATAAATAAAATCTTAAAAAAAATAAAAACTATAAAAAAATGATGAAAGAAATTAAAGAAGACACAAACAAATGGAAAGATATTCCATTCATGGATTGGAAGAACAAATATTGCTAAAATGTTCCCACTATCCAAAACAATCTACAGATTTAATGCAATCCCTATCAAAATACCAAAAGCATTCTTCACAGAACTGGAACAAATAATCCTAAAATATGTGTGAAACCACAAAAGACCTGAAATAACCATAACAATTTTGAAAAACAAAAACTAAGCTGGAGGTCAGTCTCACAATTCCAGATTTCAAGTTACACTACAGAGCCATACTTAACCAAAATAATATGGCTCTGGAACAAAAATAGATACATTGATGAATACCCCTATGGAAAGCAGTGAGCTGGATCTTGAAAGAAATGTATAGAAATCATAGGCCAGGGATCCCTGGGTGGCGCAGCGGTTTGGCGCCTGCCTTTGGCCCAGGGCGCAATCCTGGAGACCCGGGATCGAATCCCACGTCGGGCTCCCGGTGCATGGAGCCTGCTTCTCCCTCTGCCTGTGTCTCTGCCTGCCTCTCTCTCTCTCTCTCTCTCTCTCTCTCTCTCTGTGACTATCATAAATAAATAAAAATTTTAAAAAAAGAAAAGAAATCATAGGCCAAAGGGCCAGGGAAGTCCCAAATATTTGTGAGTGCACCCAAAAGAGGACAAGACCTGGAGGGCATCAGAGTGGAAGCTGTAGGTAGGTCATCAAGAAAACACGAGGTGACTGAGGTTGGCAGTTTTCATTAATGCAGTCTCTTCTCTTCCCACACACATTACAATCTTCAGTAGACTGCTCTTTCTTTCTTTCTTTCTTTCTTTCTTTCTTTCTTTCTTTCTTTCTTTCTTCTTCTCTTTCTCTCTTTCTCTCTTTCTCTCTTTCTTCTCTTTCTCTCTTTCTTCTCTTTCTCTCTTTCTCTTTCTTTCTTCTCTTTCTCTCTTTCTTTTCTTTCTTTCTTTCTTTCTTTCTTTCTTTCTTTCTTTCTTTCTTTCTTTCTTTCTTTCTTTCTTTCTTCTTTTCTTTCTTTTTTTTTGCTTAGTAGACTGCTTTCTATCCAATAGAATACAGTAAGGAATTTATAGGAGAGAAAAAAAATCTCAATTGGTAATTAAATCGTCAATCTAATTTAGCTAGAAACACCTGGCCACCAGGAAAAACTATTGTTGATGGGGTATCTGCACAAAGGAGTTTTAAATTCTTTAGCTCACCCTGCATAACTCTAAATTTTTTTTTCATAAAAATAACTATTATTCAAGGCACCCAATACTTCCTGGATAAATCATCAGGGCTTTCATCTGTTACTCAATTTTATATTTATCAGTTTTCTGTAAATGCAAGACAAGTGACAGTTTTGGTCTTGGATAATTGGATCATTTAGACTTATATTTGTCTAAATAACCAGAATGCATATCCATGTGTGACAGCTTAATTTTCAGTTTTCCTAGAATATTATTTTTCTCTAATGGCTTACTCATATAAAATATCTCTTTAGAGATTCTGTTTCCTGAGTTTTGTCAATATAAACCCCAAATGTGCCAGAACGCTTAAATCCATATCACTAACAGACTTCTAAATTAACTTGCTTGCAACCATCAATATCCTGTTTCAAAATTATGTAATTATTTCTGATACATTTATTAGAGTATTCTCAGTAACCTAACTCACTTTGCTACAATGTGTAAAGTCAGTCAGAGGTATGAGATACAAGAGATTTAAATCAATTTAGATTAACATCTATTGTGGCACTCTCAGAAAATTAAATTATGATGGCACTGGATTTCTAATTATACAACTCCCTTCCAATCAAAGATAATACTATTTAACTCTGTCAGTAAATAAAATCCCAGGCATCTCTTCATTTAAAATTTATAACTAGCTCAACTCAGCATCATGCAGATCTGCTACATAGCTCCCATACGGTTGAAAACAGGCACTTAACTGTAATTTTTGATGAATCTTATGTCCCTCACTGAAGGCAGTTCTCTGAGGGCATGCCCATTTCAACATCACAGACTACTGAATTACTAGATCCTAGCACAGTAGGTGCCATACAATATACACAGAATTCAAATCTGAATTATAATTTAAGAAAACATTCTGAAAATGATATTTTTTTAACATAGAGCAAAAACATTTTTCTGCCCTCTGTATTTTCTCACACCTTAAAAAAAAAAAATCTGGTGATGAATTGCTCCTATTGGACTATGCTAGTTACTCTTCTAGTGATCAAAATATTCTCTCAAATGAAGTAATTCCTGATATTTACTACTGTGAGAGAGGGAAAGGACGAATTTTTGCTGCACTGTTAATCCAACAATGTTTTTAAAAAACTTTAAAATATATTCCTCTACTCCAAAGCAATGGTCTAAATCTTCTATAGATCAGATCACCCTTTTTATCACACTATTTCCTGCTAATACTGCAGTCTTTCACTGTTTCACCTGATACTCCCTTTTCCTGCACTATTGGCTAGCTGTTGTTCATCTTGCGTATCTCATTCTGGACATCTTTTCTGTGTACCTACCCCGATCACTACACTTCACCTACCAATGTACAGAACACACCGTATTTAACTGTCTGGGTTTGTTGGTTCATTTCCCAACTGTGGCCATTACTATGTCCATCACTTTCTCAGACTCTTGGTGCTTAATCCCAGTGCCAAGCACAATGGAGATGGTTGGGAAATACTTGTTGGTAAATGAATAAGATAATGAATGAATGAGTATGTGAATTATTTATTTTGTTACCTTGTTTTGTTTCCTACTTTATTATTACAGAGAAAAAAGAAAGACTCTACTTCATGTTGACATTGAGAACATTTTCCTTTTAAACCTCCATCAGGGCAGCCTGGGTGGTGCAGTGGTTTGGCGCCACCTGCAGTCTGGGGTGTGATCCTGGAGACCCGGGATCAAGTCCCACATCAGGATCCCTGCATGGCACCTGCTTCTCCCTCTGCCTGTGTCTCTGCCTCTCTCTGTGTGTCTATGAATAGATAAAAATAAATAAATAAATAAATAAATAAATAAATAAATAAATAAATAAATACCTCCATCAATAATATAATGTCTGGGTATGAAAAATTATGGCACAAAATGTTCATGTTTTATCTTGCATAAGCAAAATAAGGAGGGCTACTTATATAATCACTAAAGTTAATATGTTACCCATCTGGGCTTTTTTTTCTCATTAGGAAGCAGTATTTTTAAAGTGAATAAATAAAGACATTCTAGAGGCACCTGGGTGGTTCAGTCTGTTAAGTATCCAACTCTTGGTTCTGGCTTAGGTCCTGATCTCAGGGTCCTGAGGTCTGGCCTGCATGCGGCTCTGCACTCAGTGCAGAGTCTGCTTGACATTCTCTTTCTCCTTCTCCCTCTGCTTCTCCCCTCAACTCAAGTTCCCACACACTCTCTCTCTCTCAAAATAAATAAATAAAATCTTTAAAAAAAAGACATTCTAAAAAGGGAATGTGAAATATAAATGAATATATTTGGTCCCTTCAATTTATATCATGCTGCATTCAATTAGGATTAGGAAGAAAAATTTTAAGAGCAGTTTTTGGTACTATGTGGAAGGATGTTAACCTTACTGAAGTATCAGAGACAATATGTGTCAATAGCAGAACAAAACTAGAGCTAGAAGAGCCTACTGTAGATAATTCACTGACATCAGAAAGGGAGATGTAAAATGAGGGTGCCTATTTCTTTAGGTTCTTTCCAGCTCAAGAATTCCAAGGTCTTTGCTCATATACTCATTAAAGATCTGCCTAAACATCAATGTATGAGAAAATAGAAGCAAGAGTCTAGGTGAATCAGAAATGGGAAAAGATTTTCTACTTCCTTGGAAGATCTTACAGTCTAATTTTAGAGGCACATTATTCACATTAAAAGATGTATTGCCCTATCATTTATTGGAACCCTACTTGACGTTGGGAACTAGTCAGTACACTTACTATCTTCGAATTCAAGAGTTCACAATTAAGAAGAGGAAGAACCTATGTATGCACATGGAAGTTACTAAATGAGATCTGGATGGCAAGGGAAAAAATATGTATTTACCAAATGCCTATTACATGTAATGTACAGTTTTAGTACTTTACATATACAAATGAATTGATCCTTTATATAAGCTGTTATTTAAATGCTATTTTGCAGATAATCAAACAGACTCTATTAAGAATTGCTAGAATGTTAGCATGGTATTACCAGGATAAGAACTTTGATCCAGATTTCTTGCATACCAAAAATGGAATATATATATATATATATATATATATATATATATATACACACACACACACACACACACATATATATATGTATATAAAATCAACATATTAGGAATGTATATTTTTAGGAATGTATATTTTTAAAGAGTATGTGGAAAAGGTCGAACTTAGTCATCCATATTGAAAGAGATTAGAATTTTTTAATTGAAGTGTGGAGGTAGTTGTAGATACTTAAGCAGTTGTAAAAATTAACTAAGATAGATTCCATGTGCCCTTTCCACAATTTTCCCCAGTACTGTCATTTTGTAACTATATACCCAGATATCAACTATATAACCAGATATAACTATATAACCAAATATCAACAATTATATAGTCGAAATATAAACCACTTCTATTAGAAGAATGTATTATGTTGCCATTTTATAGGCACATTTGTTCCATCTCATCACTCCTTAATCTCTGGCAACCACTAATCTGCCCTTCATTTCTAAAATTTTGTTATTTCCATAATGTAATATAAATTGAATCATAGTTTATGTATTTAACAGGACTGGCATTTTTCACTTAACATACTTCTTTGGAAATTCATTCAGATTGTTACAAAGATTAAGAGTTAATTCCATTTTATTGCTGAGGAGTATTCCAAGGTATGAGTATAATGGCTTGTTTAGTTTTTTACCCATAGAAAGTCATCACCATAGTTTGCAAGTTTTGGCTTTGTCAAACAAAATTAAAGCTTCATGTGTAGCTCTTGAGTAAATATAAATTTTCATTTCTCTACAGAAATACTCAGGAATGCAACTGTTTGATGACATAGTAGTTGCTATTTGGAAATCTACCAAACTGTTTTCCAGTGTTATCATTTACATTGCCCCTAGCAATAGTGGGTGGTCCAGGAGCTCTGCAACCTCGCCAGCATTGCTATTGTCACTATTTCTTATTTTAGCCTTTCTGAAAGGTGGTGGTTATATCTCACCGTGGTTTTAATTTGCATTTCCCTAAAGGCTAATATGTTGAGCATTTTTTCATGTTCTTATTTGCTGGAGACAAATTCTTAGTTTTCCTTCACCTGAGAATGTCCTGAAGGATACTTACACTGAGTATATAGTATTTTGAGTTGACAGTTCTTTTAGAACTTGGATGATAGTGTACTACCTTCTTTTGGTTTCTGATGAGATATTCACTGTTTTTTGGATTTTTTTTTTCTGTAGGTCAGATTCAGTTTTCCTCTTGGTACTATGAAGATTATTTTTCTTAATTTTCTGAAATTGACTCAAGTGTCTTGTTGTGGATATAGTTGAATTTAAGCCGTTTGGGGTTAACCATATTTATTAACTATAAATTTGAACTTTTTCCTAAATTTGGATATTTTTCACCCATTGTTTGAGTTCTATCAAGCCCCATACTATTTCTCCTCTTATACTGGCCTCCAAAGGCATATATGTTTGATTTTTTGTTACCACCCCACAGGTGGGACCTCAAACCACCTCAGCTGCTGTTAGCAAAGGCTCTATTTTTCTTTCCCAGGCTGCATAATGTCTAATGTTCTGTCTTCAAGATCACTGATTCCTTCCTCTGTCCCTTCCATTCATAATTTTAAAAATAGTTATTTTCAGTTCTAACTATTCCATTTGTTTCTTCTTTGTATTTTCTATTTCTCTGAGACTTTCTTTACTGAGAATTCCTATGGTTTTTCTTTGTTTCTAACATGTTCATAATTGCTCATTAAAGCACCTTTATGTTAGCCTTTTTAAAATTCTCACTGGTAATTAAAACAGCTCCACCATTTTGGTGTTAGTATCTACTGATTTTCTTCTTCCGTTCACTTTGAGATATTTTGTTCTTAATAGGAGTAATTTCCAACTCTAATCTGGATATTTTGAGTATTATGTAAAGAGACTCTAGATTTTATCTAAACATTATGTTTTAGAAGGGTTCCTGTTACACCATTCTGGAAGGTGAAAGAAGGAAGTAGCACTGCCTTGCTACTTCCAAGTGAATGGAGAAGTTCCATTTCTTCACTAGACCTACTTTGACACATGGTTGGAGGTACTCCTGTTAGTCCTGTGTGAAGGTGAGAGTTCCAGGCACCCACCAGACCTCCCTAACTGCGAGAGGGTGGATGTGAAAGCATAGGCTCCCTATGTTTTCCACTGGCACCAATGGGGTCTGCCAGCCTCTAACAGGAATACAAGTCCTGGCTTCAGCTCAACCCTCTCTGCCACCACTTCAGAAGGGAGGACTGAGGGGACACCTGGGTGGCTTAGTGGTTGAGTGTCTGCCTTTGGCTCAAGTTCTGATCCTGGGGTCCCTGTGGGGAACCTGCTTCTCCCACTGCCTATGTCTTTGCCTCTCTCTGTGTGTCTCTTATGAATAAATAAAATCTTTAAAAAAAAAGAGAGAGAGAAGAAGAAGAAGGGAAGACTGGGTACCTCTTTTGTAGTCTGGCAACGGTGGGAGTCCAGGCTCCCCATTCAATTTTGCTAACAGGAGTTGAGGTGGGACTACCTTATTTTTCTGTGGGTGAATTAGAATACTTATCTGAAAGTTCTCTGTCTTGAGAAGCTGACAATTCCATAGTTATTTAGCTACAGTAAGCACACTTTGGTAGCATTGTTTTATCTTTTTTAGAGAGAGAGAAAGAGAGCATGAGTGTGGAGGGGGAGGGGTGCAGAGAGAGAGAATCTTAAGCAGGCTTCACATCCAGTGCAGAGCCTGACACAGGCCTCCATCTCACCACCCTGAGATCATGACTTAAGCTGAAATCAAGAGTCAGACACTTAACTGACTGAGCCACCCCGACACCCCTCCATTTTTGCTTTTATCTGTACTACTGGTGTTTCCAGGTTGCTGGCTTCTTCAGCTCCAATTCTTGAATATACACAGCAAAAAGGAAATTCAGGAAATTCACTGCCATGTCATTTCTTAAGTTTTTTTTTTCTTTTTTTTTAAGATTTTATTTATTTATTTTAGAGAAAGAGAGATAGCAAGTGGAGGAAGAGCAGGGGGTGAGGCAAAGAATCCCAGACAGACTTTATGTTGAGCACAGAGCCTAAGGTGGGGCTCAACCTCATGATCCGTGAGATCATGACCTGAGCCAAAATCACAAGTCAAATGCTTAGGTGACTGAGCCACCCAGGCACCCCTCATTTCTTAAGTTCTAAGTTACATAGATGGTATGCCTCTTCTCTTCAACTTTGAGATACTTTTTGTTTAAGTACAATGTTCAGAGTTTTTAGTTGCACTTATTGGGCTAAATTGGGAAAAATATGTCTAATTCATCTTTCTGAAGTGCAACAGAAATAGGATACATACATGTGGATAGATGGGAACAATCCACAAATAAGAAATAAAGTAAGGGATCAAAATTCCTAAAAGTTTGAAACTGAAAATGTTGGCAATATGTTTTTTAGAATAATAAAAGATAAACCAGTTATTTTCTCTTGAATGAATGTGTATCCCAAAAATGTTGGACTAAAAAAACTGTAAAAGGAGTTTTTCCTGATTATGAGCCTGCTTTCAAGTAACACCAGATTGTAGAAAGAAGTAATGATTTCTTGACTCAGAATGCCTGTTAATTTCCATTCTAAAAAAAAACTTTTCATTTCCAGTTTGAAGGGCCCTGATCTTAAATAAGGAGAACAGATGAAATGTATATGTTATACATATGCATATACTGAGAAATATCCATTTACCCAGCGACTTGGTGCTCAGAGAATTCACCTCATTACACATGGGCCAGAAGAGCCAATTATGTAAATACTCTGGGACCTTTTTGTCAGGGCTGCATTTCAGATTTCTTTGACCAAATTTCTACAATGAGAAGCTTACTTTTGAAAAAAAAAAATTAGGCAGATTTAAGAAATAGAACACACTGATCAAATGAAAACAATAGTATTATCAAATTGGCAAGTATTAGTAACAGCTTAAAAATTGTCCATCATAAATGGGAATCATCAATATTTAAAAATTGTGATATCTGATATTAAAATACTGTTTTTTCCAATTCAAACAATATTGTTTGAAAATCCATTGCATTTCTTCAGTAAACTCACAGGGTGATAGACCAGGTCAGCAATGTCTAAGAATGACTGACGGCAACATTTGGCTTGTGGATTAAAACTCATTAGCTAGGGGGCCTTGGTAAGTGGCCTAACTTACCAAAAATCTGAGTCTTGAGTGTGCACCTCCAGAAAACTGGAACTAAATGACAACATGGGTAAAAATTTATTTCAATAATGTTTGAGGTTATTTTGTAATCGTGAGCAAGGTAAATTCTGTAAGGCTCTTTCCTTTAAAAGTAGACAAATATATATATATATATATATATATATATATATATATATATATATATATATCATAGAACAAATAACATAATAAAATATGTTAACTATGCTGGAATTAAAATAAAAAACTTAATAAACATGAAAACAAAATTTAAAAAAACTTAATAAACATGAAAACAAAATTTAAAAAATTTAAACAGATAAGAGTATTAAGATATTAAATGAAATCTTATGTGTCAATGGCCCAGCACTATAAATGTGACATATTTAAAGTTATCAGTAAGTGGTAGCTATTATAAAAGACATTATATCAGTAAATATGAGAAAACAGCTAGAAATCTATGTTTAGATAAGTAAAATACAAATTAAAATGACCTTTTTATTTATCAGGGAAATATTACAAAAATAATATATACTGTTTACTGTTGGCTATAGAATAATGAAATGAGAATGTTTAT
The DNA here is from genome assembly GCF_048418805.1 of Vulpes vulpes. Classification (NCBI taxonomy): domain Eukaryota; kingdom Metazoa; phylum Chordata; class Mammalia; order Carnivora; family Canidae; genus Vulpes; species Vulpes vulpes. The sequence goes on along the minus strand of NC_132784.1, from coordinate 49,924,372 downwards.
ATATTGCAGATGAATGAGAATGTAAAATGATATAATTTTTCTTTTTTAAAAAATATTTTATTTATTTATTTATTTATTTATTTTAATTTTTTATTTATGAGAGATATAGGGAGAGAGGCAGACATAGGCAGAGGGAGAAGCAGGCTCCCTGAGGGGAGCCCGATGCAGAATTTGATCCCAGGACCCCAGGATCATGACCTGAGCCAAAGGCAGGTGCCCAACCACTGAGCCACCAAGGTACCCCAATGATATACATTTTTTAAAGGATAATTTGTTGGGGTCCCTGAGTGGCACAGTGGTTTGGCGCCTGCCTTTGGCCCAGGGCACAATCCTGGAGACCCGGGATCAAATCCCACATCGGGCTCCCGGTGCATGGAGCCTGCTTCTCCCTCTGCCTATGTCTCTGCCTCTCTCTCTCTCTCTCTCTCTCTCTCTATCATAAATAAATAAAAATTAGAAAAAAAAATTTTTTAAAAGGATAATTTGTCAATGTGTATAAAATATTTTAAAAAATAAACATTCTCTTAACCTAACCATACCATTTCTAGGAATTTACCCTAGGCCATTTTTAAATGTCCAAACATGTATGTGTACATACAAACTGCAATTTTGATTATATATCTAAAAAAACTGATTTTTAAAAATAGTTTATAGTTTAAAGAAGGTATGGCACAATCACACAATGGCTTTTATGAAAACATATTACACAGTATGATATGATTTTAGAGACCTAAACATAGCCAGTGCAAAAAATGAAATAATGCCAACAAAGGGTGGTTATCTGTCTTCTTTTCTAAGGAAAGAAAGTAGCTTTTATCCTAATTTAAAACTGAAATGAACACATGTATGCTCACATATATAACACACACATACATGCTCATTGTTTCTATTAAGAATCTGTCTCAATATTTTGTTTAATACTTAATTTTCTCTTGAACAAATCTGTCTTTCTGCAATTTAATTCAACTGAATATACCAGTCAAGTGCACATAGTAAGACAAAGCCAATTCATGTCTTTCATTTGCTTTCAGCTTTCAGTGCTCTATTAAGATAATATATCATAGTACTTGAATGTCTTGTGGAAAATTACTTTTAGGTGGTTAAAAGGTTTGTATCCTAATCTAAGAAACACAGTTGAGCAGTATCGATATGAAACAGCTAACACAAGGCCACATAATTAATAAGTGAGTCTCTGAACTTTTTACCGAATCAAACTAAAAAAGCTGTACATCAGAGATCCTATGTTGCTATGGTTCCCAATGCATCTGAGAGTGATGATATAAGATCATGTACTTGGCTTTGGAGGAGAGTTATAATAAATAGCCAGATGTGCCTTTCTGTTTTTGTCTCTGTTAAGTAAGCTTTTATACATGTTGTGCAAAGCTTCATCTAAGATGTTCTCAGATCTCAGGGCCAAGAAAAAGTGGTGCCTCTCCTGATGGTTTGTTTGATTCCTTTTAGAAAACAGCCATCATAGAAACCAACAATTTTCCCATTTGACTTAACTGGTAGAAGAATTGTTTTCAACAGATCAGCCTTTCTCATCACAGATCTCTGCATATGCCTTTCCTCACTCCTCCACCCCTTTCCGTACGTGACTTGTGGTAGAGGTGGCAATGGCACTGATGCAATAAGGAAGAGCTCTATCTCTATCTTTAACAATTAGTGTAACTTCCCAAATTAGGGCATGCTGCCTCCGACAGGTTTTCCCTTGCAGTGTGTGACCTTTCCAAAAATCCTATGTGATGACTTTTATTATTCTTACTTCCATTATTTCAATCTGTAAACTGAGACTTAGAGGTATAAGGACTTGATCAGAATAAAGTAATCAGTGATGTAGCTGCTTCTGGCTGCAAAAATCTATGACTTACGCATTTTCCACTGTACTACGTTCTTCTGATATAAAATATACTGTGGTGTGAGTTCAGTCTTTACAGACTTTTATAAAGAAGAAACCATCTAATACAAATCTCCTTCCTCCCAGCCTGTATTTCCTGAATTGTTCCTATACATTGGTATCCAAGACATTCTTCCAGAATTATGACACAAAATAAGTAATTTATGACTTTCCACTTTTAATACACTATCACTATTTTCTATGTAGTGCGAATAATTCAGTCCCCTATTTGCAAGAACAATATTTCCTCCTTTATTAACATGACAGAGAAAACAGAGATTACAATCTGTGAAAATTCTTTTGTTGGTGGTTTGCGGTAGAAGTGTTGAAAATAAATGTTCCCACCATTTTACTTGTTATACCTAAGAAATGAATTAACTAACAAAAGTGAGGTCACCCCACCTGTCTCTCACTGTTGCAAGCTGCCAACAGCCATGTTAATTCCACCAGAAACTACATGCAACACATTTTTTAAGTCATTGGTCCTGACAATAACTTAACAAAGATCCAGCAGCTGACTGAACCTTGAATATGTATCTCACAGTTAGAATTGTATTGGCTACCGGGTGGTTTTTTTTCATCAAATAATTTTTCTTTATGATAGTCAGATAATTCTGACCTAGTCATGAGTCAGTATCATCCTACAGCATTTTAAGTCATATATAAACTGATTATATTATTTTTGATATTTGGCAGTTCTTCATAAAGTAACCAACAATGCCTTAGTTATACTTCTTAAAATAGTATTTCATTTAACAATCTTCAGGTATGTTGTGGTATTGTGATCTTTATCCAATATCTTACCTCACTTCTTAACTGGTAGATTAGTCTATCTTTGTTGTTTGGGGATTTTGATTCTTCTTTTATATCTCCTGATATTTCTTCCATTTCATTTTCATGTTGAATGGGAATAATGTTAAACTGAAAAGAGAGAGAGAGAGAGAAGTGAAAACTATAATCACATCATCCTCCAAAGGCTGGCTGCAGGATAATCCACATTAGTCTTTCATTTTGCTTTTAGTTTAGTTTTTTGTTTTCTATGTGGATTCTGAAAGGTTTTACTGTTGCTGTGGTAATTAATGTAGTTAAACCATTTATTTCTTATATTTGAAAAATTCTAGGTTGTTTGAAAACAAATCAGCAAATCTCCATAAACCCAAACTCATCGATTGAAAAAATTGAGCAAAACTTGGTTACCATACAGAGTCCTGGTAATTGACCAATTGGATTCTAAACAAATCCAATTATTTTATTTTTTAAAAGATTTATTATTTATTCATGAAATACACAAAGGGGCAGACACATAGGCAGAGGGAGAACCAGACTCCCTGCAGAGAGCCTGATGCAGGACTTGATCCCAGGATCCCAGGATCATAGACACTCAACCACTGAGTCACCCAGGTGTCCCTAAACAAATCCAATTAATACTGATCTTACAGACTTGAATATTTGTAATACAGTGCCCTGTGTAATTCTACTTAATGTATATTTTCTATGAAGTCTAAAGTGTATGCAGATTATGACAAAGGCAAACTTGGGCAATAGGAAAAAATACACCTATGCAATGCTGGAACTGGTAAAAATACATTTATAAATGACACCAATAAATTGTGATATGGAACTATAAGAAAACAAGATAAACTGTGGCATATCCATTATTATATCTCCTTAATAATGGAATATTGTTCAGCACTAAAACAAATCATGAAAAGACCTGGAGGAAACTTAAATATATGTTACTAAGTGAAAAAAGCAAATCTGAAAAGGCTGATCTGAAACAGCTGCTTACTGTATAATTCTAATTATGTGACATTCTGGAAAAGGCAAAACGATGGAGACAATATAAAGTCAATAGTTTTCAGGGTTGCAGGGAGGAAGGGATGAAAGGTGGAGCATAGAGATTTTTAGGGCAGCGAAACTATTTGGTATAATACTGGTGGATACATATCATTATACATTTGTCTAAACCCAGAGAATGTACAATACCAAGAGTACAATTTTAAGGTAAACTAGGCACTCCAGTGACAGCAATGTGTCAATGTAGGTTCATCATTTGTAACAAATGTACCAGTATGGTGGAGGACACCGACAATGGAGATGGGTGTGCTTAAGTGGAGACAGGGAGCATATGGGAAATGTGTATCTTCCATTCAATTTTGCTGTGAACCTAAAACTGCTCTAAAAAAAATGGTCTATATAAAAAGAAATATAGAAACATGTGAAAAATCCTATACATGCACAGTAATCTTTCCCCCTAGCTGTCCTTATAGTCTTCAACAGAAACACAAAATTTGATAAACCTATAAAATGTGTAATACATACACATATAATATTTTGTTAACTTATATTTCTCCTAAAATATGTGGGTAAATAATTTCCAAATTTATATAATTTGTAAGTAATCCCACAATAAATTAGAAAATAAAAACAAATATTATACTACCTATTTAAAATTAGAAATTATTTGACTCACAATATTATCATTGTTAACGGTACTATTAAGTATGTACTAGTCTCTAGGAACTGGACTTGATATGTATTTCCTTAGTTAAAGCTAGACTAATCTTGTGTGTTAGATATTACCATCTTTACCTTAAAGAAAAATAAGCCAGGACAGCCCGGGTGGCTCAGCAGTTTAGTGCCACCTTTGGCCCAGGGTGTGATCCTGGAGACCTGGGATCAAGTCCCACGTCGGGTTCCCTGCATGGAGCCTGCTTCTTCCTCTGCCTGTGTCTCTGCCTCTCTGCCTCTCTCTCTCTTCTCTCTCTCTCTCTCTCTCCTGTGTATTCTCATTAATAAATAAATAAAATCTTTAAAAAAATAAAATAAGCCATATTTTTACTAGCCTTAAGCAAATTTCCCGAATTCACAAACCTAGTAACTAGAAGCACATTTTAAGAATGTTCTTGCCCAATTCACTGAGTTCTTAATCATAAACCAGTAGCTACATCTATAATTATAAAGCTAAAAGCCATAGTATAGTTTACTGAAAGGCAAAAGGCTTATAGTCACATACTAGAAATGAACTACAATGGTGTTAGGGGGCTGATTTGCCAAGTAGAGAGGCTCCGTGTTCAGAGTTAGTAACATGGAGAACACGCCATGGAAGGCAAGTGTGGAATGGGACACAATGCCACAGTAAATGTCTGTCTACGCATGTTTCACCCCACTTTCATGTAAATAGACAACAGTGGCATTAATCATGGGCTAAAATAAAAGTCACTTTGCTAAAGAAAATAATAAATTGCAAGGAAAAATCAAAGCATTCGGTTTTGGTTTGAATTCACCAGAGTAAAATCCAACTCATTCTGGTAATTGAATATCCTTTGTTTAACTTTCTGAAATCTTGACCAATAATTCCCAAGGAATTAAATCAATCAATAAGCTCTCTCACTGTCAACAGAACTTCAATCAACATTACAACTCAAAGGAGAGAGGAGGCAGGAAAATAAATTTTCATGCATAACAGTATGGGAAATCCACACCAATTCCCTAAAATAATTCCATTTTCATTTTTCACTGACAGTTAAATATCAAGGATCTCTGGACATATGAAGAAACCAAGAATATGAATAAAATAGCCAATATTTGAAAACACAATGATGAAAAAGAAAGATAAATGGTATAATTTAAGATATGAAAGAAAATGTTATTAAAAATCTAATCACTATATTTGGGAAAAATGAACATTGCACTCATAAATTAAGGACAGAACAATTTCAAAACTTCAAAGAACAATAAAAGAAAAATTTTAAAATGTGACTAATCATCCCTTCCTTTCGAAAAATGTACTAGGAAAGTTGGAAAATAGAGTCAGATGTTGAAATGTCTCAAAGCTCAACTCTTGGAACTGCTCACTTGATGCATGCACTCCTTTGGACAGCTGATGTGCACCCATAGCACTGCATACTAGTCAAAATTCTGACAGTCTCCCAATGTCTAGCTCAGTCCTGTAGGTCTCCTTTGAACTTCGGACCCACATGTTCCATTTCCTACTTGTCACTTCTATAGGTACCCAAAACTTAACATGTTGCAAAGACAAATTAAGAACTCCTCTAAATCTGTTTCTCTGCCAGTCTTTGCCATTTCTGTAATTATCAACTCTATGCTTCCCTTTGATCAGGCCAAAGATATTGGATTTATTTTTAGCTTCTTTCTTTCTCTGACACATCATTTCCAAACTGAAATCAAAATAATTCAACTTTGCCTTTAAAATACGTAATAAATCTAACCACTTGTCTACCGACACTACTACTGCCCTGATCACCACCAGGGTCTCTCCCAACAGTTATTTTAATAGCTGCCGCAATCTCTGTTCCTCCATGTAGTTCTGGAGCCCCTTTCCCAAAACAGCAATCAAACAAAGCATTTTAAAAGTAATTCAGATAATGTCACTCTACTGCTCAAATCTTTCCTGTGGCTTCCTAATCCATTCAGAGTATAAATCAAAGTCCTTATCATCTGCCTGCGTCCTGGAACCCCTCAGTGTCCTTCTCCTACGCCTGATTCTGTCAGTTCTCAAGGGTCCTACACACTCCAGGCAGGAAACAGCAAAAGTAAAATAAAAACAGTAAGTGAAATATTGTATAGTGAAGGCTATTAAAACAATACAACAACAACAACAACAAAATAATACAGCAGGAAAAAAATGATGGCTAGATTAAAACAACTATATTTCTCCTTAGGAAAATTTGAGTTATTTTGATCATTTTAAAATTATATTTTAGACTCAAAATCACCTTAATTTTGCCACTTACCCTATTCAACTTCAGGTTCAGATTAATGGAGTTATAACTAAAATCTAATTAGCAGCTGAAAAGTTGAAAGCTGTGGGTGTGTAGATGTTAAAGATTATTCATTTAGCATAATTATGAACGTCATCCACAAGTGATATATCATATTACTTAAATTGAAAGTGACAGAAACAGAAGGTATCTGAGGAAGTGAATGAGTCAGCATTAGAAAGCATTTTCCAAGTTCAAGTCCTTTTATTTAATATTTATTTAGGTAAAATCTCTTATAAGACTTTTTTCTGAAATTGCATCATAATATAATTCCAAAATTCCTCCTTAAAATTCCTCTTTTCATACTGCAGTATTTGCCAAAGGTTAAACCAGGCAACTTGTCATATCTCTGACTTCAGAAATATCTGCCATAATTTGCTTCTGGAAATTAGCAACACTATATGCAAATATTTATTCCACTATATTTAAATTAGCATTGAGTGTAAAGTCTTTTTTGAAGATAATTCTGGAAAACAAAAATATTGTGTAACATAAATAAAAATATTTTATTACCTATTCAGATCAAGTAGGAAAAGAAAATTTCATTTCAAAAAGGGCACAAAAGTACAATCTAACACACCCTGTTATTTCGATTTCATCTCACTTTTTATCCTTCAAAATAATCTAAAACGATTAGGTAATTATTGCTTATCACAAAGGTCAGGCCTTTGTGAAATACTGTGTTCAATATTTATGTCAATATTATTAATAATACAACATAATTCAATCTCCTCAAACATCAAACACACCATTTCTCCTCAACAATCTTCAAGCTTCATTCATGGAGAAGTAGAAAAGCTACACATAGGTAGGATTCTCAACTTCTTGTTAACATCATCTACAAATTTACATGCATCTATACAAATCTTTCCTTCTTTCTTCTTGTTAAAGAATGTAAATATCCTTCCTAGAGTCAAAGACTAATCATTCCATTTGCAGTCAGGGTTTGGTACCTTTGAGGTACTTGGCAAACTCATTCTAAAAATTGTTCCTCTCTTGTATTTTCAAGATTTCCTGGTTTCTCCCCTCATCAACATGTAATTGCTTGATAGTTTCCCTTCAGGTTTGAGAACGAAGTATGAGAGATCAGGTGTAGAAGATCCTCCCTCCTTTCTCTCTGTTTCTCTCTGCTCCTGCCTTCTTTTCCAGTTTTGGAGTTTCTATTCCAGCTCTTTGTTTCCTCTTACTTTCAAGTGCCTTGTAAGAGTTGCTTATGCTTATGTTTCCCCATGTTCCCCTCTCACTCATTCCTCCATGGCTTTTGCTACATCCATTCCCAATACTTTCCAACACAGAATATTCAGCCTTGTCCTTAATTTGAATCTTTGGCAGAATTTGATTATTGTTACCAATGCCTTTGTTCATGCACTATTTTCCTCTGGTTCATGGGAAGGATCCTTCCCAGCCATTCTGAATTACATACAATTTCTGTTTCTCTGTTTGCCCTACGTGGTGCTAATCCTCCCAATGGTCTTTTGTTTCTTTCAATATACCAACACTGCAGGATCACATTTACTCCCATGGCTTCCACCACCATCTCACTGTTCATTGTTCACATTTCTTTCTCGCACTCCTACATCCCAAATCCCACAAACATTCCTACCTCAAGCTCAATATATTCGGTATTGAATCCATTGTTTCCTCTCAAGTTTCTCTTCCTCGTGATATGCTTCCTTTAGTGGAAGACCACCCCATAGAGAAGGTCAGAAATCTGTAACTTCACCTTCTCTCTAACCTCCTAGCATCCCCAGGCATTTCCAACATTCATTGAATCACCAAGCATCACAATTTCTTTCACTTGCATATTTCTCAACTCTTCACATAACCCAACCAAATTTAGGACACTTGATTATTTCTTTCTGGATTACCATGACAGACTCATAAAAGTTTCCTCATCACCTGGACCCTTGAAATCTCTCCTTCACACTGAAGGTTAAGTCTTTTTTTTTCCTATTGTAATAAAAAATGATGCAGATCAACACACTGCAATGGCTCTTCCCATTACTTTCATGTTGATGCATACATTTATTTTTTATAATAAATTTGTTTTTTATTGGTGTTCAATTTGCCAACATACAGAATAACACCCAGTGCTCATCCCATCAAGTGTCCCCCCTCGTGTCCATCACCCATTCACCCCCACCCCCCCGCCCTCCTCCCCTTCCACCACCCCTAGTTCATTTCCCAGAGTTAGGAGTCTTTATGTTCTGTCTCCCTTTCTGATACTTCCCACACAATTCTTCTCCCTTCCCTTATATTCCCTTTCACTATTATTTATATTCCCCAAATGAATGAGACCATACACTGTTTGTCCTTCTCCGATTGACTTATTTCACTCAGCATAATACCCTCCAGTTCCATCCACGTTGAAGCAAATGGTGGGTATTTGTCATTTCTAATGGCTGAGTAATATTCCATTGTATACATAGACCACATCTTCTTTATCCATTCATCTTTCGATGGACATCAAGGCTCCTTCCACAGTATGGCTATTGTGGACATTGCTGCTAGAAATATCGGGGTGTAGGTGTTCCGGCGTTTCATTGCATCTGTATCTTTGGGGTAAATCCCCAACAGTACAATTGCTGGGTCATAGGCCAGGTCTATTTTTAACTCTTTGAGGAACCTCCACACAGTTTTCCAGAGTGGCTGCACACACTTATAATTTGGCTCTTGGAATAAGTATTGAATATCAAATAATACAGTCTAAGACCAAGTGTTTATCAGTTAGGCAGGTTCTGGTGGCCATACTATATTCCTATAAGAGGTGAGGAAATTGAAGAGGAAATGTGTCCAAACAGGAGGTGACCCAAATGCAGTGGACCCAAGGATAACTAACAATGAAATTAAGGTTCCAAGTAATTTCTATTAGCTCTAAGTGCTTGGAGAAGCCTCCAAAATTTATCATAGCTGCAAAAATTTTAGCCAAAATTATTTAAAATAAACTTTGCTTAATTCCTTCCCTCCACCCTAACAAATGGTAATAAAAACACAAAATAATGTTGAGCAACAATCAAAGCAAATTTTCTTGTATTTTTCAGGTCAAAATAAAAGTGCTAAATAACTAATCTTAGTGGTATTTAAACTGTTTTTGCTCTCATGCTGGTGTATCCCTTACTTTTTTTAAAAGATTTATAGAGCATATTTATTTAAATTTAAAAAGCTGATATTTCTGCCGAATTTTAAATATTTTAAATAGTTGCATTAGGGAACCCTGGGTGGCTCAGCAGTTTAGCACCTGCCTTCAGCTTAGGGCATGATCCTGGAGTTCCAGGATCCAGTCCCACATCAGGCTCCTGGCATGGAGCCTGCTTCTCTCTCTGCCTGTGTCTCTGCCTCTCTTTCTCTCTCTCTCTCTCTCTCTCTCTCTGTCTTTCATGAATAAATAAATAAAATTTATTTTATCATAATAAAAATATATTTTTAAGATTTAAAAAATATCTTTATTTAAAAACAAATTTTTTAAAAAAATTAAAAAATATAGTTGCATTATATCTCAATGTTAACATCTGAAAACCACAGAAATATGGTACTGTCACCTATTCAAAACATTGTGTTTATTTTATTTCTTGAATTTTAATTTTTATTCCACCTTCCCCAGATCATCATACTGTAACATGCTTATATTTGAAAATGTTTTTACTAAATAAAAATACATACATAAAATATATATGTATATATTGTGACTATAAGGCTCCAAATGTTAAAAAGTTTCTTTGGATTGAATTATATCTGCAATTATTATGGGTACATGATTGCTTAAAAACAAGACAAGATAGCACATATTGTGATAAGTAATTATTAAATATAAACTAATCATTTACTGGAAATGCATCTCTTAATGAGACAGATAGATACATGTCTTCAATTAGTTTGTGTATCCATGGATGAAATTACTTATTGATAAAATGAAATAAATTATCATCAGTTTTCTGTATTCTTTTTTAAATGTAACACTGAGAAAGTTGATCACATGTTAATAGAAATGGAAGATGTTTTGTTATAGCAAAGGCATCGTTTTTGTTGTTTTTTTAACATCTTTCTAAGTAAGTGATGAAGCCACTTTTGATCTTATATAGAAATTAATTTTTTATCATCTATAAACTGACCAATCCATTAGGTCCTATTCAAGTATTTTTATGAAAAAGGAGAGCATAAGCCATCTTTAATAACAGAGGTTTTGTGATCCATTGATTAGTTGGTTTCTCAACACCAATATTTCAAAATATCTATAAGTTCGCATTTTCCCCACTCTGGCAAAATGTTCTAAAATAACACTTGGGTTGGGAGATAGTTGATTTTCATTTGAGAAGTGGATGGAGGATAATGTGGGAAAAGAGAACTCGCTTGAAAAGTACTTCTTTGGTACAGTGGTGGTAGTTCTTTTAGGGTAGACAAATCTCTGCATGAAAACAGGCAAAGCAATGACAGTAACAAAATCAAAAACCTATGGAGGCCTACTGCAAAATCATGTGACAAGTGTTCCTTACAAACTCTAAGATACAGGTGTGTTAAGATAATCTCAGCTTCAAGAGCTGCAGAAATCATCATCTGTTTGAGAAAATTAAATGGAAGCAACATGCCCTGAGAACAAGGGAACCCCAAATTGACAGCACACATCCCTGAAAGTGTGTTGGGTCAATGTGAACCCAGCAGATGAAACTAAGCGAATTTTATACTTTCTAACTGGTAAGTGAGCATAAGAGGCCCACAGTGAAATCCAAAGAAGTGCAACAGTCTATATACTGTATACTGTCAAAAACAAAAACAAAAACAGACAAAACTTCCTTTAAAATTATATCCTACAAAAAAAAAAAATTATATCCTACAGGCACTAGGGTGGCTCAGTCAGTTAACTCTTGATCCAACTCTTGATTTTGGCTTAGGCCATGGTTACAGGATCATGGGATCAAGCCCTATGTTGCATTCCATGCTCAGCGTGGATCCTGTTTGAGATTCTCCCTCTCCCTCTCTCTCTACCCCTCCCGCTGTGTCTCTCTTGCTCATAAATAAATAAATAAATAAATAAATAAATAAATAAATAAAATCTTTAAAAAAAAAACAACACACTGCATTAAAGTGGGAAATGCTGAGAATAGAATCCATATAAAAGGAACAGGACAATAAAGGCAGAGAGATCCAGATAAATCAGAGAACAGAGTCAGGGGTTTTGGAAAGGACCATTGCCATGGTCATGGCAATGAAAAATTAACAACCCAAAGGGAAATGAACAAAGGTTATGGCAGTACCACCCATTAAATAATGTATTCTTTTCTCAACAGTAGGAACTACTCATCTGATTATATCTTACACTCTCCTACTTAAACATAGGATTGGATTCTCTATTCTGTTCCACTGAACTACTTATGTTATCCTGTGTCAATACCGCATTGATTTGATCCAAAGACTTTCTCAGCACATTGTGATCAGTGGGTTTTTTCTGTATTTGTCTGAGCTCTTCTCAAGTATTATGCATTTACTCTTCATGATTATTCAGTTCAAAAAGAAAAAGGAAAAACCCACTGCTTTGGAAATTCTAAGTGGCACTGTAATAAATACATGAATTTTATGTGTTGCATGTTTCTATTTCAGAATCTCTAAAAAGGATACAAGCCCCATACTTGTTCAATGTTTTCCTAGGTCATTTGCTGCTATTGAGAAGAGGAGTACTTGGATTTCCATTTCTGGGTGCTCATTTTCAAAACAGAAATGGATCACTTCTAGACTTATTTTTTTATCCAGTTACCTTGGCAATTTTTCCTATTGATTTTATATATACATACACACATACACATTTTTTAAAACTAGGGATTCTTAAGTTTTCTAGACATACAAACACTTCATTGTCTTATTACATTCAGTAGAACCTCTAAGACAATGATAAACAACTGTAAAAGCAGACATCATTGGAAAATTCTTAATTACAATTGAAACATTTTAGTATTTTACCTTTTCAGGAAACATTTGTTATGGAGGTGTTTTTGTTAAATTGTAACATATAGCCTTTTTATGTTTAGGTAATTTGTTTTTATTCCTATTTTGCTTTTTTAGATTGTGTTATACTAGGAATGGAAAAAAAAAAAAAAAAAAAAACTTGCCGCAGGTTTATTTGTACAAATAGCACAGGAGGACACCAGGCCCATGCAGACAGAAGCCCAGGAGTCATACCAGTCCTTCCGTCCTCACACTGGCAGGCAGAAGCTTCTACACTGGAGCCTTTGTGGGGGCCTGGGCACCTTTGGGAGGAGTAGAAACAGGAGCTGGAGCCAGAGCCGGGGTTGCAGCTGCAGCCTGGGCCTTGGTTTGAGCCTTGGCCTTGGCCTTTGACCGGCAGAGACTGAGACCTTTGGCAATGCAGGCACGAGCACGTTTCCTGAGCTTCGGGTGAGCTATGTAGGCAAGTTGATTGAGCTTGCGGCTGCCGCCCTTTGGGATCTTGGGCTTAACCTCCTTGGGCTTGACAAGGGCCTTGATAGCCTCAGCACGCACAGTCATGGCCTTGGCATTGTTGGCCTGCATCTTCTTCAGGCCCTGGTCCACTCTTATAAGTAAAAAAATATCCTAACAGCAACTTGGTGGCTCAGTCAGTTAAGCATCTGGTTTTGGCTGAGATCATAATCCCCAGGTCTTGGGATAGAGCCCCAAGCAAGCCTCTGTGCAGTGGGGGGCCTGCCTCTCCTTCTCCCAGGGGGAACCTACTGCTCCCTGTGCCTATATTCTCTCCCTCTGTCAAACAGATAAAGTCTTTAAAAAAAAAAAAAAAAAGGTACAAAAGCCCTAAATCTACATAAGAATGACTAACACAAAAGGATCATAGTTGAATCATGTGGAATGCTATTATAAGGACAAAAGAATGAAGAACAGAATAATGTTCTTACAGACAATGAAAATATGCTATAGATGAGAACATTCTAGAAATACATGCCCATGAGAGAAAAAGAAAACAAGAGTCAAATTTTTCACTGACCTAAACAAAAATAATAAAATTATACATAATACGAAAGAGCAACAAAACCAAGAATTAGAAAAACTCAGAAATATCATAGTACTAGGAAAGAATTAGAAATAAAAGAAAAAGCATTTCAGAATAAACTACAAGGAACATAAAAACAAGTAAATTCAATAGGTAATGTCTTAAGTGATAAGGTGAAAAGAAATAATATGCTAAAACTCCAAAAATATTCAACATAAAATACTAAAAAGGATATCAGAAACTGTGACAGAGTGACAAGGATTTAACATATTTATAAGTTTTCCATTTCTTTCCACAAAAATGACCTTAAATAGTGACCATCACTGCAGCAATGTACTCATCCATGCACAGATTGTGGTCTTAAGATATTTCCTCTTATGAGAATTTAGGACTCTTTGAAGACATGAGTATATATCTTGTCATACCATAGAGTAAGGAAACTATAAAAGATTACTAGGATTGCATCAAATGTTCTAAGTTGCCAATATAAAAAAGATTTTCCTCTCTAAATATGGTAGCTTTGAATATCATTTAAGGATGATTAAGTATAGTTATTATAAAAAACAGCAATAAGTGTAAATTCATGAATTTATATAATGCTTTAAAAAACTAATTTGATTAATACTTGGGAATGCTAGTAATCCAACTCATTATTTTGTAAATTGGTAAGGAAAGGGAAAATAATCTATCTTGTATCCCAACTATGTCTAAATGAGCAAATATTGTATGAGAGGAAGCTTTTAAAACATATATATTATTTTTTGAATATTTAAGTAATCTCCACACCCCATGTGGGGCTTGAACTCGCAACCCCATGATCAAGAATTGCATACTCTACCAACTGAGCCAGACAGATGCCCCAGAGAGGAAGTTCTTTCTATTTAAATGTTCCAAATGATAACTTAAGCAGAAATAATAAATTAGAAATCACAATTCTGCTACTCCTAATTAATGCAATGAGCATCAGTCTATCAGCACTACAAAGAAACATATACAATATGCATTCTAACAGAAGAACACATTATCTAGGAAAGAGTCTTGAAACTGAGTCAAATCGTACCTCTTGATCCAACTAACAGTTAATAGGAAATTTAGAAGATAAAGTAATATATTAAGCATTAAATATATAAATGCAATCTATAATATCCAAAATAGAACCCTAAAGGATAAATAACCTGTTTTTAGAAAAAATAAACAAACTATAATAAGGAAAAAAGGGAAAAAGTTGCCGAAAGGAAAAAAACCTACATATTAAAATGAACTTAGAAAAAGCATTTAATTGAAATGCCTATACTTTATTTGATTTTTTATTCAAATAAGTAAACTATGAAAATAAAAGATATTTATTAGAAAACTAGAAATTTGAATACCAAATATTTGATATTAGCAAATTATTGGGAATCTTTTAGGTTTCAAAATAGTATTGCTATGTTTAACAAAAGTCCTTATGTTTTGAGATACATACTGAAGCAGGTTCAGATAAAATAATACAAAGTTATAATGTGGATGGATGGTATGGGTAAAAATGACTCGCCAAAGACAATCATTATTAAACATAGATGATGGAAAAATTAGGTTCACGATAGTATTATATCTGTTTTTGTATATAGTTGAGATTTTCTATAGTAAAAAGCTTAAAAATAACAGACTCCCGGCCTGTAAATCTATCTCTTATCCATGTAGATGAGCATACTTGAAAAGTTGCCCAACTCTGGCTTATCTTAAAGTATAGAATCTATTAATCTACAGGCTTTGTTTCGTTAGTAATTCAGTTCCAGAACCTTTATATATTAAAGACACTTAATGTTCAGGGCTGGACAGTAAGTTTATTCACACCCACATCAGGTCTAGAGCCACAGGGGGCTCCAACTCAATTACAAGCATTTCATCACAACACCTGCTTGGGGGCCTGCAGGCACAACCGGGCTGTCCCCGTACGGGTCCTCACATCGCAATAATGCTTTATTAAAAGGAAGATTAATATGCAGCTTGAGGGGGGTGGTTTACAAGTATCAAAAGGATATTAAAGTTTCAGATAGAAACCATTTATTAGCAGCACCTGGGTGGCTCAGTCAGTTAAGCATCTGCCTTTGGCTCAGGTCATGATCTCAGAGTCTTGGGATTGAGCTCCAAATTGGGCTATCTGCCCAGTGGGGAGTCTGCTTCTCCCTTTTGCTCTCTCTGTGCTCTCCTTTCCCCCCTCTCTCTCTCTTAAATAAATAAATAAAATATTAATAAATAAATAATAAAATCTTTTGGAAAAAAAGAAAAAAAGAAACCATGTAATTTACATGTTATAGGAGGTGATGTTTTTCTTCTATTTGTGGTTGTGGGGGTGCAGATGGATACAAATGGTAGTCTATTCAAGACTTAAATGAAGTCATAAGATTATAAATCAAGAGTATGATAACACATCTCTATTGTGTCTATTGGAAAGTACCACCAATCTGTAATACTTTCTGGCTCTTCCAATTGCATAAAGTACAAGCCCAGTACTTGCTTCAATAATCCAAGGTTATACTTTTTATTGATAGCTGACTTCTGTCTACACAGCCACTCAAAAGCCAGGGGAAAGCCCGTTAGTGTCCCAAAGAATAATTTATTATTCTTAACAGATTTATCCACAAAGTTATAAAAGAGTATCAAAGTGGTCAATAGAGGATTAATCATGACTTGCAGAAAATGTGCATCTGAGAAATTTAATTTGTATTTCATCAATAAGTTAACTAGTATATATTTTAGATAAAACATTGAATAAGAGAATACAATGGGGTGCAGTTGTTTGTGTGGATGTTTGTCAACAGATGTTTCTACAATCGTGTTTTACCAATAGAAAGAAGTTATTTTGTACAATGATCGATGAACAGAGAAATCAGTAACTTTCCTTTATTCCATGTTGAATCTAGAACTAGTGTTTTCCCTCTTAACTTTTGATTTATCCATTTCTAACAATCTCAGGTGTTAAATCATGACAATGACAACAAAAATTATATTTCTTAGTCACAGACTCCCAATAAAATTTCTAGCATTTTTATAAAAGAGTAAAGCAGAGTGATCCAAAGGATACTAGGAAAACATCAGGAAGGATGTGTTCTAGATCTGATTCTGCTAAAGCAGAATCTTCTCTGACCTTGGACAATCAGACTTTTAGGCCTCAAATTACTCTGCTTAGTAGGATAAGCTAGAGTTTATTTTCCATAAATTTCCAGCATGAATATTATGTGAATGTGAGAGACTGAAATTACATATCTCTTGATAAATTAACAAAAGGAGGAATGGTTAACGGCTTGGAAATTATGTAAAAAATAAAATTTTATCTAAAAGAAGGTAATGACTCATATTTTTTAATCTAAAATAGAATAAAATATATTTAATACAAAGAGTATTATTTTAAAACAAGTTATCATGACTAACCAAAACATTCACAAAATATATGTAAAACATTTTCTTTTTTTTTTTTTTTTTGTAAAACATTTTCTAAATAAAAACTAACTGCTTTTTTTCAAATGGCATATGTAAGGGAAATAGGATAGAAAGCCATATTTCTAATATATGGTCAAAACAATAGTGACTGTGGATAGGATAGTAGTAGAAGCCAAATCTGCCAACCAGAAACCACGAAAATAGCAAGAAAAATAGAGCAAACAACTGTTGTAAAAATCCTGATTATCAGGCAATTCTCGAGAAATGGAAAACTAAGAAAAATAGCCCTAAACTGTTCATTCACTGCCTGAAGTGAATTTTCACTTCATAGAATATGAAGGAAAATCAAGGTGGTCTCCCTGAGTTGAGGTGAAGCTGAGAATGAAGTGGGCTGAGGTGGTCAAGAGTTCCAGAAGGTCCTGAGCAGAGGGAGAACCCTAGAGCTCTACAGAGCGCTCACCAGGGTGGTGACCAGAACATAATTTTGAGGAAACTTACTCCTAAAAGGATTAAAAGAAACAATCCTTATGACTGAAATAAGGCCAGTAATAGTAATTCCTATATCCAACTGCCAGAGAAAAACCTCACAATTCACAGTGCATTAGGTGAAGAATTCAGAATGGTTTTGCCTCTGGATTCAGTAGAAAAAATAACTGTAGACTAAATGCTGCTGTGGTCTCGCCTAACCAGGCTTAAAAGCTTCAAGACAAAAAAAAAAAAAAAAAAAAAAAAAAAATCTCTCCAAGTAATGGAACCAGGTCACAGAACAAAGCTTTTTAAAGATTTATTTAATTATTTATTCATGAGAGACACACAGAGAGAGAGGCAGAGACATAAGCAGAGGAGAAAGAGGCTCCTCAAGGGGAGCCAATGTGGGACTCAATCCCGGAACTCTGGGACCATGCCCTGAGCTGAAGACAAATACTCAATCATTGAGTTACCCAGGTGTCCCAAGAATACTTTTTTTATTTTTTATTTTTATTTTTAAAGATTTTATTTACTTACTCATGAGAGATACACAGAGAGAGGCAGAGACACAGGCAGAGGGAGAAGCAGGCTCCATGCAGGGAGCCCGATGTGGGACTGGATCCCAGGTCCCCAGGATCACGCCCTGGGCCAAAGGCAGATGCTCAACCGCTGAGCCACCCAGGTGTCCCGAATATTTTTTAAAATATGAAAACATTCAGCACCTACCCAATGATGTAAAATTCCTAACGACAGGAGTGCAATCAAAAATTACATGTCATGCAAACAAATAGGAACACATGACCCACAATGAGGAGCAAAATCAATCAATTGAAACTTGCTCAGAAATAATAAAAATGATAGAATTAAAAACGACCAAGAGGGCCTTAATGTTCCCCTGAGCTTGATTAAACTTTAGGCAGGTTTATTTGTGACTACACGCTCTTTTTTTAGTGTTTCTTTTGAAAACAATGCCCTGTAATTGTAAATTCTTTTTCTATCTCTCTGGGGTATAAATCTTCTCCCAGCCTTTTGCCAGCTTTATAACCCAGGCATGGCTTTGGGAGCTGGAAACCATTTCTTTGAAATGTAATGGTGAGGAAAATAGCATTCTTTTGCCCAGTCTCTTTGGGAGGGCAGAAGCCTAACTTCTGTTGTGCTATTTAGCAAACACTGATAACCTAGTCCTAGAGAAGACCATCTGCAAACAAAGCAATGATCAAAGTGCTGGATATAGCCCACTAACCAAACTTCCTCTCTCAGACCCCTCTGGCATATTTCCATTATCTCACCAAAATGGGACTACAATGGGTGCTAATTACAAGCTCCAGGACAACTTCAAGTGTCCTGATGTACTTGTAATTGGAGTCTCTAAGAAACGGTTGGGGATAAGTACTTTAAAAAATATTGATTAAAAATGTTCCAAATTTAATTAAAGAGCATAGATACACAGATTCAAGAAATTCCACAAACTCAAGCACAAAGATATAGTTCATATCAACACATATCAAAATCAAATTGCTCAGTCAGTAATGAAGAAAAAGTTTTCTCTCCCCCATCATTTATAATTGCCTAATGTGCTTTAAAGGTCTTGTTTTTAAGTTTTATTTATTTATTTTAGAGAGACAGAGAGAATGGGGGAGGGTGGGCAGAGGGAGAGGAAGAGACAAACTTAAGCAGACTCCACATTGAACATTAGCCCCATGCAAGACTTGATCTCAGGACCCTGACATCACAACCTGAGACTAAACCAAGAGTTAGATACTTAATCAACTATGCCACCCAAACAACCCTAAAGGTCTTTAAAAAAAAATTCAGCTTATTTAGACACAATTGACATACACACTGTGTAAAGTTTAAAGGGTCCAATGTGATGATGATTTGACCCTCATACATTGTGAAACATTTACTACAATGAGTAAGTAAAAACATCCTTCACCTCGTACAATTATCACTTTGCTGTTATTGTTGTGAAAATATTAAAGCTCTACTCTTATGGCAACTTTTAAGTATACAGTACAGTATTGCTAACGAGAGTCCCCCTGCTGTCTTCCACAGTGCCTGCATTATTCTGCTTTCCTACCAGCAATGAATGAGAGTCCTCTTGCTCCATATCCTTGGCATCATTTGGTGTTGTCAGTGTTCTGGATTTTGGCCATTATCATAGGTATGCAGTGGTATCTCATTGTTGTTTTAATTTTCATTTTCCTCATGATATAGGATGTGGAGCATCTGTCCATGTGTTTACTTGCCATCCATATATCTTCTTTAGTGAGGTGTCTAAGTTCTTGGCCCATTTTTAAATCAGGTTGCTTGTGATCTTACTGTTGAGTTTTAAGAGTTTTTGTATATTTTGGATAAACAGTCATTTCTCAGATGTGTCCTTTGGAGACATTTTCTCATAGTCTGTGGTTTGTCTCCTCGTTCTCTTCACATTGTCTTTGTAGAGAGAAGTTTTTTATTTTACTGAATCCAGCTTACCAATCATTTCACTCATAGATTGTGCTTTTGCTGTTGTGTCTAAAGGTGACATCGCCATAGCCAAGATCATCCAGGTTTTCTCCTAGAAGATTCTAGGAGTTTGATTAAGTTTTACATTTAGGTCCATGATCTATTCTGAGTTAAATTTTGTGAAAGGTATAAGATCTGTGTCCTTGGGTATTTTTGCACATGATCCTCCAATTGTTTCAGCACAACTTGTTGAAAAGACTATCTTTTATCCACTGTATTACCTCTACTCCTTTGTCAAAAATGAGTTGACTATATTTACATGGACCTATTTCTAGGTTCTCTATCTTTTTCCTCTGATCTGTTCTTTTGCTAATACCACATCTCTTGATTTCTGTAGCTTTATAGTATGTCTTGAAGTCAGGTAATGTCAGCTCTCTACCTTAGTCCTTCAATATCACATTGGCTGCCTCTCCAAATAAAGTTTAGAATCAGTTTGTCAAAATCTACAACATAACTTGCTGGAAAAAAGACTGGGATTGCACTGAATCTATGGACTGAACTGAGAAGAACTGATATCTTAGCAATATTGAGTCTCTGTCTCCACGAACAGAAACATCTTCAAGATATATTTTTTTTTAATGTGATACCACTCTAGTTATTGATTTTAAGGCCTTGAAACTTCACAGAATATTGTTATTTAACTTCACACACACACACATATATGAGAGAGAGAGAGAGAGAGATCATGCAAGAAAGAAAATGAGTAAGCTGAATCCTTAACTCCCAAAAACAGAACAAAACAAAAACAAGAAATTATAAAACATCAAAGTTCTTGGGGGAAAAGTATTTTAGTTTTTTACTTTCAGGTAAATGGATTTTTTTTTTTAAGAAAAACTTTAAACGGATTAGCTTGGCTTAATTCTTAATTAAATATTGCCTGAAGTAACACATAATTACTACAGTAAGAAACTAAGAAAAACCAAATACTCATGTTTGAATATATTTTCTTGCTGTTAAAGTATGTGATTTAACTTCGCCAACTAAAAAATTAGTGCCAAGTTTGGTTATAGTGAAAGAAGGTCTTACATTTCTGTAAAGCCTTAGAAATTGAAAAAATTGTTTTTTGCTTTCTGATTTAGTCCTTTTCTATTAAACATGAACTAGTAGCCTGTACATCTGTCAAAACCTAAGTGTTCATTTAAGGAAAATACTTTAAAATGTTTATCTCTTGCTTCAGGGATGAACAAAACAGCTAAATATTAATATTTTTGTTGTAGGGAATAGAAAATTACACCTCTTAATATTTTTTTTCTAAATGAGGCTTCCATAAAAAATAGCAGCATAATGTTTATGTCTTTATTGAGTTATGGCAGGAAGAGTGGCTGAGATAGCAGATTACAGAAACTGTATTCAAAAAAACAACATAAAGTGGAGAATCCAGTCAAAATTCCATTTATATGAAATGTCCAGAATCGGCAAATCTATTCAATTGGATTAGTGATCACTTAAAGCTATGGTGGTTGGAGGGCAATTCTAATGGGTATGAGGTTTCTTTTGGGCTGATGAAATGTTTTAATGTTGATTGTGGTGATGGTTGTACAACTCTGTAAATACACTGCCACTGAACTGTACTCTTTAAATGGACAAGTTGTACAGTATGTGAATTATATCTCAATAAAGCTGTTAAAAATATGTAAAGAGCAAAGATTACTTCGTTGAAAGAATTATAGCAATTATGCCTTCTACTTTAATTTTAAATCTCAAAGAGCTTCTGTTAGGAGCATTCCTAATGAAATGACCTGAAGCACAAAATAAGTTTTCACCTCTTAATTTGTCTCATGGCATCCCTATCTGAGGAAAAATTAAAAAGCCTACTCACTCGTTTCTCTGTCTCTTTCATTATTTAACACTGAGATGGTGGTTCAAAGTGAATTTGATACTTCCCAAACTCATTCTCCATCAATATTAAAATTGAATTAAACCTAGGATTTAAGTCTAAAATGCATACAATGCTGTTTACTTTTTATGTACATAAGTCACTCTTGGAAACATTCCATCTTATATAATTTTTCACTAATTTAAAGTTTGTTAATGCATTTCTCCTCTCCCCTAACATATGGCATTTTTGAAATCTTTGGAGATAAGAGCCTGACCTGTGCAAATCCTTCCCATGACCAAATAGCTGACAATCCACTTTTCTTCTTTGGGATTTGGTGTCTTTTTATGTAAACAATTGCAATATGTAGAATCAGCAAAAGTCATCTGTGTAGTGGTGGTTGGGGGGGTGGAGAAAGCCAGAACAATGGAAAATAGGCCAAAAGCAAGGAGTTAGAAACCTCCAGCAACTCTCCTTCCCTTGCCCTAAAACATTTACCCCATCCTCATTAAGCACTTCTCACTGAGTCAGATGCAGGTAGTAGAAGATGAGTATTGTCTAGGTGAAGAAATAAAAAACAAGCAGGCACTTGTAATAAGTGCTAAAATAACAGAGTGGACACCAGGAATCACACTCTGCAGAAGAAAGCCATCTCCTGGAGTTTGGGAGGTTGAGTTAAGGGAAAGCAAAGGAACATGAGGAAATTCAAGTTATACAGAAGCTGATTATTTTTTTTACAATTGGGGACAAAGCAAAATTAGGAATGAAAGTAAATATTTATTTAGAATTAGGAAACAACATTACATATTTTGGAATATCTGACAAATACCATAATATATCACAAAATCCTGATAAATAATATAAAGGTCTAATAACAACTATTAAATAAAACTAAAAATTTTCCCCAGAATTTTGACTATATACACTTCATCAGCTTTTATTATGACAGTGACTGTGTAATGTCATTTTTAATAAAGAAGTTTAGTCTTTCTGCCAAAATAGTTGGTCAGGTTTTTGTGAATTAAACTTAAATAAATAAGCTCACAGGATAACACACAAGCCTAGCTGCTCTTTGGAAAATTCCTTTTTTGAAACTTGTACCCCACAAATATAGGTATCCTAGGAATATCTTTTATATGATTTTCTTTTTTGTAATCTAAAGATTTTACTTACTTATTTATGAGAGACACAGAGAGAGGCAGAGACACAGGCAGAGGGAGAAGCAGGCTCTCCGCAGGGAGCATGAAGTGGGACTCGATCCCAGGACCCCAGGACCATGAACTGAGCCAAAGGCAGATGCTCGACCACTAAATTATCCAGGTGCCCCTCTTTTATATGATTTTCATTTAAAAGTATCAAGTTTGTTTATGAGAGGAAAGAACTTCCATAATGACTAGGAACATATAACAAACACGTCTAAAAATATGTCCCTCTATATGCATACTGTATGTAACTTCAGTTCAATTTCAACTTGGTAAGACCCCAAATATTTCCACAGCTACTTCATGTCCAATATAGAAGATGATAGGCATGTTAGGGGCAAATTCAGAGTGGACAGATACAGAGATTTAAACAAGTATGTCTTAATTATCTTATTTTTGAAAATTACACAAAAATATATGATCATATTTACAACTTGCTAGGATGCCAAGGTCCTAGAAGGGTCCATGTCAGGGGCATGGAGCTGAAACTTCATCTTGTTTGTACAGTGGCCTTTGCAGAGGAGGAACCATGCTCCTTCTCCTTTGTAGAACAGAAAGTAGTGTGGTTCAAAACGCTAAATCACCAAGTAACAAGTATCTTTCTTTTAACACAGTTTTTTTTTCCATAATACATAAAGAAATTACTTTCAAGTTAATCTACCAGTCAATATGAAAAATAAGTAAAATAAAGTATACATTCCATTTCATAATTTATGTTGCTAACTAGGAACTCATGTAACTCTTTCAGTGCCAATAATACAGCTGGCCAAAAAGGAACAAATCATTAGATGGGAAGAAACCAGGACTTCAGCAAGTAGATCTGGGTAACCTATGGGTTTTTTAATAAGGTTGGTGCATTAGTCAGGGTTCTTCAGAGAAACAGACAAATAGAAGATATATATCATTCTTATTTTATCTTATATACATTATAATCTTTCCAAATATTTTTAAATTTTAATTTTCCTTAAAGATACTTATAATGAGGAATTGGCTCACACAATTTATGGAGGCTGACAATTCCCAATATCTGCAGTTGGCAAGCTGAAGAAACCAAGGAGAGCCAGTGGTGAAAGTTCTAGTCAAATTAAAGACCTGAGAACCAGAAGAGCCAGTGGTAAGGTAGAGTCTGAGTCCAAGAGGCTTGAGACCCGGGAAGGGCTGATGTTTCAGTTCAAGTCTAAAAGTAAGAAAAAAACTGATGTCCCAGTTGGAAGGCAGTCAGGCAGGTGGAGTTCCCTCTTCCTAGCAGGAGGGTCAGCCTTTTTGTTCTATTCAGGCCTTCCGCTGATTAGATAAGGCCCACTCTCATTAGGAAGAGCAATCTGCTACTGATTCAAATGTTAATGTCATCCAAAAACACCTTCACAGACACACCCAGAATAATGCCTGACTAAACATCAGGGGACTCACTGGCTGAGTGAAGTTAATCTGTAACATAAAATGAATGATCACAATTGGTTTTGACGATCTTAATGGTCCCCCCAATCCTGCTCTGAGATCTGTTGTTTTACAGCAGCAGATCTCAATTTTGGGTATGTATCAGAATGATGAGCTTCTAAAAATACAGATACATGATAAGCACTCCTATCTAATTAGATCAAAATGTCCAAAGAGTGACCTGGAGATAGATATATATAAATATAAATATTATCTATATGTATCTATTTGTATTTAAAAATTCCTTTTCAGGTGAATCCTATGGATTCTGCTAATTCAGTATTAAATGATTCATTCAGTATTAAATGATTATATTTTTTTATAAGATTCAGATTATAGATGGGAGAACCCTCATGAGATTCCACTGGCACTTATTTTCACTTACATTCGAAGAAGTTTTACTGTGAATATATAATTACATTTTTCACTGTTTTTTATCACAATTTCAGAACTATGTTACAAAGGAAAATTGCCTCATGTGACAAGTGCGCATTCTAAAGTGCATCCCAAAGAGTACTCTCTGTTCCAGTTTGTCATCTGTGCTTCTTCAGTCCTCCCATATGATCCCTGTAAAAATACCAGCTAACAGAGCCTTCTGTCTCTATGATTTCGTAACTCTCATTAAAACTACTGATACTAATTAGAATGCACTACAGCCCTGCAGAGGAGTCAGTGATGCTCTGAGTCTCCACCACATGCACAGTCCCTTCTTATCAGAGCAGCCAACCTGAGTTCCTTCCATGTAACTCGCCATGCTTTGAGCTGCTACCCTGGACACAATCCTGCCTGTGCCTCCTTCAGATGCTGCTAACTAGAGGTGGCCAGTGATCTATGAAATAATCTAAGTCAAGAACTCATTTCAGGAGGGGTAATGATTAAATGAAAAGAAACTGAAAATCACACAAAAACCTACACACAGATGCTCATAGCAGACTTATTCATAACTGCTAAAACTTGCAACCAAAGATGTCCTTTGGCAAGTTGATGGATAAACAAACTTTGATGCATCCAGACAATGGAATATTATTCAGCACTAAAGAGAAATGAGCTATCAGGGTGTGAAAAGACATGGAGGAAACCTAATTGCATATTACTAGGTAAAAGAAGCCAATCTGAAAAGATTATATAATGTATTATTCCAACTATATACATTCTGGAAAAGGTAAATCTATGAAGACAATAAAAAGATGAGCGGTTGTCAAGGATTAAGGGAGCAAGGAAGGATAAGCAGACAGAGCACAGGAGATTTTTAGGACAGTGACAGTAAAAATACTCTGTGTGATACCATAATGATCGATACACATTATTATACATTTGTCTGAACCCACATAAATGTACAACACCAAGAATGAACCCTAAGGTAAATGATGAACTTTGGGTGAATATCATATGTCAATGAATGTTCATCCTTGATAAAAAGTGCACCATTCTTGCAAGTGATGTTGATGGTGGGAAGCTAGTATGTGTGGGGGCAGGAGGTATATGGGCAATCTCTACTATGGAGAACAGCATAAAGATCCCTCAAAAAATGAAAAATATTGTCATGTGATCCAGCAATCCTACTTATGGGAAAATATCCAAAATAACTGAAATCAGAATCTCTAAGAGATATTTGCATTCTCATGTTCAGTGCAGCATTATTTACAATAGCCAAGATATGTATTCACAAAGATATATTTACAAATGAATTAATAAAGAAAATGTGGAATATACATGTGGTGTAATGTCATCTAGCCTTAAAAGGAAGGAAATCCTGCCATTTGCTACAACAGAGATGAACCTACAGGAAACCAGGGTAAGGGAAATAAGTCAGTGACAGAAAGACAGATATTGCATGATTCCTCTTATATGAGATATCTAAAGTGGTCAAACTCATACAAACAAACAATAAAATGGTAGTTGTCAGGGGCTAAGATGGAGAGGGAAAAAAGGCATTGTTTTTTAAAGGGGTATCAAGTTTCTGTTACGTGAGATGAATAAGTTCTAGAGATCTAATATGCAGTATAGTACTTACAGTTAATATGGTATCATGCACTTTAAAATACATTAACAGGATATATCTCATATTAAGTGTTCTTACCACAACACAGACACACACAGACACACACATGGACAGACACACACATACACATGAAGAATACAAGATAATTTTAGGAGGTGATGGATATGTTTAGTACTTTGGTTGTGCTAATGATATCACAGACATGCATATGTCCAGACTCATCAAAATGTATACATTAAATATATTTTTTGCATATCAGTTATGCACCAATAAACCAAAAAATTTTATTAGAACTACTTGGAATTCCAAGAAAAATGCAACTTCCAAACCCCCCAAATCATAAACTCCTAACTCTAGAATCCATACCCTTAAATTATATATTTGAAAAAAATTTTAAAGTATGTTTCTAACTTTAAAAATGATATGTAATGCATATGAAAAGAATTGGGCAATTTAAAATTCATCATTCCAATTTTTTATATCATACAGATTTTTTATTTTTGTAAAGACTTTATTTATTTGACAAAGAGAGAGAGAGAGAGGACACACAAACGAGGGGAGCAGCAGAGGGAGAGAGAGAAGCAGCTTCCCCACTGAGCAGGGAGCCTGATGTGGGGCTCGATCCCAGGGTCCTGGGATCATAACCTCAGCTGAAGGCAGACATTTAACTGATTGAGCCACTCAGGCACCCCCATATTTAAAATGGTATACCATATACTCTTGTTTTAGATCAGGTTTTTTCATTCAGTTGTATATAATCAAATACGTTTGATGTCAGTACATGGTAGGGGTGAAATGGGCATACATGTAGGGAAGAGGAGAGATGGCAGGTGTCTCTCTGTTCAGTCTTCTTTGCAACATGAACTACTCTTAAGGGTAAGAATATTAATGTTCTTTAGTAAAAGGAGCATTCTCATCTCTAGAATGGTCTTAACTGAATATCCTTGTATAGAGCTATCTTATAGGAAGAGGTAAAACAAGAATCTTTAGATTTATGAGTCATACATTTCTGGAAAATGTCCTGTCAACTGGCATAGAAAATAAAGATGTTTCATAGGCCAACTGTCCCCACTCTGTGCGGCCATTATGTAACTAAGAGAACTTAGTTTTGTTTTTGTTTTTTGTTTTTTCTTTTTGACCTACTTTTATCATTAGTCTCAAACTAGTAATTTCTATAATTTGATATCGACTAATTCCTTTGTGTTATGTTTTAATTTTTAAAATAGTTTTGCTTACTTAAATAGATGTTGAAACATCTGATTTCAACCTGTCTTTTTCTTTATATTTAACTGTCAGTATATCTATACCTATCTACAGCTTTATATCCACAAGCAAAGTGGGTTCTGAATAACCTAATTTTCTTTCACAATTCTTATAATAGCCTTCGAGTTAAGTAAGTCATCACAGTGTTCTGAGTGTTACCTTGGCAATGTCTATAAATTATCCACTAGTAGTTCAATTAATTCTGACTTATGTAATTTAGTGCTTATATTATTTTTAATTAGGTTTGTTTAAAAGGGTCTTGAAGGCACTTATATCAGCAAACTGGTGTCCCATATGCTTCACTGTTCTTAAACATTTACAGAATTCTAATACGGTATTTTATCAGCCTCACTCTTTGGCCTGATAAGCTAATTTATGTCTTGCAAAGAACAAATTGAACAGATTTTCATGATGGATAGGATGTTAGGGGTGAAGGTTCACTCCAGCACTCTGGAAATTCTAAAATCCTCAGAGATGCAGAGCAGTAGCCTCATCAGACTAACAAGAGAAGTCTAGGATTTCCACTACCCTCCTTACCCGATAACAACAGTGATCATTCAGGGCATAGGCATATAGAGCTAGAGACAAAAAGGGCTGATCACCACAAATTATAACACCATTTATTCACCACTGGCTAGAGGGAGATGAATAAGGCAGATGTGATATATATTATAATGAAGGTGACAGTTCACAGGGAAAGGCATATAGTAAACAAACATAAAAATAACTACACATTTTGACAAGACCTTTTAAAATCTTGCACATTTCTTTGAAGGAATATAGTAAAGGAAGCATTTTTGGACTGAAATCTTTCCTTTTTATAAAGTGATATATAAACTGAAGTTAATGGCAAGAAGTGACTGGCCAGTAGGAGGTGAAAGCATTTTGTGTGACTGTTCTAGACAGAGAAAATAGCATGGAGCAAAAGGTACTAGTGAAGATTGTCCAAAGAAAAAGAAAAAGGAAATATAAATACAAATATGAATGTATACACACGTGCACATATATAGATGAGAGAGAGAGAGATTTATTATAGGAATTGGCTCATGTGGTTATGGAGGCCAAGAGGTCCCAGGATCTGCAGTCTGCATGCTGGAGAACCAGGAGTCCCAATGGAGTAAATTCTAGTCCAAGCCCAAAGACTTGAGAATTGGGAGCCAAAGGTATAATTCCCAGTCCAAGTCTGAAAGCCCAGTGTTGGCTGTTTGGGACAGGAGGAAATGAACATCCCAGTTCAAGCAAGAAGCAATTTTACCCCTTCCTCTGCCTTTATGTTCTATTCAAACCCTCAGCAGATTGGCCTGCCTGCATTGGGGAGGAAGATCTTCTTTACTCGGTATACCATTCAACTGTTAATCTCTGCCAAATATACACACACTCTCTTTTTAAAGATTTTATTTATTTATTTGAGAGAGAGAGAGAGAGAGAGAAAGAATATAAGCAGGGAGGAGGCTCAGAGCACAAGGGAGAAGCAAACCCTCCTACACACCCACTGAGCAGGGTCCCAATGCAGGGCTCGATCTCAGGACGCAGGGACCATGACCTGAACTGAAGGTAGATGCTTAACCAACTAAGCCACCCAGGTGTCCCCCAAAGACATTCTCAAAGACACACCAGAAATATTTACCAGAGATCTGAGCACCCCTTAGCCCAGTTGAGTTGACACATAGAATTAATCATCACATGGGACACCTGGGTGGCTCAGCAGCTTAGCACCTGCCTTCAGCCCAGGACATGATCCTAGAGTCTCGGGATGGAGTCCCACATCAGGCTCCCTGCATGGAGCCTACTTCTCCCTCTGCTTGTGTCCACCCCCCTCATGAATAAATAAATAAAATCTTAAAGAAAAAGAGTTAACCATCACAAATCTGACCTTCATCAACACAGCATCCATATGTATCTCTTAAAACTACACTTAATCTTCACATAAAGACCAAAACAATCCATCTAACATGATACGTCTCTGTATAGAACTGAAAATGCACTAATCCCTTCTCCAAAAGAGGAAGGGAAGTCCCTGAGTAATGTTTACTCTTCTGATATCCCATAACTTAAACTCTGAAATAAAATTAATAATTCTTAAATACTGATATAAAAGTAATACATCTTATGTTAATGATAGGGAATCAGAGAGGAAAGAAAACAAATATATAAAGAGATAGGGCACAGTGTTGGTTTCTGCTGCTGGCAGACAGAAGAATAGGGAGAAATACATATTCATAGCAAAATAAGGAAGAACTACTGATGACTTCATTTCTATAACTGGTCATCTGGTTGTAGCTACCTTCTTCAACCATTCATTCTGTATTCCCTTTGTCTTCAGCAAGCACCTAGATGGTCATGGTTCTTTACCTGATGGGATGACCCAAACCTTCATTCCCAAAGGCACAGGGCCTTTATTAATCCTGCCTGCATTGAATTGCTACAGTTTTCCATCAACCGTAATCACAGAACATGGTAATGCTGACTCCTTAAGGGATTTCCTACACTCCTGATATACTCTTCCTCAGTTCCACGGTGGAGCACCAACCCAAATTCCCCTGGTAGTCAGGAGCAATCACTCCACCTGGCACAGGAACAAGTATCATCAGTTGATTAAAAGAAGAAGAAGAAAGAAGAAGGAAGAAGAAGAAGAAGAAGAAGAAGAAGAAGAAGAAGAAGAAGAAGAGGAGGAGGAGGAGGAGGAGGAGGAGGAAGAGAAATCATGTAGATGACAGTAAATAGTAAAGGGAGGGGAGCTTTTTGCTCTCTACTTAAAGTATCCTTCCCTCTGGATGGTCAACTATTTGCCTACAAATTCAGGTGTCCCTCCATTTGTTACTTCTTCTTTCCCAGGAGAAGGAGGAGGAGGAGGAGTTATCTAACTGGTGAGTTTAAATGAGAAATCAGGCACCTAGAGCTCTACTCCTTCCCTCCCATTCTTAGGGTAAAAGAGATCTGCAAGAAGCACACCTTGCACAATTTTTCTCAAACACAAAAGATGAAAAGTGAAAGAGACTCACATGAAAAACAGGTCTCAGCCTGTTTAGCCCATTTGTGGGGATGTAAGTCAAGCTCTTTAATATGGATTTTAGGATTAGGAAGCTCACTTTCCCTTAAATATGTCTTATCAGTAATAATGAAGGTAATACATTAATTAATATATTTATTAATAGGGGCACCTAGATAGCTCAGTTGGGGAAGCATCTGCCTTTGGCTCAGGTCCTGATTCCACAGTCCTGGAATGGAGCTCCATGTCTCTTGGGCTCCCTACTCAGTGGGCAATCTGCTTCTCCCTCTCCCCCTACCCTTCCTCCCACTTGTGTTCTGTCTCACATGCACTCTCTCTCTTTCTCAAATAAATAAAATCTTTAACTATATATATATATATGTGTGTGTGTGTGTGTACATATATATTTATATTTATCAATAAGATAACATATTAATCAGTAAATGTTACTAATTATGTAATATATTGATTCCTGCATCAGGAACTGGTTTGATGGTTACAAAATTCACTTTGTCTTTTTTTTTTTAAGTATATAGCTTGAAGACATTTCCTAACATTCCTTACAATTAGGTATCACTATGCAAATGAGTACTTGCCTGTGGGTTATAAGGTACACCAGACCCAAGCCTAGAGCACAAAGCATCTCCATATAATTCCCATTCTCTTTTTTCTAATCTTGCTTGGATGCAGAGTATTCAGCTGAGTGACCTCTGAGAGCCCAGGGGACAGAGAGTCACTGTATAGAAGGAGAAGGCTACCCTCCAAAAACATGAAGGGAGTGTATGTTAGTCAAAAATAATCATTCATTGGGTCCTACCTGCTGAAATTCGGGACACTGCTTGTTAGAGCAGCTAGGGTTGAAAAGAGTGGTATCATTATCAGAAGACATCCTTTGAATTGTCAACATCTGGTGGTTTAACCAGGTGGATTCAGATTTCCTTAGACTTCCGATTACTTGGAGGGAAGCATACTTTAAGTACAAGGGAAGTCACTGAAGAATTTGAAGCAAGGGTGTTATATGATCCAATTTGTGTTTTTAAAAATATCACGCTGGTTGCTGGATGGAAAAATAAAAAGTCAACAGTGATGGATAAGAGACGACAGGAGGGGGCAAAGTAGGAGATCTGAAGGTTATGATGAGGAAAGCAACAGAGAGGGAAAGTAGTGGTAGGAGCTATCATTTAGGGTTAGAACTGAGAAGACATATTAAGAATTTTTGTCATTTCTATGGAGTAATTTAAGCCACAAAATAGCAAAATGACAGTTTTTGAAAAAGTTTTGCACTCGCAGCTGTACTAACACTTCACCATATACCTATTTCAAGTAAGTATCTTCGAGGACCCTTTCCTTATGTATGCAGAACAGCTCCCATAATGGCAAGGGAAAGAAAAGCAAAAATAAACTATTGGGACTATATCACAGTAAAAAAAAAAGCTTCTGCACAGCAAAGGAAATAGTCAACAGAACTAAAAGACAACCTATTGAAAGGGAGAAGATATTTGTGAATGACATATCTGAGAAAGCGTTACTATCAAAAATAAAGAACTCATACAAGTCAACACCAAAAAACGAATAATCCAATTAAAAATGGTCAGAAGACATGAACAGATATTTCTACAAAGAAGACATACAGATGGCCAAAAGACACAGGAAATGAGGCTCAATACCATTCATTATCTGGGAAATGCAAATCAAAACCACAATGAGTTATCACCTCACACCTGTCAGAATGGCTAAAATAAAAAACAAGTGTTGGCAAGGATGTGGAGAAAAAGGAACCTTCATGCACCAAGGAATGTAATTTGGTACAGCCACTGTGGAAAAAAGTACAGAGGTTCCCCAAAAAATTAAAGATAAAAATACCGTGTATACAACAATTACACTGGTGGTATTTACCCAAAAAAAATGAAATACTAATCCACAAAGGTATATACACCCTTGCATCTATTGCGTTATTTACAATTGCCAAGAGAGGGAAGCAACCTGTGTCAGCTCACATAATCTTTCAAAAAGTGAAGGTATCTTTGATGAAACTTCAAGTAAAAAATAAAGAAAGAAAAAATCTTATTTCTGAAAAAAATAAAAGTATTAGTGTAGAATTTTAGCTACATATAATGCTAATTCTAACCTTCTACTACCCCCAAATCAGAAAGGTGTTTTGAGATATTTGAGATTATACTTTAATGGCAGCTCTTAGTGCCATATACAGTCCCACAAAGCCTATCTCTATCAGTATTTAATATAAATCTTTATAAAACAACATTGTAAATTATAAACTACTGGAAACATTGTTATTATCATTGTTTATCAAATTCCTTGATAAAATCCTTAAGAATATACTGGTAAAAGCACAAAATTTTCAGATAGATTACATTTTTAAAGTTACATTTAATTTTTCAATTTGAGACCAGTTTTAAAATGTTAGCAGTATTCTACACATATGGTAAGATATCTTTCATTAAGGAGAGAATCAGTCATTTATGGTTAAAGCAAAAGTACCATAATTATTTGTAATCAATATTACTTCCATGAATATTTGATTCTCTAGATCATAAGATTTTATGAAAATGACCATTTAAAAAAATTGGAATTCATGATGTAATTCCAAATCAATACTTACAGATGTGCAAAGGAAAAGCTGAATAAGTATTAAATTCAGCATGGGAGTAGCATTTGGAATATAATCATCTCTACCACTCATTGTCTTGGTTGCATTTTAAATACTTATTAGATTTTACAATTGCATTCTTATATTTACTCTTCTCTAAATGTCAGTGATTTAAGAATGATTTCTCTCTACAGATGCCAGATTTTCAAATACATTTTAAAAAACCTTGGTCTATTAAGCACATCTGTTTCCAACTCTAAAAATTGCCAATCTTTCTATCACCAGTTCCTAGCCAGGCATGTATTTGCTTGTAACAGTTTCAGGCATCTAAAACAGAATTACACTTGTGTTCAAAATTTTTTTATAGATGAAGAGCTACAGTGAAAGTGAAGGTCATTTATCATAATTTTTGAAGAATGGAGTAAGAAGAGAGAATTCATATGAAGCTCCAAAGGCTGCATCATGACATGTTTCTGGATTATCAATCAACTGAATAGAAACTTTCAATATTTTACACTTATACTCTACAATCCCATTTCTAAATGTACCAAAAATTCTTCTTGTTCTAATCTATTATAAAGCAATTAGACAAAGTACATACAAAAATTGCATATGACAGTGTTTTTGTTTATTCAGTTTTTAAATACTTTCAAATATTCCACAATATTTTATAAGATAATTTAAACATATGTTCATACCACATCTCTTCAAAAAAGCTTTAAAGAATATCACAAATTCCATTTCTAGGGAGTGAGAGAGCTATTAAAAAATAATCTCATATAAATAATTCAATGTTTTTTCTTTATTTCTATAAAATTAACTTTCCATCATCTACAGTAAACTTTTTTTATTCATTGTTACTTCCACTCAATGTTCAAATTTTTAGTAAAATTAACTTTCCATCATCTACAGTAAATTTTTTTTATTCATTGTTACTTCCACTCAATGTTCAAATTTGTAGTTCACTAAACTGAAACTTGCACTCAAAGTTTAAATAGTTGAACAGATTTCTCACAACAATGTTGAGGTTTTCCTGTTCCAAAAACCTTATAATTTTATCTAGTAAAAGCATCAGATTTGTACTAATACATATTTCTGTATGGGTTTCAAATTGTAGACCCATTTTACACTGTAA
Organism: Vulpes vulpes; assembly: GCF_048418805.1. Taxonomy (NCBI): domain Eukaryota; kingdom Metazoa; phylum Chordata; class Mammalia; order Carnivora; family Canidae; genus Vulpes; species Vulpes vulpes. Next base: position 49,889,867 of record NC_132784.1, on the reverse strand, counting down.
AATGCTACGTTGGTTTTATCTTTTCTCATCTGTAAAGCTCTGTTAAAGTAGACATGTTCCGCCTTAATGTCCAAAATATCATCTTTGAATATAAAACATTAAACATCTTAAAATATACATATCCCTTTGTAAACCAACTCAACATTACGACTTTTTTCCAAACCAGTTGCTATACAAATGTTAAATTACTTGAAAAAAAAAGCCTTAAAAAACGAACGTTATCAGGTCTGCACTGTCCACTAGTGGCAAGAGATAGTAAATGCGCATTTCTTTTAAAATTCAATTTAAAACCCATTCTACCTTCAATATTAGCTTTCTCAATCAAATTTAGAGACCACTATATTATAAGGGCAAATACATAGAAACTCTAAATATAATATGATTTTTGTGTTGTGAACTATTTTCCCTGTATAACATTAATTTACTGTCTTTGGTCAGACTCAGAGACATCATGTTCAGTTAGGTACCTGGGAATATAATACTAGGATCCACATATAAATGTATGTGTATGTGTACACACACATACATTGTGTGTATATATATATATGATTTATATATGTGATGTACATATTTATATATATGATTTATATACATGATATGATTTATATAGATATATAAACCTAAAGTTTGAGCTAGAAACAAAACAACTCTGACAATCTAACATGAATGTATAAAGAAGAGGTAAACTTTATTTTTTTTTTATTTTTTTATTTATTTATGATAGTCACAGAGAGAGAGAGAGAGAGAGGCAGAGACATAGGCAGAGGGAGAAGCAGGCTCCATGCACCAGGAGCCTGATGTGGGATTCGATCCCGGGTCTCCAGGATCGCGCCCTGGGCCAAAGGCAAGCGCCAAACCACTGTGCCACCCAGGGATCCCAAAGAGGTAAACTTTATGTAGCAAAGCCTTAATTATTTAACTTACCCCTCATTGAGAAATGTTCTCAGTCTGTAGCTCTCGCTGAAATTGCCTTTTGTTAATAATGATTTTTAAGCAGGAAATATTTGCTCTAAAATATTAGGAAAAGCTCTCCCTCCTTTTAAATCTCATTGGTCCAATGAGTTAACATCTGACTATTTCTGAACCAGTGCATGATAATTACGACACTCAATGGACATCAGAATGCTTGCATATGACTCAGAAGTCAGGCATATGCTTCAAACAAGGTTCCTCATGGGATTTCAGCAAACTTAAGTTAATGACTCTAGGGCACCTGGGTGGCTCAGTGGTTGAGCATCTGCCTTTGGCCCAAGTGGTGATCTTGGGGTCCTGGAATCGAGTCCCACATCAGGCCCCTTTCCCTCATCAGGGAGCCTGCTTCTCCCTCTGCCTGTGTCTCTGCCTCTCTTTTTGTGTCTCTCATGAATAAATAAATAAAATATTTTTTACAAAGTTAATGACTCTAAACTTTACCACCTGCTGGAAACAAACCTGAAGCATCATTAATGTGGATTTCATAAACAAAGAGATGTATTACTTACCAATGTTTTTTTCTAAAAATGGATGTAATAGTGTTTTTGATTAAGGCACAGTTACATAACTGATTACTTACCTTCTTTAGCAGCTGGTCAGCGTACATATATGATCTGTATGCATGTGTGTGTCTGTGTGTATGTATATGTACAGATATAATGTATAACATATAGTATATAATTAATGTAATACACATACATATATATACACCCCAACTAAATGTTGACTCATTTGAAGCTTTTGGCTTATTATTTTGTTAGGATTTTTCTTTTCTTTGCTCATTATTCTATGCCACATGCTTACCTGGAACAATGCTTTGGTGCACACAAAACGTACAATTAATATTGTTTAAACAATGAATATTAATAAATCATTAAAATGGGAAAGGTTCGTGACTGCATTTTATTGATGAAAATGCAAAGGGAAAGTATAAAGGCAAGTAGCTGATCCTGAATAGCCATACAGTCAATATTAAAAGAACTTAGGTGCACTTGAGATATATTGATATTTTCAGACTGCTACCTAAATGAGTAAGGTAAAATTGTTTATTATAAGTGCTAGGATATAATGACTTCTTTAGCAGTCCCCTCACATGAGCCTGACATAGAAAGTTAATTGTGTCACGTTCATTAAAAACATACATTATTTAGAACAAGATTTCTTATGAGTTGAGTTTGACTAAGTTCACATGGACATGTCAGCTAAAATATCCCTCTGATGGAGGAAATTCAATTTTTTTAACCTTTCCTCTTGTTTATAGAGCTTTCTGCCCATGAGGTTACATATCTGAACAGAGAAAACTGTCAGTTTCATTTCTCCCTCTACATTGTATGCTTTCATACCTCTTTCAGATTTTTTGGCTTTGATTCTTTCAGTTCTTCATACTTCCATTTCCACACAGACAAAGCTGACTCCAGTCGTTCTATTTCTTTTTCCAAAGATGAACGCATTCTAAATAAAGAATTAAGAGCAAAAGAGTCTTACAATTTAAAAATAATTTTAGGAACACATTCAATTTTTGATTACCTATTTTCCTTATCTTTATACTCGTATATGACCATTATAATCACAAAAAAACTTTTCTAGCTAAAAAATTATAAATATTGAGTAAAACTTGGTTTAGTTTGTTATTCTGTTAATTAGCATTAGAGTAAGTTAAGCATTTTTAATTTTCCTTTGCCAGTATCAAAATATTTGACTTTCTGCCAGCTTTCTCCTCTATTATTCATTCCTTTCTCTCATTCTCTTATTCATATTGTTTCCTTATTTAGGAGTATATATATATTTCTAATTTTAACATAGCTTTTATCCAACTTCATATTGTGACTATGTATGAATAAAGAAATCATCCTTTGATATGAAAGGGAATGATAAGGAGTCCACATAAGAATTTAAGAAATCAATCCTTTACTGGAGATATAAAAATACTTTTTAAAAATATTTGCAATTTTGTTTTAATGAAAAAAATTCACTTGGATCTTTATTTTAAATAATTGGATTAATTTATCCATTTCTACAACAAATGACAGAATTAGAATTGAAATCTGGTCTTTTAATATCTTCAATTATTGATTTTTTTTGTATGCCCATATGTCTATCACAGTGATTCACTGAAAATAATTGTTTACTTCTGGTTGTAATTAGCATATATTGACCTTTGCAGATGGCCAATCTTCATCTGTGTGGTGCATCAAATTAGTGTTAAAAAATGTAGTGTTTTTTCTACTTCCAAGGACAGAGTTGCTTTCCTCAATCCTTGCTTCTAGGTTTTGACAATAGGATATTAGCAGATATGACAGACCCAGATGTTTGAAAAGAATCTGTGTGGTTGGGCTTCTTGTCTCATGTCTCAGCCATCACTGTGAAAAGAGTTTCCCCAAGGAATTGCTGTCCCCAAATAAAAACATAAAGCAGATCTGAGCCCAACCTTACCATCGAGACAAACCCAGCTGGCCCACCTTTTTTGTCCATATGGGCAAAATAATTGTTTTAGGCCACTGAATATTATGGTGTGTGTGTGTGTGTGTGTGTGTGTGTGTGTGTGTGCGCGCGCTAGGGTTGTTTTATTGTATTTTTTTCTGCAGCAAATATAACTGATACAGAAAATGATACTTAAAAGGAGGATGCTAGAGGAAAAATGTTGATAAAGCATAAGCAGCCAGAAAAAAATGGTGATATGTTATTTAGTGGTGAAACACATGATGAAATCATCACTTGCAGTGATTTGGAAAATGGAAAATGTGCCTGACACCATCAGTGGAATGCTAGTGGGCACCATGTGGCTGAGCCTTCAAAAATGTTTATGCAACTGGTTTTACCTTGTATTTTGGCCACAGCAATGGGAAGTACATAGCAATGTGGACTCACTGCTCCCAGTGGGAGTATGAGAGACAGGGATCATAACCAGCCTCCCCTGCAGAGCCTCGTCTGGATCAAGCAGCCTTTAGTTGGCTCACAGACTCCAGCTGAATAAAGTCTGATTATTGTATACCACTGAGATTTTGTGGTTGTTAGTTACAACCTTACTGTAATTAACCAGTATACACACTTGGGTCTATTTCAGTGATAATATCAGTATAAGGTTCTTAGAAACATGTTCATAGACCTAGAAGATGCACCCAGAATCAAAATTGAATGAAGTTTACATATTTATGAGAAATATGAATCTTCCATAGCAATACTGTGAAAATAATTCAAAATAGAATTAGGTCATAAATATATTAGTTTAATCCAATCAGTGGATAAGTAGCTTATTAAAAAGTTATATAATTATATTTGCATGAACCATTGAGAACATGTGAGCATTAGCTAAGGTTTAACCTCAGAAGACTCAGGTTGCAAAAACACCAACGCCATTTATAAGACTATAATTTTGAATCCCCTATTAACAGCAAATACATTAAAATTAACAAACAAAAGGGCTTGATATGAAAGTCTAGGTCCTGTGAACACTGCCTATGAATGTCTACAGCTCCAGATAATAACTTCAGCCCAAAATCATTATAGATAAGCAGACCCAGCCAGTTAATGACATCCAAGTTACTTCCCAAGATATTATTTTTATCTTAGTGACTATGGTTAGGATTTCAAGAATGGGATTAAGTATAGAAATAATGAACAAATTGCCAAATACTATGTTTGGTGTCACACTTAAACAGAAAATGAAAAAATCACTGTACATTAAAATACGTTATATATTTGGCATTGGATAATTTTAAGGTTTTCAAATGATAAGCCATATTTGAATATTTAAGAGAAATTGAGTATTGACTTAGACTTGTAATTTCAGTTGCAAAAATAAGAAAATTTCACTAAATTTGTAACTTCACTGGAATGTTTAAGAATCACTGTACTCAATTTACTAGAGTTGCATGAGTAGAACACGGGAATCTCTATTTTTGTCAGGGATTGAAAATTTTAAAAAGGAAAACGAATATAGTAAATAAAGTGATTTTATTGAAGGATACTAATTAACTACATTTGTGTAATAAGCATACAATGATAAATTATCTCAAAATTTATTAGTAGAATAATATAAAAATTTACTTGAAAAATTGAGGAAAGTCTACACTTTAAAATTTAGGATCATACATGTTCAGAAATCACCATCAAGTTTTTAACATTGCAGTTTAAAAGATCAAATGATAATGTTAGCAAAAAGGCTCACATTACCGTAAAAATGATTTATTATTATTGTAGAATAAATGTTGATTCTTAAAAATGTCATAAAAAGTATTGGGGTAAATATTCCTTCAGAATTTTATAAGAGGTTCAAGAAGAGTACTGCAGACTATATATTAATTAAGCTTTTAATCTTAATTATACAGAAACATAGAAATATTCTAAAGATAGAATTATATCTAGATTACATCTAGACCTAGAATTAGTCAAAACCAGTTCATAAAATAAAAATAATATAATTTTGCCCAAATGTATTAAAAAGAAATAGATTCTTATGCCTTATTTAAGACATATTACTAATATTTATAATATAGTATTATTTATCTCTTCATGTATGCATCTTAAATATAATAACTAATATTTATTAGTTTACTGAAATAAAATTATGTGTTTTTATTACATAAGATGGTATAATTTAGTCTAAGGAGTGAAAGGAAAGGCAATTCATAAACATGTATTTAATGATATTGCGATGCTTGGATATTTTTAGTGTGGCTTCATCAAGCAAATTTATACAACTAAAATATTTTTAGTTGACTCTATGCAAGCAAACATTGAGGACATAAGGACCCTGCACACTTAAATTTATGCAGCAGAGGGCACTCTTTAAATTCTTAATTTCTGGCCTAATCAATTTATTCTATATTTTAGAGGAATTTCCAAAATTACTAACTATACAGTTAAATTTATAATTGAAATTTAAATTATCATCAGATCATTTGAACTATTAAGGCAAAGAAAAAAAACTTATTTTACTCTAAAGAATATTGCATATTTAAAAAATAGTAAGATAAAGTTCAGCCAAAATGTAGTATTTTTAATATGATGATATAAACTTTTAAAGATCTCATTGCTGAGATATATAACATTTGCAGAACTAAAAGATAAAGTGTAAACCAAAATGATTTTTCTGGAAACGTATTATTATATTTCTATACAATCCTTTGATAGTTATGATGATCCCACAATAATTGAACATAAAACTTGGACATATATATAGACAAAAATTTAGCCAAAATTTTTTCAGGGATGAAAATTCTTGAAACACTAATATTTGGGGATAAAAGTAATCACTTTTGAACTGTGCGAAATTTTATTGTAAAATAACAAGTACTTTCTTAAAGTTCTATCAATATTTGTTTTTGCCAGACAAAAACAAGTTAACTTATAATAACATCTAAATATCAATTTTTCTATTAGTCTAAACTGTCGTTAGTATCAAACTATAAATAATAAAAAAGTTTTAAATATGTTTTTAATCAGCAACATATTTGTCATTTTGTGACTCTACTCTCAAGTATTAACAATTAAATCCTTAGCATTTTTAGGATCTTTCAGCAAATAGCGAAGCCATATATAGTTAATTTAATTAGAAAAGAGATGAATTTTTAAAATACTATGAAACTCAGAAATATCCAAAATGATCAGAGACCAAGACTCTGAGATGATCCAGCCAGGAACAAAGGATTTACTCTCATGCCACAGAGCTGATCCTATGAAGACCCCACTGCCTGTTGCCTGTCCACTTTCTTGTTATCAAATATGTGTCTAATGAGTAAATATTTCGAATTAGCCAATATAAGTAAAGTAGTAAAGGATATTATTAGCTCAAAGAATCTTTTTTTTTTTTAATTTTATTTTTATTTTTATTTTTTAATTAATTTTATTGGTGTTCAATTTACCAACATACAGAAAAACACCCAGTGCTCATCCCGTCAAGTGTCCACCTCAGTGCCCGTCACCCATTCCCCTCCAACACCCGCCCTCCTCCCCCTCCACCACCCCTAGTTCGTTTCCCCGAGTTAGGAGTCTTTATGTTCTGTCTCCCTTCCTGATATTTCCCAACCTCGGTGTCCATCGAAAGATGAATGGATAAAGAAGATGTGGTTTATGTATACAATGGAATATTACTCAAAGAATCTTTTTGAGGAAACTCTGGGAAGATCCGGAGAAGCAAATGGGGAACCTGCACAGCAAGAAATACCAAAGATGATGCCATATCAATCTTCCCATCAGTATTTCATTACAGCCACCATTTAGGTACGGGCATCACAGCATGACCTCAATACCACCAACTCCAGACATGGCGATAGTTTCCCTGGAGACCACTGCTGCCTCTTGGATCAAGATGTAGCTACTACCACAGCCTTCCTCCTCACCAGGATAGGTGCTCTCTTTTTCTTGGGGCATTAGCTTTTGCTAAAGCTAGGTGGCTACATCTCAAGAGCTGTTCCTATGTCAAGTGCCTGCACCTTAACCACAAGGGAGATTCAAGTTAAGACTTACTAACAATTTTGTAGTCTATGCAGAAAAACAGACTCCATCTCCTTAGGTAGGGTATTACTCAAACATAAAAGACACTATACAATAAAAACCAATTGCAAAAGTGCACAAAAAGTGGCTTGAAACGGATTAAATATAAGACTGAAACTGTAAAAGTCCTCAAAGAAAACTTAAGGAAAAAGCTCCTGAATATTGGTATTGGCAATATTCTTTTGGACTCAACACCAAAAGCAGAGGCAGCAAAAGCAAAAATAAGCAGAAATAAATCAAACTAAAATGCTTCTGCACAGGAAAATAAATAACAAAATGAAAAGGCAACCTATAGAAAATATTTGGAAACCATATATCTGATAAGGAAGCCAAAATATATATAAGGAACCCACACAACTCAATAGCAAAAATCAAAAACAAAAACACCCCCAAACAAACAAAAATTAAGAAATGAATAAGGTAAACAGTTTTCCAGGAAGACATACAAAAGGCCAAGTATATGAATAGGTGCTTAACATTAGTAATCATCAGGGAAAAGCAAACCCAAACTTCAGTGAGATATTACCTCATTATTTTAGAATGGCCATTACCAAAAAGACAAGTTATAACAAGTGTTGGTAAGAGTGTAGTTGAAACGACATTGTTGAGGGGAATGTAAGTTGGTGCAGCCACTGTGGAAAAAGATATGAAGGCTCCTCAAAAAATGAAAAACAACTGTTGGATGATACCACTTCTAGGTATACAGCCTAAGGAAAGGAAACAAATATCTCAAAGAGACCTTCATATTCACTGCAGCATTATTTACAAAAGCTGAGATACTGAAGCAATCTAACTGTCCATCTACAAATAAACAGATGCAGAAAATGTGAGGGGTGTGTGTGTGTATGTGTGTGTGTGTGTACACAATGTAGGACATTACGGGAAGTGAAATAAACCAGATGCAGAAAGACAAATACTACATCATTTCACTTATATGTAGAATCTTAAAAATCTCATAGTAACAGAGAGTAGAATGGTAAATGCCAGGGGCTGGGAAGTGGGGACAGTTCATAGACATCAGTCAAAGTGTACAAACTTTCAGTTTCTGGAAACCTAAGGTACAGCATGATGATTATAGCTAACAATACCAGACTGTACACTTGAAATTTTCTAAGTGGGTAGATCATAAGAGGTCTCACCACACACAAAAATTAATAATGGTGTTAAGCGATGGATGTGTTAATTAGCTTGATTGTGGTAATCGTTTCACACATATACCAAAACATCACATGTGCTTGTGGGGATGTGCACAGGGTGACATATGGAACTGCTAAATCACTGTACTGTCTACTGCAAATTAACTAACTGGAATTAACATAAAAACTTTAGGACACCTGAGTGGCTCAGTCAGTTAAGTATCTGCCTTTGGTTCAGGTCATGATCCCACAGGGTCCTGGAAGCCAGCCCCACGTCAGGCTCCCTGCTTCTCCCTCTCCCTCTGCCTGCCTGTCTGCCTGCTTGTGCTCTCTCTCTGTCAAATAAATAAATATAATAATTTTAAAACTAATAAAATAAAATAAATAAAATAAAATAAATAAAATAAAATAAAATAAAAGTTTAAACCAAATTCATCACATTGCTCAACTTAAATACACACAAATTTTATTTCTCATGTATACTTCAATAAAGCTAGAAAAATAAATACATATATATAAAGGAATACAAATCATACATTACTTTTTTAAAAAGGCAAAGGTTTACCATATATCCCATTAGTAATAGTGAATAAATAAGTAGGCCTGACTGTGTAATTTATAATAATATTACATTAAATAATATTAACTAGATTTGCATGCCATTTTGTTCATTGGGCTCATTGGGCTTTATTCCCATAAAGATTTTAAGTCTCATTTTATCAAGAAAAAACACACCATTTATGAAGCAAAGCAAAATAATTGAAGCATACTACTTTTCTTCCATAGAAAATAGACTAAGAAATAAAATAGTGAGGCGAGGATTAAGGCTCTGCTTAAATGCATGGTGCAAACATTTTCTAAGGGATACAGGTGCCATCTGCAGTTTACTTTGAGAACTGGTTCTAAATGAAAATATTTTTACTTCATCATCTCCTTTACATAAGATCTGACATTGCCAAAATTCCTCTCCCTAAATGTCTAGGTACACCTAGCTCTGTAAGTGGATGAGGTTCCCATCCTTACTTCACATTTTCCACATGGGAAGTCTTTATCTAAGAGATCAAAAATACACAAATTCTCAATACATGAGGAGCTTCTAGATCCCGGAAAATTATTTTCATAAAACTGAATAGTACTCAGAATACAAACAATATAATAAAGTTTATTGTTTTTTATAAGGAGGTTGTCATCAGTGACAATGGTGAAAAGCATCCCCTGAGTTCTCTTGGCTGATTCCTAGACAGGAGAATTTTCCCATTAGCTGGGAACATAGAAAAAATTATATTCACATGTTCTCAACTCCGGCCATCAACTTGCTGATTCCAGGAGGAAGAATTTAAAAGGTTAGACAGATTTATAGCAACAGCATATACTATATCCTTGGGAAACAGTCTCTTGTGATAGAGAAAAGGCTTTTTGATTGCCTCACGTGGACTGCATGCTCATGTTGATTCATGGACACATGACACCCACGGGACTGTTTATTAGAGAGAAGAGTGAAGAGACAAAGTAGAATCAGAGGTCCCTTTCCCCCTTTTTCTCTGGCCCGATTATGGTTTATATATTGAAGTCCCAGAGAGTTGAAGAATTTACTTACTATAGGGATTGTTAATTTATTCCATGGGAGTCAAATATATACGTGTGCGTCTGTGTGTCTGAGTGGGAGTGTAGAGAGATACACATGCGTGTCATTAAAACTGGCACCGCAGGGAGTTTATACGTAGGAGGGAGCAGCTTCATATGGTCCGTACTACATTATGTCAGTGAAGTAACAGTGTGAGTGGGTGTGAGAGAAGTCTGTAACTACTAAGAAGTTAAACCCTTCAAGAAATAAAACACAGATTTAGAACTTGACTGAGATCTACAGTTCCAGATAAAATTAATTTTTAATATGGGTACAGGCCTAAAAATTAATTCAATTTTTTTCTCCTTTCTACTAATATTGATTGCCTCTATTAGGAATTTATACTTGATGACAGAATAATAAATATTTATTATATAGACAGGTACATTATTACAATGTATTGTGATTGTATTATCACAATCTACTCATATGGCGAGGTATAGATAAAGCCTCTGAAAAAAGGGAATTAGTAGGGCAATACATTTAGAGAGACTAAAGAGAAATTTCTGGTTAACAGATAAAGAATGGCATATCAAGGGCTTATACTATCCATGAAAGGTCTGTGTGCATGTTATCATTGTTTCAATCTATTTAAACTAGGAAAATTGAAACTATTATATAACATATAATAATATTTATACCTATTTTTTCCCCAAATTTTCCTGCCCATTAAAAGTCTTATAACTAGGTGGAAAAATAATGATTTTCAGATTTGGGGGCCATATTGTAACATGTTTTAAATATTCCACACAATGCTAATCATTGTCTAAGGTGATTATGAAGGAATAACAAATAAATCATACTGAGTAATTCACACCACTAGCCACTTTCCCAGACAATATTTGTGTTTGATCCTCATAATAATTTGGTGAATAAGGCTGAAGTGATGCTATGTGACTTTTCAGACAAGGTAATTAAAACAGCATATTTTTTTTTTCTGTGCTTTTAAGATGTTTGCTTTCAATCAAGCCACGGCACTGTGAGGAATCCATGTGGCCAAAAGGATAGGACACCTGCAGGTGTTCCGACTAAGACCCCAGGGGGAGAATCAAGATCAAGTGCCAGATATGAGAGTAAGTGAAGAGGCTGCAGATGATTTTGGCCCCCAGCCCTTAAGTCATCTCCAGCCTTGAGCCATCTCAGCTGAAGCCACATGTAGTGAGAGATGAGCTGTCTACACAAAGCATGCTCAAGTTTCAAGAACAGATTATATGGTGACTGTTGTTTCAACACAAACCATCGTGTGGGCAGTGTTGCTATAAACCAAAAGATAACTGGAACATAGGCACCACTATCCATATTTTACAAAGGAAATAATAGCACAATCTTGGCTAACCCAAAATCATGTAGCTGGATATGTGAGAACCAAGGTAAATATCCAGGTCATCTAATCTTAAGTCTAGTTTTCTTTGCTCTATACCACAAATGATCAATGAATAAAGCACATTTTTCTGCAATCAGTAACTCACAAACTGAGTTGTCCCTTATAAATATTAACATATTTTTCATTTGTATTGATTCACTGAAGTCTGCTAATGCTGTAGAAATTTGAAAACCACTGGCTATTCTAGCCATTTACATTAATGATTCAAATATAATTAAAGTGAATTTGCCAGAGACGAGAACAAAGTTATAACAAAAGAATGATAAAAACTAACAAGTTTTAAATTACTTTTCAAAATTCAGAACTTGACTTGTTTTGTCATTGTTTCTGGAGATTTCCTCTGATCCTTTCTTGTCTTTGTCATTTTTGGTCTCTCCCTTTGCACTCAAGAGTTCCCTTTAATATTTCTTGCAGGGCTGGTTTAGTGGTCATGAACTCTTTTAGTTTTTGTCTGGGAAACTCTTTATCTCTCCTCATATTCTGAGTGATAGCCTTGCTGGATATTCTTGGCTGCAGATTCTTACCACTCCGCACTCTGAATATATCGTGCCACTCCCTTCTGGCTTGCCAAGTTTGTTGAGGAATCTCCAGCTAGCCTTATAGGTTTTCCCTAGTAAGTTCAGGACTTCTTATACGTAAGATTTTGATAAACTTGTCATTAATTATTTTTGTAAATATTTGGTAGAATTCACCAATGAAACCATATAGTCTTTGGTTTTTTTGTTTGGGGAGATTTTGATTTTTAATTCAACTTTCATTCTTGCTACTGGTCAAAAAAGATTTCCTACTTGAAAATCAAGATCAAGATTGGAATCAAGATGCATGATTCAATCTTGGTAACTTGTGCATTTTTAGGAATTATCTGTTTTTTTTTTTTTATTTTCTAAGTCTGTTTATGATAATATGTTATCCCACTCTGTATTTCTGTGGTTATCTCTTGTATTATTTTCTCTTCCATTTCTCATATTGGTTTTTGAGTTTCTCTCTCTTTTACTTAGTATATGTAGTTAAAGCATTGCCAATTTTGTTTTTTTTTTTTAAACTGGTCATTACTTTCGATGTTATGTTATTTGTTCTAGACTCTTTTATTTCTGATTTTTCTTTGTTATTTTCTTCCTCTACTAAATTTCAGCTAAGTTCATTCTTTTTCTAGTTTCTTGTGGTGTAGGGTGATTTATTAAACTTTTTTTAAAGATTTCCTTTATTAATTCACAAGAGACACAGAGAGAGTGGCAGAGACATAGGCAGAGGGAGAAGCCGGCTCCCTGTGGGGAGCCTGATGTGGGACTTGATCCGGACACCCCAGGATCACACCAGAGCTGAAGGCAGACACTCAACCGCTGAGCCACCTAGGCGTCTTGAACTTTTTTTCTTAATACAAGCATTTATAACATAAATTTCACTCTAACATCTGCTTTTGCTACATTTCACAGGTTTTACAATATTGTGTTTTCTTTTTCCTGTGTTTTGAGACATATTTTGACTTGCTGTTGGATTTCTCATTTGGCCCACAGCCTGTGCAGTAGTGCATGTATTTAATACTTACATATTAAATATTTAATATTTTAAACATTCAAAAATGAATACATATCAAACTTTTTTTTAAAAAAATTAGTACTTAATGACTAAGCATAAGTAAAATACATTATCAAATGGCCAGTTTGCTAGACTTAATTTAGTAAGTTTGAAAAATTAGACTTGGTTAAGGGAGACAATGATTCGCACTTACTCTCTTTCTTTCCATAAAATTTTTTGGAAGTCATCCAGATGCACTTGCAAAGCTGAAATTTCAGACACTTCATTGTCCAAAGGTAGGTTTATTGCTTGCAGTCTTAATGCAGATTTCAGTGTACAGTTTTCAGTACCACCATTCTTGAATGAATCAGGGCTATTAAGATTCAGTTTCATCTCCTCATTTAACCTTAAATGGTCAATAATCAAATCTTCCTGAAAAGAAAAAAATATAAAACAATTAGTGTTAATTTTTTAAATATAGTGCAGAAAACACATGAAGAAAACATATTTTGGAGAGGAAATAAATATTATGATTCACCATCCAATTACTATTTTCATTTCTTTATCAGTCTGTAATTGAGATATATGACTGAACTTTAACTTGCATTCCTTAAGCCTTATTTTTTCCTTCTATGTTCTACATTATAGTGAAATACATTTCAATCTATGAAAACTTTTTTATTTACAATGGAATCTAGGTTATATCTACCATAAATCCCATACATAATAGAAAGGTTTAAATTTTTAGATTGAATGATAGAAGAGCAAGATATCATGCTCTATATTTTTAGAGGTGGAATTAGAAAGGAGTAACAATATAAACTGATATTATTTAAAGAAATAAAATGAATTCCTAAGGTTTCTGAAAATATGTTCCATGGGTTGTTAATAGTATTTGCCAGGTTAAAGAAAATGGATAAATAAGGTTACAAACTGCTATATTAGATAAAGCTTCTAAAAAGTTTATTTTGTGCAGAATTCTTTTTTTTTTTAATTTTTATTTATTTATGATAGTCACAGAGAGAGAGAGAGGCAGAGACACAGGCAGAGGGAGAAGCAGGCTCCATGCACCGGGAGCCTGACGTGGGATTCGATCCCGGGTCTCCAGGATCGCGCCCTGGGCCAAAGGCAGGCGCTAAACTACTGCGCCACCCAGGGATCCCCTATTTTGTACAGAATTCTTAAAAACTTCAAGACTCTAAGAATATCAAGAAATTCCACGAGTGGATAATGTGAAGCATTTCCTAAAGGTATTTGCCTATAGTACCCATTTTACAGGAATTAGTCATGAAGCCAAAGTCCCAAACCTTTGTATGAAACCTACTGTATGAACAATTTATTATTATTGTCATAATGAGGGTAAATGGAGAGAAATCTCTCTAAATATTTTCTTTTCACATAAAAAATGCTAATTTTTGCTAAAAATATTACTAAGATCAGTAATATGGGCTGTTGAACTCTGTCTCTTCCCAAAAACTGGTATGTTGAAGTCTTAGCCTACCCCCAGTACCGTAGAATGATACTGGATTGGGTACAGTGTTTTTAAAGATGTCATGAAGTTAAAATGAGATTAATATGGTGGGCCTAGAGATAGTGTCTTTACAAGGAAATTTGAAGATAACCACACACAAAGAAAAGACCATGTGAAGACACAAGTAAAAGGTGGCCATCTGTAAGCCAAGAAGAGGCCTCAGAAGAAACCAAACCTGCTGACAGCTTGATCTCACATTCCTAAACCTCTAGAACTATCAGAAAATAGATTTCTGTTGCTGAAGCCACCCAGATCTGTGGTACCTAGGTATGGCAGCCCAAGCAAGCAAATGCAGTCACCACTGGGTTTGTCATTTTCTCTTTCCTCCCCATTACTGTATACTGCATTCAAACCCACACATAATCTCTGGATTCCTCTGTGGAGCTTTTTTCTTACCTTACTATATGTGTTGTCTTTTGTAGGAAATTCTCTTTTCACCAGACACTCTCTGATAGACTTACATGTTTGTGAAGCAATTTGAAATTGGTCTCCTTGTGCAGAGGACACTTCCATGAAACTAGGATGCTTCAGGTCCTGGGTAGTTTCTAACACCTTTTGGTGTGGCAAACTCTGTTTCTTTTTCAATTCACTCAATTCTTTCATTGTCATCTCTAATTTTATTCTGAGCTGTCTTCCTTCCTCCCTGGCACTGTTCCTTTCAGCCCGAACTTTGCTCCACTTTTCTCTCCAATTAGCAGTGCAGTCTGACCACCACCGCATGGTCTTCTCCATCTGGGCAGCTCTGGCCTTGACTTCTTCAAGCTCCCGCAGGCGAAGCTCTTCACAAATATTCCATTCACTGGTATTGCACGAGTGTGCACAGAAGTTGTGAGCAGCATGTGATTGCAGCCCCTGAAGTGGCAAACAGGAATGACAAGTGTCCCTGGGGGAGGAATCAGGTGCTACGATGTCACAAGGTGGTTTTACTGATGACTGCTGCATCTGGAAGATTTGTGTTTCTTCAATTAACCGATGGATGGAATCTAAATTCATATTTATCTTTTTGGGTCTAAAAAAAGAGAACATAATTAACATTTTAGTTTCCATTGCAATGGAATGAGCAAGACCTATATTCTAAAAAGAAGGTGGATGAAAACAATATATCTTTCAATATTGCACATTTTCTTTTCCACTATAATTAAAAATACAGAAGAACTTATGTATTTGTAATTATCCTCAAAGAAACAGAAATTTCTCATATCAAATTTGGCCAAATGAATACAAATAAAAATATAAAGATGCAATCGGGGATAGCATACGACATGAATAATTCATTTTAGCAAATCCATTTCTTTTCAGGTAATATTTACTGTAATCTGTATTGTCCCTTAACTACTCGGGGATCCTCTTTTCACTGCTAATTCAAGCACAACCCATTTAAGTGGAAGGCGGAATCTATTGATCTCCAGGAGGATAGGCCCCTTTTCTAATCCCAGGGGCTAAATCCTAATTGGACTAACTCTTTCATGGTGGCCTACATGTCATTGACCATGCATTAGCATAGGTTCAGGTTCTGGCTGAGATTTGAGGGAAAATTTGTTGGGAAAGTTTCCCAACTATAAAACAAAAAATTCACAAAATGAGAAACTCTTTCCCTCTGCTTTCTTCCTGCCTAAACAAAGACATGATTCTGGAAGAAGGCAAGTGTAACAGCCACCTGATAATACTTAAAATAATGGAACAGAAAGAGGAAAAGGGCTTGATTTAATGATTGAGCTGTGGCATGAAATCTCTGGTTATCGTACAATGTGAGAATAGTTACCTAACTTTATTTAAGGTGTGATTGTTGAAGTTTCTGTCACTCCCAGTTCAAAGTGACATTAGATTGATACATGAATTACTTTCATCCCATGGTTAATATTATGATAAATTCTAAAAAAAAAAAAATATTGTGAATAAGACATGGTTTTTGTCTTAAAGATTTTGGAGTTCAGTGGGAGACAAGCACATGAAAATTAAAAGTACATATTCACACTATAAAAGTATAGTTATTTACTCAATCAATCTTTTTTTTAGTATATATTATGTGTCAAATCAGTGCTGGGTTGCTACGGTATGTAAGAAGCTCTGCAAGAAGCACTGCTCAAGGAGCGATGAACTGTCTCCTAGAAATGAAAAGACTTCCCAGAATAGATAACAATGAGTAGTCTTAGTTTCAAAGCTTTATAAAGGAATTACAAGCAGCTTCCCATATATATAACACAGACAAATTAATCGGTCAAAGCAGACCTACTTATCAGTATGTACACCCATTACTTTATTCAATATTGCAACATAGCCATATTGATGACAGCAAGTAGAATTTTTTTAATAAATGCTTAAAACATGCAGGTTAATCTATAAATTAATAAAGTTCTGAGGTCGTATAACATTACTCACTATTATTATCAAATAAGATTTATAGGTATAAATAACATTTAATGTACATGACATTAATTCCTCTCATTGTTTTATTTGCTTTTATATAACTATATAAAACAGATCATAAACTGTCTCCTTATGAGCCATCCATTTAATCAACTGAAGGGGTGTCATTAAACTAACAACTTACAAAATAAATAAGTCTTTTTTTTTTTTTAGTTTTTTTTATTATTTTAGAGAGAAAGTATGAGCTGGGGGAGGGGCAGAGTAAGAAGGAGTGAGATAATTCTCAGACTCCCCACTGAGTGTGGAGCCAGCATAGGGCTTGATCCCAGGACCCTGAGATCATGACCTGAGTCAAAATCAAGAGTCAGCTGCTTAACATATTGAGTCATCCAGGAACCCCCAGCATAAGTCTTTATATGGTAAGAAAAAAAGTATATAATATTAAATGTATATCACTTTCAAGTTGTAAGTAAAAAACACATTTTAACACGTGTTCTGTAGAGGTGCCAAACCAATTCACTTTCTATTATAATACTTATAATAATATAGATTCATGGTTGTAATTATTTTTGTTAGCATTGGTATATGTCCAAGCACATTTGAATTACTGCTGATTTGGAGCAATTGTTCCCTACATTTACTGCAATTCAGAGGGCAATGATAATATAGCTGACCAAATTTCTTGGACCATTACTAAACCAAGATCAATATTAAAAAAGAAAATAAAGAACTCTTAGAAGCAATATTTTATGTATATGTTTACATATCATAGATATACATATATATACATATATATGTATTCGTTATTTACTATTTAAAGATATTTCTGATATTTTTTGGCTGGAATTCCAAAATAAAGACAGGAAAGTTATTTCAGCATATTAAATTTAAATTTATCCTTGCCATTTTTCAAAATAAATCAGTACCATAAAATTGTAATGTCTTTAAAAATGTCTCATTAATTTTTATTTCACTAGTGTTTTGAAGAGTCTATAATTGGATTCTGGTACATGGAGACCTTGCTTACCAATTAACTATGTATTTTTTCACATCTGACTAAACAAAATTGAGTTGGGTTTAATCATTCAGTCCTTGAACTTGAATAGTTTTCCCTGTTCTAAAGTGTTTCTCAAGCAAGTGTAAATGCAGATATTGAATCCTTATGTGTATCTACTGAGGCACTCATTTTCCCTATACATATGTGCATGCTCCTCATGTTTTATTTCAATAACTGTGAAAGTATTTGTCAGTGGTTGTAGTACAAAGCTTTTGATGCATGAGAAAA
This sequence comes from Vulpes vulpes, assembly GCF_048418805.1. Classification (NCBI taxonomy): domain Eukaryota; kingdom Metazoa; phylum Chordata; class Mammalia; order Carnivora; family Canidae; genus Vulpes; species Vulpes vulpes. The sequence goes on along the minus strand of NC_132784.1, from coordinate 49,871,558 downwards.
TATCTTAATGTTATGGACTCTTTGGTCTCTTACACTGAATTTTGCCTTGTCCTTACTACAAAAAGGAGTGAGGGAGCACAAGGAAACTTTTGAAGGTGGTGGATATGTTTATTACTTTGATCATGGTAATGGGCTCACAGGTGCATGCCTATGTTCTAACTCATCAAATTATATACATTAAATATGTGCAATAATTTGTATTAATCACATCTCAATAAAGCTATTAAAAATGTTCATACAACCCGGCTACCCTGATGACTGCAAGTATTTTTAATGTTGTACATTACCAAATAAATGAAAAACGATGGGTCTACTCTGTATAAATAATATTGCTAAGCATTATTTTTCACTAAAGATAAGTTTAATGTATAAGACATTGAGTTCCAGATTCTATTGAATCAAACTCTGATTCTGCTTCCCACATAGACGATCTTGGACAAATTATATAAATTTGTCAAAATACTCATTATCCTTATCTGTAAGAGGAGACAGAAATATTGTACTTCAGTTAGTTCTTCTGACCAGAAAGTGGAAAAAATGCCTGCAAACTGGTTGGCCCAGGCTGTCTCTTAGGCAAAGTGACAGTTTTCCTCAGTGCTATACAAGTCACCAATATGTAAAAAAAAAAAAAAAAAAGAAAAAAAAGAAAAAGTCACCAATATGTCACTTTGGACTACTGCATAATTTTTTTTCAGTTTTTTTTTCTCTCTTTGGAAAGAGAGGTGGCATATTTAAAAAACAGAGATTGCAACAGATAAATGAAATTTACCAAAAAAGCTCTTAATTTCATGTAATAAAGGTTATTATCAATTTCTATATCATATTCATATTATTCAGTGAAATATTCAGTGCTACTATTATCTCCATCCTAGAGATGAAGAAATCAGGGCTTAGGGATCTAATGTAACCAGCCCAAGTCATACATGTAAAAGGGGTCAGCAGAACTTGGGAATTAAGGAAATTTGAACCCAGAGCCACTGCCTCCCCATATCAAGAGCCTACAACTTCGAAACACCTACACTACAGTAATATCATCTTTTAGGTTATTGCAGAAACATATTTGGCAGATTTCCATTTTGGTTATGTTTATGATCCAATATCTCCCATTAAATCACATCCCAATTAGTCAAGTGATCCTGATACTGTGCTTTGAGTTTAATCTCATTATACATTAAAGAAACTGCAAGTTTGGGGCTTGTAAATCCCTGCAGCCTCCTCTCTGTCATCCTGCTTCAATGATCCACGCTTCAGTAATGCTGATGTCCATTCCCTGCACAAACCTCCCCTCAATTTTCTCCTTGGAGCAATCACATTGCTACTCAAGAGACTCTTGCCTCTCTCCACATGCTCACCTCTGCTTGGTTTCTCAACCTTTGGGTATCAGTTAGTGAGACCTATGCTTGATTGACTCTCCTCCATCCCTAACCGGCCTGACATCAGAGCAGGAAGTTTACATTTGGCTTCCTATGTTGATAGTAAACAATATACACACAGATTCTGCGATCCTGGGACCTTGTTAACACCCAAAAGTAATACATAAAACTAACATCCACAAATTTTAACTCGCTTTAAAAGAAATAAACAGTATTGTGATTCCACACATAATATATGCTTAAAGAAGTCTCTCTGGGAGAACCTGGGTGGCTCAGTGGTTGAGCGTCTGCCTTTGGCTCAGGTCATGATCCTGGGGTCCTGGGATCGAGTTCCCCACCAGGCTCCCAATGGGGAGCCTGCTTCTCCTTCTGCCTATGTCTCTGCCTCTCTCTGTGTGTCTCTCATGAATAAGTAAATAAAATCTTTTAAAAAAGTCTCTCTGAAGTGACAGACGTCTCATGTATTATCTGAAGAATGAGGTGGACCAGAAATAAAAGCATTTTTGGCAGAAGTTATACTATCAGGGCAGAATAAAAAAGGGTCCAGAGGGATTTTTGTTTTATTGTTTATACTTATTTATTTCCATTAATCTATAGGAAAAGAATTCTAAATGAAATCCTTCTTGGATATTTTTCCCCCTAAGAAGCACAGGACCACTAATGCATGCACAGTAATGTTAATAAAAGCCATAAGCAAAGAGTAAATAGATTAATATAGATTCAAAACATAAAGCTAAGGAATAGTTATTCCTTCATATATGATGCCATATACTCTGATAAAAAGCAAAAAAGAAAAATCAGATTTTAATACTTAGGAAAGTAAAACACCACATTGTATTTTAAAATGTGGCCTGTCACACATGCACAAGTAATTAGTATAACAAAAATATGTATACTGTATGGGTCTAAAGCAGAAAAAAATTATTTTAGAACGTTTTGCAAGAGAACACTAAATATGAAATGTGAGACAGCAGTTGTAACAGAAAAAGGAGAGTGAACAATTACAGCAAAAGGCAAGATCACGTCACTGCAGTCAAGCTCAGGTTCTGTCCATGGGTAAGTATTTTAGAAATCCATACACTGTGGCAAATTATACAGGCAGTTATTTGTCTATATTTGTTGACATAAATACAAAATTTTGGAACCAGATGGAGGCAGAAAATACTTGCACAAAAAGGCAGCTATTTAGCTGCCTAATAATTTATTATAAAATAAATTTGTATGTTAGTTAAAGCTTGGATGCTTTTCTTTCCCTCCAAGTCCTCATAGTATAAACATAATTGAAAACATTTAAGACACAAATATTTGTTTGCTAACAGTAATTATCAAATTATAAACTGCATTATCTGATCAATTAGAAATTGATTTTAAAGAATTGGTGTGGAATTCATATGATAAGCCCCATCCTGCTCTTAGAGACTCTTCCCTGCTTCCTAATCTTTAGCCTCCTACTCTTCACCATGTTGCTGAAGCCATGTGTGATGCCTTATCTTTACTCTAGGTTTTCAGTAAAAAATGTTTTGAGGAAAGTAATATATTTCTTAGATAATGCTCAATGATTAAAAAAATTAACTCCATTTCTTTTTTAAAAAATCTATTTCAGAATAATCTCTCCATATCATATCTTTTTTTTCCCCTCCAAATTTCTGGTTTAATAAGGACTTGTTTATTTGAGAAAAAAGGGTCCCAAACATCAGGCTGTTCACAAAAATAACCCACAGTATCAACTTTAGAAAACAAATCTTAAGACTATTACACTAATTATTTTTCTAGAGGATGCATTTGACATGCCAACTCTCATTCACAAAAATACATTGTTACATTTGTGTTGAATAACCCCACATAGCATTCTTATGTGGGGTATAGCACACATACCTCTAACTCAAAGCTGCTCTCAGGTGCTACTCAACTAATGCGATTGCCTTTGCAGTTAGGGAAGCAACTACTGAGCTCATGTATGAATGGAAAGAACTGTACTCCCTACATAACAAGAGATTATTTTGGAGACAGTTGATAAAAACCACACATCCTTTTTATTGTTAAGTCATAAAGAGGTATCAAAATTAAAAGCAAAAATTACAGGGTAAGACTTACCATAACTACTAGGAACGTCAAAGGAAGTGAAAATGGGACTAGGCGCAGGGCGATATGAATGAATGAACATGGGAAGGATAAGGATGGGGAGAACAGTGAGCATGTGCTGAAGAAGATACTAGGGGAGAGGATCTGGTGAAAATTTTGATATTAAATAAGCGCCTAGGTAAAGAAATAATGGGACAAGATTTCTAAACCCCACTATGTGCTTAAGAGTCATCCTCGCCATTGGCGCTGTCTCTGTCATCCTCTCCTTCCTCAGCCTCTTTTTCATCATCCTTGATCAACTCCAGCTGGTCATCCCCCCGATCTTCATTATCACCATCATCCAGTAGGTCCCCCTACTCAGCAGAGTCATCTGCACCCCCCTCAGACTCCATCTTCACATTAGTCTCATCTTTCTTCAGGTAGCTGTTGTTCTGCTCCTCTTCTGACTTACCATTCTTCATCTCTACTCCTTGTTTGCTCTGTTCTTTCTCATTTTTTTCCAGGCTTTCCAGTAGAGAATCCACTTTTTGTTTTATCTGGGTCAACTCATTCTTAATGGGTTTGAAGGTCATCTCCTTTCAACTTTACAGACTTGGAAGAAGATCCTCGCTGTCCACTCTTAGAATTGAAGCCACTTTTGCCCCTTTGTGAGATGTTTCCTGATACACGCTGGCGTTTTGAGGAGGAGGGGGTACACATGCTGGGTAACTGTACATCCTGACATAATAATCTCGTTGAAAGTCACAGTCCAAATCCAAAGAGGAGCCGTACATCTCCGCTGCAGACAGTTTCACACCTGCTTTTCCTCGGTTCATTTTTGGCTCTGCAGCCAGATTAATATCTAAAACCTGGCCAGCAATCATTCTGCCATCCTCTCCTGCCACAGCAGCCTGGACACTTCTCTCATCAACATACTGAACAAAGGCAAAGCCTTCATGAACAGAGCAACCCACAATTTTGCCGTATTTTGAGAAGATTGCCTCCACATCAGATTTCTTGACCACAAGAGTATTGAGATTCCCAATGAATACATGGGAGTTCATGGAGCGAGGATCTGTCTTGTTGGTAACATTGTTGGCCATTGCCTTTGATGGTAAGGTTCCTCACAAAGCCGAAAATGTAGCTGAAGATCAAAAATCTCACAGGATTGGGGAGGGAGAAGGGATTCGATTCTGAATCTCCCACTCCCGGGTTCTACGTGGAGAAGCCAACTGCTCCTCAAGGGCAACAACGCGGCCGCCACCTCCACATCATACCTTGATATCTTTATTACCATTCCCAGACAATTGCCATATTTTCTACATGGCTTTAAGAAGAAAACAAAAACAAATAAAAAACATTAAAAAAACACTACATTTAAAACAAAAACCTTATTGGTTTGACATAGAAAGTGATCAGTTTTACTTCTTCAGAATATGAATAGAGGAATAAAGAAAGATCCAAAATCCACAATCCATTTCCGTTTTATAAAGTGCCAATGTATCATCTGTAATGAAGCTTAGAAAATTTCTTTTTTCTGGCAGGCTGATCATGTTGAAGCTCTTATAATGCTTTGCCTGCCAATTACCAATTTAAGTTTAGATCATTTAGAATTTCTTGGACGATATAATATAATTTAACTACTCTTATGTAGAACTTAAGGTATCAATCAGGTTCGAGTAAGTTCTGTTTTAAAATATTCCTGAAATGTCTCACCAGTTGAACAAATATTGCAACACAAAGATATTTTCCCTAAGATTTGAATTTACAGCTTAAATATATTTCTTCTAACAATATATACAAAACCTATGTTACTTATTACCTATTTGCATGGGAGCCTGACACTCGTTGAATTCCTTGGCATTTCCTAATATTTATGTTTAAATTTCAAGGTTTCAGTGAACAAAACCACAAATGATCCCAATTTTCTCATGCAATCTAATCCAACTTAATAGTGCCAAATAAATAAACCAAAATATCTGTTGAGACCTTACGCCAAAAATGAAATTAGTATTAGTTGTGGAACTAGAAAGCCCTGTTGAATCTAATTTTCATATGAGGATAATCTTGCTACTATTTCCAGGTGGCTAACAGTCAGAGTGCACATTTTGTTGGAAAGAGCACTGAAAAAATGTGGTTAAGTCAAGGATCCTATCACTTTCCAAAGTTAGACAGGTGACCCTGAATCTGGAATATGTATCACTATGTAAATATCATTTTGTATAATTTCATGAAAATTAAAGAATGTAGAGGGCAATGTAACTATGTCCATAAATATTAGTTAAAAAGAAATCAAAATAAAATCCCAAAGAACAAATAGCCAATAACTCAAAATTATGCTTATTATTAATTTATAATGTGAAGGTGAATTACCCTATAAAATATATATATATATATTCCTATACCCTATAAATATATATATGTATATATAATATATAATTCCTATCACGGTTCTACAACAAACCAGGTAGTGCTGAAACAGAGCAGTTATGCTTTCCATTTTTTGTTATTGAAAAATCTATTTCTTTGTTAAAATTACACATTTTTTAAATATTGGATCAATCAACTATTTTCCAATATTTATGTCCATTTCAGAGTTTGAAACCACCAACTATTCCAGTTTCCCTATGCATTTCCTAAGCAAAATTCCTTCATCATTTACCCCATTCACACTTGCTCCTAAAGAATGTATGAGGTTAAGTCAGAAATTCTTCATAGGTCTGGTTACACTTTGCATTGAACAAGAGAAAGCCCTTTCCTGTCAGTATGATTCAGTAATATTTTCTCACACCCATTTGATGGAATGTGCATTGCTGCCAACTACTCTGTGTTAGCTGACTGGAAGGTTTTCACAGGCTTAATAATGAAGTTTGGAGAATACAGTCCAAATGATTGTCATGTTTACTTTTGAAATGTAGTTATAAAACTTTTTAATAAAAAAAACCTATTCTTAAAGTCTGTTTCATTTCCCCAATTGTACATTCTTTACATTAACAATCCAAATTGGCTAAAATCTATCCCACATCAAAAAGCAGTACAAAAATCTGGAATCAGAAGCAGAAATGTCATAATGTACGTAGACTTTTGTAAGCCCTACCTATGTATAATATTTCTAAATACTTTGCTTCATGTACTCTACTTCTTACTAAAGCAAAGCAATACTCCTATAAAATCATGCAAGATATTATTTGTTAAGCTTTATCTCTTATGTATGATCTGGCATTTAATTTTCAGAGTAAAGAGCTATGACCATATTGGTGACAGAGATTAAAATGTATCCTTTGAATTATAAATCAGATTTTTAAAAGTCTTTAAAAAGCTCAACTCCCCCAAATCACAAGATTACTGGTTCATTAAAAGTTATAGAGAACATCTAAAAGAGATGGGGCAAGGTATTTGTTTTTCTGGACAAGAACAGATTTGAGAAACCCACATTCCAGAGTTTAAGAGGCAACTTGGAAGCCCTCATATTTATAGCTACCCCCTGTCAGTGGCTACTGAGGGCCTATTTCCAAAATATTTGCCAGAGTAATCTTCAGAAGTTTCAAATACACCCCCAAGAGGTTGTGTAAGATTGTCATCTTTGGTTTAAGATTTTATTATTTATTTGAGAGAGAGCATGTGCCTATGTAGGATCAGGGGAGAGGGATAAAGGGTGAAGCAGACTCCCCGCTGAGGAGGGAGCCAGACATGGGGCTCGATCCCAGGACCCCAAGATTACAACCTGAGCTGAAGGCAGATACTTAATAGACTAAGTCACCCAGGTGCCTGTCATCCCTGCCTTGATGGTCAAATAAAGCAATGTTCTAAACATAGAAGTTAGTATTTGTTTATTCAGTATAATCATTAGACAGTGCCATGATAAAACACATTTAACATGAACTTAGGAGCAATAGACAATTCTGCAAATAGTTAACTAAAATTGTAAAGGTGGTAGGTTAGTTTCCTATTGCTGCTATAGCAAATTACCACAAACTTTAACAGTCTAAAGCAACACAGATTTATTATCTTACACTTCTGAAATTCAGATGCCCGCAATAAATCTCACTGGGCCAAAATCAAAGTGTGTGCAGGGCTGGTTTCTTCTAGAGGCTCTAAGGGGAGGATAGTTTCTTTGCCCCTTTCAGCTTCTAGAGGTCCCTTACATTCCTTGGCGCATGGCCCCATCATCAGACCTCCCCAACTATTTGTCCCCATCATCGCATCTCCTACTGCCAGTACTGATTTTCTGCTCTTCTATCAGGACCTTTGCAGTTACATTAAGCCCACCTAGATAATCCAGGATAATCTCCCCAACTCGGAGTGCTTGACCTAACCACACCTGTAAAATCTATTTTACCATATGAGGTAACTATTACAGTTTCCAGATATTAAGATGTGACATATCTGGGCAGGGAGGGGCATTGTTCAACCTATACCAAGTGATATAGTGAAAAAGAGATTGGATTTTGAAACCACATAAATGTGACTTCAAATTCTTTCCATAATTGGGCTATTTCTTGCTTTGTCTTTTACTGTCTTGTGACCTTAGAAACTTAAATTATGTGAAAATTGCTTCATCTATAAAATGGAGTTATTAATAGCTTGTCGTGGTTGTTTCAAGGGTATCACATGAATTTTCTCTCTGTGTGGGTCATTTCCCTCAATATACCCTCAGCAACTGACTGCAGCATCACCGCCTTCTCCATGAAGTAATGCCCCCTTTCTCTGCTCCTATGACAAAAGAGACAGTTTATTTCATCTGTTGTTTTATTTTCAATGTTTTCATTTCCTCACATTCTTTCCTTTCATCATTCCACTCCAACTGGAAACCTGTACCCTCCATTCCACAGAAATCCCACTTGTCAAGATCACAGAGGACCTTAATATTGTCAAATCACATATTCAGTTTTTACCCTTACCTAATATGACTGCAACAATGTTCACAACAATTGAAAATTCCTTGCTCTTTAAACACAATTTGTCACATTTTTTCCTTATCACCACATGATTTTCACCATTCTCTTACCTCCTTCTCCTTGGTCTCCTTTGTTTCTCCCTGATGCTCATCTCTAAATATTGGAGAATCCAAAGCTTGGTAATATGAAATAGAATGTCTTTGCCAAAGAATGCCAAGTTCTTATCTCCAGTCCTTTAATGTCTCCTGAGCTCCAGACACACAATGCCTCTGTGCTTCCATCTGGATGTCCAAAGAAACCTCCACCTCAACCTAATGTTACAAAATTGAGTTCTTATCCCCAGCCTGCTGCAAAGTTACAATAGAAGTTTTTCTTCCATTATTAACTTCCCAGTAAATGGTACCACTGTCCATCCAACAGTTCAAGTCAAAAGCCTAGTTTCTCTCTAACCCACATTTTGTCAGCAAATTCTCCTACCTCATTTCTTCAGATGACTTCCTAAATCCATGTATTTCTTTCCACTTTTGCTGCCTCTATCCTGTGGAAACCACCACGACTTCTTTCAGCATTACTACTTCTGAGATGCCTACTAATACTTCTGTCTAGTTGGTATTCAGCAGTTAAAAATGTTTTTAAAAAATTTATTAAAATTCTATAACTCTCTAATTACCACTTGCCCATGCCTCTATTACAATTAGAATAAAATGAAAATGCTTAATCACAGTCTGTTTCATATGACCTGCCACCAGCCTTACTCCCTGGCCTTGATTCCTGTCTCCCATTTTCTCTCACCTTCCCTTTTGGCTCCAATCATGTTGACTTTCTTTCTATTCTTTGAAGAGGCCATGTTCATTCTTGTCTTAGGATCTTGTGCATGGAATGCTGTTTCCTCAGATCTTTGGATTCAGATATGTTCCCCTGTTCTGAGTATTTAAATTTTAAGAGGCACTGAAAGTTCAAACCAAGAGAATAAAATGCTACTAGTATAATTTAAGCACAACCTCCAGATGTTATAACTCTTTACATTTGTATAATGTTATCTGTTTTAAAAACACTTTTAGTGTATACTTTGCATGATGCTTATGGAAATGCTATTAGGAAGCTATGGGTGCCCGGACCAATGTCAGAATACCTGACTGATAAATGGCAGAGACAGGACATGACTCAGATCTTTCATCTCAAAATTCAGAGTTATTGCCACTGCACCAGATTTTTTCTTTTACAAATGTTCAGGAAAAACATCGGCATCCTGACCCAAATACCATAGCAAAGTGTGTGATCTCCTTGCCCGTTAACTTACAGAGAGTGAGGGTCAAGAAGAAGAATTTAGTTTAAAACTATCAAACTACCCAGAAGGCAGAATTTAGTAGCCAATACCACGTTCTTGTGTTTCTTATAAAAGAAAAATCCAAAGGCCATGAAGACTGTACCCAGAGGAAAGTAGTGGTACCAACACTCTATGTTCGTTCTCACGCTTTTAGCCTCAGAACAAGAGACTCTGTTGGAGTCCAGCTTTCTCCTCTGAACAAACATTAAATTCCTTGTTCAAAAAAGGGAAATTAAAAAAAAATCAGTATCCTTAAAGTGCCTTCCCAAATCACCTCAAAAAAATATACACCGCACACCCTATGTGTGTGTGTATGTATATACATGAACATATAAATATATATACACACAGTACACGCACATATATTTTTGAGTTGCATATGATTTTAATATTATTATTTAGTAGACCGAGCTAAACTTCTGTGTATATTTAGGAGTGTCAGTAATATTTGCAGAAAATAATTTCTGTTTAACCCATTTTCACTACGATATGCAGCAAAGACTTCAGAAAAAAATCAGTTACTCTCCAAGTATTTTTAATACAAATTTCTGTGTTTCATTATTGTTTCCAAGGTTATGTCACATGCTTCTAAAGTCTTTTTTAGATTAAAAAAATAAGCAGTGTCTGCATAGATTATCAAGTTCTCAGTAAATGTTTGCTCCACTGCAGATCATAAATTAATAATCAGTAACATATATGAAGATTATATTTCTACATCCAAATCATGCATTACTAAGCCTGGTTTTATGCCAGGATAGAAGAAAAAGGCACTGCCTATACTTAAAGAGTAGACATTTAGAAATTGACAGATTTGGTTGAGTAGATGAAGATGCACAGTTAAAATAGTTCATTGAAAATTCATTCTTTTTAAATAGTAAATAGTAAGATAAGGAAATTTTAAAGAATTACTAAAAATACTGACACTTCTCCAAAATAAAGTACAATTAAAGGATGAGAAAGAATGATTGACTCTGAGTTAATATTAATTAGAATTATTTGCAATGTCCTTTTAGTGCCACAGAGTAATCTTCAACTGTGTATTTTTGACATGTAGGATCAAAATGAGAAAATGTCTTGGTATTGTTCAGAATCTACATTATGGATGTATGCTGAATTCCAAACTGAAATATTTGGTTTGTGACTTAGTCTAATCTTGCCAAAAGATCCCTGAAAGAAGTAGCTCAAGAGTATTCTTGGACACCAAATATAAAAAAGAAAAGAAAAAAAAACAGCCTAACATATTAAATTATAAACATATGGATGGAATTTCCTTTAAATTACACTTGAGTCTAAACCTTAGGGGTAAAGAATTTAACAAAATACATTTGAGGTTTCCGTAACACAAAACACTTGAGAAGTTAGACAGGGAATTCGACTACCCCAAAGACAGATGAGATTTTCACTCTAATATTGAGTAAATGGAACCTTTTCTCCTGTTATGGAATATCTTTACTCTAAAATTAATATATAAATCTTTACTTTACTTTATCTTTGTAATAAACAGTTAGGTGTATATATATATTATATAGTTAAGAGGTTATTATTTTATTTGTTTTATATTCTGGAGCTAGAACAACTGAGAAATCAAGAGAAAAGCAAAATAAGAAAGGTATACGTTTAAAAACAAACAAAAAATACATACATAAATTTTCCCATACTTTGTCCTATCCTTTCTCACCTAACCCACAGCAATCTTTTTCAAATGATTATGCTTTTGACTACTAAGTACTTCATGGTATGCGAGTACCTAGAAGCAGTGGAGAATGAAATATTACACAGGAAATCAGGTACTTTTATACTCGAGTCCATTGCCTTCTCAATGATGAATTCTTTTTTTTTTTATTATCCTCAAACAAGCATATTTTTAAAAACACTGCCTACCAATGTATATAAAATAGTGACCATTGTCAATGTTGAAAATATAGATAAAATATTAAGGTAGCAAAAGTTTGCATAGAAAGTATATGTTTACCGAAATTTTAAAGATTTATTTATTTATTTATTTATTTATTTATTTATGAGAGACAGAGAAAGAGAGAGAGAGAGAGGCAGAGACACAGGCAGAGGGAGAAGCAGGCTCCATGCAGGGTGCCCGATGTGGGACTCGATCCCGGGTCTCCAAGATCACACCCTGGGTTGAAGGTGGCGCTACACCGTTGAGCCCCCGGGGCCGCTCCTTGTTTACTGAAATTTTAAAGCAATTATGATTGTAGTAAAAATATAAACTTTTAAGAGTGATTTTATCTACATTATGTGGTTCTACTTTTCTTCTTTATAAGGCTTTCTAATATATACAGCAAAATTTTTCATATATTTAAATATGCATGTGTATATATAAATAACCACTCAAATAACAATCCAAATATACAAAATAGAGATTTTGAATTAAATTCTAAATTTAAATATACTTGCATCCAAATTACTCAACAAATGGCAGAGTTGGTGCACACCGGAAAGACCATAAATAATAGTGATACTGTGTAGATTGTAGATACTGTAAGGTAATGATACATCTTAGGTATATTTGGTGACAAGAAAACATATCACAATGTATGGAATGAGTACTGCATAAATTTAAGGAGGCTAAATCAAATGCCAATCTGCTCTAATCCCTAAATTCTCTTTTGGATTAGAACATTCTACTAGAATACTTACCATGAACCCAAACACTGAGGTTGAGGCAACATATCTACAGTTATGTGTGTATGTGTCAGTATTTCAGACATTCACAGCTATGTGGATTTCCAACCTTACCACTGAGAACTTTAAGTAGACCACACTTTAATTTTTGTTGATTAATAGTAATAATTTTACTTCCTGATCATGGCTAGGTTATTCTCATTCTCTCTCCCTCCTTCTCAATCTCTAAATCTCTCTCTCTCTCCTCTCTCTCTTGATACAATTACATTGGGAGGCTTTAATGCATTTCAATAACAAGACTAACACTTGTTAGAATCTAAGTTTTTGTTGCTAGTTTATAACTGAATTCTTTATTGAGAAAATTGTAGATTCACATGCAGTTGTAGGAGAGAATGCCAAGATATCCCATGTACTCTTTAGCCAGTTTCCCCTTATACTAACATCTTCCAAAACTATAGTACAATGTCCCAAACAGGATATTGAAAGCAATACAATCCACTGACCTTTCAGGTTTTCCCATTTTTTTAACTTGAACTTGTTTGGCTTGTCTACCTTGTTCTATACAATTTTATCACATGCACAGGCTTGTGTATCCACCTCCACAGTCAAGACCAAACCCATATTCTTCATGTTCCTCCTCCCTGTCCCGAGTCCCTGGAAACCATTAAATTGTCTCCATGTCGAAAACTTTCTCATTTCTAAAATATTATAGAAACTGAATAATTCACCATGTAATCTTTGGGGATTGGCTCTTTCATTCACTCAGCATAGTACTCTGGAAATTATCCAAGATGCTGCATATATGAATAGTCTGCTTTTCAGTTTTTGTTTTTATTGTTGGGGAGAATCCCATGGTATATGTGCAGCACACAGTCTATTTCACCTGCTAGCCTGTGGAAGTACATCCGAGCTATTTTCAGCTTTTGGCTATTATAAATAAACAGTTATAAACATTGGTATACATGTTTTTGTGTGAACATAAATTTTCACTTCTCTAGAATAAATGTCCGTGAGTTCTGCTCGAGTAATTGCATATGTAGTTTTATAAGAAACTGAAACTGTACCATTTTACTTTCTCATCTTCTCCAGCATCTACTATTGTCAATTTTTTAAAAATTTCAGATGTTCTGATAAATACGTAGCTCATTGTGGTTCTAAATTGCATTTCCTTGATAGCTAAGAATACCTTTGTAATGTGCTTACATATTCTGAATATTACTTTCGGTGAAATGACTTTTCATGTCTTTTGGCCATTTTCTTTTTCTTTCTTTTTTTTTTTTTTCTTTCGGCCATTTTCTAAATGTACTTTTGGTTTTATTGTCTGGTTTTCATAGACACAGTCTTTGGTCAGAAACATGAATTCCAAATCTTTTCTTTCAATATGTATTTTTTCTTTCCATTCCCTTCATGTGATCTTTCACAGAGCAACAGTTTCTTTATTTAGAAACCATTTATCATTATTTCTTTGTGGATTTTGCTTTTGGTATACAATCTAAGAAATCATTTAATTTTTTTTAAGAAACCATTTATTTTTTTATTATTTTTTTTAAGAAACCATTTAATTTATCATTATTTCTTTGTGGATTTTGCTTTTAGTATACAATCTAAGAATTCCTCACCTAGACCTAGATCCTGAAGATTTACTCCTATATTTTTTTTCAAAAGTTGTATAGTGTAATGTTTTATAGTTAAGTCAATGACCCATTTGAGTTTCTTTTTGTGCCACATGTTTAGGACATGATTGTTCCCTGTTTATAGAGATCCAATTGCTCTAACACTTTTGTTGATAAGCTATCCTTCCTTTGCTGAATTTCTTTTATATCTTTGTCAAAAATTACATAAACATACTATCTTGGTCTATTTCTGGCCTGTCTTCTCTGTTCCATTAATCTATATGCTACCACAACCCTTCTGCAAGTACCACAGTATCTTGATTACTGTGCTATATAGTAAGACTTATTATCTGGTGAGGCAATTCCTCCATTTTATTCTTCTTTGTCAAGATTGCTTTAGCTATTCTAGAGCTTGTGTATTTCTCCACAAATTTTAGAATAAATTCGTCTATGTACAAACATAAAAAAATACTGTGGCTTAATAGGAATTGATTTTTACCCGTATGTCAATTTGGGGGAGATACAGTGTATTTACATGAACACAGTATGTCTGCCTTATTTAGGTCTTCCTTGAATTCTTCCATCAGCATTTTGCAATTATCAGCATACAGGGCCTGTATGGGTTTTGTTAAGCTGCATTTTCTTTGGAGTGAATATAAAGAATACTTGGATTTTTTTTTCTTTTCTACATGCTTATTTTAGTGTATAGAAATACAATTGATTTTTTGTGTGTGGTGCTTTTATGTCCTGCATCCTTGCTGAACTCATTAATTCTAGGAGTTTTATTTTATTGGAAGATTCCTTGAGACTTTTATGTAGACATTCATGTCATCTCTAAGTGGAGATAGTTGTAGAACTTCCTTTTTGATCTAAAGTGCTCATTTATTTATTTCTCTTGAATTATTGCAGTGGTTAATGAACACTTCTAGTAATGTTAAACAATGGTGAAAATAGATATTCTTGTTATGTTCCCAATCTTAAGGGAACAGCACAGTCTTTACATATTAAGTTTGGTGATAATAGTACATTTTTTAAGATGCTTTATTGTAAGTTGAGGCATTTCTCTCCATTTCTAGCTTGCTGAGAGTTTTTATCATGAGTATTGAATTGTACCAAATGCTTTTTCTATGTCAATTCATATGATTAAATGACTTTTATTCTTTCACTGGTTGAGAGGGATTACATTGGCTGATTTTCAAATGTTGAACCAACCTTGCCTACCTGAAATAAGTTCCTCTTGGTCATGCTGTATAGTTGTTTGTTTACATTGTCTGTTTCATCCTGGTTGGGTTTTGATAACTATGGTTTCAAGGAATTGGTCCATTTCTCCTAAGCTGTTCACTTATGATCATAAAGATATTCATAATATTCACCTGCTTTCCCTTAAGTAGCTGCAGGATTTGTAGTGATATTCTCTATTATAATCTTGATATCATCATTGGTGATAATAGATCTACTCTTTTTTTTCTTTTTGTTAGTATTGATAGTTATTAACTATTCTTGTTTGAAGAACCAGCTTTGTTTTCATAGATTTTCTCTATTATTTTCCTGTTTTCAATTTCATTGATCACTCCTCTAACCTTTATTATTTCCTTCTTTCTTCCTTTTTTGGGTATATTTTGTCCTCTTTTCCTAATTTCTTGGAGTTTATATTATTGTTTTCAGACTGTTTGCTATTTTTTTTTCTGTTTGCTATTTCTAATATAGGAATCTAATGCTACAAATTTTGTTCTCTGCATTCCTTTGGTTGTCTCCTAAATATTTGATATATTTTCATTTCATTCAGTTATGTACAATTTTTATTTCCTTTCAGAATTCCTCATTGACCCAAGGATTATTTAGACATGTGCTATTTAATTTCTACTTCTTTAGAAATATTTCTATTGTTGACTTCTGGTTGATTCCATTATGGTAAGAGAACATACCCTGCATAATTTCAATAGTTCAAGTATTAAAATTTGTTTTGGCCTAGGACATGGTTTATCTTGGTGCATATGCCATGGCACTTGAAAATATGTATATTCTACAGTTTGGGAGTGGAATGTTCTATATTACAACACTTAGATCATTTTTCATTGATTGTGTTATTCAGACCTCCTATATTGTCACTGATTTTTGGTCTTGTTTCCTAGACTCATTAGTTACCTTTTCCGTTGCTGAGAGGAATTGTTGAAGGGGTCCCCCTCTATGAGCTGAAAGGAGTTGTTGAAGTCCCCCTCTATGATTTCCCCTTTCAGCTCTATCAGGTTTTGCTTCATGCATTTAAAAACTGTGTTGCTTTGCTGTGTACTCATTAGGATCATTGTGGATTGATCCTTTTATCGTTATGAAATTTCCCTCTTTGTTTGTAGATCTGTGGTGTTTTGTTTTGTTTTACTCAAAGTAACTTCTCTGATATTAATATAGCCATGTTAGCTTTTATTTTAACAGATGCTTGCATGATGTTATTTTTTTCATTTTTTAAATTCCAACTTATGTATGTTATGGAGTTTGAAATGAGTTTTTGTTAAGAGCACATAGTTTGATCTATTTTTAATGTTTTGAGTTTTTACTTAAATTCTAGTTAGTTAACATACAGTGTAATATTAGTTTCATGAGTAGAATTCAGTGATTCAACACTCACATACAACACACGGTGCTCATCACAAGTGCCCTCCTTAATACCTATCGCCCATTTTCTTAAGCATTTAACATATGAGTCTTTTATTTTTCACGGTAACTCAAGTAGTATATTTGATTGTATTTATCTCTCTATGCTTTCCATTTTCTACTTATTCTGAGTGCAGATGTAGATGTGTGAGAATGTGTGTATGTATAATAGACAAATTCTTCAGCAAAAATCTGTTTCATTTTTTATTACTATAAATAATTTTTATTAATTGTAATTGCAAAGAGTCTCTGACCTAAAAGATTTCCAAATATTTATAATACCACTTTAGTCTGGCTCTTTAGTATTATTCAAATGACAATTGTGCACATGTCAATATTTTCAATTTTCCAGTTAAATCTATTTCAGGAATGTAATTAAAAATCATAGTTTTAAAATACCCTATTTCAAACTAACATACCAATTTGATATGTTAATCATTAATTCATTTGCACTGTAAAATTTGTGTTTTAAACAATAAAAAATTCCATTGTTGTTGGAAAACTGCCAAAGTAAATCCTGTGGTAGTTAGAATGCGCTCTGATTTCATAGTTTTACAAGTTACTAGTTTAAAGTGAGACTTGACAGTATATTTAGCAAAACCTCCAAATCCATTTATGTTCCAAAAAAGAAGAATGCAAATCTTGCAACTCGTTGACAGTTGTCTCCTAAGAGAATTTTGACATTATTTTTAGGTATTTTATTTTATTTTTACTTAGAATTACTTTAGATGGTATTTTCATGCTTTATTCAAAATGATACACTGGGTACTTTTAAATTTTAAATAACTTGTTTTGCTTTTTTTTTTTTTTTTTATCAGTAGGCACGATTTATTTTGTTTTGCTTAATAATTAAATACTACTGATTTTTTTTCTAGAAAATAATTTTTTTAAAAAGAACTTTGTGGGATGTCTGGGTGACCCAGTCAGTTAAGCAGCCAACTTTTGATTTTTTTTTTTAAATTTTATTTATTTATGATAGTCATACAGAGAGAAAGAGAGAGAGGCAGAGACACAGGCAGAGGGAAAAGCAGGCTCCATGCGCCGGGAGCCTGATGTGGGATTCGATCCCGGGTCTCCAGGATCGCGCCCTGGGCCAAAGGCAGGCGCCAAACCGCTGCGCCACCCAGGGATCCCAAGCAGCCAACTTTTGATTTCAGCTCACATCATGATCTCAGGGTCCTGGGATTGGGCCCCATGATGAGCTCTGCTCTGTGTGGAGCCTGCTTCAGAATTCTCCCTCTCTCTCTGCCCCCCACTTCATTGTCTCTAAAATAAATAAATAAATCTTTTTTTTTAGAAAAAAGAACTTTGAACAAATTGTGCATATTATCTTGTTGCCTGTTTGGCAAGGCTTTGTATTACATTAGATAGCTTCCAATGTAATCATAGTTAATATAAAATATAAAATCATATTTATGAAATTTAAGACAGAAACAAGTATACAAAACACAACAACCTAGGAAATGAAAACTTTGATATATTTGCAAACAAAAAATAATGGTAAGAAAAATGACTGCACTGAATTTAAGAAAAGCAGCAAGTATTTATTTTAGTCATTGCTATTAAGAGCCCAGTGAGGCTCATTTATTGTCAGTGTTTTCCTTTCCTGACTTAAATATGCTGTTTTTGTGCCAGATTTTCATTTAGAACGAAGGACTTGAATTTGCTTCTGGATTACCAAACTTCTTTACGTTGGGAAATCAGCTACAAAACATGGAAAACAAACCACACTGAACAACCAGTAATTCTCATTAGCAGCATTCAAACCATATGAATTAAATGTCAGTCCAAAAGAGAGAGGGTGAATTAATTGATCTATTTATTTCTGTTAGCTTACTCAGGAAGCCTCCATAGCCTCCACCTACTGTGAACTCAACTAGATATCCTTTCTTCTATATGTTTAACAGAGTTTGGTCCATGTTTTAAAGCTATTTGATTACTCTTTATATTTCCCACTGACTAAGCTGTGAGTTCAGTGTGGGTAAGAACCATGTTTGTTTTTATTCATCATTCCATTCCCAGGAGCAAGGACAGTGTGTGAGTTAAAGTAAACATTAAGTAAATATTTATAGTTGAATGAAATATTAAATGAATGAGAGATATTTAAGAGAAAAGTGTCTCTAGAATCCAGCAAAGGTTATTTATAAAGAGTTTATAAAGATAATATTTTCATATCTGGAAATGGATACCAATTTTTCACACTTCTAGATAAGATGATGAGCGAACACATCCCAATTAATTTTAAGAAGTCAAAACAACCCTGATACCAAGACCTGACAAGATCTTCATGACAAATATCTCTCACTAACATAAGTGTAAAAACATGAAGAGAAACATTAGCAAGAAAAAGCTAGTGATTAAAAAGATTAATATATCACAAAGAAGTTGAATATATTCCAGGGACATAACTTTGGTTTAGCATTTGGTTATTAATTATTAATTTTTTTAATAAACCACACTAATAAAATAAAGATCTCAATAGATAAATAAGATGCATTTGATAAAATTCAACATCAGTTTATGATTTAAAAACATAGCAAACCAAATATAGGAGGGAAAATGTGTCACATGAGAACAGTTCTACCCACAGAAAACCTAAAGCATTAATCCTTAATAGTGAATTATTGAAAGCTTTTATTCCTAAATGAAAAATAAGGAAGGAGTACCTTTAATACTATTTTTGTTCAGTATTATATAGCAAGTGAGAAGAAAACTAGACAGGAATAGAAAGGAAATAAAACTACACTGTAACATGATTTTATAAGTAAAAATTCAAATCAATTCACCAACTATTAGAATAAGTGAAATGAGTAACATTACTTGATATAAAGTCAATATACACAATCATGTGTATTTCTATGTTCTAGAAACAAATACATATCAAATATAAATTTTTTTAAGATTTTATTTATTTATTCATTAGAGACAGAGAGAGAGAGAGAGAGAGAGAGAGGCAGAGACACAGGCAGAGGGAGAAACAGGCTCCATGCAGGTAGCCCCCACATGGGACTTGACCCTTGGTCCCCTGGATCCTGCTCTGGGCTGAAGGCAGGTGCCAAACCGCTGAGCCACCCAGGGATCCCCCAAACATAATTTTTTAAAAAACAATACCATTTTATAATCACATTAAATATATCAAAATGGCTAAGGATATCACAGAGGTAGGGTAAACATATGTTCTATAAACTACAATACATTATTGAAAGAAGCTAACAAATATCTAAATAGGGGATCCCTGGGTGGCGCAGCGGTTTGGCGCCTGCCTTTGGCCCAGGGCGTGATCCTGGAGACCCGGGATCGAATCCCACATCAGGCTCCCGGTGCATGGAGCCTGCTTCTCCCTCTGCCTGTGTCTCTGCCTCTCTCTCTCTCTCTCTCTGTATGACTATCATAAATAAATAAAAATTAAAAAAAAAAAATTAAAAAAAAAAACAAAAAAAAAAACAACAAAAAAAACAAATATCTAAATAAATGAAAGACTATGTCATGTTATGGGTTAGAAAGCTCAAGATCATAAAGATGACACCTTTACCCAAATCGACCTATAAACTTAATGTAATCCCAGTTAAAACTGGAGAAGGCTGATTTTGTGGAAACTGACAAGATGATTCTAACATTCATTTGTAAATGTCAAGAGTGAAAAATGTGAAGAAAATGTTAAAGAAGAACACAGAGCAATTATATGACTTGATATGGAAACAATATAAAGCTGCAATAATTAAAATAATGAGGTTTGGGCACAAGGAGAGACAAACAGACTAACATAAGAGAACATGGTCCATATACAGACCTGCTCCTCAGTGGTACCTGATTTACAACAGCTCAGTATGAGATATTATTTTTCCTTTTTTCAACAAAAGGTGCTAGTCAACCATATATCCATATGGCATTAACTGCTATGTCACACCGTAGAAAAAGATCATTTCCACTAGAGGACTGACCTAAAAGTGTAGGACAAAAAAAAAAAAAAAGCTCCTAGAGCTTTTTGTGTGTGTGTGTGTGTATCAACGAAAAAAAAATATCTTGTTACCTTGAGCAAGCAAACAGGATAGCAAGCATTAGGGTAAATGTTTATACACTGAACTTTATTAAAACTTAGAATTTCTGTTCACAAGAAGATGAATGAAAATGCAAACAACCGAATGGGAGAAGATCTTAGCCATGTGTATACCCACTGAGGCTTCATATCTAGAATGTATAAAGAATTATTCAAAATTTTCAAGAAAAATTTAACACAATTTTTAAAAAACATGCCAGAAATTCTTAAATATACTTCATGAAGGATGATATTCATATAGTTACTAAACATACGAAATGTTCTTACATGGTTAGTTATCAAGGGAAGGCAAATTAAAACTACAGTGGAAAACCATTACCTGTAAGAATCTTCATAATAGCCTTATTCCTAATAGCTCAAAACCAAATCTGTCCATTTTCCATAAACTAAAAATGCATACATAAAGTTAATTATCGTCATGGTGAGAATACTATATAACAGTAAAAATGGATGATCTGGTGCTACAGAGAGATATAGCTAGTAAACAAAATGGCACATGAAAGAAGCTGGTACAAAATACCTTTTGGGTGATCCCATTTATAACAAATTCAAAAGGAGGCAAAGCTACTCCTCAAGATAGAGATTGAGGGTGTTTACCTTTCCTTAGAATGGTAATAACAGGGAGAAGGCCTGAAGGAGGCTTCTAGAATGCTAACAAGGTTCTATTATTTGATCTGGGTGGTGGCTACATGGGTGGGTTCTTTTTAAAAGTTCATTGAGTGCATATGTTTACAGTTTGTTCACTTTACATGAAGCCATTGATGTTGAGCCTCATCATTTGGATAATAAGAAAACAGCCAGTTGCCAAGTTATCTTTACAAATACTCAGACTTCTAGCCATTAAGCAGCTTTCAGATTAGGCGCACGAAAGGAAATATTAGGCAGAGGGGAAAGATCCCTCTGCTTGTGGCCTGGGAAAGAGTATTAACATCTTTGGCCACATGACAGGGAGAACATGATAACATGACTAGTCCATGCAGCTCCTAGTCTGTAGATCAATCAGCTCTGCTAGAAAGGAAGCATGTTCCCTCAAAAGAACAATACCTTGCTTAAACTAAATGATTCCTAATTGGTTGTACTGAAATAGCTTGTTTTCTTATGCATATTTTGAATGAGCATAAAATGCAAAAATTCCCAGTAAATTCACTGTTTAATTCAATAAAAAGCTTATGAAATTTGTACATAGAGTATGAAATTAAAATTTTAGGTTTTTTTCTCTAATAATGTCTCTTTAATGCAAGGAAACATAATATACTAGTTGATTCATGCTTTAGTTAATGCAATCACTCAGAATTAAATTCTCCAGATGTTTCCTTGTTAGATGAAATTAATACTTATTAAAACAGTAATGTTCAGATTATCAGAATTTCATTATCAAATATACCTCCTCTTAATGAAAATAAAGGCAGGAATCTCAGCAAACAAATGGTTTATAAGGCCCTCAGGAAGTCTCATGACAAAACAGCCAATTGTCCTGTTTCCCTTAAACATACACACACATAATGATCACATGCTTGATAATGTCTCCACCATTATCTTTCTTGCATTCATAAATTTTTTAAATCTAAATATATAACCAGCAAGATTATCTGGGTTTGCTTCAAAATAATGAGCATTAAGACAAATTGTAGTGGGGGTGGGAATGGTAGGAGACAAATCCAACCACTTCTGTCTTCTTTGCACATATTCACATTTTCAAAAATTTGGGATGCATAAAAAAAGGAATCAATTCTTTTGCTGCTCAAATGCTTAAATTAAAATAGAAAACAACAAAAAAAGAGAAAGTAACTTGATATTTTGGAAGAAGACTAGATTCAAATGTTGAATTCTGCTTTTTCATTATGTTTGTGAAAGCCAGATCTACTTTTAAATTTCTAAAAATCTTTGGCAGCATAAAAGACCTGACCTCAGAGTCCCAAGTCTCCCACTAAGTTCTGTTGCATAAAATCTAAAAAACAAACCCATGTTCAAATTCCTACTATGCTTTAAAATAATCTGCACAAGTCAGAAGAATTCTCAAATATAAGACAAACATTTCATCCAAGTAATAAAAAACCTGAAATTTTTAAAAATGTAACATTTTATTATTTTTTTAAATGTAACATTTTAAAACAGAAGATTGTCCCTACACATTAAAAAAAAAAAAAGAAATGAAGATAGGTTTTTTTTCCCCCCTAAACAATGAACAAGTAAGTATTCTGGTTACCTTGGGACTGTTCTGGCTTAAATACACTATCATAATGTAAAATAACAGAGCAAGCAAGCACAGCTTCTTAATCATAACAGAAGTTAAGTTGAATACAAAAACATTTTCTTTCCCATTTTGTTATCCCTTAAAGTTAGCCAAACATCTCTTTATTATTTACTGCGGCTTTTAGGCATTATTCCTGATTTTATAACAGCTAATAGCTTTTCAAGGAAAACTTCTGTAATTTTTTTTGTTACTCCAAAAAGTGAAAAGGACATAGGAAGAAAGGTATACTGCAAAGGGATTTGATATAACCTCTGGCCAGGTGTGAGACCTTGGAGAAGTCAACTTTTTCCAGACTAGTTTTAACAATAAACATGGAGTGATAAACCTACCTCATCAGTTTGCTTTGAGAATACAATGCTGTAATACATAAAAAGATCCAGGTACGATGTTGACATGCAATAAATGGTAACTATTATTTTATGATTCTTTTTACTACAAAAGATTCCCTTTCTGCATATCATGAATTTGTGGCTAAAATTAAAATACAGCGTATAAAACCAATGTTCACACATTTCTTATTACTAGTACCAAGTTTTCAGTGAAAATAGAAGCTATGATCCTGACAATCAGCTCTTTAAACACTTTATTCTATTTTCTATTTCTCCTTTGGGTGATAAAATATCGGCTAAAATGAAATCAAGAAAAAATGAGATTAATAAAAATTAGAAAGCAAAGCACTTAAGGAAAAAACAAAGAAGATGATATAGGAATGTAAACAATGCCACTTTCAAATTATCTGAAGCTATGGGAACGATGGGAATGATAAACTGAAATAAACAACTCAAACTGATTTTTCCTTGATATCTGTCCAAACAGGATGCACAATTCACATGTAAAGGGCTCATAAACATTAAAAGCAAGCTGTTCTGTGATTTTACTCTTGTCCTGTCATCAACTCTTAGCTTATGTTTATATGAACTACGCAGTCTTTTAAAAAAGAAAAGATTTTGTGCCTATAAAAAAAGGTTGGTGTAGAAATTATTTGAAAACCCAAATACCGTTCAGTTTGGTAATTTGTGCGTGCACCTGTGTGTGTGTGTATGCGTGTGTGTATTGTGTTTGTGCACGTTACGGGGGTGAGGGGGAATGATGGCTAATAACGAGAAAAATGAGGGATCTAAACTAAGTTTACTGGTCATTTTGTTCCTTTTTTTGTTTTTATCTGTGGCCCCATGCTCTGGTTTATTATTTTGTTCCAGATTTGTGACATCACATCATAATTTTAATATACCTGCTTCTACCACCAGTCTATGAGCTTCTATGAGCTTCTGCAACTTGCTTTTTATTTATTTTTCTGTTCACAGTGACTAGAATGTAGAAGATACTCAATTAATGAACCTAGAGGAAACTAATTGAACCATTCAATTAAAAAAGTTTACAACTGCCAAAATACATATGTATGCAATTATGTTTATGCATGTCTATTGGGCCTTAACAGATTAAGTTTATTTTATTCATGTGAAATCCTCAGGCCTGTTGGAAATGAAAAGAGTTATTTGCTGTTTGTGTTTATGTGGAAATAGAAAGCATGAATTTTGCTGCTTCAGGGAGTTTAGGGAGGCTCTTCCATTTTTTGGTCTACTGAAGGTTAACTGGCTTTCTTCCATTTCTCCCCCCATTAATCAAAGTCACCGCCATCCCCTCAGTTTGTGTAAGTCAAAAATTGACACTTCCCTTACTGATCATTGTTCATCATCCCCTATTTCCATTCAATTACCAGGTCCTGTTTATTTCACTGTATAGGAAGTTTCTAATCTCTGTTTACTTTTCTCCTTCTCACTCATCTGAGTGCAAGCACACCACACCTCTCTCAGGTTCCCAGAGGAGAATACCAGTGGTTCTCAGGAACCTTCCACCAATTGCAGAGATATTTTTATATTTTTGATTGGATGATTTCATCTTTGCTGAAACCCCTTCCATTTGCTTTCCTGTTATTCTCAGGATTAGTTCAGAATTCTTACTGCCTCAAAACCAATCTCACCTGCTGGTCGCCCTTCCTCACCTTTCCGCTCCAGCAGCTCCGTGCTTCCTGTACTTGCACGCCTGGAGATCTCACTCCTTATTCTAGCCAAGCCTTTAGTCTTGGATTACCAAAATAATTCAGCTTCCTTTGGGTGTCAATGGTCTATTCCTCTACTAATTTGCCAGAGAGAATATTTCACAAAAAATGTAGAAGTCCCAATTTGAACTAAAATATGTATATTTTCTATTGTAAAAGTAGGTGATTCTTAAACATTCATTAAATTCTTGATTTATTTTTCTTCCTCATGATTTATTCAGAATATCAACCTACTCAAATAATACTCAATATGCAAAAGCTTTAATTTGTGCTATACAGATATTTAATGCTAACACACAGAGAAACTACTCAAATTCCTTACCATTTTTTAAAATGCTTTACTATCACTTAAAATGAGCCTCCACAGACAGTTGTTTTCTACTACTGAATAACTTCCATCATCAGGTGATCACATAGAGCCATAATTTCTACATGATTATAAAATTTAGAGGACCTAAATGGGAAATTTCTTCTGAAATAATTGCTTTGGTGAACACTTAAGTTTTTGTCACAAAATGCATTTTTAAAAACTCAACACTTTTCATAAAGTACAACAAAAACTACTTGACATATTAATATAATGTGGATTTTGAATCTTTTTAAATAAAATTATTCAAATGTATTTTCCCATTAAAATACTGAAACTTCCTGAAACTTCCTCAGATGGCTCAGTCAGTTGGGTGGCCAACTCTTTATTTCATCTCAGGTCATGAGATCATTGTGGGGCTCTGCACTCAGCAGGAAGTCTGAGGATTCTCCCCCTCTCCCTCTGCCCCTCTGCTCACACATTTGTTCTAAATAAATAAATAAATAAATAAATTCTTTAAAATAAATAAGATATGGAAACTTCCTAATAGACATATGAAAAGCTGATTTTCCTTTCTGTAAACTCAACTATGGACTTGTAGCTTTTGCAATCTCCTTATTTGCAACAATAAAATGTTTAACAATAAAAGATTAAGCATCGATTATGCAACAGTGAAAATCTAATGCTCTACGTATATTTATGCTTATACCTAATGGGAGTTCTATTTAATTCTGTAAGAAAAGCTTATATATTTCCAACATGGATAACAAAAGATGCCCACATTTGGTGACTGAATCATTTTCCCATTTAAGTAAACACACTCAGTGCATTAAATCCAAAGTCAGTCTAACATTTGTCTCCTCTAGCTCCAGACACTCACTCTCTTAACTCAGCTTTTTTCCTTACCTATGAGAGGCAGACTGCTGTCCTTCATGCTTCACAAAACACCAGGATCATCACTTGTCATCCCTGCTACCTCTCCTATTCCAACCTTCCAGAAAGACTACTGCCTTTCAATCACTTAATCACCTTGGTTATTCCTTTCATAACTCCTGTGCCTGTCTAAATCACTCACTTTCTTTTTTTTTTTTTAATCACTCACTTTCTTAAAGTTCGCATTGTATCAATACAGCAAAAAAATTGTTTCTCTCTCTCTCTCAAAGAAAAAAAAATCACTAAATTTATCAATACCAAGAGAATATCTTGCATTCAGGAAGCATTCAAAGGCAATGCAGACTAAGCAACTAAAAAAAGACTTTATTTTCTGGATTGTTAAAGCAGATTGGGAGAAATAGTTTTCTAATGACATTATAGAACTGTGAAACAAATCCTTTGGGTTTTTTGTTGTCAAAATTTTATTTTAATCAGATGGAAGTCATATGCATGATGCACAGTGACATCTGAACAGGGATTTACCACCTGCTGAGTGTGTTTATGCAAATGACTGTCCATTTATGAAAGTTCTTCACTTAGGTTTACAAATAACTTCCTTGGTTGATAAAACAAAGACCTAAGAAATTCATGTGAAAACACTGCTTACCATCTCTTTACAAATATTTGGTCCTATTAGGTTTTTGTTTGTTTATTTTTTTAAACCAGCTTCCCTTTACATAATACACCCTATTCAAAGATGAATACTCCTTCAAACCTCTCTGTCACTCTAAATCTAACTGAAAAATTGTTATACAAACTCGGATTCACATAATCAAAAGCAAGTAGTGGTAATTACATAACTTTAAAAGATAAACTGGGGTCTATTCAACATTTTAAAAATTTGAAAAAAAAACTTGATTTTAAATCGAGGGAGCTCCAAACTAGAAGTGGATAGTAGCTTTCTACCTGTAGGAGCTTAGGGAGAGGCTTTTGTAGAGAAAAGGCAGAAGCAAAGTGAGGAAATTAATGTTTGGCTATAGCTTAAAGCCTAGTTGGCCATTTCTGATTGGCTGTCCTTTGGCTTCAATCTTTTAATCTTAAGGCTATCATAGATTTTGGTTTGCTTATGCAGGTCACCACAGCATCAGAATGACATCAGTCTAATGGCCTCTTTGTTTAATTTAACAATAGTAGTTTCAATCATTTAAAAGTACCTATGTATATGTCCATTTCCATTTTACTTCAATTTTCAACAACTTTAGGGTTTTAAAATCATTTCAACAACTTGTGTGAAAGAAGGCAAAATAAAAGACAAAACCAGCAAATGAATTTAAAACAGTGTATTTTGATGATCATGTACTTAAAACTATACACATGTGTATATAATAATATCATTTCTGCATGTTTCTGACATAGAATAAGGATAAACATTTCTCAGCTTTTGAGCTTTGAATATTCACGTATTCTTTTGACAGATATTTACTGAATTTCTCCTATGTGCCAGGCACACTGTTCCAGAGCTTTGAAAGAGCATTAGGAAATAAATGGATTTAAATGTCTGTTCTCAGTGTACCTGGTTGGCTCTACTGGTTAAGCATCCAACCCCTGATTTTGTCTGAGGTCATAATCTCAAAGTTGTGAGATGTAGCCCCATATTGGGCATTATGCTGAGTGTGGAGCCTGCTTAAGATTCTCCTCCTCCCTCTGCCTCTCTCTGCTACCACTCTCTCTTTAAACAAATACATAAATAAAATATTTAAAAATAAATAAATACATGTCTGTTCTCATGGAACTTAACATTGTGATTACTTGTGAAATCAGACTCACAAAAATTCAAGCGTATATTAGGTTTTTTTCCTCCAAAGATTCACTTGTAGCAAATTATCACGATGTTTTCACATCTTAAAATGGAACCAAAATTTTGTTATATAAGAATCAAAACAAATTATTTTGAACATGTTGGAAGAACTGGCTATAACAGAATTGCATAAACCATAACATAAACAAACTAACTCAATTTTTGGAGTTTAATCACATATTCCTGATTAATCTTACAAATATAAATATTTATAAACGTTCAACTCTTCTTTTATGAAGGAACTGTGAGCTGAGAATGAACTGAACTCTCTAAAAGTTCTCAAAAATATTTTAAACAGGAAACCAGCTGCCTCCACCCACCCATGGCAATGTGTTCAAAGCGTAATACCACAGAAGCTCATTTAAGTCCTTGAAGCTGCAAACTTCTGCAGGTCAGGTTTAGACCTTGAATTGTAAGTCTTTATGAATGTGATTGCAGAGGAAGTTGAGAAAATAAAATTATTAGTGAATATGGATCTACCCAAGGTTCATAACTATGTTTTTTATTAAAATACATGACTAATCTACTTTGAAATCACAAGGCTATCTACCTCTGAATAGGAGAAGCATAAGTTCCAGAAAGTACATTGTATCTCTTGTGACATAAATGGTGAAAATATAAAAGGGATATGTAAAATTGATTTCGTATACAATTAAAACATAGTCACTTATAGTACTACATTCCCTTAAAGTACTATGAAGATATTAAATCAATTCTTTTGTCTTGGTAAGGAAGATTCTAATACTCAGAGACACTGAAATAAAATAATATTAAAAAAAGTGAAGGTGAAACAATGACATTTTTTAAAACTGAATGTTCTTATACCATGTAACAAAAAGAGAAATAGTAATATATACATATATTTCACCAAAAATTATCAGAACAGCAGTTGATGATATGTTGATTTTTAGAGAAAATGTAGACTTTTTATCTTAGTTACTGGCATTAGATTTACAGCCTCATTACATTTCTATGGACTCTCCTAAGAGTAAATTGATATAAATCATATATTTTGTTCTAATTCTATCAATTTTAATGTAATAAAACAAGTAATCCTCTTTCAGATACATTATTTGGAGGAAAATACTTTGTCCAGAAATACAAAGCTTGTGGTTGTATAATACTTAAGTTACCTCTTATAATAATGAGATCTAAAATCTTGATTTCACTGGGAAAATGTAATTTATAATCTTAAGACATGAAATATTAAAAAGTGTAATGTTAGATTTTGATTTCAAGATTAGTTACTATACATGCTAATGAAACTTTTTTCCTGTCCATACATTTTCCATTTAGCCAAATGTCTTTGTACTCTGTTTAGACAGTCTCCAATCATCTATCATCTTTTTAAGTGTTGATATTTTGGGGGTTTGCCCTTTGGCATCAGAGAAGATAACACTAAAGAATAAAGCAATTTAACTAAAAAGCAGAGTTCCTAGAAAATTGCTAATTGATCTGAAATCAGTTTTTATCTGTTTGTATTGTAGGCATAGAGTTTTAATCCCCTGGTAAAGACCAGGCATTGGATTAAAAATGTCAAAACAACAGGAAGTCAACAGCTAGTGTTTACATTTCTCAAGAGATCTTGCTTTCCAGTCCCTAAAATAGAAAATGTAAGACATGTGCAAAGAACTGCAAAAAGCTGAAGACCAGATTAAACCCTTATATTTCTGAAAACTTGCTATGTTTTTATTTGCCCTCCCAGCCATATAAATATTTCCTTTCAACTCTTTCTCAAATAATCCCTATAATGCCACAGTTTTAAATCTTCCTCCAAACCTCTATTTTTACTTTTTCTATCTCTCTGTTCTACCAGATTTGATTCTTTCACTTAATTTATTTAAAAAAAAGAGAAAAAACCTGAGAAATGTGTGGAATCCTAAAATTGGGTTGATCTTTTTTTTTTTTTTAAGATTTTACTTATTTATTTATTCATGAGAGACACACAGAGAGAGACGCAGAAACGTAGGCAGAGGGAGAAGCAGGCTTCATGCAGGGAGCCCAATGTGGGACTGGTTCATGCCCTGGGATCATGCCCTAAGCCAAAGGCAGACACTCAACCACTGAGCCACCCAGGTGTCCTGGGTTGATCATTTTTATTACTGCTTACTATTCATGCCAATTAGATTTTTTAAAATAACAGCAAGGGGAGAACATATTAGTACCAGTTATTTCCAGAGGTCACCATATTGTACACCCTTCTCAGAATCAGTATAACATAAATACAGCAACATAACCACCATCAGAATGGAGAGTGGCACTCAGAGAGCACTGGATTCAGAATCAGAAAACCTGGGGTAAATTTGTTCCTTAGAAAGGTCGCTCAAACACTTATCTCCATTTACAACAAGGAGATAAATGTAATGCCCTACACATGACCTACACCTGCTAAGACAGTACTGTGTAATTATTTATATTCTGTATTATTTATATTATTTATATAATAGTCTGTGCTGTCCAACTGGATAGTCACAAGCCTGATAGTGCTAGAAAACCACTGAAATGAAGGCAGTCCGAACTGAGATGTACTCTAAGTCTAAATTAGGCACAGTGTGGAAAATAAAAATGTATACTATTTCATTAATTTTATATTGGTTACATTTTAGAATGGTAATATTTTAAAGATATTGGGTTAAGTACAATATGTTATTAAAATCTATTTATTTTTAAACATTTTATTTATTCATAAGAGACACAGAGAGAGAGAGAGAGAGAGAGGCAGAGACACAGACAGAGGGAAAGCAGGCTCTATGCAGGGAGTCTGACATGGGACTCGATCCCAGGTCTCCAGCATCAGGCCCTGGGCTGAAGGCGGTGCTAAACCACTGAGCCACCCGGGCTACCCCACATTTATTTTTTAAATGTAACTTCAAATTGTAAAGGTTGCTTGAACGCTACTACTTCTGTTGCGTAGCTCTACTCTAGAGCAACCAAAAAAATTAAGGATTTTTCTTTTTTATAGGGAATTTTCCAGAAATAGAAAACTTTGTTTTGAATTTTCAAACTTATGTTCAGTGTGTTCTCACAAAATTTCTATCTCTACCTTACAGAGGCTTCTCACTTATGCATCAAACTAAGATGATTGCTAATAATATTATTTACAAATATATGTTTGAAATGCATTCTATTGATAATGTAAATACACATCAGCATCATAGCTATCATTCAAATATAAATGAACAGAACATTTTCATTCTCTGCCACATGGTCACATAATGTAGAAGAGGAGATGCTACAATAGTCACATCAAAATAAAATGGCCATGATTCAAAACACTGGATATGACTGTTCCACATTCTCATCTGAGGAGTTAAAAAGAAATCCCATTTATTTTAAGCTATTTAGACAGCCTGGCTTTTAGGAAAAAAAATTAAATATTAAAATAAAAGTAGTTGTTAAAATATGTTTTATTATGAACTAAAGCCTAAGAATAATATCATTGATTCATGGTTTCTGACCATCATTAACAAATATAATTTAATCTTTATCCAAAACTTTGGCAAAATAATAAACATCAAGAAAAATTATGGGCTTACAATTCGTTAGATGTGAAAAATTCTATGTCTATATCTTATCATTCCCTGAAGATTCTTCTCTAATACAGTCTGTAAGACCAAGCAAAACATCATTAAAAATAACAAGGACAACAGAGGGGATACAGTCAATAATATCATAATACATTTATCCTGGTGAGCATTTCATTAAGTATAGAATCGCTGAATCACTACGTTGTATACCTGAAACTAGTTTAATATTATATGTCAACTACACTTCAGTTAAACATTTTTAAATAGGTAACTATATGAGGCAATGGATACATTAAAAAAAAATAAGTTAAGTGGAGGAAATTATGAACAAAATTAGTCTCAGCATGGGAATGGGTACTAAAATTAGTGTCCACTTGTGGATATTTATCTTCTTACCATAATATAATCCACATATAAACACCATGTTTTTCCATGTATTTTTATAACAGGACTGTTTTTCCCATTTAAGTAAATTCAAAGACATTTACTAATAAATAAAATGTATCTAGTAAAACCAAGTGTGGTACTAATTGGTTGTAATGGAACTAAACTTAATTTCATGTCCAAAATATTTTCAGATGCAGTATCCTTACAATATTCTCATCTCTCCGTTCCTATCAATTCCAATAGTTCTACCTCATGCACCCACTGGCTGGTATATACCCTAGATACTATTACCATACAGCATTTCTTCCATTTCCCTGTTAAGCACCCTTTTGATTACCTTCTGTTGTCCACAAAATTCTCTTCTTTGACCCAACTTGGACCTCCTATTAACTGATCCCATTATCTTCTAACCATTTATTACCTACTTCATATTGATACTCCTTCCCTTTTCCAAGCCCCATTAATTAACAATTTATGCTCAGCTAGATTGGCATTCTCTTAACCTTATTGCCTAGAAAACTCCAATTCTGGTTGGCATTCAACTATCTGCCTGTTCCACATAGGCACCTACCTGAGCATCTGCTAATACTTAGAGAAAACATGGTTTACTTTCAGGTCTCACTTCAATTCTTGATTCTGAATATCACGTCATCCCTTAGCACTGCAAAGCCAACCCTACTCCATTTCCCTTATCAATTCACTCTCCCATTCTCCAAAAGTCCACCCATCTTCTTCCTTAACTCTTCCATCTTTCTTGATGAAGTTATTCTTTTTTTCCCTCTGTTTCACTTAAAAAAAAAAAGTTATCAAAAGACAACTACCATACTCTGGCTCTACCACACTTATCAGCCTTGTGGATACCCTGATCTCAGCCTCTTTCTACATCATCCTTGCCCCTAAAGTCAAACTTCCCATTTGCAGGTTCCATCTGAATCCCCACTAACTGACTTAAAGACTTAGCTCCTACAAATATAGTCCTCTCTCTCCTTTCTAATAAAATTAAATCTCCCTCCTAAGTCATTCGTATCGGCAAAGGGGCATGCTATAATATCTTCAACCTGAAAAACAAAAATCATCTTGATCTCCATCCAGGGACCATCACATTTCTCTGATATTTTTTATAGTAAAAACCATTAGAAGATATTTTCACTCATCTCACTCTCTCTTGAACTCACTCTACCAGTTTTTAAGCCTAGATCTCTGCAAAAACAGAAAATCAATATCTTCTGTATTGCAAAATCTAATTAACAGTTAACTCCTATTTTCCTTGACCACTCAGTAGCATTTTATATAACTTGGCCATTTCATCTTTCAGCAAGGACTCATTTACTTAGCTTCGGAAAGACTCCTGTTTCATAGCTCTCCTCCTACCTCTCTGAGTGGTACCTCTCATTCTGCTCTGGTGGGTCTGCCTCTGATATGGTAGTACTTCAGCACATCTATTTTTTGGGGGGAAGAGGGCTTAATTCTACAAATTAAAGACAAGGATTATAGGATACCATTTGAAAGCTCTGCAATGAATATGTTTTTTATTCAAAAGGGTACTTCTGTATTCAGCTACCAAAAAAAGTCCTTCTATCAATTTTTAACAGCAAATATTCTTTTATCTTTTCTACATATAACAGCAACTCTTAGTAAATATCATCATATGCAAGTCACTCAGGTATTTAAATATATAAAAATATTAGTAATCTGCAAAGCTATGACCTTAATAGAATGGTATTGAGCACAACCCATCTTCTCTTTGATAGGCTGCTTTCCTCCTATAAGATAACCAGTTTTCCATTTTATAATACTTGATAACAATTGTGCATCAACAGTTGATCAGGGCATTGAGGACCAAACGCTGAGGACCAGGTATTGAACATGTAAAAGACTCTCTATAAAATACAATCTTGGAAAACAGCCTAGATCTGTTTAATTAAAATGAAATGTCCTAACCTAAGGTCAGTGATGAAAGTATTTGAGCTGACAAATATACTTATTGTTTTAGTAATGATATATTTAAAGGAATGAATCTTTACATTTCAACTATCTTCAGCTGTTTGGGCATATGGCAAAAAGGCATTACTCCAGTAAAGCCTATTTAAATGACAATAAACTTATAAAACAGTAGATAGTACATTTCTAAAATGAGACCACAGACACTATTATATATATATAATTATAATATATATTTATAAAATATTCTAGGGAAAAGTAAAATATATTTAAAGTTTAGATATACGAGGAAAAATGTTAAATGGGGCTTATTCTTTTTACTACAGATGTACTGTACTCTGCATTGTCTATTAGCAACATACATTTTATATATGCTCTTCACCCATTCAAATAAAACTTACATGATAATCATGGGGTCTTTCCATGGTTTTAAGAAGGTGTGGTCACTAATCATTCATTCATATCACTCATCTAAAACAAACAAAAGAATGCCAGTGTGTTCCCAATATCATTTCCAGTAACCACATGCATTTCTCTTATGAATATGTGATATTTGATGAAAATCAGTGATTAAACTTCCTCTGAGAAATCAAAAGACATCTTCTTTGAATACGATGTTCAATAAAATAAAAGAGAGGAAAGCCTAAGTGTTGACTATGAGAATGGCCAATTTAAGTATAAAAACTGCTTATTTTCAGTATCAATTTCTTCTGTCTATTCCCTAAAGTAAGAGTGGACCACCTGAGAGAATTGTGATTAGCTTGGATTTACGGATGTCGTCTCACTGTCTCTTCCCTGCACGCTATTACCCCAACGCCATCCCAAACCATTCTGCTCAACTTCTGCCAGACTCACATTCCTAAAATACCAGTGGAGCAGAGTGGAAAAGCTTTGGAGCCAAGAAGACATTATTTGGAAACCTAGCTCCAGAATGTACTATATCTGTGGCTTTAGAGAAATCATTTAACATTTCGGAACATCAACTTTCCTCATGTAAAATGAAGATATGTGATATGAATTTCATCCCATTATGCAACTATCAAAGTTGTAGATACGTATGTAAATTACCTTACACATAGGAAATGCTATTATTTGCTGGTAGTGTGATGATGATGATGATGATGATGATGATGATGATGACAAAGCAAAGAAGAATAAATACTCCCCATCTCTTCAGAAACTTGCAATCACCCCCACTGTACAATATATAGGGACAAAATTACTCTGTATACTCAGAGTATACAGTGCTCTGTATTTCACAACTTTGTCTCACTCTTGAGCCCAATGTCTGCTACTCACGATGGTGAGTTTTTCTTCTTCTCCAATGAGGCTCATAGCTCCTCATAGCTCATGCCTCAAAACTCTTTGCTCCAACTACTACTACAAAGTAGAACGGTCTTTTTGTTTTTCAACAACTATCTACATTCCACTGATTTTTAAGACTCAGCTCGGGAAGCAGGACTTTTCTTTCAAGGCTTCTTTAAAATCCTGCTAAGAAGAAGATTTTTGAAGGTTTTACCATTATAGAAAAATTCAATTAACCTTGCAGTATCAGCTCAGGAGAAATGGTACTTCTTCAAATAGAAGTTGTCCTTATATCATTTTTAATTTGAAAGAATTGTCATCATTATATTTGTGGCTCTAATAATTAGAGGAAAACCTCATAAATTTCAAGACCACAACTGTATCAAGGCACCAGGAAGCTATATGCTAGTGATCATGCAATTACTGAATCCAATAAAAACATGAAGAATGCAAAATTATATCATCTGTCATTTTACAAGAAAACTAAATTTTTAAAGTTTTTCAAAAAAGCAATCCACATATAGCATTTTTCTAAATGTCATTCAAATAGATTTATTGATCCCTTAAGTCAATACTACAAAATCACAGGAAAATTACACAGATAACTGTATTTCTAGCATTTTAAGATTGCTTTTTCATCTAATGCTTATGTAAAAATGTGCATAAAGTCAGAATTCAGAAATGTTTAATGTATATGCAAGGATATTCAACAAAAATGACTAAAAACAAGGCATTCAGTCAAAAGTTGTAACAGTACCCTATTCCACAAAGCTATTGGCAAAAGTGTATTTGCATGATTTCAAAAAATAGAAAACTAGTGTTGATATAAATGAGAATATTAAGAATTATCATTGTGTATTTCAATTGCATATGTTAGTTTCTATTTTTAAATAATATCTTCATTATATTTCTATTTAATAGACTTAACCACTCAATATTCAGTTTATAATTTATCTTTGTGGAAAACATGAGCAAGTATTTCCCAATGGTTTCCAGAGATCTTTTTTTCCCTTCAGTTCTACTATTACTTCCCATATAAAGATCCATTTCCTTTTTATCATGTACAGGATTTTTATTATTTGATTCTATGTCCCTATCTCCTCCATACTGCCCAGATAACTTATATAAAGAAATCAATATTAGTTCCAAGTTTGAAGTATACTTTTCTGTTAACAATAACAGAAATTCAGCATGAGGACTATCCATCAAAATAAAAATAACTCTGAATGCATGAAGCATAAATATGAGGGTTTGCATAACAGTTTTACATTTTTTTAAACTCTAAGAATATAGATCACTTCAAACACATTGACTAACTCATATTCATTTGGAACTACAAAACAAAGTCTTAATATCAACATAATCTATGACTGTCTACATTTAGAGTTGAAATTCTTACCTGAGTTGTGCTTAGTATAGTTATTTTTTAAAAAACAGGAAAAGTATGGCAAGCTGTCAGGATAAATAATATCAACAGTGGAAAATGGAAGAAAGAGGGAAGGAATCAAGTCCACTTTAAGAAGAAACTTCAAATCCCTCTGTTTCCCAGACCTACAGTAGTTTTGTTCTGCATCTTATAAGTAACTGTCTTTTTCTTTGCTCCGAGAATACCACATGCTCTGCTCCAGCAGGAAAATATAATAATTAAATAGAAAACCACAAGGTTATTAGGCATCTTACCCTCTGGGCTTGCTGGGCTGCTCTAGCGGCTCAGTGTTACAGACACATGTGTAAACAACAGAATTTCCTGCATCCTTTTCTCATCTGTATAGCTCTGGGGTCCTGGCCAACAGGATTATTTCCAGCATTAAGGCCACTCCACACTAACTCAAAAAAGATTCCCATTGGTTGTGAAGTTTTATCAAAACCAATACCACAACACCCTCTTTGGATCACAAGTGAGTGAACCAAAATAAAATCACTTTAATGTTCCCTAACTAAGTGTGGTTGTACAAAGCTTTCCATCCAACCCATTTGAAACCATG
Organism: Vulpes vulpes; assembly: GCF_048418805.1. Taxonomy (NCBI): domain Eukaryota; kingdom Metazoa; phylum Chordata; class Mammalia; order Carnivora; family Canidae; genus Vulpes; species Vulpes vulpes. The sequence continues at coordinate 49,834,444 of NC_132784.1, read as the reverse complement.
TACTGTGAGTGAAAAAAGAAGAAAATACCCACCCCTCATCCACAAGCATTTAATGTTTAATAACAATAGGTATAACTTGTAATAGTAATAGAAAAAACTAAAAACCGAATAAAGTAACTATCTGCAAGATTTAAAGAGAGATTATATGACAGATCAGAGGAACAATAGGAAATATCATTGGTCCAATATGATTTTTATTCAATTGCCAAGAAAAGAAAGAATATTTAATAAAATAAAATATTTGAGTAAGCAAATCATGATACAAAAACTCTATGTCAAAACTCTGGATCTCAGTCATGTGGCAGGAACTGTGAGTTGCATCTCCAGAGCCCCCCAGGGAGAGTTCATTGCCCACTAGGGTGGTGGAGGGAGGGAGTGACTTTCCCGTGACAGGACAAGGCTGTCAGGAAGTGCTCTGATGAAGGGGTGATGGCAGACCACATAAAAGAGAGCTTCTCTGGTTGACACTACCAGCACTGGCTGCCCAAAGAAACAGACAAGGGCAGAAAATACACAATCAACATGTTCCTTATAAATAGCATGAGAATAGCATTTAAAAGTTAGATTTAACATTTCCAAATAATTTCACTCGTCCTCCCTCCTTAAATTGGATGATCATTCTTCACTGAATAACATTTAACAGCATCCTCTCCCCCTTACATCCCAACACAACCAAGAGGAGACCATTCTCCAAAAGAAGGGAAACTAACCCTCTGAGCTAGGGACTTCCTCTCCCTGTTTTTTGTTTTTTGTTTTTGTTTTTTTTTATGGCAGGGTGATATGCTCAATCACCTTTCTCTCTCCCCTTCCTCTGAACTCTCCCTTCTGTCTGGAATTCCCCATCAGATTTTAAGCATCATCTAGGCTTTAATCAATTTCACTTATGACCGTGAATTTCACTGTCAATTCAGTCATTTTCATTGGTAGGTACCATTCCCCCTTCTATTCCATGGTCAGGTGATTGAAAGACTTATTTCCAGGCAAAAACTGCATTTCCCGTCTATCCCCTTTAATGTACCAAAATGACTCTCTTTCATGCACACTTGTACACACACACCACATGGCCCAGATGGATTCACAACAACAGGCACATTTTTTTTTGGTTTATAGACTCCTCTTAGCTCTCATTCCACTTGTCATCTCCCACGGCCGTTTACGCTGCAGTCTTTGACACTGCTCCCCATGGACATGGAGACTTTCTCCTCTATCTTAACACAATGCTCCCCTAGTCTTCCCCTTGACCTCTCTCTCTGGATCTTCCAATCTCTTTGGTGGTGCTTCTTTTCTCTCCTATCCCTCCAGGTACATCAAAGTATATTCCCATGTAAATCTATTATCTCTCTGGACAATGTCACCCTTTCTCATGGTATGAATTATCATCTTTCTTTTCAGATGACTTTCAAATATCTACAATTGGATTTAATCCTCTTATTGTCTCTGACACTTACATGCACCAGCATATTAAACCCTGCCACTGGAAAATATGACAGATACATCATCAACATACTTGAAACTGAAATCATCTTCTCTCCATGGACTTGCTGCACTGTTTATCTCAATAGTGCCAACCCAGCCTTACAGTTTGCTAAAGAAAGACCTTGGAAGTCATCCCTGACCCCTGTTCTATATCCAATCCAGCACCAGCTTCTTTTGACTTTATGTCACTGATATGCACAGTACTCTCCTTCCCACTGCTACATCTTGTTTTGGGCAGCTGTCAAAATCTGTCTGGAATGCTGTGGCATCCTAAATTATTAACCTGTCCCCACACTGGTCCCTCTCCATATTTGGCAAGAGTTACAGTGGTCTATTCCCTGTATTCATGCTACTTGAAATCTTTAAAGATTTTTAACCTTCTTATCAAATCTCTTCTCTACAATGCATTTGCCAGAATGAAGCTATTCTGGATTACTTTTTCTACCCTGTTGACCACACCATGTTTTTATACCCTCCCCCCCCCACCTTTATTAGCTTACTATCCTTTCAAGGTGGAGTACTTCCAAGAGATTATTACTGGTCCTTTTCTCACTCCACATCTTGTCTGGGTGGTCACTTTGTTTTTGTGTCTTCCTTGCCACACGTCATTTTGGGGTGAATTATGTCCTCTGAAAAGATATGTTGAAGTCCTCTCCCCCGACCCCCTGTGATGTGACCTTATTTGGAAATAGGGTCTTTGCAGATTTGTAATCAACCTAAAATGAAGTCAAGTGAATTAGGATGGGCCCTAGTCCTGTGAATGACTGGTATCCTTACAAAGAAGAGGAAATTTAAATACAGGCACACAAGGCCAAATTCCATGAGAAGACATTGGCAGAGATTGGAATGATACATCTACAAGCTAAGGATTGCTGGCAACCACCATAATCTAGAAAGAGGCAAGGAAGGATCCTCTCCCAGAGCCTTTAGAGAAAGTATGGCTTTGCTGACACCTTGATTTTGGACTTTTGTCATCCAGAACTATGAGATAATAAATATCTGTTTAAGCCACCAAGTTTGTACTACTTTGTTATGGTAACCTAGCAAATATACTAATATACGTATAATTTTCAAATACATATGGTCAGCTCATAACAGTTTATCAAACTTGAGACCTGGATGTCTAACAGTCTAATGAGAAAAGGCACTAGAAACCATTTAAATCCCTCAGTAATTCCCAAACAGCAAATATCTTACATTTCTTCCCGAACCTCTTCTGTATCTTGTTTTTTTCTAAATCTTAAATAATGATGCTGCTATCCGTGCAGTCCGTCAAGCTAGAAACCTTTTTATTATTCCCAAGACCTTACACCACTCCACCCTTGACACACAGCAACTACCCTTATAGTAAAACCTAAAATAACTGTCCTTTGTTGTCTCCATTTCATCTGCTTCCCTCTCTTTTGAACTCACACCAACCAAATTTTTGTTTCACACACCGGGTTTTACTCTCAAGTTTATGAACTAGTAGTAGATCAATAAAACATAACTACATATGTAAAGTGACTTCCCATTGGAAGCTTTGTCAAGTGAAGGTTCATTTTCCCATACAACCTCTCTTCTCTTGGGTTAAGAAAGTGGAGAAGGATCCTGCTTTGTGCTTATAACCAAGTTTGTCTCACAAATGCTTTGTTGACTGAGGGGACCTACCAGCGTGATGGAAACAAAGTTATCCAATGTCTCCATCTTAGTTCAAATGGTATTGCCATCATAGCTTACACACAACACACACAACATATACACACACACACGTCAGTGCACAAGCATGTTCATTATCTTAATACACCATATCTCATAATAAAAAAAGAGGAGCATAAGAAAAAAGGAGGAGAAAATTCAACCTTAGAGTTTTCATAATCTCTTGGTGAGTTCACAGTATCTTAAGGCACTCAACACACAACAATGAAGGCTGATATTCTGTATGTGTGGATTCCAATTTTATTCTATACATTAAGTCCTCCCTGTGAAGTCTGCTATTTACCTACCTAGCATCATTTCTCTGTTTCCTCCCTACAATTAAAAAAAAAAAAAAAAAGCTTATGTTACCAAGACTCTCATTACAGATACAATTAGCTATGTGGTAGTTTTCACAGTAAAACATAAGTGGAAGCCTGATAAGTATTCTTGAAAAGTTTCGTCTTCCTTATATGGATGCCTCTCCACTTCAGTTCTTTCTTTATCCTTCCTTGAACAAGGATAGGAAGCTGGAGATGGAGAAGCATGAACTGATCTAGAGGTCATGAAGTGGTAATTCAGATGAAAGCCACATTGAGAATGGCGGAAGCAGCCAGGACCATGACTGGCCTCATGCAGGCTTCTGATAATGGGGAAAAAAAGAGAACTTACCTGGTTAAATCATTGTCATCAGTCTTCTTCTGTGGGCTTATTATTAAATTGGGAGCTATAGCCCATAGAAAGTTCTAACACTATCTAACTGGAGAAACAGTGGGAAATATATTAATCAAAACTTATTTTACTCCAGATCTCTATCAGCTAATTGGGAGAGTTCAGAACAAACACTAGGCTTGAAAACTCCCATAGCAACTTTTACCTAATTTCACAGCTATTTCTCACGATCTCTGTGAGGCTCCTCCTGATTCCCACAGAAAGTTAATGTTACAATCCAAGGCAATATTCATGGTCTTATTTCCCCGTCTGTTTCCTCTGAGAACTATAAATTTTTTAAGGCCATAATATTGCATTTGTCTTTGAATTTGAGGCAGATAAGCAAATAAATGGATAAGTGAATAAAAGTAAAAATGCATAAATGATGGGTGAATGGATGTTCTGCAAAAGCAATGAAGGAACAAAAATAAATCTGAAAGATACACCATTAAAATAGTAAGTATACAGTGATTTTTAAATTTCTACTACGATTGGAGGTTTTTCCCTACTTTTATATGTTGAAACAATTAATAACAGCAACAACACACATATGTGCCTCTCATTGACAAAGTAGGATAGAGAAATACTGACAAAGACAAACAGAAAAGATTTTCTGTGGATTTTCACTACCTGAACTCAGTTGTACTATTAAATCTTAATTGCTGCAATTTTAACAGTTTTAACAATACTTGTAAGAATTATTCAAAAGCATCATAACTGTCAAAGTAACTGAAAATGTCTTGCAAGGAAACCAGTTTGGTGAAAGGCACTAGGTGATTTGAAACCATAGATTAGAAACACATATACACGAAATCACAGTTTGTTGTGATTTTCCAAGTACCTCCTTCACTAATCAAGACACACCAGGTGGAAGTCACCATATTTTATTAAACTAACTGTGTCTACCCACACACATCAGCAACTAAATTGGAGTGTCTGTATATGAATCTCATTGCAGCATTACAGAAAACGTTTTCTTCCCTCTCACTGTTTTAATAATACAAACTACTGTCACAGAATATCCAGAATTTCTTTACAAACACGATGTCTATTTTCTATGACAATGTCTGAGTTGTAACACAGAGCCAAATTTATTGGTATTTTTGTCAGTTAAGGAAAAGGTTAGGAAAAAATTGTAAGAAAAATAAATTTGAGGGGCGCCTGGGGGTGCTCAGTCCGTTAAGCAACAACTCTTGATTTGGGCTCAGGTACTGATCTCAGCTTCCTGGGACTGAGCTCCACATCAGGCACTGCACTCAGCAGGGAGTCTGCTTCCCTCTCTCCTGTCCCCAACTCTTGTACACTCTCTCACTCTCTCTTTCTAAAACAAATAAAAATATTTTTTTAAAAAGAAAAATAAATATGATCTACAACAAATATAACTTTAAAGAGAAGAGATCCTAATCCCACAGATGGATGTGGGTTTGAGCATCAGTTGAGTGAGTTCCCTCTCTGAGTCTCACTTCCATCATTGTAAAATGGATGGTAAAACCTATAGGTGGATTCTAAGGGTAAGGACATAATGGAAATAGAGTACTACTACTCTTTTAAGTAGTCAACACTAAATAAACTAAAGTAATTATGTTAGCCCAACCACAACATCTAGAAAACAGATTTAAAGCAAATTTTTATATTCTAAATACAAACACTAAGCAAATGTTGACATGGCCCAGTCTGGGGACATGACTTATTTGGCTGCCTCTCTCAGTATTCACTTTGCACTTCTGATCTTGTTCTGGCACCAACACTTAGGCTCTGACAAAACCAACTAGACATATTCCTTAGGCTTATAATAAGCATTAAAAAATGATCTTTGTGAGACTTTGTGAAATTATAATGAATTTATCTTTGCAACCAATATTCCAGGAACTTTCCTTGGGGGAAAGTACGGAATACCTACTTATGAGAAAATGGCCCAGAGATAAATACTTTCTTCCTAAATAAGAAATATATATGTAAATATATGTATTTATTTATATATGTTATATATGTATATATGTTATGTAATATATAAATATATATTTTATATTTCTACCATACATATACATTTGTATGTATATGTTATATATTTATATATATGTAAACATACATATTTATATATTACATAACAAGGATTAAAAATTTAGTCATTGGATTTTGATCAAGCTCATAGCAGAAGTACATAGTTAACTGTTCTTTCCTTGGTTAATAATGGTTTGTGATACACTTCATGTTTTTTTATTTATTTATTTACTTATTTATTTAAAAGATTTTATTTATTTATTCATCAGAGAGACAGAGAGACAGAGAGAGAGAGAGGCAGAGACAGGCAAAGGGAGAAGCAGGCTCCATGCAGGGAGCCCGACGTGGGAATCGATCTCAGGACTCCAGGATCACACCCCGGGCCAAAGGCAGATGCACAACTGCTGAGCCGCCCACATGTCCTAACCCTTAATCTTTTTGTATCACAACATTAACCAGGCTTGAAATCTCTCTTTATTTTTAATTTAATTTTATTTTATTTAAATTCAATGAACATATAATGTATTATTCGTTTCAGAGGCAGAGTTCAATGATTCCATTTGTATACAACACCCAGGACACATTACATCACCGCCCTCCTTGATGCCCTTCACACAGTTACCCCATCCCCTCACCCACCTCCCCCTAGCAACCCTCAGTTTGTTTCCTATTAGTATTAAGAGTCTCTTATAGTTTGTTTCCCTCTCTGATTTTGTCATTTTATTTTTTCCTCCCCTCCTCTATGATCCTCTATTTTGTTTCTTAAATTCCACTCTTAATAAATATCTAAAAAAGAATATATTTGAGGTAAACCAAACCTATGAGATAGTAGAAAAAATACAATTATCAAAGCACCATTAGTATAGTTATAACATTTCTTTTCAAGAAAGAGAAAAACATGAAGCTTGGTCTTGAGTATCAGCTTTTAAGCCTGAGATGAGATAGCTCACAAAACTCATTTATGGAAGACTTTTAATCTAATGGACTCCAAATACGTGTTTTCTTCTCCTCATACCCTGTATCCCACTGACACGACAAAAATGTGGCTGTTGTTAAATTAGAAACAAATCCATAACAGTACTGAAATCAAGAAACAGCGCTTACATCAGACAAAGCATTTTTGGAAATTTCTAAACATCAAAAGCATATTGGATCTGATGACAGGGAAACCAATATGGGGGAAACTACAAAATACAACATCCAAAAGAGAAGGCTGCCACGAGATAAAACTCAATTTTGCCAGAGTGTCTGAGGAAGAATCCAAGAGCATCATAAACCCAAACTGATGGGGTATTTATCACCAAGATTATCACTGTGCTAGCTGTCTGACCACACAGGGCACTGGGACCTCGTTTTCCCTTCTCACACACATACACAACAGCTGCCCAAAGACAGAAAATAATGCCTGAGGAAATGCTTTTGAAAAATTATTTTTATTAAGTATAATTAACATACAGTGTTATATTAGTTTCAAATATACAATATAATGATTCAAAAATTCTATACATTCCTCAGTGCTCATCAAGGTAAGTGTACTCTTAATCCCCTTTATCTATTTCTCCCATCTTCCACTCCCCTTCCCTCTGACAACCATCTGTTGGTTTTCTATAGTTTAAGAATCTATTTTGTTTGTTTTTCTCAGTTTTTTTCATTTGTTCATTTGTTTGGTCTCTTAAATTCTACCTAAGAGTGAAATCATATTTATTTGTCTTTCTCTGACTGACTTAATTCACTGAGCTCATTCCTTCTAGGTGCATCCATGTTGTTGAAGAAATGCTTTTAAAGTAGATAATCTCCCTGAGGAGCGTTCCTAGCATGAGCTCCCAGGACAGGGAGGGAATATAATAAAGTTTCAGGAAAATTTCAAGACTACAAAAGCCACTAAAGAATAAAGAAAAGAGACCCCACTGCTAGTGAAATATACTAAAGAAGTCCACTGAAAAATAAAATACATTTTTTACAGATTGTAGGTATCTAGAGTTTGCTCACCTGCTCTCCACCCACACACCAGATAAAGCCTGAAACAGGCCTTATCCTCCCTCACAAATCCCTCCTCAGGGGTTCTTTCAGGGCCAGGTACCTAGGTAAACAAATGTACTCACTTCACCAACTTCCCCTGAGCATCTGTCACTTTATCTGCAAAAACTGGCCAATATGTTGTTATAAGGATTATTCTGAATTTGCAAAATAAAATTCAGAGTCTGGCATATTGTAAGCACTAAATCAATGGCAGGTATAATAATAATAGTAACAACAATAGTAATATACAGATCCAATTATATAATATAAAAAATGAATGATATTCATTTTTTGAATGAATGTCTACTTTATTATAGGTCTACTAGGCAGGCAGGTCTATAGGCAGGTCTACTTTATTATAGGCACTTAAAAAAAGTAAATGTCCCTCAGGATTTTCTTTAATTCTGGTTAATTGATATTGATGAATTCAAATCTCTTTTATGTCCAACCATTGAAAATAAGAGAGTTAAAATTTTGCAAAAGCAAAAGACATACAAAACATTCATTTACATAAAAATAAAATATACATTATCATTAGCTAATTAATGTCCCTAATGTTTTCATTTTATATCTGACATTACCCAGGCATAATGTCTTTTGGCTTCAAAAAACTATGGGAAAGAAGAAAGAAAAGGAATTGAGGTTCGTATTTTTTAAAAAATATATTTTTTAGGGCACCTGGATGGCTCAGTGGTTGAGCGTCTGCCTTTGGCTCAGGTCATGATCCTAGGGACCTGGGATGAGTCCTGTATCAGACTCCCTGCTCGGTGCTTGCTTCTCCCTCTGCCTGTCTCTGCCTCTTTCTGTTTCTCATGAATAAATAAACAAAATCTTTAAAAAATATATATGTATATATATTTTTGAAGGCAATCTTATTTTGGTCTATTCCTCTACAATAAGGTCATAAAAATGTGTATGTTGATTTTTTTTCATGAATTTTAAAATGTCTCAAATCAATAAAAATAGAAACCTTTTTGGTAATGATCCAAAAAGAAAAGTATAATTTTACCTGAATCCTAGCTATATGAAAAGTAAGTTAAAATTAGGCCTATATTATTAAACATATTTCTGAAAGAATTCAATGACAATCGTGTTTGGTAGTAATACAACAGGACTACATATTTTTTTCTGAAGATAGAAATTGCATTCTTCACTTGTTATGATGAGCACTGGGTGTCATATGTAAGTGATAAGTCACTAAATCTACTAAATAAATCACTAAATAAAACACTGAATTCTACTCCTGAAGCCAATATTACACTATATGTTAATGAATTAGAATTAAAAAAAAAATTAGAGAAAAGAATTGCATGCTTATTGGTTAAAACTAGTGAAAAATTACATTTCTGGTTAAATGATAGAAATTAACACAAGACAATTATAATAAGATAGCTTTTGTATTTACAATTTCCTTTATCTATTGATTTCTTGAAAATTACCTATGACAATTATCTTATTTATAAATACCCTATTTATAATATTTCTGATAGTAAAACTTGAAACTAATGCAATTTATCACTTTAATTAAATTAATCAAGGGCTCAGCAATATTTGTTATTATTAAAACTTTCAAAATACCCAAAACCTAATGCTTTTGTCTTCTATTTATTCCCCAAATTGTTGTTTAGGCCAAACTCAGATGATGTTCTAGGTAATTTGAAAAATAACAAAATAATAATTACATTTTAATATTAGGACAGTATATAGTCAGAAAAAAACTTTAGAGATTATTTTTCACATTACATTTCATAATGTTTTTAAAGAACTGGAGTCTTTTCTTTTAAAAATAAAATACACATATATATTATACAGAAGTCATGTATATCAAAAGTGGAATTTTTTCCATTAATTCTTGGAGAAGGACTTGGAAACCTGCCTGCTTGGAAACTCTCTTCCCATCTAATTTCCTCCAACAACAGCCCTTGGAGGTCATCCACAGAGTCCCCAGACTCTAAGGAGCACTTTGGAAAACAACTAATATAATCAAATCATTATTTTACAGATAAAGAATCTTGACTTCAGTGAGGAAAAATTACATGTCCAAATTTTTATGTCTACCCACTCATTCTTATTAATTTTATGAGAATTTAAATGTTTTTGTTGAAAAATAATATTTCAAACAAAAGTACTTATTCTAAGAGATCAGAAAATATAAATAAGCATAAATAAGACTATTGTCCACAATTCTCATGAACAAATAAGTAATCTTGTCATGTATCATTTGCAACATTGCTAGCTAATTACTACAAATGACAAAGAGATCAGTTATGCTTCCTTTATCATGGTGGGAGATGCAAGATATGCTAATCTGAACATGTTATCCTGTATGCGTAAAATTTTACTAATGTGGTAGGGTTTTTCCTTCACCCTTGTAGGGCATGTATCTTAGCAAAGCCATCAACATTAATAGTCACTTCCTCACCTAGTGTGATTAGCATTATGTCATTATTCTAACAGTGGTCCAGGTCTTTTTAGATCTTATCGTGACAGAGCATGGAAAAGTTAACATAGCTTTATGATAAGACTGTCCATTCTAAATGAATGAAAAATGTTTCTGAACCAACTAAACAGCAAAATGGTGGGACAGGCAACTCTGAAGCTCAAAAACTGAAAACTTGTTAAAACTATCAGAATCTATCTACTGGAAATCTGCAAGATAAACATAGGTTTAGAATCACCAGATACCTTACCAGGAGAAAGCAGGAGGTCTTTGTGGCTCAAATCAATAAATTAATCTTATTCCTTAAGAAATTATATTTAAAAAACTAAACTTAAAACTAGCAGAAAGAAGAAACTAAGATATGAGCAAAGATAAACAATATAAAGAACGAAAAAACTAGAGCATCAACAAAACCAAAAGTTGTTTTTCTTTTTCTTTAAAATATCAACTGTAAGCCTTTAATAGAATGAGAGGGGGAAAGACAAGAATTGTACTGATAAGATAGAAATGAAAGTGACATTTCTACCAACCTTAGAGAAATAAAACAGATTATAACATAATACTATAACAACTGTATGCCAGAAATTAGGTAACTTAGATGAAATGGACAGATTCCTAGAAATATAGAAACTACCAAAACTGGCCCAGGAATCAACAGAAAAATCTAATAGACATATTATCAAGTAAAGAAAAAATGAGTAATCCCAACATGTAAAACCCATAACCAGAAACAGATTAACTAGTGAATTCTTAAAAAATAAATAATTAAAAGAATTATTAATACCAATCCTTCTCAAACTGCTCCAAAAATAGAATAGGAGGTAGTAGTTTCTGATTCAATGAGGACAGCATTATCCTGCTACCAAAACCAAAGACATCACAAGAAAACTACAGACAAACATCCCTTATTAATATTGCTATAAAAACTCTCAAAAAACTATAGAACAAAGAATATAATAGCATATTAATAGGATTATATACCATGAAAAAATGGGATATATTCCAGGAAAGCAAAGGTGTTTCAACATATGAAAATCAATCAGTGTAATAGAACACTGTAGTAGAAGGGAGGGAAAAAAGACAGGTGATCATGTCAACAGGTAAAAAAAGAAGCAGTCTGCAAAATCTGACAACCTTCTGATAGAAACATTCAGTAACACAGAAGTAGAAAGGAATTTCCTCACCATTATAAAAAGTACATATGAAAAAGCCACAGCTAATATAAAAATCAATTATGAAACACTGAAAGCTTTCTCTATTAACTCTCTAATATATCAACAAGAAAGGATGCCCACTTTCACATCACTTCTATTTGACATTTTACTAGAAGTCCTATCCAGAATAATTAGGCAAGAAAAATATGCAAAGGTATCTAATATAAACTATCTTTATTTACAGGTGGAATGATCTTATATGTAGAAAACCCTAAAAGATTCCATATAAAATCTGTTAGAGCACATAAATTCTGCAAAATTGTAGATTACAAGAACAACACAAGAATCAGTCATATATTGGAGCACCTGGGTGGCTCAATGGTTGAGCATCTACTTTTAGCTCAGGTCATGATCCTGGGGTCCTGGGAGCCTGCTTTTCCCTAAGTATCTCTGCCTTTCTTTGTGTCTCCCATGAATAAATAAATAAAATCTTAAAAAGAAAAGAATGTACAGTACAGTAGCAATAAACAATATGAAAGGATATTAAGAAAACAATTCATTTACAATGCTACCCAAAAGAATAACATACCTAGTAATAAATTTACACAAGAAAGTGCAAGTGTTGTACATTGAAAACTGAAAAGCACTATTGAAAGATATGACAAATATCTAAATAAATAAAGGAATGCTATGTCCAAAGATTAGAAGACTTAATATTATTAAATGGCAGTACTTGCCAAAACTATTGATTCAATGTAGGGACTGTAAAAATCACAATGCTCTTTTATCGTGGATATGGAAAATCCAATTTTAAAATTCATTTTATTTGCAAAGTACCCAAATAGCCAAATAATCTTGAAAAAAGAAGAACAGATTGGAGAATGTACACTTCCCCACTTTATTTTTTTAAGATTTTATTTATTTATTCATAAGAGACACAGAGACAGAGAGAGGCAGAGACACAGGCAGAGGGAGAAGGCTCTGCAGGGAGCCCGATGTGGGACTCGATCCCAGGTCTCCAGGATCACGCCCTGGGCTGAAGGCAGCACTAAACCACTGAGCCACCCAGGCTGCCCTTCCCACTTTAAAATTTACTACAAAACCACCCTTATCAAAACAGTATGGTATAAGAATAAATTTATAGATCAATGGAATGGAATTGAGTCCAGAAATAACCCCATCCTGTGGCCACCTTATTTTCAACAAGATTGCTAAGACAATTAAATGGAGAAAGAGCCGTCTGTTCAACCAATGGTACTAGGATAACTAGGTTCCACATGCAAAGGAATGATACTGAACCATACACACACACATGCACATACATGCACACACACAACTTAAAATAGATCAAAGGTCTAAATTTGAGAGTTAAAACTATAAAATCTTACAAGTAAACATAAGGACAAATCTTCATTACCTGGATCTTGGCAGTGGTTTCTTTTTTTAATTTTTAATTAATAATTTTTTATTATTAATTTTTAAAGATTTTATTTATTTGAGAGAGAGATGATGGTCACACAGCTCTGTGAACACACTGCATGGAGGTCATGTGAATTGTATCTGAATAAAGCTGTTTTATAACACAACAAAACAATAGCCTTTGTGAGACACAGCAAGTTTGCCTAAGTTATCAGATCTCCCTTTAATTCTTATAAGCTCTGTAGAATTACTAATATAACTCATCTCTGTAGTTGGCTATTTTTTTTACTTCCTTTTTCCCTACCTCACTGCATGATTTTTCTGCTTCTCTACTTAGTAGTCTCCAAGCATTTTTGATTATGTAATCATCAGCAAGTTATATTCCGTATGAACCCTTAATATAAAAAAGTACATGTATTCATTAATAAAATATGTTCATGTACTATTGTGCCACCATGTGATATATGTTTTTAAAGTACTATGAAAATACACATTTAAAAATACAATTTTGAAACGTAAGTAACTTATTATTATTCTTTTTATACTCTTAAATTGTGTTATGCAATCCACCCACATAGTACGTAAAAATGATAGAATTCCCAGCATGCCCTGCTACCTCATATTTCCTTGTAATTCGTTTTGGAAGAGAACTATACTTTTCATAATGTCCTGTTACACTACCAGCTCACACACACACCTGTATAAAGATGCAAACACATGTGTGTGCACAAGAATTTCCTGCCAGAGTAAATCTTTGGCATTTGCATTCTTTGTTTACCAGGGTACTGGGCGATGAGAGCAAGGTATTTAAGAACATCTGTCAACCTCATGGAAATACATATGAGAGTAAAAGTCCAGTCCTCTAGGTGGTTGCTATATGTCATTTAAAAAGGAATACGTAAGGCAACTTTGTGCTATTATTCAGAATAACCTCTATCAAAATTTAGGATAAGTCAGATGTTGATGATTGCCTTTTCACATACCACCCTGTCTGCCTTATAATTGTCTACAATTCTTCAAAAATTCTGGCACTTCTTGTTTTGTTCTGGTGATTGAGTTTTCCCCTTTATCATCTTTGCAGTGATAAATTTGGAAAGGATGCGTTGAAAGCTATTATAAGAAGTTATTTTGACCAAAAGTCATAACTATTTCTTTATAGTGAAACATCTCCAACTCTGTGAATTCCTTCAGAGCAGTTCCCATGCCTTATTCACCTTTTATCCTCAGTTTCCAGCACACTGGCTTGATAAGTACCAGGTTTCCAGTAAATGCTATGATTTGCTCAATCAGTTCTACATCAAGGATTTGGCCAGTTTGTGTTTTTTTTAACATAAACATATTGTAATTGAATGACTTTGGGGAAAGTTTCACATATCACTGTGCATTGGTCTTATTTTGTTTTTTCATATTAAAAAAAAAAAGGATTTGGCCTGATGATATCCAAAATACTATTCCTCTCTGAGCTGGTCACATCTGGTGAGACAGCAAACTAAAATGGTACATCTCACACCAAATGGTTGCAGCTACTCAACTATAAATACAAGACTGCCACAAATTAAGGAAGGCACTCTTGGCAATCAGATTCATATAGAATTGGTAGATATGCAACATGAACTCATCAAGAATAAATCTGTTGATGAAAATGAAATGACAAAACTTAGACAAAACTAGATGATGTTTTATTTGTCATATTGATCAAGAAAATCCTTCTTCTGGCAAATAATGACTTTGGATCCAGTAACCAGTAATGTTTGTCATTAATTAAAAGAAATATGCTAAGACAGGCATATGGGGAGTGAAAAAAAATGTCAATTATCTCAAGATCCCCAAGTACACTAAACTACCATAAAGTTGTTTTTCTACTATTAGATTGAAGGTGAAAACATCTTGAATCATATCTCTCAATTCCTTGCCAGAAAGAGCTATCTCACTGGTTAAACTTTTGGATCGGTGGTTTAATTAGTACCCTCATACAAGCCCTATAATTTCTAGTTTCTAATCTACTACATCCAACATGCCAGCAAATGTGATTTAGTAACCAGAATTTTCCTATAAAAGATCAAAGAAACACTTCCATCTAACTCATTGCAATACACTTGTCAACTCTGAATCTTTATTTTGGCCCTTGATAATCAAACAATTGTAGTAAACTGTGTTTGATGCATTTAGGAAACTGTTCATATTGTGTTTGTTTGTTTTTACTTCCAGGCAAGGAACTCTTAGAGTGACTCTTAAATCTGCTTAATTTGAGGCATATGACATTGAGTCCTTTGGTTTGGATAGTTTGTCACTTCTATTAACTTAAAATTTCTACCATGAAACAGTTTCCTCTTTCTAGCAACATAATGATCTAAATAGTCCCTTAAAACTCTACTAAAGATAAGATTTTGAATAGCTGGTATGAAAAAGAAGCAATGTTTTGCTGAATTGTAAAGAAATTAAGAAATATCAGGCCAAGTGTAAAGTGAAATTAAGAAATCAAGGAGAGGGACGCCTGGGTGGCTCAGTCGGTTAAGTATCTACCTTCAGTTAAGCATCTGCCTTCAGTTTAGGTCATTATCTCAGGGTCCTGGAATCAAGCTGCACATTGGGCTCCCTGCTCAACAGGGAGTCTGCTTCTGTCTCCCTCTGCCCATTCCCCCACTTGTGCACGCTCTCTCTTTCTCTGTCAAATAAATGAAATCTTTAAAAAAAAGAAAAAAAGAAATCAAGGAGGAAGAGTGCTAAAGTCAACTTTCATTGTGAAGGTATTTTCCTAAGTTCAGGGAACTTGCACCTCCATTTTGAGGACATAGAACTCCAAATAGTTATCACCCAGTATGAAGTAAATAATCAATTAGTCTGCTGTGTGGAATGTAAATGATTAGTTAGCATCTCCTTGTCCCTGTCTTCAGCTTGTGTAAAATGTTAAAGGGAGATATATTTCCTGAAAATGTGGAAATATAAGCAGGACCCATCTGTATGAGTTTGCAGGACAACTACATGACCTGCTTAATCTTAAAATTCTCAGAAAATTTATTTTAAAATAATTCTGAGTTGAAGGTACTCCCAAGACCTCAAAAATTCTCCCGGATAAAGTCCCCCCACAAATTATCTGCACATACATATACATACACACACATGCACACAACACAGTATATGAGTACACATCACATGATAAGTGAAACCAGGAAGAAAAAATAGAGTATAATAAAAACTAGAGAAACTTCATGTATTGGAATTGAGACAGACCAAAAACAAGTAAGTTCAATGTATGTCAATGTCTTAAAAGTACAAGCAAAATCAAGAGGTTATGGAAGTTGCCCAAGTAGTTCTTAAATAAACAAAGTGACATTCTAAATATAAAAATTAAATGATTAAAAATTTTAAAATTCACTGGAAGTGGCTAACCAGTACATGACCAAGCTGAGGTGATTAATCAGCAGTCAGATCAAGCTAAAGTGACAATTAGCGATCTTGAAAATATGAGCAAAAGAAATATCTTGTATGCACTCCAGAAATAAAAGATTTGGAGAATATGAAATAGAGATATGGAACATGGACTATGATGTGGAGACAGAAAAATATGTCTAATCATAGTTCCAGAAAGAGAACAAAGAAAGGATGAGAGGAAAGAAATAATCAGCTATATTATAATAGAATTAAGAGTGTCATCATTCTGTGCATCACTAATTAATAAGGAGTCCAGGATATAGTCATTAATGGCTATATCACAACATCACACAAGGAGAGCCATCCAGTTATTAGATGTCTCCTGATGAAAGTATCCAACACTTCTTGTATAGAAGTTGCCAAACTTAAATCAAAACTCAAAATATAGCATTTAGTTTATAAGAAATACAGGGAAGAGAAGATAATTAAATTCTACATGCTGTTACACCAATAAATAAATTTCAAGGAAAAAAAGACATAATGGGGATTTATAGATGAAGAGCAAATTTAGATCTAAAATCAACCAAAGGCAATGTATGGAGCATATTTAAGATCTAATTATAAAGAAAAATACAAAAAAGTTTATATATCATTTTTAAATGGCTCTATTTAGCAAAATTATATATACCTCTCACCATTCTATGCAATAGCAATACTCCTTGTAGAAATATATACTGAAGGTAAACTGGTGAATATACAAAAGGACTTATACATAATACCATTAATTGGAAGAATAACTGAAAAAGCATAGATTGGAAATAGCACAAATATTTGTCAATATTAGAATGGATGAATAAGTAGTAGCATATTAACAGAACAAAATGCTTTCCAATTATAAAAAAGAATGAAGATATTTCTGTACATGACTGTAAAGTGATGTCTATAGTATTAAAAAACAAAAGGATAAAAGGTACAGCATAGAGATTATAATCAATGATATTTTAATAGCCTATGGTGAGAGATGGTGGCTACACTCATAGTGAGCAACAGCATAACATTCAGACTTGTCAAACATGTGGACTTGTATACCTGAACTTAATATAACACTGTGTGTCAACTATACTTTTAAAAAAAGTATGATATGCTACAATTTACCAAGGAAAGGCAAAACATGACTATGTACATGTATTTTTAATATATCATATACATAGAATAGATTTGACATATGATATATTAAAAATAAATGGATAAACTATAAACCTAAGTGACAATTGGGGTTATTGGGTGGTGAGAATAGGACAGTAGTTAAACTTTTTCAGGGTATCTTGTTTAGTATATTCAACTTTGGGATCATGTAGAATTAAATTAAAAGCAAGCAATTTCTTTTTTTAAGATTTATTTATTTATTTATTCATGATAGACAGAGAGAGAGAGAGGCTGAGACACAGGCAGAGGGAGAAGCATGCTCCATGCTGGGAGTCGGACGCAGGACTTGATCCCAGGACTCCAGGATCACGCCTCGGGCCAAAGGCAGGCGCTAAACTGCTGAGCCACCCAGGAATCCCCAAAAGCAATCAATTTCTAAAACTCCAAAATAAAAGGAAACAAATGAACTTACATGTATATCCAGTTAGTGGCATAACCACACAGTGATTAAAGATTTCAAGTTATTTAAATCACGATAATTTGACCAAAAAAACAAAAAAAAAAACAATTCTGCAAACAAATTTAAGCTATTTTCAGTAACCATTTTCTTGGTGGAGGTGTTGGTTTTGTTATTCTGAGACTGTTGTGTGTCTGTCGTGGATAAAACAAATGAGAGACTGTGTGAGCTGTGACATGCTAATGTTATGTTTCCTGGTGTCTTCAGGAACCAGTATTTGCAACACAGGAGAAAAGAGACATGGATGGAAGATGGAAGAGGTTAATAAAAATCCTGGTTCTAGTTGTTAACAAAAGTATCAGTGAGAATTCATTCTGTATTTTATATATATATATAGTATATATATGATCATATAAAAGGAATATATAAAACTATGTACTTTATAAAATTATATATGGTTTATATGCATATGTAAGATATAGGTATTTATTTGTTGATTAATGTATCCATTATTATATGAATTATACATTATAACATATCTACTAATGCATGTTAAATAAAAGAGCCTAGGAAGAATGGCAACAATTTCTCATTCAAAGGAACTAGAAAGAACAAAAAAGAACAATTTAAACATCAGTAAAAATAACTTCAATATTGCCCATTGGAGGATACTAGTGAACCACCTGCCTGATTTTAAATTGTATTTTGTCTTAGTGTTCCCCTTTTTATCAGTTTTTTTAAAGATTTTATTTATTTATTAATGAGAGACAGGGAGAGGTAGAGACATAGGCAGAGGGAGAAGCAGGCTCCACACAGGGAGCCGGATGTGGGACTTGATCCCTGGACCCCAGAATCATGACCTGAGCCAAAGGCAGATGCTCAACCACTGAGCCACCCAGGCACCCCTTTATCAGGTTTTCAAATTAAAATAATGTTATAGTCACTTCTGCTTGCCCATTTAAAAATAATAAGTACCATTTAAAGACAAAGTGCTCATTTTTGCAAACATGTTTTTTCTCTTCAACACAAGTCATGGGCAAAATTCATGCCTAAATTGATAGATATGGTATTTGACTAGAATAATTGTGGTATTATTACTGTTTTCATTGTTCAAAGAAGGGAATGGATGTTTGGAGAAGATAATACTTAGTCAAAACTAAGTATGTGCTAATGTGAAAATCAGTCATGCCATCTTAGTTTTCCACTCAAACACCTTAATACCACTCAACAATAAACATGTTTATATTTCTGACAGCTATCTTTAAAGTAAGAAAAAGTTATTACATCCCTCAAAATCTTCATCCTTAATTATAGCCAATAAATAATATGCTTAGCATTTTTATATACTAGAAAAATATAGTTTTATTGGTAACAATTATATTCAACCTTATAAATAAAATTATTTTAAGCAAAGCTGCTGAAAAGCAATCATGCTTTTTATATGAATTTATTATTAAGAGAAATTTATATTAGGATATAGCAAAAGTTTCTAGTCAATTTTTTTACAAGTTCCAATAGATACATTTATATTAAAATAGTATGGAAAAAATTAGAATACAGAAGATTAATTTTGAAAACTTATTTTGGATGCATTTTTTCTGCTCTTTACCACATATGAAGTGAACTAACTTCTTGGATACTATAGGACATATCAAATTAACCTTCCCTTTCTCCCTGGCTCCCCTCCGGTATTACTAGTATTTCACTCAACCTCATTCTTGTAACTCTTGGAGTGTAAATTATTTACAGCTGTAGACATCTTCTAACACTAAAGCAATGACCAGGTTCAAAATTTAAGACAGAAACTCAACCCGATTCCTTTGTCTTGATACGTTTTTCTACTTGTGAAGAGATCATTTCCAGAAACAAAACAAAAGAAAACTTCTGTTCTTCTAAAAGAACTTCTTTTACTCTGGAAGAAGTTCTTTTAGCAAATGATATAGTTTTTGAGTGCATGCTGATACTGATTCAGTCCTTTCCTTTGCTTTGTAATTTTTCTTCTAGATCCATGTTTCATGGTCCATTTCCCAGGAATCAGAACTCTGACATTCAATTGCCCCTTTTCCACTTACCAAAAAGCTTTAACTCCTTTTTCCAGACTCATACCAGTGTGGTCTCTCAAAAAATTTTGGTGATGTATTTTGCATCTCTTTTGTATTCCTTCTTTCAGAATTTTTTCTGTTAAACTATCGAGCTCTCTGGGAATGTGTACCAACTAGTTCTCCCAAAGAAAATAGTAAACCTATTCTTTTAATTAATCTGTATAGAACGACCAAGAAAAATCTGGCTACACTCCAGTGTTAACATTCCTTCTTTCCTTGGACTGGACAAATTAGTTCTAAATCTCAATTTCCAAATAAACATAAATTTAATATTTTGATTATTTAAGCCATTTTTCAAGAGATAGTATATATCAACAAATAATAAATGACTTGCTAAATAGTTTTGCTTTATTCTACCAAATTAAGAACAAAATTACTCAGCTTCTTAGCTGTCCAGATTTTGCCCAAGCCTGTATAAAGTACAAAGCAAAATGGAAAGTTGGCCATAATGCCTATGGACAGAGGCCAAACCAGACAGTTCAGGTCAAAAAGTAAAATTTTTACCCATTGCTTAAATATTAGAAGTTATTCACAGCTGCAGATAATTTGTACTCTACAAATTCTAAGATTATGGTGCTGAGTATGGTTCTGTTCTAATTATCTGGTTTGGCTGCTGATCATGACCAGCTCTTCAGGCATATTTCAAATTTTCCATTTCACCTTGTGCTGGCAACAGCAACAAAAAAATAGTAAAATAAATCTATTTGAACAAATCTTCATTCTGTTAAATGGTATTAGATTGTGTACAAGGCTCCGGTGAACTATGACTTTGATAGTCAAGCCAATGTAGTCAAATTTGCAGTCAAGAAATCTCAGATCTTTGGCTGAAACCATGGGAGAAGAATTTAATTCTCCTCATTACGTTTTATTGTATTTTGTTACATTAATCTGTAACCTTCCAAATCAAAACAACTGCATGGCAAAACAATAATTCTACAACATTATAAAACATAACAGACCTATTTTCGATTAGAGACTCTGACAAGATGTTTAAGAACTAAGCATCTTGAAAATTCTTATTTCAAAATGGTGTGTGTGTGTGTGTTTATATTTCAGACTAAAAACTCATGTGCAAAAATATAAATTTCCCTCTTTTTTATGACTCAATTTGACTTCCAGGTGACCTCAATTTTGACCCCTAATTCCACTGATGGTAGAAGTCTCTGATTTTTCCTAATTCAAGGTAATAGTCACTTTCGGGTTGAAAATTTATTCTGTTGGTAGATATCCAGATTTATTCACAACCACACGTCTGCTTAGCTCCAAAGCCCATGTGTCCCTAACATCACTAATGTTCTGCAGAGAAAGAGCTTCCATCACCCCTGTTTTACAAGTTTGCCCCATATGACACAAGCATTAAAAAATGTATTCAAGATTTTTCTAAGTCTCCTCTCCTTTTCATTTTTATATGAGTTAGCTCGCAGGGAGCAAGGGGTAAAGAGGTGGTCATAAAGGCATGTGGCTTGCATTCATCTCAATGGAGAGGTGAACACCTAACCCCTGAGCTATCTTCAATCATTTCTATCTTGTACCCTGACATACTACATCCCTGATAACTTTGGGTGTTTAGAAGTGGCACCTGTCATAGGTATCATTAGACCCATCCTGACTTTCCATACATCTTACCTTTTCTCATTCTGACACAAGGTGTCTTCTAAAGACTTCTTCCCTTTACAAGGCTTGGGAACACTTGGCTATTTTGACCACATCACCTTGGAGTATATAAAATTCTATAAAACTAACTTCAGGTACATTTGCCAAAACACCATCCCTCAGCCATTGGTTATTTGAACAGATTTTATGTTTTGCCTCTTGTTATCTGGAAGGCCAGGCACAAAATCCCTAATTTGTGAATCCCCCAAATCTATCACTTTCCTAGTTAGCTTTCTTCACCTACCAGCAATAATACCAATTAGGTCCCTTTGGAACCATCCCTTCTAAGCTACTGATTAAACTTTTCTTTATTCATAATAAAACAGTAAGTATTTTACAATATTAAATACTTTTTCCTTTGGTAGTGTAAAACTATGCTCAGTACTCTGGGTTAGGCTCTTAATTTTTAAAACAGGGCTTTTTAAAATCACAGAAAATCCTTTCCGCTTTTTACAAAGCCTGGATCTTATGAATCAAAATATATTTGGTTTCCTGAATGTGATTACAACTTTTCACTTGAGAAAAACCTTACGAAATTACCTAGACTTTCTTACAAAAAAAAAAAAAATGTATTAGCCAACCCTTTAAGAGCAATGTACACAGAAAGGAACTATTTCTGACTAAGTAATAGGGTAAGTACTGGGATAAAAGGAATTGTCAACAAGCTTCCAAGTTTTGTTTGGGTAGAATATGATCTGGTTTGATTTTTACAACAGGCTGAATTATTAGCCACAATTCTCCCCTTCTCTAAAGTAGGAGTATGCATCTCCAGCTCTGTGCTGGCCTCACGGAGGCAGAGCACACTTCTCCAATCCCCTGTATTGGTCTTCACCATGCATCTTGCTTTATCCAGTGGAATATGGGAAGAAGTAGCATTCTGCCAGTTTTAAGCTTCAGAAGCATGAGTTATTTTTCTTGAGCTTCTGTCACTGCCATGGAAATGGCTCTCCCTAGGTAATTGCTGGAACCAGAGATAAGATCTCAGAATTACTCCCAGATCATACCTGAGCCCAGCCCCAGAGTGGGTCCAAGCACAGTTAGACTTGCACCCAGGAGCAGAAAAGACAGCACAGATTGGCTGACCCCTGGCTGAGTTAGTGTTGAACGCCACTGAAATGTCCTGCCATCGGTTAGGCAGATAGCTACTGTTTGGAATGGGGAAACAGGGGAATTGCTTTCCTTGTATTGTATCAAATATATTTAAAAGTAAAGGAAATTGAGGAAATTATGATTTTTAACATGCTTCCCCCCCTCTTTTGGTAAAATAATCAGACAGCCATTCAAAAGAGTATTCAGAGGAACCATTATTCAACTGGTCAAATCTTCCATTAAATGCAGAAATACTCTTTTTAAAAGTCCAAGCAAGTTCCTATGGTCTTTGCTTTCAACCTCCTAGTCCAAAATCTCATCTGTTCAACTGGACTAATGCGATAGCCTCTAAATCATCTTCTGACACTCACTTTTATCACCATCTACCCCTTTCTAGTCTTTATGCTAATATTTTCAATGCAAATATAACCATATTGCTCCACAGCTTAAAATATGTCAATGCTTTCCCATTTGCTTTAGGAGAAAGACCAAACTGTTTCACATGTTCTACAGGGACCAGCATAATCTAGCCCCATTCTGTTTCTTCAGTCTCAATCCTTGACCTCAGCCATGTTCAATAAACTGTAGCCACAACTCCTTTCAGTTCCTAGGACAGAACTTGCTTCTTTATGACTCAGAGACTTCACTTACCATTAGCCACAATCTTCTTGCCTATTGGCCAGTGAGTTCCTTGATCCCATCCTCAGTGCCTCCATTCCAACGCCAACTCCTTAGTCTGGGTTCTTATTGAAATTAAAATCTGAGGGGATCCCTGGGTGGTTCAGCGGTTTGGCGCCTGGCTTTGGCCCAGGGCGCGATTCTGGAGTCCCGGGATCGAGTCTCTTGTTGGGGTCCGGGCAGGGAACCTGCTTCTCCCTCTGCTTGTGTCTCTGCCTCTGTGTGTGTGTGTGTGTCTATCATGAATAAATAAATAAATAAATCTTTAAAAAAATAAAATAAAATCTGAGACAAAAGTTTGGAGGCAGTTAGGTTGTCTAGGGGATGATTCTAGGAGCAAGCATAGGGGCAGAGAGAGTGAGAGGTGAAAAATAAGATATGCTATGGACTAAATTTATCCCCCCAAAAGTCATATGTGGAAGCCCTAACCCCCAGTGTAATAATATTTAGAAATGGAGCCATTGAGAGGTAACTGGATTTATCATGAACATGGGGCCCTTATGATGGGATTAGTGCCTTTATAAGAAAGACACCAGGAACTTGCTTCCTCTTAATCTCTCTCTTTCTCTAACTCGTAAGGACATGACAAGAAGGGGGCCATCTGCAAGCTAGAAAGAGGGCCCTCACTGGGGACCTGAATTAGCTTGCACCTTTATTTATGCACTTTCCAGCCTCCAAGAACTGTGAAAACTAAATGCTTGATTAAATCACTACTGAGTTGACTAATACAGGGTGCTGTCAAATTAAATTTTAATTACTGAAAATCTGGTAGGTTTTTAATAAGAATACACTTACCAATATTTTATTTTTGATTAGAGATTTAATTTTTCAGTTTTTTAAAGATTGATTTATTTATTTGAAATAAAAAAGAAATAATAAGAAAGAGGGAAAGAGTGCATACATATACATGAGCAATGGGAGGGGAAGATGAACAGAATATCAAGGAGACTCCTTGCTCAGCGTGGAGCCTGATGCAGGGTGATCCTACATACCTGAGCCAAAACCAAGAGTCAGATACTTAATGGACTGAGCCACCCAGGTACCCCTTGATTGGAGATTTTAATGTCTTGTTTAGGAAATCCCTGTACTGCAGATATGTTATCTATCTACTAAAACTTTTTTAATTTGGCTTTTTTTGTTGTTTTTTTATGAATGCCTGTAATCTACCTGGAAGTTTTTTAAAAATGTGAGATAAGAGTCCAATTTCATTTTCCCCCTTAGTGGTTACTTAACTCACCCTGGTAACAACCCCAACAAATTCATTTACATGCTGCTCCACAGTAATTTAGTTGTAATGTAAACCTTACCAGGTTGTTCTCTTAATTAAGAACCTTCAGTGGTTTTCCATTATTTATGAAGTAAAGCCTGAGCTCCTCGACATCTCGTGTAAAGTTGATTTTGGTGACAGCTCCCATCATATTTTCCCAACTACTTATGCTCTAAGGATAATTAATTACTTAACTTCTCAAATGGAACAGATATTCTTTTTGCAAGAACTTACCCTTCACTCATCTTCATGTCTAACTTATAGTTTGTCTCATGTATATTATTCTGTGTAATATTAATATCCACAAACTTTGTACACCCTTTGCCTTTGATTATTTTCTCTCCACTCTACCATACCATCCATTTCTGTGTGTATAGAAAACATACTTATCAAGTCCATCTTTAAATTTTTTAAAGATTATTTATTTATTTATTCATGAGAGACACAGAGAGAGAGGCAGAGACACAGGCAGAGGGAGAAGTAGGCTCTCTGTGGGAAATCCGATGTGGGACTTGATCTCAGGACTCCGGGATCATGCCCTGAGTCAAAGGTAGATGCTCAAACACTGAACCAGCCAGGCATCCCCCATCTTTAAATTTTATCTAAATTCTCTTTATCCCAATTAAAATCATGCCTTTTAATCACCTCTATTGTATAGTATGGTGTTATGTTGAATTCTTTATGCACATATCTCTCTTAAGTTTGAAAGCTACTTGAGAATAATAACACCTTATCTCATATGCTCATCACATATCAATACAATGAATATTAATTAAATTAAGCCAGAAATGAACATTGATATACATAATTCTATTTACTGACCCTAAGAATACAGATAATATGACATTTTTAGGTAAGAAAATAAATTGTTTAAATATATTTACCTTGCATTTAATAAAAACACTAAGCCTCCCTTCATTGAACTTTTATGTTTTTACTTTTTGTTAGTAAGTTCTTTCACTCATACTTTTATTTAGTAGCTACCTACCAAGTAATTTATGAAAACTTACAGTATCCAAAGGAGAGTAATCAGTAATGAAAGAATATAAGACCAATAAGGCATTCAGTTTCCTGCCTCTGGATAAGAGACAAAGAATAATGCCATGACTGTATATATTTAGGTACAGGAAGACTATCTTAAGTTATATTTACTAGCTGTTCTTCCCTTCTGGAAAAGGAAGCATGCGTTTGGCAAGACCAAAAGTGAACTCTCTAGCTGAATAACCTTTGCAAAAAGCTGTCATCAGGGAAGCAACTACTGTCCCTGTGATAATAAAACCCATCTTTGCTGGTTTAAGAGTAATACTTGAAGCAGGAAATTGGACCCATTGCCCTATCATACAATGGAAAATCACCAACTTTATTCTTAAGGTCTTTCTTCTCAGATTATGAAACACTGTAGAAGCCCAATAAGGTATGGATTTGTAATGCTATCAATGTGATTATCAGTTGTAAAACAAAATTAGCCTGATAGTTTGAATTATATATTGATAATTAGCAAATTACAAAAAAATTCAGGAAGATGTCACTCTCCCAAAATAAGTAATTATGTAAGTACTACCATTTTAATTTTTGTTTCTTCTTAAAATCATAGACTAATATAATAATGACAACTTGAAATCTCAAATGTAATTCTCAATTTAATATACTGGAATAAATGATGATTTTAAAGACACTTCCACATCTTATATTATAATTAATTTCTCTTTACTGAAATGTATTATGTGAAAAAGTAAACCTGAATACATTTAATATTAATTTTTCTCATTTTGTTAAAAAACTTAAATGGCTGTAAACAACTATTACTATTCCATTACTCTTTGTAAGTCTTATACAAAGATTAGAATGACTTTTTCAGAGCCTTACTATAATCTTTCAATACATTAATACAACATTGTGAACGTATCCACTGTCACTGAGTTGTACACTTGAAATGGTTAAAATGGTGAGTTTAATGATATGTGTATTTTCCCATGATAAAAAAAATTATATTCTGCTCGTTGGATGATGGATTACTCATTTTAATTCTTCTGTAAATTCTACTGTAATGGCTTAATAATTCTCTTTCTCTCTTCTTCTAGCACTCCAATTAGCCATTACCCCATGCTTCATACCTCTTTGCCTCTCTCTCTCAGGTTTTTCCAACCTTCCAAGGATTACATGTACATGGTTCTGAGTTCTGAGTTCACTAATTCTTTTTTCAACTGTGTCCAATCTGCTATTCAACTTGTTCATTGAGTTGTTATTTCAACAGGTATTTAGTTTTCATTTTTTTAAAGTTCCATTTGAATGTTCTTTTTCAAATTTAACTCTTCAAATCCTTCGCTGTATAACTGCACTTTTAAATACACCCTTTATTACTTTAAATACTTTATATTTTTCTCATATTCTGTGTATGACAGTTCCAACATCTAGAGTTCTCTTGTGGTTAAATCTGTTATTTCTTGTTATTGTTGAATGCATGACTTATCTCACTAATTTTTCAGAGCTTACCTCCTGTTAATTATCTTGGCTTACATCAAGGACCCACTTAGCTGAAAGTAAATCTTGGAGATGAGTGTGTATATGTGTGTATGTACACATATGTGTGTGTGTGTATGTGTGTGTTCCCAGCACATAGTGCCCTCTGACAACAATAAAAAAGAAATTCTGTTAATAAGGAAAAAGAGAATGGTCTCTGCCACAATGTTCCTTAAAAAGTGCACTCTACTTAAGGTTTCTGAGTACCTGGATATGTTCTTCAAATTCGTGGCATGTAATTCTCTACATTCTTCATATGGATAAGTCCCACTATTACCTCCCAGGTCCATCACAGGCATATCCTCCAGAAAGCCTTTCCTGATACTCCATCCACTCCTCCAAAGTACTGCTAAGCACCTTGTACCTACTGTCATACAAAGGTTTATTTGGGGGTTTATTTCCTTGTATTATAATTTTGCTTTTTGTATTTTAACTCCCTTATTAAACCACATAATCCCTGAACACATATACTGTCTCTTCCTTCTGATTCACTGCCCCTATCTCAGTGTTAAGCACTCAGTAAATGTTCGCTGAGTAAAAGACTAAATACAATGAAAATTTGGAAAGTTGAAAAATGAATTTTTCTACTGGGATCTTTTATTATTTTGCTAGATATTTCCTCCTCTCTCTTCCCCTGTCTCCATCCGATCTGCTCTGTGCCCCAGGAAGCTGAAATTTATGGACTACATCAAAATCACTTGCTCTCTGGCTTGCTGTTGGGTTCATTCAATGGCAAGCATGAGTTGAAGTTGGGAAGCCAGACACCACTCATGTCCCCAGTTTCCACTGGTGGAGTTACCACATGCTGGCTATGTGCCCTTCCACCCCATGACACAGCTCCTTTCATGAAGTCTTCTCCACTTTTTCTTTAGTTTGTATGTAAGCCCTCCCTTTCCTCCATCTGAACTATAAGCGGGAATGCTACTCAATTGTAGCTCATTCCAGAATCTCACATTATCTCTTCTTGGGGATAATATACCTTGCCAAAGCCTTTGCAATACTCCCTTTCAATTCTTCAAATGACACAATGTGAAGACTCTTGGCATTTGATTGATAACAACAAGGTGACACTGCAGAATTGATAGTGATTTGGGAAGAAAAAGAAAAAAGCTAGCATAGCTTATGAAAGACAGTATAATCCAGGGCAAATTTTTAGAATGTAGTACATAAAATTTAAAATGTTCAAAACAACAAGGATGAACCTGGAGGACACTATGCTAAGTGACATAAGCCAGTCACAGAAGGACAAGTACTGCATGATCCTACTTAGATGAAGTTTCTAAAATAGTCAAACTCAGAGAAGCAAAGAATAGAATGGAATTTTCCAGGGGGTGGAGGCTAGGAGAAGTGGGGAGTTGCTTTTCAATGGATACAGTTTCAGTAATGCAAGATGAATGAGCTCTAAAGATCTGCTGTACAACATGGTGCCTGTGGTTGGCAATACAGTATTATGCACTCCAGAATTTGTTAAGAGATCAGATCTCATGTTGTGTTTACCACCAAATGAACAAACAAACAAACACACAAACAAATGGTGGTGGGATGGGGGGAGAAACACATAAAGAAACTGAAAGATAAGGATATATCTATTACTTTGATCGTGGTGAGGGTACCATGGGCATTGGCATATTTCCATACTCATCAAGAATGAGCAGCTAATTTCAGGGCTAATATTCATGGAACTGGAGTATAAAACCAAAACCTCAGAAAAAAGAATTTCAAAAGTAAATTTCTGCCTAGATAAGTTTCAAGATTGTATTTTTTCTTAAAATCAAAGAAGATACTGAGCCACTTGCTCTTTCTAAATCCATACTGTCATTGTTCCTCAGTAGTTCTATGACTGGGGACTTTGTCATTCCTTTGTGCAATCCCAGTATGCTTTGAATTAGAAAAGAAGCATATCACATTGTATAAGATTCTTTTCTGAGAAAAAAGTTAATAAATCTTCCAACAGCCCTTTGAAATTTCTCTTTGATACAATAGGATTCCCAGATGAAAACACTTAAAGTATCTTTTTAGTCACTTTTAAATGTCTTATCACCTCTTCAGATGGCTGAGTTATATTCAGAAATAGTTAAAGTAAGGGTAAGCTAAGGGCCCAGAAATTATGTAAAGTTCAGTTCTTTTGAAAGAAGCTCTTAGTATGGTAGTAATATATTGAGACAGATTGGTTTCCAGGCACACATCTGGACTCCATTTCTAAGGATTAGGACAAGATGTCATACAGTGTATATGTTTTTTTTAATTTGCTCTAAGTTAGTGAAAACATTAAAGGTCTATGCTGCCCTGTGTTAGTTCACATGACAGTATAAATAATATGACTGAGTATATGATATAAACACAGAGGAACTGTCTTAGCATTTTAAGAAAGCCCAATAGGTGGCACTCCTCATCCTTACCTGAGTACTGAACATAATACAAATTAAGCTAGGAATAAGGCCTTTGGGGACAAAGCATCATCTTTATTATTCATAAAAGTAAGTGGTAGAAGATAGCCCACAGTAGGGGGTGAAATAAGCTATGTGACCTGCACACTTAGTCCTGGTCACAAAAGAAGCTAGAACACTACATGCTTCCTTACAAGAGCTGGCCCCCAAAGTGTATGACATGGTCAGAGAAGCAGAGAATGTATGCTGCCTGTGGTCAGGCTGGCTCCCAAAGAGGAAAGCCAAGGATCTGAGCTGAACCAAACATAGCCCATTTCTTCTCAAATTTCCAACAAGAACACCACTCCTTCCCACCTCTGGGAGAGTGAATGAAAAAGTAGAAGAACGAGAAGTATTGATGGTGTCTCTCCTCCTGGCTCCAGAAGTGGAGAAGGATAGGTCTGCCCCAACTTTGCTTAGCTTTTGTCCCCTTTGCCCACTGGGCCCACCCCAGGGTCAGTTAGGTTTTGACTATTCTTCTTGAGGAAAAGAACCAAATGTCAATCTGGGTCCTGCTTCAGTTTTAATTAGATTGTATCCTCAATGCCAATGGCTGCTCCATAGTTAGACATCTGATTCAATGCACTGGTTGTAGTTGCTACACAGCTAACCTCTCAAAATTCAGTGGTATACACCAATAGTTTTTCTATGTTTACAGAATAATGCAGAGTGAGTGTCCTCTCTCTGCTCCAGTTTCTCTGAGGCCTTGACTAGAGCCACTTGACAGCTGAGGGTAATTGGATAGGTGGAGAATCATCTGAAGTCATCTTTGCATACATGTCTAATAATTGACACTAGATGGTTGAAGCTATTATATGGGGCCTCAGCTGGTATCATTGGCTGGACCACTATATACTGCCAATCCATATGGTCTGGGCTTCTTCACATCTTGGAGACTTCAATGTGGATGAACTTCTTTTTTTTTTTAATTCTCAAAGTCTTTGTTTTTTAAAGATTATTTATTTATTCATGAGAAACACAGAGCAAGAGAGAAAGAAAGAGGCAGAGACACAAGCAGAGGTAGAAGCAGGCTCCATGCAGGGAGCCTGATGTGGGACTTGATCCCGGGACTGCAGGATCACACCCTGGGCCGAAGGCAGACACTAAATCCGCTGAGCCACCCAGGGATCCCCAGTGTGGATGAACTTCTTACATCTTTGGAGCTCAGGGCTCCAAAGTGAGTGTCCTGAGAGAGCCAGATGTAAGCTATATGGCTTTTTCTGACCTAGACCCAAAATCCAGGCACTTTACTTCTGTGTTCTACTCTTTACATGCTCTAGAACTTTCCTCTGGCATCAGTCTAGTCTTTAGATTTAAAAGGAGGGACACACACACACACACAAAATAAAATAAAAGGAGGGACATAAACCCCCTCATGAGAGGAATATCAAAATATTTTCATACATGTTACAAAACCCTCACAGTCTAACAGATGTTAGCACCGATTTTGTCTCAGAAGGATCTGAAATTAGGCAGAAGATATTAACTCCAAGATGAGTCTGCCACCAAAATTGAAAAATCACCTCTCCATTCCATTTCCTATACAAATTGTGTCCAATTCAGTAATTCAAAAGAGCATATCAGAAGACCTTCAAGGAGACTAAATGGCATCAACAAGATATTTCAAAAAATTAGTTGCAGGGATCCCTGGGTGGCGCCTGCCTTTGGCTCAGGGCGCGATCCTGGAGACCCGGGATCGAGTCCCACGTCGGGCTCCCGGTGCATGGAGCCTGCTTCTCCATCTGCCTGTGTCTCTGCCTCTCTCTCTCTCTGTGTGACTACCATAAATAAATATATAAAAAAAAATTAGTTGCATACAGATACTCTAATAATAAAATCCCAACAATATAGTAATGTTCCAAATATTGAATACAGTTTCTCATTAATAAATCCCAGAAGAAATCAAATGCAATTACTAAAAGTTTTCAAGCTCAAAGACTTCAAATACAAAAGCATTAAAATCCAAAATAAAAATTTCTTATACTTGTAAGTTAAAAGTTCAAAGAAATTATTTCTTCCCCAATTTCATTTTCTGCTCAGTCTCAGCTTTAAAAAAAAAAAAAAAAAAAAGATTCTTACTAACTGGAAAACTTTGAAGTTCTTTCAGTCACAGCAGGCTGGAGAATCACTTCCTGAAATGACTGAAGTTCCAAGTTCCTGCAGCCCTCAAAAGCTGTGTTAATTCCATCTCAAGTCTTCCATTAGCCTCTGCAAAGATTTCAAAAGTTCAGATATCTGAAAGGAAGGACAAGACTCCACACTGCTTACTTACATAAGGCTGAATGGCCAAAAATGGAACATACCTACCTGTCTTCCTGCAAAGTTGAAACATTTGCAACTTGGGCCATCCTATTCCTAGTCTCATTTGTAGCACAATTCTATTCTGTTCACCATCTTCAAAACCTCTTCATTCGTACTTCCACTGAGAGCCCCGTGTTTATGCTACCCCAGGATGGCGTTGCACATAGATAAATGTGATGGAGACCTTAGGTTCTCTTGTGAAGAAGAAATGTTAATTCCTGCCTCAATCATGCCCATTCGAGAAAGGTGGTCTCATTGAGTCATCCAGGAATGTTTCCTAAAGTTGGCTTGACCCTCCCAGGTGTAAGTTACAGTGCTGAGACCAACTCTGCATCAGGGGCTGTCATTGTTCCCCCTACCCTCCTCTTAAAGTTATCCCAGAAAATGGAAACAACTAGAATCCTGGAGAATCAGAGCCTGCATTGAAAGAACCTAATATGAAAAGCAAATGGATGTGACCAGTGCTAGGGATTATGGTGAATACTTTGTTGGATGCCTAGATTCTCTTCATGGCAGGCACACCCATCCCCCAGATGGCAAAACCATCTGGTTTTTCACCTTCTCCCGAGAATCACTTCCACCCAAAAGGAGCCATTGCACCTTCCAGGCTACTCTTTCCAATTCTCTAAGGACATATAGCCAATAACTGATTGAAATGGAGGTATAAAACTTGACTCCTTTGGCACAAGATAGGGCCAACTTTTGTGTAATTGATGCTCTAGAGCTGTGCTGTTGAATACATGTTGTGACTGACTACAGAAAAGTTGAAATGAGATATGCTGTTTACATATTGGATTTTGAAGATTTAGTATGAAAAAAGAATGTAAGATACTTCATCAATGTTTAATATTGATATATGCTGAAATGACAATATTTTTGGATGTATTGGTTTAAGCAGAATGTGTGGAGACCTCTGTTTCTTTTTATCTTTTTTAATGTGGCTACTAGACAGTTTAAAATTATTTATGTGGCATGCAATGTATTTAATATATTCCTTTTGGATAGTGTTGCTTTAGAGCTATCCTCTGGGATTAGTCTAGTCTTCAGCTAAGACCACAGGCTTATTGATTTGGATTCTTCTCTTCTGTCTTGATTCCCCCAGTGTCCTCCAGAGGAGAAATCTCTCACTAAATATCCAAAATAGAATCCCACCTCAGACTTTGCTAGGAACCAAACCCAAAACACTTGATGTTTCCAAAAGTTTGGTCTTCAATGTTCTATAAACAACTAGAGATATAGTTTAAATCAAAATAAAAACATATGGAGAAAACAGTACAAATATAACTAGCTCTACACCATCAAGAAGAAATTTATATTTGAACAACGTGCTTGGCTCATTGCCTTAGGACACAAAGCTAAGTGATATGCCCGGTACAATAACATTAAGAATCGTTTTGATCCAAATGCTAAAAAAAAAAAAAACCCACAATTTAAATTATACAGGTCTTATGTTAGCTGATATTCAGTTAATGTTAACTCAGTTAACTCACCCTAAGTGGGGAGAGACCTTTGTGTTCTACATATACTATTATGTGGCTCAATATTTAAGGTTATCATCACCGCTTTTGATGAACAAATAAAAATTCATAGTTTTTTAAAAATGTAGGAACCTACAAGATAAGATGTGATTTGATTTCAAAATTTAAATAAACTTAAAGTTCAGACCTTCTAAAAAATGACATCCACTGGGGAGTTTGTTCTTGCTAGATCAGCCCTTCCCTCATATGTGGAATTTAAGAAACAAAAAGAAATTATCAAAGGGGAGAGAGAGAGAGAGAGAGAGAGAGAGAGAGAGAGAGAGAGGGAGAGAGAGAGAAACCAAGAAACAGACTCTTAACTATACAGAACAAACAACCAGAGCGGAGATGATGGGGAGATGGTTGAAATACGTGATGGGATTAAGAAGTGCACTACCTGTAATGAGCACCAGGTGTTGTGCACTAAATTGTACACCTGAAACAAATACTACTGTTAACTAACTGGAGTTTAAATAAAAATCTTTTTTTAAAAAGGAAAAAAAAAATAATAGAATTGTTACTCTTAATACTTATTTCAAAAACCTATCTCTAAAAATCCTAAAAATTCCAATTCAATTCAACAATATTATACAGTGATAAAATACTGTTTTAGTATAAAAGAGTATGGTATTTTGCATAAAATAATTGTTAGTCTAAATATACCCCTCGCTGAAGAGTCGACCTCATTTATTAAACCAGCAATCCTAACAAGCCTTGCCTGCATAACCTCACACAACCACATGATGGCACTGTAACACAAGGTTTTAAACAAAATTGTTGAAAGACAAACTTTGCAGAAAAAGTGTTCAGTTAGAATTACTGTGAGCAACACAAATCTTACAATACTAGATATTTCTAGTTGGTGAGTTTATACTGAATCTCATATCTCACTTATCAAAAAAAGAGTCCTGGACATACAGCAATCTGCTGCGTGGTTGGGACACTTGGTAAGAAGTGTGAGCAGTTCAGGAAAGCCCAGGGGTGTGTGTACTTCATCAGATCCCCTTTCAGGCCATATAGGGTATGTCAAAAATAAAAACCAAAATAAACAAAAACCCTATACCTGGAAATGACTGTGAAATTTAAAGACATCAAAGACATAGAGAAATGGATAAAACTTAGAGTTACAGCAGATCACCTGCAAAGGAACAAGGATGAGAACACTGCAGCTCACAACAAAAACAGATGCAAGAAAACAGGTAGTATGGTTTTCAGTCTTCGGAAAAGAATTTCAGATATAAAATCATATTCACAAGCAAATATCCTTTTAAATACGTTGTTGCAGAATATGTTTCAACAACACCAAACTTCAGACATTTTCCTATGTAGAGAAAACATCATAAACATTCACAAAAGGAAATATTCAAATAAATTCTTGCAAGGGATATGGGAAGAATGATCTCATGACACCATGAAGTACTGTGTGGTCTAAAACACCAAGTTTCAACGAAATGTAAAGGAAAGAACGTCCATAAACACTCAGTTCTCAAGTCTAGAAAATTCAGTAGGTTGAGGACAAAGCAGGGAGAGTAACTACTCATACATTTCACAGACTCTTTGTCCTGTCAACTCGTAGAAAGTAAAGTGGAAAATGTCTAGAGAATGGTTAAAATAATCAAGTATTTCTTTCAGGAAAGGGACTTACGTGATTGTGATCTATGGCCCGAAAAAATCCGAAAAGATTGACATTTATAAAAGTCTGAAAGGAATATTGGGGGGGGGGGGGGGGGGCTCGTTTTCAGAATAGTTGAATTAGGAGGCATTGCTTTAAATCTAAAATAGACTTAAACTTGTGACATTTGAGTCACAACACATAAAACCCTTGGCATTTATGGATTCCTATTTATGGCTGAAATATCTGTGATGCATTAAAATTTCTCCCTAAGCAAGGTGATGACAGTAATCTCTTGCTATTGTCAGCCTGTGGCATTGAAAACATACTGTATCATGCTGCCTACAAAATCCAGTTTGGGCTTTAATGCATGCATAGGTACCCTGCTGCTTTGGCAAATTTCTATACCTCTGATGGCAACAGACTCACATAATAAACACACTTATAGACAGGCACTTCTTCGGCTGTTTGTCTCTTCAGAGCTTGGTATCTCTTGTCACCCTGAGCCTCTTAATAAGCCCTGAGACCAACTTCCCTGGGGGCAGCTATTTTTCTGTTCTTCCCAGAGGACAGGCTTACTTTTGCTACTATGGCAACTGCTGCGAAGTGCTTTCTCTCTGACTTTTTCAGCTTCCTTAGTACTGTGGGTTTCTTTGCAAAGATATTCTAGAAGCTTCTGGGTCTTTCAAATTCTTGTCTCAAAGAACTGGTCTTTGAAATAAATCTTTATTATACACAGAACACATGGACTCCATTATTTCTCCACTTGTATGTGTACTTGTAACCTCTACTAGGAAACAAACGGAGGAAGGCAGGACTTGGGTCACATTAATCAGTTACCAGTTCTTTGATGCTGAAGCACATGGTTCCAGCAGATGTCGCCATTCTTATTACTACAGCAAAAAATTCAAACCCAAACATCCTTTCAGGCTGTTGGAAACAATTTTAGCTCTCACGAGGGAAATATCACAAAGTGGAAGGAGTCAACATACCATCAAGTGTAAATTTATTTTCTTTTTCTTTCTCTTTTTCTTTCTTTCTTTTTCTTTTTTTTACAGAGAGAGTGAGAAGAGAGGGGCAGAGGGGGAGGGAGAGAGAGATTCCTAATCTGGCTCAGTATGACCTCAATCTCAAAACCCTGAGATCATGACCTGAGCCTCCCAAGCGTCCCAAATTTCATTTTTCAATAACTGAACTTTTAGAAGCAATTGCTTGGAAGATCTCTTAGATAAGTTCTTAATTTAGGCAAGATATTGATAGTTTATTTCCTAAATCTCAAATTGACTATAAAGGGTGACCAATTCATAGCAGTTGAAGTTGACATGAGAGTTATATAGTTACATATGTGATGTGTCTGGCACTCAGTATGTCCTCACAAACGTAAAATTATTTTGCTTCAAGGATCCAAGAATTCACTTGGGAAAGCCAAATTATAAAGAACTCAGTCCCTTAGGTAATCAGTAGTTTAAAGAAGACAGAATCTCACAAAATGATAGATCCTTAAAGTTTTCTTAGAAAAAAAAAAACCTCATTGATTATGTGTTTTCAGTGCCTCTTTCAAAGATCTTCTTGAAATCTCCTAACTTATGACTGGAACCTCAGCCTTCCTCTCCCTTGCTTAGGATCACAATACTTCTCTTCTCTGTCTTTTCCCATTAACCACAGGTAATTCTCAAAGAGACTTAAACAACGGGATTCATAATTTTGATGTATTAAGGAACCAATATGTATTGTATATCTCTCCCCTTTCCTTTATTCCCTTTTTCGTGTGTTTCTTAGCAAACACCACTTATGTTTAATTCTCAGTCTGTGTTCGTATCTTCTGAGACCAAGGATATGTAAGAGGCAGGTCGCTGAGTCTTCCTTTCCAACCTGTCTCCCCTTTGCTACCTGGGGAGGACCTGGGTGGCTTTGGCACTACTTTTGAGCTGTTTAAGTTCAGAAAAACTTGTGAATTCACATAAGGATGGTAAACTGTTTAATCTCTGCATAAATGTTTCTCCAGTTCATGAACATCTCCATGAAGTTCTCCTTATGAACTGGATGTCTTCCTCTTGTTCCTTGGCTGGATCACTCTATGTGAGGTTCGCAGTCCAAGGATCTGGAAGGGCCCTCCCCCTATGACCTTGTTTGACTCATGTTAAACCATGAGTTTAACAACTTATGGTCCCTGGCCTGTAAATTGTAATTGGCATGGCAGGGATGACTCAAAACTAGTTTTCTATCAATAGTTCTGGGAACCATGATATGCTGAGAAAACTGGAAAACTTCAACCCACAATAGAGGTTATTTGTGGGCAGGAGAGAGTTATGACAGATAAGCAGGAGACATTCCTATGAAAGGCCCTCAGGAAAATTCCAAACAGGGGCGCCTGGGTGGCTCAGTTGGTTAAGTGTCCCACTCTTGATATTAGTTCAGGTCGTGATCTCAGGGTCATGAGATCAAGCTCCACATCAGGCTCTGCATTCAGTAGGGAGTTTGCTTGAGATTCTCTCTTCCTCTGCTCCTCCCTCTAATGTGCATGCATTCTCTCTCTCTCTCTCTAATAAAAAATATAGAAATCTTAAAAAAAAAAAAGACGAAAGAAAGGAAAGAAGGAAAGAAAGAAAGAAAGAAAGAAAGAAAGAGAAAGAAAGAAGAAAGAAAGAAAGAAAGAAAGAAAGAAAGAAAGAAAGAAAGAAAGAAAGAAAGAAAAGAAAGGAAAGGAAGTGCCAAACACCTATTTAAAGGAATATGACCTCAAGGTTTCATTACTATTTCCTGAGAAGTCTTTGGGTCCCAGAAAGACTTAAAATCCACAGGATACTCACACAGAAGATTGTAGTTCAGTAAATATCTGGTCCACATAAAAATGATTCAAGATTCCTCCCCTGAAGCGGTATATTTTATTGAAATCAACTCTTCCACTCTCTGAACTTTAACTTTAAATGAATATATATCAAAATGGAGAAAGTTTCTAGAATAATAAATATGAAAGTCAGAGGATTGAGAAATTATTTTTATTTGAAAAAAATAGAAAATATTTAGTAGAGACTAAAATTTAAACCTGGAAAACAATAAATTCTTCTCCATGGATATGAGATATAATCACAGATTCATTTTAGAAAATTGTTTCCTCTAAAAAGACAGTGGACTTCACTGACTCATGTAATTTTCTAAACTTCTACTGATGTGAAAATGGTGTTAAGAGATTTCAGAATTTTAAGAATAATTGTTTGAAGAGCTTCTCTCCAAATGAATTTGACAACTGATATATACCTGAACTGACCTTAGTATGGAGCATATTACATAGCAGATACATATTTCCACCTACAATTGACCTTTGAACAATTCAGGAGGTAGGGGCACCAACCCCCATGCAGTCAAAAATCTGTATATGATTTGTGATTACCCAAAAATGTAACTATTAATAACCTGTTGACAAGAAGTCTTATTCCCATATGTAAACAGTTGGTTAATACACATTTTGTGTGTTATATTAAATACTATATTTTTACAATAAAGTAATCTAGAAAAAATGTTATTAAGAAAAGTACATTCACAGTACTATACTGATTCACTAAAAAAAAAAAAAAAAAAAAATCCATGTGTAAGTGAACCTGTGCAGTTCAAAGCCATGCTGTTGTTCAAAGGTCAACTGTATATATATAATATATAAGTAATTATTAGCAAGATTGTTTTTCCCTCTGCCCACTGAAATGGTCTAGAGTTAATGAAATCTTAGGTGGAAACAAAGTAATACATAAATGGGAAGCCCAGACTATAGTTTCTAAAATTGATTTTCTATGAAAAGGAACCAGAGTTTTTTGAAGGATAACTGATTCTATGACTGGGGAAGGAAGGTATAAGAGAATATAGAACTTCTTTATCAGAAGACAAGGCTTCATTCCAGGTTTGGTGAAATCAGATCAAAAAGACACAGGAACCAAATTATAGAGGTTTGATTGTGCCATCAAAAATAAAATAATGATTAGAGTTAGTTAAAATACATTAAATCTATTAAAGTTATGAGTCCATTATACCCAAAGATAAATTTTAACCTGAATACACCAAAGAGGAGCAGGAGATCAGAATATATTCCTCCTGGATCTTATTAGTTCGTCATTTGGTATTGTTGACACATTTACATATTGATGAATGACACAGATTCTAGTTAAGTATTAAATAAATCATTTAGAAGACATTATCTGACTCAGGAATGGCCTCTTATGTGTAACATCAAGTCAAATGAAGATATATGACATCCATAATCAATCTGCTATCATTAAAATCAGTAAGATTTGCATATTCTTCAGAATACAGATGAGCAGATTGCATTAATGTCTTCATCTTTAAAATTCAGAGGAAAAGATAGTTACAGATATAAAAGTTCTAATTAGCTGCTTATCCTAGGTGGAGCTGCAGACTTCTATAAGAAGACAATTATCACTTGAGTAACTCCTATACTAAAAATTATGAAAAAAATTGGCATAATAATTAAAAATAAGATTCAAAGTGTTTCTTCAGGGTCATAGACAGGAATCTAAGTTATTCCCCTGGGCTAACTTTCTAGAAGTGAGTAACCTAATTAACTGGAGTATTAACTGACTTCCATAATTAGGTTAGCACCTTTTAACCATAGGGAGACTTAGAAGTAAATATACTTTTTATGAAAAGGAAAACAGAGCATTAATATTTTTTGTATTTCTATATTTATAATGGGTAAGAGAATCTGACCTATTACAATGGTAGCTTGGAACTTAATCTGGTATGTAATGCAAGGAATTAATTTAGATGAAATCTCACATGTATATTTAGTATTAAAACATCCAAGAGAAATTTAGCTGGATGGCATTCATAAATATAAATTTTACTCACATCAACATGTCTGCGAATTCCCAATGTTCCACAACCACACACAAAATTAAAGTCAAATGGTGTATCAATGAGGCCTTATTTTGAGTTTAACACATTTTAATTAAGTACAGCATCTTTGTATATTGTTTGACATTTTTGTTTCCTTTTCCTTAAAATGCCTGTTCATTATGTTTTGCTCATTGTTATGTGCTTTATATTTTTTCTGGTTTTTAAAAATGTAATTCTTTTTTAGTGATACATATTGTATATAACAGTTCCAGCTCTCTATATTATTTTTCAACAAATATATCAATCTCTTCCTTTTGATCAGCAATTTTTGTGTTAAGAAATTTTTTCTATACCAAAGTATTAAAGATATTCCCATATACTTATTTATGGAGATTTTAATATTTTGCTTATTCATTTGTCTTCTTTCTCACTGGAGCGGATTTTGGCCAATGGTGTAAGGTTTGGATCAAAATCAATTGCTTCATCTTTATGGATATTACATTGTCTCAGTGCAATATGTTGTTTTCTCCAATGTGACCTCTGTCACAGGTCAAGTTTTCATCTATGCATGACTCTGCCGCTGAGTTGCCTATGTCCATTGGTCAGTATACTTACCCCTGAGCCAATACTCTATCATCCTCATTATTACGACTTTAAGTTTTGATGTCTAGCAGAATGAGTTTCTCATCTAACTCTTTTTCTGTAGGAATGTTTGGATATACTTGGATATTTGCTCTTTTATATGAATTTTTATCATGTCAAACTTCTTAGGATTTTCAATGAGATGCCATCGAGTCTATAAGTAATCT
Organism: Vulpes vulpes; assembly: GCF_048418805.1. Classification (NCBI taxonomy): domain Eukaryota; kingdom Metazoa; phylum Chordata; class Mammalia; order Carnivora; family Canidae; genus Vulpes; species Vulpes vulpes. Next base: position 49,793,756 of record NC_132784.1, on the reverse strand, counting down.
AGGAGATAAGAGATATCTGTGTGATATTGAGTTTTCTATCCATGAAAAGTGTTTTCTCTCTCGATTTATTGGTGTCTTTTTCAGTTGAATTAAGTAATGTTTACAATTCGTAGAGTTGTCACATCCTTAGTGTATTAGAAGGGAACATTTTTTGTTAATAACATTAAGGACATGTTTTTAAAGTATACTTTTTTTTTTTTTCTGGAACACATAGGTGGCTCAGTAGGTTAAGCATTCAACTCTCGGTTTCAGCTCAGGTTGTGATCTCAAGGTGGTGAGATCGAGCCCCACATCTGGCTCAGCATGGAGACAGCTTGAGGGTCTCTCTCCCTCTGCCCCTCCCCTCATATGCTCTGTCTCTTTCTGCCTCTCCCATGAATAAACAAATCTTTAAAAAAATAATGTTTGATCTAAGTTATGAAATTCATTATGTATCCTAGTATTTCCCAACTCTTTGAACATAGTAAAGCCCATAGAAGCTGATAATTTTTTAGAGCACTTTGATGTAAGTGAATGACGCTGCTTAAGGCAGGAAACAAGAGACTAGGTTGGTCTATCTATCTACTCCAGGCCACACCGGCTGCACCTAAGGCTGAAGGGATAATACAACAGCATAGCTGCAACATACTGTTGATGCAACAGGTTTAAAGCTTTATCTTGATCTGAGGACTTGACCAGGTGGGCCAAACTGGCCCAATATTTTGGCTTCTGTTGTTCAATCCTCAGATAGTATTAGTAGCAGTGGCTTCAGTTACTGATGTAACAGAGCCAAGTCAAGGATATGTATCCTTCCTACACATTCAAGTCCTCTTGGAGGAACAGGGCAAGGGTCAGTTTGATCTGGCTTGCATGCTATGTGCTCACCCTTCTCTCCCAGGAATACTTCCCAGAAAAAAGCTACAAATGTTGCCTTTCCTATTGCCAGCAGCACAATTTTATTAAAGACTGGAGCTTCAGCAGAGCCAGGTGGCATGTGTCACCACCATCCAGCCTATCACATCATGGCTGGACTTCCAGCATGTCCCCACTTCGCTACTTCAAGAGATAGAACTGAAGCATCAATTTGATACCAGTCATGTACAGAAACTAGGAGTTCCTTGATGAGCCTGAGGAGGCTTTACTTCAATTTGCACTCAAAATTGCCACAGCGATTTCCACAGAGTGGTACCTGACACAGGGGGCTTGTCATCATCCAGTTACCTACGGCACACTAGCCAGACCAAATTGCAAGTCCAAGTGTCAGTATGCGCCCAATTGTAAGAATTCTATTTGTTCCTGGAAGTTTCCTTACTGTGAGGAACAGGGTCTGTAACTCAGCCCACTGGGCTGCTCACTTGCTTTTGCTTCCTTCCAGGAAGAGTTTACTATCTGTTGGGCACAGGATAGGGCTTTCCCCATTGAGCCATGACACTCCATTCTGTAACTGCCATCCGTGAACCAGATCAGTTCCTTTACATCCTTGGGAAAATTGGTGGAAAAGTAAGACACATCAGTAATAATGACAGGCAAGTCTTCAGATAGCTTCTATGAAGCCCTAGTAGAAAATAAGCTACTTACGGGACGCCTGGGTGGCTCAGTGGTTGAGCCTCTGCCTTTGGCTCAGGGCGTGATCTGAGTCCTGGGATCCTGTCCCACATCCCTGGGATCGCTCCCTGCAGGGAGCCTGCTTCTCCCTCTATGTCTCTGCCTCTCTCTCTCACAAATAAATAAATAAAATCTTAAAAAAAAAAAGGAAAATAGGCTACTTGCTCATGAATACAATGAGTCCCACTGTGCTCCATCACAGAATGCTTCTAGAGTATCATTTTCATTTTATGACGGAACTTCTTTGGACATTTCTCTCCTTGTTGGGATACTTTTTTTGCCATTACCCAACACATGAGGGGTAATTCAGGAGTTAATACAATGTTCTGTCCTTCAGTTAATGGGGATCGTGGGACCCAGGAAATTTAACTAAAATTCCCTACCCCTGGACAAGCAGAGCAGGACTGACTCCATTTTGTGCTGCACCCGCCTTGTGCTGACCTGCTTATTGCTTAGGGCACTGCCCCACCCTACTCAAACCCAGGGCACACCCTAATCCGAAATGGGCTCAGTGATAGACCAGTTCAAATGGATATTTTAGGGTAAAATGTAACTCAATCGGCCACCTGTGAGTGTCCGGACCAGCATGACTGTGCAACTTTCTGCGTATCCCATTGGCTACTAGCCCCTATAAAGTTGCTAAGCCTCTTAGTCTGGGGTCCAAGTCCCTGCTCCGCTGTGTCTGGTGCACTTGGACCCAAGCTTGAGCTTGTAAATAAACCCTCCTGTGTTTGCATCGGTGTCGGCTCCTCGGTGGTTTCTCAGATTCACGATCTTGGGCACAACAGGGATGTCTTAGTAAATACCCAACAAGTAACCAATAACTATCTTTCAAAGAAATATACCAGAGAGCAGGATCATATACCTACTCAAAAATCCCAGAGATCACTGTTAATTATGATTATGGGCTTTTGCCAAAGACGTCAGTCTGCATGAAGGCAGTGGCTGACATTTCGAGTATCATTTCAGCATTAGCACTTATATGGGTCAGTGCAAGCTGTTATAACAAAATACCATAGATTGGGCGGCTTAAACAATAGGCATTGATTAATTTCTCACAGTTCTGGAGGCTTAGAAATCTGAGATCAGAGTGACAGCCTGATTGGGTTCAGTGAGAGCACTCTTTCTGGCCTGCAGACAGCTGCCTTCTTGCTGGTTCTTACATGGGGGGGCGGGGGGAAGAGACAGTTCTAACCTCTTTCTCTTCTTATATGGGTACTAATCCCATCATGGGAGCCCCACCCCCCATAATCTCATTTAAACCCAATTATAGCCCAAAGACCCCATCTCCAAACAGCATCACATTAGGAGTTAGGGCTTCAACATTTGAATTTGGCGGGGGTAGGGATAGTGGTGAGTGTGGCAGGGCATAAATGAGTTCATAGCAGTAACACAAGGAGCAAATGGGATAGCCTGGGCTACAGCATCTCCAGTTCGAAGAAGGTTTTCAGGCTTCCAATCAAATATGAGCTTTTCCCAGGTGATTTAAGTAATTTGAGCCCAAAAGGATCCTTAAATGGGGGATAGGATTTCTCCAAAAGCCAAATAAGCCTATTAGGTATTAGGACTCTTGTTTAGTCTATGGGACAAGGAACAAGAACATTTATTCTTAGTGGTCTGCGGTGTAACACAAGACACCCAGCCCAACCAAGCCTCCAAAATTTATAGTCTATACAAGGTCTTGGAATTTATTCAGAGTTCATTAACCATCCTCCACCAGTCATAGGACTGGGGATCATAATGAAGTTGCTAAGCTTGATTCTCAGTTTCATAAAATAATTCAGTGCAATGGAACGTTGTACAGTTGTATTATACTAGATCTGCCTCAGAAGATTGTGACAGCACATAGGGGAGTTCAAATACCCTCGAAGCAAACATATACTGGAAACCATTCCACACAAACACACACTGCTGTGGACATTCCTTAGCAAGTAATATCAAAAGAAAGGCATTAGCCATGTCAATTACAGAGAACTGGCCACCTTCAGTTTAGTGAAACAATCTGTTCAGCATTTGAATAATTTGGACCATATCAGGGACCACCGAAGTGACTAGGGTTACCTTTTATTGGAGTCCCCTCCAGGAGCCATCAGACTTCCCCACTGGCAACCTCAGATCATTGCAGAGTGAGTGTATGAGCACTAACACAGCTGCATCTAATATGTCCCTAATTAAGGCAGTACATTTTTGTTGCCCTTAGCAAATGATAAGGTTTCGAATTAACTATTTGACCAGGCTTAGATCACTCTAACAGCTCCCATTTTTCATATCCAATTAGTACTGGATTTAGGGCAGATCTACAAGTTATTTATTTTTCTATTTTATGCAGTAGAGGGAAAAATTTTTATCCAATCTTTATATCCATAACAATTATACATTCAGGTGAGGGAGACTTCCCCACAGTATACTCTTTAAAATCATGTATTCCAACTTTTAATGAGAATTTAATTTTTATTCCTTTACGGTAGCATCTCCCTGTTCCCCTAAATTAATTCTATCACCCCTGAGGGCCTCATTAGTAGGCCTAGATAGTGCTCCTATAACCAAGCGACCTAAAAGAATTTCTCTATCTGCAGGCCATTTCACCCACACATTTGTCAAAGGCCTTGGTTCTCCCATAGGGATTTGGTCAAGAGAACCTGTCCTTCATATAATGTGCTTCCTCCATTAACACCTGTATTAGAAAATATTTTAAAAATTGTTTTCAAGACTCACATACTGCCCTTTTTCAGGCAAAAACTAATCCAGGCAATGCTCTGAAAGGACTTTGCAGATAGAATGAAGTTACTAACAGGTGATTTTAAGGTAGGGAGATCATCCTGGATTATCCAGGTGGACCCAAAGTAGCCACACGAGCGCTTAGAAGAAGGAAGAAGAGTCAGAAAGTTACGGCAGAAGGGGAAGTTAGAAAAATTTAAAGCCCCGTGGGGCAATGATGCACTGATGCTGGCTCTGAAAGGGGTCACAGTCAAAGTAAGTAGGTGATCTCCAGCAGCAGAGAACTCCCAGCCACCAGCCAGCAAGGAAACAGGGGTGGCCAACCTATAGCCAATGGAAGTGAATTATACTAGCAACTTGAATGAGCCCAGAAGTGGGTTCCTTTCCAGAGCCTTCTGACACCTTGCCTTTTGGCTTTGTGGAACTTAGAGTAAATAAACTGATTCACCCTACTGAACTTATAATCTGCAGAACTGTGAGATAAATTTCTGCTGTTTTAAGTTTCTGTAATAGGAAACAGATACCTTGCTTTAGTATTAAAAATTGGTATTTTAGAACTTGATGCTATAGGCTTGTGAGGACCTTTCTCTACCTGGAATTCTTCTAAACTCAGACAAGATAAGCATGCAGGCTTTTATGTCTTTGAGAAGTTTGAGGAGAGGCAGTTGTGTTTTATTGGCTTCTTATAAAAGTCTACCAAGGTTTTAGTAGGCACTCTACCAATTTCCCCCTTTTTTTTTTTTAAAGTAGGTATTTTTTTTTAATTAATTTATTTATTTATTTATGATAGTCACAGAGAGAGAGAGAGAGAGAGAGGCAAAGACATAGGCAGAGGGAGAAGCAGGCTCCATGCACCGGGAGCCCGACGTGGGATTCGATCCTGGGTCTCCAGGATCGCGCCCTGGGCCAAAGGCAGGCGCCAAACCGCTGCGCCACCCAGGGATCCCAATTTCCCCCTTTTTAATGCCATTTTAGATTAACCATCTATTCAGTCCTGAATTCTTTGTCTTTGCCTTTTTTGGAAGGGAGTGGCTTTATTTTATTTTCTTTTAATTTTATTCCAGTACAATTAATATATAGTGTTATTTTGGTTTAAAGTGTACAATATAGTGATTCAACAATTCTATGAATTGCTCAGTGCTCATTAAGATAAATGTACTATTAATCCCTATCACCTACTTCACCCATTCCCCCACTTCCTTTCTAGAAACCACCACTGTGTTCTCTATATTTAAGAATCTGGTTGGGTTTTTTTTTTTCCCCCTTTTTTCTTGTGTTCATTTGTTTTGTTTCTTAAATTGCACATACGAGTGAAATCATATGGTATCTATCTTCCTCTGACTTATTTCACTTAGCATTATGCCCTCTAGATCCAACCATGTTGTTAAAAATGGCAAGATCTCATTCTTTTTATGGCTGAGTAATATTCCATTCCACATCATTGCTATGCATTCATCTATTAATGGACACTTGGGCTGTTTCCATAACTTGGCTATTGTAAATAATGCTGCAATAAACATAGGGGTGCATATCTTTTTGAATCAGTGTTTTTGTATTCTTTAGGTAAATACCCAGTAGTGGAATTCCTATCTTTAATTTTTTGAGGAACCTCCAGGCTATTTACCAGTGGGTACACCAGTTTGCATTCCCATCAACAGTGCGCAGGAGTTACTTTTTCTTCATAAATCCTCACCTATACTTGGTTCCTGTGTTTTTGATTTTATACATTCTGACAGATGTGAGGTGATGTCTTGTGGTTTTGATTTGCAATATGCATCTTTTCATCTTGGCCATCTGTACGTCTTCTTTGGAGGTATCTGTTTATGTCTTCTGCCTGTTTTTTAACTGGATTATTTTGGGGTTTTGGTGTTCAGTTGTAGTTCTTTGTGTCCTTTCCTTGTCTTGACTTCCTTTTCTTTTTAAAACTTTAACATTTGTATCAACCTGAAGTCTCATCAGAGGTAGCTGAGACAGGAGATGCAAAAACTATCTCTTTTACATCCTCTGAGGTCTAAGAGCAATATCACATATGGTGTCCACAGTGGTAGGGTTCCTTTTATCATAATCTGAGTAAGGGGCATCCCATGCAGGTCTGATTTTCATTGTCCCATGGCCTGTCCAGTACAGTCCAGGTTGGCAGCATTTCTGCAGCTAGAGTAGACACAGACATTTAAATGACAAGGAAGGAACAGAGGACCTACCTACCAGTCTCTAGTAGCTCCCTGTCTGAATCTATTCTAATCAGCAAAGACTTCTCCTTGAACTATCTCTAGGGAAGACAGAAGTCAAAGGAGGATCCAGGACAAGTGCAATCATCTCCACTGAACAGTATTCAAAACCAGAGACACTGCTACTCGATCTAAAACTCCTAGGAACCATTTCAACAAAGGTCATCAGGACAATGCTTACGGCAGTCTATAAAAGGCCTCTATTCTGTTAGTGAATAATCTCTTACTTCATTGCTTTCCTCCATCATCAATCATCCTACTTGAATTACCTTCATAGTTGTAGTGGGCCTCATAGGCTTAGCCAACTCATCAGACTTTATAGTGCCCACGTTCCTTTGGCTGGAGCTCCATTTGCTAGTGAGAGAGGATGATGAAGCTCAATTGAGGGAGATTCTGGACTCTCATTTCAGCTCATGCTGAAAACAGCAACTAGGAACTGATTTAGCTGACTTGCTATCCATTTGCTCATCCTCTACTTTTGCTAGCTCCTGGCATTCAGGCTGTCCTTTCTGTCACAGAAAGTCTACCTATCAGTAAGTAACTGATTTCAAAGCTTGTGCTACTTTGAACCAAGAGTTGCTGGAAAACCACCTCTGCATCAATGAATGCTTCCTTTCCATCCCCTTTGTCAGGATTCTCCTTTTTCTTTCTCAATAGTTCCTATGTCATATTTTTAGCAAAAAAATGAGTCAAAAGTCTTCTAAGCTATCCCACCTCTAACACCAATTGCAACTGCAACAGGGTTCAACTAAGAAGACTGTCTGACCCCCAAAAACAACACTTATAAATCTATTACTCACTAGGGGAAAAGGATACAAAATAATGTGGAAGCAAGAATTTGGATCACTGTTAAAGACTATCTCACAGCAAGGGTCTGTGGAGACTGGTACAAGCTTCTGTCTTCTACCTTCTACAATAATTATGGTTGTAAGCACTTTCTCTCTTAGATAAGGAACCCCCCTACACGTGCATAAGACACCTTAGAACAAGGGAACCTAGGAGTCTCACTGGGATTCCTAATATTTTGCTGGTTACATATGCATATTCCTGGTACAAAACCAGCCTCAACAGCAGAGCTGTTGCAAGTCAGCAATCACACTCTTACCCATAAATAATGCTGACAGGCTGTTAAAAACCACCACAAAACTCCTTGGATCCATGGTTAACAAAAAGCAACATTCCTAGTCTGCATGTTTCATGGATGGCAAACAGACAGATTAGTCCCAGATGGAAACTTTTAGCAAAAACATCTCAGGCTAATTCCAGGACTGCTAGAGATTAACCTGAACAGAACATTATGCTGAGGAATTGTTCCTCTAGTTCCAGTTTACTATTATGATTGAAGGTTAATATGTGTCAAATTCAAGTAATTTTATTGTATTTATTTAAATGTTACATAAATTTCATCTCTATCTGGTAGTGTAAAAAATTTACACAAAGTTTTCACCCTAATATTAATCCACACTTGGTTTTTCTGGGGGTGGAGGGGCTAATTTAATCTTTTTGGTGCACTGCTAGATCTGGTTTGATAACATTTTCTTTGGAATTTTTTGCATTTTTGTTCATAAATGAATTGATCTATATAATTCCTTTCTCATAAATGCTTCCTCTGGGTTTGAAACCAAACGTACCCTAGCCTTTGAACAAACTGAGGAGTGTTTCCTTTTTTTTTTTTTTTAATTCTCTGCAAGAGTTTGTAACAGATCTTTTTTTTCATAAAAGTTAGCACTTTTTCTAAGACACTTTCAAACTTTTGATTCAATTTTCTCATGGTTATCCTATTATTTTTCTAGTTGTTGAACTGATACTGGTAAGTTATATACATTTTTTTTATTTTTTTAAGATTTTATTTATTTATTCATTAGAGAGAGACACACACAGAGAGAGAGAGAGAGAGAGGCAGAGACACAGGCAGAGGGAGAAGCAGGCTCCACGCAGGGAGCCTGACACGGGACTTGATTCTGGAAGGTAAATTATATTTTTATAACTTTTTGATTTTTTTTGTCTACTCTTTAATTTTTGTCTATACTGCAGACAAAATTTGCTTATCTCTTTAACCTATTCTGTCTATGTCCTTGTTTTGGTCCTAATATTAATTACACTGAATATGCAACAAATGGCAACATAATCAAAATAACTGTCTTCCTATCATCCCTTTAAAGATTTCTCAGTATGGGTATTCTTCCCCTGTCTCTGGATGAAAATTCTAACAAGTCCATCTAGATAAAAGATTTAATTAAGCTGAAAAACCAGTTCAATTATTTTCATACTGAGTCCTAATATTAACAAAATTCTGAAACAGATTTATCATCAAAAAATTCCTCCCTTCTCCTGAGACTGTCTTAGGCTGGAAACTTGCTGTGGGACTGGGGGGGGGGGGGTCTTGATTCACCTTTTCTCTGTTTTGCCGTTCCCAGTACTAACTGGCTTAGTGAATCATTCAAGGGTGGTATGTTGAGAGAGAACATGAGATAGGTACAGGTGTTCTCTTCCCTGAACTGAGTCCCCTTGAATTGGCTTCCCTTCTCTGGGAGTAAAGGATGATTTAGCCGGCCTCTTGGAAAGGGGCCATGATTTCTGGATGCTTAGGTATTTTCTCATTTTTTTCATTCTTTCTTACATGTTATTTCTGGATTCACTAAAACATGAAATTTGTCCATTTTATTACTTCAAAAAGCACGCTGGGACTTCTTTTGAGTCTACTGTATCTTTTTTCCCCTCTCTGAATGAGTTAACATATAAAGCCTTTAAGACACTGACTAATATATAAGCCTTATAAGTGATAATTCTTACAACCCACTAGGAAGTGAACTGTAAAAAAAAAAAAAAAAAAAGGAAATGAACCATATCAGGGTCCATTTTGCTCAATGCTATGCTCTCAGTACACAGTTTCTGGCAAATAAAATCTAACATCCCTGTGTATCTTTTATGTCATCCTTCCTTTTTTTTTTTTTTTGAAATTTACGATTTTTATTTATTTGAGAGAGAGTGAACAGAGAGTGGGAGAGGAACAGAGGGAAAGGGAGAAGCAGACTCCCTCCTGAGCAGTGAGTCAGACGTGAAGCTCCATCCTGGAATTCTGGGATCCTGACCTGAGCAGAAGGCAGGTACTTCAGCAAGTGAGCCACCCAGGAGCCCATCCTTCCTTTTTCTAAAGTCTTTTCATCTACTTCTTAAGGAGAATATCCAGTTAACTAATTTTCATTTCTCTCATTCTAAAATATAAAAGATATTTACACCTATAAATTTGCACAGATTTTGCTGCAACCTACAATTTTAATAGGCATATTTTTTGTTTACTTCTAAGTATATTTTAATTCTTTTTTTTTTTTTTACAAAGACATTATTTAAAAGTGTTTTTAAATTTCCAGATTTAGGAGGTTTTATCTTATATAGATTTATAATCTTACTGTGTTGTCAGAAAACACACCGATAATACATTTTTTCAATCTGTTGAAAATAATATGGTAGGTTTGTAATTTTCCTTAACGTATGTTATAGTATGCATTCGCTGCTTATTTAATAGTTTGTTTTCAAACTTTTGTTCCCCAAACCTCTGTCCATTCTTAAAAATACATGAAGATCTCCAAAGACCTTTCTTTAATGTGGGTTATGTCTAATCATATTTACCAAATTTTAAATTAAAATAGACATTTAAAAAAGTATCATTTAACACTAACAATAAAACCATTTCACGCCATCAAGAAAAAAACTACAAAAAACTTGATTTTTATTTTTGTTTTTTTTTTTTGTTTTTTTTTACTTAATGTATTTTATACAGAACAATCTAAAAATGAATGGCATTTTCTGGATTTATTTTCCTTCAGGGCTAAATGAGATCTGAAGGCCAGAACAACAGCATCACCTGGGTACTTGTAAGAAATGCAAATCCAGACCCACTGGTTCAGATTCTGTAAGGAGTATTCAGAAACTGTTTTAATCAAAGTAAATGATGCTTGGTACAATTTGAGAAGCACTATTTAACACCATATAATGATCACTTTTCCATTAAAAAAAAAACATAGATTTATTTCTCTTAAACTTTCATTGCTAGAGTTATATATACAGAAAAGTACACAAACTGTAAGGGTAAATAAAGCTCAATGCATTTTTCACAAAATGAACAGATCTGGGTAGCAGGGTTCAGATCAAGAAAGAAAACATTCTTTGTACCTCTGCCTTCTAAGACTATTAATTTCCCTGATTTTAAGCTTATGTGCATAAAATCATACAAGCAGTACCTTTCTTAAGCTGGGAAAAACCCAACATAACTCCCAGGGAAACTGATCAAACATTTGTACCATTAGTGAAAACAGGATGACTGAAAGGGGAAGGGGAGGGAGGGAGAGAATCCTGGAGCAGGGAGAGGTCTGGGAGGCAGCGTGGTGCTAGAATAAGACCAGCTCCGGGTCGAAACTTTGTTTCAAATGGCAACTCCACCCTCAAAGCCATTAAGCAAACTACCTCTTCTGTGCCCCAGGATCTATAAAATCCCTACTTTGAGAACCTGTAGGAGATTTAAGTACTTCTGTATGTTAAAATCAAAGTAAACTAGACAACCAAAAAATGTCTGAGTCTGCTGAAGGTCTGCAATGGATCCTGCGCTGTATTCATAAAACAGGTGAAATCTCGGGCTTGCTCTCAATCAGCTCACAATGTAACCTTTCAGTCAGTCATTAGGAGTAGGATTTTCTGAGATCTCTGCCTGTTGGAATTTTGAACCTCAGGTGACCTGCCTGACATCATAATTTATTTCTATTCCCAGTAACGCATGTTCAATAACTGATTTAACCTAAATCCTCTGGAATTTTAGGACCTATAAACATGTCATTTACACTGGATGTAGTGATTGCAGAGCCGCCATATGAAAAAATACCTCGTTTTTACACTTTTGTCGTGTAGGAGGAGATAACAAATATTTCACAGTATTTCAGTCTTATCAAAAAGAATCCGAAAACAGGAACAAATCATAAAAAAAAAAAAAAAAACCTGTATCTTAAGATCAACTTCATTGTTTCAGGTTCCAAGAGAAGTCTTTAAGACGGCACTGTTTCAGTTGGCAAAATCGCATCAATGGAGCTTCCTACGAGGGCTGGTACCTCATTTCGCAAACAGGTTCAGGGAAGATCCCAAACTTATTTTGGAGACTTATTTTGGAAGCTCACCCACGAATCCACGGCCTTCCATCTTTCCACGCGCTGCTAACACCCACCTCTTTCCACGAATCTGATCGCTGCTGCACAGGAGCAGCAGGTGAAAAAAACCTGGCAGCATCGAGCCTCCAGGGCGGCGGCGTTTCTCCCCGGTTCCCCTCCAAACTTAGCTGCGCCTCGCCTCCCGGAAGCGCCCCCAACGCCGCACCCGCCCCGGCCCCACAGGAAGCCGCCCGCGCGCTCGGTTCCCACGCTCCCGGGGGCAGCGGGAAGCGCACAGATTTACGTCGCGACTGCGCAGGCGCCGCAGTTCCGCGCAGGCGCCGCCGTCCCGCGCATGCCCAGAGGCGGAGGCCGGCGGGGTCCTGGGAGGGTAGCGGCGGCCGCCCGCCCCGCCTCCGCCCTCCGCCCTCCGCCCAGGCTTCCCTTCCGCGCGCCCACGGCCCGCTTCCCTTTCCGGCGGTGCCAACTGCGGCCGCCCGTGTCTCTTCTCCGGGGCCTCTGCAGCTCTCCCTGCGGCGAGCATGGCGGCTGGGACGCTCGGGGCCGGCCTGCGGCTCTGCGCCACAGGTAAGGGCCGCGCGGGGGCGGGGGCGGGGGTGGGCGCGGGCGCGCGCGGGGACCCTCTCCGGGGGGCGGGCCGGGGTCCCCCGCCAGGCTGCCGACGGCTGTGGCGTCCGCCGGGAGACCCCCGGCCGCTGGGGTCCTTCCCCCAGCGCGGCCGTGCCGGGGACCCGGGCCAGGAAAAGATGCTCCTGCCTCCCGTTCGGTCCTTGGCTTCGTGGGGCAGGAAGTCTCCGTCGCGCCGCCTGCGCGGAGAGGCGTGGGGCCGCCCCCCCCCCGCCCGCGGCCACGCCTGGCTTCGGCTGCGGGTTCCGAGGCTTGTCACGTCCGGAGAATTTTTACCCACCTGGGGGCTGAGAGAGACGGCCGAGGGCAGGTCGCGGTCGGGTCGCCGGGCCGTGCGGCGTGAAGAGTGACGGCAGAGTCGAGTCGGGGGTGGCCGTTCCGGCGTCGCACGCCCGGTCCTCGCCGCCGCCGCCGCCGCCGCCGCGTGTTGGCTTAGAATCCCCTTGACGCCCCCTGCGTGCCAGGCTGTGAGGACGCCGAGCGCTGCAGGTGTAGCTCGGGCGTGATACGCGTGTGAAGCCGAAAAAAGCTAAAACGGCATTTTGAATGGCAGTTGGAGTTTACACAGAGGAGGAGGTGATTACTACTGGAGAAAGAGAAGAACGAGTTCTCTGGTAAAAAAAAAAAAAAAAAAAAGGTGGAATGGCAACAAGGAAAAATAAGGGAATAAAAATATGTTGAAAGAGAACCTCTGTGTCTCAGATTTATTAGCCTTTATAAACCTTGCGGGTCACAGTATAGTTGCTGACAGAGCGAATATTTCGTGAAGGGATCAACTACTTAGGCTTATGCATTGTTTGTGCCTTGGGATGGATCAGTGATGGGTTTTATGGTAGATTGTAAAAAATCAAAAACATTTTATAGATGACTAAGCATGTAGTATGAAACAAGTAATAAGTCAGCGTTTATTGTAAACATTTTGTTCTCTTTTTCCAGTTTTTTTACTGGATATGGCTTTCAGTAAAGGATTTGTACAAGATTTGGATGAATCGTAAGTATATACGTATTTTAAATAGTATTTCGACTTTTTAAAATTCTGGTATTGTCTAAACATTTCCATGAACCTGGTCTTTTAATAGTTAACAGTAATGAGTGATGTTTATATGGCACTGACGTGTTCAGAAGTTGTCCCAAGTTCTGTTACATACATATGTATGGGGTTGTGCTCTATGGAGTTTACTAACTGTTCCATATTCTGTTTTATCATTTTTTGCTGTATTTGTGAGCCGGTGCTGGAATTCAGTAACCGTACCGTATGTTTGTTTCCACAGAACCATAGCATTAATCACGATGTGTTGCTTAGAGTAGGTGAGGAGAACAGCTCCAGACAGACCAAATATCCTATGTGTGGTCTTTCAGGCCTGACCATAGGCAATTTCAAGGCTTTTCCTGGCAGGCCTTAGGAGGGAAGCTGTTCTCCCCACACCAGACTTGGTGCGCAGCCAGCGTGTTGCAGTCTCTGGAGGGAGTTGTAGTCAGAGACTCAGGGCCCGAGGCTAGCTCACGTGCATATTTGAATCTCTAGCCCCAAGTTGCCTCTTCCAGAGGCCTCCTTATTGGGGGTGTCACCTGGGGTACTTCCTGGGCATCTCTGCTGAGATCTTATCTAGGAGCTTGGCTGAACCACTTATCTTCACTTGGAGTCAGTACTTTTCCACTACTATCCTCCTCTTTCATTCTCCTGCCCATGGGTTCATAAAAAGGCAGAAACCTTTGGTTCAGTGCTCCTCTGCAGTGAAGTGAATTCTTTGGTCTATGCTGCATCCACCTGACCCTTGTCTGGTACTGTTTCACTTGGAAAAATGGAACATTGAGGAGCGGGCACTTGTTTTTTTTTTTTTTGGCCTGTTGGCTTATGTTGTCACAGTGAGTGAATAAAGGCTTATTACTTTCAGTTTTGCTTGTTGTCCTAATTACCTGTACTCAACAGAATTGGTACAGTAGCAAGTGGTCATATGAACACAGTGCTGTTCTAGAAGAGCAGAAATCCTGAGGATCCCAGGGAGCACTTTATTAGCTGTGCTGAGTGATAGTAGGTTCTGAAGGGAAACGTTGTAGTTTCGTTGTAGTTTTTTTATTTTTTATTTTTTTTTTAATTTTATTCATTCATGAGAGAGACAGCATGCATAGCAAAGAGCATGAATGGGGGCGGGGGAGAGGGAGAGGTAGTGGGAGAGGGAGAAGCAGACTCCTCGCCAAACTGGGCACAATCCCAGGACCCTAGGATCAAGACCTGAGGCAAAGGCAGATGCTCAACCATCTGAGCCACCCAGGTGCCCCTGAAGGGAAAAGCATTGTTAACATGAAGGTAATCTTGTTAAACTTGATGTCTTGAGGGCTGTGTCACTATAGACTTCCTCTTTTAGAATGCCCTCACAGTGGAGAGTATGAGGAAGCATATGAGCAGGCACGGACATCTTTCTCAGCTGGGTGCTCTTTGAACTTGACAGCTTTGGCTGTCCGTGACAGGTTTCCTGTCACCGAAAACCATGGCTGGCCCGCTCTCACAGAGGTGGTAGTGGTCCTGTGAGCCATCTTGGTGATCCCTTGGGTCTGCATGGAGGGATTAGGAAACTGCAGATAATGAGACAGTTACACAGACTCCGATTTCTAGGTTTCTCTCTAATGTTCCTGCTTGTTACCAAGTCCATGTAAGCCTCCTCACCTAATCTATTCAGTCTGTGACACAGTCCACATCTTAATTGAGAAATATCCAGACACAGAAGAAGCAGCCACCCCTAAGACAGCAAAGACTGACAAGCACAGAGACTGACATAAGCATGGGAACTGAGCACCCTTTCTTGGGCAAACCAGGTGTGAGCCTTTCTGAAAAAAAATCTCTAGGTCTGTTTGTTCAATAATGGGGTCTCAAAGGAGGATATTAATCGACTCCTCACCAGACACCTGATGGCCAGATATTAAGTCATGAAGAGTCTGATGGGCAGTACCACTGGGGTCTGTATGATGACAGCCCTTCTGTCACTAGTAGTATCCCCACCAGATGAGAGGAGGAACACTGAAATATTTACTCAGACCTTGAGTAGGTATTAGGTTGAGAGGTTTCTCTGTCCCAGTGGTAGACTGGACATCCTGTGCCAAGGTCAGAGTTCATGGGAGAATTATACTTCTTGGGCCTTTTGGATATCAGTGCACAAGTGAGTGTGATCTCTACTTCCCCCTGCTACCAGGATGAGGAGGATACATATGCCTCCCAGGTTTGAGTCTGTGATGAACTATATAGGCACGTTTGCCCAGCTTGACTCAGGATGAGTACTTTCAAGCCCATGCTACTAAATGTGGTATTGTTTCTGTGTATTCCCATTCGTCTCTGTCCCTGAGCCCCGATGGGAGTTGCCATTATTAGGACCATTTTAGGAGAACATGGGGAAGACTACGAACCTACTCAATTACTAGCTCCAAAATAATATTGGCTGCCTGGTCAGTCAAAAGGAAACCGTCATCTTGGCTGCTAAGCTGAGGAGAGACAAAGTGTTCTGTGAGACTTATTTCTCCACTCAGTAGTGCCGTCTGGCCTTTGTACAAGGTCTTGGGTACCAGGTGACTGGCTGCTGGTTATAGGTCTCTCAATACCAAAGTATTGCTCTTGCCACTGACATCATGAAGAGGCTGCTACTGGAGGTTAGCTTGGTCTGTAGCAGTTAACATTGGAAATGTCTTTTCCAGCACCCCACTCTTGTGGGTTGATCAGAGCAGTTTCCTTCATGTGGGATGAATTTCAGCATACCATAAATGTCCTGCAAGGCAGGTTAATTCCCCATCTGTCTGCTGTCAATGGGTAGACCATGATCTGGAAAAAGTTGTGCTTCTGGGGGAGTATAGGCTTTCCGTTATGTTGATGACAACCTCCTAGAGGACCTAGACAGGGCACTGCCCAGCAAGGACTGGATGCCATGATGACTCAAAAGCAGCAGTTGTGGTTGGGCATTAACATAGATGAGGTACAAGGACCTAGTTTCTGAGCCTGATCTGGGAAGCGGTATATCATATATTCCAGAGGAGATCATTATTAAACTTTTGACTTTTTTTGACCCAAGAAATAAAAATAAAGAGGCCTAGGGATTGGTGAGCCTATATGGCTACTGATGCTGTCATATAGCCCTGTGAGGATTTTAATGGCTACCAGAAGGCCTGCTGCTCTTGAGAGGGGCCCCAACCAATAGACCCTCTAACAGGCCACCAACCCTCCTCCTCTCCTGAGCCTCACTGATCCCACATCTGCTGTTTGAATTACACATGTCAGCAAACTCTCAGTTCACTGATCAGAGCCTATGGCAGGAGGACAACACTATAGGTCAGCATGGACCAATTCAAGTTGGCTGAAAGGTACATGCCCTTTGAGAGACAATTATTGGCCTTGGATGAGTGCAGTAGTGGGTTCACAGATAGAAATTCCCATTCATGTTGCTAAGTAGGGCCAGCTCTGGGTCTCTAGTGAAGTGGAAATGGAACTTACAGGAGCCCAACTGGAATCTTTCAAATCCATGAAAAGGTCTCATGAGTGCCCCTCCACAACCCAGGAATAACATCGAAGGAGGTGTTGCCTACTCTGGCCCACTGGGGACCCAGACAGACGTCCCAGACCACCCGTGGGCCTGGGCACTAATGTCTTCCCTGGGTTAACTTGTAGGAATTTGGTGTGGTTACCATCCAACCTGAAAGAAACCTGTCCTTCACCAAGTATGGTAAAGAGCCCTCACACCATGGGCAGCTTCATGCAGTGTGGAAAGTTATTTTGATGGCTCCCTTCTATCAGGTTACTGGAAGGGCTGCTGCTCTTGAGAGGGTCTCCAATCAACAGGATACCTGGAAGGCCCTCTCATAGGCCACCAAGGCCTCCCCTCTCTTGAGCCTCACTGATCCCACATTGCCCCACTGTTCTTACGCATCCTGCTTACTGCTACAGCCCCAGCAAATGAGCTCTGCTGTGTTTTTCACTGTCTCATGGGCTGTGGCTAATGGCTTGGCCATTGGTTGTGTAGCCTGTAAAACAGGGCCCTCTCTGGAGATGAGACATTTGGATGAAGATCATCTGATCCTCAGAAATGTTTTTTCCTAATTGTTTCAGATGTACAGCAACAGTTCTGTCCCTTATGCAATGCCCATCAAGAGAATGTTTTGTAACCTGTGTGAATGCTCATCAGAAAGGCCCCTATGCTGCAAAAGGAAACGAAACCAATGAGCATTTCATGGTTTTAGCTCAATGTGGAAAACGAATTGTTCTCCACACCAAAGCAAGCAGGTGCACAATCAGTTATCTCCTGGATCCACCAGACGATAGCCCATGGAAATTCACATGTCATCCTAGATGAGGCTGGCAGTACACGGGCTGCCGCTGTGGTGAGAAGACACAAAAATGGCATGAAAAAGCCAATCCACTTGTCAGACCCTAGTCAGGGCTAAAAATACTGCCCCAGAACAGTTTCCTGCAAGTGAGTGGACTAGGGCATCCTTAGCAGATAGAGCAGATGGGGCCCCTTATGTCGTCAATCATATTCCAGTGGATCTTGATATTGTTTGACACTTTGTTTGGGTTTGGCCCAGCCATTTCCATACATCCCAGTGACTCCAGCCACAGTCAGTCTCCAGGCCCTGCAAGACAACATTTGTTTCCTCTCCAGGTTCCCCGAAACACTGCATCTGATAACAGTCCTGGAATTTATGCTCAGGCTATGCATCAGTTGCCTAGTCATGAGCATACAGCAGATCTCCGTGCTCCATGTCACCCCTGATCCACAGGGGTACTTGAGCATTTTAATGAACACTCGAAGTACAGGCTTAATCAGCTGATGGGAAGGGACAAGATTACCCCAGTCTGGATGTCCTATGCACTAGTGTTGGCTGGTTGGCCCGGTTGTCTGTTCCTCTTCCTTCAATGTGACAATCACTGACTCTGTAGCCTCAGCATGGGGGAGGGGGGTGGCTATAAATTACCTCCATAACCTTCAGCTCTTTCCCAAAGATTCAGATCATTGAAAGATGAAAATGGCTACTAAACACCAAAGACTGGGAGACAATAACTTTTTGCATTTACCGCTGGGTGCAAAGTATGGGTCCTCCCCTCAAGTGTAGTGACCATTAACTACAGGTTTGTAGCTCAGAAGTTTACTTAAGGTGGCGATGCTGCTTGGCCTGGATAGCTCCATGGATCAATACCAGTATATAAAATAGAACCTTTTACTAAACCTAAGAGGAGCAAAGGCTCCAAATCTTAGAAGATTTGGCTTTACCAACCTGGGAGGTTGATTAAGGGTGCTATCCCTGCCCATGTCACAGGACAGACTGTCACAGCTGGATAAGATAGGAGTGCCCCGTTGGACTGAAGAGCTCAGATAATGGCCAGGTATTCTCTAAGTCTTAACCGTAAGTTCAAGAATCTTACTAAATATTCTCATAAAGAATTTTTGTCATTCATTCAGTATAGGTTAAACATAGGTCACTTTGCAAGGTACTAAGAGATGAAACAAGTATATTTATGGTTGGGTAATATGTAAATACAACATGTGGAAATTGATAAGAATCCTAAAGAAGATAAAGATGATGTGGAGAGATTGTTTCTAGTGGTGAAGAATTTAGGAAGGCATTAGGGAGTACGAAATGCATTTAGCTGGATAGGATGTGAACATGAAAGAATGTAGAAAGTCAAATCAACATTGTGAATTCAGCTGTGATAAATAACCATGGGTTGATTGGAAATTACATAGGATGCTTACATTTGAGTAGAAAGATAATTGGAGCCAGCACATAAGTACATAAAGCAATTTATACTTCTTTTTGCAGGTGGTGGAAGGGGACCAAGAAGGTGTCAGAGTAACATTATCAGATGATCAGAACTATGTATAGGAAAATTCTTTAAATGTAGGCTGTTGTTACAGGGGGTCCCCAGACTTGGTTATTGGCCATGAAACACTCAGAGGACTTGGCCTGTTGTGGAAGTCACAACTATGATTTATTATAGTGAAAGGGCCCAAAGGAAAACCAACAAAGGGAAAAACCAGTGTGGGGTGAATTCTAGAGGAAACCAGGAACAAGTTCCAAGAGTCCCCTGCTGGTAGAGTCACATAGGATGCACTTAATTCCTCCACCAGGAGTTGTGACCATATGTGTGAAATGTTCTCTACCAACAAAGCTCATTAGAGACTCAGTGCTTAGGGATTCTTGTTGGAGGGTGGTCATGTTAGGACCTTCCTGCCTAGTCTGGACCAAGATTTCAGACTCCTAGAAGAAAAGCAGGTGTTCATCATAAAAGCACATTGCATAGCATTGGAACAGTGAACCATCTTATCGGGTAATGGTGGAAACCCTCCTGGAATTCAAGTTCGCGGATGCCAACCAAGGGCCAGTCTTGCAAGCTGACCTTTCTAAGGGTAGTAGCCTCAGATTAGCCTAGTTAACTGTAATGCATGGGGGTCAGTGGGATAGAGGGGCCCAGAACTGAGGTCTATATCTGTGTCTACCAAGTCCCACTTGTTTTTCTTCTTTACTCCTGATTCTTAGTTCTCTACTTTTTTTAAAGATGTTTAATGGATAAGATTTAGAAGTCGTGTAGTAAAAATTCTATGTAAAAATTTGTTGAAAGAATTTGTTTCATTCTCCGATACTTACTGATTATCCTCACGTATTTTAAGGTAGAAATAAACATGCAAAGATTTGTTTTCTCATTTTTGTGTTTTAGGTTTAAAGATAATCGGAAAGATGACATTTGGCTTGTAGATGTGAGTATGTAAATTTTTAAATTTTTGTACTCATTAACTACCCATGCCATTTTAAGTATTTCCTATTCTCCTCCACACAGATATAGTTATGTATGATTAGTGTTTATGTATATTATTCAGTTTTTGTCACATTCAGTTTTCAGTATTTTATAGGTTATTAAATTAAAATGAATCTCAGAGTCTTAAGGTTCCTACAAGGGAACCTGTTTTTGCTGAAATTCTGAAGAAGTCAAAATATAGATTATGTCTGAGGGAGATTGTGGTATGATAAAGAATTCACTCTTCTTGTTTCATATTATCCAAGAAATTACTAAATAGCACTTGACAGTAAAGTCCTATTTTCATCTTAATAGGGAACAAAGTCAGATTTCCATCTTCCTTCCTTTCCTTACTTTCAAGTTTGGAATATATTTAAACCTCATGTTGTTTGGGATTCCTTTTAACCTGTTGCAGTAAAAAAGTAGAGTGGCAGAGGAGATGGAATGAGAAGAGCAGAGTTGACAGTTGCTGAAGGCAAGCTATGGGGCAAGAATCCATTGTTTAATTCTTGCTCTCTCCTTTTGTGCATGTTTGAACATTTCTATAGTATAATGTTAAGAAGTAGATAAATCTGGGGCAGCCCCGGTGACGCAGCGGTTTAGCGCCGCCTGTAGCCCGGGGAGTGATCCTGGAGACCCGGGATCAAGTCCCATGTCAGGCTCCCTGTGTGGAGCCTGCTTCTCCCTCTGCCTGTGTCTCTGCCCCCCCCCCCCCCCCCGTCTCTCCCTGAATAAATAAAATAAATAAATCTTAAATAAATCTTTTAAAAAAAAGTAGATAAATCTTACCCATGAAAGTACAATGAGCAGTTTGTTACACCATTTAACTAGAGGAACCTATATCCACCCCAGTGCCCTGGTGGCCCTGAAGAAAAAAGGAACTGTAGTTTTACTTTAAGTAACCTGACTTGTCCCTATGCCAAGCCAGTCATTTTACTGACCCCCATGCCTTACCAGTGGTTATGCTTAAAGCAGCAAAGGTACCTACTGTGTTGGGGTTTTTGTAATAGAAATAGACTGAGGTACATCATGAACTATTATGGGATGTGGGGGGCATTTATGTGTATTTGGTGGTTTCATACACTGACTTTAAAGCAAAGCTGTTTTTGTTGTAAATTATATCTGTTTTAAATAGGATTCAGTAATTTTAAATGAATATAAGGTAATAGCAGTGTTGAGGTATGTGCTAGGAGATAAAATAATTAGATTCATGTTTTGTGTTTTACCTTTTATTATGAAACTGCTTTGGAAATTATATTTAGACTTTGTTATCTAAAACAGACTGTTCATCAGATCATTAATCAAAGAGATTTCTTTAAAAATTAAGATTGCTATACACAATAGCGCAACATTTTAGTGGCTGTCTTTTCTTTTTCCCCCAACAAGTTTTATGCACCATGGTGTGGCCATTGTAAAAAACTGGAACCGATTTGGAATGAAGTTGGTCTTGAGATGAAAAGCATTGGTTCTCCAGTTAAAGTTGGAAAGATGGATGCTACTTCCTATTCTAGTAAGCATTTTCTCTGTTTTTTTTACTGTTCTCATACTGAAAGTGGTTTAATTACGTGAAAGAGTATTCAAGGTAGGATGAAGAAACACTTATTTTTTGCTCAGATGAATTAAGGTTATCTTAATAATTGAAGATTGTATACTTTATGAGTTAAGTGAATTAGCCACCAAATGTGTAATATGCAGTGTATGTTAATCTTATGCCTGACGATGTATAAGCCATTGTTCCTATTGAGCCTGCTTGAGATACTCTGTTTACCTGAGGCAACTTCTGAAATTTGGGTGTTAAACTGTTGACATTGCTGTGTGACTTCAGAATGAGAGTTGTTGTCTGAGTAGCCGGAGATGACCTATTAGAGGAATAAACGGGGACCTACAAGGTGAGGTAGAATAAATACAGTGGAGGATCAGGAAAGTTATTCACATTTGAGAGAAAACCTTAGAGTTGAAAATGAGCTTAATAAGTATGTTGTAGAGGATAGAATGACTTAAAGCAGAGATTGGCAAACCACAGCCCGTGGACAGGATCTGGCCCACTGCCCACGTTTGTAAAGGGAGCTGTATTGGAACCCGGCCACACTCATTTGTTTACTGCTATCTGTGCCTATCTTCATGCATCAGTGGGTAAGTTGAGTTGTAACAGATTGTTTTTCCTCAGTGCCTAAGCTACTTGTTATCTGACCTTTTTTCAGAAAAGTTTACCAATGCCTATATTAAAGGATTTGAGAAAAGAAGAATTTAAGTTTAGAGAAGTATGAAGTATAGAAATTTGGAAAGAGCATGGCTTCAGAAAGCAGACCCGAATTCAAATCCTGCTTCTGCCTGCTACTTTTGCCATGTAACATGGGGAAAGTTTCTTAACATCTCTAAGCTTTGATGTCCACATTGGTAAATATTTAATTATCGTGTGTCTTTCATTGGTTTTTTTGAGATTTGAATGATGTAGCACCTGTAAAGTCCCTTGTAGTATTCAATACATATAGGTTCCCTTTTCCTTGAATTGATGAAAAAAGTAGAATTATATAATGTACATTTCTTTTTAGGAAATCAGGATTGTGTTCAGGATACAGCTTTGGAAAAGGACAGGCCTATGCTCTAATCCCAGATCTGGCATATGCTACTTCTGGGGCTTTGGGGAAGGCCTTAACCTCTCAATTTTAGTTTCTGTCTATAAATGGAGGAGTAATAATCCTGAAGGTTGTGTGGATTGGATTAACACTTCATATTCAAAACCCCTCACACAATGGCTGCTAGTGCATATAACATGAAGTATAAGACCAGATTTTAGGGGTCCCTTATGTCATAAAGTTTTGGATTTTACACTTGCAAATTAGGAGATATTGTACATTTTTGAGAAGATAGTTGACTTGATAAAATTGTTTTTGGCAGCAACATGTAGGATAGAAAAGAAAAGCAGTTAGAGACAAGAAGATCATGTAACTCAACTTTTGTATGCATGTTGGTGTAGGAGCCCAGACTTCGTAGTGACAGTGAAGAGGAAACTGATCCTTACAGACATCTTCAAGGATGAAATCACAGATGTGATAGACTGGCTCTGTAATACAAAGAATAATCAGAAGTAACAGTGTAAGATTCTTAGTGTAGTTACTGAACTACACTACTTCTGGCTATATAAAAAGAGTAATTAATTTTCCGTGTGTTTCCATGTTAGTAGCTATTGTGAGTTTATGGCATTTTTGGCTTACTAAAGTTTGGGAACAGGGAACTAGAGAGCAGTTAGATATGAGGGCTGGAATCACAGTCAACCAAATGAGTCGTTGAAAGTTTGAGAGACCAGAGTAATGGCAAGAATTACTGCAGACAGAGAATAATGCTTGGGTTGATTTCTTGAAATAAGCTTTTAGGAATGTTTGAGAAATTATTGCTTTGAACTGTTGCTCCTGAAAATTAGTTCTGTGTCTAGGCAATCTTGTGTCAGTCTTATTGATTCGACCTGCGTGTACATACATTCATTCGCATAGTCAGTTGTATTTACTCAGCGTGTTTACTCACTTCTCTGTTAGTCTCTAGAGATCAAAGGAAGACCAAAACAAATCCTTCTTGTCCAGGAAGTGCTTAGTCTAATAGAAGGAAAAACATGAATAAACCAACAAGTACAATAAAGTCTCAAACATGACAAATTCTTGTGATTATTTGAATCATTTAGTGGAGTCATAAAGTAAAATAATGTATAAAGGGGTGTGGGTACATGATGACAAATAATCAATGAAAAAATTAGTACCAATAAATCAGTAAAAACCTTAATGATGAACTACTCATGTGATGCTACAATGATAATAACTATTTACAGTAAGTCAGTTATTTTTATAGTCTCTAATTTATTAGCTTACTATTCAGTATGTAGTAAGTACCCATGTATGTCACTATTAAGTGACACTATGTTTAGGGAAAAAATACCTAAGACTTCTTTCTGAGTAGCTTAGAAAAGAAAATGTTTTAAATGCTCAGATTAAAATACAACGTTCTTATAGGCATTAAGGCTTCATATATGGTTTGTAGCTTTTTAGATACTTCATGATGGGACTATTTTTCATCCCATTATTCATAATCCATTAAAATGTTTAATTTTTGCCTCCCATATGTGGTTGTTATAGATTTGTTGTTCACTCAGCATTGTGTTATATATTACATTGTATTAAGAGGAGGAAGAAACCTGTATAGAACACACAGAGCACATTTTCTCAAGCAAACCATCTAGCTTTGGGAAAAGGGATAAGGGAGCTGGTATATATGAGAATGATCCTCTGCCAAGTATTGTGATGGGTGTTCTATACTTTATATCCTTTATGCGTTGGATGTGCAGCACTAAACTCGCCATCCCTTTTCCCAAGCCATCTGGTAAGGCTTGCTTGTAAATCTTTTGGACTACTTGCATCATACAGACATAGCCTATTGAAAAATCGTTCTTTTGTCAAAAATTTGTACAGTCAGTATTCACTCAATGGTTATTTAATGAGCCCTTACTATATGCCAGAATGAACCAGGCACATTCTAGGCATCTATGATACATCAGTCACCAATACAGACAACAATTTCTACTCTCATGGAAATTATATTCTAGAAGACAGAGACAACAATAATCAATAGACATAAGTAAATTGTTATGTTACTTAGTGTTTGATGTCTGCCATAGATGCATTTTCTATTTTAATTATAGAATCAAGGAGATATTTTATGTGTTATGGAGAAAAAGAGTATTATCTTACTAGTATTTTAAAAAAAAGTGTATTTGAAAACTACTGTCTAGAGATTACACATAGATTTTAGACATATAATTCTTTAAGTGTACTTAAATACCTCAAGGAATCTCCATTACAGGCATTTTAGTAGAAACAGGTAAAGAAATTGATTTTTTTTTAAACTCACTGTCAACATTTTTCTGTGTCTAACTATAAATACTGAAGGATTGGCTGTTTCATATGTATTTCATCCATCTCCATAGGTCACTTTTCAGGCATTTACAGCATTAGTGTATCTCAGCATTTAGTCTGCAGACCATCTGCATTAGGATTACCTGGGCTGTTCAGTGTAAATTTAGACTCTGAAGACGCACACCAGCCCTACCCAATGAAAGTCTTTGAGACTGGGTCATGAGAATCTATATTTTTAACGTGGACTTCAGGTAATTCTGCTGCACATCTAAATTGGAGAACCGAAAAAAAAAAATAAATAAATAAATAAATAAATAAATTGGAGAACCGTAGAGTGAAGTATTATTCTGATGAATAGTTACTGATAGGACTGGGCTTGAGGTGGGTTAGGGTTATTCAGTGATAAAGTATAGAAAATCTCTGAGAGAAGCTTATTTCTCAATCATGTAAGTGCAGAGATTGGAAGCACGTGCCATCATATTCAGTCCAACAAATCTCTGGGTATAGAATTCTTGAACTAGAGAAATTTGAACTATCATGGATTACCCTGCCCTGTGTGTTTGGAATTATATCAAAATTTTCTTGATGCATGGTTTTAACTAATAATGCTATAATTAACATTAAAAAAAACTGTAAAGATACATATTTTAGCTTCTCGTTCTGTACATATCCCTTCCAAAATCAAGTACCAGAATTGTTTCTCTTTTGTGAGTTAAAATATGGTGTCATACCACCTGTAATGGTGTACTGATTTCTATATGGAACCACTAAAATTCTGTTTATTCCTCAACATAAGTGTGATAATCATTTTATGTTAAAGGTCATAATTTACTTCTCAGTGATGTGTGAACTTGGAATGACATTTAGCCAATAATATTCTGATTTCTTGCTCACAGATTATATTGGCAAGTTAGTTTTACCTTTTTTTCTAAATTACAAGCCCTTTTTGGTCAGTGACTGTATTTCAGAGTTGCTCAGTCTGAGCACGAAGGATACTTTGGCCAGATAATTCTGTTTAAGGGAAGGGTTGCTGTGCATTTTAGAATATTTGGCAACATCTCTGATCATCTTCTCATCCCCTAGTGTCCTCCTAAGTGTTGGCAACGAAAATGTCTCTAGACGTCACCCAGAGTCTCCTGGAGACATAATCTCCCCCAGTTGAGAATAGCTGCTATATTTTTTCTCCTTTTTGTGTTAGACACATAGTAACACTCCAGAAATACTAAGAAAGGTAGAATCTTGAGCTGAAAAAGGACTTGACATTAAGTCCAGCTCCTCCCTTCTTCCCCCAGCCTGTTGTGTAGATGAAATAATAGCAGGTAGTTATCAGTGAAATGACAGTGTTTTCAAACACCAAACTTAGAGGCAGAATTAGGACCAGAATTTGAGATCACCATGATTCATATCTAAGCCTAGCTTTAACATCAGGTTGTTATCATTTCAAAGAGAAAACAGGAAGGAAGTAGGGAGCTTCATGTTTATTTTTTGAGCATTTAAAATTACAGAATTTCAGAGAAGTTATTCATGTTACAAATGGATTCTTGAATTTATGAAGGAATTGATCTCAGGTTTCTATGCAAACCATTGTTGTTTAATATGAAAAAATAAAGAACAAAAAGTTAAACTCAGACTTGAGCTTCATTCGTAGTCCTGCTACCTCAAACACATTACCAGATCTTCTTAAGTATTAGTGTCTTTACCTGAAAAGTAACATCAGCACCTTTCTCCTCACAAAATTGTCTCAAGGTGTAGTTGAAGGTCTGCTAAAGTCAGTTATATTTTACATGTGATAGTTCTTATTATTTGCACACTGATGTGTCAGCAGATAATTACCTAACAGTGAGATTTGGAACAGAAATAGGAAACGGACTTTGCATTTGAGGATCTCTGTGTGCCAGCCTTTATCTTATATTTTTTTCCACATGTTTTCTCATTTAAATCCCACCCATAAACTGAGCAAGGTGAGTACTGTCCTCAGAAGGGAAAGAACTGCTTGCATGGTAAATGAGATGTTAAAATCCTAGCCTACATCATTTTAAGTCTATAACCCATGCTTTGCTTGTGTGCTTTTTATATTATTATTATTACTATTATTATTACTATTATTATTATTATTATACAACAGGGTTTTCTTTTAAGATTTTATTTATTGATGAGAGGGACAGGCAAAGGGAGAAACAGGCTCCTTGTGGGGAGCCTGATGCAGGACTCGATTCCAGGACCCTCGGATCACATCCTGAGACAAAGGCAGATGTTCAGCCACTGAACCATCCAGGCATCCCTTTACAATTGTTTTCATAGGGAAACCTAAGTTTAAGGTTTTAGGAGTGACCGTCAATTGAAATTCTATCAGAAATGAAATTTAATGCTCAAAGAATCAAGGTACTAGAGAGTGGGTTAGCATTATACATTTCCATCTTACAAATAGGTTGAGGCCAGGGAAATGAAGTGTGATGGTATTAAATGTGGAGCTGGGATTTTCTCTCTAAAACTTGTTTTGAGAATCACAAAACAAGTTTTGTATTTTCTCATTGCGTATTTTATATGGTTTGTTTATAAATAAGCTTTACAATAAACAAAGAATTGATAGTGGGATACCCTCCCCCCCATCAATTATATTAGTCTTAATTGAAAGTAATTAAGGACTAATATTTTCCTGCCTTCTTCATTTGGGAAGGGGGGGGCATTAACATATTTTATTCACATAATCCTCCCCCAAATCATTCTTATTTTTTTACTTAGAAGTCAGTCTCAATAGCCAGTCTTTAGTTAGACTCTGACAGAATTAAATCCTACATTTGAGATGGACAAAATAAATTCTGTAATTGGTTTAAGTTCACATACCTATTCAGAAGCAAGACCTATGTCTTCAGGGACACCTGAGTGGCTCATGGTTGAGCATCTGCCTGTGACTCAGGTCATGATCCTGGGGTCCTGGGATCAAATCTCGCATCGGGTCCCCACAGGGAACCTGCTTCTCCCTCTGTCTATGTCTCTGCCTCTGTGTCTCTCATAAACAAAATCTTTTTTTTTTTTTTTTAAGACCTATATCTTCAGGACTGAGTTATTTTTGTTACCTCTACTGTTTGTGTTGCTTCTAATAAAAACCAGTGTTGATCACTGCAACCTTCTAGTCACCTTTCTCCATATGTTTAAGGTAGAAACTGTTGGTGACGAAGGAAGGCTGAGAGATTTTGACTATTATTTTGTCACAAATTTACTTAGTCATTATTCTTGTGTATTGGGCAGTGCTAAGAAACCAGAGTAATGTTTACTAAAGTGATTGGTGAATCAGATCCCACATATAGTACTGTCCTTATACCCAACCATGGTAAAATGTCCTCGAAATAAGTAAAATTAACAGAGATCATATGAATAAAGACATTATATTTTAAACTGGTATATGTATAAGTATATTATATATCACCTCTTACCTGATGCAGTTCATTTCTTTGCTGTCCTGGTTGCTTTGAATCTGTAGTTACAGATACTAATTTCCAGTAGTGATTTCTATACCTCTTAAAGTTTTTTTTTTTTTTTTAATTTTTATTTTTTATGATAGTCACAGAGAGAGAGAGAGAGAGGCAGAGACATAGGCAGAGGGAGAAGCAGGCTCCATGCACCGGGAGCCCGATGTGGGATTCGATCCCGGGTTTCCAGGATCGCGCCCTGGGCCAAAGGCGGGCGCCAAACCACTGCGCCACCCAGGGATCCCTACCTCTTAAAGTTCTAATTCTCTATTTGATTGTTTTTGTTTCTTTTTCCCTCAAAAAAGATGGCATATCTCATTTTAATTAATGTGAGGACTTCAGAATAATCTTCAAAAATAACTAGAATTATTCTAGGTTATTACAAAAGCAGAAACTTCTAAAACAAATAAGGTTGCTTTTAGATCATGTGTTGATGGCAGAAATTAAGTAATTTTGCAAATACAGTTTATCTTTTTAAAATTAAAATACAGTGCAGTTCTTTCAAGACTCAGAAAACACTAAAGAAAAGAATGATGAGCTTTGATTTTTTGTTGTTTTTTTATGTTATTTATTTTTGCAAGGAACCAGTGAGACCTAGAAAAATTTGTTCTGGAAAATGAAATCAAATGACAAGTGAGACTTTGTGTGTGTGTGTCTGTGTGTGTGTGTGTGTATGTATATATATACATTAAATATATATACACACATTAAATATATATATACACACATCTATATATATTTATCTTTTAAAATAAAGACTTTAGAGATAAAATATTAACTATTCTTTTAGCATTAATTTCTTAATTTGTCATAGTGGTTTGTGCTAGACGTAAGTTGTATTATTAAGTAGTTTTTTATGAGAATGTCATGTTTTTTCCTTTTTTGGGTGTGAATTTATATTCTTTAAGACTTAAAAGCAAGACGTTTTTATGAGTTTGCATAAATATATATATATTTTTTAAGTAAAAGGCTCGTTTACTACCTAGTTTCTCATTTAAAAAAAATTTAGAATTATTTATTCTTTTTCTTATCAAGGCATTGCTTCAGAGTTTGGAGTTCGAGGTTATCCAACAATTAAGCTGTAAGTTGAGTGTTGTATGTTTATATGTGTATTTTTATTAGTTCACTCTACTTACGTTTTATTACATTAATTTCTGGTAGCTTCCTTGAAGGATTGAAAATTTGGGTTTAGCAGTTCTTTCTAGGTACAGCATATGATCAAAGAGAGAGAGACTGCATCTTCCTGCTTTTCTGTGTATTTAAGTGAGTGTGTTGTTTACGACTAATTCACCGAATGCGCTGAGTGCTTACCGTGGCAGGCATCGTGCACACAAGATGTACAGCTGTAAAGTATGGAAGCCCTTTTACCCTTGAGGAGTTCAAGAGTGTATTCTGCTGTATCACCTGAATCCTGTCTCCTAACAAAGTTTTACTTTTCTATAATTGAAATAGACTTAATTCATTAGAGAGGAAAGAAAGAGAATCAAATTGATGGATTTAATTCTAATCTGTAAGTGCTGACAAAGTCTAATATAAAGTGTATGTAAGTTGGGAGAAATGGTATGCTAATTCTAAACGATTTATCTTATAATCATTTTATTGAGTTTATTTCTTGAGTTTCATTCTTATTTTGGTAATGTGCAAGTTGAATTATTTTAAAACTTATTTTTATAATAAAGTAAGCTTTATTTCGGTGTTTCAAAATCTCAAATCTCAAAATTTGACTATTCTTAATTTTTAAATTCTTGGGTTTTGTGTTGACTTCCCCCTTCCCCTACCTTTAAAAAATGTTGCTCAGCCTCTTTTACTTGTGTTAAGTAAAATATCCTTTCTGTTCTTTTTGTTTAATCATAGATGGTCTATTGTACTTTCACATTTTTTAAAAATCTCATTTACACATCATTGACAGACTTTTGAAAAATTATCTTAATTTTCTAGAATAAGTGTTTTATGCATTGTTCTACTCTGTAATCTTGGAGCATATTTCGAGTTCCTTTGATGTTGTGTTGCTTAAAATTTGTTTTCTTAATACCAACATACTATTAATTATCATTTTTTTTACTAAAGAAGATAGTAAGAAATACAATGCTTTGACAAGCTCTTGACCATGAATGCGTACACTTTTCAGGAGGTATCAGATACACAATAAACTATTTTCATGTAGTTTTAATAAAATACAACCTTTTTCTTTATATTCTAAGTTGTTGGTCCCTTGAAGTCAGTTGCCTACTATATTTTACATGGTTACGCTACTTCTCAACTCTGCATTTACTATTTTACATACTATAATTTATGTAACAATAGTGATTGGCATTAACTATTAAGACTATTTCAACTATTAAGTTGAAATAATCTAAGCTTTTATCCTTTTTTTTCTTTTTAAGATTAAAGGGGGACTTGGCATATAATTATAGAGGACCACGAACTAAAGATGATATTATTGAGTTTGCTCACAGAGTGTCTGGGTAAGTTTTTATTAGGAAAGGCTTTTTTACTATATGGTTACATTTCACAGAAGCAATGTCCACAATAGCCACAATATGGAAGCAGCCCAAGTGTCCATTAACAGGTGAATGTATAAAGAATGGGAGATATGTGTGTGTGTGTGTGTGTGTGTGTGTGTGTGTGTATTCTATTGCATACATACATACAGATATATCAGATATATATATGAGCAATATTCTATTGCATAGCCATCAAAAAAGAATGAAATCTTGTATTTGGAATAATGTGGATGGTACTATGTTAAGTGAAAGAAATCAATCAGAGAAAGACAAATATCATATGATTTCACTGATATGTGGAATATAAGAAACAAAACATGAACATAAGGGTAGGGAAGAAAAAATAAAATGAGATGAAATCAGAGAGAGAGACAAACCATAAGAGATTTTTAACTCTAGGAAACAAACTGAGGGTCTCTGGAGGGAAGAGGGGTTGGGGGGAATGGAGTAACTGGGGGATGGGCATTAAGGAGAGCACGTGAAGTAACGAGCACTGGGTGTGATATACAACTGATGAATCTCTAAATACGACCCCTGAAATTAATAATACACTACATATTAACTAAATTGAATGTAAATAAAAATATTTTTTAAAAAAGATACTAATACTTTAAAATTAAATGCAGTTTTGGAACACCTGGGTGGCACAGTCAGTTAAGCATCCAACTCTTGATTTTGGCTCAGGTCATGATCTTGGGATCCTGAAATTGAGCCCCATTGGTGGTTGCTGTGCTGAGCATGGAGCCTGTTTAAGATTCTTTCTCCCTCCCTCAGGCCCTCCCCACCATGTGTACACTCTTTCTCTCTCTCTAAAAAGTTAATTAATTAAATAAAAATAAAGTTAAAAGTATTTTAAAAGACCATATTGAACCTGTATGTTTTTAGGTTTAACATAAATGACATTTGTTCATTTATGACAAAAGGTAGGCATATGTAGCATACCGAAATAGCAAACAAAAGGAACTGTGACTTGTATTATATATTTGTTAATCTCACATTAAATTCATTTCATACGTGGAAAAAAAATTTTCCCCAGTTTTCTTATTTATTTTTTATTTTTTGAAAGATTTTATTTTTTTATTTGACAGAGAAAGTGAGAGATCACAAGCGGGGGGGATGCAGCAGAGGGAGAGGGAGACGCAGACTCCCCTTGGAACAAAGAGCCCGTGCCAGGCTCAATCCTAGGACCCTGGGATCATGACCTGAGCCCATAGCAGACAATCAGCTGAGCCAACCAGGTGCTCCTCCCACTGGATTTATTAAAAAATATTTTATTCATTTATTCCTGAAAGACCGAGAGAAAGAGAGGCAGAGGGAGAAGCAGGCTCCACACAGGAAGCCTGACACGGGACCCGATCCTGGAAACCCAGGACCTCGCCCCAGGCCGAAGGCAGGTGCCAAACCACTAAGCCACCCAGGGATCCCCCCCAGTGGATTTTTTAATGCATTTTCAGAATTTGATTACTTCTAACAATCTTATGAATTGTAATTTTTATTTTACTACAAATTTGTTTTTATACCGCTTCATTTATATCAACTTATTTTTCTTGTTAACTTAATTTCAGAGTTTTTAAAAGAAACCCCACAATATTATTGTTCTGAATAGACTTGGGCTTTAATCCCTGGCCTGTGATATTGGAAAATTCTTTTTGGATACACCTAAAGTACTTTCCCTGATCTGTCACATGCTGCTTTATGCTATCTGTGAGATATTACTACACATTTTGCCTAGAATGTGACATAATTAGAACCCACATACTTATTTGAGTTACTGATCTCTTGAGTTTTTACTGCTAAGAAATCTATAAGCATTTCCTATTGGTTTGAATGTGATGATTTTGTATTTTAATCTACATCTATCTTGCGGAGCTATAATGAAAGTTGGTGCTTATAATTTATTCAGTGCGATTATGTGGAACTTATTAAAGAGAACATTCGGGGCACCTGGGTGGTTTAGTGGTTGAGTGTCTGCCTTTGGCTCAGGTCATGATCCCGGGTCCTGGGATCGAGTCTTGCATCTAGCTCCCTGGAGGGAGCCTGGCTTCTCCCTCTGCCTGTGTCTCTGCTTCTCTCCATGTCTCTCATGAATAAATAAATAAAATCTTTAAATAGATAAATAGACCATTCATCAAAGTAGGTTAACCTATATTAACTTTGAAAGTATAAGTACTTTCTTCTGAGTTTGAATAGGATACATTGATACTTTAAATAGCTTTAAAGTGAATTGAAATATCAGGATGGATTTGTTGAGTGGCCTGACATTGTATGGCTTAAATTATTTGAGAAAAGGCACAGAATTAGGAAAGATCTTTATTCAAGTTTGCAAAACTTACTATATAATTATCACTGTATTTTCCTATCAATTACATATTTCATTTTATTTGCTTTCTGAATATAAATTTTGAGATGACTTTATATTATATGAGGGAATTGCTAGTGAGATGTCCTTTATTCCCTGTGATTAGATTAGTCTTCATTTTTTGAAATTTTTAATGAGTTTTATTTTAAGCTTATGATGGCCTTCTCCTGATGTAACTAGGGAAGACTCTGTTGCAAATGAAATTTCATGACTCCGTTCTGGGGTTGCATCACTTAGTAGTTAATTACTGAAGTATGAAAATAGAGACCGGAGTGGAGTGATGCAATGCGTCTAAGGAATTGTGCATTTTGAAAATATGTTTGCCTTTGCAAACTCTGTGTTTACTCTTTTGCAAATTTAGTGGAATAAAAAATCTGATCATATGGACCATGCCTCTTTTTTAGTTTTTTAATAATATTTTGCAAGTGATGTTTTGTAAAAACCTTGATGTTCTTCCTTGTACTTGGCTTTGAAATATCTTGTATAGTAAAACTGTAGAGTTTTGTTTTCTTTTTATGAGGTCCTTATGTGCTATTATGATTATCATTTTCAATTTTATTTTTTCTGAAAAGAATAATATACTTGTGAAACATTGAGATTTTAACCTCTATAGGGTATTATAAAACTAGTATTTAAATGGCCATAAATCTTAGCATAGTATAATTATAATTTCCTGAGATAGGACTTCAGTGTGTTCCTGTACATGATCTTATGAAAGGGAAAAAAGAATTCTCTTGTGGATCATTTTGGTTTTAGCTTAGGACTCTAAATGGATTATAGGTCTGTCTTGCCTGTCAAAATATTGACTAAGATGGTATTCTTTAAAGGGTTGTATTTTAAACTTAATTTGTTTTTAATTGATAGCTTAAATTGGCACTTTATTTTCATTATGTGAGTACAGTAGTAGTCATGGGCTAAAGTTTCATTAGATATATGTTGATTGGGTGATGACTTAAAATGCAGTTAATACAACATTAAAACTTTGTAATTTCAGATGTAAATTATATACTGTCTTATGTTCAAGTGCAGATTTGTTTTTTGTTTTGTTTTGTTTTCAAACAGGGCTCTAATTCGGCCGCTTCCAAGTCAGCAAATGTTTGAACATGTGCAAAAGAGACATCGTGTATTTTTTGTTTACATTGGTGGAGAGTCACCTTTGAAGGTATCAAATGAGTTTATTTTTTAAATTCACAAATACAAATGTATTGTAATTTAGTTTTCTCTATTGCCAAAACTTGATCCAAACTCAGTTATTTCACTCTTATTGGAAATATTTTAGTTCAATCTAAGCATTTTTCTAACAAAAACACTTTCTTATTTGCCCTCTATTGTGTTTGCCTTCATAAAACAGATGATGCTTGCTTTAGTATTTCTTTTGTTACTGACAGGGTTATTCAAATTTTGCTTACTTTTTAGCATTTTTGGCTCTTTGTGACTATGGAGTGCAGTCTGAATGTAAACTTTTGAAGATCATTTTGCATGCGTGTGTTTATACATGTGAATCTTCCCGTAACTATCAAATTAAATTAATATGAATTGAGCTTATATTATGCTTTATTTAGAGGAGTGTCAAAATATTAAGTATCAGTAGTCTTTTTGCTTTAGAAACCGTATATTTCATTTGCTGCTTATATTCCATCGTCTTTTCACGTTAAAAATGCTTATGGCATCAAATTGGTATGATATTGCTGAGGATGATACTACTTTCTCTGAATGTTTAATGAGGAATGAATTCTGATTTTAATGTTTAAAAGTCACCTCTTTTCTATTTGTAACTTCACAGGAGAAATACATAGATGCTGCTTCAGAATTAATTGTATATACATACTTCTTTTCTGCCTCAGAAGAAGTGGTTCCTGAGGTAATGTTTAAAATTGGATTTTAATGACTTAATTCCACTTTTTAAGTTATTACTTGATTATATTTATCAGATTTATTTACTGTCATATGTGTAGAAACAGTAAACATGTTATCTCTACTTCTGGCACCAGATTGCTTATTGTTAATAAGCAAATACCACTGGATTCATAGCATTTAGTAATTATGTTTATTATGTTGATTTTTTTCTTTTTAAAATAACAGTGGTAGTAAGAAGTGAGAACTCAAACTATTAAATTGGTTTATAAGTAATGGAATGGTTAATGTATTTATATCTCTTAATTTATAGATGCTGCTTATCTCATCATGTGCCATGCCCTGTATTAAGTCCTGAATAGTTGATGTGACAAGTAGGATCTTCAGGGTCCTGATAGGGTGGAACTTACATTCTTACGGGTAGAGGAAGTGTACTAAATGTTAGTGTTGCAGGTTACATCTTTTGGGTCCTTAGACTGGGATAGTATTTTTCAGTAAACAGATACGTAAACAGGATATAACTGCCATGAAAAAAGAAGTAAAGGAGCATTGTGATAGCAGGGGCATGAGAGTAGGTGACTTCTTTGGATTGGTTGATCAGGAAGTGTCTGGGAAGAAAATATTTGATTTGGGATATATATGATGTGAAGGAGCCATACAAAGATCTGTGCCCAGAATAAACTAGAAACAGGGAACAGATAAGAACACTGCTGGCATATTTGAGAAATAGATAGTAGGCCAGTGTGGCTTGAGAAAGGAGATAGGAAGTAGGCAGAGACCAGTGAAGACCTTGCAGGTCATGACCATGCATGTGATGGGTTGAAGTTAGTGAAGGATTTGATCCGACATTCATCTTAAGGACATTTCTCTGCTGAGAACAGAATGAATTGGATAGGGAGAAGAATAGATCCAGAGAGATCAGTTGAACTCTTGGAGTAATCTGCAGAGTTTGAGCTTGGAGGTTTGTAAAGGGATGGGGGGAAAAGTGAAAGCATTGTTGTTTTTTAGAGATGGAATTGTTTGAGCTTGCTGACCCGGAGGAGCAGGGAAGAACCAAGGGTGACTCTTTGGTGTTTGGTTTTAACAACTGGGTAATTGGTAATGTTAATCTATGAGCTTGGGAATACTGCAGAAGAAACGAGCTTGGGAATGCGGGAATGATCAAGAGCTTTTGAATTGGTCATTTTAGCCTGTTCAGCATATTAGTTAGACATCCAGATACAAGCATCAAATTCACAGCTGGATATAGTGGTCTGGCGTTAAGGCTCTATAAACTTCTAAGACATGGGATGCAAATTTTTAAGCAAATAAATGGGCCCACGACCTAAAGATTGCAAAGGAAAGTAAGAGGAAAATAGCTGGAGAGTAGGAAAACAAGATGGGTAGAAAGCCAAGATAAGTACTTTTAAAAAGAGGATCAGTTGTACAAGACACTTGGAAAGTGATCGAGATGAGTTGAAGAAAGTAACTATGATACTTGTACACGTGGAGGTTATTGGTGGTTTTACAAGAAGTACAGGTGCCTCATTGGTGTGATTTGAGAGAATGCAGGTAAGAAATTGTAAGTTACAGGTATAGACTTCTCTTTGGAAAAGTTTTCCTGAGAAAGGAACCTGAGAAATTGCAATAGCTGACAGGAAACATGAAATTAATTGTCAAGGGAAGCTTTTTTCTTTTTAATCAGTATAGGTTACAGAAAATCAAAACAGTTTTTTCCCACAAAGTTATTTCATATTACACATTTGATTAATTTTTGTTTGACATTTTTTAATATTTAAATATTTTTAGAAGATAGCAGAATCACTTAGAATATATATGTGTAGTGCTTCTTGCAATGTGTACATAAATGTTTATCTTTTTTCTCATAAATGTTTATCTTATAAATGTAATGTATTCTGAAATGATTTTCAGTTCCTTGGGAAAACTTCAGACAGATCTGGTCAGCTTAAACTCATTTTTAGGTTTACTTAGTTTGGTCTCATAAGTTATTTGCAGTATTTTATATATATGCATTTCTTTTGAAGGGGAAGAGAAGATAGGGTGGGAGGAGAGCTATATTTGCCATTAGATTCTCAAATAGATGCCTCAAAAGGTTATGAAGCTCTATTCTAAAATGTCGTAAGATCTCTCAGTGTGATGTGAAGGCCTAGAATGGATGGAATCTAGTTCTAGGCCCAGGCCGTTTAGTCCATTCTCTTCTCCAAAGCCCAGTGTGAGAGGCGAGAATGTACACTGTACCCTCTCCTGTGAAGCTGTCCCAGCAGTTTACTGGGAGTGCACCAGAGGGCACCTGCCTCCTGGGCCCTGACACCATCTGACACTCTCCCCAGTCCTCGAGTAGTGACACATGTCTTAGATCAGAATTCTAGGGCCTGGAACATCTGTGTGGATGAGCATAAACAGTATCTGCTATGTGGGCACACTTTTGCTTATTATGTGTTGTTTTTTTATTATTGACCTCTCAACTAGTTTCCTCAAACATTCCTTAGTTATTCTTGCAAATCTCAATATTTGTCATCTCTTTTATAGTTCTGTGTATATGGTTGTAAAAGTCTGCTAAGGGGGAGACAGTGTTCTTTCAGGGTAATATGAGGATTTTTACTCCCATAGAGAATTTTCAAATAAGGACAAAACCCATGATTTTATATCCCCCCCCCCCCCATATTTTTAGTTTTAATGTTTGGTCATGCAAAGCTTCCTTAGCTTTACAGCTAGTGTTTATGAAAGCCCTCTTAAGTATGTTAAGGAGATATAAAGATGAATTGACATAATTTCTGACTTCAGGATATTTAGAGGTGAATGGAGAAAAACAGCCTGCAAACAACTGTAATATAAGATAGTAAGTTTAAGGAACAGAAAGCAAGAGAAAGAGGGATTCAGAATATGTGGAAATTAAAAGCTGCAAGATTCCATCTCTGTAGTAATGTTATGATGTGGCCAACTCCGGCATTGAAAGAGAGGCATGCTGGATGCTCTAAAATACTTCCAGAGCACCTTTGTGAATGAGTTGACAAGAGCAGATGAGCAGAGGCTTACTTGATGATAGAACCTTACCTAAAAGCTTTACTGCTGACTTTCAAATAGTTATTTTTGTGATGCTGTACCATTTTTTAGTAGTCATGTAAGAGATCATTGTATATTAATTACCTGAAGTATGCCTCCCGTCTTCTCCATACGTCAAGGACAGCCATCTTTATTTTTATCCTGTTGGCAGTTATTTTTGTTTTATTAGCTATCAGTTGGTTATTTGTTGTTACTTTTCACTTATTACCACATCATGTAATAATTCTATATGGCTCACCCAATTATATCTCTTCTGTATGGAAACTGATTTCTTTATAATTTTAGTATTTTTAAATAATTATAGCACAGGTATAAGAAGCAGGTACCTTCTGAAATAATATATTATTAATTGCCATTATAAATTCCCATTTTTAAAGCCAATTTACATTTTAAACTTGCTCTCACATATGTTAGTGGATCTAACTTCCCTAATTCTATGGTGAGGTGGAGACTCCGTTTCCTTGATTCACAGAAAATGAAGCCAACTCCCCAGGACAGCAATGGAGTCCATGCCACAAAGCCCAGGAATGTTGAGGAAGGACTCAAACCTACCCAGTGCTGATTGTTACCTTAGCCACTGCTCCTTAGCCACCACAGAGTGTGTCTCCTACTGTACTTCTTTGATATCTTTGGGTCTGTTACCAACTCTAAGAATATTCTGTGGTTTTCACACTAACAAACAGCCCTGGGCCAGGAGATGTATAAAGAGATAAACCTGTCCTTGGATGAGGTTGGATCGCCTGTGCTCTTTTTAACTGTAACGGTTTCGTTCTCGTGGTTTTTTTTCTGGCA
Source organism: Vulpes vulpes (assembly GCF_048418805.1). Lineage (NCBI taxonomy): Eukaryota > Metazoa > Chordata > Mammalia > Carnivora > Canidae > Vulpes > Vulpes vulpes. The sequence goes on along the minus strand of NC_132784.1, from coordinate 49,754,729 downwards.
TCTTTGAATACTTTTGAAATCATAGCTACCAATTAAAATTTTTTCAATGATACAAAGTATTTACATATCTGATTTTTGCAGTATGTGACACTGAAGGAGATGCCAGCTGTGCTTGTTTTCAAAGATGAAACTTACTTTATTTATGATGGTAAGTTCCAAAGTTGTAACTCATGTAAAACATGTTAAAATTAAAACACTGTGGCTATTATAGGACTTAGGTATTGATGAAAGATTTGGTAGATGCAACTACTTTTTGCCTTTCCCATTAGTTGAATGACAGATTTTTTTTCCCCTTCAACTTTAGTTTTAACATCTAATGTGTTTTCTGGGTTCTTTCTGCCTACAATGATTTTTTTGGAGGGGGTTGGTCAGGTCATTTGACTTTTGAGACATGAACTCTATGCAGTTGCTGTTATTTTAAAACATTCAAAACTATTCGTATAAAAAAAGGGATCTAACATCTTAGACTCACAAAAAGGTAAAGAAATAAAACCCCTTCAGTAGTGGCAAAGCCCCTTGAGGGGTATATTCTTTCCTAGCCTCATCTCCCTCTCTTTCTTCCTTCCCTCTCCCCCTAACCACTCACCAGCTAGTCAGCCTTTCTTCAGTGAAGTTAAATACTTGGTCTACATTTGTTATGTCAAACATACATCATAATAAGGAGACTGCTGGGACACCTGGGTGGCTTAGTGAGTTAAAGTATCTGCCTTGAGCTCAGGTCATGATCTCTGGGTCCTGGAATGAAGTCTGGAATTGTCAGCTCCCTGCTCAGTGGGGAGTCTCTTTCTCCCTCTGCCTCTCCCCCTGCTCATGCTCTCTCTCTGTAGCTCTCTGTCTCAACTAAATAAATAAAATCTTTAAAAAAAAATAAAAAAGAGATGGCTAGAATAGTAAAATCCTATGTATGTACCTATCATCCGGGTTTAGACGATTACCAAGATCTTACCATATTTTCTTCAACAATTTTTTTTGTTTGTTGAAGTATGTTAAAGCAAACCCCAGAGGTTTTTCATCACCAGGTGCTTCATTATGCATCTTTTAAAAGATGTCCTTTTTTTTTTTCAATAGAATAACTACCTGCTGTTATACTTAGTAAAATTCACAAAAATTTCTTGGCATCATCAAATACCTACTTCCACAATCCCCAAACTGTGCAATGAGGTACCTCAGGCCAGTGTAGCAAAGTCACAGGGGCTCGAAGAGAAATTTTAAATATAAAGGGAAACAGTGAAACTCAACATCTATTAGATACCATATAGCCACCCAAAAGCAAAAGTGAATGCAAAGTTATGCCTAATAACCTTCTTTGTAACTTTCTAAGTTACAGTTTAATAAACTAGACACTTCAGTTTATTTCTGCTAGTTGCCTTTGAAATACTCAATGCCCTTGTGTGGCTTTTTGTTACCATGTTGGAGAGTACAGATATGGAATATTGTATTCATTACAGAAAAATTGTAGAATGTTGTTATTTTATAACAGAAAAGAAACTAGAACTACTTGAGAGCTGTAAACTTTGGATTATGTAAATAATTCCAATGAATAGAATATCTAATAAAAGGAATATTCTGATTTTTTTTAGTAAAATGAATATTTTAATTATATTAACAATCATGAAGACAGCATTTCTAAAATCTCCTGTTTTCATTATTTTTAAATAAATGTGAATTTAATTTTTGCTGTAGTGGAACAACTACTATTTGTTATATTTTATGCAGCAGGTACTAATTATGTAAGTGATATTTTCATTTTATCCTTGCCATGATCTGGAAGGGTAGATAGGTAGATGAGTGTCCTGAGATTATGAAAGAGATAATTAAGAGTGTTAGATAAGATAACAGATGTATAATTAAATAACAGGTTCATTCATTTGCTCACTGGATACTTATTGATTGTATTAGATATTGGGCTTGAAAAGGAAGTGAAGAGGAACTTGGATATATGAAAATAGGAGAAAGAAAATAGTGCATATCTGCACTGATTCTATCCATTTGCTCTTTGATTACTACACTGCTTGAATGATAAACACTTAGCTTACATTGTCTTATTTTGTCATTAAAACCATGCTTTTGAGATCAGTATTCTTACTATTTTACAAGTGAAAGGATTAAAGAGGTTTTTTTTCTCTCCCCCAGGTTAAAATAATTGATAGTATAATCAAGTGTCTGCTTTCAGATCTCCTGTTCTAGTTCTCCTATGAGTTTATTAACACTTCAGAAAGCCACTTTATTTTTGGAACAAGCCTGATCATATCTGTTTAGATGTAAATATGTTCTTTAATCATGGCTAAGAAAGTGCACCTCCTCTTCTCTCCACATTTCAGATATGCCCTCAGATGTGCCCTCCCTCGAGTGCACAAGAAGATGGGTGAAGTATCTGTAGCTCTTGTGAGGGACCATCATTCTATAACATGCAGCAGTTAGTATTTAGATCTGCCCAAAGTCTTCAGATAACACACAGAATTTATCTTGAATGTTTATTCTAATGTTTAATTGTTGTCATGAAGTTTAGAAGCTTTGGGGTAGGGACTTAGAAGGATAGTTTATTTTCTGTATTTCAGATATATCACTTGGTGCCATCTTAAAACATTTGGAATAGAGATTGTGGCCCCATACTCAACTCCTAGTTTTATGCTTATTTTTCTAATTTGTAAGTCCAAATCCATAAATACTTTCAGATTCGTATTATATCACTTATTTTATAGGTTTGGTAACTTGAAAATGTTTTGTTTAGCAATGCAAGTGACAGAAAAAGCACATCTTCCAAGAAATCATTAAAATCCAGTCTTCCACCAAACATATTGGTAGCCTTTTACATTAGCTTCTTTTTTATGCAGTTATAATTGTTCACAGTTACTTCAGAATTATATTTCTAATCAGGACATAATATTTCTCTTGATATTACACATGTTTTTTATCTGCTTAGCAGGAGAATTATTTGATGTTGGAAAAAGGCTAAAATACAATGGCTTTAAATGTGTTAGTTTTATATATGAGAAAGGGTTCTAAGCTGAGGAAGAAATGTCATAAAATAGAGAAGAGCAAAGAAATTGTAATAAGTTACGATACTGCCACCATTCAAGGATAAATGTCAACCCAGGATAGCCATTTGGTAGGAATGTTTGCCTTCATTTGATCATTCTGTCAGTTTTTTTCCCATACTTTGTGTTTTCAAAGCTACAGTCATGCTGTAGTATTGTTTTGCAACCTGCTTTACCACTTAATTATTAATTAAAAAGAATCTATAAATGAAGAGTCTTCCTCATTATGTACCAAAATTGTTTAAATTTTTTCTTTTCTAGGGTCTTTCACTTATTTCCTATATTTTTATTTATCTGTCTTGTGCTGTTTTTAATGATGTTCTAGTAAAGAATTGCTTTGTGTATTAATCCTTTTGTACGTCTCATTGTTTCCTTAGAATAGATCTCTAAAAATTAATTTTATGAATTTAAGACTATGTGTCAAGGCATTTTATACATATTGCTAGATTAGAACATTATAAACATTTTAAACTCGTATTTGCATATAACTTATTAGCTTTGTTTAATTTTTAAGAATACGAGGATGGTGATCTGTCATCTTGGATCAACAGGGAGAGGTTTCAGAACTACCTGACTGTGGATGGCTTCCTCTTATATGAACTGGGAGATACCGGTAACAAGCGTATATATACAACTCTCCATCACTCTGCATGATTTTTCCTTAATTGATTTCTTAAATCTGATTCTGTGGGAAATAAATCTTAAGCTCTCTTTCATAATTTTATTGCTTTTTAAGACCTGAATGCCAGTTCTTTTTCATGAGAATAGACATTAATATTAACAAAGAGCAGATGTTTGTATGGGAAGCAAAGATGAGTTAGAAAAGATTTCCTAGTTAGAACTGAAGTGACAGGAAGAGCAGAGCCTAGATAATAAGGAAATGAGAAGAAATAACCAAGAAGCTATATTAAGAGCTGATTTTGTAATAGGAGTTGGGATACAACTCCTCACCACCTTTGAGGCCTGCTTTTACTTGTGACGAAAACATGGGCACCACACCACTGGCATATGATCAAAAATGATGAGCAAAGTAAATGTATTTATAGATGCATAAACAAAAGCTAACTATAGGGTCTCAGATGCAAACTACCAAAATTCTAAGAGGCCTAACCATGTAAGTTTTAAGAGGAGGTGTTTTGTAAATTTATAATGAATTACAGTGGAGAAATCATAGGTATTGTCACATTTGTTTTCATTCATAACTTCATGATAAGTGGGATGGAGATACGGTTTAGATTTTAAAAATGGGAAAATTTTGCTCAAGTTTCATTTTCTTTGTATGAGAAGTAGTGTGCATAGAGTTCCGTCTTTGTGATTTCTTGCTTTTGAATCTCATTAAGAATACAAATTAGAAATGCTCCAATAGGTTCCCATGTTATTTTCAAACTTAGGATATTTGTTCTGACTCCTGAGCCTGCTTTTTCATGTTCTGTGTCTGGTGACATTTCTATCTTTGCTTATTGCTATAGAGAGAGGTGTGTGGTAGTTCAGTATTAGAAGTCGGTGTGAACACTGTCAAAGATTGTGAGTTTATTTTTGGATTTTTACAGACTGATGCACAGGGAAAAGGGGAACAGAGGAGGAATACAGTAGTTTCAGTAGTTTTGCTTTCAGTTTGGTAATCATAGGAGACAGCATTACCTTGAAGTAATTAAAGTAGACAGCTCTGGCTCTACTCGAATAGTTCTTCTCCCAGATTAATTTGGAAAGAAGTTGGCTATGGAATGTTCCCTTTTCGTACAACATAATTGCCCTTGTTCCGTTGTGCTGCTGTGGCTCTGATTCTGCTCATTGTCCCATCCGGCTGCTTACCTCATAAGCACAAGAGATCCTGGCTCTGGGTGGCTTCAGACATGTCCTGTTCTTTCTCAGAAGCGCTGGTGATGGAGGGTCCCTGCGTCTTCTGACCCCCACTTGAATCTCCCATCGCCTCACTCTACCGTCTTCAGCCATACTGACTTCTCCGTTTTCTTAAAAAGGCTGTGCACTTTGTACCAGTGCACCTTTATACCTGGAATGTATAGTTTATTTTCATTCATCAAAGTCAGACCAAATACTACTTCTAAGGACAATCTTTTACTGATCCCCTCAAACTACTTATGTTTACTCTACAGTACTCTCTCATAGCACCCTGTTACTTTCCTTTGGAACTCTTCTCATTGTTAACCGTACATCTGTTTGTGTGTCATAAATGATCTCTATTTGTCTGTTGTTTTCCCTACTAGACTGTGGTTCCCACTCTTTCAGAGATGTGTGTGTGTGTGTGTGTGTGTGTGTGTGTGTTCATCACTGCAGCTAAGTCCCATAGCTAATAAATGTGCCTCACAGCTCTTCCCCCTGGCCTAGACCAGAACATGCATACTGAAATGCAGCATCTGGTCTTCTTACTCCCAGGAGCAGTACTCTGGTTATTACGTCGTGCTGTCTCCTAAGGATATTAGGAATGGATGTGATTTATGTTGTACATAGGGTTCAGTAAATTTTGAATCAGTTTTGTTCTGTGTATTATTACTAGCAAGTAGTAATAGCATGTAAAAATCTTTCTCTTGTTAAAGGTCATTCTTTTAGAGCTACAGTAATTAATAAATTTCTTTTATCAATTAATAATAAATGTATTTCTTAATATCCTAGCTTTTGACAAAGTATGTAATTTAGTCAGTTTGTCAGTAGTGTGAAAACAGTACAATTTGAATATATAAATTATTAAATATTTACTATTATTTACATTTGTGGGATGGGAGGTGGGAGGGAACATCTCACTTTGAATTGACTAATTCATTGATTCATTCTACTGTGCGTAACATGTAGGATAATTGGAATTAAATTCTAGAAATTATTTACTAATTCTGATTCACAGCTACAGTAATAATTAAAAAGTTTGTATAATGAGGGCTATTGAATTTAGATATGTCATTCTTAATTTCAGGAAAGCTTGTGGCTATTGCAGTTATTGATGAGAAAAATACATCAATTGAACACACCAGGTATAGTGTTTTGAAATAGTTTTAAGCTTCAAATACCATCTAATTCAGACTTTACATGGCTTCAGATAAACTTGATATGGCATCTTCCTTTTCCCCACAGTATTAGATAAGGCAGCAGATATTATAGTTGGGAAATGATAATATATTTTTGAAGCAAAGAGATGAAACATTCATGTGTTCTTTCACAGATTAAAGTCAATTATTCAGGAAGTTGCTAGAGATTACAGAGACCAGTTCCACAGGTAGGTGCTTACATTCAGGAAGATTCCTTTATCTTTCTTTAATTATGTAATATAATAAAACAAAAGTAGTACTATTTTATACTTTTAAAGGTGAATCAAGATACTGAAGTGAATTATTGTATGTTACATTTCCATATGAATTATTTGGACTTGGTATTTGTTGACGTATGTCATGCAAATAAGATTTCCTTTATAATTTGTATCATACTTGCTTTACGATAGTATTTGGGATGCATTTGTGGTAAGGAAATATGGACATGTACTCATAAATTTGAGATTTAAGTTAAATTGAGTAGTCACAAGTTATAGACCGATGATTATAACAGGAATTCAGAGAATAACTTTTTGTTTTATGCCAAGTCATTCTTTTTTTTACTGCCATAAGAGACAGTCAATATAAATTTGTTACAATATTTAATTGTTATTCCCTTTTTATTCTGAGTCTTCTAGTGATACAACAGTGATATATGTTTATATTTCTCCTGTTCCATAGTATGAACATCTTATTTGTCCTTTTTTAAACAGAGTGGATTTAATTTTTCTTAAATATATATTACTTAGAAAAGCTTATGTTGCCCTACATTTTAAGTACATGGAAAGTAGAAATATCTTAGAATTTGTTTAATTTTACTCACGTGTATTTGTATCTCAGAAGCCAGTAGAATTCATACTCTTTTCTACATTTATTTCCTGTAACTTATATGTTGAACATTTACAGTGTTTACATGCTAACCATACCCTGAAGTTCAGTTCTTGGTTCATATTTACCTTGTTTTATATCTAATCTCTCTCTCTCTCTCTCTCTCTCTCTCTCTTTCTTTCTCTTGATTGTTGTTGGTTAGAGATTTTCAGTTTGGCCATATGGATGGAAATGACTATATAAATACCCTGCTGATGGAGTAAGTAAAGTTCTAAATGTTTAAATGACTGCTGTCAAATCTGTCAATTTTTAAGTTTCTGTTTTTGAGAGATAAAAGCATTACTAGGTGGGAAGCAAAAAAGGAAGTCTACATATATACAAAGCAGATATCCTCCCATCAGATATCTCACTTTAGTTTTTAAGTCTAAATTTGAAACACATTAAACTTTAATATTCTATATTAAAAAATACCTATCTCTAAATTTCATATATTTTGGAAAGAAGATAGCATTCAAAACTTTTAAATCTTGTAGTTTCTGTTTAACACACATCTTACCTTAAGGTCAGTTTCAGTGAGTAAATGTAATTTAAGTGGAAAATTTTTACATTTAAGTATTAACTGCTATATGAGAAGAATTAAAAAAGTATAAATAACTTTATAGGGAAAATATACAATTTTAAAATAATTCCATCAGTTGTGTTTATGACATAAAAATCTGATTTGTCACTTCAAAAAGTTGTTAGAAAACATTTAGCATATTTATACTAAATTAATTTCAAATAAGAATCTACTCGATGCAGTAGACCCTTAGTAGGGGTTTACTGTATATCACACGCTGTTTAGTACTGTTGACACAGAAAAAGAGTAGAGTTCCTCCTATCTTCAAAATGCCTGTAGTCTGCTGGGTAGGACAACATAGTAATTGCAAAACTGTATGAAAAATTCATTGCAGTAGAGGGTTCTGGAAACAGAGTGGCTCCCACCACACCCCAAGGCACATAAAAATGGAAGGGATAAAAAAAAAAAAATGGAAGGGATCAGAAAATGCTTGCCAGAGGAGGCAGTCATTAAGAGAAGTTATTTTAGGCAGAGCACTATAGCACACAAGAGGTGATAAGGAAATGGGGCTTTGGAGAGAATGGGGCTGTAAAATAGCCCCTGAAGTGAAGATGGGGAAAGCTCACTAGAGACAAGTGACCTTGTCCAGCGGTGTTGAGGTTCCATTTTGAGTTCACAGCATTGTGCTCTGTTTTGGTGTTCTCTAGCTTTGCTTAGCAGCAGAGGTGTGGCAGTTGCCTTCATTCACATTTTAGGGTATTATTCCATTTTCCAAGTAAGAGCACTGAAGAAATACAAACCAAACTTAAAACCCCAAGTAACATTCATAATTTCCAGTTAAAAGCCTAAAATTATAAAGTATTTTTATCTCTGTTCATTTATATTTATTATCTTCTTAGTCCAGTAAGAATTTGAGAGTGTTTACCAGTGATACAAAGTAATGTGATATAATATATAACCAAGGAATCAAGACAAAGGAAAATAAAATAAAGCATCTGTATTATTTTAGGTATTTATCATTTATAGGTCATTACTGAAGGTACTTGAAAATTTTGGTCCTGAATAATTTAAATATTCAAGAGTAGAAAAACATTATTTACATATTTCCTGTAGCCTGTAAAGTAACTTGGTCATAAGGAGTATGGCAGACCTTATATAATCTCATAAAGAGGGGGACATTATAATAGAAATATATTTTTGATAGGATTTTTACAGTATATATAGTAGGGAATTCGGCAGAACCATTTCTTACAATGTCCTTCAAGGCAAGCCAGCATTCAGTAAAACATTGTAAAAGGCTGAAAGAATTTGGGTCCAAGAGACAACTCCTTGATCCAGGATGATATTCGGAATATATACAGATGGATGGATATTCCTTCATAAGTGTGATTGTTAATGTGAGTTGTGAGATAGAAATTTTGAGCTTCAGTTGTGGTCCAAGAACAACAGTAATCTCTACCACCAACACCTTGTTGTGTTGTTTTGTTTGTTTTTTATTCATATTTTGCTTTTTTTTTTTCTTTTTCAAAAGAAGAGAAAGCATATGATGATGGTTACGTGATTATATTTGAAAGTCCTTATTGAGCACTTAATTCTGTGACCGACACTGGACTGAGTGGTCAATAGGTATTTTTTAACTTTTACAATAACTCAGTAAGGTGTAAGTACTATTATTATTTCCATTTTATATAGATGAGGAAATTGAAATTTCTTAGAAGAAACTCAAGGAAGTTAAATAATATGCCAAAGGATGCCCAACAAGTAAGTTAAAGAGATCCAGTTCTCAAATCCAGATCTCTCTTACTCCAAAGCTCTTCTGTGACATTAATATTGTCAGATAAATAGTAGCATTTAATAGGTATTGATGCTGAAAGGGGTCTTAACGTAGGGCAAATACATGATATTTTGTAAGATAGTTATACGGCAGCACTATGTTTTTTACGTTGTCTCAAAATAAATAGGGTACTATCAGACCCTAGATTTGTTAAATATTTCGGGGGGGGGGGTTGGTTCTTGTGAATGTAATTAAGAGGGAATAGGATGAAATGATATTTTCCCTTTCCATCATTACTCGAATTATTGAATTCTAGTTCCACTGTGTATTTAACTTTTTTATAATATGTATTTTTATAGGCAGGCCAAGTTCTGATCTATTCTGTAAAAATGGAATTTTTTGCTACGTATGCATTATAACTAATAACTAAACTGCTATAAATCAAAAAGTTGTCTATTCTTATGAACAAGAATGAAGCTAAGTTTTTTTTTTCTTTTTTAATTATATAATCAACTATTGCCTAATAATAATTCTGGATAATCAACCACTCTAATACCCAGTGACTTCCAGCTGTAGTCTTTACTTTCTGTCACTTACCTGGGCTTGGCTGATATTGCCTGGGCACAGATAGATATGGCTCCAGACTGCCACTGAGGTTCAGGTCTGCAGTCTTTGCATGTCCTTGATCCTGGAAGGATATTTTCCTGGGAGGTCATCATGTGGCAGTCACAGAAACACAGGCAAGCAAGCCTACCCATGCACTCACATTTCAAGCCTCTGCTTGAGTCACATCTCTGTTACCTTGCCCTTGGCAAGTCACATGGCTGAACCCAACATATGAGGAGTCACATGAGTGTGTTTTGCCTCCCTGGGAGAAGAGCATTGCATGGGGAGAGTAGAGAATTAGGAGCAAGAAAGCCATCTGCTGAACTCACTCATGTGGTGATAATACAGTGGTGTGAATTGCTGCTACTCTAGAGTTTTGTACTTTTACATAATATTTTCATATAGACATACAAATAACCTTAAAGCCATGTGTAGGTGACATACAGAATTAAGCACTTCCCTTCCTTTTATGACTGTGCAACAACCTATCCTTGGAAGGAAAAAATAATTAGTTCAATTAAATGGCCCCTATTAGTAATGTTTTGTGTCTGCAAACTGAATTGATGTCTGGTACATCAGTGAGCACTTCCTGAGGATGTGTTGGGATGTGTAGTGGGATAGTGGGAGTTCAGAGAATTTGGAAGAGTGTCTATTGAACACAAGGTAGTGTGCTGAGTGTTTAAATTGGAGTTTTCTCACTTAATTTTTACAATATAGATACCCTCCTACTACTCCCTTTTATTCACTTATAAATGACAAGCATGAGGCCTAGAAACCTGACTTATGGGAAAGCTCCGGGCTCAAGCCATGTGGCTGCAGAGATGGTGCTCTACCCTGTCTTGTTTCCCTAGTACCACTTACCCGGAACGGGCTGTGTGTGACCAACACTGGTGGTATGTGGATGGCAGAGAATAAGATTGCCCAGAAACTGGTACTTGATACATAATTTTTAGCCTTCAGTTTAAGCAAATACTCAGCTCTCTGATATTATATATTAGAATATATTCTTTCACTTTTTTTTTCCTTAATAAAGAAGGAGAAGGGGAGAGGGAGAGACTTCCAGCCATTTCCCTTCTGAGTGCAGAGCCCAACGTGGGGCTCGATGTCATGACCTTGAGATCAGGACCTGAGCTGAAATCAAGAGTCAGATGCTCATCAGCCTGAGCCACCCAGCGCCCAAGAGTGTTTTTGGTATAATCTAAATTTAGCTATTTTGTAAACTGATGGACAATTTGAAATTTTCTTCATGTGAGCATAGGGAGGCAAAGCCATTAATGCAGCTTCCCCCTTTTGTAATTATAGTTACTTAGATACAATATAAATGAATATCAAAATACTTGTCATCTCAGTGTTTAATGTGTATTTTGATTCTTTTATTTTTCTGTTTCAGTGAACTCAAAGTCCCAACGGTGGTTGTACTAAATACTTCCAACCAACAGTACTTTTTACTAGATAGACAGATCAAGAGTGCCGAGGACATGGTGCAGTTCATTAATAACATCTTGGATGGCACAGTGGAGGTGAGTCGATGACTCATTTCAAAGGGATGGTGGGAGGAGGAGGTTGGGGAGAAACAAACTTTCTTCTCCTCCTCTGATCCTGGAAAGAAGAGCAATCACCTGGGGTGTGAGGGGCAGTCCTCCCCACCTTGCTTGTCTCCTGTCACAGACCCACATTCTGAGAGACATAGAAGGTTCTCTGTGAAAGATGCTGCTCATAGCTGCAAAGGTCTCCTTTAGGGTTATTTGGAAGACATTTTTGATTGTCACAGTGAGTGGGAGGTGCTATTGCCATTTGGAGTCAGGCTATGGCTGCTGAGAGGTCTTCAGTGTGCAGAGCTATCCCAGGAGTGAAATTTCCTGGCCCTTAACCTTTCTGGGTTCAAGAGTATAATTGGATTAAGTTATTCAGATTGCTTTTCTAAGAAAACCTGTGTATAAGACTACAGTTTCTTAAGGAAATGTACTGAGAATCAGAGCTTCAGGGGAGAGTTCCAAATCCATTTATATAAAATATTTCTCAGAAATAATAGACAGTCTTAGCTTTCCGTTTTTTTCTATAAATCTTACTGTAGTGTTATTCAAACTGTGGATTGCAGTCCATATTATAGGGCCATGAAGTTGCCTCAGGACATTGTGACCAGCATGCATCTTAATTCAACAGACAAGAATGAAATAGAAAAAAGTATGAGACTTCTAGGCTTTTATGAAGTTAAATTACTGTTTTGTGAGCGTTTTGTTTCAGCTTTTACAAACTTTGTTTGAAAGTTAGCTCACAGAATAACAATCATTTCTTTTTAGAAACAATCACATAGTAGAAATTTTTTAGTTGAGAAAATAATACTATTTGAAATGTGAGTGAGAATTCTTCTATGTGTGAGCTAGTGAGACCCAATTCAAACTGTTTGACAAGGAGAGGCTCATACAGTTTGGGAATTCAAGCACTGAGCCAGACTTCAGGGATGGCCAAATGCAGAGATTTGATATATTTGCATCAGAAGTTTTTCTCTCTGCCTTTCAGCACTTTTGAGGTGAGGGGAGGGCCATTCTTGGGGAGACTCTCCTTAAACAGTCACAAAGATGTCCTACAGCAGTTATTGTTTAACAGGCTCAGCTGAACTCCAAAATCGGGCAGGCTTGAGATTGAATTCTTCAGAAGAGGATCAGAGTGTGTTCACACAAGAAAGCAGGGGACAAAAAAAAAAAAAAAAAAAAATTGTGAATATATACAGCCTGGCTCTTTCAGGTGCTTTTCGTAATCTCCTGGGGTCAACCCTTGACCTGCAGTTGTAAGGTTATATAACAAAAATAAAGTCTTAGTACTTAAATAATAATTTAATTGTGGGTTTTTTTCCCCTGTTAATTTCAAGGCCCAAGGAGGCGATAGCATATTGCAGAGATTGAAGAGGATAGTATTTGATGCCAAATCTACTATTGTGGTAAGTTGTGGTGGTCTGCTTAGTGTCATGGATTATTGAGAATATACATATATATATTTGCTTTATGTCTAATTGAGGGTAAATCTGAAATTTGAAAGGATTAGGTAAAGATACATCTTTAATTTGAAAGCTAGAAACTAGTCCATATTTACATTAAAAAGATCTTTTTCAGGTGGAAATTAAGTTTCTCTAAGTACTCGTTTCTGCGTGATGGGTGAGTTACCTGGGATTCAGAATCCGTTACCTCACTGGCATGACTTTAAAAATGTTTTCCAGGGTCTCTTTCCAACTCCTGCCCTTTTTAGTCATTGGATCTGAACCTGCTTCAACTCTAGGTCAGCTTGACAGCAGAGGCATGCCTAAGTTTGTTTGAGCCTTAAACTTAGTTCTAGCTGTTTAGCTACTTACTCCATGGGCGTTTTCATTAAGGCCAAAAGCAGTCATCAAAGTAGAAATCCTCAAAATAAGCCCTTAGGACATTTTGTCTGCTGCTGCTCTAACTTCACTTGCTGTCACCCCAGCTCCCATCCATTCTGTACACTACCACACAATGAATGTTACCAGAATGGTCTGTTATCACTTTCCTTCCCTTTTCCATCAACACATATGGGAATATCTATCATCTCAAATGGCCTCACTAGTTTTCGAATAATTGCAGAAGCTTCTCTGGTGCTTCCTGCTGCTTCTCACAGTGCCTCATTCTTACTCATGCTTAAATTTCTGCCTCAAAACACCTTTATTCTGGGAAGCCATCTTCCGTTACCTCCACCCAAAGTCACTTTGCCCTCTTCTGACTTTGCACAGTTCTGAGTTACAGTCGTAACCCACAGAGGATAGTATAGTTGAAAAACCTATTCAATAAAATTGCTTTTACTTTTCTGAGAACTAAGTGGATTGTGTATACACTGAGGGAAATAATTAAGTTAATGTGCTTTATCGTTAACCAGTACGTAAAAAATATCTTAAATGCCATGTGAAGAGGAATGTGTATGTACCTTTTTTATGGTAGATAAGCAGCCTTCGCAGTGAGCACATTGCTGTAGTCCAGGATCTGACTACATAGCTGTTGGGCACGCAGTTGCCATCTCCAAAGAGACATTTATGGTTATGTGAGGAAGATAAATGTCTTAGAAAAGGATATAAAATATTTGGTGCTTTTTTCTGCTGCTGGTAGCTGGTCTCTCTCACACACACACATACATGTAAAAGTTCTATCTTACATTGTCTCTAACGTGGTAGCTGCTGCAGGGATCCTGACATTGATTCATTGGAACTAAAAGCAAGTTGACTGGTTAGCATGTGGAAGAAATTTGCCGTAGTTTGAAATTCGTTCATGTATCTTATACCAGAGTACATATGAGGAGAACTGAATTGTGATTCTCTTCCCACAGTCTATATTCAAGAGCTCTCCACTGATGGGCTGCTTTCTCTTTGGCCTTCCACTGGGGGTCGTCAGTATCATGTGCTATGGCATCTACACAGCGGACACAGATGGAGGTTACATAGAAGAACGATATGAAGTATCCAAAAGTGAAATTGAAAGCCAAGAACCAACAGAAGAAAGCAAAGAACAGGAGCCAAGGAGTGGAGATGCCCTAGTGCCTACAGTGCAAGGACCCAAAGATGTATTAGAAAAGAAGAAAGATTGAAATTTTGCTAGTGTAGAATATTTCATAGGATTTCAAATTATTAAAGAGTCTATTTATTGAATTTAGACATTTAATCATGATCTTTACAAAAAAGAATACGTTATTTGTATTTTGCTAATATCTACTTGCATGGATTAAAGTAGTCCTTCCTAAATGGGGGCATATTTGGAGCAAAGAGATGAAATGTTTGTCTAAAAAAAAAAAAAAAATCCAGACACTCCATCAAAGTTGACCTTATAGATACTGTTACAGCAGATCAGTTCTTTTGCATGTTTCTCTATCTGAGTATTCTGTGACACAATTAAGATTCCTGGACAGAATATTTAAATTAGTCAGTCAGGTAGAAGATACATGTTTGACAAAGAAAAACAATACCTTCACCTCCTACCATTCATTCTCCTCGTATATTTTAGGTAAGGTTTACGTGGACAAAATTAAGTCTTTAAAATTTAGGCACTTTAAAGGAGAACTAACAACTTTTTCCATGGATCAACTTAAGATTGACTTAAAAATAATTTGGTTTTATATAGCTTAGCAATTTTATTTTGTTATTGTTTTTAAAGGAGAAGAAAAGTTCCTTTTTAACTTTATACTCAGTTGCATTATGAAAATTTCCTATGCGTCTATAGAGTGGGGAAAAAATAGTCTTGTGTTTAATCTTTGCAAAATAATTGAATTTATTTGGGACATTGATTTCAAACCACACCCTGGGACATGCTTAGCAGTTGTCTCAGTGGTCACTGTAGGAAGGGGAGGGTCTCTGTTACTCCTACTCTGTTTTAGCCAGAATGGCCTCCTATTTTTTCTCTATTTTATATATTGGAATCTCTTCTAAAAATTTGCTTTGATAAAAAGCTCCTGCTGCTTTTTAAAAAGTAATATATATCATATTTTTTATGTTTATGATATGGTAACTTATGACATAGTATATGTGTATCTGTGTATATACACACATGCACAATATATTTACATACACATATATAAAATTTATTGACATATTTCTGTTAATAACATGGGCATGTTTATATTCATAATGAGTGACATTATCAGCCTGTCAACAAATTTATGATAATCCAGTGAGTAAGAGATCTGCCAGTTACCTTCTCCATCCTCTCATTTCTGACGCCTATTTCAGCCAGTGACCTCTCCTCTTCTCCCTATAATGAAATAAGAACTCTATCCCAAGTAATGGATAAAAATTGGCATTATTTTAAGTATAATTATGGTGTGTTTATTGTAGATTATTTTGAGTCCTTCATTTTAGCTAAGTTTATAGGATTTTTATTAGATGACCATTGTGTGGGTGATTATTCACTGAATAATTGAGTTAAACAATATAATAGTTTTTATTAAACACTGAAAAATGAGTGTTAATCACTTTAAAAATATGCAGCTCATGGTCCTGATATTGAAGTTGTTTAGGGCTTTGGTGGTCAAGCCAGCTGTTGGTTACTTCTGATGCCATGCTGATCCCAGCTAAACTGAAACTCTTGTATCTACTAAGAAGTTTCTAGCAATTGTTTTATTGTATCCATGTGTTCTTTTAGCATATCATAGTTAAATGCTACCAATTTAACAATTGGATTCCTCTCCAAAGAGTAATGAGGGGTTCTTTTGGAGGATAAATATTAATGTTCCCAGAGGTCGAGCTTGTTTTGCAGCAGTGACAAAAGCTTAGGTGACTATCATGCTTCGAGTCTAACCTAATAAGGAATGTAAAGCATAGCCTCCACCAGTGACAGTAGGAAATTGTAGAAAATGCCATGGCTTTTCTTCTTCATGTTTATCATTATCAGATGTCCATCATCTGCACATTTTTGGCCTTTGTCAGGCATCACTTATAAAAATGAAAGACTTCAGTAGAGAAAGAAAAAATAGTAAAAGCTCAATATGTATCAACAAACAAGACATCCAGTGATCTTTGTATTCTGAGACTTGCTTGTCAGTAAGTTAATGCCTTAATTTTCTGTTACCTTTTTCACAATTCTCTACTGTTGTCCTATATTCTATTTGTGTTTTTCAAGAGTGTCTGTTAGGAAAACAAAACGTGTAGATGGTTTATAAGGAATAATTTTCTTTCTTTTGTATTAAAATTTTGCTTTTTGTTTCTACTTTAGGATATTATCAGACTTCTCACAAAACAAATTTAAAAATTTTGTTCAGTAGTATGCTGTTCCCTTTAATGTGGTATTAGCATTTAAGTAGAAATACTATTTTCATTTCAGGAAAAACTACACCCAAGTAAAGTTAATTTCTTAATGAATCTAGTAGTATAATAGAGATATCCTCATTCACTGGTGAATCTTATTATGATTACATATTAATAAGAGTATCCTTTTGTCTTTTCTTTTGGTTGCAATAAAATTCTCTTTCTAAATCTTAAAATTCAGAATTCTAGGTGACTTGCTATTGCTAAATCTAGTGTTCAGACAATATTTAATTACATTTCAGAGGAAGAAAATATATATTTTTATCAAGCTATGCACCCCATTATAGCTTGCAGTCCTTTCTATTTGCTTCATCATACACATTAATATTTCTCTAGCTACTTTATCTGAAACTTGAGGTGTATTAGACCTGAATTTTTATTTTCTTCTCACACCTAGTGTTTTCCTGGTATCTGACTTAGAAATAGCATTAACAGCCAAATGTCTAGAGGTTGAAGGAAGGGCCTATGTGAGTAGTTAGACAACTGTATTTTTGTTTAGTGGATTTTTGTTGATGTTTCTTGTGTTTTGTTTCAGGGGCTTTTGTGGTTTTGGTTTTCTAAAATAATTTACATTTTTTCATCATTGCTTCATATGATACAGAGGTATCATACAGAGGACAGGTAAAAAAAAAAAAACTTAGCTATTCTCTTTCTGCAGACATTGTTCAAGTAAACCAGTGTGAGATATTAAGACTATCAATTATTTGGTGGGATTAGGTTTGCCATTTTATTTTTATAAATATATATTTTTTCTGAATGTGTCTGAGTCCAAGAGTGGGCAAAAAATAATTTTCTACTTTGGACTAAATCTATAAAGGTTTTTGGAAGTCTGTATTACTACTAACTTGTTGAATTCATGATATCTTGCCTTATGGCACCAATTGTAAACCTTTGATTTTCTAAAATAAATTAATTGAAAAATATAGTTGTTTATTACTTTTACTATTTATATATTTTCAATACTAATAGTTCCTTGTGCAAGCAAGAGGACTGATCTTCCACAAATTATTTTTCCTTTCATTAAATTGTAAGTTATTTGTCATTATAGAAACATAAAATGAGTTTAAACAGACTTGAGAGAGATCAAGTTGTTATCTAATCCTCTTATAGATAACCTGAGATTCATAGGTTTTATATTTCTGTATTTGAAACACTTGATTATTTTTAAACATTCATTGCAGGGTTTAGAGTTGGAATAATTGGACTTGAGTCTGTGATCTATAGCTTCATTGTGATCGTGGACACAACACAACCTCCCCTCCTTTTTGTTGTCAGTAAAACGGAAGTCTAATGCTTTGATGTTCTTTTTGAAAACAGCATAAAATGGAGAAAGTGTATTAGTGAAAAAACAGAAGTCTGTAGAAACACTAATTTTTTAGTAATTTATTTTTCACGTTATACCTTCGGCACATTTTTTAATGAGAATTGTCCTGGCACAGGAATAACAACCAAAAGTGGGCCCCACCCAACGTGGGACTCATACAGATGAGCTGGTTAGAATGGACCTTCCCAGATAAGAGCGACCAAACCATGTCCTCTGTATAAATTTCGTGGGTGATGAACTGGCTCCCAGGTCATTGCTGAGAGGGGACTGCATCGTGGGTGTGGAGGCCCCAGTGTCCTACTGCCTGAAGTCCAGTCCTTATTCCATCACATGCTGTGCAAAGTTGGGAAGTGTCTAATTCCGGGTTGATGGAACCCATCTCCCTGGATTGAGATTGACTGAGTTACGTATAAGGCACATGAAAACAGCTCAGAAATATATGTATATATTCGATTTATTTTTTTAGGATTTATATCATTGTTGATCACAGAGAAAAGCCAAGACTTCAGGAATATGAAATAGTATGTTTAAATTTGCTTGGCCACTTTGCAATTCAAGCTCTAGCATTTTTGGATGGAAATGGGAGTTGTTAGTTCTTTAACAAATATTTAGGTTCACAAACATCTCCAAAAACGCCATTGGGGAAAAAAAAACAAAAAACATTGGGTTTTATGCTTTCAGTGAAAATGCATGTAAGAGGATATGAGTATCCACTAGGCTTATTGATGGTGTGTGTAAATAGTTTAGACAGATACCAGTGTTATTTGGATACAGATTTAGAATATTAATAGATACTGAATATAGATGATTCGATTTTCCTACAAGCCTTCCTGACAACAGTCCTCAACCCTTAACTTTCTCTAAAACTGAGAAGAGATTTCCAACAACTAGTAAAAAAAAAGTGGCAATTGTTTTCTTGACAATGTATTCTTTCAACACGTGTTTTTTGCACGTCTTCTGTGTCCAACTGAGGATACAGCAGTAAAGGACGGCCATAACCCGCCTTCACTAAAAGTGCTGTTTTCTGTTTGCCTTTTCCTATAATCTGTTGTTCAATATAAAATCCTTGCTGTTAGGTCTTCAGGATCTTTGGGACTTTGGGAAAGAGACCAGGGCAGTGCAGGCCAGGGCAGCTTGCTTCAGATAGATGAAGGCTATCTTCACCTATTCAGCGTGTCTACAACCGAGCCAGTGCTGTGGGCGGAGAGGAGGGGCTGTGGACTGCGGTGCTGGGTGGGGATCCCCACGGGAGGAATCTCCAGAGAGAACCTGCCCTGACAAGATCACATGGGAGCTGGACGGCCCCTTTTTCCTGCAATGCCTTCTGAGACAGATTCGGTGAGGAAGTAAATGTAAGCGCTAATTGCTGTGTATTTAGAAATTCTTAGGTAATTTCTGTGGATGTTACAAATCTGTGTGGACATCTTGCAAATTTGTGTCTCCAGCTTGAACTCCATACTTGATATTCAACTCAGCCACTTGGGTGTTTAGTAAGGAACTCAAGCAACGTATCCAAAGTACTGGCTGTCCACCAAGCACCAGCTTATGCTCAGTCCCCCTGATCTCAGTAGATGGTAACATCATTGTTATAATTACTTGGGCCAAATATCCCGGATTAATCTGGGACTTCTTTCCTTCAACACTTCTAATCTGTGAGAAATTTTTGTTTAGTTATATCTTTAAAATACACTTAGAAGCCAGGCTTCAGGGACCGGCTGGGTGGCTCAGCGGTTGAGCATCTGCCTTCGGCCCAGGGCGTGATCCTGGGGTCCTGGGATCGAGTCCCACATTGGGCTCCCTCCATGGAGCCTGCTTCTCCCTCTGCCCCTGTCTCTGCCTCTCTCTGTGTCTCTTATGAATAAATAAATCTTAAAAAAAAAAAAAAAGCCAGAGTTCACACCACCATACAGGTCAGCCGCCTGGTGTAGGCGCCACATCCCATAGCCAGGCTTCACTGCTTGCACCCTTGCCTGACTGCAGGCTACTCTCCAAGAGCAGCTAAAGGGATCTTTTTTTATGATGTAAGGCAGATCGTGGCATTTTTCTGCCCAAAACAAAATTCCAATGACTTCCTACCTTAGTGTAACAAAGAAGGGCCTCACCATGAACTATGTTACTGATTGAAACGTGCCCCACCCCAGATTCGTATGCTGAAGTCCTGACCCCCTAGTACCTTAGAACGTGACCTTATTTGGAAATAAGGTCATTGTGGATATAACTAGTTAAAATGAGATCATACTGGAATAGAGTGGGTCCTAATCCAAAATGACTGGTGTCCTGAGAGAAAGGGGAAATCTGGAAACAATCACACATACAGGGAGAATGGGAAGGTAAAGGCACGGTTTGGGGTAATGCTTCTACAAAGTGAGGAACGCCAAATATGGCCAAGGAGCCACGGGAAGCCAGGAGAAAGGTGCGCAGCAGGTTCTCCCCCACAGCCTCAGGAGGCCCCAGCCCTGCAGACCCTTTAGTCTTGGACTTCTGACCTCCAGAAATGTGGGACAATACCTTTCTGTGGTTTAAACCACAGGGTTTGTGGTACTTTGTTACAGAGACCCTGACAAACTGATACAGCTCATGACTATTTTTTACAGCCTCCCTGCCCTGACCACGTTTCTCTCCCGCCCGCCTCCACGCCCTTCCTGCTCGGTCCATTCTATCACCTGCTGCCTTGTTCTGGACCATGTCTTGTGCACATGCTGTTTCCTGTGACTAGAATGACATCCTCCTGGATATGTACCTGGCTCCCTCCTTCCTCTAGCTCACCTCACTATTCACGCCTTTATTAACCATCCTGCATGAATTAGACCACCCGGCCTCCAGCTCCCCCCAACCCCTTTGCTGCTTTATTTTTTTACAAACACTTCTCTATAATATTATATATTGTTTGTTTACTGCCTGCTGCCCCCCCCCTGAAATACACACTAATGTAAGCCCTGAATGGTCAGATACATTTTCTGGGTTTTTTTCAAGGCTACAGTCTCAGTTCCTGAAACATGGTTGGCATGAAGTATGCATTCAATAAATATTTATAAAATAAATAAATGAATAAATGAATGGATGAATAAATATTTGAATATATTGTATTTATATGATGATGTATTTATTACGAGTATGTTAGTGTTGAAGGTTTCTGATTTTTAAAAATAGCAGAAAGACTTCATTGAAAATTTTAAGTGCATGTTCTGAAAGTATCTGAGTGCTTACTGATTGAGCAATACAAAGATGGGTAATTAACATGAAAGAGTCATAAGCTTTGGAAATATTTTATGTTTTAGTATGGAAGATTTGTATATTATTTATTTTTATTTTTTTTAAAGATTTATTTATTCATTAATTCAGAGAGAGCGAAGAGAGAGGCAGAGACACAGGCAGAGGGAGAAGCAGGCTTCATGCAGGAAGCCCGATGTGGGACTCGATCCCCGGTCTCCAGGATCACACCCCAGGCTGCAGGCGGCGCTAAACCGCTGTGCCACCGGGGCTGCCCGATTTGTATGTTAATTTAGCTTAGGATCCAGAATCTTAAAATCTATACAGTCATTGAAAATAAAAATAGATTTGAGGTCAAGAACTATGAAAACTTTTGGGTAACCAGATATTCACCATCCCTCAAATATTATTGAAAAACAATTAGCTCTTTTGCAAATGTCAATCTAAAATTGTTAGCCTTGAAAAAATAAATAAAAAATTTTAAGAAATTGTTAGCCTTGGCACCTGGGTGACACATTCAGTTAAGCGTCTGACCCTTGGTTCTAGCTCAGGTCATGATCTCAGGGATGTGGGATCCAGCCTAGTATAGGGCTCACGCTCAGCATGGAGTTGGCTTGAGATTCTCTTTCCCTCGCCTTCAGTCTTTCCCCCTACTCCTGTGCTCTCTCTATCTCAAATAAGTCTTTTAAAAAATTTTTTAAAAAACATAACATTGTTAGCCTTGTGGAGGTAATTACTATATTTTAAGTTATGGATTCTTAACCAATTGTGCTTCTCAGAATTCTGTGAGCATCCATTGCCTCAGATGCTTTATAAAAATACACAAAAGTCCTAGAAAATCCATTTGGTTGGTTTTGGATGAGGTTCTGCTTGAAGCCAAAACAAAGAGGGAAAAAAAGCCTCCCCTAGTTGATCTTGATGTGTACTCCCACTTGGCAAGCAGTGTTTTAAATGATCATTAGGAAAGGTAAAAGTGTCAGCGCCTTTAAAAGAAGCTGTGTTTTCTGGGAATTCCTTGTGAGCATCCAGAGGTCAAATATGATACAAGAGCATGATGTGCTTCATTTCCCCTTCACGACCCCGCAGCCTCCGCCAACCGTGAGTAAACTTGCTTGCACAACAGCGGCAGCTTCAGGAAAGTGGTTTTTATTCTTGCGAACAAGAGAGCAGGTTATGTCCAGCTGGGATGATTTATTTCCCTTTGCATCCTACCATCCTTCTCTAGAGATGAGCAGGGTGGCTCAGGACTAAAGTGAGCCTTTGCTGTTGGAGATGAGGGCGGTGGCAGGGTGATGGCAGAGTGGTGGCAGGGGTGGCAGGCAGGAGCATCAGAGTGTCATTGTACTTTCTGGTTTCATTCATCCTCATGAGTCATTTGTGTAGAAAGTGAAACGTAAAACACAAAAGTGGTCACAATTTTACTTCTTTCTTCTACACTATCTAGTGGAAAACAAGTTTTCATGTGACCAGTAACAGGTTCCAAATATAAAATGTGTCCCAAGATACCCATTTGACAGTGTAAGGCAAAGCTCAAACACGGCTGCAGGAGGGCATTTCTGCTCAACCGCCTGTGGTCGTCGGGTGCAGCTCATTCCTAGCGCATCGAACTCTTGTGATCAAAAGCAGTTTCTTCCCTAAGAAGTTGGTTTGTAGAACTTCACATTGTCAAAGAATAATAACGAGAGAAGAACTAAAATTCGCAGTCTTCAGTGGCGTGATGCTGTCCTTACAAAGGAAGAAGGGACAGCACCATGGCTTGGACCCCAGTTGTTCTGCTTTTAGTCAATTTTACATATTCTAGTTAAAAAAAAACATACTTTTTATTGTATATATTTAGGGAGGCAAACAGGTAACGCAAATATAGCTACATGTTTACAACTTGTGGTTCTAAATACAGGGCAGGAGGGTGTCCTGTACTCTTCACCTGGAATCAACAATTATACTCTTCATACAACTTCTATTTGGTTTCAAAAGATTCAAAATAAATGTTGGGGAGAAAATGGAGCAAATATTACTGTAAATTCTTGTTTCATTGTGATAATCTTGAATATGCATCCAAAGGTGCTTTTAACATTAAATATGATGGAAATATACATTGTGGCTCTGAAAAATATGTGCTATGGCAGCGCTTACCTGCATTTTTAGAAGTACTGTCTCTCAAATAATTTAGATGCAAATGGCCTTATGTAAAATGAAAACCTTGATAACATATCGAAGATGCACATGAAAGGTTTGAACAAATTGGTTCATGGAATCTTAAAGGCTCTTGCTATTAAAATATAAATGAATAAATCACATTGAAAAGCCATGAGCATAGGTTGAAAGTTTCATCCCTTTCAATCAATGTGGACAATAATAAATATATTAGCAGACATTTGATCATAATTTTTTTGGAAAGTACTTTTTTTAGATTTAATACTATTTATTTATTTATTTACTTATTTATAAATTTATTTTTTATTGGTGTTCAATTTGCCAACATATAGAATAACACCCAGTGCTCATGCCATCAAGTGCCCCCCTCAGTGCCCGTCACCTAGTCACCCCCACGCCCCACCCACCGCCCTTTCCCCCACCCCTAGTTCGTTTCCCAGAGTTAGGAGTCTCTCATGTTCTGTCTCCTTTTCTGATATTTCCCACTCATTTTTTCTCCTTTCCCCTTTATTCCCTTTTGCTATTTTTTATATTCCCCAAATGAATGAGACTATATAATGTTTGTCCTTCTCCACTCGGAGTGAGCAGAGCTTTTTCCCTTCTTTCAGGAGGGAAACTGGGCATGTGTATAAGCACCTAGTGGTGTATGCAGCACCTCATTTTTGCAGGATTTTTCACCCACGGCACCATTATGGCCTGAAGGTCTGTGCCCCGCTATAAATTCATTTGCTCAAATCCTTACCCCCAACGTGATGGTAGTAGGTGGGATGACTGGGGGTAATCATCCAATCAGATCAGGATGTTGAGGTCAGTGTTGTTACACTAGACACCCCAGAGCTCTTTTGCCCCTTGACCCATGGGAGGACCCAGCACTCCAGTTGTATGAAGAGTATAATTGTTGATTCCAGGTGAAGAGTACAGGACACCCTCCTGCCCTGTATTTAGAACCACAAGTTGTAAACATGTAGCTATATTTGCGTTACCTGTTTGCCTCCCTAAATATATACAATAAAAAGTGACTACCGTCACTTATATCAGAGTATTACTAATCCTAATAAAAGGAAAAAAATCCAACCTAATTTATTAAAAACATGCCAACCTAATTTATAAATCACTTCTTTGTAACTTTTAACAACCCTTTTAAGGGATATTGATTCCTTCTTCCCACCATCTTGGCTACACAGGACATTATATATACATATATGATGTTTAATGTACAGCATCGCACTATTAATGAGTTAAATCAACATATTTGTTTAAAGCTAATACTATTTTTAAGAATTGACATCATGTGGCCTGGACTGAATGTTCAATAAGAGTTTGAATGAACAATGACTGAATCGATCAATGGTTAGATAGACAAGATGGCATTTTCAAAGATTCAGAATGGCTATAAATACCAAAATCACACTGCTTCCCACACACTATTCAAAGGAAAGCTACTATCTTCACTCTCTGTTGCTTGGGAATGACTGCACACACATAGACATAAATTCCAAAAATCATACTTTTCATATGACAGTACCACAAGGCAACATTTCTATTGCATATTTCCATAAAACAAGGAAACAAAAATGCCCTCTGTGCAGAGACAGCTAAATCAGTAAGTATAGTATATCTGGAGCAGAACCACTAGGTGATTTGTAACACACGTGTGTGCACACACACACACACACGCACTCATAAAAGGATTCACTACAGGAATCTGGATGTGGGCCGTGGTAGGAATGGGTTGAAGCTTCTCTGTCAGGCTGTGGTCTTTGCATGTGGAGCTTGAGGGTGTGCTACACAGAGCTGGCTACCTGACAGGGAGACCGGTGGAAGGGGGTGGATGGCAGGAAGCCAACTGAAGCCCATGTCAGTTCTTGTTGCCTCTGACCTTGGCAGTATGAGGATCCTTCTGAAGTCTGCACAGTGCTAAACACGAATACCTGGCTTGGGAGTGGAAAAGCAGGTGGACCCAAGGGAAAGTGGAGCATCTGCAGTCCCCACCGCTTCCTGCTTCATAGCCAAAGACTCAAAGCCTCCTTGCTGGGTCCTCCCATGGGTCAAGGGGCAAAAGAGCTCTGGGGTGTCTAGTGTAACAACACTGACCTCAGCATCCTGATCTGATTGGATGATTACCCCCAGTCGTCCCACCTACTACCATCACGTTGGGGGTAAGGATTTGAACATATGAATTTATAGCGGGGCACAGACCTTCAGGCCATAATGGTGCCGTGGGTGAAAAATCCTGCAAAAATGAGGTGCTGCATACACCACTAGGTGCTTATACACATGCCCAGTTTCCTTCCTGAAAGAAGGGAAAAAGCTCTGCTCCTTCCTTCCTTCTTGTTCTGCTTATTGTAACCCTTTGGAAAGTCAGTACACTTCTCCAGGAGAAAGACACCACAATTAGATGTCGCAAAGCAGGGATGTGTCCACATCTCAGGTGTCAGGCCCCCTTGAAATGAAAATAATACCTCCAGAAGGCAAACTGTCTGATGTTCCATGCAAACAGTCATAAATTACCTGGTAAGGCCTGCCTTCAGCCCATAGCCCACGTTTCGGGAAAATGTGCTCAGAAAGCTCTCATTAGGCAGAAATAGAAATATTCTTCTTTAAAGTCCCACAAGGGGTCAGCAAACAGTTTTCTGTAAAGGGCCAGATAATAAATAATTTAGGCTTTGAAGACCCCATATGGATTCTGTCACATATTCTTTTGCTTATTTATATTTATTTGCAAAAGCAAGGAAGAAAGGCAGAGGGAGAGGGAGAAGCAGACTCTTCACTGAGCAGGGAGCTGACAACTCGGGGGTCGACCCCAGGACCCTGAGATCATGACTTGAGCTGAAGGCAGATGCTTACCCGGCTGAGACACCCAGGTGCCCCTCTTTTATTTTTTTTAAAACTCTTTAAAAATGTAAAAACCTTTAACTCAAGGCCTCTTCAAAAACAGGCTCCCGGCTGGATTTAGTCAGCAAGCCACAGTTTGTCTGCTAGAGAGAGAAAAACTACTCACCAGATAGACAGCTACATATCAGACACCAGGTCGGGGACGGGGTATGTGTTCAATTTGCTTCAAGCAAAGAAATCACATCTGGAACAGCAGCTGCAATTAGAGTCAGGGCCTGATTAAATAGTCAATAATCTCCTTCCATTCTTGAACACTCATCTGTTTTCCACGCAGGCACAACAGGGGAGTTGGATGAAATCACCAGCCGTGTCACTTTTTAAGTCCTTGACAGTGGTGATAATTCCTGCAGTGTCTTCAGGAATGTGGTACGGCCTTTGCTTTGCCATTTTCAAAGCTAGAGTCAGTTCCAGTGGTTTCTGTTTGACTCTCTCATAGCCCTCGGTGTGTCTTCGGGAACCATGTGGAAGTTCTGCAAGCAGTTCTACCTGTATTCTAATTACGCTTTCTAGAACTAGGAAAATAATCAGTGAGCTCGCTATGAGATGAACTTAAGCCAAAAGTCCACTGATTATCTGACCTCCTTACCTTCCTACTCGGATAGGTCTCAGGAAGTACTGCCAGTTTGGGGCCAATGTCTATAAATCATCAATATGTGATTATTTTTCTTTCCTGCAAACTGTCACCTGGTCAATGGCTGACGGTACTCTTTAAGGAAAGGGGAGAGAAGATGATGTACGATAACTATGTATATATATTTCTGAGTGGTAGCATCCTTTCCATAGTGGAATCTGGCCTTCCCTTCATTTGAGGGACTCTGGATGTGGGAATCAGAAATAAATCAAGGGGCATTGGCTGTCCTTTTCAATGATTCAATTCAGACTTGAGTTCATCAGAACTACAGATTTTCTATTTATACAGCTCAACTTTACGGGCCTGACCATTGGTTTCAGTTCTAGTTTGACTCGTTGAAATCAAACTATGTGCTATCACAGTGACCACACTCACCTTGCCTTTGGTGGTTAAGTCCTTCCCTCAGCTCCTACTACCCTGGGTCCTCTTACCCCCATCTGTCTGAGAGCACACACCCATGTAGCAGTTCTCTTGTAACTGGTGACATGGAAGAGGCCACATAGCTCTTCAGAAGTGCCGGAGCTCCCCTCATGAATTATCTCTCACAGCTGTGGTCAAAGCTGTGTCTTCTGGGCCTTCCCAGCCTAGATCTTACATTATAAATCCACTTGAACATCCTCTAGTCCTGAAACCTTTTTATTGGACAGCTTTATTGAGCTTTGATTCATTAAGATTTTCAAACCATTGTATCATCTCTAATTTCATTTGGCCTTAGCAAAGTGAAGAAGTGCAGAATTACTTTCACGATTTTGAAATGAGAGTGGTAAAGCTCCAGAAAGTTTAGTGATGTGGGTCAGTAAATTAAGACATTTTTTTGACTTGCCAACTTTGTAAAGTTCAACTTTTATAATAATTCCATCTGCCATGTCATTGTATTATCAGATATGAAGACAATAACCCCACATAGAAATATTACAGAGATTATTTATTACTTATCTGATAATACCTTTATTTTAGATGCCACAAAACCATCCCTATTACTAATTTTTTTACAGTAAAAAGTACCTGTCTGTTTATTAATCTCTACTCATAAGTACTCTTAAGTAGTATGCTATTAGTGTGAAATCATTAGGTATAACTATTTTACATTACAAAATTCTTTTCTCTTTTTTAAAGTAGCACCTTTTTAAATTTTTTTTTTAAAGATTTTATTTCTTTATTCATGAGAGACACACAGAGAGAGGTAGAGACACAGGCAGAGGGAGAATCAGGCTCCATGCCTGATGTGGGACTCAATCCCAGCACCCCACGATCACTCCCTGAACCGAAGGCAGACGCTTAACCACTGAGTTACCCAGGCATCCCAAAGTAGCACCTTTAATGGCATCCTTGAAGAGCAAACACCTTCAGTATGTAGCTGAAAAAGTCTATCCTATGTCTACTATTTTATGGACTGTAGAATATGGGATTTAACTAATGTATGATGACATGTGTCCACCATTATAGTATTATAGAGTCTTTTTGTAGCTCTAAACATCTTCAGGGCTCTATCTATACATCCCCTAACCCAACCCCAACCCAACCATTTACTTTCTCCATAATTTTGACTCTTCTGAATACCATACAGTTGGAATCATGCAGCATGTAACCTTTTCACATTGGATTCTTTCCCTCAGTAACATGCATTTAAGGTTCCTTTTCATGGCCTGATAGCCCATTTCTTTCTAGCACTGAACAGTATTCCATTGTCTGGATGAGCTGCAGTGTCCTTTCACCCACTAAAGGACATCTTTGTTGCTTCCAAGTTTTGACAACTATGAATAAAGCTGCTGTAAAGCTTCATGTGCAGGTTTTTGTGTGCACACAAGTTTTCACCTCTTTTGGGTAAATACCAAAGAGTGTGGTTGCTGGATGACATGGAAAGAGTAAGTTCAATTTTGTACAAAACTGTCAAACTGTTTCCCAATGATATCTCCTTATAATTAATACTGTCTTTGTGCATTTTGAAGTATAACAGTGCTATTCGGTATAATATTTCAATTCTTATGTGTGTTACATATCTACCAAATGAAAAAATCTATAATTTTTTAACAATTAATAAATTGAGTTCCCATTTAAAACTGGAAAAAATCTAGTTGTTACAGGAATAGAAAAAAATGCATTTTAGAACACCTCTGGCCCTTAAAGCTGTAATGAAAGAATTGTATCTAGTGATTCCTACTGGAAAGTCAGATCTCATGGTGGGAATCTTTGTTTAGTTACTTCCTAGGTTTGTTATCTTGAGGGGGTTACCTATCTGTTAAGTGAAGGCAATTCACGTTATGGACCTGAAAAATAAATGATACAATGCATCATTTAGCATTTAGTTGGTATATATTATTTTTTAAAAGATTCGTTTATTTTTGAGAGAGAGAGTGTGTGTGTGTGGACAGGGGAAAGGGCAGAGGCGGAAGGAGAGAATCTCAAGCAGGCTTCCCACTGAGCATGGGGCCTGACACAGGGTTCAGTCCCAGGACCCTGAGCCAAAATCAAGAGCCAGACACTTAACTGATGGAGGCATTTAGGTGTCCCTTTTAAAACACAGTACATATTAGCTGTTAGTATCATCAATATAATTGTTAAGCTTCCCACAACTACCATTTCCTCCACCTAGTCAGCTTCAATTTAAAATAATACATTATTTCTATTTTTCTAGAGAATTTAACAGAAGATGTAAAAATGGTAATTTAACATGCTGTATTTTTGCATTGCTTGTCTTTGATATTTAATTTGAACATGTAATGTGATTAAGTGTTTTAAATAATTATTTTGTTCTTTTTGTCAAGCTTAGCTTCCTTTCTGGCCTTTCACCAGTTTACTTCATTTGATTTGACTTGTTTTATAATTAAATTGTGCCTAAAAATAGAATGAACACAGCAGAATTAAAATTTTTGTGTGTGTCAACTTCTAATCTTTATTTTCATTACCCTTTGTCAAGGAGGAACTCGCAACTAAAAATACTTTGCTGTTCCTAAATGACATGGAATTGCAATGTGGTAAATAATACTGTATATGCATTCAAGTTGAATTTCATACCTAAAAGCAGTGTTTTGATAGTTTCATCTTGGGGAATGGTCTGTTGATCACCTGTTTTATACCTCGTAGGAAGTAGACGGTAGCTTCTGTGTATTTATGTGTGTGAATGAACTAAATTTAAAGTTCATCTCTCTGATGCTTAGTACAGTAGTTATGTTTGAAGAGACTTAAAAAATGTTTTGTAAATTGAAATGCATATGACCAAAGGACACATGGAGCCAAGGATCAGATTACTCTAAAATCTAACTTAAAGTATGATTTTACTTAATTTATACATATATCTTAATTGACTTTCACTTGTTCAAACGTGGGAGACATAACAAGAAGTAAATTTCTAACCAATTGCTCAGTCATAAACAAGTGTGTTTAGAATCAGATGAATTGCAGGCTCATTGGTGGGGTTACCAGATTTGGGAAAAATCAAAACAGGAAAGAATGCCCAGTTCAATTTGAATTCCAGATAATCTACAAATGTTTTAGTGTTTTTAGTGTTAATGTATCCCATGCAGTATTTATTTGAACACATAAACTATGTAACATAGATATATATCCCACTGGGCTAAAAGAGGTCAATAAAATGGACATCACTGGACTAAAGTGAGAGACACATACTAGGAACATTTTATACTAAAATATTATTTATTGCTCACCTGAAGTTCAAATGTCATTGGGCACTCTGCACTTTTTCTAAACTTTCTCAGTTGGGATGCCTGGGTGGCTCAGTGGTTGAGCGTCTGCTGTTGGCTCAGGGTGTGATCCTGGAGTCTCGGGATCGAGTCCTGCTTCGAGCTTCCTGCATAGAGCCTGCTTCTCTCTCTGCCTATGTCTCTGCCTCTGTTTGTGTCTCTCATGAATAAATAAATAAAATCTTAAAAAAATAAAAAAATAGAAAATAAAATAAACTTCAGTTGAGCCATTCTGGTTGTTTCCAATGTGGCGACTCGCTCCTTGAAAAGTATTCATTTAAAAACATAAATTGAAGATGTAGCTTAGAGGTCCTTAAATCCCCCCATTGGTTTTTAAGGATTTAAGCTGATACCTACTTTATTTATTTCTTTTGGAATATTTTTATGTCCTTTTCTTAATATATTCACTTTAAAATCACCCATTATTTCATACACATGAATAAGTGTGTGCTAATCCACTTGCAAGTTATGAATCATAAATAAACACAGTATACTTTCCATATAAAAGAGCCAGGCTGTTGGAGATGACACCAACACCCACTTGCTCCCAGAGGGATCTCTCCACATGCTCTTCTACAGGACACCATGCTCCTGAATTCTGTGTTTATCATTCTTTCCTTTAGTAATGATTTATTGTATATGTGTATGCCCCTACACAGTAAGTTATTTATTTCTACAGATGTCTCTGTGTAATAATAGGATAGTCTATGAATTCTTCTGCAACTTTTTTTTCCCCTTCAAATTTCTGTTCCTGAGATTCACTGTCCCAGTTTTGGTTCTCCCAGAAGCAGACCCTAAAACAGGTTTGAATAAAAGTAGTTTCTGTGGAAAGTTTTGGGAACACCAGTGGGCAGGTGTGAGAATGACACAGGAAGGCAGAGGCAGGCATTAAGCATTCAAGCACAGCAGGTCTCTGACACTTACTTCTGCAGGAGGCATCAGATACTGGCAGCTGGAATTTGCGTCAAGCAAAGCACACGGAATGATTGAGAGAACGTTGAGAGTACAAATGGCCAGTTTACTCTACCTCAGAGAACCAAATATTATAACATAAAAAAGATAAAACTTGGAAATTTTGACTCCAGTCTCTACTACCTACTGTAAAATACTTGATTAAAACCTATTTGAATGTGTCTGTTTTCTCATAAGCAATATGGGGGTATTAATCATATTTATATCATGGGGTCATTATGAGAACTAGACATGGTCATCGATGTAGAGCATGCTATGTGTACATCAAATAGTTCATCTGTCTGGATTCTCTTCTTGCTGGAACAGAACCAGCCTCCTCTCCCAGCCTCGCCCCATAGTTGGCTGGGATCCTACAATGAAGTTTTGGCCAGTGAATGAAAATGACTTGTAACATTTCCAAGCTGGGTCCATGAGGTCCTCTCATGCTATGTGACCATCCCAGCAGGCTGAAAGAGAGATAATCCCTAGGGAAAGCTTTAAAAATTAAGTATAGAATGGACACCTGGGAGGCTCAATGCTTGAGCCTCTGCTTTGGCTCAGGATGTGATCCCGGGTTTCCGGGATCGAGTCCCATGTTGGGCTCCCTGCATGGAGCCTGCTTCTCTCTCTGCCTGAGTCTCTGCCTCTCTCTGTGTGTGTGTCTCATCCATGAATAAATAAAATCTTAAAAAAAAATTAAAGATGGAAGAACTTTTCTTATCCTGGGTCCAGAAATAACTGCATGAACGTGGGCCACACACTACCAACAATATCTGACAAGTACTGGTGGGCAAGAAATAAGATATTTGTTTCTTTAACTTTATATATTTGAGGACTAATTATTACAGAGCTTGCACTAACCTAAATAAAACGCTATTTATTATCTTGCAGTTCATGACTGGAGGCAGGGTTCTTATGCCAAACTTCAGAGTATTTTATTTATGAGTTTTTAAATCACAACATAACGAACAAAAAAATATCTTTCCTGCATATCTACTTTGTGGATACTGAACATCCATAGAGGTGCAAATAGATCATCTTCCAAAGAAAGGATTTTGAAATTTTGTATGGGAAGCCAATCATAAAAAGAGTTCATACAAGTGATATGTCCTCATGGTCAATAAAATTTGCTTCTTAAAGTCCTGAATGCTCACTATTACACCATGGAACTGCCAAAGGATTTTAGCCTTTGGAGCTGCCCAGGGATAGATAAATCTAGGACAAGTTCTGTGTGATCCCATTTATGTGTGGAATCTAAAAAATAGAATGGCGGTTGTCGGGGGTGGGGGGTAAAGGAAATGGGGAGACGTTGGTCAAAGGCTATCAAGTTTTGGTTACGCAGGATGAATAAGTTCTGGGTATCCAATGTACTGCATGGTGGCTATAATCAGCAATACTGTGTTGTATTCTTGCATTTTGCTAAGAGATAGTAGGTCTTTAGTGTTCTCAGCACTCACACACACACAAAGGTGACTCTAAGGTGATGTGTATGTTAACTGATTATGGAATCTATTTCAAAATATCACTTTCTCCATAAATATACAATGTTTGTCAATTCTATTTCCATAAAGCGGGGATGGGGGGACTTTGCTTCTCAGGATTCATTCCTAGAAAAAAAGAATGTTGATATATTTCTATATCTATAGTCTTTGCTTGTGTTTATTCCTAAATCAGTTATAACAATCCAATTTCCCTTGCCGGTAACTGCTTTAGAAATGGGCATGGGACACGTTTTGTCAGTTTTCCCGTCAGAGTGCTTACCTCTAGAACAAAAGACACACAGGAAGATAGTCCATCTCTTTCTGCTACCTGTTGTGAAGTTAACATGAGACGACCGGGCCTCTGGCTCCCATCTTGTAACAGTGAGACACTAAACTGAGAGCCAAGCAGACACACTTCCACACTTGGAAGGATGAAGAGAACCCTCGGTTTAAGCGTAAGCAAGTCTCCTACTGAGTCCTGGAACTGTTCTCCTTAGGATTTCCTGCCCTGTGAGATAATGCATTTTCTCATGGCTTAAACTAGCTTGTGATGTGGTTTTCTGTCACTGTCAGCTGTGTGCATCTTAAATCTTCTACTATCTTCAAAATTTATGAAGAACATGTGGGAACAAATAAAATCCAAGCATGAAATTTTCCAAACTGCTTCTCATTTAATCTCTATTTTCTAGTATTTAAATATGGGGAAGAAATCCTTGAAGCATGGCATGCTTGAAAAAATAAAACTTTCATATTCTTCCACCTAATTTAGTGTGATAGAGATGGAAGGCAAAGAAATTGCTTCACAGGATGATTGTATAAGCAATCACTGTCCTATTGATCAGGAAAGACACCAAGTATGTATTCATGGATAAATCTCTGCTTTAGGATTCTCCACAATAAACTGGCAGGCTTGGAATTCTTGACAACTGAATCAAACTGAGCAATCTTCCTAATTTGTATATGAATCAAACCAGTCACTTTTCTGAACGAAAAGCCCAAGACCTAACATACATATGAATATCTTACATTTTTTCCCCCCAGTGGATCTTTTCAAAGTTAGCTTTTAAAGAAATCAGCTCTTGCTTAGGTGCCAACAGAAGGCAGAAACTAAAACCCTAATGCCTGTGTCTATGAATGTGTGTATTTCTCATTGCTGCTGCTGTTGTTTCTATTGGTTGGTCATAATTATCTTACATATATATATATATAATGTAAATTATACAGTATCTAATCTTCAAAGTTTTGCAGTCTACTTTAGCATTGTAAAGTATCATTTTATATTTTAATTACACTCTAGAAGTGTTATTTTTGAAAATGAAACTTAACCTGGGAGTTTATGGAAGTGGCTTAAATTTAACCGTTTTAAGAAAAATAGATGAGCACCTTCTCCATAACATCTTTGCCATACTCTGGTTTATGCGAAGGGAAGGGGTCAGGATATTTACTTCTGAGTTCCTTTGAGTGAAACAGGGACAAGATACAGCCAGGAACCAAAACCAGATAAATAAGAAATGGAGTTACACAAACTGGAATCAGGTTAGGATAGGTATGGACGTAAGGAACTTGAAAACCTGTTTGCAGAAAGCCTGCAAACAGGAACAAGGTTGGGTGTGAAGAAGATTGGATGAAAGAAGGTGAAAAAAATAAAAGTTTCATGTTCTTGGACCTACCGGCAGGGCTGTGTGGAAGCTGCATGACCTCCCTGGTTTTGTCTCTTTCACATGACTCAAGCTCAAATGGTACCTTTCAGCAAAACCAGGCTGGCAATTGTCATAAAAGCCATTAATAATACTTCTTTGTACCTCTCTAGATATCTTAATAAACTCTTTTTAAATAAAATTTAAATTTATTTTCTAGAGCACCTGTAGATTCACAGCAAAATTGGGTGGTAAGCATGGAGAGTTCCCATATACCCTCTTCCTCCACACATTATCCACAATGCCCACCAGTGTGGATGGGGATGTACAAAGGATGAACCCATGCTGACACAACAGAACTACCCCAAATCCACAGTTTACCTTAGGGTTCACTCTTGGTGTTGTATAGTTTATAGGTTTGGAGAAATGTATCACAACCTGTAAACATCATTATAGTATCATGCCCAGTGGTTTAACTGCCCAAGGATCCTCTTTGCTCAGCCTATTCCTCCCTCCTTCCCCCATAACCCCTGACATCCACTCATCTTTCTACTGTCTCCATAGTTTTGTCTTCTCCAGAATGTCACATTGTTGGAATCATATAGTTTGTACCTTCCCCAAAATTTTTTCCCACTTAGTGTGATATGCATTCAAGTCTCCTCCATGTCTTTTCATGGCCTCCTAGTTCATTTCCCTTAAGCTTTGAATATTCCACTGTCTGGATGGACCAAAGTTTATATATCCGTTCACTTACTGAAGGACATCTTGATTGCTTCCAGGTTTTGTCAATTATGAATAAACCTTCATGTGTTGGACCAAGTGTTTTGTGTATATGTAAGATTTCAACTCCTTTGAGTAAATTGGAGGGCAATTGCTGGATTGTATGGGAAGAGTAGGTTAAGTTTTATAAGAAATCATTAAATTGTCTTCCAAAGTATCTGTACCATTTTACATTCCCACCAGCAATGAATGAGAGTCCCTGCCCCACATCCTCACCAGCATTTAGAGTTATCAGTGGTTTTTTGTATTTCACATCCTAATAGGCATGTTGTTTTAATTTTTAATTGTTTCAAAGGGCATTTCCCTGAAGCTCAATGTTAAGCTTCTTTTTATGTTCTTATTTGCTATCTGAGGTGTCTGTTCAAATCCTTTGTTCATTTTTAAATTGATTTTTCTTTTGTATTCTTACTGCTCAGTTTTAAGAGTTCTTTGTATATGATGGATAACAGTCTTTCATCAGATATGTCTTTGCAACTATTTTCTCTCAGTCTGTAGCTTGTCTCCTCATTCTATTGACAGTATCTTTAATGAAGCAGAAGTTTTTAACTTCTAGTGAAGTCTAACATCAATTCTTTCTATTATGGACCACGCCTTTGAGTTGTATTTAAAAAGTCATCGTCATTCTCAAGGTCATCTAGGTGTTCTCCTACGTGATCTTTTAGAAATTTTATAGTTTTGCATTTTACATGTAGGTCTATGATTTTGAGTTAATTTGGGGGAATGATGTAATCCAATAAAGCTTCAACAGAGATTTTTGTACTTTATTACATGGAATTGTTATAACATTACGTATTTGATAATAGGAAACTTTTTTTTTTTTTAGAAAACATGCTACATAAGTAACAGATTAAGGATTAGCTTTCCTTTAATCACAAAGAAAAATCAAGACTCTGTGTATCTCTTGAATTATGTTAATGACCTATTCAGATGTGATCATTCTAGTACATTCCTCCTAAGGCTAATGTTTTAGAGAAAATTCTCCAAAGTTAGAGAATCAGAGAGCTTGCTTTTTGGTAAAATTAATAATTGACAAAAATCTTTCACTACTTTTATGAACCAGGTGGTATCATGCCCTAATTTTATTGATGACGAATTTTGTGATCCTAGTCCAACCTACTTCTGCAAGACCTCAGAACTAGAAGGGTCACCAAAACTCAGAGTCTCCTCCAGCTGGCAAATAGCTCCCATTGTAGTAGGAACTTGGGATTGATTGCCCTGGTCAGACCATTTTTCAAATTCCTCTATTTCCTTTCTTGGCTAACTCTTACCAGTTTTAGTTTTCGTCAGTGCATATAATCTTTTCTTCAGTGATATTTATTGCTGCTTTATCCTAAGACACTCTTTCATTCCCATCACAAAAGAGTATGGCTGTTTTATTTATTTCTCTCTTCCAATGTTCTGTTTCAGAAAGAAACTCTCTTAAATGGCACAAATGCCTTTGTCACTTTTGAAGAAAAGAGGTAGTGAAACCAGATAAGTTCCATCGAGCTAAAATCATTTGTTAATCTAGTCATCTACACTAGATAACTCGTTATCTAGTGAATAAGAGAAAGAATCTATCTATAATCAAATTTTACTGAATCAAGTATACGACTAGCTGTGCAGAACATAATAAAATCACTGTGCATATTATTTAGCCTTACAAAGCTTTAATCTATATTGAGAGGTAAGATAAAGAGGAAACAACGTGTTACTCACCTGCTAGGAGATATGCACAGACTCCAAGTGTAATAATGAAAAAAATTTGTGGAAATTTAAAAACAATTTATGTGTTATAACTTTTTTTTTTTAAGATTCTATTTATTTGAGAGAGAAAGAGAGAGACAGAGAAAGCGACTGAGATAGCATAAGTGAGGAGGAGAGGGAGAAGCAGACTCAGACTCAGCTGAGCAGGGAGCCTGATGTGGGGCTCAATATCATGACCCCAGGATCATGACCTGAGCTGAAGGCAGATGCTTAACCTACTGAGCCACCTCAGGTGCCCTTATGTATCATAGCTTTTAATGATTTATTTTGAATTATTTCATTTTAGAGTACTTGTACACTCAAGAAACAGGTATAATCAGCATCCACTTCTACAAATCAGGAACTCGAGTCATATGGCAGGAAACACTTAAGCCAGGATTCAAACCTGGTCTTTCCACTATTTTTTAATTACCTGCTCCTGGAGACATCTGTGGATTACAAAGCTAGGGTAAGTTCTTGAAGTGGTTATTGGATATGAAATGATTGTTGAAATTTAAATGAGCAATGAAATCCAAGATCAGGAACACCTGGGTGGCTCAGCAGTTGAGTGTCTGCCTTCGGCTCAGATCGTGATCCTGGGGATCAAGTCCCACATCGGGCTCCCCACAGGAAGCCTGCTTCTCCCTTCGCCTGTGTCTCTGCCTCTCTCTGTGTCTCTCATGAATAAATAAATAAAATCTTTAAAAAAAAAGAAATCCAAGATCATAGAATAGAATTAAGGCAGGTGATGAATCAACGTGCTGCTAATAATAAGTGAATTAGTGTGCACAGTTTGAAGGGTTTATGATTGAGAGTCATGGTGAATAAGACTGTATTGTACAAACAGCAATCAATATTGGTTGTTGATTTGCAGCTTCAGCTTTATAATAAGGTGTCATTTGCTACTTCTGAATTTCTGATGTATATTGATATATAATCTGACTATATACAAGCAAAGGATGCTGGAAAATGCTAAAGGCATCATGACTCATAACTGACTATATTTCTGAAACAGTGTACTTATTGAAAGCCCAGAAAAATCTAAATGTACACTCTATATACCCAGGTTATTCTTTCTTTAGCTGAAAATGAAATATGACTATCTTAAGGGACCCAGAGTCCATAATATGATATAAAAGAAGAAAAAAAACTGTCATTGAACCTGATAAATTATCAGTGAATCAGTGATTTACTGACAAGTGTGATTCAGCAGAAAGTTGGCCTTAGAAAGTTGAGTACCCTGGAGAAGGCTCAGCAGTTTTACATGAATAGTAATAAATCTAAATTATAGGAAAGTAATAGTGATTTAATTCACATTATACTATTTATTCCAAAGTTTTCCACTTGGTTAAAATATTAATACTCTGAATAAAACTCTCAAACTAATATTGTGCAAGGACATCCCACTAGATCTTATTTCTCCTCCTTAGTGATGTATAGAAGCAACCAGAATGTAATAAAGTACATTTGAAATATTGTTACTCATCAAAAGTGTAATAGTCAAGAGAATAAAAATTATTACAAAGCACTTAGCAAATCCAAAATGCTATAGGAATGCTAAATGATGGGAGAAGGCATGCCAGGTGGGTGACAATAATCTGTTAAGCAGTTCAAAATGTATTTCTTTCTTTAGGAGAGAATCAAATGGGCATAAGTAGTGAATCCAAAGTGTATCAGAGTTCTATAAAAAGTGGATGTCGAGTGTGTGTTTGCATGTGTGCTTGGGCTTATGCCTATAAAGAGGCACAGAAATGAAATAGAGGAACAGTTTCAGTTATTTTATTTAAGAAGTTTGTATGTAGGGGCACCTGGGTGGCTCAGTCAAGTTAAGTGTCCAACCTGACTTCTGCTCAGGTCATGATCTCAGGGTCATGATATTGAGCCCCACCTTGAGCTCTATGCTCAGTGCAGAGTCTGCTAGAGATTCTCTCTCTCCCTCTTCCCCTCCATCCCACCCACTCTCTCTAAATAAATAATAGATAAATAAATAATGTCTTTAAAAAAAAGTCCGTATCCTATAAGGTGGGTAATCTGAATTCACGTAGGCTGTATTAGTCATCCACTATACACCAAATGCTGCTTGTTAACTAAAATTTTAAAAATAAATAAATAAATTTAGACATTCGGAAACCCCTTCAGCTTGAGCGGGCCAGTGGGGGGGAGAGTTGTGGAGAGGAATACATAAATGAGAAAACTGTAATAATTTTATTAAGAGTAAGGTTAGGACTCAAGCAAGGTTATTAGCATTAAGGTGATTCTTCAGCTGTGGAAGCACAGAAACCAGTACAGCTACCCTAACCTACACCTGTGTCCTCCTCTCCGGGAGCACTGACTGAGGCTGGATAATGCCTTGGTGGTGCTGTGTTTGTTGGAGTTCTCTTTTCATTGTCTTTTTAAAGCATTGCTGGTTGAGATTGCTAAAAGTTTACCTTAGTGATAATTTTGAGGGCAGGAAATACCTGTCACAAATATTAGAGTAAATTGTGAGAACCTTACATTGACACACTACAGACCTAGCTCCAGGATAACCTGGCATTATAAATTGTTAATATTCTGCATCTTTGTGTGACTTAGACAGCTTTTCAAAACCAATCATTTTATTTGAAAGGAAGGAAAGACTCCCTTACTACTCCCTTTGTATATAGCACAGAGCATATTTTTTGCTATATGATATGAGTGCTTTTTTCCTAGTTACTCCTTCTGCAGGTTGGTACATTGACATATTGTATAACTTGTTACTAACCTGCCTATTGAAATTGAATAAATGGAATTTTCTCAGCTTTCTGATGGGAAAAAGAAAACTCTTCAAAGTAATTCCTTAATATTTAACTAAAAATCACCTAGTTGCTAATAAATGATAAATAGTTTTTATAGCTTGCCATGTCATATTTTTCTATGTCCAGAGCCTGAGTGTATAATAAAACAAATTGTTGTTATCTTATAGTCCAATTAATAAATATATCATTTAATTTTAGTCTTTTGTCAGTAAAATGATTAATATTTGATTACTCTGGCATTGGCCTTAAATCATAAAGAGACTCATTCTAATAACTTTATTCTCTTACTCTATTCAATTATTTCAGGCTTATCATTTGCCACTCATTTTGATCCTATTTGAAATTTTAGGATCAACTCTTGGTGTCTGATTAATTAAAAAACAGAGATGCAGCTTATGTTATTTTCAAGAGGAAAGGAACTCTCTGGCATGCTAAAAATTTCCTCTCACTGTTGATACTTATTTTTAAAAATGCAATCCTGGCAGCAAATAATACCACAATCTGTAAGTAATAACCTGTTGGGATGGATGGAGGGGGAGCAAATTGACAATGGTGATTATAAATCAATAGTGTGGGAGTCACTAATGTTACATGAATAATTTAGTTTTATGTTTCTTCCTTAGGAAAAAAAAATCCAGTGGTTGGGCAAACAAACATTCTCATTACAACCTGTCACTCATCTCTAACCTCACATTATTGGGTAGTTATTTAGAGCAAGATTTTATCTGGAAGAACAAGTACCAACTCTGTGACTCCAATAAAACACGACAAAACTTTGAAAGAGCAGATTTCCAGGGACAAATCAACCCCCTCAGGTCCCCAGTAAAGTTTATTATATCTAAGCCACGCTGAGCAATATTTCTTAAATAAAATGATAGCTCTGCACAGATCCTCCTGAAAGAGTGGGCAAAGTCAGTGGAATGACATTAAGCCACAGTGCGCCATCCTAGAGGTGACAAACTGTGTTTAACGTTATGAATTCATTATGCATGAACAAACCCAAGGGAGCCCCTCTTCCACCATTCCTCCCAGCTCTCCAACCAGCTCAGGACATTCCACTGAGAACCAAAAAAGCCCATAAATAAAACAATTAATAAAGACAACCCCTGATACCAATTATATGTGGAATCTGAAAATATTGAACTCGTAAGAAGAGTGTAGAAGGTTGGTTCCTCAGGACTGGGGGGTGGGAGGAGAACTGAGGGGGATGTTGTTCAGAACTGGTAAATAAGTCCTAGAGATCTAATGCAGAGCACGGTGATTACAGACAATAATACTGCCTGGTAAACTCCAAAGTTGGCGAGACACCGGATCTAAATTGTTCCTACTACAAAAAAGAAATGATAATTATGTGACCCGATCGAGGTGTTAGCTGTTGCTCCTGAGATAAGCATAGTACAATATATAAATGTATCAAATCAATGGGTTATATGCCTTACACTTACACAATGTTATATGTCAATTCTATCTCTATTACAAAATAAAAAGGGCAACTCCTCTTTCTCCTTCCTTTGACAACACCACACTGTCACCTACCCGGTCCAGGGATTGAAAATCCGGACAAGTAAACAAATGTGGAAGGATGATAGTATCTTCAGGGTTTGACAGGTACACGTTTTTACATTTTTTTCTGCATCTTTACAAAAGAACCAAAAGAAATACAACAGGAGAGGGTGTTGAGAACACAAGAAGCAGCGGATTTAGCTGGACCTAGCCTCAACTTTGCAGAACTACACAATGACCACCTCGCAAAATAGAATTACAGGTACTCAGCAACAAACTGAACCTCAAGTCAAAAAAGCAAGCAGTGCAAGGAAAACTGCAGAAGAGAGGCAGTTTCCTTTTTTATGCTAATTAGTACACAAAAAAAGACTAATGATATCTTTACTCCTTGGGGACCTCAATGTGTTGTTATGGGAAAAAATATAGATAAATTCCTTAGCTATTCCATCTTGCCTGCCCCATCCCTCCCAACCACATTATAACCCCCTAGTTTCCTCCACAAAAAAATTTCTGGAGCCACTGCTGCTCCAAATTCAGTATCATGCTTAAAATTGAAAAGATTCCATGTAGCACTGGGAATAGGGGATAGTGAATGAAATGTATCCTATTTTAGAATTGTCAGATCATGCAGTCACCCAACTGATTCAAACGAGGGTACAGGGTAAATGCAGCTATCTCTAGGGCTACAGATTCTGGCACAAACCCCACTCTGTGCTACCTTCATTCACCCAGCCTCATATGTTAGTTAAGTGAAAATTGGTAAAATAAAAATCACCGGGCTACTATCAGGAAAAAGATCGCCAAAAAGCCTGCTGGAGGATGTCCATGAAAGGGAGGATGGGCAGCCTCTTTATTTTGTGTTGTGCTCCTGGTGTTGCAGAGAGCTCTGTGTAACAACATACCACCAACTGGGTACCTTATAAACAACGGAAATTTCTTTCCCACAGTTCTGAAGGATGGATGTTGGAGATCAGGGTGCCAGCATGGTCAGGTGAAAGCCCTCT
The DNA here is from genome assembly GCF_048418805.1 of Vulpes vulpes. NCBI lineage: Eukaryota > Metazoa > Chordata > Mammalia > Carnivora > Canidae > Vulpes > Vulpes vulpes. The sequence goes on along the minus strand of NC_132784.1, from coordinate 49,712,317 downwards.
GCCTGGTTCATAGCTGGCACCTTCTACATGATGAAAGGGGCAAAGGAGCACTCTGGAGCTCTTTTCTTAGGCCCTAATCTCATTCATGAAGGCTCCAGCCTTGTGACCTCCTCCTGAGGGACACTCCACCTGATACCATCTCATCAAGCATTAGGATTTCAACATATCAATTTGGGAGGGGGGAACATAGCATTTAGACCATAGACGGAGCATCCAAAGGGGAGGAAAGGGCAACCCTGGCCTACTGAGTCACTGTCAGCTCTGTCTGAGGAATGGAAACACATTGATAGATTTCTGGAAATAGACTAGGTATAGAAGGAGGGTTTTTGCATTTAGATGAGATCAGCTCTCTGTAACAGTAAAGTTTACGTATTATCATATTTGTGACAACAAGATCAAAATCATATTGTTTTTAGCAAGGAATGGCCTTTTCCAACTCACCTCTGTTGACATACCTTGTAATAGCATATTTATTCTGTGGTCAAACTAGTAAATAATTCTAAATTTGTTTCATCTAAAAAAATCTCTATTATACATTCTTATTAAAAGTCAGTATATTTTTTATATTCTAACATAATATGGTTGATGTTGATAGTACACGGACAGAAGATTTTTTTCATGACAATTGGCTGACAACTGTGAAAACCTTAACTAAAATATTAAGAAAAATATTTCCACTAATTTCCTGTAAAAGCAGTAAATATCACCAGGCAAATCATTTCCATATTGGGAAATTAAGAAACAACAGTTTTAAAAGAAAGTGAAGACTTGGGCAGCCCCGGTAGTTCAGTGGTTTAGCACCACCTTTGGTCTGGGGCCTGGAGACCTGGGATTGAGTCCCATGTCAGGCTCCCTGCATGGAGCCGGCTTCTCCCTCTGCCTGTGTCTCTGACTCTCTCTCTCTCTCTCTCTCTGTGTGTGTGTGTCTCTCGTGAATAAATAAAATCTTTTTAAAAAAAAGTGAAGACTGAATGTGCATTAATTCTGTTTATCCCATGTCACAGCATTTCTTAATTTGTTATTTGTTGAATATAAATGCTGAGTTTTGACAAGTGGGAATAGCGAAAAGACATGCACAGTCTGTATTCCGAGTTATGAATCTTTATAATATAAAAACCTTTCACTGTCTCTCAAGTGACTTGGTTGTTTTATTATTCCTTTTAAATGGACACTTTTTCTCAGGTAGGTGGACCTGTGAAACCACATTCCTTAACTAATCCATTGACCAAGGCAGCATGTATTAATCACTTTATAGGATGTTAACCTATCTTACTTAGCAAAAGGGCCTGTGGTCAAACAAATGTGGGAAAAAGTTTAAATACATTACAAACATTTTTTAACTGCAAATTTCACATGCTTTTATATGTTAACATGAAATTTAAGTCTGTAAGATATGTTCACACACTCTTTAGGTTTTATTTCATAGCGATATATTAGATAGCTAGACACCTTTCTCCATATTGAATAGTATTTTTTAAATTTTAAATTAATGTGAAAAAACAAACCTTATTAATTTAGCAGGTGGGGTTAAATAACACTTATGATATTTACTAGCCATTTTTATTTCTTCTTTAGTAAACTCTATTTTTCTATTTGCTTCTTTCTTTCAAATTTTCTGTTTCAGTTCCATTTTTCTCAACTGTATTCTAGCCTTCTGATTTGATGGAACATTTGTAAAAGGAATGTAACTGATTATTTTAACCTTGTTTAGTAATCTGTTATTTTATATGGTAATTTGATACTTCCACATTTATTAATTAGTGATAATCATTGGTCTTCTTGATATTTACTTGATATTCTCCATTTTTACACTTTGTTTAATATTCTTCCTTTCATTTCAGATTTCTGCTCAATTGTTAGAATTTTCTATTCTTTTTGAATCTTTTGACAATCTTGATAAAGATTATTTCAGTTATTTTAGAAGATGATCTAAAAACTTTACAAAGCTAATCTAATCATACTTATCTATCAAAAAAGAACCATCTTAATCTAATCTAACCATTTTAACCTAATACCTTTATCTTTAAGGAATACTTTTCTAACACTATAATAATTTTCATCATAATTGCTATTGTGTTACACTTTGTATATTATTCATCATAGCTCATGCTTTCTTTTCTTGGAGTCCTTTCTCATTTTGCAAAAAGAGGTCTTTAAGTTATTGTTGTCTCTTTTTTTTTCCAGAATAGACTAATGAATGATAATTTTTCTTAGCCTTTTTGAGAATATTATTTTGTCCTCAATTTCAGTGTGAATTCAAATAATAAATTCTATATTCAAGATTATTTTCCTTCAGAATCTCAAAACTATTGCTTCTTTTTCCCTAGCTTTCTATACTAGAGATAAAAAATATCATTCTTATGCTGTTGAGTAACATCTTTTAATTAAACTTTTAATTTTGAGGTTATTGCAGAGTTGCATACAGTTGTTGGAAATTACAGAGTTTATGTACCTTTACTCAGTTTCCCCTAAAGATAACCTCTTGAAAAACTGTAGTAAAATATTGCAACCAAGATATTGACAAGCAATACAATCCACTATTCTTTAGATATCCTGTTTTAGTTTTCCTCATGTACGTGTGTGTGTGTGTGTGTGTGTGCATGTAGTTCTATGACATTTTAATCACATTTGTAGTTTTGTGTATAAACCACCACTGTCCTATACGGACCAATTCCAACACCAAAATGATCCTTTATACCATGTCTCACACTCCTCCCACATCCTCCAAACCATTCTTAATCACTGACAACCCCTAATCTTAATATTGTCATTCAAAAGAATTTTAGATAAAGAATAATACAGTGTAAAACCTTTTGAAATTAGTTTTTTTTTTTTTAATTTTAAGAGATTCCTCTAGGTTGCTCTCTGTATCAGTAGCTCATTCCCTATTATTACTAACATTGTATGGTGTGGCTATAGCACAGTTTAACTCCTTACTGATTTTTTTTGAAGGACGTTGGGTTGTTTCCAGTTTTGAGCTATTACAAATCAAGTTGCTATAACAATTGTCAAAGAGTAAAATTTGTGGGTCATATGGCAATTACATATTTACTGTTATAAGAGACAGTCACACTGGGGCACTTGGGTGGCTCAGTGGTTGGGAGTCTGCCTTTGGCTCAGGTCTGATCCCAGGGTCCTGGGATGGAGTCCCACATCAGGCTCCCTGCAGGAAGCCTGTTTCTCCCTCTGCCTATGTCTCTGCCTCTCTCTGTGTGTCTCTCATGAATAAATAAATAAATAAATTCTTAAAAAAGAAAATCTTAAAAAAAGAAGAAAAAAACTATTTTCCAGAGTGGCTGTGCCATTTTACCTTTGTACCATAATGTATAAGGGATCCAGTTTCTCTGCATCCTCATCAGCATTTGGTATTGTCACTAATTCAGAAGTGTTCTAGGCTATCTCCTTATGACTTTAACTTGCATTTCTCAGATGGCTAATGAAATTGAATACCTTTCTACTTGCTCATTTGTCATCCATATATCCTTTTCAGTAAAAAGCATGGTCAATTTCTTTTGCCCATTTTCAAATTAGATTTTGTTGTTATTTTTACTATTGAGTTTTGAGAGTTTTTATGTATTCTGGATACTTGTTAGTCTTTTGTCAGATATATGGTTTGCAAATATTTTATCCAGTCTATCATTTGTCATTTATCCTCTTAAGACAGGGCCTTTCAGGAGACAGGAAGATAGCTGCAGAGTAGGAGGACCCTAGGCTTACTTCATCCCACAAATACAACTAAATAATTACCAAATCATCCTAAATACACCAGATGTTGACCTGAAGACTTACAGAGCAAATTCCACAACTAAAGAGAGAGAAGATGCTATATTAAAGAAGGTAGGAAGTACAGAAACATGGTTTGAGGGAAAAGGAATCCTGGCTGCTGTGGAATAGCAGGAGCCACAGTTATGGAGAAAGATGAGAGAGGAGCACACAGGAGAATGCACAAGGAACATTTCCTCATAGCCAATGGCTTCAAGAGGGGCTGAATTTTGTGAGATTTTGCAACTAGCAGAGCTTACAGCCTGGCTGGAGTTTTAAAGGGCAGCACGTTTGGCTGGGATAGAACCTGGAGGGTACTGCACTTCTCTTGGACAGAAGGCAAACAGCCCAAGTGTATACGATGTGAAACAGCAATCTGAAGAGACCCCGAGGTACACACAAGGAGATTATTTGCTCTTCTCAGAATGTGTGCTTGAGAGGCAACCTTCATAGAGACACCTCTCTGAGTACAAAGGAGCTTCCCTTCCCATTTCCCTTCCCCACCCCTAGAGCCACTGCTGGAAGTAGTGCCATTGACTCTCTAACTTGCTTACACTAAGCCCTATTCCCTTGCACTTGTGGAACTGTTCGTCTCAGTCCCAGAGTGGCAGGCCCCTCCTAGAAGACCAGGACAATCATCTGTCTACACCATGTGTCTAGATCAGAGTCCTGAAGAGCTTCAGTTCCAGTGGAGGTGGTAACAGGTCTTATTTCACAAGCAATCCAGAGCACATCTATTTAAAACTCACCACATTCAAACCAGGAACCAAACATGGCCCAAAGCAGTCAAGGAAATCCTCTGCAGATGACTGGCCTGAAGAAGCCAGAACACAACAGCAGAGTGTATGCAGCACACACTGGAGACACTCCCTGAAGCACCAGACCCTGGGCACTACATGACCTCTTCTTCATAAGGCCACTACTTTCAGAAGCAGGAGATATAACTGGCTTTTCTAACACAGAGAAGCAGGCAGGACTTAGACAAAATGAGAAGACAGGAATGTATCCCAAAGGAAAGAACAAGATAAGGCCACACCTAGAGGTCTAAGTGAGACAGATATAAGTATCATGCCTGATGGAGAATTTAAAGCAATGATCATAAGGATACTCACTGAACTTGAGAAAAGAATGGAAGACGTCAGTGAGACCCTTACCTCTTATTATCTGAACAGAAAATCAATAAAAATAAAAAAGAATCAATAAAAGATTAAAAGGACAATAAATGGGAATAGAAACACTCGGTGCAATGAACAGCAGCTGGAAGAAACAGGGGAACTAATTAATGACTTAGAAGACAGAGTAATGGAAAATGATCAAGCTGAACAAGAGAAAGAAAACTTATGCAAAATGAGAAAAGACTTTGGGAACTCACTGACTCGATCAAATGTAATAAGATTAATAATATGGAAGTCCCAAAAAAAGAAGAGAGAGAAGGGGGCAGAAAATTTATTTGAGGAAATATTTGCTAAAAATTCCTCTAATTTGGGAAAGGAAAAAGACATCTAGATCCAGGAGGCATGGGGAACTCCCATCAAAATCAGCAAAAACATACCTACACAAAGACATATTGTAATTCAATTAGCAAAATATAGTTATAACAGAAAAAATCTTAAAAGCAGCAAGACAAAATAAGTCGGTAATTTGTGAAGGGAAACTCATAAGGCCAGGAGGAAATTTGCAACAAAAATTCTTCAAGCCGGAAAGCAGTGGCCTGATATATTCGAACGGTTGAATGGGAAAAAACATGCAATCAAGAATCCTCTATCCAGCAAGGTTATTATTCAGAATAGAAGAAGAGATAGAGTTCCTTAAACAAAAACTAAAGTATTTCATGACCACTAAACCAGCCCTGCAAGAAATATTAAAGGGGACTCTTTGAACGGAAAGGAGAGATCAAAAGTGACATAAAGATAAGAAATACAAAAGTAGTGAAAATGAATATTTCCATAAAAAGTTCAGTCAAGGAATTCACAAAAAGGGATAATAAATATAATAACACATATCTAAAATGTAGGGAGAAGAGGAGAAAAGAATGGGTTCAAACTTAGCCATCAACTTAATAATAGCAGTCTATATTATAGACAGAAAAGGTTATATACAAACCCAGTGATAACTATATGTCAAAAACGACTAAGAAATATGCAAAGAATAAAGAGAATGAAATCCAAATATATCACTAAAGAAAGTCAGCAAAGCATGAAAGAGAAGAACAAGAAAGGATCAGAGAAAATCTCCAGAAACAATGACAAAGCAAGAAACAAAATGGCAATAAATACATATTTATCAATGATTGCTTGAATGTAAATGGACTATATACTCCAATCAAAAGACATCAGGTGTCAGAATAGACAAAAACACAAGACCATCTATATAATACCTACAAGAGATTTATTTTAGACCTAAAGACACCTGTAAGTAGAAAGTTAGGGAAAATCAATGAATGTCACAAAAGCTTGAGTAGCAATAATATTGGACAAACTAGACTCTAAAACACTGTAACAAGAGATAAAGAAGGGCACTATATATTAATAAAGGAGACAATCCAACAAGAAGATATAATTGTAAATATTTATGCACCCAACATTGGAGCACCCAAATACACACACAAAAAAGTGAATAACAAACATGAAGGAACTAATGATAATAATACAATAGTAGGGGACTTAAACAATTGATCCACTTACATCAATGGATAGATCATCTAAATAGAAAACCCACAAGGAAACAATGGCTTTGGATCACACACTGAACCAGATCTACGGAATAGATATATTCAGAACATTCCATTCTAAAGCAGCAGAATACACATTCTTTCCAAATGCATAGGGGACATTATCCAGAATAGATCATATATTAGGCCACAAAAATGGCCTAAAAAATTCAGGAAGATCAAATTTATATCATGTACCACCTGCTATAAAACTAGAAGTCAACCACAAGAAAAAAATCTGGAAAGACCACGAATACATGCAGGTTAAAAGACAAGGTACTAAACAATGAACAAGTCAATCAGGAAATCAAAGAAAAATGTTTAAAAACCCCATGGAAAGGAAAACTCAATGATCCAAAACATTTGAGATGAAGCAAAGGCAGTCCTAAGAGAGAAGTATATATAGGCCTATCTCAAGAAGTCAGAAAAATCTCAAATAACTTAAGCTTATACCTAAAGGAGCTAGAAAAAGAACAACAAATGAATTCTAAAGCCGGCTGAAGGAAGTAATAAAAATTAAAGCAGAGGGGTGTTTGCTTGGTTAAGCAGCCTATTCTTGACTTCAGCTCAGGTCATGATCTTAGGCTTCTGGGCTGGAACCCCACATGAGGCTCCACTCTCAGCAGACAGTCTGGTTCCCTTCCTCTCTCTCTCTGCCCATCCTTCCACTCACATGTGCTCTCTTTCCAATAAATAAATAAATCTTAAAAAAAAACACAGGAGCATAAATAAATAATATAGAAGCTGAAAAAGACAATAGAACAGATCAATGAAACCAGTAGCTGGTTCTTTGAAAAAAAATGAGTAAATTGATGTACCTTTAGGCAATCTTAAACAACAAGAAAAGAGAAAAGATCCAAACAAATAAAATCACAAATGAGAGAGGAGAGATAACCAATACTATGAAAAAACATAAACAATTATAAGAGAACATTATGAAGAACCATATGCCAACAAATTACACATTTGTCCAATGGATAAATTCCTGGAAACATACAAATTACCAAATAGATTATTTCCTAGAAACAAACAAAACTACCAAAATCAAAACAGGAATAAAAAATTTGAACAGACTGATAACCAGCAAAAAAACTGAATCAGTAATCAAAACACTCCCCAAAAACAAAAGTCCAGGACCAAATCATTTCACAGGCAAATTCTGCCCAACATTTAAAGAAGAGATAGTACCTATTCTTCTCAAACAATTCCAAAAAACAAAAAAGGAAGGAAAACTTCCAAATTTATTTTATGAGTATCACCCTGATACAAAACCAGATAAAGACACCACAGACAAAGAGAGCTGCAGGCCAATATGTCTGATGAACATAAAGGTAAAGATCTTCAATAAAATGCTAGCAAACTGAATCCAACAATACATTAAAAAAAACATTGACAAAGATAAGAGGGATTTATTCCTAGGTTGCAAGGGTGGTTCAATACTGGCAAATTGGTCAAAGTGATATATCACATTAATAAGAGAAAGGATATGACCATTTCAATAGACAGAACAGAAAACGCATTTTACAATGTACAATGTCCATTCACTCCTGATAAAAACCAGTAGGTTTAGAGGGAACAGACTTCAACATAGTAAAGCCATATATAAAAAACACACGGCTAATATCATCCTGAATGAGGAAAAACTGAGAGCTTTTCCTTACAGTGAGGAACAAGACAGGGATGTCTACTCTCATCAATTTTTTTTTTAGATTTATTTATTTACTTATTTATTTGAGAGACAATAGGGGGGAGAGGGAGAGAGAGAGAGAGACAGACAGACAGACAGAAAGCATGAGCAAACAGAAGGGGTAGAGGGAGAGAATCTCTATAAGACTCCCAAGTGAATGTAGGGCCTAACACAGGGCTCCATCTCACAACTCTGAGAGCATGACCTGAGCCAAAATCAAGAGTTGGAGCTTAACTGACCGAGTAATCCAGCTGCTCCTACTCTCACCACATTTATTCAACATTGTACTGAAAGTCCTAGACATAGCAATCAGACAACAAAAAGAAATAAAAGGCATTCAAATTGGTAAGGTAAAACTTTCACTATTTGCAGACGACATGATAGTCTATGTAGAAAACCTGAAAGATTCCACTGAAAACTGCTAGGACTGGTAAATTCAGTAAAGTTGCAGATACAAGGGATCCCTGGGTGGCCCAGCGGTTCAGTGCCTGCCTTTGGCCCAGGGTGTGATCCTGAAGTTCCGGGATCGAGTCCTGCATCGGGCTCCCTGTATGGAGCCTGCTTCTCCCTCCTCCTGTGTCTCTGCCTTTCTCTCTCTATGTCTATCATAAATAAGTAAATAAAATAAATCTTAAAAAAAAAAGTTGCAGATACAAAGTCAACCTACAGGAACCTGTTGTGTTTCTATACACCAAAATGAAGCAGCAGGAAGATAAGGAATAAATTCCATTTACAATTGTACCAAAAACAATAAGATACCTAGAAATAAGCCCAACCAAAGAGGTGAAAGATCTGTACTCTGAAAACTACAAAAAGCTGATAAAAGAAATTGAAGACAAAACAAAGAAATGGAAAGACATTCCAAGCTCATGAATTGGAAGAAAAAATATTGTTAAAATGTTTATACTATTACAAAGCAATCTTCACATTTAATGCAATCCTTAACCAAGAACATTTTTCACAGAACTAGAACAAAAAAATCTTAAAATGTGTATGGAACCACAAAAGACCCCAAATAGCCAAAGCAATCTTGAAAAGCAAAGCAAAGCTGGAAGTGTCACAATTCTGGACTTGAGGTATATTACAAAGCTGTAATGATAAAAACAGTATGGTCCTGGCATAAAAATAGACACATAAATCAATGAACAGAATAGAAAATTCAGAAATGATCCCATGATTGTATGGTCAATTAATCTTCAACAAAGCAGGAAAGAATATCCAATGGGAAAAAGACAGTGTCTTCAACAAATGGTGTTGGGAAAACTAGAGAGCAACATGCAAAAGTGTGAAACTGACTGTTATCTTTCACCAGAACAAAAAATAAACTCAAAACTTAAAGACCTAAATGTGACACCTGAAGCCATAAAAAAGTCTCTCAAGAAAGCACAGGCAGTAATTTCTCTGAAATCAGCTGGTAGCAACTCTTTTCTAGATAGATCTCCTAAGTCAAGGGAAACAAAAGCAAAAAAATCAACTATTGGGACTCCATCAAAATGAAGAACTACAGTGAAAGCAACTATCAACAAAACTAAAAGGCAACCTACAAAATGGGATGATTGCAGATGACATATCTGATAAAGGGTTAGTATCTAAAGTAAAAAAAACTTATAAAACCCAAGACCCCCCAAATAAATAATCCAATTAAAAATGGGTAGAAGACATGAGTAGATGTTTTTCACAAAGAAGACATACAGGTGACCAACAGACACATGATAAGATGTTCATCGTCATTTATCATCAGGGAAATGCAAATCAAAACTACAATGAGACTATCACCTCAGACCTGTAGAACGGCTAAAATCAACAACACAAGAAACAACAGGAGTTGGCGAGTATGTGGAGAAAGGGAAACACTCTTGGACACTTGGTGGAAATATAAACTGGTCAGCCACTCTGGAAAGGAGTATGAAGCTTTTTTTCAGGTTCCTGAAAAAGCTAAAAATAGACTCTCTTACAGTCTAGCAATTGCACTACTAGGTATTTGCCCAAAGAATATAAAAATATGAATTCAAAGGAATACATGAACCCCAATGTTTATAGCAGCATTGTCTAAATAGCCAAATTATGGAATATATATATATATATCATATATATGTTATATATATATACACATACATGCAATAGAATATTACTTAGTCATATGAAGAATGAAATCTTGCCATTTGCAAAGACATGGATGGAGCTAGAGAGTATTATGGAGAGTGAAATAAGTCAGTCAAAGAAAGACAAATACCATATGATTTTGCTCATAGTGGAACTGAAGAATCAAAACAAAAGAGCAAAGAGGAGAAAGAAAGAGAGGCAAACCCAGAAACAGACTTATAACCTCAGAGGACAATAAACCAATGATCAGCCAGAGGGGAGGTCGGTGGGAGGATGGGTAAATAGGTGATGGGGATGAAGGAGTGCACCTGCGATGAGCACCGGGTGATGTACGGAAGTGTTGAGTCACTATATTGTACATCTGAAACTAATATTACTCTGTATGTTAACAAAATGGAATTTATTTCTTTTACTTTTATTTTTTAAGGATTTTATTTTAATTTATTTACTCATGAGACTCAGAGAGAGAGAGAGAGAGAGAGAGAGAGAGGCAGAGACACAGGCAGAGGGAGAAGCAGGCCCCATGCAGGGATCCGGAGACTCCAGGATCATGCCCGGGGCCAAAGGTGGCGCTAAACCGCTGAGCCACCCAGGGATCCCCAACAAAATGGAATTTAAATGAAAACTTCATAAGACCAGGCCTTTCACGGAGCAAATTTTAAAATTTGACTAGGTACAATTTTATGGTTTGTTTTTTTTTTTTTTTTCTTTCTTACCATGTTTTTGATGTCGGGACCCAGATCTTTTTGCCTAGTCCTAGATCATGAAATTTTTCTGCGTGTTTTTTTTTTTTTTAATACTTACAGTGTTACATTTTAAAGTCCACAATTCATTTTGAATTAATTTATAGAAAATATGTGAGATTTAGGTTAGTTAACTATTTAATTTAGCCTTGAATGTTCAATTGGATCAGCATCATTTATTGAAAAGACTCTTCTTTCTCTGTTGAATTGCTTTTGCATTTATGTCAAAAGTCATTTGGGCACGTTTGTGTGGCTCTAGTCTAATTTTTGGATCCTGTTTCTGTTTCATTGATCTTTGTATCTACCCCTTTTCTGATACTATACCATTTTGACTAATGTGGCCATACTGTAAACAATAGTATTGAGTACAGTGATCCCTGTCACTTCATTCTTCCATTTCAAGATGGTATTCATATATTCTAGAGCTTTCCATATAGATTTTAGAATAAGCTTGTCTATTTCCACAAAATCAAATAACACATTTTTTATTTCTAACCTCTATTCTATGTTTTAGTGAGGGTAAGGTGTAGGTTTCTTCATTTCCATGTTGCTGCTTTAACTAAAGCTGGTAAATTGAGTTTTTCTTTGGATTATTGTCATATGTTGTTTGTTTCTACTTCTTTTTACGATTCACCTTTTTTTGAAGCCTTGTCTAATGTAATGAAATTTAAGCTAATATTGTAGATGCAGCAGTTAACTTCTGTATATCATCTTTGTCATTATGAATGATATGACCAGTTTGTTTCATGTTCTGCTTTTATTTTATTTTAAAGATTTTATTTTATTCATGAGAGACACAGAGAGAGAGAGAGAGAGGCAGAGACACAGGCAGAGAGAGGCAGAGACACAGGCAGAGAGAGGATCCATGCAGGGACTTGATCACACCCTGGGCCGAAGGCAGGTGCTAAACCGCTGAGCCACCCAGAGATCCCTGCATGTTCTGCTTTTTAAAGTTTCTTTTACACATTTAATTTCATTTGTTCCCTCATCCCTATGAGGGACTTGATCACACCCTGGGCCGAAGGCAGGTGCTAAACCACTGAGCCACCCAGAGATCCCTGCATGTTCTGCTTTTTAAAGTTTCTTTTACACATTTAATTTCATTTATTCCCTCATCCTATATCTTCTTGAGATTACTTTAACATGATTAAATGAATAAAAAGGAAATAACATAATAATAATAATATAAATCATAAACTTTTAAAAGAGTTGTGCCAGCACCATGTCTATTGTTTAAATGTATTACTTAGTCAGTAATCTTATAAGGTAAATATCATTCTCATAGATTATTCATGATTTTACTATGTCTCAATAACAGATTAAATCCAACTCCCACTGGCTTACTACAGATTTTTATCTCTTGCTTATGGTACATAGTCAGCATGAGTTAGTGGGTAAAAAGTTCTGCTATACATCACTCAGAGGCCCTGCCCTGACTGTGGGAGGCTTTGTGATCTCTGTGCTACTCTATTTAAACAGGGGGACTCCTTGGTTGTCAAAGCAACTTGTGTTCATAACCATTTGGTAAGGACTAGCTATACAGTCCTGCTCTATTTTAGGGATGGCAAAAAATAATCTAATACCAAAATGAAAGAAAAATTGGCATGGATAAACACTAGATGTCTCTACACACTCTATTTTACAATTTAGAAATGAGTTTTAGTAAGATCAGGTAATTCTCCAAAGTCTACATATCCAGTATGTAATCTACAAAGCCAGTACATTTACGATTTTAGTAAATTGAGCTCCTGGGATTTGAACATGAGTCTGTTTGCACTTAAGATGTGACTACTTAATAGGATTAGGGACAATTATACCAATATCAGATTTAATTAAAGGTGGCAGATTTAATTTTTAACAAGTGCTTTCATGCAAAAATTTAAGGATATTCTTCACGTAATGTGGCTAAAGTGATGACTCTCTGGAAATGACAGCTTCCTTCTAAAATATATTTTTATGGCAGATAACTTATGGTTACAGCTTGTAGATTCATGCATTCAATTTTTTATTCAACAAATAGCTAGTGAACTCCAAGTATGTCTCAGATTTCAAGGATCTGGGAGCATAACAGTGAGCAAACATAAAGTCCTTCCATCATTGAATATATGTACTAGTGGAAGAGACAGAAAATAAATAGGATAAATGAGTAGAAGATAGAATATTAGGGAAAGCTAAAGAAATCAGGAAAGATGGATGAGAAATTTCGGGGCGAATGTGTCCAGGGGTAGTTCGCATTTCTCAGGTAGCTGCATGCAAGCTGCTGAGTAAAGCAACCAGCGTTTCATGTTGCTGGCAGGAGTGTGGTCCTCCAGAGCCAATGTCAGGGCACAGTCATGTATACACACCTTCCCCTAGTAAAGAAAATTCCTAAAGATGCTTGTGTCCATCAAAATTATATTCATATCATCACAGAATTATTTATTAAAGTCCTAGTCTCCAGCAGGAACAGATTAGAAAAAAAGAGTATGTCAGTTTGATGTTCTACTACAAAATTTTATTGTTGAGTAGTAAACTGTTGATACTAGTGTCACTTAGGATTGTGCAGCAAAATGTGAGAGAGACAATGATTAATGTTTATCCTATTAGGCTTACATATTAATAACAGCTGCACACACCATTATACATAGGGGTTAATGACACAGATTGCATTTCTTTCCTAAAAGGTGATGATTGCCTTTTGATGAAACTGAACTTTATAACAAATTGGATGGTTTCCAAAAGTCCTGAGAGTCTTCCTTTTCTCTTTTGTGCTTTCCTTTGGAATGAATAATAATGTTATTTTTCTTTCTGGAATGGATATTTAACTTCTCCCTTTTCTAGATTTTATTGTGGTATGAACTTCCTCTATACAATTTTAAACTATAACATTTTTCTTGACTCTTTACATAATTCTGTAGGAATAGGTGAAATTCAGGAAAATGTGTTCATGGTAAGAGATTTCTTGAAGTGTTTGTTTCAACTTAAGAACAAAGACTATGAATAACATTGCAGGAGGTTAGAGTCCATTAACGACTATTAAAATTAGACATGTCTACTGAATACTTATTATGAAAAATGAGGAAATCAATCTACTTATACTTCCTCCTACATCCATTCTCCAAAACTATTGATTTTGTCATATTTTTATTTTTAATAAGGTTTATAATTTCCACATTCTGCTTCGTAACCATAGTTCCCAGAGTTGTTTAGTTACAGTTTTACATGTAAATCAATTTAACGTTCATCCCCAATCCATTTACTACAGATTCCCTTCCTGAGTTCTTTGTTCTATATTTGCTCTGCATTGACTGGGTTTCACCTTGAAATATATTTTTCTTTTCAAGAAAAGCTCATGGGTCCTATGTACCTGAGTTATATGTGCTTGAAAATGAGTATCTATTTCCTTAATACTTTTAGAAAAAAAAAAAGAAAACGAGTAGGAATAAAATTTTCTTTCTGCACTTTCTTTTACTTAAAACTTTGCTGACATTGGAAATTCAGTGGAACACTCTAAGATACCTGATTTTTCTTTCTTGTAAAAATTTTATTTTTCTGACTCCATCTCAATACGTATGTGTTCTGGAATTAGTAATTCTTTATCACTTTTTCCTCTTTTAATATGAAAATTCAACACTGTATTTCAGTAAGTTTATTTTTCTTATTATATATTGAAGATGCCTTTTCTTTTCCATTAAAAAAATTATTCTCAGGATGCCTGAGTGGCTCAGTGGTTGAGCATCTGCCTTTGGCTCAGGGCATGATCCTGGGGTCCTGAGATCGAGTCCTACATTGGGCTCCCCATAGGGAGCCTGCTTCTCCTTCTGCCTATGTCTCTGCCTCTCTCTGTGTGTCTCTCATGAATAAATAAATACAATCTTTAAAAATCTTTATTCTCTAAAACACCAATTTTGTGTATACTTAGGAACCATTCTGTTCCATAAGTACAATCTTTCTAATTCTTTCTTTTTTCCTTCTTTCTTTTGTTTTTGAATCTCAAGAGCACAGAATTAAAATAAACATAATCCTAAAAAGGTCCTCATCTTGATCATTACTTAACCTACTTTTATTATTTATTAACGACTTAGACATTTTTCCAAAGACATACAAATGGCCAACAAGCATATAAAAACATGGCTAACATCACTAATCATCTGGAAAATACACATCAAAACCACAATGAGATATCACCTCACACTGCTATTATTAAAAAGAAAAGAGATTAAATGTTAGCAAAGAATGAAAAAGGACCCTTGTTCGCTGTGATGGGAATGCAAATTTGTACAACCATTATGGAAAACACTGTGGAATTTCCATGGAAATTTAAAAACAGAACCACCACGTGATGTAGTAATTCCACTTCTGGATATCTATCTTAAGGAAATGAAATCAGCATTTTGAAGAGGTATCTATACTCTCATGTTCACTGAAGCATTATTGACTACAGTAAATATATGAAAACAACCCAAATGTCCACTGACAGATGAATGGATAAAGAAAATATGATTTATCTCTGTGTGTTGTTGGTGTGCATACACACGTTTATGTGTAACAGAATATTACTCTACCATAAAAAAGAAGGAAATTCTCCCATTTGTGACAACATGGATGAACCTGGAGAACATTATGCTAATTGAAATAAGCCAGACATAGAAAGACAGATCTGATGCATAAAATCTAAAAAAGTCAAACTCAGAAACAGGGAGTAGGATGGTGATTGCTGGGGGTTAGTGGTAGAGGAAAATGCAGAGATTTTGGGTAGAAGGTACAAACTTTCAGCTATAAGATGAATAATTTCTGGGGATATAATGTACAACAACATAACTGTACTTAACAAATTGTATTATACGCTTCAAATTTGCTGAATAGGTCCTAAGTGTTCTCCTCACACACACAAAATAGGTAACGATGTGAAATGATAAATGTGTTCATTAAATTGATTATGGTTATCACTTCAGAATGTACATATGTATTAAATCATCACATCCTACCCCTTAAATGTACATAATTCTTAGCAATTATACTTCAATAAACATTGAAGTATAAGGAAAACAGTAAAAAATGAAGTTTGAGAAAAATAGCTTGCCTCAGTTGTAGAATTCTATATTGTAAGAATTAAAAATGGGGCCAGATCTTCTTTCATTATCATATATAGGGACTTACCACATACACTAAATACTAAGACTTATATAGATCTAAATTAGCTTATATAAAATTATGCCTTTCATTTCACATGGAAAGAAAGAAATATATTTAAACCACCTTAGGTAAGATGGGTTTGTCGTAAGGATAAATTGGGGAGTATATATGTATAGAGAATGATCTCAAACAGGATTCATGTTGTCCTAGGATTCCTTTCAGGATGTAACAATAGCCTTAGCTGGGTATCTGTTGCTCATTCTACATATGAACTCTTGTAGTGAGCTCTTTTTTTAAAATTTTGTTTTCTCTAGGCTGTTCTTATGTCTTTTTGTGTCAACTTTTGCTTTTGCCATCAACTTCAACTTTTACCTGCTGTTTCTCTTATTTCCCATAGCATTCTTTGTATGTCCTATAAAGTTGTTTAATCATCTTTCAACCTGAAGTACATTTCCTGTACAGTTTTGTGTGGAGTTTATATCATACGGTCTAGTTTGTGCAGACTGTATAGATGGTTGTCATCATTAGGGAGACCTATCAGTGGGTGCTATCAGATAACATAAAGATGACAGCTCACATGGTGGGATGCTCAATGCTTGCCTTTTCCATAGGGACAGGGCATAAAGCAGCTTTAGAAACTCCTGGATCTCTCTTACAAAGGTTATTTTATACACCACATAAACTGTCCTTTGAAATATTTGAGACTCAAGCCCTTATAGTTTTGCCTCTTTTTTTTTAAACAATCACTTAAGACCTTTATTAACAGGTGCTTGCCATTTGTTGACTTTTTTGAAAAATTATTTTTGCCTTTTTAATGCCTTTTTTTTTTGGCATCCTATTTCTGCAAAGACCGAAAGGGGGCAGCAAACCCTCTTGAAAGTAGGAACCTGTAGCAGCATGTGAGTGTGTTAGCAGGTTAAGGGCCTTCCCCATTGTCTGACATTTTTCCTTTTCTTATTTTTAAATATAAAGCTTGAATCTTTAAAATGATCAACTTTCTGCCTTTCAATACATACTACTTTCAAATATGTAATGTTAAAAATGAAATGCCTGTTTTCTATAGAGGAGAGTTCAGAATTGACAAATTTGGATTTTATAATTTGATTAGAATAGAAAAAGATAACTTAGATAATTTTCTGTTAAATGATCTTTGTTTTAGAAGAAGGCTTTGAATCATAGCTTCAACCTTTCTAAATCAAAAAGTTTATCCAACCACCAAATCAAAGTGCTTGGATAAAATATGATATAGATTTATGACCCAGGTTTCCAGAGGAATATCTTAAATAAATTTAAGATAGAAAAGACACTTTGGTTAATTTGAAGAAAAAGGAAACTAGTTAATATTTCATTTTCCCTTTAGAATAATTTGGCTTCTGCCACAGGTTTTATTATTTTATGAAAAGGAAAAAAGAGAGTGAGAAAGCGAGAATGAGAAAAAGAGAGAGAAGAAAAAAACTAGTTTCTGGTAAATACTTAAAAATCACAGGTTTGCTAATATTATTTCATAACATAGACTTTGGCATTTAAAAGGAATCCAGTGAAATATTTCATATTGATGAAGTATAAAATCCAACCAAGAAGTACAAGTTATGAATGTTTATACACATTAGAAGTTTGAAATATCTGAAATAGAAATTGGTGAAAATACTAGAATATGAAAACAAAATGATCACAGTGAACAACTTTAAATATTCTCTGGTCATTGGATAGACCAAGTAGAGAAGACTTAAGTAAGGATACTGTGGATTTGAATCCTTCAGTTAAGAAGCTTAAGCATTCATGAGAACAACCAAGAGAGATTGCATAATATCAAAAAAAAAAAAAAGAAAAGAAAAGAAAAGAAAAGATAAACAATCACAGAATTTGGCCTGGTGGTAAGTTATAAAGACCACTTCATTAAGGTCTAAAGGAAAAAATTACACACTCACTATTCTCTGACTGCTATAAAATAATTTATAATCAACAAATAAGTAAAAAAGCATATGCATTATATTTTAAATACATTTTTTTTTAAATTAAGTTTTATAGATTTCTTCAAATTCACCACTCCGAGCTGTTGAATTATGGACAATAGTGATAGGACCACCAGTTAAAAGCTGTATCAGAATGTGATAAAACTGATACTGAGAAGAAATTATAGAGTCTTAAATAATTTTTTTGAAAAGAAAAAGGGGTGAAAGTAGATAAGAATCCCATTTAACAAATAAAAGCACAAAAATAAATCCTAAGAAAGTAAAATGTCTAAATTAATATGAAAAAAAGCAAAAATAAGTGAAATAGAAAATAAATAATTACCAAAATACAAATAGTAAACTTACCTAATTAAAGCAAGAGCTAGCTCCAGAAACAAAAAAATCTTGTAAAAAATAATTGAAGTGGAAGGAAGAAACGCAAGAAATGAAAAGTTTAGAAAGGGAAATATATTCTATTAAATACATGACTATTTGAAAAAGGATTAGACACTCTTCTCTTGAATTTTTACCAATTTATTTGAATATCAGATATTTAGATGACAAGGATAACTTCTAAAAAATACAAAGTATCAAAACAATGAAAAAGTCAAAAGCCTATGGAGGCAAGCATCAATAGAAGATACTTAGAAAGTATTACAAGTTTGATGTATAATTATGAAAATTGGCTCAGTAAACCTAAAGGGAAGTTTCTACCAAACTTTCAAGTAAAATTAATTCCAATGTTATTTATTCCTCTAGATGACAGAAAATGGTAGAATTTTCTCAGATTTATATTTGATGCTGGCATTCCCTAACCCCCAACTGAGCCAAGAACAAAATTAATAATAAAAAATATATAGTCCTTGCTTAATTCTAAGCAAAGATGTACATTTACACATGCATTTAATTTCTTACACGATAGCAAAATAAGGTTTATCCTATTAGTCATTTCCTTCTCACTCCCTGAAATAGCCTAACCTTTAGTAACTATTTTATTAAAACATTTTGCCCAGTCTCTATGCCATCTGTTCAGCTATTCCTTCTCACTCTTCTGTACTGTAATCCATGCACATGTTTGCTATCCTATCATTTGTTTTACTTCTAAATGGCAAGTGGGGGAACTTACCATTACTTACTATGTTTTAGATGATATATGTATTTGTCTTCCTACAAACTTGCATTCTACTTGAGGATAAAGATACATTTGTATGCTTTTGTATCACCTACAATGGCCAGGGCAGGGTCTTGTATATAGTAGATGCTTGTTCAGTTTAAATGAATGCAAATTTTGCTAAGGATAATTAAAACAAACAAAAAAAGTCACAGGAAAGAGATGGAGAAGACAGGATAACAGTGAATAATGGTAAATTTCCTAAGGACATGGGACATAAATATGCATCATTAGTGCCTAAAACATCAACAACGTCCAAGTGAATAAGTAAAACATTATGTAGGAGTTAATGTAAAATTATTTTTTCCTTTAGTCATTGCTCATACAGCATTAAGCACAACTAACATTGCGTCTTTGTGTATATATTTTATTAGATCTTCTTCCATTGTTCTTTATCTATTGAAATGAAGATTCTTGAATATGTAAAAACAGTTGTAAAGCAAGTTTTATTTCCTTCATTTCTGAATGCCATTAGGGCTGAGACCTTCTAGATAAAAATGGGTAGAATCTAGTCATAAAATCCACCTGGCATGACTTGATTCCCTCAAAGACCATGACCTTTGCTTTTAATTCCAATCTTAGGAAGTATTTCTTTCAATGGGCTATACTATTGTGTAGTTTTAAAAATTAATAGACTTTACTTTTTGGTAAATTTTATATTTACAGAGAAACTGAACAGAAAGTAAAGAGAGTGCCCATTGACCCCCCCCCCCACTACACTCCAGTACAGTTTTCTCTATTATTAACATCTTGCATTAGTGTGGCACATGTGTGACAATTGATGGCCGATATTAATACCTTATTATTTCCATAGATTACATCAGAATTCACTTTTCTGTGTTGTGCATTCTGTAAGTTTTTACAAATGTACAATGACGTGTATCCACCATGACTGTATCATATAGGGTAGTTTTACTGCTCTAAAAATTCCTCATTTTCAACTTATTAATGCTCCCTCCCCTCCTGAATCTGTGGCAACCACTGATGGTTTGTCCTGTCTCCACAGTTGTGCCTTTTCCAGAATGTCATATAGTTGAAATCATACAATATATGCAGCCTCTCAGATTGGCCTCTTTCATTTAGCAGTGTGCATTTAGGGTTCCTCTGTGGTTTTTCAGAGCTCATTTCTTTTTATTTCTAAGTAATATCCTGTAGTCTGGATGTAACCACAGACTGTCCATTTACCTATTGAAGGACGTCTTTGCTGCTTTCAAATTTTGGCAATCATAAATAAAGTTGCTGTAAAATATCAGTGTGGCTTTTGCATAGACACAAGTTTTTAACCAATGTGGGTAAATACTCAAAAGGACAACTGCTGGATTATATGGTAAAAGTATATTTACTTCTATAAGAAATTACCAAACTGTCTTCCAAAGTGGCTGACCCATTTGGGACACAATGAGTGCAAGTTCCTGTTGTTGACATCCTTGTCACCATTTGGTATTGTCAAGGCTTCATTCTAATGGATGTGTAGTAGTAGTTCATTGCCGTTTTAATATGTAATTTCCTAAAGACATCGATACTGAGGATCTTTTAATATTCTTATTTACCATCTGTATATTTTCTTTGGTGAGGTTTCTGTTCAAATCTTTTTGTTCATTTTTACATTGAGTTGTTCGTTTTCCTACTACTGATTTTTAAGAATTCTTTGTATAGTTTGGATACTAATCCTTTATTATCTATGTTTTACAAACATTTTCTTCCAGTCTATGGCTTATCTTTTTATTCTCTTACTGGTGTTTTTGTTGTTGTTTTATTTTTTGCAAAGTAGAACTGTGTTAAGACTTAGCTTTTTAGTTAAACAAAATTTTATTGAGACAACCTTTTAGGGCAGTTTTAGGGTCACAGCAACATTTTAGGAAGGCACAGAAATGTCCCAGATGCCCCCCGGAACTGTGTATTTTTTAATAATATAATTTATAGGCAAATAGGGTCTAGACCTAAGGTCAGATCTCACAGGGGTGTGATGAGGTCGATCAAGTCACTAGGGCGCTAATCTATAGAAGCAGTGACCCTGTGCTAATGGCTGTGCATGTCTGTTTTTCTCTTATTCCCATTCTCCCTTGTCAGCACAAGAAACTAATTAGGGTGTTACTCTAAAACTGGCTTCAAGCCCAAATTTGTTAGAGATTTTTGCTTGCAATTTCACTGTTTCCTGTTTCTTTTTGGATCAACTCTGGTGAACTTTTTATGTTCATTAACTCTAGGTGTGACTGGAAGTAGAAAAAAATCTATAGAAAAAAGACCCATTAATTTGCTTACTACTCTGCCATCAGCAGAAAATGTCATGTCATGAGGCAAACTTGGAAACTCACATTAAGTTAAGGGAGGACGCTTACTGAGGTGTATCAATGTAATTGCACCTGCATCTTATCAAAGAAACCAAAGATTAAACCATCTAACTCTTAAGTATTAAAAACATGCAAAATAGAGCCAGCAACATAAGCTCGTCCCTTCCAGCCGAATGCATTTGATTTGCAAAGAGTATAAAATGTTTTCACACTCTGAAATCATTTTCAGATATTATATTCAACAATTTGCTGAAATGGTTAGCAGTTCCTTTAAAGAGATAATCACCAGCCCTTGAGCTGTATGGCATAAAAAATATGTATACACAAGGACTATTTCAAAGGGCAGAAACAAATAGATCTGGTGTGTCCCACACATCATCAAACAATCACTTTTCCTTAATATATTTTCTTTTACTGGGGAAAGGCACACAACTAGAGTCCATTCTATTAAATATTTGAAATGACTCACTCCAATCTTAACGCTTCTGAAATAAATCATACATTAAAGGGCAATTATGGAAGTAAATATATATTTGCCATTTAATTTCAGTTATAATACGTTGAGTTTTCTGTTTAGAAATGACACGAAGTAAAACTCTTCTTTTGCTCCATGCAGTAACTAAACTCTGTTTTTTAATATGAAGGTAGCAAAATCTCCCGAAGTTTACAGGAAAAATATACCTATGTAAGTAGATAATACTCACAGCATGTGTGTTTGTCACTACATGTTTTCTTTCTGTGTTTCTACATCTACTTTTACCCTTTATAATTATATAATTTTCCCTTGCCTCATTACCCCTACATAAATATATACTTTCCTCTTTCATGTGGATGCTGCCCCAATCAAGGTTCCAGGCATCAGTCATGGTGATTAGGAAATTGCCATTTGGACTAAGTTGTGATTCAGCCATTGTATGAGTTTTCTAGGGCTCCTATAAGTAAGTACCACAGACTGGATTGCTTAAATGACATAAATCTATTTTTTTTTTTCACAGTTCTGGAAGCCAGAAGTCTGAGATCAGTATGTGGGGAAGGTTGGTTCCTTCTGAGGGCCATGAAAGAAGGTCTCTTCCAGGCCCCTCTCCTTGGCTTGTAGATGGCCATCTTTTCTCTGTATCTTCACATCATCATCTTCCTTTTGTCTATATCTTTGTCTAAATACCCCTATTCTTAAAGGATGCCAGTCATATTGGGTCAGAGCCATCCTAGTGACATCATTTTAACCTAATCACCTCTGCAAAGAACTGCTCTCCAAACACTTCCATGTTCTGAGGTACTGGGCAGGGGGTGGGGTGGATTCTGATTTCAAAATATGAATTTTCTTCTAGGCTACCTTTATGGGGTAATCTCTGAATAGTGCCTAAAACTCTTGACTCTATCATGAAATATTTTTCCGTCTTAGTGGAACAAAATACTAACAGATTCTAACTCTTGCTCTTAAGCATGCTTTGTAGGGTCTATAATCTTTCTCAAAACACAATATCATATAGGCACGAAAAGTGAATGAAATCTGTAAACAGCTTGTTTAAATCTCTGTTGTTTAGCAATCAACTTGATTCTGGTTTTGCTTTGTATGTCTTCCGAAATGGCATGAAATGGAATCCTTCTTTTGATACACTCAGTAACTAACCTCTGTTTTTAAATATGAAAGTAGCAAACTCTTCTGAGATGCTGAGAGATGCTTCCTGCTTTTTGTTCCAAATGACACAAGAGAAAATACCAATGGGATTTCACCATGGGTCCCTTGTTATTTTCTCAGGAAAAGAAATAGAATATGAGTAAACTTTGCCACATGGTCACACAAATACAGCAAAAAGAAACTGCAATTGGAAGCCTTTATCAGTCATCAGAGTCATGATATAGGGTCTTGGCAACTTCCAGTACTGGCAAATTAGCTTTATTATTTTGTATTAGTAATAGCAAAAATAAGGAATGCATCTTAGCATCTTTAATATTTTAAAGTTCTTGCCACTATCATTCTTTTTGATGCCTGTATGTATGTATGTATGTATTATACTTTACCACTTTATTTAGGTATAATTGACAAATAAAATTATAAGATATTTAAAGTGCACAAAATGATGATTTGATATATGTAGACATTGTGTCAAGATTTCCCTCATTGAGTTAATTAACACATTCATCACTATTTTTTTTTTGTTTTTGATTTTCGTGAGAACCTTAAATATATATCTTTTATCTTTAAAGAAAAAAGATCTTTATATTAGATCTTCAGATTTTATTCATCTTTTTTTCAAAGACTTTATTCATTTATTCATGAGAGAGAGAGAGAGAGGGAGGGAGAGGGAGAGAGGGACACAGGCAAAGGGAGAAGCAGGCTCCATGCATGGAGCCCGACGTGGGACTTGATCTCAGGACTCCGGAATCACACCCTGGGCCAAAGGCAGGTGCCAAACAGCTGAGCCACCCAGGGATCCCCAGATTTTATTCATCTTATAGCTAAAAGTTTGTACTCTTATATTCACCTCTCTCTATCCCTCCAGCCCCTAGTCCCTGGGCATCACTTTTCTACTCTTTGTTTCTGTGAGGTTTTTTTCCTCTTTTTGAGATTCCACATGTAAGTGATACTACTTATATTATATTAAAATCTAAGAAGTAGATAGTAATTGCTTAATTTCACAACTGTAGGACTGAACCACTAAACATTTAATTGGTTTACCTTATGTCACACAGAGTTAAGACCTGACTTAGGTGTGTCTAACTCCAAAGTCCATGCTCTCCCTAGTACAACAAATTGTCTTCCAGAGTCCTCTGTTTAGTCGGGGTTCAAAAGATATGGATTTGAATGGCAATTATGTAATTATGTTCAATCTATAAATCACTGTAACCCACAATGTCATATAAAGTTGCAAAATGATTTTCCCAGTTTGCCATTTATCTTTTGACTTGTTTATTGCTATGTGAAGATTTTTTATTTTCTAATTATGTAGCCATATCAGTCTGTCTTTTGTCTCAGTTTTTCTGATATGGTGGTATTGTGATGTGTTTTGATCTTCCTGAGGAAAAAAAGGGGCTTTTCTGAATAGGCATGAATTAATATTTAAAACTTAAAGTCAAATTTAAAACAACACAAATACAGGATTACACTTAGAGTTCCCCCAAAATGAAAACCCAAAAAGAATAACTTACTTTCTTAGATTAGAATGATGTGAGAGAAATACTATGTGTGGGAAATATCCTTGCAATGCTTTAGGGTAGGGGGTGGGAGGAAGGAAGTGAAAATCCCATCAGCTACATCCTGGAGCCATTGGAAAGTTAACTACAGAATATGTAAAAACCATAAATCACTCTACAAATGCAAAGTGTTATAACTCACAATGTCAGATGAAAGCAGTATCTTGAGATAGATTCTGCTAGTGAGTGATTCTACATGGTGTTGATTATGCATTTCCTCCAAAGGGATAGAAAATAAAGATGGAGGTTAATTGCACTCTTTCTGTGGCCTGCTTTTTGCATCAATCAAATCTACAAAACAATAGAGTGGAGTGAGAGCGATGTGCACAACAGAAAATGAATATTTGCCACACTTCTTTTACCTGAATTCACTTATCTGTTCTGTTGCATGTGATTCCACATGTAAGAGATACCACTTATATTATATTAAAATCTAAGAAGTAGATAGTAATTGCTTAATTTCACAACTGTAGGACTTAATTAATTTCACAGCCACAATTGCCACAATTGTTGTGCCCAGCCTGCTCACACTATTTTCCAGGTCTGACCTTGAATGAGTTTTGATCATCTTCAAAAATCCCATTCACTTTTAGAGAATGAGAATGCCCCAATTTCAGGAATGTAAAAAAAACTTTTTTTTTAACATAAATTGTAAAAAAAAAATTGTGGGTTGGGAATTGGAGAATAAGCAGTACAATAGTACCGGAAATACACAAGTGACTTTTTAAAACTACAGAAGACAACTCTAAATTGAACATGTATTTAGATACAAAATTTTACTCTTTTATTTATTGAAAATTTACTGAGTTTTCAGTGGGTGCCAACAAGTCAGACACACATAGAGAATGTGAAGATGTAATAATTTAGAGTTGCAGCCTTGTTGCGGTTTATTCTGATGTGTCTGTGAAAAATTTCTGTATGTTAAAAAAATCTCTTGCCATGTTATGGTCAGTATTCTGGTCAGTAAACACACACAAACAGATATGATTCTTACTAGCTTTGTCACTTGCCTCCTTAAGCCTTAATTTGATATCTGTAAAGTAAGGTTAATCACAAATTGCTTTTGAGAGATATAGCTAAATTCCTTAGCCCATGGCTAGGTATATAGTATATAGTAAGCATTTAATAAATAACAATATAAGAGCCACTCAGTTTTCTTTTTAGATATTTTTGTCACAATATTTTTTCTCTGTTCATATTTTTTTTTTGTTTTTGCTTTAGTTTTTGGGAGTGGCGATTTTTTTGAATCTTAAGTCTCATTTTTCACATATGTGTGTGCCACCACATATAAATATGCCACCTTAATTATTTCACACAGATCTAAGGATTCATTTGTTCATTCAGTACATGTTTAGTGAGCAATTACTAAATGTGGGAAAACTTCACATACATTATTTAATTCTCTCAAGAAACCTAAGAAGTAGATAGAAATGGTTTAATTCCACAAGTGACAAAACTGAGCTACAGAGAAGTTGGTTGGTTTCCCTTATTTCAAACAGGAGTGAGACTTGAATTAGGTGTAACTCCAAATCCACGCTACCTAGTACAACAAATTGACTTCCAGAGTCCTCTGTTTAGGTAGGGGTCAGGTCAAAAGATAGAGGTTTGAATGGCAATTACATAATTGTTCTTTTGTATCTCCCCCTAGAACTGTAGTTCCAAGAAGGCAAGAACTTTTTATGTGCATGGTCTGGCTCCTAGTAACACCTCAATAAATACTTCTTTTTTTTAAGATCTATTTATTCATGAGAGAGAGAGAGAGAGAGAGGCAGAGACATGGGCAGAGAGAGAGAAGCAGACTCCTTGTAGGGAGCCTGATGTGGGACTCAATCCTCGGACCCGGGATCATGCCCTGAGCCAAAGCCAGGTGCTCAACCGCTGAGCCACCCAGGCATCCCAATAAATACTTCTTGAATGAATATATGGAATATAATATGAAACTATATATGACCCCCAAACTTTTATGAAGTTGATATCAAAACCTGTAGTGCAGTAGTTAAGAGAAGGTAAGGAGGGGAATGATACCAGGTAGAGTTCAGAGAAGACAAAATGCAACAGGTAGTGGGACATGTTGGTTGGGGAGGATTGAACAGAAAGTAGAATGGGGATGACTTTTCATAATGCTTCTGCAAAAGCAAAGAGCTAGCTAGCAAGGTAGACCAGGTGGCTTAAATAATTCCTATACGTGGTTAGGGAAAGTAGCATTAGATTCATAGGGCCTTGAATATGAAGCAAAGTGGGTTGATATTGCCCTGTTGAAATGGAGGGTGAAACTAAATATTTACTGGTCTTCCAGAGGA
The DNA here is from genome assembly GCF_048418805.1 of Vulpes vulpes. Classification (NCBI taxonomy): domain Eukaryota; kingdom Metazoa; phylum Chordata; class Mammalia; order Carnivora; family Canidae; genus Vulpes; species Vulpes vulpes. The sequence goes on along the minus strand of NC_132784.1, from coordinate 49,685,288 downwards.
ATTTACTGGTCTTTCAGAGCCTTTGGAGCAAAGCTTCTTGTTTATACTGTGTTTCAGTATTGTGTGTCCATATAATCTAGAAATCCTGGCTATACGTTCCATTAATACAGATGCCCAGTATCACCTAGAAATACACAGATATGAAATGATGCAAGTGCCTTCAGAGAAACCAGGAAAGGTAGTGGTTTCTTTACCCATGTGGAGTTTTCTTTCTGTCCAAAGGGAAGGATTCCTTGTAGTTAACTTATGATGCTGTTTTTCTAAGGAAGTACTGACTGAAAGATCAAACCTCAGTATTTTGTTGGGCAATACATTGCCAACAGGGCCTGTGTTGGGCTGCAGGGCTATTTTCACATTCACAGAGTTTACTACTTTCCTTTGCTCACAGGAGTATTGCTTCTGCTTGGCTAATACCTGCTCTGAGCTGAAAACTGGGATAGAGAAGTATCATCTTTGTGAAAATGCAGTAGGTTACGCTGATTGTGCTGAACACCAATTCATTTTGATCAATTGCTATATATGTTTCTTGGGGTATATGTAGTGCCTCTTGGCTATAATGTTCTTGGCAACTTAGCGGTTACAAAATGTACTGTTATATTTACTTCAGTTACTTGCATGTCTCTTCTATCTTAACTAAAATAAATTCCTCCCTCAACTGTATGTCTTTGTCCAGCTAGATCTCCCAACTGCCCTTCACAGTCAAGCTTATGGAAATGAAACATTTGTTCATTTGATAATGCACCCTTTAAGCACATGGCAGTCACCAGTCATATGGAGCTTCAGTGGCATTATTCTCCTGAGATGGTTAGTGATCTCTTTATCTCTTTCTCCTCTGTATCCAATATGCAATTTTTATATTTATCTTTAGTTGAGCTCTCCTTATAGCATTTCCTGACTTTCCTGTTTTATCCTTTTCTCTTAGCTTCTTTGCTGTCACACTCTCCAAGTCTCCCCACATGTCTGGCTACTCTTTTCCAGTCTTTGTAGGTGTTTGTTTCCTGCTCATCCCTTAAATGTTGGTATGCCTTAAGGTTTCCTGTCTGATTCTCTCACTCCCCATAGTTTGCCAGATTAATTCCATTTCTTTTTGTATGCTACAAATCTTCAAATCCTGATTTAGACTCTTGATTTATCTCTGAAAGTCCCAAAGACAAAGGAATACAGTATTTCCAAAGTTTAGCTCATCTCTTCCCCATTCAATGTAGCTATTATTCTTGTTTCCTCACTCATGGCTAATATTTTCCTTACTATATGACACAGATCCTGAGCATCCTTTATAACCCTTTCAATCTCTTTGTCCATACACCCATCTCCTCTAAATCCCACCATGAGCTGAGCTACATGGAAGACTTTTCTAAGACATTTTTTATACTACAGCTTGAATGATCTTCTTTTCTATTATTATTACCACCCTTAAAATCTTTAATGACTTCCTTTTGCTCTCAGATAAGTCCCAACTTCTTAAAATCCCTTTTAATGCCCATCCTCACACTTTTGATTTCTGATTCTATATTCTGGCCATACTGAACTTTTAACTTCCCTGAATATTACTCTGCTTCAAATACCTTCACTTCCCACTACAACCTTCAGGTTTGGGTTAAAAGCCTGTGGTAGACAGGCTTGTATTGTAATGTACTCCTCCCTGAAATCTTGCTATCAACCTCCAACACCAGTCAGGTTAGGGGACTGTATCTAGCTCTAGGGGTGGGCCCTGATAGCTCTACACAATTGTTCACCCTTTAGAGAGTGCTCCACTGATCAGTCATTAAATAAATTTAGTTTGTGTTGACCAGATGCCTTAAAAAATAAAATAGAATAAAAAATTACACAGTGGATTACACATAGTTGTAAGCATTGTTTCTGGAAAACTTTGTTAAAATCCATTTATAAGGAATGTTAGTCTCATCCTCCTTGCCAGCCATATTTTCTCTGTTTCCTTTAGACATTGTTCCTTTTGAATGTGTGCCCCATAACTGCTATAGCTTGCATGTTACCAGTCAGAACATGAACCCAAAATACAAAGGAGAACACAGCTGGGAAAATCACAGAGAAAAGGAAATAGAATTGTAGGACTAAGAAAGCCATAATGCTTGCCATTCCTCTGAACTTCCAATTATATAATACAGCACATGTCCTTATTTGTCAGCCAAAATGACTTAGATTTTTTGCTTGTAGACAAAACATCTAATTGATATCATCATATTCTCTTATCACCATATACTACTTCCCTTAAGGTCCCTACGTGATAACTGCTCTTTTATTTGTCTGTGATATCCACCAGCTACAATACTGTGTTTGCCACAGAAAAGACATTCAATTAATACTCATCAGACAAAAGAATGAGAATCTAGTGTGGAAAAAGAAGGAGAATAAATAAACACACTTTATAAGGTACCTAATATTGATTAAAGTTAGGGCCTAGGGATCCCTGGGTGGCGCAGCGGTTTAGCGCCTGCCTTTGGCCCAGGGCGCGATCCTGGAGACCCGGGATCGAATCCCACATCGGGCTCCCAGTGCATGGAGCCTGCTTCTCCCTCTGCCTGTGTCTCTGCCTCTCTCTCTCTGTGACTATCATACATAAATAAATAAAAATAAAAAAAAAAACTTAGGGCCTAAAAGTCAGGTATACAAAGCAGTCTAAAAGGGGGACTTTATAGCTATAAAGGCGTAAATTAAAAAAGAAGATCTCAAATTAACAAACTAACTTTACATCTCAAAACACTGAAAAAAAGAACTAAAATCAAAGCTAACAAAAGGAAAGGAAATAACAAAGATTGCAGGAGAAATAAATCAAATAGAGTAGTAAAAAAACTAGAAAAAAATCAACTAAGAACTAAGAGTTGGTTTGTTAAAAAAAAAAAAATCCACAAAATTGAAAACCCTTTAGCTAGCATACCTAATGAAAAAAGAGAGAAGGGATACCTGGGTGGCTCAGCAGTTAAGCATCTGCCTTTGGCTCAAGGAGTGATCCTGGAGTTCCGGGATCGAGTCCCACATTGGACTCCTTGCATGGAGTCTGCTTCTCCCTCTGCCTATGTCTCTGCCTCTCTCTGGCTGTGTCTCTCCTGAATAAATAAATAAAATCTTTTTTAAAAAAGACAGAAAACTCAAATAACTAAAATCAGAAATGAAAAAAAAAGGACATTACAAGAAATGTCAAAGAAATAAATAATAAATATACAAGAATTCTATTAAGAAGTATACACCAACAAATTGGACAATTAGAAGGAATAGATTCCTAAAAACACAACATACCAAGATTGACTCATAAGTAGAAAGCCCACACACATCAATAACAAAGGACAAGATTGAATCAGTAATCAACAACTTTCCAACAAAGGAAGTCCAGGACCACCAGATTGATTTCACTGGAAAAGTCTATCAAACGTTTAAGATGAGTTAGTACCAATCCTGCTTAAATTATTCAAAAACAGACAGGAAGACAGACAAAAAAAACAAACAAACAAAAACAAAACAAAACAAAACAAACAAACAAAAAAACACCTGGAAAGAAGGGAACACTTCCAAGTTCATTCTATGAGGCCAGCCAAAGTTAGATAAAGACACCACAAGGAAACTATAGAGCAATATCCATGATGAATATGATGCAAAGTCAACAAGATATCTAGCTGATTTCAACAGAACATTAAAAAGATAATATACTACGGTGAAATAGGATTCATTCCTGAAATCCAAGAATGATTCAAACATCAATTGATGTAAATACCATGTTAATGTAATGAAATATAATACGTGATCATCTAAATTTTAAAATCCATTAAAAAATATATGTATAGGCATTTAACTAAATTTACACACTTTCATGATAAAAACTCAACAGACTAGGAATAGGAGGAAACTACCTGAAAATAATGAAGGTCACACATGAAAAGCCCATACCTAATGTCATATAAAACAGTGAAGGACCAAGTGCTTTTCCTTAAAGGTCTGGTAAAAGGAAAGTTTTCTTATTCTTGCCACTTCTTTTTGACATAACACTGGAAATCTTAGCCCAAGCAATTAGGTAAGAGAAAGTAATATAAAGCATCCAAATTGGAAAAGAAGACATAAAATAATTTCTGTTTGCAGATGACATGATATTATACATAGAAAATCCTAAAGATTCTTTAAAAAAATCTCTTAGAACTAATTAGCAAATTCAAGAAAATAGTAAGATACAAAATAAGCATTAAAAAATCAGTTGTGTTTCTATACACTAACAATGAACAATAAAAAAGAAATTAAGAAAACAATATCATTTACAATACCACCAAAATTAATGAAATACCAGGAATAAGCATAACCAAAGAGGTGAAGACTTATACACTGGAAAGTGTAAAACATTGCCCAAAGACATTAAAGAAGACACATACAAAAAATAGAAAAGCATCTCATGTTCATGGATTGGAAAACCATACTGTTAAGATGTCCATACTACACAAAGTGTTCTACAGAATCAGTGAAATCTCTTAAAATCCCAAAGGCACTTTTTGCAGATGTAAAATTTCATCCTAAAAGTCATAAGGAATCTCAAAGAATCTCAAAGAGCCAAAACAACTTTGTAAAGATTTATTTCTCTCTTTTTAGAAAGAGAGTGTGTACATGAGTAGGAAGAAGGGCAGTGGGAGAGAAAGAGAGAGAATCTCAAGCAGACTCCATGCTGAGTGCAGTCTGATGTAAAGCTTCATCTCATGACCCTGAGATCATGACCTGAGCTGAAATCAAGAGTTGGATATTTAGCCAACTGAGCCACCCAGGTGCCCTTATCCAAAACAATTTTGAAAAGAAGAACAAAATTGGAGGGTTCACACTTCCTAAATTCAAAATACATTGCAGACATACAGTAATCAAATCAGGGTGGTACTTCCATTAGGACACACAAATACACCAATGAACTAGGATAGAGAGCCCAGAAATCAACTCTCATGTGTATGGTTAAATGATCTTTAACAAGGGTGCCAAGACTGCTCAACGGGGAAAGGACAGTCTCTTCAACAAACAATTATGAGAAAACTGAATACTACATGCCAAAGAATGACATGTGGATCCTTATTTTATGTCATATAAAAAAATTAACCGCAAATGGATTGGTGATGTAAACATAAGACACAAAACTATAAAACTCCTTGAAGGAAATACAGTAGAAAGCTTCATGACACTGAACTTAGGTGATTTCTTAGATGTGACACAAAAGCAGAAGGGACAATTGCAAAAATAGACAAGTAGGACCACATCAAACTTAAATACTTGTACACATCAAAGGGCATAATGAATAGAGTGAAAAGCAACCTATGAAACTTGAGGAAATATTTACAAATCATATATCTCTGTTAAGGAATTAGTATCTGAGATATATAAGGAACTCCAACAACTCAGTTGGAGTGAAAAAAATAAATAATCTGGTTAAAAATGGATAAATGACTTGAATAGACATGTCTCCAAAGATGATATGGAAGTGGCCAACAAGCAAATAAAAGCATTGTCAACGTCACTAATTTTCAGAGAAATGCAAATCTTTTGATTTGCACAATGAGATATCACCTCACACCTATTCATAGGCTACTATAAAACAACAAATAGAAAATAACAAGTGTTGGTGAGGATGTAGAGAACATGGAATCTTGGTGCCCACTTAGTGGGATTGTAAAATGGTATAACCAATAGGGAAAATAGTTATGGAAGTTCCTCAGAAGATTAAAACTACCATATGATCCAACAGCTCCATTTTGAGGTATGTAGCCAAAGAATTAAAAGTAGAATCTCAAGATGATATTCATACATTCATGTTCATAGCAGCACAATTCACATTAGCCAAGAGGTGGAAAAAACCTAAATGTCTATTGATGGATGAATGGATAAACAAAGTGTAGTATATACATATAATGGAATATTCTTCACCCTGAAAAAATGAGATAAATTCTGTCATATGCTACAACATGGATGAACCTCCTTGAGGACATTATTACAAATGAAATAAGCCAATCATAACACGACAAATACTCTAAGATTCCACTTAAATGAGGTATCTAAATATTTCAGAATACACAGAAATGGAAGTATATTGGAGTTGCCAGGGACTAGAGGAGGATAAAAAGGGGCCATGTCATTTAATGGGTAAAAAATTTCAGATTTTTTACTGGATGAAAAAGTTCTGAAGATCTGTTCCACAACAATGTGAACATGCTTAATGCTACTGAACTGTTCAGTCATAAATGATTAAGATGGTTTAAAAAATGGGTACAAAAGAGTGTTGCTATATTACTACAGGGATGACTTTAAAGAGGGAACTTCAATTAAAAGTTACACTGTATGGCACTGCAGACTAATTGCCCAAGAACATCACACTGGCCCACAAACCTGCCTCAATGAAATCATGGAGGGGTGACTGGACTTTCTGGATTTATAGGACTAGACAGTCTGGTCCTCTCCAGAGAGGTTTGAGCATGAACAACCTCCCCCAGACCAGGGCATGCCACACACTCTCATATTTCTCTAGAGCATAGACTAGACTAGAAGTGGAAGCTTCTCTGTGGATTCTCATTCTTAGCTCTATTCTTATCTCACGCTTTGCTATGTCTGGGCAACTACCCATGATGGGTCATGGTCCATCTCTAAATCTCAGCATCACACCTGTATCCTACAGCTGTGGGAATCACCATAGCATAGCTTCCATTTAGAAAAAAAAAAAAAAAAAAACGGACAAGATTCCATATGGCTATAGGTCACACATAGCATAAGGCAGCAAATTTCTCTAGGTAAGGCATGTTTTTAGAAATCAGTGGAAATTTCTCAAATGCTTCAGGTTTTCCATTGAGAGAATACTCTGAATTACTATTTACAAGACACAAAACAGAATCGGTCTAACAATGGTACCTGGACAAAATATGCCAGTAATTGAAGTACATGATAATTGTTACAATGTGTAATGTATACATTGTAGGGAAAGTTCCTAAGTTATCTGCCAGTATTTATTGAATATTGTATTTAAATTTAATGGATGGTTAATTTAAGTAACATCTTTATGATCATAAATGTACTATAAGCTCATTGTTGAAAACTCAAGAAAAGTAGCAAGTTTTAGAGAAGAAAATATAAATGATTCCCCTTCCTGGTAAATAGAAGCTAGATTACAGTGTTGAGTGCAATTAGGGATTTTCCTCAAAGGAACAAGATACCTTATTGTCAAATAGGCAGGAAAGGCTATAGTCCTTAAAACTGAAAGAAGGAAAGCCCTGATCTTTTTCCTGGAGTTAAAATTTGTTGGATGAAGATTCTAACATAGACAGATGCTAGTAGATTTCCTTTTGGGGATTGAAACTACTCTCTGTCCCAGGAGGCTCACTTTAATCTATGCAGGGCTTCTTCTTGGATTTGCTCTTTTCAGGTCCCCAAAGTAGCTCCCTACACTAATAGTTGTTTATATATGGACAGAGAGGCAGAGAGAGACACAAAGACACAGACAGACACATACCGGGAGAGAAAGAGAGAGAGAGATTTTATAGAATTGGCTCACATGATTATGAAGGCTGGCAAGTCCAAAATCTGCAGGATGGACCATGAGTTTGGAGACCCAAGAAAGAGCTGATACTGCAGTTCAAATGTGAAGACAATCTCCTGTAGAATTCCCTCTTGCTTACAGGAGATAGGTCTGTTCTACCCTTTCAATGGTTTGGTGAAACTGACCCATAGTATGGAGGATAATCCCTTTTACTCAAAATCCACCAATTTAAATATTAATCTCATCTGAAAAATAAAAACAACAACCCTGAAAAGTATTAACCCTCCAGAATAATACGCAACCGAGTATGCTGAGCCACATTGCCACATACTATTAACCATCACAAAGCTTGAGGAGAAGTCATGCAGAGAAAGCAGCTGTAGGATGGAGACGCATGAGGTCTTCTGGGGCCTCCAGCTGGTCAGAGGTCTGGAGGAACACTGGCTGCAGAAAATGACAAGTGACCGTTGGGGTGAATCTGTGTATCCAAAAACCAATCCTTAGGAACTCACTGGACTTCTCGGGTGAGGGGTGCTCACTAGGAAAACAAACTTCTGAACTGAGGGATGGAAATGTAACTAGATTGTGTTTATCCAGGTGACCAGGCTGCATATAATTATTGATTTCATTTACCGATTTACTTGAACAACCTCAAGCTTACATAAAAAACTGCAAGAAGAGTGAACAGAGCTTACTTTCCCCCAGAGCTATTTAGATTAGATTGTAGCATGCTGCTCCAAAATGCCTCCAAACTAATGTTTCCTATAAACAATGACATTTTCCTGCATAAATATGCTTTAGCCATCAAAATCAAGAAATTGACTTGGATACTTACTATCTAGTCCTCAGATACCATTCAAGCTTTGCCATTTTCTGCCATAATGTTCTTTACAACAAAAGTATTCACATCCAGAGTCTTGTGTTGTATTTGTCAGCTTCCTTCCATTTGTAATGCTTCCTCAACTTCTCCTTGATTTTCTTGATCTTGACACTGAAAGAATACAGGCTAGGCAATTGATTAAGCGTCCCTCAATTTGGGTTTGTCTGACGTTTCATTATGATGAGATCCAGGTTATAGTTTGCAGGTAGGTCAGAGAAAAGATTCTGTGCTCTCCTCATTGCTTCCTATCAGGTGGCACATGCTGATTTGTCTCAGAATAGCAGACCACTTGGTTAAGGGGATTTCTCCCCAGATTTTCCACTGTAAAATTACTATTTCCTTCCTCTGGATTAGATAATTATTACCTTTGTTTTGAGCAGTGGTTTTCTTCCACTATATTGGATTGTCAACATTTTTTAAATTAAATTAATATTCCTAAATTTTTTTAATACTGTACAATAGTCTATTGTATTAATATACCATTATATGTGTGTATATGTATTCCCATCTATATTGCTTTCAACAAGATTCTATCAACTATTAATGATAAGGTGTTCAACATATTGTTAATATTGATTTTTACCTGTAACTCTCATTTTAAAGCAAGCATGTTTCTAATTACAATTTTTTTTCTGTGTCAAGTGACACATAAAGGCATTAAACTGTAATTAACAGATTATAAAACTAGGCTTCCAAGGACTGTTAAAAGAAACTTTGGGGACACCTGGGTGGCTCAGTGGTTAAGCATCTGCCTTCGTCTGAGGGCATGATCCTGGAGTTCTGGGATCGGATCGAGTCCCACATTGGGCTCCTGCATGGAGCCTGCCTCTCCTTCTGCCTGTGTCTGTGCCTTTCTCTCTGTATCTCTCATGAATAAATAAATAAAATCTTAAAAAAACAACAACAAAAAGAAACTTTGTAAGTTATTAGCTATATGAAACATTATAGATGATCCAAATGCTTGAGTGATCAATTTTGTCATTAAAATATATCCTCCAAAATATTAGGGAGATTCATTTAAAAAACATTAGGAGATAAATTCGTAACTCAAAGAAAAAATAAATCTGTACCAACTTATCATTATGAGCAAGGTATACCACAAACCCTTTAATTACATCTTGTGATTATGCAAATGTTGCAGTATGTAGTAGATGAAGGTTATACAATGGGGAAATCTCTTGTGTAGGTTTATCATCCCCAGAATCAGAAAGCAATTCTACACACCCATCTCTAGATGCTACTGCACTAGCTTACAACACAGCTGGGAGCTTTTCATCTCTTCTCTGAGACTACTACTAAGTTACTAGCTATTGCTGCAGGCCACATACTAAATGAAATGGTTCTATGTCAGGGGTTAAATATCAAAATTTTTAAAAACAAAGAGAGTTGCAGAATTTTCTTTATATAGACCACTGTGCGCTTAGAAGTTTTTTGTTTGAAAGAACAAAGGGATGCATGAAAATTGGATATTTCATAAAAGGATATAAAGACTATAAAGATTTATGTATGAAAACTAACATCCAGTTTATGTAAATAGGGAAATAATATAAAAGAGACAAATGAAAAGATCATTATTTTGAACCTTTGGAATGTTAATTAGAATCTGGAATATTAAGTGTTCCTTTTGTGCATAATATTTTCATTTTTTTCCTTGCATTTTTTTCATAAATGTAAGATACACATTTGAAACCAGGGCACTTATACATGTGAAATAGCACAATATGCAATGAATTTTAGTAGGTAGAAAAAAGAGATGGCAATGAAAGAATGTATTTAAGGGGATATCCTTAGTTTGTATTTTCCAGAAATCAAAGCATGTTAAAGATCTCAAATGTTTACAAGGAAATATTTTAGGTCTATATGTAAAGTGCTAGAAAATGTTCATCAAATATGATTTCAGATACTGTACTTATCCATTACACATAAGCATTTCTTCATTATTCCTCCTGTGCCTGCCTACTGAAGAGCAATCTCTCATTGGAAACCTGGCAGCTAACTATACCAGGATGGTTTTTTCAAAGTATGTGACCATTCAAATGTCCCACACCAGTTATTTTCTTCCTAATAAATGAAATAACATTTTATCTGCAGTATTAGTCCTTTAAGCTTTCTGATTAGGAAAAGATCTTGCTCTGAAATATAAAAATAAAAAGACTGCTTCAATTGCTGATAGTTGTCTTAAGGAGGGCATCACTGTTTAAACTCAAATTAATTTAGATTTGGATATATGCTGCATCAAGCCATAATCCCCTACTCACTTGATAAATATTCATTTTACGTGATTTTATTATCTCGCAGGACACTTGTTAAATTTAGTTTTTTCTCTCTAAGTATAAGTTGCATTTTAAAAGGCCATCATTAATTTCAGCTGATCCATAAATATTTTGGGTTAATTCAAAGTTAAATGAGCCACTGGAGTATAAATAACATTTTTATTTTATTCTTCTCCCTGTACTCATTTAAAACGGTTTTGAATAAAAAAATCTTCCTTTCCCATATGCCTATTTGACAAATTGGTCAAAAAGCAAAATTAACAGGAGATATATACATACAATTACTATTCAATTTCATTTGCTTGAGGTAAAAATATTTGAAAATTCAGTAATGGATTTTTAAATTATTATTGCTCTTAAATTTCCTTAAGAAAATGAAATAATAATAGTGTTAGATAAATTCCTGCTCCAATATTAATGATATAGGTGGATCTTATGGCACATTTTACTCGTGGAATGGTAATAGTTCTCGGGAGACCACTCTAACACAACCAAAGCACATGTATGCAAGGCTGGGCTTTTACAAGTTGCCTGGGGCAAATGTCATCATTAATTCATTTAAAATCCACCTAGTGCAGAGCACCGTGGTGTGCATTCTTTAAGCAGGTCAAACTCAAATGAGTTTGTGTAATGTTCCTTAAAACAGCATCCATTTTAGGTATTTATAAATATTTATAAATATTTGTTGCTTACTTTTTTGGGGCATTGGAATATGATTCTAAAATAGTGCCAATACTCATTCACCTGTTACTAAAAAAATATTTTGTTATTGCTTTTTGTATGTCTTCCACCCAGATTATAAACTCCTCAAGAGATAAGACATTATGTATTCTACTTCATTATTCTTTTTTTTCAGCCTCCCAAGTCTATAATAAAACATTTGAAATTCATTAGGATTTTAACAAATGAGTGAATGAAGTGAATCTTCAAGAAAACTTAATAATACATAAATATATACTAATGTGGTATGGGGCATCCTTATACTAAAATATTATTTGTTGCTCATTTTAAAATTTAACTAGGTGTGCTATACTTCTATTTAAATTTGCTAACCCTAGATATAATTAGCCCTAGCCTATGTGCTACTATAGTCCTAACATCTTAAGAGCAGCACACTAAAGGATCAATCTGTGTCCAAGCAAGTTAACTGTGTCTCAGAAAAGAGTTCAAGATGCCTATAGCAGTATAAAATACCCAATAACCAACAAGGGGAAATATACAAAGTCTGACATCTAACTGAAAACTGATATGAATGCAAAGGAGTGGGAAATATGACTTAATAAGTTGAAACCTGTACATAAGGGCAAAGATGTAAGAACAGATGAAGACATCAAAGTTATTTAAAATACATCATCCATGAAAGAACTATAGGAAAATTTCAGTATGTTAAGTAGAGTGTCAACGGTTTAAAAAAAAAGACTCAAATCAACCTGTTAGAGATGAACATTACAATAACTGAGATGAAAGACACACTAGGTCAGATTAACAGAAGATTAGAAATTGCAGTAGGAAAGACTAGTGAACTTGGAGACATACAGTAGAAACCACCGAAAATGAAACATGGAGATAAAAACAAACAAATGAACAGAGCATCATTGAAATGTGCAGCTTTAAGCAGCTTAAGTATGTATAAGTGGAGTCCTTTAAGGAAGCAATGGGGAAAAAATGACTATTAAGAAAGAATTGAATCTAGATAGAGATTTTTATAGATCATACAGAAGATTTTCTAATACATATACTAACTGGTTTAGGAGACAGCATGTTCTATCTCTTGGACTTGTTAGAAGAAAGTGCTTAAAAACAGACTTGTGTTCCATGGATGGTTAGACTTAGTGATTTTGACTACTGCAACATGATTTCTCACTTTCTCCACAGTTTATATAGACATTTTATCCATGGCTTTGGCTGCCATTCCTATGTTCCCAAATGACTTTCTCCAAGCCTGTGAGTGTATCTCACTATCCGGGTCTCCAAGTGGATATTCCAGCAGCACTTTCAGACTCAGCATGCTGCCAACTAAATTTGTCATTCCATCCAGTAAAGCTCTACACCTATTACATTTCATATCTCAGTGAATAGCATTGTTCTGTGGCCAATTTTTGAAGGTTATTGTAAGACAATCCTTCTCCCAGCTTCCTACCACCATCCTCTAGTCACAGAGTCTTGCAAGTCATATTTTCGAAGGAACTCTAGAGTCTATCCTTTCTCTTTACCAGTTGCCACTATGTTAACTTGTGTGACATTCTCCCTTTCTTCCACTATTGCCACAGTATCACACATCTTAAGCATGTTCAGCATAGTCATGCTTCTCCTTAGCTGGGCCTTTTCTCCTTGCTTGGAATGTCTATTTTCTATCTTGCTAATCCTCTTTTCTATTTTTTTCTATTCTCACCCCAAATACTCCTTCCTGGGACACCTTTTACTCACAGCTGAACAAAATCCCTACTCTACAGAGTTATAGCCTGCAATTTATATCACAGCTCTTTTCTCAGTATGATTTTTTTCTAGCTCTATTTACATATAGGTAACAAATAAAATTGCTTATATGTAAGATGTAGAACACGATGTTCTGACAGGACTGCGCTGAATCTGTAGATCTTTACATAGTATGGACATCTTAGTAACATTAATTCTTCCAATCTATGAACACATGATATTTTTCTGATTATTTGCATATTCTTCACTTTCTTCCTCAATGTTTAATAGTTTTCAGCATACAGATCTTTCACCTCCTTGGTTAAATTTATTCCTAAGTATTTTGTTCTTTTTGACACTGTTGTAAATGGGATTATTTTCTTAACTTCTTTTTGTTTTTGTTTTTGTTTTTGGATACTTCATTGCTAGGATATAAAAATGCAACTGATTGTTGCATGTTGCCTTTATATCCTGCAACTTCATGGAAGTTGTTTATTAATTCTAACAGAGGAGGGCTGAAAAAGTCTATTACACAATTTGCTGACATCACTCTTTTGTGCCTCTTCCATTTAATTTTGATTTTTGTATCCTACTTTATATAGTAACTTTCTCCAGAGAAGGGACAGGTTTCTCCTCCTTATCCTCAGCACTGAACACAAGTCCAGAAGTGAAGTCCCCAAGTCCATAGTCATTGTGAAGATTACAGGACCCAAAGATTACATATTTCTCTTCTTGTAAATTTTGCTTTTGAGTCCTCTGTCTAATTTATTGAGCTATGTATTGGTGCCATTGGGTAATTATTTTCAGGGACAGATAGTGATTTCATACTGAGGTGGATAATGCCTATAGTTCATATATAATTAGGAAGTTGACATTTTACATGATTTCTGAAAATCAAATTTTCAGAAAGATCGAATTCTATTTAAATGGGAAAGCTGATTTATCAGCTTTCAATTTATCAGAATTTATTTCTCAATTTATCAGAATAATATTAGATATAGAATATTCTGAATCATTTAGTCCATGTGTTTTCTGTTATCTCATGAAAAAGTAGATGAGTTCACTTTTTAGTTTTTTAATTGAGGAATTTTTTATGATTATAAATAGGGTTCTAACACTGCAGCAAATGGATGTGCAAATATCCTCAATTAAAATTGAGCATAATTAGTGATGTTAGTGATGCACTGTTAAATTCATCTGACAATGCTTACATGGGGTTTTAAAATAAACTTTAAATTGGCATTAACAAATAAACTGTCCCCCATATAGATTTCAAGGTACAAAGATATGAAGTAACACATGATTCTCTTTAATCAGTAGAATCTACAATAACAAATTAGAACAAAGTTTTTTCAATATTCTGTATGTTTGCTTGCTTATTTTTTAGTCCATCATTTATATTCAAAATGCAATGCCCTAAGTTCAATTCAAGAGAACATTCTCTGATAATAAATGGCCACCATTGCTTTTGTCTACCCTAGATCTAGCAATATAATATACTAAAGTGGGAAATGGAGAAAACTCAGAGCTATTTCTATTCCATTGGAAATATTTTGCTTCTTGCACTATATTTTTCAGAACCGACTGTAATAACTTGAACTTATTTGGAGAAAATGCTGTCTTGGAAGTAAATAGTAGAGTGTGAATTAAGCTCCCCTCAAGCTCTTCCCAGATGTTGATTCTCATTCTCCTTTAAATATAACTCTTGGTTGTCTTCAAGTTAATATTTAAATCTTACCTCTCAATGTTTAATTAATGCTCCATCTTTAATATTTTAAAGTGACATTGAGATAAAGTTAAAAGCTCCAGGGGTCTTTTGTAATCAAGTGCCTTTACTTCCAGGAAAAACATTTTTTTTATTAATCTAATGAAATGCAAGTCTCTGTAGCAACAAAATATTGTGAGAATTCTATTAATTTCCCAGGGAAAATTTTTCCTCTTCTATGTAGAGTTTTTATTTAATAACAGTGGAATTTTTATAAAGCACTTTTCAGTATCTACCTATTGATGTCATCAGATGGTTTTTATTCTTGAGTGTGTTGCTGTGGTAAAATGTGCTAAACAACTTCTGACATTGTATCAATCTTGCACAACCCTTATGGATGCTGCATAATATATTTTCGTATTTCTTGGATCTTTTTGCTAATTTTTATTTGTTATATCTGCATTTCTACTCTTAAGTCGGGTTAGTTTTTGGTATTACTTTTGTCAGGTTTGGGATATGTTATATTCAGAAAATAAATTAGTTTTTAATTTTTTTCTATAGCCTGGAATATTATAAATATTGGAATTACCTGTTCTTTAATTCATTTTTGAATCCACTTGTTCCTCATGCCCTTTTTAGTGACAGAGCTCTAAAATAAACTTTCCTAATTTTGTCAATGATAAGTGACTTATAACCTTCTCCTATTTTTTTATTTGATTTTGTTAACTTGTATTTTGCTAAGAAATCATATTTTTCTCCTGAATTTTCAGATTGGCCACTATCTAGTTCGCTAAAGTATTTGCCTATAACCAGCCTACTTTCTTCTATATTTTTTCTTCTGATTCTTATTTAATTTCTGATTGTCATTAATGTTCCTATCTTTGTACCTTGGTAATGTTTGCATGGAGTTGATCAACTTTAGTAATCTTTTCAAAGTATCACATATCAGATTTAGTTTTTCAAAAAGCTTTTGTTTTTTGTTTTTGTTTGTTGGTTTTTAAGATTTTATCCATTTATTCATGAGACGCACAGAGAAAGAGAGAGAGAGAGAGAGAGGCAGAGACATAGGCAGAGGGAGAAGCAGGCTCCATGCAGGGAGCCCGGCGTGGGACTTGATCCTGGGTCTCCAGGATCACACCCGGGCGCGAAGGCTGTGCTAAACCACTGAGCCACTCAGGGATCCCTCAAACAGCTTTTGTTTTATATTTCGGTTTACATAAGCAACCTCTTTGTTAATTTCCTAGTCCCAGTTTCCCTTGTTCTTCTAATTTCTTAAGATTAAAATTTAAATTCCTCACTTATACCTTCATTCTCTACTGATTAAGATATTTAGGCTATATAACTTCCTTTAAATAGTGTTTCCCTGGTATCATAGGTTATGCTATTTAGCATTTTTCCTTTTCTTTTTTCTTAACCTTTGTAAGTAGTCAGCCATGAGCATTAACTGGTATGTTTTGAATTTATATTAAGTATTCAGAGTAGATACTAGCCTTATTGTTCATTATTAGCCTTTAAAATACACTGTTTCACTCCATTCATATACTTTTTCTTCATATCATTTATAAATGTTTACTATTTTTCAACTGAAGTAAGTATAGACTTCAGTAAATATTACTGCTGCATCATGCCCTTTTGTTCACCTCCTTTATCCTTCCTAACTTGCAGTCACAAACCCACATTTGCTTGCTCTTGAATCTACTGCATTCGTATGTCATAGTAAAATTTGCTCTCACATACAATACTTTATCCTGGGTTCTCTTCTAACTTAGACCCTTTCTTACTCACATTATTCAAATGATAACATTCTTGGGTGGGTGCTATTATTACTCCAATTCCAGGTGAATAAATTGAGGCACTGAACTGTTAAATGAATTGTTCAAATTGCACCATTCGTCAGTGTTGGAGCTGAGACACAAATCTATGTAGACTGGCTCTAAGAAAGAAGCCTCTATGAAATTCTAATATTTTAAGAATTGTCAGAAAGCACATACTAATGGAAATGGAGGGAAGAAATGTCCTCTTTTTGGCTTCTGTTTTGAAATTTTACATTTTGTATATAGAGTAGTGACATTAGTGACCTTCTTTCCTAGCATCTCAGCTAGGGTGTGCTGTGAATGGCCCATTTCTACTTTCTTTACACTTGATTTGTTAAATAGATACTAATTAATCTGCAGCTTATGTGGTCATAACCAACCAAAGGGCTGCTATCACACTACTTAGCACTGACAGCATCTTCCACCTAAGACAAGTAGAACAGAAAGTAATTCAGTCTTTAGTCAGTTGTCCCTGGTTGTTACCCCTCCTTTCCTGGTATTTCACCATTTCAGCTGTAATCACAGGGCTCCCCTGTGAGTGAGATCTATATCTGAACTCTGTGACATCTACCTTTCATAACTTTAAGTACCTTATAGTCATTCACTTTCTAAGGGTGATTCTAAATCATTTTGCTTTATAAATGACATGATACTTAAATGTGGAATCCAGTCTTAAATACAGTTTTAATTTTTTTTTTCCCCATTGCTTCTCAAGTAGCTAAAGCAAGCTACTCTTGATCTTGGAGATTTCTCTTCAAGTGTAGAATTTACCTTGGGCAAGAGTTCCATTTTACAAGAAGTGATGGTTTTATCCACTTAGTAGGTCAAAGAGTCAGAGTTTAAGCTCAAAAGGACAAAAATATATTCTCCTATTGTATAGTTAAATGACTACTAAAAGTTATTTTAGAAGACATTAGAGTTCCTTTTTTTTGCACAAAATTCTGATATACATTTTCCCATGCAGTTATGGTTCAACCTTCTCTGACCTGCTCTGTGAACCAAAAGAGTGGGTTTTATGGACCACATTAATGCAGCCTCCTTGCTCGAGGGTTCCTGAAGGGTTTGGCCACAGGGACACACTGGCAGAGGTTGGAATGTGTTGGGAAAGAGGGATCAGGGTATTTATTCCTAAGAGTTGGCCTAATGCCAAACCAAATTCCATGGCTCCTGTCAGATGGCCCAGTTGGGACTTCCTAAAGTCAAGTAAGTATCCCTCTATTTGCCGGTTCAGTCCTAGGTGACAGCTTCTCATGATGATAGCTTTGGGATGCTTCATATTATTGGCTTCTCTTTTTTTTTTTAATTTTTATTTATTTATGATAGTCACACACAGAGAGAGAGAGAAAGAGAGGCAGAGACATAGGCAGAGGGAGAAGCAGGCTCCATGTGCCGGGATCCCAATGTGGGATTCGATCCCAGGTCTCCAGGATCACGCCCTGGGCCAAAGGCAGGCGCCAAACCACTGCACCACCCAGGGATCCCAAAAACCAGTTTTCCATGGCAGCATGTTGTTTGTATGCAGCTGTATGGAAGTTATATTTGTACTCCAGGCTCAGGGCCTGAGCAAAACTGTTATAGAGCTTCAGTACCAATTCACCTACAAGGTCACCAGGCCTTTAAGGTAAGGTATTCGGAGACCTTAGTGGGTGAAAAGTGGGAACCTAAATCATGATAGGAAGAGACAAAGACAATTGAAAACTCTGAACTTCCAAAGTTCTCAAATCCTCCTTGCTATAGAGAAAGCCATGTACCACTGTCCTTCAACGATTACATTTGGACAGTAATTTCATGAAAGGACAGCACTTCTTTCCAGGCTAAATCCTCCCGCCTCCACATGGCATTACCTCCATGGACACCATAACTGTCCTGACCTATAGGATCTGGTAAGGAAGGAGATAGCTTATACACTGACAGGTGCAGGGTCTTGCCCATTTGGGCAAGGGTCTTGGATGTATTAATTAGAATAGCTTCTAAAGGTATTGTATTGGGGCTCCTGGGTTGCTCCGTGGTTAAGTGTCTGCTTTCAGCTCAGGTCATGATCCCAAGGTCCTGAGATAGAGCCCCATGTGGGGTTCCCTGCTCAGCAAGGAGTGTGCTTCTCCCTCTGTCCCTCCCCCTTGCTCATGCTCTCTCTCTCCAATAAATAAATAAGATCTTAAAGAAATAAAGGTATTATATTAAGTAAAATTAAACCTCATATTAAAACAGCTGAGTTTATTGACATGGGTGTACTCCCCTAATATGCAAGATTTAATATTTTATTTCTGAGCACTGAGCAGTATCTCCAACAGTTTATATGGATCATTGATTGAAGTTATGTGTCAGAAAGATTGTAATTTCCTTTCTCCTTTATTTAAATGTTGTTTCAGATTCCTTGTATCTCACAGAGACACCTACAGCAGTTAGAGATATTGATATATACGTATAATAAAAGTTGAAGTAAAATGCAAGGTATAGTAGTAATTCTTTATAGTATCTAATGATCAGTTACGTTTGTTTGAAGTATTTTATACTCATGTATCTTATTTAGATTACACTATTAATTTCTTGAGAATAAATCAAAGACTATTGCTTACACCTTTTTTAAAATCTCTGCAACCTAACATCTTTCATAAAGTGGGTAATAAATATTGGTTAGTTGATTGATTGGTTATTTTGAAGCTAATTCCCAAATTCCTTACCTTAATTTTTCTATCACAGTTGACATAAATTTATTGAGAATAATCTCTAACCCCAATACATTTATAGCGTGTAAGAGAAAAAAACATATAAATCAGTATTATGAGATAGCATTACTAAAAGCCAACTAACAAGGCAGACCCTGTAGGTATACAGGGGTTTGACAAGGGAGATATCACTAAAAATGATGATCATAACCTTCAGTGTCAGGTGGGAATTGGTTTGGCTTGAAAGGTAGATGTAGATAAGGAGAAAGGTTATTTAAAGAAGAACGATTTTGAAGGCCTGGAAAAATATGTAACATTGTTTCAATGTTTGCTAAAAGACCTGTTCGGAAGTATGCAGATTTCTTATAGGTGAATAACTGTAGTTTCGCAAATTATTTGTGACCTGATCAAAAGCGAGTTCAGAGCATCAACTTTGCTAGCTTTAACTGTATTTTATAGGTAAAAATAGAGCATGAAATTCTAGAGCTGGAGATTAGCATACACAAAGAGTTTTGGGAAGACACCAGTAGCAGTAGAGGTGAGGAACTGAGGGGTGATCAGCTGGGAGCAGAAGAGAAGAAGAGAAGAGCTAAGTGCAGAGATGTGGACAAGAGACCAGGGAGGCTGAGAGAGGCTGCTCATTGGAATTTCCCTCCCTGGGCTCCCTGAGAAAGGACACCTGCATGATGGTGACAAACAATAACTGTTGTCTGTCCTCCGGATACTAAGCTTTTGCATGCCTCTGTATTTCCAAAGTTTTAGAGACTGAGATAAACTAAATTTAGGTTGCCCACGTTTATGAAACGTTAAGAATTGTGAGAACTCCATCTGACCATCAAGAGTTCTCCAATTCTATACAGGGAGGCTTCAATGGCACCAATTGCAGGCAGGGGAGATTCTCTACCATCATCCATGCAGGTGACTGGTAGTCCATGAAGAAGAGGTGGTCAGAGTAGAGTAATTAGTTAAAGGAAGGATTAAGAGGTTGGGAGGATACATGGGTGATTTTAATAGATGTGGATCTTGCATGGTAAGTAGGAAAGTGTGGGAAGTTGCAAAGAAGTTAAAAAGGAGAGATCAGAACATAACTGGAATGGAGGTAGGAGGAAGGAGGGGGTGGGTATTGACAGGTTTCTCTCACAGCTTTATGCTCTGAGCTAATTACATCTCAACTTTCCGCATTAAATTTAGTGCAATAAATGTTAATTGGTAGGCAAACCCCTCAGCCCATTTTTTTTTAAAGTGTTGGTTTTTAGCTATGCTAAATGTCTAATATATGAAGTGCTTATCACCTTAAAATAGCCAGCTTATGTGTGCAGCAAAAGCTTAAGAATGTTTTTAAAATCTTGGCCCCCAGAAATAACCCTTAGAAGTTACAGATATTAAACAGTGGACTTGCTTTTAAAAAAATTTAAATGCTTTAGATTTTTGCTTTTTTCTACTCTTATCTTACACACTACCAAATGTAATATACTGAACTGAAATGTCATTTAAAAATTTTCCATTACCTGGAAGAAAAAAAAAAGCCTTGAATTTCATAATTTGATGGACCAAACTCATACCGCACATTACTTAGAAGCAAATGAAATTCAATATAATATGTCAGGTTTCAAGATTAAATTAAAGATACGTGGAATTCAGTTTATTCCTTGTGGGGAAATATACAATGCATATCAAAAAGCCAAAATGAAAAGAGTTAACCTAAGATAGGAGATTTTAATACATAGCATAGCAAGGGACACTCTATTTGTATTTTTCTTTGTATTTCTCCTTATAGACATAAATAGCAGCTTATACTAATATGTGTTTTCAAATGATCATCCCTTCTCTAATTTCTTTATAATATTTAAATAAAAAAATAAATGCTGTTTTAAAGCTTCAGTCAGTACAGAATATTGATAATAACACAGGTTTTAGGGTACTCATCCCTTATTTAACTACATATATATCATATTATTATGTATTGTTATTACATTGCATATTATATAATATTTATGAATATATGTTATATAATATATGATGTAGTAGCATATAATATACAAATATATATTGTGTAAAACTTATAATGATAGTACATATAATAAAATATATAACATAATAATCACATATTATATACATATATACACATATGTATATAAATCTAGATACAAAATCTTGAGAAATTTAACTTCATTGCTCCGAACTTTAGCAGTCTCATCTCTGAATAGGGTCCTCGTACCAACATAATAGGATTGTTGTGAAAGCAAACAGTATATTAAAACAACCAATGCAAAGTATGAACTAACATCATGAGCACTGATTAATGTACTTTGGAGATTCTTTTTTTTTTTTTTTTAAGTATTTATTTGTTTTAGAGAGAGAAAGAGAGAGTGCATTCTAGCAGAGGGACGGACAGATGAAGAGAGGGAGAGCAAATCTCAAGCAGAGTCCTCGCTGAGCATGGAGCCCAGTATAGGGCTTGATCTCACAACTCAGAGATCACCACCTGAGCCAAAATCAACAGTCTGATGCTTAGCCAACCGAATCACCCAGGTGCCCCTTGAAGATTCCTATATTTACTTCCTGTTCATTTAATCACACAATGTAAATAATTTCTAACCAGAGTCCGCACAGTAGTAAATTGAGGGGCCCTTGCCACTCTACTGATGACTGTAGCTGTAAAAAAGTGCTACAATGAAAACATCACAAACTGGTTGGCATATGTTTGTTCGTTTGTTCATCTTAAATCTACGGACCCAGACGTGAAATTCATCCAGAGCCTTAGATATCATATTCTATTCTTTTTATTTTTAGAACTGTAAAATGTGATCTAGGAATAAAGTGCCTTTTCTAGTTTCATACAGTTTCATATACATTACTTGGCAGTTGTTTTTAATACCCATATAGATTTTCAGATGTGTGTGTGTGGTATGCAATGTAAACATTTTAAAGAATAGTACTTTTGGAAAATTAGGCTCCACCATTCACTCTTAACCTCTGAGAGAGAAGATTACTTCATCAATTCATACATATTTAGTAATTTTATTAATAGGACCTCATTTGGTTAGAGTCATAGAATTTTTATAATTTCAATTCAATATAATAAATATATAGTGAATGTGTAGTATGTAAAGTATCTGGAGTACACAAAAACAAATTTTATATTCCTTCACCTTCATGAATTTCATTTTCATATCTGTGAGAAGAGAGCTACAACAGTAGACCCAATGCTCTTCAGACTATAATAATTACACAGGTTAGCAAAAAATGAATTCTATACATGGATAAAAAAGCAAGTGATGACACCTCATTTTGGATCAATGTGTTAGTCAAGTTGTTTGCCATAACATAACACTTTAGGCTGGGGGGCTTATACAACAGAAATGTCTTTTCTCACAGTTCTTGAGACTGTAAAGTCCAAGATTCATTTTCCAGCCAAACTGGCTTTCTGATGCGATCGCTCCCTGGTTTGTAAATGGCCTCTTTGAACTCATATGGCCTTTCCTCTGAATGCTTGCAAAAATCTCTCTCTCTCTCTCTTTCTGCATCTCTAAGACTAGCAGTCCTATTGGATTAGAGTTTTGCCACCTGACCTCATTTAACCTTAATTATGTCCTAAAGACCCTATCTCCAAAGATGGTCACATTGGCGATCAGGGCTTCTACATGTGACTATGTGGAGAGCACATTTCAGTCCATAGCAATCAGGAAAGGTTTGATGAAGAAGGCAGTTCTTGGTATGGTATGAGAGTGTATATAAGAATGCAAAATACAGATGTGGAAATCTTACTCTGAACTAGGGAGAAGAAAGAGCATCAAAGTACAGAATCTTGAAAATTCAGGCATGTTTGCAGAATAGTAAATATTACAGTTTTGCAGCAGCACAGAATATACTTCGGGGAGCAGTCAGAGAATAAACGGGAGGTAATTTTACTTTATATGTTGGAGGACCTGGAAGGCTAGTCTGAAAATTTTTACATAATTTAAACATCACCACGAAGTCATCAATATATTTGAGAAATCAGGGAGTGTTATTATTTGCTCATCATATTGAAAAGATTACCTAGATGAAGTGTTCAGAACAGATTCAAATGAGATGAGTCTAGAGTATGGGAGACAGATTTGGAGAAGTATTGCAAGAGATTTTATTAGGATTAAATAAAATCGTGGCTGGAGTAATAGTTTTATTTCCTTTTCACTGCCAAATCCCTGCCCCATGGCCATGCCTTTCCTCACTATTTAAAAACAGTTTAACTTGCATCTACACATTCCCATAGAAATCTCTTCCTTAAATTTCATGGTTGGCTTCCACTCCCAATCCAAGGGTCCTTTCTCAGTTTTCCTTATCCTTGGCTTCTCTTCAGGCTCCATGAATTATTTTTCCTAAACTCATTCTAGGAACTTCTTTCTCCTTCCTTTATCTATATTCCTTTGTCACCTTCACTTGCTTCTCTTCCTTCCATACCCACAAAATGCATGTCTATCTCGGATTTTCATTTGTATTTCATTCTATGTTATCTTCCATCCGCAAGTGATTGTAAAATCACTTGCGCTCTAATTTGTGTGAGTTACCATATGATCGGGTTTATCCATATTCACCTACCATGTATATCCCAAGCCAACCTATAGCCCCACATTCTCCAGAATTCCAGATCCCTCTGGCATCTTTCCAATCAGTACACCACCACTTACAATTCATTTTTTCTCTAATATCAATCTCTGGGTGCCTAATTAAAAAAAAATTGACCCTTTTTAATATTTAGGCTCAAAACCTCAAGGTGATTCCACTCTTAGAATTCCTCAACTATTTTCAATATATCTGACAATATAGCTCTTACTTGCACAGCTTTGTTTTGCAGTGTTTTCATTGCTATTACTTTTGTTACTACATTTATTTTTAAATCCTTTTTATGCTTCTTTTTATGCTTCATACTTCTCCAGTTAAATGAAGCATTCAGCCGCTGTCTTCCTCTCAAGACTGATGTATTTGTCCTCTATTTTCCTTATTAGAAACCACCCTGCCTGCACTCTGATAGGATCATTTTGCAGCAATATGTGTAATATATATATATATGTATATATATATAATTTTTATGTTTCTGCAAACTACTTGTCAAAGCTAATTTCTTTGCCCATACAAAATATTAAGGAACACAAAAGCCATAACATGAAAACAATGCTTAAAAATACCTGATAGGTATTAATTGCTTTTCCATGTACCACGTTGTTCTTTTAAAAACTATTAATATATTAACTCATTTAATCCTCACAACTTAAATGAACTAGCTATTGTTATCCCAATCCCTAGAATTTGATAACATGCTTTTTTTTCTTTAACTTGTTCTATATAATTTGTCAAATCTTTATCTCAGTAAATTTGGCACACTGTCTACCTTATACTGTTTACAATGTAACTAATGTAAAGCTCAATTGGCAGATGTGGAGGAAATTTATTGTGAGGCAGGTAGCAAATGTTATAGTTGGGTGACTATCTTGGTTTTGAGCAAAAGGGCACATAGATAACTTGTTAAAAGATGAATTGAAGCATATTAAAAATTTTAAAAGCTCATTTGTGCCAAAATCAGTTTAAATCAGGCAGTGCCAAACCGGAAGTGGTTAGGACCAACAGGAGCTATGGGAGAGGCTTTTATAAAGAAAAGACGGAAACAAAGTCAGCAAAAAAATTTTTTTCAACAGCTTTACTTAGAGACCCTGAGGTGCTTTCTTTCTTTCTTTCTTTTCTTTTCTTTTTTTTTTTTTTAAGATTTTATTTATTTATTCATGAGAGACACAGAGAGGAGAGAGAGGCAGAGACACAGGCAGAGGGAGAAGCAGGCTCCATGCAGGGAGCCTGATGTGGGACTTGATCCCGGGGTCCCCAGGATCACGCCCAGGGCCAAAGGCGGCGCTAAACCGCAGAGCCATCCGGACTGCCCCCAGCAAATTTTTGATATAGTTGGAGCCAATGATCATTTACCATTCTGAAAATCCTAAGGCCCTTAAGAATTATACTAGGTCTACTCTGCTTGTCTTTTAAAAATGGGACAGTCTGGATGGCAGCACATCTACTTATGATGTGGTTTAGTGAATATCTTAAGCCCATGTTGAGACTTACTGCTAAGAAAAAAAGATTCCTTTCAAAATATGATTGCTCATTGACAATTCACCTGATCACCCAAGAATTCTGATGGAGATATTAGACTAACAGTTTTCATGCCTGCTCACACAATACCTGTTCTGCAGCCTATGGATCAAGGAATCATTTTGACTTTCAAATCTTAGTTAAGAAATACATTCCATAAAGCTATATCTATCTGTCATAGATAGTGATTCCTCCGATGGATCTGGGAAAATTGGAAAACTTCTGGAAAGGATTCACTGTTTTAGATGCCATGAAGCACATTCATGATTCACGGGAAGTGGTCCAAATTACCATGAATTTTGAAGATGTTGATTCCCACTCTCATGGATGACCTTGAGTGGTTCAAGATTTCAGTGGGGGAAGTAACTGCAGATGTGGTGGGAATAGCAAGAGAACCTGAATTAGAAGTAAAGCCTGAAGATGGAACTGAACTGCTATGAGCTCATGATAAAACTTGAATGGCTGAGGAGTTGCTTCTTATGCATGAGCAAAGAAAGTGATTTCTTGAGATGGACTCTAATCCTGGTGAAAATCCTGTAAAGATTGTTGAGATGACAACAAAGGGTTGAACATATTACATAAATGTAATTAATAAAGCAGCAGCAAGGTTTAAGAAAATTGACTGTAATTCGGAAAGAAGTTCTACCGTGGGTGAAATGCTATCAAACAGCACTGCATGCATACTGCAGAGAAACTGTCTGTGAAATAAGAGTTGATCAAGGCAGCAAATTTCATTTTCTTATTTTAAGAAATTGCCACAGCCACTCCTACCTTCAGCAACCACCACCCTGATCAGTCCAGACTGAGGCAAGACCTCCCACCAGCAAAAAGATTATGATTCACTGAAAGCTAAGATGATGGCTCACATTTTTTTAGAAATAAATTTAAAAAAAAATTTTTTTATATTAAGGTATGTACATTGATTTTTTTTTTATATCATGCTATTGCACATTTACCAGACTAGAGTGGAGTGTAAATGTAAATTTTACATGCACTAAGGAACCAAAAAAAAAAAAAAAAAAAAATCCATTTGACTAGCTTTACTGTGGTATTTGCTTTGGGGTAGTCTGGAACTGAACGTGCAGGATCTCCGAGGTACCCGTGCCTACATTTAGAAAAATCCTTTCAGGGGATCCCTGGGTGGCGCAGCGGTTTGGCGCCTGCCTTTGGCCCAGGACGCAATCCTGGAGACCCGGGATCGAATCCCACATCAGGCTCCCGGTGCATGGAGCCTGCTTCTCCCTCTGCCTATGTCTCTCCCTCTCTCTCTCTCTCTCTCTCTCTCTGTGAGTATCATAAAAAAAAAAAAAAAAAAAAATTAGAAAAATCCTTTCAAACATCCTGTCAGATTTCATCCAGAAGAAACAGCATTCTTAGCAAGTGACCCCCTGGACACAAGAGGGATCCCGCAGAGATGGCGCAAAGATACCACCCTCTCAAAACCCAGAGCCACTCCTGAAGGTAAAGAAAAGACAGAAAACGGGGATCCCCGGGTGGCCCCGGGTTAGCGCCTGCCTCCGGCCCAGGGCGTGATGGGGTCCTGGGATCGAGTCCCACGTCGGGCTCCCTGCAAGGAGCCTGCTTCTCCCTCTGCCTGTGTCTCTGCCTCTGTGTGTGTGTGTGTGTGTGTGTCTCATGCATAAATAAATAAAATCTTAAAAAAAGAAAAAAGAAAAGAAAAGAAAGACTCTGGTCCCCTGGCGACCTGACACGGTCAGTGGGACCCTAGTGGCAAATGGGTTGAAACCCACGTTTCCGCCACATTTTGGGCACCCCCCAAGCTGACGAATGCCACGGCAAGTTCTCAGAGCACAAAAGGAGACAAGGAGGAAGGCAATAGCTGTTTCTAGGAGAGAAAGAACTGGGAACCAGTGGGGACCCAAAGCAAATTCGCCAGTCACAATTCAGAGATCGAATTCTTACCATTTTTCCCCTGCCAACGTGGACAGAAGGGCCGTGTGACCTGTTCCCACCCCCCGCCCCAGGCCCCGCGGATGGAGACCCAGGAGAGCTGACGCTCCCCCCTCGCAGGTCCCGCCCCTTTCCGGCCGCCTGCAGGTCCCGGCGGGATCCAGACTGGGGGTGGGGGAGGCTAACCTGCCCTCGGGTTAGGGTCAGGGTCAGGGTCAGGGTTAGGGGTCCCAGCAGGGTTAGAGTTAGGGTCAGGGTCAGGGTTAGGGTTAGGGGCCCCAGCAGGGTTAGGGTTAGGGTTAGGGTTAGGGGCCCCAGCAGGGTTAGGGTTGGGGTTAGGATTAGGGTTAGGGTCAGGGTTAGGGGCCTCAGCAGGGTTAGGGTTAGGGTCAGGGTTAGGGGCCCCAGCAGGGTTAGGGTTGGGGTTAGGGTTAGGGTTAGGGTTAGGGTTAGGGTCAGGGTTAGGGGCCTCAGCAGGGTTAGGGTTAGGGTCAGGGTTAGGGGCCCCAGCAGGGTTAGGGTTGGGGTTAGGGTTAGGGTTAGGGTTAGGGTTAGGGTCAGGGTTAGGGGCCTCAGCAGGGTTAGGGTTAGGGTCAGGGTTAGGGGCCCCAGCAGGGTTAGGGTTAGGGTTAGGGTTAGGGTCAGGGTTAGGGTTAGGGGCCCCAGCAGGGTTAGGGTCAGGGTTAGGGTTAGGGTTAGGGTTAGGGTTAGGGTTAGGGTTAGGGGCCTCAGCAGGGTTAGGGTTAGGGTCAGGGTTAGGGGCCCCAGCAGGGTTAGGGTTGGGGTTAGGGTTAGGGTTAAGGGCCCCAGCAGGTCCCCGCGGGTGCCAGCCTGGGGGTGGGGGGACGGCTAACCTGCCCTCGGGTTAGGGTCAGGGTCAGGGTCGGGGTCAGGGCAGGGGCCCCAGCAGGTCCCCGCGGGCCGGCGCGGGGGAGGACGGCTAACCTGCCCTGGCCTCCTCGGCGAGGCGGGGGCCTCCGGGCCGGGGCGCCTCCCGTGGGTGGGCCCCAGACGCTGGGCGCCCCTCACCGCGGCCGCCCCTGGCCCGGTGCCCCTCCGCGCTCCGCCGTCACCCACGTCCCCAGGCCTCGCACCGCCGGGCCAGCGGGGGAGCCGGAGCTCCCGGGGCCGCGGGCACCTGGCGGGGGCGGGGGCGGGGGCGGGCGGGGGGGGGGGCGGCCCTCTCCTGGGCCCCGACGCCGAGCGCCAGGTGCAAGCGGGTGTCTGAGCAGGGATCCGCGCGGGCCGCCCCGGGCAGCCGCCGCACCCGAGCTCCGTGCAAGGCGGAGCCGACCAAGGAAACGAGGACGGGGGGTGCGGCCGCTTGCGCCGGGCGCCCGGGCCCCGCGGTGTGTGACCTCGAGGCACCTCCAGGCCGCGGCGGTGCGGCGCTGTGCGGGCCCCCAGGAGCCTCCGCGAGTCAGCCCAGGGGACCCTCGGCTTTGTGCCGCCGAGGCCCGTGCAGTTCGGGGACTGCCCTCAAGGGAAGGGACACACATTCTGACCTCGTGAAAGGGCATGTGTGACTGGGGCCCGAGGCTTAAGCTCCCTGGTCTTCACCATCAATGGATTTTATTTTATTTTATTTTATATTTTATTTTATTTTATTTCATTTTATTTTTTCTATTCTATTCCATTCTATTCTATTCTATTCTATTTATTATTTTTATTTTATTTTTTTATTTTATTTTTTATTTTATTTTATTTTACTTTATTCTATTCTATTCTATTCTATTATTTTTATTTTATTTTTTTATTTTATTTTTTTCTATTTCATTTTATTTTATTTTATTTCATTTTATTTTTTCTATTCTATTCCATTCTATTCTATTCTATTTATTATTTTTATTTTATTTTTTTATTTTATATTTTATTTTATTTTATTTTACTTTATTTTATCAATGGATTTCTGAAGCAAAATATGACTCATAAGGGTGTGAGAACAGTGTTGGGTGGTGGCCCAGGTTCCTGAGGTTGGT
Organism: Vulpes vulpes; assembly: GCF_048418805.1. NCBI lineage: Eukaryota > Metazoa > Chordata > Mammalia > Carnivora > Canidae > Vulpes > Vulpes vulpes. The sequence continues at coordinate 49,656,027 of NC_132784.1, read as the reverse complement.
GCTTCATAGCTGAGAGCCGCAAATCCTTTCAGTGACTGTCCTGTTTGGGTGCTGGGGACCACAGGGGACACCTGTGAGGTGACAATGAGCCCTTGCAGAGGGCTGGCTCCGGCGTGTACTGTAGTCTCACCTCCCCCCATCCCTTTTTGTTGTCTCAAAATCTTGGCTAAAGCTTATAATCCTCGAACTTGATGGAAACAAATTGTAGTGATTCCACTACAATTAAGTGTATAAATTCCACAGAAATCTGTTCTTATAACCAATTTACATATGCAGGCAGTTTTAATTTCAAGGTTTTTATTCTTCTGCTTTGCATAAAAAAAAGAAAAAAAAACTCGTGTGATTTTATTGATATTAGAATTAAGAAGTGCTAACATACTATGTCTCCCTGGGAGTTATCTTGTTACTGATGTCTGGACGCCCTGCTTATCTGCTGCGTGCTTTGATGATCTGATATCATTTTATTTTGATGTTTTCAATCTCCTATTTGGGGCAGGTTTGGTAGTCAAAATATAATTAAGTAGATGCTTTTAATATGCAAATATCCATGTGATTACTACATCAAGCGATTATATTTATTCTGGAAAGAAGTGAAAATTTAAAAGGTTGGAGATAATGGCAAAATTTCAAAATCTCTCTCTGAGTAAATGAGTTTTTAATATAATGATACCAATTGATAAGGATTCTTGTCTCTTAAGATCATTCCAGCACACAATCCCTTGTTGAAAAAGCCTTGTGTTGTAAGGAATAAAAATGCAAGAGGTATTTACTATGCGGTTGCGTATCTGAACACATAGGTATTATAGTGCTGGTCCACACAGAAGAAAATACTACTCTGTGATATTTTGTGTACCAAAATTATAAACAGAGCTTAGATTTGATAAAAGACTATAGAAGAAAACATTTAAAGTGAAACAGATTTTTTAGGGGCTAGATCAATCTTGACATATGATTCATTTTTTTCTTTAGTTATTTTTGTTACTGTTTTCCACTAGCAAAATGAAATCTTCATATTGTCTTTTCAAATTACAGTGTAATATGATCTTTTTCTTATTTCATTATCTCTATTTCCCCACCCCACCATAAACAATTATTATACATCATTTGGCCAGTGTCCTTATATTTGCAGGTGTCCTTGAAAAATGTGGTGACATTCCGTGTGTATGTTTTTAGAATTTGTTTTATTTGTAAAATTTACAAAGGTACAGAAATGTTGAGAGATGAGTAAAATGAAGAGCTTAGACTTAAAATTGTTACCATGTTGCCACTTTTCTATCATTCCTTCAGTCTCTCTCTTCTTACCTTGGGAGTTGCAAGACAGCTATTTTCTAAATCTATACCTAGTATTCATTTGTAAAGAAGAGCTTTCCCTTTCTCTATCCCTTCCTATTGATCTACTGTTGTTGTTTTTAATTCAATCCATCAAGATTTCTTGCATTTCTCTACACCAATAGGTCATTTTTCTTCTTGATGTCCAAATTGAGCTAATTTTGGAATGTGGAATCCCTTTAGGTGGTTTCTATGTTTTTTTGATATGCCCCCATTATCTCTTTAAACATCTTTTTCTGGCTTTCTGGTTCAACAAGTTGCAGTACTTATTCACCTATTTTATTTTGTACTTTCTCTGTGCCAGACCTGGAATTATTCCTAGGAGCCTTGATTTCTTCTGGTAAGGAGTGGACATAGGCTCCAAGATGTGGGTTTACTCATGGCAACTGGGATCTACTTCACTCCTGGGGTTGTTCTGTGAACAGAACTAAAATACACACATATTGTAAAAACATGAATTCATACTAATACCTGTAATTAAAATTCAATACTAAGTTTTTTCTCACTGTCTTCCCTTGTACATTTATATCCCCCTCCTTTTCCAGTGAAAGCCCTCACATCCAAACATATTATTCATTTGTTCAATAACAAATATAATTTCAGAATTACAACCACAATATTACCAACAACAAACCTCTTGATTTCAATATTTCTTTGCAATTTGAGTTTTCCCAACCAAGTAGAAGTAGTATATACCTATTTGTTCATATTCTTTGAGTATTTCAGGTGTGTATAAAATTTTCCTCATGTAGATGTTGATGTGTATGTGTTTGTGATTAAAATATATTATTGTGATATAGAGCTCATTTTGTTTCTTACTTTTTTCAATTCAGGATTATATTAAAATATTTTCTTAGAATCTTAAAGTAAATTTTATTTATTTATTAGAGAGAGAACAAGTGAGAAAGCATGAGTGGGACAAGTAGAGGGAGAAGCAGATTCCTCGTAGGGAGTCCCATGCATCACATCACATAGTCTGTGGTATTCCGGACTATGCATCCACTTCCTTTCTCCAGAGTTGGGCGAGTAGGTTGCCTCAAACCTTCTGATATTGCATACAGAGCTGCTTACAGGCCCTTAGAGTCTCCTTATGAGCCTCTCTGGAAATTCCTCTGGAATATAAACTCAGGAACAAGTTTGATAAATTATAGATTCAAATGTACGTACTTTAATTATCAGATTATTCTCTAGAATTGATGTTCCTACTATACTCCCACCATAAGTGCTTGAGAATACATTTATCCTACATTATCACCATTAATTGATATGGTCCAGTTTTTTTATTTCTCTGGTTTCTCAACATGAGGAATATATGCCTCATTATATTAGTGGCTTATTTCTAGATAGTGTTTGAATATCTCTTTATGTGTTAGCAATTTGCATTTTCTATTCTGTGGATTGCATGTTTTTACTCATTACTCATATTTATTTTTTTTCTGTAAAATATTATATTTACCTCCTTAATCCCATCACCTATTTAACCTGTTCCCCCCACCCACCTCCCCTCTGGTAACCATCAGTTCTTTATAATTAAGAATCTGTTTCTTGATTTGCCTCTCTCTCAGTTTCCCCCTTTGCTTGTTTGTTTTCTTAAATTCCACATATGAGTGAAATCTTATGATATTTGTTTTTCTCTGACTTACTTTGCTTAGCATAATACTCTCTATCCACATCATTGCAAATGGCAAGATTTCATTCTTTCTTATGGCTGAATAATATTATACATATATCAGTCAATTGATACTTGGGCTGCTTTCATATCTTGGCTATTGTGAATAATGCTGCTATAAACATAGGGGTACATGTACCCCTTTGAATTAATGTTTTTGCATTTTTAGATAAATACCCAGTAGTGCAATTGGTGGCTCATAGAGTAGTTCTAGTTTTAGGTTTTTGAGGAAACTCCATACTGTTTTCCAGAGTGGCTGCACCAGTTTGCATTCCCATCAATAGTGCAGGAGGGTTCCTTTTTCTTCACATCCTTGCCAACAGCTGTTGTTTTTTGAGTTTTTAATTTTAGCCATTCCAACAGCTGTGAGGTAAAATCTCATTGTGGTTTTTATTTGCATTTCTCTGATGGTAAGTGATGATGAATCACTCACCACACTTTTCATGTGTCTGTTGGCCATCTGTATGTCTTTAGAGAATGTCTATTCATGTCTTCTGCCCATTTTTTAATTGGGTTATTTGTTTTTGGATTATTTGTTTTGTTGTGGAGTATTGGGTTTTAAAAGTTCTTTTTGTATTTTGGATACTAACCCTTTATCAGATATGTCTTTTGTAAATATCTTCTCCCATTCTGTAGGTTGCCTTTTTGTTTTGTTGATTGTTTCCTTCACCGTGCAGAAGCTTTTTAAATTTTGATATAGTTCCAAGAGTTTATGTTTGCTTTTATTTCCCTTGTCTCAAGAGAGACATCTAGAAAAAAGTTGCTACAGCCATCATTCCTCATATTTCAGTTGGGTTTCCCATTTTGCTCTGATGGGAAACAATCTCTTTGTGCTCAGTTTCCATGGTCTAAAAATATTGGTAGTGATTCTAATATCAACAAAAAGATATTTATTTTTTCATTAGAGTAATTTCACTACTGGGATAACAACGAAGTTTGTAACTCTCAAAAGAGATAGAGAAAGTTATTTTGAAATGATAAAAATGTCAGTTCATGAGGAAGATATAAATTTAGATAAATTTAGATAAATTATAAACATATACACACCCAACATTAGAGGACCTAAAAATGTAAAGGAAACACAGATAAATCTCAAGACAAAAAGAGACAGAAATACAATAGTAGCAGGAGACTTCAGTACTCAACTCTCACCAGTGGAGAGGTGATCCTCTCCACTTTTTCTTCCAGACCGAAAATCAATGAAAAAACAGTAGACCTGAGCAACACTAGACCCAATGGACCTAACATACATATATACACCAGACAGCATCAGAATGCTTTCTTCTCAAGCATACGTGGAACATTCTCTATGATCATGTGTTATCAAAAACAAGTCTTAACTAAGTCAAGGAGATTAATTTTGTTTAAAAAAATTTCTGTAAATAAGTACTTGGTATTTTTGTTGTTGTTGTTGTTGTTTTATCAGAGATGAGCACAATTGCTATTTCCAATTTCATTTTTTTAAATGTTGAATTAGTATTAATAAATTCTTATATTTAGGTATACTTTTTACTACTTTCAATTCATCAGATATTTGTATAGTTAATAAATTATCTCACTAAGCAGTACTGTCTCAAAAGAAAACAGATTTCCTGAAGCTTGACTTATTGTGTAGCTACTCTAAAATATTTTCATTTAATTAAAAAGTATGATGACATACTAAGTTTCTAAAATTGTTAAAATATTGGTACTAGAGGAATAACACAACAAATATTATATTAGTTTTAAAATTTATTTTTTACATCTATTTTAAATGTAATGCTATGCCAATAAAATATTTGAAAAGATTATCTTTAATTTATATATTTGATACATCTAAAATATATATTTAGTAGAATTCCTTTGTGAATTCTATTTTCTTAATGTCTTTCTCTTTTGTGTGTGTGTGTCTTTCTTTTTTAAAAGGAGAGTGGTTTTGTTCTGTTTTGCTGTTGAAATAATAAATGACAAGTGACAGAAAATTGCTGGCCAGTTTATATCAATAGCATTTTTAAAGACCCTTACCTATTTTTTTTAAAGATATTTTATTTATTTATGAGAGAGAGAGGGAGGAGAAGAGGGAGAGTTACAAGCTGACTCCACACTGAGTATAGAGCCCGATAGAGGGCTCAATCTCATGACCCTGAAATCATGACCTGAGCCAAAATCAAGAGTCAAACACTCAACAATCTGAGCCACTCAGGTGTCCTAAGCCTTAATTCTAACCAAATAATGACAATAACTAAGATATCTTATGTAAACCTAGATACAAGTTATAGGTGTTTTTCCTTCTCAAACTTTCAACAGGAAAGAGAAAAGTACTTCATACAAGATTCCTCAAAAAGTTATGAATATTAAAGACTAAACCACCAACAACTTTATTGTTGATTAAAAAAAAGTAAGTTTGGAGAAGACAATTAGCCTAAATCAATCTCAGTAGTAATTTTTGGTTGCTTATAAAGGTTATCTGAAGTAATTGGTAAAAATACATGACAAAGAAATTTAAGGTAGATTTAGTCATTATTATAGGAAACACAGTGTCGTGACACTTATAAGCTTGGATATGATTGTGAACATGTCTTTAGAGACTAAGTGGAGATTTTGGTTTGGATAGGGGAGATTTTAGCTTTGGATAAAACTTTTAGTAACAACATCTATGCCTCTATTCAAAAAGTTACCTCCACGACTTACATGGAAAGATAGCATTATGGTCTGGGGAACTGGGTTAGATAACTCAAATATTTATCTTTAAGAATGAAAAATTGTTTATGTAAAAGATGCATATGATGAGTTTAAACAAATTATTGTATAGATAAAAAGTATTATTTTATATTAATGCTTTATTTTACATTGTAGGTATTACTAAAATAATACAGTAAACATTATAAGGTAGAATTATATTTCATCCACGTCCCTAAAATTTAATCATATTGGTAAAAGAGCAGACCATATAGTATTCGGGTCTCTATTATATGCAGCCATAAAACAGAGATGCAAATAATATGCTAATTAAAACTGAAAAGTTAAAAAAAAACTGAAAACTTAAAAAAGCTAAAGGTATTTATGAGTTATAAGTTTGTTGAGGAGTTTCAATTTGTTAGGTGTATAATAATATAACTATTTTATTGTTTTAAGTAATTCCTTTCATCTGTGTTCCAGGGAGTCATCTTTTTCCCATCACTTAATATAATTTTTAGGGCAGGTTTGAAAATATCCCAGTCACCTTGGTTATTAAAATTTAGACCTGTCTATTTTAAAATTTCAGTCCCGTATTCTTTTCAAAGTTTCTTCACCTTCCTCTCCTAGGGAAAAGTTTGAACCCTTTTGTTCAAGGTTGAAGTGTGTATGTGAGAGGGGAAGGAAGACAGAGAAGAGAAAGCATGTGTTTTTCTAAGTGAATGGAGTTTAAAAGTTTCCTCCATTATCATATCCCACATGGAATGTTGTTTATGGCAGAGAGAATAAAAGATGGAATATTCAAATTCAAGGACACTGCCGGTCAAGTAAACAGAGAAATACCTGATCTGGGTGAATAAATGAAACAACAGTCAACATTTTGCAGCTCACCTTAGGAACAGGAAACACTTTAGTGTAGATTATGCTATGGCAAAATATGAAAACCTGAAGAAGTGGAATATTAAAGCCTAGAAATAATTGCTGACACGTCCTTCTAGGTTTTTTTTTTTAAGGATTTACTTAACTATTTGAGAGAGAGAGGCAGGGAGTGCAAGTGCATGCACTCACATGGGTGCAGGGGATGGGGTACGGGGGTAGGGAGACAAGCAGACTGCCCACTGAGTGTGGTGCCTGAAGGAGGACTCCATCCCAGGACCCCTAGGTCATGACTTGAGCTGAAATCAAGAGATGGATGCCTAACTGAACGAGCCACCCAGGCAACGCCCCCACACATACACGCACACAACACCCCTAACTATGTAACACACAATCCTCCATGCATTGTACTTATTTTTAATCCTCTTTGAAAAGTCTTTAGGCTAGATAATCTATCTCATTTCAGATTAGGGAACTGGCATACAACTTGTTAAAAGTTAGATGGTGGAGGCACTGGGATTCAAATGCTGACACTGAAACTCCTGACTGAATGCTCTTAATCACTATGCAATACTGTCCTTTAGTATCCCAGAAAGTCTGTTACATGAGAATGTGCCATGTGGAATGACATGCGGGAAATGTTACAGTCTGCCAGAGATGGGATAAGGCAATGAGATTTCCTAACAGAGCTACTTTCTCTGGGTCACATTGCTTGCTTCTTTCCTCCAGCCCTGCACCCAGATATCACAATTCAAAGGCATGGGGGAGTGAATGCTCCATGGGCTGAAAACTTTTAGAATATGGGTGCAGGGGCCCATAGATAAATATTTCCTCCTTTCTTCTTTCCCCAAATAGAAAGTCCTGGCACACTTTTTATATTGCTTTGCAGACGGTCCCAGTGAAGGGAGTAAACAGTCACCCAGGTGGCTGATTTAATAATGCAGCCTTGTGTTGGCTCTTTTTGCTTTCTAGCTTTGCTCCCTTTGACCTTCCATCCAGCTCCCTGGGATTAAACACCCCCAGTAAATTGGTCTTGTGTTAGCCTTTGTCTCAGGCTCCAAGGGAAACTAAGGGCAGAGCATCAGTAATGTGTCTATTTCAGCAGGTTAGCTGTGTTAAGTGGAAGTGAGGGTTGTGTGTTACTGAGAGGTTTTTTTTAAAGAGGCTAGATTATTGATTCTTAGCCCTCGCTGCATAATAGAATTATTTGGAGAGATTTTTTTAAAAGACTTCATTTTTGTAGAGCAGTTTTAAGTTCATAGCAAAATTGATAGGAACGTACAGAGACTTCCCATGTCCCTGCCCCCACACAGGCACAGCCTCCCCATTACCAACATCCGCCATCAGAAAAGTACATTAATTACATTCGATGACCTACATCGACACATCATAATCCATAGTTTACAGTAGAATTCACTCTTGGTTTTGTATATTCTATGCATTTGGATAAATTTGTACCCATCATTATAGTGTCATACAGAGTATTTTCACTGCCCTATACATCCTCTGCTTTCTTTCTACTCATCTTTGTCTTTCCCTTCCATCTTCTGACAGCCTCTGGCAAACACTGATCTTTTTACTGTCTCTGGAGAGAATTTTGAAAACAATTGTATCTATGTCCCCCCTTCAGAAATTCTGATTTAATAATTCTGGAGTTGGTCTGAGCATCAATACGGTGTGAAATTTTCGGGATGATGGTAATATATAGCCAGGATTTAAAAATCTGGATTGATCATACTTAAATTATTAAAAGGTTTTAAAAGAGAAGGAGAGATCAAAGAGGGATATTTCATGGTTCATGGCTTTTCAGAAAAGGGAAGAGAATGGGATTCAGGGTACATGTGGAGAGATTAATTTGTGCAAGACATAGGAACACCTACTTTGTAAGGACCCAGGGATTTGTTTTCCCAGCACTCTTCTGCACAGGCATTGCCTGGGGATCTTGTTAAAATGCAGGTTCTGATTCTTTAGATCTCGGGTCTGAAATTCTAATGTCTAACAAACTCCAGGTGATGCAGTGCTGCTGGTCTGTTAGACACATTTTTATTAGCAAGGACTTGAGGTTTGTGGTTTTAGTTTTTTTTTGTTTGTTTTTTTCCAGGTAAATGTGATCAGAAGGCAATGGGGAGAGGGAGTTTAGGGTGTAATTAAAAGAATTCTTATACGATGCTTAACTGATGTTCTTTGGACTCTAAGCTCAATAAAAAGTGAAGTGAAAAGGAGATTAATGAATTGGACACAGAGGGGTCAATGACTGAAGGTTTGAATGCCAATGAAACAGAATTGTATTGACATTACTGAAGAAATCAGGTTGGAAATATAGGAGGGTGTGGTGGTCTCCTAGTGGAATATGTGCCTTAATGGTATGGGACAGGAATGAATTTCAGGTAATGAAAAGCCAAGGGCTCAAACTGAGAGGCTGGGAATGAGTAAAGGAGATCACTGGAGATAAAATCAAGGAATTACAAGGCCAGGATGTTAGGTTATTCTTAAAGAGGTTCAGGTTTGGTAAAGAGGGGAAGCATGAGTCACACAAAAGTCTTCAGTGGATGAAAGGGACTATGACAACAAAGGGTAGAATAGTTTAAGTTAATTGGTATGAACTCAAAGGTGTAGGTTTATTTTTTTTTAGGAACAGTAGTTTCTGTTCCAACATGGCATTAGGAAACATGGAGGACATAACTCCATTCTTTTGAATGGAGCAAGTGAAGTAGTTGAGGATGGAGAAAAACTCAACCATTTCAGAAAACAAGTTCTAGCATCGCAGTTTGAAGTGAGAGCAGTGGGAGGATTAAGGTCAAGGAGAGAAATTATAGATAAATTTTGGAGAGACAGTCAGTAAAGAAGAGCCCAGAAAGGCTTTTTGGGCAGTGAACAAGAAAAATATCATTTGTGTTGAGGGTGGTTATCTTATGTATTTTTGAAGAAAGACACATTCTTGGGTAAAACAGTAATCCTATATGTTTTGGAAAGGACTCCCCGACTCCTTTCCCCCAAAGAGCCAGACATTTTCATCCCTCTAGTCTCCTTCTGTTGACAACTGCAGTCAGTGCAGCACTAGTGGTGGCATGGAGAAAATGGATGTTAACCAAGAAGGCATCATTTCTAGCTCTCAGGAGCTAGAAGTCTCCAAATGAAGATCAGAGTCTTATTTTTCCCCAAGAACTCATGACATAGACAGTCAGAAATGGTGTAACATGGTGGCTAAGAATATAGTTCTTGGAACCAGGCTCCATGGGTCCAAATTCTAATCCCAACCCATACTAGCTTCACGACGTGGGGCAAGTTACTGAACCTGTCGCCGGGTCATTATCTATAAAATGGGCATAGCTACAGTGTCTAACTCACAGGTCCGTGGTGAGGATTTAGTAAGGTAACATGTGTAGAGCATTACGAACAGTGACTAACACAAAGTGCTATATAAACAATTGATGCTTTATTTATTTAAATAATTACTGGGCTGATAATGTGTTATTTTGATTTAAAGAGTTTTTTTGTTTTTAGAGAAGATCATAATTATGCTAACAGCAAATCCCTAAGAGAGGAGTCCTTACCATTCATTATTTAACAGTTACAACTAAAACAACTGCAAGATGCATAGACACATATACAGTTTTTTCTTTAATCTTTTAGGCAAAGGAAAATTGCTTCAGGTGTGCCAGTGGAAATATTGCAGAGCAGAGATTGAGAGTAGGTCAGATGATGCTGTGGACAGAAGGAACTGCAACCTAAGTGGAGAGGGGGCTGGTATTTAAAACACCACATTGTAAGAAGACAACCTTCTCATGCAGTGAGAAGTCTGGCTGCAGAAATGCCACACTTCTCACCGTGTGTGAGAATCCCAGCCACTCCCAGCTTCCTTATAGAGTTTCATGGGAGGCAAGGCTCTCAGATGGAAATATATTGAAAGCAGTTTTATTTACAGTATGCCTTCACTTGTTACTGAGGAAGGCAGGCAGCTGCCTGTGAGTGAACCAGCAAATTGTGCTCTGGTGTTCACTTCCCCAGTGCAAGGTTGATATCTCCTAGCCGTGTGCTGCTTGGAATAAAAGCACCGACCATGGGCCAGATGGTGAGGCATATACCCCACGTGCATATACCTGGGAAAAGTTGACCTCTCAATTCAAGCCACTTGAATATTATTTGGGAGAATCAGGAAGCTCAGACTCCTGAAGTTCAATGGATATTTTTCATTAATATCCTTTGACTAATTATCCTTTTTTTTCCTTTCGCATTGGGGAGAAATTACATTTTCCCAACCCAGCACCTAAATACAACTTTGTCTTTACACATTTTCTTGTCTATTTCCAAGGCTTTCTTCGTTCATTCAAGCAATGTTGATTGGCTTTATTGTTTGCCAGGCAGGATGGTTAATTTTATGTGTCAACTTGACTGGGCTACAGGGTGCCCAGACATTTGGTCAAATATTATTCTGAGGGTAAGTGTGAAGGTGTTTCTAGATCACATAAACATTGAATGAAACCAAGTAACGCAGATTGTCTTCCCCAATGGGGATGTATGCACTGGGTAAGTGGAAATTTCCATCAGTAAGAGGAAATTCCTCCTGACTTTCAGACATGAACTGAAACATCACTTCTTGGGTCTCAAGCATTACGGATTTCAGATGGCGCTCGTACCATTAGCTCTCTTGGTTCTCAGACGTTTGGACTTGGACTAGAACTATACTATCAGCTCAGCACTTCTAGCTTGCCAACTACAGATCTTGGGAATTCTTAGCTTCCGTAATTGTGCGTGCCAATTCTTTTAATAAATCTCTTTCTGTGTAATGCATACATTCTACTGGTACTGATTTTCTCAAGAACCCTGGCCAACACACCAGGCTTTTAGTTAAATGTTAGGAATAGAATAGTTGACGAGTTGGTCAAATCTCAAGCACTTCCAAGGTAGTGAGCGTTAACAAACAATTACATACATTTAAAGTATTTAAATTTGTTCCATTGTAAAGGAAATTAACATGTTTATTTTAATGCTTTCTCTTTCTTTTGAGAAGGAGATAATGGCATCTTTCTGACTGATAGGGATATTTCCATACATGTGAGTTACGAAATACTCTTGTACTATGTGCTTTTCCTGTTGGATATTTGATTCTGCTAATTTAGTCTGAATTTCCCCAGGTTTAAATTTGAAGTACTACTCTAATCCTTGCATTGACAGAGCAACTCTCTATCCTAATGAAAATTCAGATTGGATGCTATTTTAAAAATGGAAATATTTTTTAATTTACATCTTGAAAGAAATGACCCTAGAATAAGTAAAACCATTAAAAAAGATGAAAAAATCATCAAGTCTATGTAGCAAAAAAAATAAGTCTGTCGTTCAAATCCCACTGCCATTAGCCAACTGTGTAAGCTTTGATAAGTCACTTAAAAAAAAAATCTAATAATGAGATTTTATTTCTCTCTGAAGTTTTCTTTTTCTGACTCAAAGTCAGGCTTAATCAGTTCCTCCTTTGTGTATTTCTGCACTGCTTACTGACTTGTAGTTAGACATCTCTCTGCCATGGGACTGTGCTTATATGTACTGTGGCCGCCAGGAGGGATGATGTTCCTCTAGGCAGCCAGCACTCACTCTCATTTTCCTTTCTCTCTCCAGCAACCAGCAGAGCGGGGCACACAAGTGATGAGCCAGAAATGCTGGTTGGGCTAAACTGAACCTAAGTTTCCCTTAAGTCTCAAGGCTCAAGTGATATAATGACTGACAAGACACTTCAAGTTTAGCAAACGCATTCCCCTTTCTCCAGAGGCCAAACTCCTTGAGATTTGCTTATGAAGGTTGTATATTCTTCCTGAATCTTTTTTTGTTTTGATTATCTTTTTCCGCACAGGTTGAACAGTCAGCATATAATTAACTAGATGCTTTTCATATGTAAATATCACAGTGATTACAATACCAAACTCACTGGGTATCAAAAAGGATGAATCTCTTCTATGCGAAAATTCAAAGATTAGATAAAATGACTATGACTTTCAGATTTCTTTTATTCTTTCCTGTGGACAATTCTCTCTGTTTTCTTTTCCTTTTGAATAGATCTTCTACTTGGTAAGAAAACTCTTTCCAGGCGCCTCGCCCTTAACATATTCCTTTCTATGCTATCTGAGGGGCCATCTGCCAAGCTTGATGAAAATGCTAATGGAGCTTCCTCTGGGCCTGCCAAGTGATTCTGTGTTCCTCTGGGATCTCATATTCAAAACAAATATCCTGATGCAAAATAACAGCAGGAGAAGGTTCAAGAATAAAGAAGGGCAACAAATTTTATCAGTAGCTACTGATTCTATAACCCAAAACCGGCTTTTTAGCATAACTGGTACTGATTTCCCTAAGTAAAATGAATCATGGAGATAGCACTGACTCTCTGCCCAGAGCCAAACACTCTGCATATGCTACAGATATTAATTCACTTAATCTTCAAACCAAACTTATCTCTAAAAATACCATCATTATCTGCATTTTACAGATTAGGAAATGAAGGCAGAGTGGGGTTTAGCTACTTGGCCAGGGTGATGCTGCTAACAAGGAGCCTAAGGTTCAAATCCTGTCTGAGTGGTGATAACCAACTTTTATAACCATTGCAAATATGTAAGAAGTCTTCACATCACTCATGTTGCAAGCCCATTGTTCATCAGAGGCTGCTTTATTCCTGACTGAGGAAGCTTCTGTCTAGCACATGTCTTGTGACAGAAGGAAAAGACTTCACAGCTCTGAGCTGGCTTTTAAAGCTTCTGCTTGGAAGTGACACACCTCTTTATTGTCCACATAGATTTCCCAAAGCTAGTCACATGACCACTCCTGAAGTCCAGATGAGGCACACTTCACAAGGCAGCGCCTGATGCGGGGGAGAGACTCTGTAAATCACACAACAATTTTGAATTCCATACCAAGCTTTACACCAATGAGATAGAGAAGTATACTCTTCCAGGAAGAGACCTAGATAGTTTGAGCAGGAATATCTACTGCTCTGTGACACTCGTACCTATAAAATAGTATCCCATCAGTGTCTTTTGTCTTTTTACATGTTTAGTGGCCGTTGGGGTCTTCTTTTCTGTGAATGTCCTAGGCATATAATTTGCTTATTTTTATATTGGTTTACTTTCTTGTCTTATTGAAGATCTAAATATTTTTTCCTATTTTATGCATAGTGAAAATAGCTAATTTTAAAAATGAATATAGTCAGCAGTGTATTTAAATTATATGGCTGTAGTAAGGAATACATAACAATAAATATAAGAATTTGATTATATGCAGCATATGGTAAATTCTCAAATGCGAGTTATTTTTTAATATTGTCTAGAGTGCAGGTCAGCAAATCATAAACTGTGGGCCACTTCTGGCTCTTAATTTCTATAAATAAAGTTCTATTGGAACACAGCCATACACATTTATTTAGGTATTTTCTATGGCTGTTTTGTGCTACAAAAGCAAATTGAATGATTGTGACAGAGACTATTTCTCACAAAGCCTAATGTCTCTTTACTATCTGCCCTTTCACAGAAGTTTGCCAACTGCTAATCTAGACTGAAAAACTAAATGGAGATATAATGGGAAGCATGACCCAGCCACCTTTAAATCCTAAAGACTGGTTTTAATCTCTAACCTAGATGCCAGGATGCAATATAATGATTGATTTACTCTCTTGGCAACAGGGGATGGGAGTGGTTTTAAAGGCTTCCACCTGGTCTTTCTCACTAAGAGAAATCTTTCCTCACCAAGCCAAGACTCCTATAAAACTACTGCCAACTACTATGTCTAATCTACTACTAGGGTCCATGGTCCAACAGACCCAATGTGAGTTGGACCTGGGCCAGGAGTTTATTTTTACTGCCTCACATATACCCTCTTCTGTCTCATAGAGGGACATGATGATACTTTGTATTCCCAGGTATCAATGACTACTCAAACCCTATGCCCAACCTCAAAATGTATAGCGGTTCCCTTTTGAGAATACATAATATCTGAGTAAATGGTCATAGGTTTTTTTGGGGATGAACTGGGGAAATCCTTACATTATTGGGGATGAACTGGGGAAATCCTTACATTATACACTCACCATGGTGTTTCAGGGTACATCCTGCTTGAGACCCAGCCTCTTCTTCAGAAAATGGGTCCATACTTGAGAACTGGTGCATGTCCAGAAACTGGACAAGGGGTTGTAGCTCTTCATGACAGTGGTTGCTTTCAGCCTCCTAAACGTTTACTCTTTATTTCTTAATCATATAGCTTGGACATTATCTTTTCTGATAGCACATATCTGCAAAGGCCATCTTCTGTTAACTGTTTCATTAACACCTGAAGCTCAGGTAACTTCGGCTGCTCTTTATGATAGTCTGCATTGATGGAGGTTGAACACTTCCACTGTTTTCTGTTATTTGGGGATCCTATTATCCCCATTGCTACCAGGGAGCCCAGTTCTATAAAAGCCTCTCCTATTGTCATCCCTGGTCTACAGAAGAGAGCCACCACTTCTTAGGGATACTGGTATGATAAATATTCATTATTGTTCTGATAAACTGAGCTGAACACTGCCAATTGCTCTGATAAGGAAAGCAACAGGAAGATCCTCCCAACAAGCAGGGTCAGTCAGTAGGCGTTCTGGTCTCATATAGCAGCACCAGATCAGCAATCCCTCTTCAGCAGATCCTTAGGTTCTACCCTGCTCTTTGCCACTGCAGTTCTACCATTTTAACTATACTTAATAGGAAATATCACATTTTCTAAGCTTCCAAATCATTTAACCACAACATTAAAAAAGTCTCCTGAGACCTCTACTAGGGAATTAAATTCCATCTCCTGTAAATACTTCTGTATTGAAACATTCTCTTATTCAGCTCTATATTCTCAGATTCACTCCAGGCTCACACTGTTCACCTTAGCCATGTCCTGCAGCTCCTCTGGCATATATCCCTGTCTCTTCCTTAGCAGACCCAGCAGTTCCCTTGTCAGGGATTGATCTGATAGTTAGAGGAGGGTAGGGGTTGAACTGAGGATGGAGTTGGAAAAATACGATTAAAAAAAAATTTCCTCCCAACCTCGGAAACCCTTTCCACAAAGGTAGAAGAGAAAGAAATGCTTATTATCAAATAAGTATTGTAATAGAATGTGATGTGCATCACAGGAAATCCATTAAGAGATTGCCAAAATAGAAAGAAATCTCCCTCTTTTATAGAACCAAGTAGATGCAGCCCATTACACACATGTTCTCAAGATAAACAGTAACTATTTCAAGTCAGAGGACTTCGACCATTTGTCACGCATTTTTCTCAAATTCACCTGGTAATTGGAGCGATCATCTGTGTTTGCTCTTTGGCTTTATCAAAAGGACAAATGAGTCTCTCCCATCATCATGACTAGAGGTAGTTTTGGAATTTGAAGCGAGGGGCCTCTGCAGTTAGGCTCCTACCCTCCCACAGAAACTGGGAGATAAGAGGGCTATCTTCTTTGAAGATTACATTTCAAAGAGATGGTCCCCAGGTTCTTAAGAAAAACATTACTGGGTTATAAAGCTGACAAGAGGCTTATTTAGCTTTTAAAAAGATTTACATACATTTCAAAGTGATAGGGAAAGAATTTACAAGCTTTCTAAAGTCAATGCTCTAAGAAAAGGGATTCTTCCCTTATTTTAACAGGCAGAATTAAGCCCCTCATTTTTCATTTGTATTTTCCCTCTTAGGGTCATGTATTTACCTGCAAGGCAGAGTCCACACTATCTTTAAGCATTGGCCAAATAGGCATGCCTAGAGAGTTCATGACTATCTGGGAACTCATGTTTTCTAAAGTGTATCACCATGGGTGCCCCAGCTCTTTTTTTTTTTTTTAAAGATTTTATTTATTCATGACACACACACACACACACACACACACACACAGAGAGAGAGAGAGAGAGAGAGAGAGAGAGAAAGAGAGGCAGAGACACAGGTAGAGGGAGAAGCAGGCTCCATGCAGGGAGCCCGACGTGGGACTCAATCCTGGGTCTCCAGGATCACATCCTGGGCTGAAGGTGGTGCTACACTGCTGAGCCACCCGGGCTGCCCGGGTGCCCCAGCTCTTAACTTGTGCTGTCACTCCTCAGGGTTCTGATCTTGGTATAGGAGTATAGGAGACCTTTTAGAGCTGAGAATCAGACCTTCTAGAACTGAGAATCTAATTATTTTCTTCAGTTCCACTATCCTTATGATTAAGTCCTGGGCCTTAGTCTTGTCTTTTCTTTTCTTTTCTTTTTTTTTCTTTAAAGATTTTATTTATTTACTCATGAGAGACACAGACACACAGAGGGAGAAGCAGGCTCCCTGCAGGGAGCCTGACATGGAACTTAATCTCAAGTCTCTAGGATCAAGTCTCCCTGGGCTGAAGGCGGCACTAAACTGCTGAGCCACCAGGGCTGCCTGTCTTTTCTTTTCTTAAATGCTGCCATCTAGGCACTCCAACTTTCAACTTCAGCCTTAATTGCTAACCCCAGGCTTCCATTGTCCTTTCCCCAAATGCCTGTAATGCTCAGTTATAGCCATTGAAGACTATATTCCCTTTAATTGCCATTCTTCACCCCTCAAACTTCTCATGTGCCTGATGCTTTTCTCCATCCTGTGCATCCTCTTCCACAGGTTTCCTATGGGTGAAAGTAATAACAGTTTTATATCCATTGTATGCAAAGATCTATCTATACTCCACCTACTACCAGTGATGTGGTTGTTGCTGCCAGTCACTGGAGGCCAATTCTGTTCTGAAATTTCATTCTAGACTCTGTTGCTCAAACTAACATCAAGATGCGTAGTTGAAACTCCTTGGAAGCAGACTCTGAGATGATTTGATGCAGAAATTTTATTGGTGAGTGGTTTCATGGATAGCACCTCTTGGAGAATGAAGGAATCAGGACTGGACAGAGACAGAAGTTGGGCTACTGGAGATTGACACTAAGGGTGATTGCCCATGGAGCTCTGGAGCTGGTTTGCTTCTGCATAATGGCCTAAATAAGGTTAGGGGGGATGGGCTTTATAATATAATACAGCTCATCATTTGGCCTTTGAATCAATTTCATATCTTTGGAATTTTTGAATAAGTAGATATTGGTGATCATTATCTTAAAATATTGCATTTCATCTAATATTTATATAGCTCTCATCATGTACTAGGAACTGTGCCATTATTTAAAGATCACAAAAAACCTATAGGTTAGGCATTATTGTTATCATTATTATCCTGTTTTATGAACTTACTGAATAAGTATTGAATAAGTATGAGCCAAGCACCATTCTAGGCACTTTGGATGTATCAGTAAAAATGGAGAAATAGTAAAATGTTAAGGATTTCATTTCATGTTAAGGAAGTAAATAAAAAATAATAATTATTATTATATTAATATATTATATGTATATTTATACTAATGAAAGATATGGACAAATAGATAAATATAAAAAGTCTAACAGAGTAAAAGGGATTTGGAGTGATGGAGAATGAGAGTGTTGCACATGTTCATTTGTATTATAAATAAGACATCTAAGCAAAAACTTAAAGAAGGTTGGAGGACAAAAAATAAATATTCCGAAAGAAGTGATATCTAAGCTGGAACTTGTAGAGTGGGTGGAGAATACTGGACAGCAAGTAACAATTCATAGAAGTCCATTCAAAGGACGAGGGCTTCTAGATAGTGGAAGGTGTGTGAGCACCGTGTAGGTGTGAGTGGAGAAAGACCAGAGAGAACAGAGACTGAGGAGATAAGAGTGGTGAGATCATGAAGGACTTTATAAGGTAACTTAAGGTACAGGAGATAACTGAAGGCAAATGGGGGAATCACTGATCCATTTTAAGTGAGGAAGAAAAGACATGCTCATTTTAAAGTTTCAGAAAGATATCTGTCTGTAGAAAATGGGTTTTGGAGAAGGAATTAGGTTAAGAATGTGTGCAAGAATGGAGGAATGAGAAACTAACCAGAAGAATATTTCATTATTTAAATAAAATTGATAGATGACCTAAAATATGGTAGTAGTAGTAATAGTAATGGCATCGAATATGAGAAAGTAGTTCATAATAATTATTGGACAAAAAAGTCTTGATTAACACCATCATATGTGGTAGGTCACCTATGGGCCATCATTGGATTTGTCACCAAGAAGGTCATTGGTGATTTCTGAAAAATTAGAGGCCATTTTTGAATGTTTTGAGGAGTGAGAATGGGAATAGCTGTATAGACAACTTTCCCAAGATCTGTTGAAAAGGTACCAGGTGAAGGGACTCATAGCTGGAGAGCACAGCAGGATTCAGGAGGCCTTTTTGTTTCTAATGTGGAAATGACTAGAAATTGTTCAAATGTAGATGAAAAGAAAATAGTTCCAGAGAAAGGTGAGGAATCAGGAAAAAGATGGTGGGAGGGTTTGGAATCCCCAACATTAGCAAAAGAAAGGTGTCCCTTTCATGTTAATAGGGTATTAACAGGCACAGTTTTGTTTCCTGGTATGATAGTGAGAGACTGAGAGAAATCTCAAGTGATGACTCCTATCTAAAGAATGAGGTAAAGTTATAATCTAAGAACAAAAGAAGAATGTTGGGATGAGACGTATGATGTGTTGGTTTTCATGGCAGTAAGTTATCATTTGCACATCTTTCATATGGGTTTTCAAGTAGTTATCTACTTGCAAAGTAGAAAAAATATATATATTTATTATAAACAAAACTGATAGTACAGCATTCCAGGATGCCATCATGAATTTTTATCCCAAATTCATGACACAAATTTTCAAAACTTTGGAAAAATAGTACGACATAAACATCCATGTACTTTCAACTTAAATGCAACAATAATTGGTATTTTGCTATATTTGCTTTATATCTTTCTTCCTCTTTCCATGTATACAAATTCACGTAGTATACACATATATGTATATATGGTTTTACATATAGATTTTTTGTAGTACCATTTAAAGGTGGCATCATGAAATTAGACAATAATATGGTTTATATTTTGATAAATATTTTTGTGGTAAGAGTTTTTAGAGCAGACACAAATTTCATTGAATGTTTATTTCACAAAATAAAAACTCTACAATGACTAATTGCTTTGATTGTATGAATCTGTTTATTCTGAAATTGCTACATTCTTTTAAAACATTGCTTAACTTTCTGAAAATTCCTATTTTCATGCAATTGGTCTTACATATATAATTTGATTTGTTAAATCAAGAACAAAGTATTTGATAGTGTACAATTTTTAGACAAGGATGTTTAAAACCATAATGTGTTTGATCTCTGTGTTCAAACTATCTGAAAAATATGAATACAAACACACAAGGGTAGGTAAGAACGTTATTTTGCTAACATTATTTTAAACTCTGAAAAGCAATAACTGTTTTTTAAATATCCCACCATACCTAGCATAGTGCTATGTACCTAAGAGTTGCTAACTACTTATGCATAAATCTACACATTCATCTACATGTACATATATATAAGGTGGTTTGATGAACAAAATGCTATAAAACAGTTGCTGTGTCCCTCCTTGGTTTTTATCGGTACCACATCAATAATGCCAAATCCTTTCATGAGACTTAGGTACTATTTTTAGGTCAATTCATCTCAAGAGGGTCATCTTGTAATTACATTTATACCTTAGATAAATATAATAATTCTCTTCTAAGGAAATGCTTCACACTTTTTGAAATATTACCTCATTTATCTTTTCAACATCCCTGGAAGGCCAACGTTAATCTTATTATTCCTTTCTTATATGTGTAGAAATTGGCTTGCTATGTATAAGGAAGATTTGCTCAGAGACACAGATCATCAACAGGCAAAGTAGATTATAATTCAAATTAGCAAGTTATTTTCACGATGAAGGGATTTACCAAGTGTTGAAATCAAGTTTATCTTCACTGTTACTTCTACCCTTGCCAGGTGTTTAGCTATGTGTCCACAGCTTTCCTAAAAAGGATTCAGCCTCTGACCCTATCCACACTCTCTCTTTAGCTTAAAATTGCTCTCTATCTGTCCCCTGAAATAAAAATCAATGTTTGAGCAAAGGTTTGTCTCTCTGGGCAAACTAGCTGTGCAATAAATATCAGCAAACAAAACAAAACAGACAGCTATCTTTCTATGGGGCCGTTCAAGTATTCTTTGTCGGTGCTGGAAGAACTCCAGCAAGCATAGGACAGTGTGTGACCAACATCTGGGACCTAGAGGGAAAAAGTTGTCAAGGTAATTATAAATATACTGGAGATTTAGGCCAGCAGGTCTTCCAGTGAACCTGTTCCCTTGTTACCAACCCATCTTCTCAAATCCTGGGTCCTGCTCCATAGAGTAGCTGCCCTAAAACGTAATAGCTAACACTCATCACTGCTTGGTCTTTTGTGTTTTGTCTTTGAATTTTCAACATGGCTTTCTTATATTTACTATAAGGATACATACATATTGGTAAATGCTGAAGTTCTGAGGTCAGAGGTCATTTCTTGAGTAATGAAAAGTAAAAACAACCAGATAGACTACTTTCTCAAGAAAGTCTTTTCTTTCTCTTGAAAAACAGAAGAATAAATGGCTGAAGGGACCAGTAGGGTTCAGGATGCCTTCTTGATTTTAATATGGAAGTGACTAGAGATGATTAAAATATAGATGAAAAAAAAGCCGTTCTTTCTGACAACTGAGAAGGGGTGAAGATGTACCCTTGATGTCTATTTCACATCATTCACATGCAAATGTAAATTTTTAAGAATCCAAATAATTAAAGCAAATTATTGATTGACTCATTGATGTGTTTATTGGTAATACTCATAGTTTCTAAATGCTTTACACAATTGGTTCTGACCCAGAATTTTGTAACAGAGTAACACGGGGGATTGTTCCAATTGTAGACAAGCCTGCAAAGGTATATATATTTGGAAAAGGTTTCCCATTTTGTATTGATGTGTGTTCCCCTTAATTAAGAACTACTTCTAAGACCATATTCTACACAGATTTGAAGGCTTTGACACTCACAAGTCAAAACAGAACATGACAATTTTGATATAAAAAGGGGGAAAAAGGAACATAAAAATAAAAGCCTAAGATGAAGGAAATGGAAAATTCAGAAAAAAATCAGTTGGCCATTTGATATATTTGCAAACATTAGATTGTAGCTCTTTTTCTCTGTAAAAGCAAACTCCGTGTCTATGATTTATTTTCTGTTGTCATATTGGACTTGAATGTCGCTGTCGGCTGCTCCTCTCTTGAGAGCTTTGATTTTCAAAGAAGAAAGCATGTGGGAGTATAAACAGATCTTATTTATAAGAAACTTATGCTGATGCAACTCATTTGCTTTGTCAAGAAGCTAATTAGAATCTTCCTCACTAATAACAAATATACATATTTCTTGGCTTATTCTTCTTGGCCTGGGTTGAAAAGGTTAACAGACTACTTATAATTCTCCTACTCAGATCCCAGGAGGTTAGTACCTCTTACCCTGTGTGGGTTGTACATATGGGCATATACATATACTTGTGTATACCCTGTATTTGCATATCTAAAAAAATATTCAATGTTAATGTTGCAAGGAATAAATATGAATGATAATGTCATGAGTGAAAATGATTGTGTGTTTTGAAAAAGGAAATTTAAGAAAATAAGACTTTTCTATAAGTCACTAGAGAAAAAAATATTTTTTAAGGGAAAAATGTGCTAAAAAATTCCAACTTCTAACATAACAGAACAAGTAACATTGTCCTTTTGAACTTTTAAGTTTTAAGAGAGAAAAATAATATTTCTAAAATGATCAATGTGAATGCGTTTTTACTTTTACTAGGAATAGATTCTAAACTATGAGTCTTCAAATCTAGGAAGACGATATGATTAAAGTTTATTGTTTCAGTTAACTATACCAGACAATATGAGTTTAATTACAATACCCCATATTTCTAGTGTTGATTATCTTTGACTATCTTAAAATATTCTCTAAAATAGTTATTTTTTGTGTTTATTTGTGAGTTTGTAGAGATGGTTTTACAGAATCAAACAACAAAAATTGTTGAAATTCTAAAAATGTTGTGGCTCATAACTCTTATTGCTTATTACATTTGATCACATTTTATCCTCCCAACTGGATTGTAAATTCCTAGAAGGAAGAGATTATGCATTGTACCTGACTTCTCTTCTTCATACTCTTCTGAAAATATATGCTACAGAGTTCACTGCTTCTCTCTCAGTTACCACATCCAGTTGTCTTTTACAGATCTTTGATCATTTTTTTTTTCCTCTCACAGACATTGGACACTGATTACTGCTTCCTCTTTTTTAGACTCTCTTTTAACCTCCTTAATGATATATTATCTATTAATCTCTTTGAAATCTTCTCTTTTTAATTGGCTACTTTTTCTGTTTCTAGTCCCTAAATTTGGGTGTTCTACAAGGTTTGGTTCTCAAAATCCTCAAAATCTCAAAATCTCCTTTGCTTTTTTATTTATTTATTTATTTATTTATTTATTTATTTATGTATTTATGTATTTATGTATTTATGTATTTATGTATTTATGTATGTATGTATTTATTTATTTATTTATTTATTATTGTGAAAACAAGATAAAGCATGCCCCTGGCTCAAGGAACTCATGGTACAATGGAGAAATAGTTCACATTCAAATTCAAATTCAAAAATCCTAGGGTCAGCTCCAGATTCTCCCCAAATAGATAGGTTTTTAGCTAACGGCATTTAATTACTCTGTCATGAAATGGTTATGTTTATGCTGTTGGCTTTTTATTTACCCAGATGGATGCTTCATCTTGCTTATCTTTTTTTTTTTTTTAATTTTTATTTATTTATGATAGTCACACACAGAGAGAGAGAGAGAGGCAGAGACACAGGCAGAGGGAGAAGCAGGCTCCATGCACCGGGAGCCCGATGTGGGATTCGATCCCGGGTCTCTAGGATCGCGCCCTGGGCCAAAGGCAGGCGCCAAACCGCTGCACCACCCAGGGATCCCCATCTTGCTTATCTTTCCAAGCACTGAGTCTCAGGTGTTTATTTGTTCTGCTTAGGTGATCATAGCAAGCAAGGAGTTAGGAAGACGGAGGGTATTTGAATTAGGCCAGGACACCACGGTGAGATGTGTGGTGATGTTCTTGACAAAGACATAGGCACTCAACAGGGAAGGGACAAGGTTTGGGAATCAAGATCAACTATCCACCACTTGGTCATGGAGTGGATTCAACCTGTTCACTTATCCTCTTTGTTCTTATTTTCTTTAACCAGAAGTAATTCTTAATCCAAATGGTTGAGAGTTAAAGGAAATAATATACACATTTTTCTAGTTTGAGAGGTCATTTTTTGTGCAATTCTGGAAAATCATTAACCATGACTGAGTCTATATTATTCTCTCAACTCTTTTTTTTTTTGGAATTCCTCTTAAATATTGAGACTTTTTGGTTAATTTTGTATTTCTCTAATATTTGAAATTTTTCATATTTTAAAAATTATATCTATCTGTAGCATTCTGGCAATTTCTTTTGATCTTTTTAAACCCTAATTTTCTCTTTAACTATGTTTGTCCTGTATATAATACATTTGTTGTCTGTTTTGATGACTATGTTTTTGCTTTTAGGATTTCTACTTGGTCCTTCTTCACATTCCCTCTTATTTCATTACTTCCCACTTTCGTTTTATGGTTGGATTATTCCTTTTATACCTTAAGATATCTTAAACATAATTTAAAATCCTCTTCAACATAGTGTAGCTGTGACAGTCATGTTAGCTCTCAATGTCAGCCGCTGCTTTTTTTCTCATTTAAAAATTACAACAGAATTCAAATTGAGACTATTCTTATTATAGTGATACTATTTATATAAGCAGATTTATGGCTTTAGTGGTAACAAAGTGATTCTTTGTGATCTCATGTATTTTGAGGTAAGTAAATAATAACAATAAAATACTCATGGCTCCTTGTTTAGCTATACTGATTACAGAGTGCACCTTACCATCACAAAGTAAATAATTGTTGAGTCCTTTCTTGGAGTAAGGATTCCCTAGGTTTTTAGAAGTATTTACTACTTGGGGATTTAAGCACCTTTGAGATTAGTTAGTACCCATTATTTTAATTTTACAACCAAGTTAAGTGACTCCCACCACAAACTAATAGGAAGGTAAATCTTGTCTTTTTATGTGATCTTGTCCTAAAATAGTCTTGTTAACAAGTAACATATCACCAACTCCTGAGGTGCTTTTTTTTGGAGGGGGGGGGGTTATAAGTTTATACCTTCTTCCAGAAACTAGAAAAGTGTTGACATCAATTCAATTACCTGGCAGAAATCATTACTCACCTTTGAAGAGTAGTGTTATACTAAAGAGTGCTCAAACATAATTTATTATTCTCACATATTATCTTGTAACAGAAAAAGAAAGGAAACCTATCATTCTCTTCATTTTCATAGATAGTAAATCATAAATGTATTTTTAAAAGAATACACTTTCCTTTGTACAATACAACCAATAATTACCTGCAATTAACATTTATTGTATGTCCATGGGTAAATGGTTTATAAAACATAAAATAAAGGAAATAGTAAAATGACATTGAACATGACTTCTTCCTTTGGATATTTAGAAGGTATTTGGTGATAATGTAGGGCTTTGCTCTCATCATCAAGGACAATAATTTTTATTGAATCTTTATTGCAGAAGCAAGTTAGTAGATTTTTGACTGTTAGACTGACAGGTAACTAACTTGTCTTTTCAGTTGATTGTTGTTTTGTTGTTGTTGCTTTACGGTTTTTCTTCATCTTTGCAGAAATCTCACAAATGGGGTAAAGAAGTTTCCAGGGAAGAATGCACATTCCAAGGGGTCAGTGTTTTCATGGGAATGGAAGTGGCCCATACTACGACAGTGGTGCTGATCAGTGAGAATGCAAGCCACTCTGATAGGTCTGTGCTCTTACTCCAGGGATATGTTGGTGAAATGTCCCAGAAGGAAGATCCATTGAGTTAAATGACACACTCATAAAAATCCTTTATGAAAGCATCTTCTGGCTGGTGTTTAAGCACCACTAGAAGACTAAAAAAAAAAACAGGGATCCCTGGGTGGCGCAGCGGTTTGGCGCCTGCCTTTGGCCCAGGGCGCGATCCTGGAGACCCGGGATCGAATCCCACATCAGGCTCCCGGTGCATGGAGCCTGCTTCTCCCTCTGCCTGTGTCTCTGCCTCTCTCTCTCTCTCTCTCTCTATCATGAATAAATAAATAAAATCTTTAAAAAAAAAAAAAAAAAAAAAAAAAAAAAAAAAAAAAACAGACTCTGATTTATAGGTGGATGACTTCTCTGGTGTAAATACTCTCACAATGGCCCATTTCAAGTCCCAACAGTCTAAGAACCAGTTAAACAATTAGCTCTTAGGAGCCAGTGCAAGCCAACTCTAGCACTCTAATGAAATTCTTCCCTATGTAAGTGTAATATAACAGGAAAAAATAAAGCAATTTGATGTACTATGATCCCCTCAATTAACTGGGACCTCGTTGAAAACAAGGACTAAGTTTTGCACCCAGAAAACTGTATCTCTACAAAAGAACAAAGATGAAAAAAAGCAAACAAACAAACAAAAAAAAACCATGAGATGAATCTCCTTTGATTGAAAGTGACTTATGTGCTCTGTTTTATTGCTTTTACTGGGATTTATAGAAAGAGCCTGAGTGTTTGTTGTGTATTACAGTCTTTTTTTTTTAATATCCCAAGAAAAATTCTTCCTGCTTCAAAAGGGCTAAATCAACAGAAGTCAAGAATAAATATCATTGCTTTCTACCTCCTTTAATCTTTAAACTTTAATCACTTATAGACAAAAAGATGTTTCTGCCAATAATTAATTGATCTAAGATGTGAACATATTAAACAAACAACAGAATTATATGCCATTATTTGAATTACGACAGTTAAACCCATTTCTTTAATTTCAGAGGGTACAGAAAACCAACTTCCTCAACTGTTTAATTTCTTCCAGATGTAGTAACAGAGTAGTTGCAATGGTTCTACCATTTTTATTTAACAATATTTTTATTGTTAGGAAAAATATTTCAGTAGCATTTGTTAAAATGTCACTCATAATTGCATAATGGCAATTATGTATTTCTTATCTTTCCACTGCATGTGTTTATATTGCTGTACATGTCATTAACACTAGATCATTAAACTTTATTTCAGTTTGTTAGTCTTTGTAATATTATCAATGGTTAATGGCTTTATAGTACCTGGAGTTGATATATATCATAATTTGATAAACAATTATTATCAATTATTATTAAACAATTGATATATTAAAACAATATAGATATACCATAATGAATATTGTCCCAGATGTTGTATATTTTTAAATAATTTCTTTGAGTTTCCAAAATAGAATTAGCTAAACTATAGTTTGTCATCATACGATGACGTTATTCAGTGGCATCTGTTTATCAGATGCTTTGGTAAATAAAACAGATAATTTTACCAAGTGAAAGGTAAATTTTCAGAATAATTTTTATGTAGTAATAAAATACATATTTTTTCAAAAAGCATTATCTTTTACATAAGCTTCCCCCAAATCATGATTCTTTTGTCTTTCATAAAAACTTACCTAACAGATCAAATATTAAAATAAAATTTAGTGAGGCTTTTTTGTGCTTTTTTTAGATTTTATTTATTCATCAGAGACACAGAAAGAGAGAGGCAGAGACACAGGCAGAGGGAGAAGCAAGCTCCCTGCAAGGAGCCTGATGCTGGACTGGATCCCAGGACTCCAGGATCACACCCAGAGCAGAAGGCAAATACGTTTAACCGCTGAGCCACCCAGGGGTCCCTAAAATAAAATTTTGAATTAAAATAATACCCCGATAAGATATTTTAGAAATGTGACTATTTATCAGCATTTTACCTTTATTTATTTATTTTTAAAGATTTTATTTATTTATTCATGACAGACAGAGGAAGGCAGAGACATAGAGGGAGAAGCAGGCTTCCTGTGGGGAGTCTGATGCAGGACTCGAATACCAGGACCTGGGATCACGACCTGAGCTGAAGGCAGATGCTCAACCACTGCTCCACCCAGGTGCCCCAGCACTTTGCTTTAATTGTCACAATAATCTTATGAGGTAAGTACTAGTATTACCCCCAATTTATAGATGAGAAATCAGAGGCACCAAGCAGTTAATTAATATACCCAATATTAAAGCTAGCAGATGGCACTTTTTGTTGTATTTTCATAAGGCATATCTGTGTTAATCAGTCTCCTGAGGCATCTTGAAAGATAACAGGTGTAAAGTAATTTTAGGTGCTTTAATAATAATGAAGCAATATAAAATGTCATCAAAGGTAATACAAATACATAGAAATCTGACAAGAGAAAAATTCCTTCCTATAACTTTGGAAGGGGGGAAAAATAACAAACCAAATTTAAAAATAAATCAAAAGTATGGGAAAAAAATAAATATTAAACAACCAAGTAAAGTCATCATTTACAATATCTTGAAATATTCCAAAATTACTTCATTTTATGGTTTTAAAAATGGATTTATTAAATCTAACTTCCTTCTATATTATTCTACTGAGTCCCCTGGGTACCAAAGATGGAAGAGTAATATACAGAACATTAGAATGCAGTTGACTACTTTGATACCTTGTGTGGCGTTTACAGTTGAGCTATTTGTTTGAATATCTTAAACCCTTATTTGTTTCTCCTACTCCATAGGCTCCTCTTACTGGGTAAAGAAAATGGTTTATTTAGCTTAATATCTATTAAAAGTCTTGGCTGACACATAGAAGCTACTCAGTAAATACTTTGCTAATGAATGTTCATATTAATAAAAACTTCCTGAAAAAATTATAATGTTAGAAAAATAGAAGAGATATACAAAGACATTTTCCAAAATGTGAACATGTTTTCCCAGATCACTAATTTTGATGCTATACAATTTCCCAAGAGATGGTTGTCATTTAGACACAAATTCCTTTAGAATAATTTATTCATCTCTTTCTATCATTTATCTAATATTTAAGTTTTTATTTAAATTCTAGTAGGTCACATATATCCTTTAGAATCCTTTAGAATTCCTTTAGAATGAATGTAACCCTTTCTAGGATAGAGAAAAACTCTAAGTCTTTGGAAAACTATGTTATTCACCCCAAACAATTTTACACTTATTTGAACTAATTTTAATGTATACAGTTTGATTATATCTTAGTGCATAACTTGTTAATGTTTATATCAATGAGAGTGCTAGTCTGTGCTTATGCATGGTGGTTATTATAAGTAAATTACCTCAAATTCTATTTGAAATTTGGCTACTTTGTTTTAAAGATTTATTTATTTGAGAGAGAGAGAAAGAGAGAGAGAGAAGAGCTTGAGCACAGGCAAGTGTGGGAAGGGATAGAGGGAGAGACTCTCAAGCAGATTCCTTACTTAGTGCAGAGCCCTATGCAGGGTGTAATCTCATGACCATGATATCACTACCTGAGCTGAAACCAAGAAAGATATTCTTCACTGATTGAGCCACCCAGGTGCCCCAAATTTGGGGTAATTTCTAACAAATAGATAACTGTGATAAAAATGCTGTGACAGTCTTTTTTATTACAATCCATTTTTGTCATTAGTTTAATGGTAATTAGTATTATTATGCTTTTTAAAAGACTAAATTTCCAAGGTTCTCCTTTTTAATAAATTTTTTATTTAAATTCAATTTGTTAAACATATAGTGTATTATTAGTTTGAAAGGTAGAATTTAGTGATTCATAATTTGCACATAACACCCAGTGCTCATTACATCAAGTACCCTGCTTAAAGCCTATCACCCAATTACCCCATCCCCCCCCGCACTCCTTTCCAGCAACTCTGGAGTTTTTTTCCTAGAGGTCAGAGTCTCTTGTGGTTTACTTCCCTCTCTATTTTCATCTTATTTTATTTTTCCTTCTCTTCCCTATGCTCATCTGATTTGCTTCTTAAATTCTATATATGAGTGAAATCAAATGGTATTTGTCTTTCTCTGACTGACTTATTTCGCTTAGCATGATACTCTTTAGTTCCATCCAAGTCAGTCCAAATGGCAAGGTTTCATCCTTTTTGATGGCTGAGTGATATTCCATTATATATATATACACACACACACACACACATATATATGTACTATATATACATACATATATATATATTAACTATATACATAGGCATATATATGTGTGTGTGTATCTATATCTATATCTACCCTCTTTAACAATTCATCTGGACTCTTTTAGTATTTTGACTGTTGTGGACATTGCTGCTATAAACATTGTGTACATGTGCCCCTTTGAACCACTATGTTTTTGTATCCTTTGGATAAGTATCCTGTAGTGCAATTTCTGAGTCATAGAATTTTTCCCCAGCTTTATTGCAATGTAATTGACAAATAAGCATTTATATATTTAACGTATACAAACTGATATTTTGATACATCTATACATTGTGAAATATATTACCACAATTAACTAATTAACATACTATATCACCACTTTATGTAGTTACCTTTCTGTGTGTGTGAGGGGTAAAAACACTAAAGATGTACTCTCTTTTTTTTCTTTTGCAATGTGGTTTTAATCATATGTAGGGAAGTAGGTAGAGTACAGACCTAACTTTCTGTGTCCCAACAAAACAATGTGACTCTTAAGCTTTGTCATAGGACAAACTTTATGTCTGATAGCACGTTCAGTTGCCAAAATCATTTTCTGCATAATCTCTGATTGTGTCTTGTATTATCTCTGTGGACTTAATTCTGAATTTTTCTTCGTATAGTATGGGAATAAAGATGAATGGTTTAAACAAGAAAAGCTGCAACCTGTGTTATTCTTTCAAGTTCAAGGTTTCAAAAATCCTTGAGAAAAGTAAAACTTCCCAAGTGGTTTTAGCTGAGAAACTTTTATTCTCATTCAAACCTGCTGTCACACATTACTTCTCATTCTTTCTTTCTTTACCAGTCTAATACAAAGCCATTTCTCTTAAATGAAATACTGTGATTTTCAATGAAAGAAATATTTTAAACTTTCTTTCCCTTGTGCTCCCAAATGGAAACTGAACCCACCATCAGAGTTAATCTCTTTCTCCCATTAATAATCTATGTATCTTTTTTCTTCCTTCTAAGGAATCAACTGTCTGCTTGGTTGAGCTTAAAGGGAGAATTTCAAATAGCTAGTTTCAAAAAAAAAAAATAATGTATTTTGTACCAAATAAGCTGAATTGGGGCAAGATGTTCAGTTGCAATGCAGTTCAATAAGTCTCTTGTCAAAAAGTTATATTTCATTGTAATAACCCCAGGTAATGCAAAGACTCATTTATTATTTGTCTTTAGTTCAGAGTGAATTCCTTTAAAACAAAAAGCTCTACTTTTCCTCACACAATGCTAATAACCTGTTTACTATACCTAAGGCAAATGATATGGTTCATTTTTATTATTAATCATTTTATCAAGAACTATGCCTTAATTTCCTCATCTATAAAAGATGTGGGTTGCTCGCATTGAATGATCTTTAAGTTTTCTTACAGATACAATAGAAAATTATTCCTGCTATGTATTGTGTGGGTGGCTGAAAACCACTATTGGGATAATACAGAATTTTTCTTGGGAAATTAAAAAAACAAGACCTAAGACGTTAAAAATCTGAGTGCTTGGAAATAAAAATCATTGGGAAAAAAACGTTGAGAAAATAGAGTGTGTACGTGGGAGGGGAAGAAGACAAAGGAGAGATGCCAGATTGCCTTTATTAGATGGTGTTTCTCGTCCTTCCTACCCTGTTTGAGAGCTACCCATTGCTAGATCCCTGCTAAGCTAACAAAAACACAGCCATCTTCATTGGTGACTGTGCTGTGTTAAGCTGTGAATAGTTGAAATGTTGATGACCCTCTATATCAGAGGACAATCAACCTCTTTTTCAGCTTTGTCATCCACAACTTCATAGACTCAGTACTCTGACAGGATCAGGCAATGTCCTGTTCTAATTATATACCCCACACATCTCAGCTTATCTCATGCTGTTCCCTTTGTCTGAAATCCACACTCGCCCTGTCCCTACCTTTCAGATTTCTAGCCATCACTCAGGGCCTGGCTTTCATGAAGCCCAGCTTGATATGATTTCTCTCTCAAGACCACTGCATACAGCTTTATTTCACAGTTATTTGTGCCCTGCTTTTATTCCCCTTTTTAAAATTCAAGTTTTTATTTCACAAGGGCTATAACAGTGAATCTTGCTCGTTTTTGTTTTCTCACTCCTTTCTTGCCTTGGCTCTTAATACAAAGCACCTAACAGGTAGATTTAAGATCTGTACAGAGAGCGCATGTCCCTCAAATTAATTTCCTCTTTAATGAGTTTCGTCTGCATTTTACTGGTATGAGAGAGAGCACCGCAGGGCAGAGAGCATCCAACGGGCAGTGATGGAGTGAATAGTTTATATTTTAACATTTTCTATAACTATCTCTATTTTCTCTAAGTAGAATGTACATTTTCCAGTAAACAGTATGTCTTACAGATCTTTTTATGTAGACAATGAGTTTTACTTCTTTCTTTCTAAATTTTATAGTATGGCTCACAGCATATTATTTAAAGATTCTATTTATAGATGTGGCTTTGAAAATTCTTGATTTTACACACCTTGTAAAGTGAATGGTTTTGTAGGCAAGATTTTCAAAAGTGGCTGTAGTGAATCAAAAGTAATGCCTGATTTTTATGACAGATTTTGTCAAGTTGTCCATCCAGAACTCTTAAAAATGGGAGTTGAAAATTCCCATTTCCCCACACTGCTACCAACACCAATTATGTTCAGCCTTTATAGTTTTTGCTATGTGATGGACAAGATGTTGTATCTCATTGTGACCTCAGTGTACAGTTGGCTGATTACTCATGATAATTTTTACTTTTTTTTTTCTGATTTGTTCCTCTTCTGAATCTTCTATTATAATGTTTATCTTTTTTTTTTGCTGATTTTTAAGATTATTCATCCATATGTATCATTTTTTGCTCTATGTTTTGCACACTTTTCTCCACATTTTTCTTTTTTAACCTTGTAATGTCTTTTGTAGCATGAGAGCTTCATAATATTATGTATTCAAATTTGTCAATATTTTACTTATGGCTTTTGCCATTAATCTTTTATAAGATAGGAGAATAGACCAGTATTGTTCTATGTTTTCATATAGTTATTTTATTTTATATATTTTTAAAGATTTTGTTTATTTATTCATGAGAGACACAGAGAAAGAGACACAGGCAGAGGGAGAAGCAGGCTTCCCGTGGGGAAACCCAACGTGGGACTTAATCCCAGTACCCCAGGATCATGCCCTGAGATGAAGGTAGATACTCAACCACTGAGCCATCCTGACATCCTAGTTATTATATTTTATATACATTTTTAGATTTACTTATTTGAGAGAGAGGAAGAGACAGGGTGCCAGCAGGGACAGGCCTGAGGGAGAGGAAGAGAGAAAATCCTCAAGCAGACTTCCTGCTGAGCTCAAAGCCCAATGGGGATGAAGGGTAAGGGTGGGGGAGGGGGTCTTGTTCCCAAGACCCTGAGATCATAAACCTGAGTTGAAATCAAGAATTGGCTGCTTAGCCAACTGAGCCACCCAGGTGCCCCTCATGTAGTTATTTCAGAGCATAAAATATTTGGCTTATTATTCTGACTAGAATTCACTTTTGTGAATAGTGTGAATTAATGATCTAAACTGCGTATGTGTATGTGTATGTGTGTATCCTAATCCCAATACTGAAGTTCATTTATTTGAAATAATACCTTTATCTGTAATAAAATGCAATAAAATAAACCCTTGGATCTTCTTTTATAGTTTCAACTCTGTTACATCAATATATTTGTCTATTCTTACACCAGTATCACACTTTAACTTTTTTTCAATAACTTTTGTATCTGTTTTAACAATATTAGGACAAATTATTCCTCATAGTTCTTACAAAATGAAATCGATAGTTCCCATTTATTTTTTTCAAGTGAAAATTGGGATCATCTTGTCAAGGTCTGTTTTAAAAATTCTATGGAGGTTTTCATTGAATGAGTAAATTCAGGAGATTGAAATACCTAATTGGAAAGGTTGAGTCTTTAAATCCACAGACATAATATGTCTTTTCTTGGATTCAGACTTTAAATTTTTCCAAATGAAGTTTTATAATTTTCCTCACCAAAGTTTTAGACATCCTGAGTTTTTTTCCTATGTATAATATATTTACTATTGTAAATTGAGGTTCCCTTTTATTGTTTTTCAATTAAATACTGATGTTTTATAGGATAATTATTGAATTTTGCCTATTGATTTTGTATCTAATCACATTATTGAACGCTCTTATTTGTTATACCTTAGTCAATTCTCTTGGACTTTTAGGTGGACAATTAAATTATTTACTAGTAAATCCAAACTATTCCAGTTTGGATTATTTTTTCCAATAATTTAAATTTTATTTCTTTTTATATTCTTATTGCATTTGCTGGAACTCTAGGGAAATGAAAGATAATGATGATAGTAATGTGCTTCCTTAACTTTTTCCTTAACTTTAATGAAATTTTTCTAGTTTTTTTTTCAGTAGTTATATTGTTTGTTACTGGGTTTTGCTATATAACCATTATCAAATTAAGGGAAAACTGGAGTTTTTGTTTTTGAGTTGGAAATATTTGTTCAGTTTTACTGAGTGTTGTCTTGTCAGTTAGGGGGAAAAATATATGCTTTTTTCCTAAAATTGGCTCATAGAGTAAATGGCAATAACACATTTTTTGAATCTTTAAAATATCTTTGCATTTTTGTTTAGCCTATTCAATTTTGATGTATTTTTCTTTTTAATATGCTGCTAGATTTTATGTGTTACTATTATATTTAGGATTTTTTGCATCTGTAATCATAAATGAAATTTATATAGGGTATTTTGTGTATGCCTTTATTGCCTTGTCCTGTGCCAGAATTTGGTAAATCTTACAGGATGAAATAGAAGGGTTTTTATCATTTAGTAGGTTCTGATTTGCTTGTTTCTTAGCTAAAATTACTTGTTTCTGTATAGTAAAGTCTCTTATAAGTACATTAGTTTCTATGACCATATTGTCATATACTGCTATTATGTTCTTTGCCAATGTTGACTCATAGGAATGTGCTTCTATTCTAAAGTTAGTGTATAATTAACTTGCTTTTTAATAATTCAAGACAGATCAAATCCTAGATTACTTGTTTATAAATAAAAAGTAGAAAAATTAACATTTGGACAGAATGCACTTATTTAGTGATTATACATATTGTATTTAATTGTGATATTTATAAAAGTATTCTATGACATTGCAAAATATGTTTGAGTTGATATGCCATTCATTATTATGCCTTAAGCTTACAAGTCTTTCACTTTCTCTTCTTATTTGTTGTTTTTCTCTTTAAAGTCAAACAGGGCTGATGATAAATTTGAAGACTTAGCAGTGCTTCTTTAACTACACTCTAAATTGAGACTATCTCCCTGCTGTCTTAATTGAGTTGCCCATGGTAACCAACTGTCTGATTGTTTTCCAGTGTTAGGGGCAGGTTTCCTTAGGATGATTTATCCAGGTATTAAGGCTACTACCACAACGTGATGGTGATCCTGGTTGATTTTTGCTTCATTTTTATTTTCCTTCTGCTTTCTCTTCCCCATTCTTTATTAGAACGTCAAGTAGAAAATGCTAAATGGACATCCCACCAAAGGTGAATATTTCTAATTTATTTTAAATATCTAATATGTAGAACCCAAAATAGTATTGCAGTACTGACTTGTGTATTAACTTTAAACTTATCTTATACATCCATTTACTTTAAATAAACAAAAACAGATAATTCCTTGGAAGTTTATAATATGCTCAACACAATACAAAAAAGTACATGTATATCTCCTTACATGTATAAAACTTATACAATGGTACTTCTCCATAAGCTAAAGGTTTTACCTTATCATTTTCAAAGCTGTCCATTAATCCTCTTTTTGATTTTTGACTGTGGATTTTGGGGAAGGAAAAAAATTATGTACTTTTGGAGTTTGTGCAAAAATAAGATAAGAAATAGTCTTCTATTAGTAGCTTAAATGAATGTAAATATCACTCCTTAATAGAAAGATTTAATATTGATTTAAGTGAAAAGTGAGATATAAGCAACAATTGAAAGCCTGTGACTACAAATATCTTACTTCTGATATATAGACTATATGTCAGAAGTGAGAAAAAGGTTGCTAAGGATTTTAAGGCAATACTTGAAAAACACTAAACATTTTTGGAATACATTGATGGAATGAAATTAATTATAAACCTTTGCCTTATATACCACTTAAATGAGATTATAAGGTTGTTAGAGGTAGATGTACATTCTTTTTGTCTTTTGAAAATACTTTTTTTCATGATATGGAAAGAACATTTTACATGACCAATTTATTTACTGATGTATTCCTAAAGTATTTGATCCAGTTTACCTATCTAAAACCATAAAACACAGATCCACAAAGAAACTTATATATCAGTTAATAAAATTCCCTAATGTTTCAGAGAAACTTGACTCACTATCAAAAGCCACATAGCTGGAGAATTGATCGGGATTCTAAGAGATTTGAAGACTTTATGTTAGTCTTTTTTCTTTTTTTAATGCTTTACATTAAGGCATTATAACCCATCATACCACAAAATCAGTCAATACATTAAGTAACTTTGAGCACATTCCTGCCAAAAATTTATTAATGTTACCATTACTGTTTTTAAATGTAAAGAAATAATCATCCTTTTTTCTTGCTGGGTTCTATTGGCTAATTGGCCTTCTTTCCATGATTATATATAAGGTATAATCTTTTCTGAAAAAATCATGTATATACATGCAGATAACATTTTTACATTCAAATGGAGAAATGGAATCTACAGAAATGCATTACATAATTTTTAAAAAATATTATTCAAATTTTGAGATGCGTATAAAGGTGATTTACCTCAAATCCTTACCTCCCTTACCTCAAATATGCTACATTTATCCAACCTTCACCCAAGTCCCTGTCTTGGACTCTGCTTTTAGTGGGACCCAAATGAAGAGATAGGAACACAAAAAAGAGATACAGATTTATTCAGGTTTTGATTATGTATTTTTGTGTGTACATAACAATGTTTTATAAAAAGCATGTACATAATATATATGCTTTGTGTGACTATCTGTACATAAGAACATGTTATAAAAGATATTCTGGTTGTGACATCTCTCACT
Organism: Vulpes vulpes; assembly: GCF_048418805.1. Classification (NCBI taxonomy): domain Eukaryota; kingdom Metazoa; phylum Chordata; class Mammalia; order Carnivora; family Canidae; genus Vulpes; species Vulpes vulpes. The sequence continues at coordinate 49,619,301 of NC_132784.1, read as the reverse complement.
CCTCCATTGATCTCTGGGGCTGGTCAGGTGTAGCTGTCTAGTTTGTCTGTGATTCCTGTGATTATCCTAAAGTTGCTCAATCAATCAACACAGTTCCCTTTTCTTCCCATCTTAATAAATTACTCATTTATTTATAGTTCTATCATGTGAATGTACCTTCATATTCTAAAACCACATCTATAATCCAATGATACTATTATCTTGCTTGGGAATCAGGAAATTCTTTTGTCAAGTATGAAAGGAACATTTTATTTAAATCTTCAATACATCTCTGAAGAACTATTCATACAAGCCACAAGGCATTCTTACACTTTTGGAAAGAACACATTTTTAAGTATGAAAAGATGTGCTTTTCTTCCCAGCACTCCTGAAATTTCTCCCAATGTCCTTATGGTTGGAATTCTTCAGCTATAAGTCATTTACTGCAAAGCAGAATATCCCTGACTACAAACTGAATTATCAAGTTACAAGTTGCAGATCCAAGGGTAAGAGAGGGGACTGAGGTTTACATGGCTCCAAGGGAGCAGATAGGACACCACCACTGGTGGGCAAAAAGAGGAGCTGAAGTTCAGAAACCATGAGACTCTGGCAGGAGCAGCAGCATCCTTCCCCACACTGAGAGTGTGAGGAGTTGAGTTTATTTGCCTTGTTTGCTCCCCGATGAAGATCACTAACACATAGTGACCCCATAAAAGGATCATTTACTGAGTGTGAAGTGGTGTTTGTCTGTGTCCTGAAATCCTGCACAGGTATCCGTGAAGCCCAGCCTGTGCCTCAGTTCAGGACATGTGTAAGCTGGCACTCTGGACAGTGTGAGGCATGTGGGGGATGTGGAGAAAGAGCTCTACCCTGACAAAGGCGGGATTCAATGGATGTGGTTCATGACTTCCAGGTTGTGATCTGTGAATGATGCTCCTTTTGGGAAAGATTTCTTAATTATAATAGGGCTTCCTTATTTTATTATTGGCAATTACATTTTTTTCTACAGTGAGTATGTATTGAATTCATACCTAGGAAAACAATACCTAGAAATATAAACCTACTGTATATCATCAACAAAACCCATTATCTGTAAGTGCAAGGTTTTATTTTTCATGATTTTATTCTATAGTTCGGTATCTATAGATATACAAAGATTCCTGTAAAAATGCACAATCTTTAATAGCCTTCCGAAACTTAATCTAATGTACATTATTATAATGAATAAGAATTGATGTTTTATGAAGTATTTTCACAAAGCAAAGGAAATGTGGGAAGTGAATAGTTATTTTTGGAATTTATAAAAGGCCTGACAACTTGTCTCAAGTGTACTCCTAATTTACTAATTAATGGTCAAATAATTCCTTGTACCACTGTTTCTTTAACAAGGCCAAGATGGCTCCAGCCACTTATTTATTTCAACTTCATATTTATAGAATAGCAAACCATTACATTCATATTTCTTTGAAAGAGAATTACAGAGTAATTCAAGTTCTGTTATAAAGCCACTATCTGATTGTAATATGAAAAATCTGACCTTAACAAATTATAGTAATGTTCTAAGTGAGTGGAAGACACTAGTTTCTATAGGACGCAAAATGCATCCAAAGTAAATGCACATGCAGGAAGCATAAAACCATCTGCCTGTGGAGCCTGCCAAGAGACCAGATGCAGTCACTGGAAGAGCTACCTTCAGTGAGTTGGCATCTGGACATGCTTAACTTGACAAGGTGCAACATTTGATCATACTGCCTTTAGGCATTTTTTTGGCTATGTCTCCTGGAATAAGCATAATCCGGCAGATACAGAGGAGTATGTGAATACTGCAAATCTAGAATTGGATGAAAAATGGAAGGCATCAAATATCTTATTTTGATTGTGCATATGACACTGAAAAAATACCTGAATCATAAGGTTGGTAAATGAGATGCCTGGATGGCTCAGTCGGTTGAGCCTCTGACTCTTGATTTTGGCTCAGGTTGTGATGCTGGGGTCCTGAGAGTGAGCCCCTGTATTGGGCTCCATGCTCACTGGAGAGTATGCTTGAGATTCTCTATCTCCCTCTGCCTCTGCCCCTTCCCCTGCTCATGTGTGCGCAGGTGCCCTCTCTCTCTCAAATAAATAAATCAATCTTGAAAAAATAAAGTTGAAAGTATTTCTTCCATGTATTTACATTTTTTATAGCTGCACAAGTGCACATGTAACTTAGATATTCCCATTACCTTGTTTACACATGTATAAAATGATAGGAAACATTAAAATGGAAAACACCAGTGGGGTAAAGTATAATAATTAAAGAGCTATTGGAACTTAAATATTTTGGTGACATTTTCTATAAGGTAAAGGGCTCTTGAAGTGAATGAGGCATTTTGAGATATTACTTTGCATACATTTTCCAGCATGTGGTTAATTTAATAGTAAATTCCTTTATTTTCCAATGAGAATTTATGTTTCATAAAGTTACATAATTTGTTGAAAAAAATTTTGACCAGTGTTTTAGCTCCAGACCAGAGAATTAAGTCAAAATATCTGCAGGTGTGTGTGCTTATTTAGAATCTTTGTATTTCTAATGTGTAAACTGTGTTAACCACAAAATATACAAAAGATGTAATTTGTTCATTTAAGCCTTTTTTTAATAAAGAGAAATTAGTAATAGCTTAAATATCTAATAAAATAGATGTTGGTTAAATATAGTTATAAACATGAGGAGATGCTATACAGCTATTCATATTCTTGAGGCATGCTTAAGGCAATTCAACTTTATTCCTGTGGTAGTTTCTTGCAGCTACTGTAACAAATTACCACAACTTTGGTGGCTTAAAACAAACCTTGGTATTTCCTCATAAGTCAGAAGGACTGACATCTGGAATCAAGGTTTCTGGGAAGGCCCCTTCCTTCTGGAAATTCTTAGAGGAGAATCCAGAGAAAATCCATTCCTTGTCACTTCCAGTTTCTGGGAGCCATTAGTATTCCTTTGCTTGTGACCACATCCCTCCTATCTTTGCCTCTGTCTTCATTTGCCTTCTCCTCTGATCTCCCTCTGTCTTGCTCTTATAGTATTTTGGGCCAATCTACATAATGCAGGAAAACTTTCTCAAGATCCTTAGCTAATCGTATATGCAAAATTTTTACCTTTTACTTCAACATTCACAGGTTCCAGGGATTAGGACCTGATGGGGCACCATTTCGGGGGCACCCTTAGCCCACTACACCCTGGTACACTTTTTAACAGGTGCCAGCATGATCTGTAAATTCACTAAAACATGTGTTACTGAAAGGATATACATAAAATTCTCAAAAGTGATTTTCCATGAAGTAAGATTGTGTGAGATTTTTCTATTTCATTGTCTATATTCTATCTCTTAAAAATGTATATGATAAATGCGTTATATACATATGCAACATATACTTGGGTACATATCACTTGCTTCTGTGGGTAACGAAAACTCTCACTTCTTACTGCACTTATTTAGTGTCTACTGAATGCATATATTTATTCGTATATTTACATGTTGCATTGGAGGGATGCCACACACACACAAAAAGTATTTGCTTTCTGGGTACTAGTAGTATACCTGGAGAGAGAGAATACACATGGAAGATAATGTAAGATAAAGCAATCAGATACTATGACCTCAACAAGCAGAATGCCCAGATAATTTTGTAGGTGACTTCTAGTAAAATTGCAAGCAAAAAATATGCTATTTCTATGTTCTTTAAAAATTTTTAGACACAAGAAGGTGGGCAAGTATCTTTATTTCTAATAGACTTGATTATCAAATACTGGATATACTTGACACAAATATCCCAATCACACACAAAACCAAAACAAAATAGCATATATCAATCAATTTCATATACTAATGTAGCTGGAAAATATTAGCAAATTAAACTCAGTTGTTTAGTCTTTTAACTTTTTTTTTAAAGATTTTATTTATTTGTTTTAGAGAGTGTGTGTGTGTGGGGGGGGGTACAGAAAGAGAGTGACAAGCAGACTCCATGCTGAGCATGGAACCTGATACAGGGCTCCATCTCACAACCCTGAGATAATGACCTGAGCTGAAATCAAGAGTTGGATCCTTAATCGAGGTGCCTCTAAACTCAGTTGTTTTAAAAGAATAATACAACATGGATCGGGGCTATTATTCCACTAATTTTAGAATGCTTTGCCTTAAATAATATTATTCTAAAAATGGTGAACAGCATTTAGAGATAAATAAGTATACACCCTAATAGATTTCTAATAACCATTTGATAAAATTCAATAGCCAATTCAGATTTTGAAAAAAAATAATATAAGAATAGAAAAAAGTTCTACATAAAACTTCAATGGTGAAACTGAAAAATCCCTATTAAAATTAGAAACATGATAAGGATGCCCACCAAATCAGAAATTATAGAATTGTCCTGGAGTCCCAGCCAATATAGTATTAGAATATGAGAAAAAAAATCAAGATCTAGAATGATATGGGATAAAAGTCAATTGAATAAAATTCCCAGAATGATAACACTGAAGCAAGTCTAGAAAACAATCAGGCCAAAAAAAGTGCAAAAACCTCACCCTTCTGTAAAGCTTTCTTTGGAATCCTGAGAAGAATTCGGTACTCCTTCCTCCGTGATCCAAAAGCACTTGGTACACAGCTTTACTGTAGATTTTATCTCAATTTATTGCATTTGAGATTCCTATCAGAACATATACTTTTAACTTTTTAAGTCTAAAACCACAAAAATTGAGAGACTAGAATTTTGAAACCCCATGTGTTCACCACCCAGCTTCATACCCTCAACTTTGGTCACAATTCTATCATCCTAGTTTCACCCAGAACTCCTATGTTTATTTTTGACAAGATATTGATTGATTGATTGATTGATTTTAAAGATTTTATTTATTTATTCATGAGAGACAGAGAGAGAGAGAGAGACAGAGAGAGAGGCACAGGCAGAGGGAGAAACAGGCTCCATGCAGGGAGCCTGACATGGGACTCGATCCCAGGATTCCAGGATCACAACCTGAGCCCAAGGCAGACAGACGCTCAACTACTGAGCCACCCAGGTGCCCAAATATTAATTCTTTTTTTTTTCATTTTTTTAAAAAATTTATTTATGATAGTCACAGAGAGAGAGAGAGGCAGAGACACAAGCAGAGGGAGAAGCAGGCTCCATGCACCGGGAGCCCGACATGGGATTCGAGCCCGGGTCTCCAGGATCGCGCCCTGGGCCAAAGGTAGATGCCAAACCGCTGCGCCACCCAGGGATCCCCCAAATATTAATTCTTAACATCATATAAGTGTGTCTTCATTCCTTAGAATGGTTTTTATCACTGGTTTATTCAGATCAGTGATATATATTTGGGGCTTTTAAGAATTGTCATCTTCCATGTAGCCTGTGGGCCATTCTATCTAGAAAGTGGGCTGCTTCCTAGGAGGCAGGGTTAGGCTGGCTTGTGTTTCTGTGAGCAGGAAGTGGAGGTGGACGCATGTGCACAGGATGACAATGCAGTTTTCAGCCTAATTCCTGCTGGAGAAAGCCACACAGGGCAGCTGGGACTGCTCAGCTGGAGGAAAACTATGTTGAGGAAAGATTTGGACTTCAGCACACTGCTTCTGTGACATCAACTGGTGTTGGTGATGCCACTTCTCCAAGAGTCTCTGTGCTTCTTATATCAGTTCAATGTCATTGAGCATCTAGTAGGTGTGAGATATTTGAACTATAACTGATTCCAGCAGAACCAGTAACTACTAGTTTTCCTAAGTCCCTGGCCTTTTTTTTTTTTTTTTTTTTCACTTGTGAATGAAATAAGTAAGGAGTGTTTACTGCATTTCTGGGTTTCCTATCTCCCTACTACTTCCCTTTGCAAACAAGCACAATCTCCAGAACTTCTTGCAATCAAATCCCAGAAAGGATGTTAAGCACATAAATCCCAGGACACTAACCCAGAAACATACTTAAGGGCTGGCCAAGATCTGATGGGTAGAGGATGGAGAAAAGAGCCTGGACATTTACCCTGTCTAGGACAGGAAGGTTGAGGCAGGAAAAAGGACGCAATTGATTAAGTGAAGACGGCATGAGTTGGGTCATGTTTGCTTTCACATGTCTTAATCTTCAGACCCAGATACTTGCCTTTGTTGTAGGCATATCACTGAAACCTCAAAGCATACTTGGCGCATAGTAGCTACTCAGCAATATTTGGTGAGTTGAATTAAATTGAGCTGATCAACTCAAGTAAGTCAAATGAGAAGTTAAAGCTGACAGCACTGAAGGAAAACAAGAAATGAAGTACGTGACAAGATTTCCTTGAGTTGTTCAGAAGAAGGCATTGGGGAAATCAGCAGAAATGATGTTGATGGAATGGTAGCCTGGAGTTTAGTGAAAGGTTGTGAGAGCTAGACAGCTGTTTGCGTTTCACAGGATTTGTAGTGGTCCCAGGATAGAAAATGCACTATACCTTGTGAATCCATTTTACTGCATAACTGATGCATTCTACAAAGGATACATAAGGAGGCAATAGGAGTGGAGAGTCATGCATTTCTTTTCTCCTGTCATAGGCTAGTTGATGGAGATAAGCAAGCCATGGGAATTTTAAGAGAGCAACACTTTAAGCAAGAACATCTTTACATTCTAATCACTGTGTTCTTCTGGGCCTTCTATTAGCTTTTTCTCTTCAATTATTTACTAAGTGTATAAGTACTTGTCAAAATATGGACGTGTGTTTCTAAAGCATTTCTAAGTCAAATTCTGTAGTCTGTCATTACCTCTGGAACTTATCTGGGGAATCTGAACACCTAATGTGGACGTGGGAACCTTTTGCTCTCCTTGAGGCACCATGTGTGTTCTGTGAATGTGTCATCATTCCAGAGTATAATATTTCATGTCTTCAATTGGAAATGATCCAGCATGCTATTTAAGAAAGTTGCGGTTGCTGTTTTTAAATAGAAACTTGTAAGATATTTTCTTTATACATTTTAAGTATAATGAATTTATTGAGATTTTGAGGCAAGGCAACACTTTATATAGCTTTAAAATTCTATATTTTAATATTTAATGTAGACTTTGGGTTTATCTTTGCATTAAATATGATATTTAGATTATAATAGGTATATCAGCATTCAATACTTTTGATGCTATAGAGGAAAGGTTGGTTTTTTTAATGTTTATTTTTAATTTATTTATGAGAGACACACAGAGAGAGAGGCAGAGACATAGGCAGAGGGAGAAGCAGGCTCCCCTCAGGGAGCCTGATGTGGGACTCGATCCCTGAACTACAGGGTCACACTGAGCCAAAAGCAGAGCTTAACCACTGAGCCATCCAGGTGTCCCGAAAGATTGGTTCTCATAAAAAAATGAGATAAGGCAGATTATTCAAGATATCTGCAAAGATCAACTATAATCTGAGTGAAATAAGTAGCACTAGCAGTTGCATAAACATTTCTAAGTGAGGCTATCCACGATGACGTCTGAAAGACAGAAGTGTAAGAACAAGTCATTTGGTTCTACCTTCCATTCTGCTATGTGACGGCAGAAAGTCCCTTGTCTGAGTTTCCTCATTTGTAAAATATTTAGAATAAAACCAGATTCATAAGAATGGAATGAAGATCAAATTAACTAATCTATATATCTCAAAAGTATTGCAGATACAAGGTTCAGTTACCAATCATAATAATATTCTTTCTCCAACACATTTCTCCTCTGTAATATGATGTGGCACTACATAAGCTATGAAGTTCCTCCTCAATCTAATATTCTAAAATTGTGATGGAATTTCTCTTATACTTGTAAATACATTTAACACATTTATTTTATGTTATATTCATTTGTAGGATTTCTTACATTATGTACTTCATTAAAGAACAGCACAGTGAGCATTGTAATCTCTTCTGAGTTGGGTATGTTTGTAGAAGGAACATACCTGATGGGATCATAAATGAGGCTCTTGGGGCACCTGGCTGGCTCGGTCAGTAAAGCATGGGACTCTTGATCTCAGGGTTATGAGTTCAAGCCTCACACTGGGTGTAGAGATTACATTTTTAAAAAATCTTTAAACTAACCTAAAATAAAATTAAAATGAGGTTTTCCTTTCTAGACTGATATTTACTTTTTGGGTCTAGTCCCTTGGCAGAACAAGTGGTTTCACAAAGAGAATGGATCATTAATCAGCAAATTTTTATGAAGGATTCCTGAGTGCTTCATGCTTTCCAGAGGCTACTCATGGTAATGCAGTTAGTGTAATTTAAAATCATAGAGTAAAAGTATTTTACCCTTCTGAAGGTTAATTTTATTCATTAATTTAGAAGAAAAGGTTAAATATTAAATTTTTTTTTTTTTTTTTTTTTTTAGTTTCAAACAGGATGGGAACTTTGTGAAATAAAATACAGGATGTTGGGACGCCTGGGTGGCTCAGCAGTTTAGCGCCTGCCTTTGGTCCAAGAGTGTGATCCTGGGGTTCCGGGATCGAGTCCCACATCAGGCTCCCTGTGTGGAGCCTGCTTCTCCTGCTCCCTATCTCTCTGCCTGTCTCTCTCTCTCTATTTCTCATGAATAAATAAATAAAATATTTTAAAAAAACCAGGATGTTCACAAAATGACAATCATCACAGGCTTCTCCTCCAAAAACAACTTTGGAAGAGTCATGTAAAAAACAACAATATGGGGCCACCTGGGTGGCTCAGTGATTGAGCCAGTTAAGCATCCACCTATGGCTCAGGTCATGATCCTGGGGTCCTAGGACTGATTCCTGCATCAAGCTCCCCACAGGGAGCCTGCTTTGCCTATGTCTCTGCCTTTCTCTTTGGGTTTCTCATGAATAAGTAAAAAACAAAACCAAAAACAAACCAATATTATAACGAACAATGAGTCTTCTGAATTCAGTTTAGGATTTCTTTGAGGCTGTGTTAGTTCTTAGACAATATTGTTCTAAAGGTCTGCAACCAAAACACTGTTAAATTCATTTGAAATCATATTTTTTCTCTGGGTTGTTGAATTATCAACTTCATATACAATTAGTTTTATTCATTTGTTTCTTTTTCTGAGAGATTTTCTTTGTTTAAGAGAGAGAGTGCAAATGAGCATGAGCAGGGGGAGGAGCAGAGAGAGGGGGAAAAGCAGACTCCTAGCTGAGCAAGGAGCCTGATGCTGGGCTTGATCACAGCATCCCTGGATCATGACCTGAGCCATAGGTGGATGTTTAACTGACTGAGCCACCCAGGTGCTTCTCATTTCAGTGTTTTTTCAACTTTTAGTGATTGATTTTTCATTTTATTCATTTCCTAAAAAAAAAAATAATAAAACTGGTATATTTTGAAAAGTAAAACTATATCTACGCGGTATGGTCAAGAGAATTCTCACTTCTAGTTTGTCTGCTGCTATATTCCTTTTCTCCCTTAGGGAAATATTTTTTGTTTCTCCTTCCAATATTTATTTTTTCAAATATTACAAACACTGCTCTGAATTTTGTTATTTGATTTTTTTCTCACTGAATGTTCATGGTTGTGATGGTGTGGTGATGATTTCATGGTTGTATACTTATGCTCATCGAGTTGTATACATTACCTGTATACAGTTTTTTGCATGTTAATATACCTCAAGAAAGTAGTTTAAATAATAATAATACAAAGTAGAAAAACAAATAGCAAAAGCTTTCTTAAATAAGGAAGATAAAGTCTAAAAGACTTCTCTGTATCAATATGCAGACATTTTCATCATTTTAAGGGTACATGGTATTTAATTGTACTGATGTTCTATATTTTATTCAAACATTTCCCTTAATAGATATTTTAGCTTTTTTTCCAATGATTTGCTTTTGGAAATAATGCCACAATAAAGGCCTTGCTACTTCATATTTCTACCACTTTATGTCTAGGGTTATTGGGTCAAGGAGTGCATCTGCATGCTTATATTCCCTTGCAGTATTGAAAAGTTCCCTCACATACGTATTTATGTCTCACCAATGTGCTGTTTGTTTTAGTTGCTTTGATATTTATTGATAAAGAATGGCAAACTATTTTTAATATTTCAGGACATTGTGTTAGTAAAACTCATCTTGCTATGAGTATTTCTAGTTTATTTGTTTTTGTGCTTTCAAGTAGTGCTGCCGTGAACATTCTTGTGCTTCTGTTTCTGATGCACATTTGCAGAAATGGCTCTGTGTGTGTGTGTGTGTACAGAAAATCTTCACATAGACTGTGTAACCATCCTCTGCTTAATATACTATAATGACAGCTTTTCACCTTCCAGAAAAACTGTAGTATTGCAATCATGCCTAGCTATTGTTTGCAGGCACTCTTCCCTGAGCAACCATTGGTAAACTTGCTATTTCCTATCTTTTTTCCCATCTTAGTTCCTTTGCCTGAAGCACCCTTTACCTTGGTTAATACTTAACTTCTACTCATTTCTCAAGACTCAGTTCAAGTATTTCTTCTCCTATTCTTAACAGATGCTTTTTTGAACTATTCTTGTGCTGAAACCTCTGTTGGAATAAAAGCATGTCGTGCTAAGTGTGTATATCCATAGCTGCCTCTCCCACTTAACTGTGAGTTACTATAGGGCAGGAACAAGTTCTAGTCATCATTGTATTACTTACGTCTAGCAGAGTGTTGGCTCAAAGTAGGTGCTCAAAATGGTTTTTTAACTGATGAATCAATATTTAAAAAAATATTGAATGGAAAAAATTGAATGTACATTATATTACATACAATCTTAAATTTTAATCTGGAAATTTCTCTTAATTATCTGACCCTCAGAGGATGCAAACACCTAAAGAAAAGTTAAATACTGAGCCAACACATTAACAAACAAACAAACAAATACACAAAAAAGCCTTTCTGGTAAATTAAAGGTGCCCACAAAGCCTGGAAAAGAATTAGGATTTTTAGAGCCAGAGGGCAAAGAGAAAGAAATAGCTAAATGTGGTTGTTATTTGTTACCTTATCTTACATCCAATCTAGAACTTTGAAATTCAAAGGGAAGGCTCAGAGGGTAGCAGATCATTGAGTTAATATTATAATAAGTATTGGATTGGACAAAAGATGACCCTAACTTTCCCCAGGGGGGAGTAAATTAGATGGAGGTGGATGAGGGTGTTTAGAGGCAGCCAATTTCTCCCTTCACAAAAAGACCTAATCCTTCACCACATGACAAACACATGAGTTTTTTCTTCTGATCACTGCCATTAGTACTTTTTATATGTTTTCTAGTGTCATTTAGAAGATTGCCATGTGTTCATGCCCCATAGTATTCTCACCTCTAAATGGTAGTCTACTTTGTCAATAGTCTGAGATGTTATCAGTCTCCACTTCAACTGCTAAAGATAGAATCCTTGACACCAGAAGATCAGTATCTGCAGAAAAGAAAATAGCCAGACAGGAGTGTCTGGGTAGAGCTAGAAAATACAGAGAGACACCTCCTTTACGACAATTGTGAGTAACTGGTGTTATTATTCACATTTGGTAGGTGAGAAAACGAAAGCTTAGCAAGGCTAAGTCAGTGGATCTCAATCGCATGCTTAAGAACTGGCAGAAACAGAAATCGAAACTCATTGTTATCTGGCATTATTGAGAATGTGTGTTAAATTCTCCCCCTTGAATTGAATAAAAAAGAGATGAGTTATTTAGTTTGACAGTACAGCCTTTCACTCTGTCTGCCTTGGCAGACTCTGACCACTGCTTATCTGCAGAGGGCGGGTTCCTGGTTGGCAGAGGAAGTGTGATGATTTGTGTCTTTTGCTTCAGATTCAGCTGTTTTGTGACAGAAAGTAGCTTATGCTATTTCTTTGTGTATCAATATATTAAAGACAAGAGAGAAGAATGTGGATGTAGATATTGGGAAATCTGAGTGAGTCCTTTACTGATTTGACCTCTTGCAAGCTGAGGGATTCTTAACTCTCCAGTTCTTATGCTCCTTATCCACAGCGGGAATAATACATAAATGGATTTTACATTTTTGTGATGGTCAAGTGAGATGGTGCTTACAGAACCACTGTAAGAGTAAAGTAATGCATTACCATGTCATTCATTCAATCAACACATGTACTTAACTACACATCTATTAATTAAATACAAATATGAAATCATATGATTCTGATCTTCAGAATGCTTTATTCATAATGGTGGCAAGACACGTACAGAAATATCTATGAAAAAGAAGAAAAACTTTAAAAATTCAAGAAACTAGGTATAGGAAAAGCCCTCATGAAACTGGAAAACACTTAAATCTTATTAGTATTTGAAATTTCTATATATTGAAGAGCAAAGATACTACTTTTACAAAACATATAGGCTTTCACTGAGAAAAGCAATTTCCCTTATATGAGTGATGGACCCGTAGGAATGATTGCTGTCACTATCAAAGAAATACCATGGTTTATATAATATGTTATCGGAATATCAAACCTAGGAGATTTCGATTCCTATTCACAATATATAAAAACGTGAATAATACTTTAAATTGATAGACACTGTTTTCTATTAGCTTATAGAACTGATAGTTTACAGAAGTGACAATTTACTTATATGTCAGTCTTGCTGTTAGTGAAGACAGTGGAGCCTTATGCTAATTTTTTTGGTAGAACATACATATGTGGCTACAATAACATCCCATCCTCTTCATAGAGAGTTTTTGCAAGTAGTTAATTTTTCAATCTTAGTGACAGATTTACTTTTTTATTTTTATTTATTTTTATTTTTTATAAATTTATTTTTTATTGGTGTTCAATTTTCCAACATATAGAATAACACCCAGTGCTCATCCCATCAAATGCCCCCTTCAGACAGATTTACTTTGAAATCAAAACCAGGGCGTGTGTGGGGGGGTTGGGGGGGGGGCACTGCTGCTGAATGGTAAGGAGACTAAGAATAAACATAAAAACAAAAGAAGAAAATGGTTCTTGAAATTTCACCACGCTGTGTTCATGTCAGTAAATTGACTCCAATTTCACCATGTACCTCTGAGCCTGCAAGGATCCCAGCAGCTTTCCCTCCAGCTTCTCTATACCCATGGACAGTGGTTGTAGTTTTGAATTTGGCAGTATAATTAAGAACAGTAAGGCAATGAAGTCACAAACAAAATTGATATCTTTAGTGTGTAAATTTTCTCTTGAGAGTTATCAGTGGAGTTTATAAAACTCCAAAAATTTCAATCCACGTCTTTCTTTCGATAGAAAGTCAATGCTTTTTCCTTGTAGCCTACATTTTAATTTAGAATCCCACATCTTAGAACAATGTTAAAATCTTGTGAATAGGCTAAAATTGCATTCTGTCTTTCACCGTATCAATTAAGTATGTGGACAGGATGTGGCGGGTGGGTGGAGAGGTGGGTGGAGAGGTGAGGGAGAGAAACTGATTTCTGTGTGATTCTGGGTAAATCCCTGGAAAAGTGTATTTTAATGGATTTATCATTTAGAAAAAGCAGATCAGTAAGTTGGCTTTCTCTTTCTGTCTTTAAAAACTCTGACTCAAGACTTTTCAATTTCTCTATGTTTTAGTTTTCTCACCTATAATATGAAGTAATCATCTGTCACTAATCTTCATCTTCACTGAATTCTTAGAACAATACACTTTATGTTTACGGGATGTTTTGAAACTTTTCAAAGAAAGCTTTTCATGGTTGCAAGATAGAATTTTAAGATATTTTTCTTTGAAATGTAACCATTGCTTTAAAAATTTTGTATTATGTTCTTTCTTTTAAATTTAAGGCTTTTTGTCGCACAAAGGGGTACTTGCATTTTATTTTTTATTATTTTTAATTCTTTAAAGATTTTTATTTATTTGAGAGAAAACAAAAGAGAAGGAACACAAGCAAGAGGGGTGAGGCAGAGGGAGAGGAAGGAGCAGGCTCTCCACTGAGCAAGGAGCCCAACTTGGGCTCAGTCTCAGGATCCGGAGATCATGACCTGAACCCAAAGGAAGACATTTAACTGACTAAGCCACCCAGGTGCTCCTATTATGTTCTTGGTAACATATTCTTTTTACAGCAAGAAAAAAGAATGGATTATATTAGTGAATATCTTATTTTAGGTTTTAGTTGATATTTCCTATACTTTTAGGAAAGTAAATTTATTTAATTTTCATTTAAAAGAAAGGATGAGGGGAGCCCTGGTGGCTCAGTGGTTTAGCACCGCCTTCAGCCCAGGGTATGATCCTGGAGACCCAGGATCGAGTCCCACGTCGGGATCCCTCCATGGAGTCTGCTTCTCCCTCTGCCTGTGTCTCTGCTTCTCACTTTCTGTGTCTGTCATGAATAAATAAATAAAATCTTAAAAAAATAATAAAGAAGTAAAAGAAAGGATGAAGTATTTCCTAGGTATATATTGTATTGAGCTAATATCTATATATTCACTAAACAGGGAAACAGTATTTGATGAGAGGAAAAAGCAGAGAAAAAATTATTTTTAAGAAGAATAATAAATACATTAATGCAAAAAGTAAGTAAAAGTCAAAGCGTATTTCACAGTAAACATAATTCTATTTTGATTATGCCAGCAATTTTCTCAGTACATAAAAAAATCAAAGAAAATATAATAATATCAACTTTGGTAATAAGAGGTATATAAATAATAATCTAATAATTACTAATAAGTAGAGAAATGCTATATTTTATTTATATTAATTAACAATATTAATTTTAATAGATGAGGCATACAAGGAAGAAAATGGTATCAAAATTTAAATTTATTTTTGACAATGGAAATTAGGAATTACAGTGACAAAGAATTTAGCAAATTTTTTTTTCCCCTGGCTTTTTAAGTAATCAGGAATTGTGTGTACTTTTAGATAGAAAGTTATCCCTTAGAGACTCAACAGGAGGCATTTCAAAATGGCTTTCTGCTGGCAAAGTGGTATAGATGAGGATTTGTCTTCCAGTCTTTCCTGTGAATTCCAGCATTTTCACTATGTCTCACAAAACTCTCCCTTTTCCATTTTCTGTTCTAGTATCTTTGTTATTCTTGGCTACTGTTCAATATTGCATTTGAAGCTAGAAAATTGCACTGTGGCATAGTGAAATAAATTTGGGGGGAAATGTTCAGTTTAGATGAAAAACATTCAAAGAATCTTCCCAGTATCACCTGTTTCTGCCGCATTTATATCTTGGTTGACTTTTTGTTGATTCTTATGTATTTTTCAAGTTCTCTTTTGCTTATTTGTTTCACTTTGAGGTGACTACATAATGAGTTTGTGATGCTTTAATAAATCAGTTAATACTGATTAAAATAATGAAATTATTTTTATTCAGCAAAACTGTTTATAAAAAAAAATCGATGTAAGAAATCTGCCCCTAATTCTTCCTAAGTACAACAAAAATAATGGGCATTATATATAAAACATTCTGGGATGTAAAGAGAATAAGGCAGGACAGACACACTCTGGAAACTGAGCAATGATATGTTAGTGAGTTGCTTGTATTTTCCTCTTCTTATTTTTTTTTTAAGATTTTATTTATTTATTCATGAGAGACACAGGCAGCCAGAGACACAGGCAGTGGGAAAAGCAGGCTCCATGCAGGGAGCCCGATATGGGACTCAATCCCAAAACCCTAGGATCGTGATTTGAGCCAAAGGCAGACACTCAACCACTGAGCCACCCAGGTGCCCCTCTTTTTGTCAAATATATCCTAGACATAAAGCTGAAGAAGCTGCCAGGCAACCTGGGAAAGCCAGGAGATGTTGGGGTGGGAACTTACTTTCTCTAGTCAAAGAACCAAAAAATGAACAAAACAGCAAGATAAACAACTTTGAGACAATAATCACTTTATTCTAGTCAAAGAATGCCAAAATGCTGTGACCTAACCCTAGTCATGCCAGTAAAGTTTGAGTTCGAGCCTTTCACCCTTGAGCAAAGAGATGCCCCAATGTGCCCACCAGGCTGGGGTCAAAAGGCCAAGTAAGCAAGTGAGGTTTTCATCACTACCAGGTGATAATGAGGCTCCTCTGGCTGGTGCTGTGGAGACCATATGGGGAGACTGGGGGGGGTCCTACCTCAGCCCTAGCCCACTCCACCCTCCATACATAAACATTCTTTAATCAGTTAGGAAGACCAGCCACTTTAATATGAGCAGCAAAAGAAAAGTTAGGTGTCATAGAAAGCAAAATGGAGTCTCTTATGTCAAGCAGGAGCCTGTGTCAAGCAAGAGTGCAAGTAGTTAAAGGTACTGCAGCTACAAGATATCCCCAGGACCAATGTTAGCTGACACCCCAGAACTGATAACCAGCAGAACCAGGGGTGGTCTGCAGGGGCCCAAGACCAATTAAATCCCTTTAAAAGAAGGAGGAGTTTTGCAGCAAATTGTTGGACTCTTCAGACATGACCTCTCTATGTCTGACCACTTAAAAAAGGCAACTACCACCAAAGGCTCTACCGGATTGATCTCTGGAAAGAACTGAGATCCTTCACTGCTTGAACATAATAAGCAGTAAGTGCTGAGAGCTGACCCAGAGGAGACCCCAGTCTTATTTCAACTGTGTGCCCGTAGACTGACTTTGCATTTGGTTCGTTAACTTCCTGTACCCATCTGTTATCTTGTTTGCAGTGTAGTTTGTCTTATGTCCTGCTCTGTGTGATGTGTAAGAAGCCAGCTTTAATCACATGGTGAAACGTCATTGAGTTTGGAATCCTGAACCTGCTTTATAATTGTGACTACTTTTGCTTTATGACTGAATAAAACTGGCATTGTAGAAAGATGCAACTCGTGTATACACCTTCATAGCATGCTCATGACAGGTGTACACATGTATCAATTTATTATTAGGAATGAAAATAAGCATGATAACATTCCAACAAATAATGATAAACACTGGAAAATGCGACTGTGAGTTTATGAAAAATTTCCTGAAATAATTCAATATATTAAAATCTATATATTGACAAGAAACAATATGTGTCTGGGAAAATTAAACCAGAAAAAGTAACACTGATACATGTCTTAGTAAATATATTGGTCTTTAAGGAAAGAGAAAAAATTCCTTAGTCATCCAGACACAACATCTAAGAGAAAGAAAATAAGGTAATTTTCACACTTCACTCAATTTCTTCTTACGCCAGAGTGGGGATAAAAAGACCAATAATTCAAAACACTCAAGGAAAGAACATGAAAAAAAAATTATATCCAGCCAAATCATTGCTCATAAAAAAATATCACAAACACACATCTGTGAACTTAAGAGAATATTGTTTCAAGGAATCTTTCTTGAAGGAACCTACAAGAAACAAACTCTAGACCATTACGACATGATTGGAAACTTCCAACATTAGGTCTCCAGTGATTATTGAATATATTTAAATGTAGAACTAAGATGTTAAAATGAAGTCAGAATAGAAAGAAAAAAATTATGTAATGATTATATTTTTATTAAAATGGGAAGAAGTGTAGGAAAGTAAGACAAAAGTAGAAAAGCCTTAGGATAGTCATAATACTGACAAATCAAGTGTTACAGAGAGTAACACCAAATATAAATGACTCAAATGGAAGGGTGAAGTGAATGGAGGCCAGGCAGGAAAGAATGATTTCCAGCTAATGTCCAGACTAGAAATCCAATTACTGCACCAAAAGAAAGATATGTCTAAGGATATACATAAGAAAGCAATAGACAAAAGAAAAATTAAAAATCCTTATTATTAAAAGAAATAATAAAAAATGCAGTAAAGATAACAGACCTCATGTAGCATAAAGTGAAAGAGGTAAGCAATCTCACAGAACTAAGATGGAACATAGAGATGAGACTTAAAATGTAAGTACAAATTATCTATTTTAAAAATGTCTCAATTTGGCTAATAGAGCAAAATCCAGTTCTATGCTGTGTATGAACAACAAACCAGATGGAATGATTCAGTGAGGTTATAAATAAAAAAGATGAGTAAATATTAGACAAATGCAAATAAAAAGAACAGCATAGACCATAGTCTTGATGACAGGATAGAATTTGGGTCAAAAATGCACATAAGAGACAAAGATATAGGGTTTACAGTAGTACAGAATGCAATTCCCATTCAAGGTAAATCGATTATCAATATGTTCATGAAATAGCACAGCAGCCACTTGCACACAATATAGTTTAAGGGCTGCAAGGAGAGAGAAAGAGATTGAACCAGCATTAAGGACAGGAGATTTTTTTTTTTTTTTTTTTTTTTTTTTTTTTTTTTTAAGGACAGGAGATTTTAACACACTTCTCACAGACCTAAGTAGATCCATGGACAAAAGTTTAGTGAGGACATGGAAAACCAGAACAACTTAGTGATAGTTGACCAGGAAGGTGGATAGACACACACACTCAGAGAAAAGGAGCAAAGGAGAGAAAGAGAGATGGAGAAAGGGAGACTGAGATGCATCATGTAAAAGAAATTTATATATATATATATATATATATATATATATATATATATATATATGCAACTGTAGAAATTTAATTTAATTACAGGCAGGATTTTAGGTAATACCAAGGTAATTTTGGTAATACCAAATTCTTCATTTTGTTATGTGTGAAAATGCCATGGTGTTATGTCTAAAGGTGTCTGCAGTTTTCAGAGATGCATACCGAAGCAAGTGTTGAAATTATACAAGTGTGTTAAACTGTCCTTAAAAAGGCATGGTTAAAACAAATGTTCAAATGTTGATAATTGCCGATGCTTTACATGGGGTATGCAAGGGGTTGCTGTACTGTTTCATGTCCAGGTCCATGTCTTTCTAACAGTAAGACTTTGTCTTCCAAATGGTAGCATTCTCTATAATTTTGGGGGCTTCAGTAATATCCACCTCATTGGCTTATTGTGATTACTAGTTAGATACAGGTTATCTGCTTACAGTACAAGAATGTTTGCTCAACACGGTGCTTTCTGGCGAAGGAAACTGGCACTAGGGAGGAACAATGCCAGGCTTTTATCTCACTTACACCGTGGACCACCTTTTTTAATCTCCTTTTCTTTGCATTAGTATAACTTCTTTTAGATTAAAGAAAATAAGCACTTTTGCTCATGATGTATTCCTGACCTGCCAAGCTGCCCAGGTCCATGGACATTCTGGCCTCTCATTATAGAAGCTGACAGCCAAGGGGAGCATGCATTTCAGAGGAGGGTTACGTTAGGTCTAAGCTTAACTTCTAATTGCTACTTTGGATGCTTTTTTTTCTGTTTTTATTCAAGAGAGTTTAGATTCCTATAGGGCAATGGTCACTAAAAATACCCGATGTAGATCTAGGACTAAGGCCTAGGTTGCTTATTGAACTGTGTCTGGGGCAGGTGCTGAAAAACATCTGAGATTTGTCATCTTCTAGGGCTATGGCTAATACAAAACTAATTACCTGAGACAGCCAGCAAGGATAGAAGAAATACCTCAGGCCAGGATGTGACTCAAGCCGCTCTAGCTCAGCAAAATGATCTGTGGCATCCCAAATACCATTTCTGACTGGGAGTTCCATGCTGCCATCTGAACTGTTTCTGACTTGAGGGTGTCTTAGATTTTGGAGGAGGCCAGAGAGGCAGAGTAAAGGCCTGTGGAGAGGGAGAAAACCTAAGAAGAAAACAAAACAAAAGCAAAAGAACTCCCACCCATTTAAGAAGTGACTGCAAAGGCCATAAAAAAAATTAAAAAAAGAAAAGCTAACATAAAGTAAGAGCCCTGATGTAATTCACTCTAAAAAAGATGAAAAAAAAATGGAGTAAGGCAATCTAAACACAGCTTTAAGAATGGATGGCATCTTTGAAGATACAAAATAGAGAACAGATGCGAAGAAATAATAGATATGAAAAAATCAAATGTAAATTCTAGAAAAAAGATATATTTTTAAAGATTTTATTTATTTATTTTAGAGAGAGAGAGGGCATGGGGGGGAGGAGCAAGGGGAGAGGAACAAGCAGACTCTGTGCTGAGTGCCAAACCCGATGCGGAGCTGGATCCCATGATCCTGAGATCATGACCTGAGTTGAAATCAAGAGTCGGATTCTCAACTGACTAAGCCACTCAGGCACTAACACTGTCAATTTTAACACTAACGTCAGAAAGGACTAGGAAAGTGGGCAGTATTTCCCTTCTGAGTCCTTGACTGCCTTCTCCCATCTTCAGAGCCAGGAGTCACCCCTTTGCCTTTAACACCCATAGAACATGAAGGGCTATCATTGATAGAACTTCCTGCCCTTTCTATAGCCTTCTTTTCAGGGACTTGGTCTTTTGCAAAGTGTGGGGTTTTCTTTCCCAAGCTTTTATTTTCTTGGGTCCAGACAGTTAATGAACCATTCTAGCCGAGACTTCTTTATTACTTCATTCTTGTCCATATTCCCTAGTCCCATATTCTGGGAGTTCTATGTGTGGTCTTTCCCAAAGCAGAATCGGGCATTTCTGACCTACATCCCAGATCCCAATACCCAGAAGTTTGCATGCATCCCTCAGATAATAGTTCCAACCGGAGCTTGGTCTGGGAAGTTTTTTCACAAGAGATGGTGGGCCTCCTTATCCCTGCCTCCCAGGAAGCTGCTTATTGGTAGCCAAGTCAGAGCTGTCACACCAGCTTCTAAGTCTCAACAGAAGCCTCCGATCCATCCAGCTCTTCTCTTTGGTTTTATTCTCCAAGGCAGTCAATGTGACCTCCTTCTATTCATCCTCCCAAATTAGTTTCACTAACAGTGAAAAGTCTGTAAGTCCCTCTGGTCTCCTGTGAAGTCAAAGTTGCCTCTGTAAGGCTTCACTCTAAATCAATCCAGTAGCAACTTCCATTCCCCTGGGCCTGATTTTTCTGAACTCCACCACACAGTGCTGTGTTTTACAGCTCACAGAAGAGTTTGTAAAAATCTCAACTTACACAAAGAGGTCTTTTCTCCTTCCTGTTGATGTACGATGAGAAATTTGACGTTAGAATCTTGGCATCGTCTCATATAAACAAATGCCTGTTCCAGTCGTGCTAGTCATTCATCCAGAGACAAAGGGATCTGCTGGTTTGTGACGATATATAATTCTTAATTTCAAGGCCTGCAAAAGTTTCCATGAATCTGTGTTACCCTGCTTCCTCTAAGGTCTGTTATATTTTAGCAGCATAGTGAAACCATAACTCAAAATCCATTTCTCTACTCCCAGAGTCCTGCATGATATTCTGTGGTTTTGTGATATTCTGTGGCTTTACTACAGAGCAGTGGATACTGAAGCCTCTGCCCAGACACCCTCTTTAAGGTTGATACGCTTGTCTTCATCTGATGCTAACCACTCAGCTCTGAACCCCTCATTAGAAACATCTCGGTAATCGATACCTACTTCCCTGAAATGTCTTTCTCTTCCTTGGGGTAGTCTGTGGTCAATGACTGTTCATAGCTGGGTGGGTGGGTGGGGAGGTCTGGCCCTTTGGCTCAATTTGGGGTATCTGAAGTGCCATCCCAGCTCCAAAGTTCCTTGGAACTTTCTTAAGCTTCAGTGTAATCATGCTGCAAGTTTATCCCTCTTTGCAATGTGACTTTCTCAATTCCCTACTGGTATATTCCACCATAACACCTCTTTTGAAGGCTGCATGAAATGGTCCATCTCAGTGTTTATTTCCTGGGAACTTGCTCTAAAACAATTAGCATCAGAAGTGGTCCTAGGTAGTTGACTCAAAACAGGAAAATGGAGATGAATTTGATCCAGTTGGTGGGCAAGGAGGAACAGATCACTGATGGGATGAAGTATTGATAGCCCACAACTCACCATAAAATGCACTTGTTAAAAAGTTGGCTGGTACAAACCAGTGAAAACCAAGGTGGGTGGGTTTGGTGCACTGGCTGCTACAATGTCTCTGGCACTAGAAAGTGTGAGAGAAATGGTCACTTAGGGATTATGGAAATGAGTGACTGCTGCTGAGTCTTTGACTCTTTGTTGAAGAGAGATAATGACTGGCTCAATAGTTCTAGGCAAAATGTGAAAGCCAGAAAATCTTCTCAATAACATTTAATGAAATCCTTGTATCTGCAGCCAGAAGGCCAACAGGGCAGAGGAATGCTTAGGGTCTAATTATAAGGGAGGGTAGTGGAACTTCAGAGAGGTTTGAAATACCAGCCCCAGGCAAGCCTTCACACCAAGGTCGTGAATCAGAGGGAACCTGAGTAATGCAGGTGAGAGCCTTCAACAGTATAAATTTCACTCTTGCCCCAAGAGTATGTTAACTCTTCTTCCTTCTGTTGCAATGTTCAAAGGCGCCTGGCCCACCTGGATATTCTACAGAATGTTTTGAGGGTCCATTATGTCAATGACATCATGCTGGGCTAATCAGACTGGACGGGCAAGAAGAAGTGGCAAGTATGTTGGCGGTCTTGATATATGCAGTACCAAAGGGAGGAGACAAACTCAGTGATAATTCAGGGTCCTGCCACATAAGTGAGGTTTGTAAGAATTCAGTGGGGTTGGTCATATTGGGACTTTCCTTCCCAGGTAAGGGCAGGTTATTGTAGCTCATACTGTTCAAAACTTAAAAAAAAAAAAAAAAAAAACCAAACAAATAAACAAACAAAAAAACAAAAACTTAAAAAAAAAAAAAGCACAGAACATGGGAGACCTCTTTGGGTTGTGGCTATAGCACATTTGGTATGTAGGCATTCTGCTCCAGTCTATTTAATGGGTGCAGAGAAGGTAGCTAGATTTGATTGGGACCAAGAATAGGAAAGGCAATATGGGTCCCTTTCTTTAAAGCTTGATCAAGAGCAGGTTCTACCTATCAATATAGTTTCCAGGAAACCCCATGTCAGCAAGAGATATGGGCTGGGGCGCTTAAACTAGTTAATGAGCACTTCTGATCAGAGCCATGTTTCCTCGTTAAGAAAGAACCTAGTTTTGTAGGAAATTGTGTAACAGTTGAGGCTACACTAAACTTCAAGTTCCAACTAGTTATTCTACCAGAAAGTGATTTTACTCAGTCTGTGAGCTCATATAAGAGTGTTTTATCTGAAATATCCAAGTATGTCTAGACTATAGACTTAAAAATCTGGAGCTACTAGGTAAGAGAAATGTAGTACCTCTGAGACTAGGTAGCAAATGGAGCATCTACTGAGCTGGTGTTTTGCTTAATCTTTGTCTAACTTCATTCTGTGTATATTTATATCAAGAACAATGTGCAAGAAAGATGGAAGAGTGTGGCACAAGTCACAATGGACCTAAGAAAACCATTGGAATGCAAGGGATTTTATGACACCTTAGTTCAGCATTTTCAGGGGTTTGCAAAATCCATCCTCAATATTGGAGAAGGAAAGGCTTTCAGGGTGCAGCAATGGACTATGAGAAGGTGAAACAATTTGCCAGATTTCATTTAAATGCATAGAACCTCAAGTTTCTTTGTCATTGGAGTCATCACGGATCAAACCTAATCCAATTTCTAAAATATGAAGGAGGGAATTTTTAAAAATTTTCAAACACTTAATACTAAAATACAAAAACCAAGACAAAATTATCTCAGAATGAGAAGTAAGGTGATTTTCTTAGAGAGACAATGCACTTTTACTCACTTTGCTTTTGTCTAATGTCATTGATCTGTTATCTAGTTGACAAAGCCAGGAGTGAAGCTTGTAAACTGTCATGTATGCAAACTACCCAGCAGGTTTAAACATATGAATATAGAAGAGAGAGGCCATAAGGAGAAAATCTTTTTGGTTGATGATAGCGACTTAAAAAAAAAATTAATTTTCTTTAAATTTTTGGTATTTCTCTGTGTTGGTGACCACAAACATTATTTTTTAATCATCTGTTTTTTTTATTGAGGATGGTATGTTATTTGGGGGAAAATAATGGCTGTTGGAAAATCAACTTATCAAATTGATAGATATGACACTCTTTTATAAAGACTGAGAACAGGTGCCTGGGTGGTTCAGTTGGCTAAGCGTCTGCCTTCAGCTCAGGCCATGATCCCAAGGTCCTGGGTTCTAGTCCCACATTGGACTCCCTGCTCAGCGGGGTGTCTGCTTCTCTTTCTACCCTTCCTCCCCGGCTTGTTCATTCTCTCTCTCTTTCTCTCTCTCTCCCAAAAATAAATATATAAAATCTTTAAAAAAGTCTGAGGGCATAATTAGCAGAATTTGACATGTAAAACGAATGTAACTTGTAGATTTAGTGTTCTCACATACCTCACATTTCTCTATCTGAAATGTTTTTTCTATAGTTGCCTCTCCATTTTAACCTTTTTCTACTCATGGATTTTGCTACAATATTTTAGAGACTCATTTAATATGTGTTCCAGATCATTCAATTGTTGTTATTATTATAACTTTTGCAGAAGAAAATCACAACATACAATAATTGATTTACAAGTTATCTTTCCACATTTAAGCAATATTTTCAAACCCTTTTATTTAACTCCAAATCTTCTCCAAATGTAATAAATTTTAGTTTATATTCTTTATTACTTTAAAAGTGTTTTTGCAAACAGAATCAGTATTTAAATCTTCATGAATCTCAAAAGACAAAATTTCTATGGGGAGATGTTGAATCAAGGTAAACATCAGGTAGTATGGATGTGTTATTTTTTTTTCCAGTTGTGAGAATTATTGTGGTAACCCTGTAATGCATCCCATTTTGAAAGTCCCTCAAGATGAGGATTTTCGTGATTGGCTTTGAAATAAATGATGCACTTTCACCAAGATGCTTCAGATTCTAGCAGCACCAGATGAACAAATAATAAGAAATGGGCACTATTATCAATGTATTCTTGTATGTTTATTTGTGTGCTTATTTATTTATAACTTGCCCATTTAGGCAAAGATTTAAGGCATCTGGATTGAGTTGCATGCTACTTTAGACGAAGGGCATTTGAACTTCTCTCAAATGTAGTTTATTGGAACCAATTGCAGTGAACATTTCAGATGGGGCATATGCTTCTCACAACAGAAGAGGAAGTAATTTAACTATTTTGGTATTAAGTCTGTAGCAATTTATTTGTTTTCAAGTTAAGACTGACCCCCTTTTTTTTCTTTTTCTTTCTTTCTTGTCTTGCAATAGACCTGTGAGTGGAAACTTGGAAGCAATAGCTTCACATCAGATAAATATTCAAATAAATATTCTCTCTTCTGCCACATAAAAAATTTTTAAAAGTCCCTCTTTTGGAGACTAAGGGAAATGGAGTTTGGTTTCCTTAACTAAACTTTTAGGAGTAAGATGGGGGCTGTTCTTTTTTTACATATCTGGAAGAATTCTTATTATTCTTGAGAGTAAAAAGGATGGAATTGGCTAAGAAAATCAAACTCTGAGGAATTAACAGAAACTTCTGTTTTACATGTTAAGGGAAGGGACTCTAAAAGTTAAAGTATTGCTTCCAACTTCTCACTCACAGATCCTTTAATTGAAAAGTAAGCTCTTTTGGGGACCAAGACAGCCTTGGTTGATGTAGATTTGTCCTGTGCCAACTTAGCCAAGTGAGAACTGTATTTTCCAGAATTCCCTTGTGTCACAATCCTAGGTGAATATGGACCACATTCTTGTCTTGCACCTGTGCATGAGATTTTCATATTTGCTTGTATGCTGTTGTAGGAGGCATGGCATTACTGATGCTCTGCTCCAGTGTGCTGTCACTTGTCATTTGTCACTGGCTTACCTTGTGGCTGGTTGCCCAGCTCCCACCATCTACCTTCCTCTTGTCTGTGAGTGCAGGGCCAGGTGGATGATGTGATGTGGTGAAGACTGTGAGGGCCTGGTTTTCAACTCCTCTGCATAGTTTTTTATTATAGAAGAAATGTATGTTATAGAAGATTTAGAACATACAGAAAGCTAATAAAAAATCACCTGTAATCCCAGTGCCCCATCAAACTCCTCTCTATATTTGTATGTATATTATCTTATCAATCATGTATATGTGAACATGCATATATGTATATACTTACATATTATACTTATTAAATTATATAATACATAAAATATGAGACAGTATACAGAAACATGAATTTTTATATATTCAATTATATTTTTACACAATTAAGATTATATATTATGTAACATAATTGCATATTATAAAATACAAAAATAAATTATGGATATACATAAATAAATATTTTTAATTGAGTTATATTGCTTATATAGATATTTAATTTGTACCTCTCTCATTTTAATTAAGAGCATTTCTTCAATCCCTAAATATTTTTGAGAGTCTATTTTAAATAATGTATCCAGTTTCTTCCTTTACTTATCTAATCATCAACTGTATGTGTATTCATGCTCCTTTATTTTTTATTATTAGCAACATTGTCATAAGAAACTTTTCACATAAAATTTTGTGTAGATCTGTGCTTATTTCCTGAGAATAACTTACAGGACTTGGAGTTTCTGATTTAATGGGCGTTTTCTTGAATGTTCTTGATACTCAAGACTAAATTGCCCTTTTTACAAACTGAATGTGTTTTCCCCAAAACTCACAGCTCTCCTTATTTTTATTTCCTTGAGTAGTGAGGAAATAAAATATTTTCCTATCTTTTTTTAAAGATTTTATTTATTTATTCATGAGAGACAAAGAAAGATGCACACATAGGCAGAGGAAGAAGCAGGCTCGCTGCAGAGAGTCCAATGTGGGACCCAATCCTAGGACTCCGGGATCACGTCCTGAACCAAAGCCAGATGCTCAACCACTGAACCACCCAGGTGCCCTATTTTCCTATCTTTATTGGTCATTACTATTCTTCTCTTGTGAGCTGCACATTTTTCTCCTGAACGGAACTTTACATTGTAGTGTTTACTCTCTCTCATGGTGAGAACTCTCTCTTTTTTTTTTTTTTTACCAGTGACATTTACACTTTAATTGACAGGATGTAACAATGTAAATAAAAATATTTATTATATGAGAATGAATATGTGGTGAAATATACATAGGCCAAGCATCCTGTAAATTACAATTGAATTTGAAAATGCTTGCTAACGGTTTGACAGAGATCATAGGGACAATAAATACTTGGAAGGTTTAAGATTTGTGCTGAAATTATCCTGGTCGGCAAGATAAGGAGAGAGAATAATTGGCTGACAGAAAAGAGATAAAGACTAAGACCCAATTAAGTTTGCAGATCAACTAAGGACATAATAAGATTTTAGTCAAGTGGGAACAAGGTTCTACAGGATTAAACTGTGAAGCCTCAGATGTGGCTGCCCTGGTCATGAAGTCTAATCCTCATGATGACAGCAATAACATGCAAATAAGGTTAAGATTAAATACATTTACACAGTGTGACTTTAGGAGGCATTTCAGTGAATTGTGTGGAGCAAAAATATTTGAGACTGAAAATAAAAGATACCGTGCTAAGCTATATATTCTAGACTTTCTTAAGTTTATGGTTAATAGATGTAAAAATTAAAATAAATGATTTATACACGCAGGCTGCCTCACCTCTTTTACCTGGAGTTCATGGTTGCTTAGGAGAAAACTTGGACTGAAGTTGTCCCTTCTGTGATCTGGTGCTTGGACCGTTGGCAAGAGTAGATGTGTGCTACTTTAGCTGCCTTCACAGCCTTGCTGTGAACTGCTTAAAACACTGAGGATTTAGATTAGGAACTTAATACATTGCAAATACTTATTTTTCCTAATTTCCATTTGTTTTTATCTTCCTTATAGTTTGGTTGCTGTTTCCTAATTACTTATTTATTAGTTTGTTGCTTACATTTCAGTCATATACAATTTGTGGGTGTGGTCAGAATTTTCTTTGTGATGTCTTCCCTTGGTTATATTTTTTTCCGCTCTACAATCATTTAATATTAGCCTATGGTTATCTCTGTGGTTTCTATTTCTCTAGTATATCTTTTTATGGTTTAGTTCTAAACTTGGAAATCTTTAATAACTCTGGAAAATAATTTTATATTATGAAATGTTAATTTTATATTCCCCCCATATATGTCAAATTGTATATAGCATTTTAAATACTATTATTTGTTCTCAAATTTGACATGACACATTCATTTATCACAAATTAACACATGTATGTTAGTGGAGGTTTTTTTCTTCTATTTTTGTTTGCTATTCTGTTCTTTCCACTTGTATTTTCCTATTTGAATAACGAATACCAGAATTGAGAGGTAATTGAGTACTAGAAAAAAGTGAAACTCCTGCTTCAATATTTTAATTGTAGGACCAAAGGAGAAACAATACTCTTTTGAAATGTACCTGGTGTTTCAACGCAGCTTATCATGCTTTGTTCTTATATAGTTGTGTTTCGAACAAAGGCACACCTTTATCATAGTATGGAGAGGCCCAAAGCTGAGGTTCTCAAATATCAGCAAGCCTAAAAACTGTCTTGTATGCACATAAAATGTGCAGAATCCTAGTTGAGTTGCCAAGGATTCCTAACCAATTAGTCTAGAGTGAGACTCTGAGACTTAACATTTAACAAGTATCCAGGTGATTTTGATATGGAGGTCCATGTGACCAAGTCTTAAAAAAACAACTCCTTGAGCCAAATTTTGGCTGATTTTTATAAACTCAAACCATCTCTTAGAAACAAAGCAAAATAAAACATATTTGACTTTGTTCTTGAAACTGGTTTAGTGGCTGAAATCTGACAATAGAATTATTTTATTTTCTCATTTATTCTGCTCAAAATATTTTGTTTTGACATAAAGGATATTAGTGAATTGCCATTCTAAACATAAAATTTTCTCCAAACACACAAGCTCCCTTGTACCTCTACCACAATGCTAAAGCCTATCAATCTTAGCGCTTGCCTTGAGGAATGGTTAAAAATGGCTAAAATACATTACTTAACGTCTGCCAATAGTTCTCCATATAGAGTTGTGAGAAATACCCATATGAAATGCCTTCTGGGATGTGCTGGATCTCTGGGGAGAAATGGTAAGAGCTCCTGGAGTTCTGCAGTAGAGCGCAGCTGGGTAGGAGCTAAAAAACATACAAGCAAAAAACACACTAGTCCTGTGTCTAGGTTGTGACCCAAACACAAGGTTAGGTTGATGCCAGGGAGCAATTTCCATTTCCAAAAAAAAAAAAAAAAGAAAGAAAGAAAGAAAGAAAAAGTTTGTAGGGGCACCAGGGTGGCTTAATCTGTTAAAGCTTCTGACTCTTGATTTCAGCTCAGGGTCTTGGGATTGAGCCCTGAGTCAGGCTCCCTCTCAGTGGGGAGTCTGCTTGAGATTCTCTCCATCTTCCTCCACTCCTCCCCTACCTCCTTCTCTCTCAAATAAATAAATCTTTAAAAATAAGTTTGTAGAAGAATTAATGAAGTGATAACATATTGTATGTAAACTATGTAAGTAAACTATAATTTAGATCTTTTAAGAAAGTAGAGTTGCTGGGACACCTGGGTGGCTCAGCAGTTTAGTGCCTGCCTTTGGCTCAGGGCGTGATCCTAGAGTCCGGGGATTGAGTCTCACAGCGGGCTCCCTGCATGGAGCCTGCTTCTCCCTCTGCCCGTGTCTCTGCCTCTCTCTCACTCTCTCTTTCTCTCTGTTTGTGTCTCTCATGAATAAATAAATAAAAAGCTTTAGTAAAAAAAAAAATAGAGTTGCTGAAGAACTACTTTCTCTCTCTCTCTCTGTGTGTGTGTCTCTCACGAATAAATAAATAAAAATCTTTAGTAAAAAAAAAAAATAGAGTTGCTGAAGCACTACTTTTCAAAAAGAAGTCCAGAAAAAGAAAGCAGAAATTCTTATTGAGAGAAAGAGAGAGATTGGGATTGAGAGCCCACAGCAGGTGAGAAAGCCCACTTGGAGCAGAGAAGATAGAGCACATTGACTATTCAGCCCTAAGTGAAGAGCATCAGTAAACAGTCCCACACTATTGTCAAAGAGAACTCATATTAGATAGAAATAACAATACAGGAAGACTTTATTCAAAACTATTTGCAATAGTTTTACTTAATAGTTTTACTTAAATTCCAGTTAGCTAACATACAGTGTAATATTAATTTCAGGGTACAATACAGTGATTCATTGCTTCCATACCACACCTGGTGCTCATCACAAATGCCCACCCTCATCCCCACCACCTATTTCACCCTTCTCCACTCCCCTCCCCTCTGGTAACCATCAGTTTGTTCTCTATAGTTTGTGTCTTGGTTTGCCTCTCTCTCTTTTCTTGGTCCTTTGCTCATTTGTTTTGTTTCTCAACAAAGTGAAATCCTATGGTATTTGTCTTTCTCTGACTGACTTATTTCATTTAGTTTAATACTCTCTAGTTCCATCCATGTCATTGCAAACGTCAAGATTTCATTCGTTTTTATGGTTGAATAATATTTCTATATATATACATATATATAGAAATAGTTAATAGAATAATGTATGTATATATATATATACATACCAGTATATGTATGTATACATACCAGTATATATATATATATATATATATATATATATATATATATATATATACCAGTTCTTTTTTTATACATTCGTCAATTGAAGAACACTTGGGCTGTTTTCATAATTTAGCTATTGTAAAGAATGCTGCTATAAATAATGCTACTATAATAGCACATGTATCCCCTTGAATCAGTATTTTTGTATTCCTTGGATAATACCTAGCAGTGCAATTGAAGGAACCTAGGGTAGTTCTATTTTTAGCTTTTTAAGGAAACTCCATGCTGTTTTCCAGAATGTCTCCACCAGTTTGCATCTCCAGCAGTGCAAGAGGGTTCCCCCTTCTCCTCATCCTCTCCAGCATCTGTTTTTCTTGTATTGTTGATTTGAGCCATTCTGACAGGTGTGACGTAGTATCTCATTGTAGTTTTGATTTTCATTTCCCTGATAGTAAGTGATGATGAACATCTTTTTATGTGTTTGTTGGTCATCTGTATGTCTTCTTTGGAAAAATGTCTGTTCATGTCTTCTGCTCATTTTTTTAATTGACTGTTTGAACTTCTAAACAAACTCAGTAAAGTCACAGGATACAAAATCAAAATACAGAAATCTGTTGCATTTCTATACACCAATAATGAAGCATCAGAAAGAGAAATTAAAGAATCAATCCCATTTATAATTATACCAAAAGCAATAAAATACCTGGGAATAAACCTAATCAAAGAGGTGAAAGACCTATACTCTGAAAACTATAAAACCCTGGGGCACTATTTTTCTTGATGATGAGATTTCAGAGGGAGGGCTCCAGATCTTTGTGTGAGAGAGTCCTGTGCTGTAAACCTGCTTGTAAGATTTACATCTCAAAGGGGGCAGAGAATGAATTTACAATTGCAAGTTTTCTAAAGTAAATGCTCTGAGAAAAGGGAGGTCAGGAGTCTGTAGTCAAGATGACACCTGTCTAAAATTTAGTTAAGCTGAGGGGAACATCTAGACCTCTATCCCTTTCTATCAACCTAGGCAACGTAGCCTGACAGTTAGCAACAACAAAAGAGAGAAGCCATGAATGTTAACAAAGAATCTAAGTATCTAGTCAAAGAAAGCAAATCCCGGCATTTATCTCCAGGACTTTTGATAGCAAGGAAGCCATTGACAAAAAGTTAAAGGGAGAAGGAAAAGGGACTCTTTAGTTCCTCTGAAGATGAGAATTGGAATTCAAGGAAAAAAATACATTGTGAATAGCCGAAGTTACAGAGAGAGTTAACAGATTTTAAAGACAAGCAACGTTATCAAAACTCAACATTTTTAGCTGACATGTTTGTATTTGGCATTGTCTGAATATCAAGGAAGTTAAATTATTTGTTTAATGTAATATACTTAGTGCCAGAGGCAAGATATACTATCCATTTTATTGTAAGATCCATTCACTCAATTATTCACATTCTTATTCACTGATTTTTTTCAAATGCTCTATGGAATTTTTTTAAATGATCAACTTTCCAGCATTATACTTAATTAATGAAGGAAGCAGTAACATGTTACAATCAGTTCAAAGAATTTTTCAAACAACTCACTTATATATTGGCAAGAGAAATTGCTGAAATCCATTTACATTTACAAATGTGCACACCCCTGTTCTGTATTCACAGTGCGATAATAGAGAATATTCTATTGGATACAATTCATGTGCATTTTGTGGATAAGTTGGTATTATCTTAAGTTTCCCCAAATAACAGTGTTGTAAAATAGCTTAAAGACAACAAAAGAGCAGATACTCACAGAGTGAGATGACTCTGGAAGGCATGATCTTTTTTCACCTTTTTGATGTATATTTCAGTCTTTCACAACTTTTCCTGACAGGGCTGCTCACTAAGTAGTTTATAGTGAAAGTTGCGTTAAAGGGATTATATAAAATAGAAATGAAATGGACAAACCCTGTTCAGGAGGAGAATAATAATCCCAACCCCAAATTAATATAATTATTATAAACAACAAGTAAGATAAAAAAGGAAAATAAGTTTGTATAGTTCTAATTACTAATAAACATAAAGGAAAATAAGTTTGTATAGTTCTAATTACTAATAAAAATAAGAATTAGACATTCTCAAGAACACTAACAAAAAACAAGTTTGGTGTATAAATGATATATTTTGCATTTTGCTATCTACCATCAACACCTATACCAACGGCATCAAACCTTCTTTTTGCCTCTATTATTTTTTGACATCAGTTGCTGTGCCAACTCCTGTGCTGACTTCTGTATTCCTTGCCCTCTCCTCTTCCTACATTACCACCCCCATTTATCTTCATTATAATTCTATATTTACTTGTAAAATACTATATTATCATTTCTTATATAGACCCTGAAAGGTTATCCTTACTCCTTCTTAATTATCTATGCATTTTAAACACATATTGTAATAAGCAAGTATTTGATTGGCAACTGTTTCATATTCAAATCAGGAAAAAAAAATTCTGTAGAGTCACCTTTCCATGGAATGGGAGAAAAAAGTTCAAGTCTGTGTAGGTGAAGGTTCTTGAATAGCCTTAATATTTACATTTTGAGAAGACTTTCAGTGTTGCTGAAAGAATAATGATTGCTGTAGAGTATGCTTAAATACACTTGACACTTACTAAACACCTGTTTTTATTAACAGTAACCTTGAGATCTCTTTCAGTAATAATTGAGCTCAGGATTCAATGCTTGATTATGGAATCCAGGAAGTATATCTTAAATACTTCTCAGGGTTACTTAACAAATACACAACCTAGAGACAGAATAGATTTCAGCTGAAATAAATACAATGTTTAGAGTATGGCACAGGATAAATCAATCTTTCCAAAATTCTTTCTTCTTTTAATTGCCTCATTTGCTTTTATCTTGAATTTTTCTACTTTAAAAAGTCATTCTAAAAAATCGCAATAATAATACCTGCTTATTATAGCAACTTAAGCAATGAAGAAAAATTAATAGTGTCTTTATTTATCAGTAAGGCGTGCTTTGGAAATGCAAATAACAGAAAATGACTAATACTCATGCATATTTGTTTATTTTTCTCATATAAACAGGAGGTTTTATGTAAGCAGTGACTGGTCTTGATTGTATCTCTGCAGTTCCTTTGGCCTGTTTCTCATGGTTACAGTATGATTGCTCCAAGACTCATATTTGAGTGTGTAGGGAAGGAACCACAATTTTCCCTCTGCTCTTCTAAGTAATTGGCTGAGACCCTTGTAATAAAAAATCAAGAAAAGCCAGATAAAAACAAAGAGAAGTTTATCAACATGTATACTTCTATATACATAGGAAATATTCTGGAAAAAATGAGTAATTCATTGAGAAATCCTAAATCCTGGCTTAAATATCATCTTCTGCTAAAGGAAAGTGAAAGAAAGGTATGGGAGGTTATGGGGAGAAGCAGGGTAAACAAGGGTGAGGTGTGTTGTGTAGATTGAAGTTGGAACCTTCTCAGTGATGACAGTTTCTTGGGATAGAATCCTCCTCCTCTTTCTGGTACAGAGAGGAAGACATGCTTTCAAATGGCAATTTCCTTTATAAATGTGAATATCCCCTTACAGAAGGGCAGCAGTCTGTACTGTTTCCAGAGCTTCCCTTGCGTCTGCTGTTTCTCAAAATAATCAGCTCAAAATAATCCTATGCCAAAAAGCCATGTTTTGGGATGCATGTTCTGTTACCCTTCAAGTTTAAGGCAAGGGATGAGGGAGAAGACAGCAGCAGCTGCCTCTGTCCCTTTTATTCAGAAGTTATGATTTCTCAGAATTCCCCTAGTGACCGTCCTTTTGCCTCACTGGCCAGGACTTGAAGATAGGGACAGACGTACGTGCAAGTACCTGGGTAACCTTTCTGGCAGTACAGTGGGAGGAGGCAAGGGAGAAAGGCAGTGAGGAATGGCTTTCGGGAGGACTTTCCTCTTTCCTCCTCAGTCCTGCCCATCTGCGGCATTAACCCTTTGGAGTGCAGCCCTTTCCTTCTACACACACACACATACACACATGCACACACACGTGCGTGCTTTCTATATACTATACACACATATTAACAACAAAAATGGGATAATATCTGACGCATTATTCTGCCACTTTTTCCCTCCACCTATTGTCCTCTTTATATAATATAAGCATGGATTTGCATATGTACATGTGTGAGATATTTACCAATGTATTATATGCAGTGTAATATATTACGTCTACTATAATATATAAATATATGTATTTCCAAAGTCTTCCCGAGTCCATGTGTATATAGGCAGGTATATGTGTGTGTGCACATATATGTGGAACATTTATTTTTACATGTATTTTATTTATGTGTGTGTATATGTATGCATGCATACATATACATGCATATATACATACATATTTATACATATATATACCTTTGTAGATTCATCCATATCTGCAGATTTTTTATTTCCATAAGTGAGATGCATTACAGTTATATATTAGCATCAAAATCTATAAACATTGTTTTAAAGAGGTACGAAAAGAGATTGTAACAAGTGATATATCTCTCTCTGCACTTCATGTGGCTTTCTGTCTCCCTACTTTGTCCAGCATTGGATAGTAGTGATAGTTTAATGATTGGCAATCTGATGAGGTACATCGGCAGACTGATTATACACATTTATAAATGATGCAACTGAAGCTCAGAGAGCCTAACTGAATAGCTCAAGGTGATAAATCACTAGGAGTAGAGCAGTTTGGTTTTGTTTCTTTTTATTTTTTATTTTTTTGTGTGTTTCATTTTTAAATACTGGCCCATTCTGTTTCCAAAGGAATGCACGTTAATCTCAGCCGTGTATTATTATTATAGGTCTAAGTCTTGTTCTTTCTCCAGATTTGTCTTTCCATAATTTATTCCATTCCTTCTTTTTCTAAGAGCAATGCCCTTTAGGATTCTAACTCTTCTTCCTTCACCAAAATCCTCTTCTTCATCATAGATACAAATTATTGCCTTAATTTTGGTATCTGAGAAAGGCTGCGCGTAGACACATTCCAGCCATGACTCATCTTAGAGTATTGATGTTTAGGTAAAACTGACTCAATCTCTTTTCATCAGAGTATCTCTCTGATACTCCTGTGGGGTGCAGAA
The DNA here is from genome assembly GCF_048418805.1 of Vulpes vulpes. Taxonomy (NCBI): domain Eukaryota; kingdom Metazoa; phylum Chordata; class Mammalia; order Carnivora; family Canidae; genus Vulpes; species Vulpes vulpes. Next base: position 49,584,014 of record NC_132784.1, on the reverse strand, counting down.
TGTTTGAGCAAATGTCTTCTGCCTTTCAGGGGTTCACTTGCTTGGTATTGCATCAAAACAACCTGCTAGAGTTGCTGATGGACTAATAGGCTGAAATGTTTCCCTGATCACAAGGCCTGGCAGGTAGATTTTAAAATGTTACGTCAAGTTGCTGGATTGTATATTTTGTACACACAAGGGTTTCCCCATGGGCTGGTAATTCAAAGGAGCAGTCCTTCTATTATTCTCATAGATGCGAAGCAATTTGAGATTTTTTTTCCCACTTGATTATATTATGTCTCAAAGGTTAGTTTTACTGTGTGAACATGCTCTAACTGTAATTTCCTGATAGGTACTATTTTCTTGTGAAAGCACTATTTACATAAAAGACAGATGCAGGTTGTTGTAGGAATAAAACATAAGGTTAAAGGCACATCTCTTAGTTTGAATTTCTGTAGCTCCTCTATCAATTGCATCTCCACAGGGATCTATCTACTCGTGAGACCATAGAGTTACCGATTTGAAGTTGTTCCATCTCCATCCCTCTGATACTACCATCGCTTACTCAAGTGGGGTTAAACTACTGGTGGGTTTTACGAAGTAAGTCACTTTAAAAGTCTGGCATATTATACTGGTATTATTATTAAAAGTTTAAATATGTATTAGAAAATAAGTCCGTTTTACATGCCAAAACTTAGATGTAAAAATTTTAAGATTTCAGACCCCTAAGTTTTTCATACACTGTTTCTCTTCACTCTATAAGGAAACTAATCAAATTTACCATAAGTGTATTTAAGAGTACCCAGTTTTTATACAAGCTTATATAATAACTTATGGGGACAATTTTACAACAGCTTTTTATAATAAAGTATATGTTTCACGTTCACAAATACAATATGAAAAAATCAATATCCCATTTTATTTTCAAAGTGATACATGAAAAGGAGTTTCAAGATTTATAGAATTTTAAATTCCATTAAGTTTAAGTTATACTAAAATCCTTGAGTCTAATGATTCCCATCCAAAGCAGAATTTTGTCTACAATCTTCAATTTCAGCTTATTTTTAGAGGCAATCTTTATATAGCAGCTCATTCCAATTTCAGGAAGTTTAAAGTACTGGAAAGTTTTCTTTTTACTCTGTCAAAGCCAGCTTCACTGTAATTTTCACACACTGGCCCTGGTTCTATTCCCTGAAGCCACACAGGATACATTTCATCCTCTTCCCCATGACAGTCCTTCAAATATTTGTGAATAATTCTTCCCATAAGACATTTCTGCCTCAGCTAAACATTTCACTTAATTAAACCTTTCTTCATATAACAAGTTGTCCAACCTTTTCATCATCATAGTTACTCACCCCAGCACACAAGTTTATTTTATTTTTTTTAGTGTTATGACCAAAATTTGTAAGTAATGTAACTGATTTTCCTCACAGAATGTGGAAACAGGCATGGTGTAGTGAATGAGGCTGGGAGTGAACTGCAGACAACACTTCAAATAATGTCTCACCAAAGAGAATATTCCAGACCAATAGCTCCCTTCATCTGAACATGCTGCTTTTATCAATGTCGCCCAAGGCTGTACCAGCTTCTAGAAAATCCACAGGAGAATGTAAGTTGATACTGAGTTTTCTATTATCTAAAGGTGATATTCAATTTTGGTAGCACAATAATAAGAATTATTCAAGTCTAATAATCATGTTCAAAGTTTCGATTTATTTGCTAGACATAATTTATAAATACAATAATTGCAGATAAGTAGTTCCTTTTCTCTTTAAATCAGGCAAGCATATTATCTCCACATCAGTAATTTTTATTTTTGACCTATAAGATTTATCAAATCATTCATGTATGCACTCATTCACTGATTCATTTGGCAGGTATTTATTGAGGTGCTACTATGTGTCAGATACTCTGATACTGGGACTGTAATTGTGAACAAAACAAATGTTGTCCTTTTCCTCACAGATTTCTTCTTCTAGAGGCTGTGTGGGAAAACTGACATTACTGAGATAATTATTGACTGTCCTCAGTGCTGAGTGAGAAATAGATGTGAGGTGACCACTATTGATTCTAATGTATGGCCAGAGTTGAGTGCTACTTTATTAGATGAACGGAGTAGTCTATATATTTTTGTAATAATTAACATTAAAAAAGAAAGGATATTACTTATGCAAGAAGCTACAGCAATTCAATAGTAACATTTAAAAAAATATCTTATATCTGTAAACTCCTTGAGAGAGGCACAAGTTCTATTTTCTTTTAAAGATTTGTTTATTTAAAAATTTTTTGTTTATAAGTCAATTAAGCTTTCACGGAAAACAAATGGCAGGGAGAGTTAGGTGTCCTCAACAACCCATAATCACATAGAGTTGAAATGATCATTTAAAACCAAAATATGGGGACGCCTGGGTGGCTCAGTGGTTGAACGTCTGCCTTCTGCTCAGGGTGTGATCCTGGAGTCCGGAGATCAAGTCTCGCATCAAGCTCTCTGCATGGAGCCTGCTTCTCCCTCTGCCTCTGCCTCTGCTTCTCTCTCTCTGTCTCTCCTGAATAAATAAATAAAATCTTAAAAAAAAAAAAAAAGAAAGAAAGAAACATGCAGTTTCCTGGGTGACTCAATTGGTTAAGCATCCCACTGGTGGTTTTGGCTCATGTCACAATCTCAGGATTCTGGGACCCTGCCCCATGTCAGGCTGTGTGCTTAGTGGGGAATCTGCTGAGGATTCTCTGTCTCTCCTTGTTCACTCAAGCGCAGGAGTACATTCTATCTCTCTCTAAAATAAATCAATAAATCTTAAAAAAAAAATAAGATATATCTTTTACCTTTAAAACTGATTAGTAGTGACATTAGCAGAAATGGAGGAATAAGGATTTCTCAAAATCTCTTTTATAAAAGCACAAAGCATATGGGCAAAAATATCCAAATCAACTATTTTCAGGACTCTCGAAATTAAAGAAAAAAAAAAAAGGCTTGCAGGGATCTGAGGAACATTTATTTAAGTAAAACAGTAGAATTGATGTGGGAGAGCTTGGCTCTTGTCTCATGGAGTCAAAAAATGAATCTCTCAGACAAAAGAGAGTGAGTAAAGTGATAGAAGTTTATTAAACAAAAATACAGAGAAAGCTCTCAGAAGTTAGAGGGGTCCCAACAGGGCTGCCACTGAGGGGGTTTTTTGGCTAGGTTTTTATAGAAAACCTGACTAGGGAGTTGATGGCCTTGGGAAGTCTTGAGTGAATGACATGACTGTTTTGAGTCTTGGTGATTACTTGATAGCCATCAAAGGAAGATACTTGCTAGTATTTTGGAGTCAGGGTGTCAGATTTACTTCCTTATCTCTGTTTTTGTTGGCTTACCTCTGTTGCATCTCAGCGTCCTTGGAATTTATGGGATCCCAGAGATTTGTGGGAGCCTGACTCTGGACCTTTCCCTTATCTTTCCTTGCCTAGCCTCATCTGTCCCTAACTCAGAATCTTTGTAAGACAGTAAGTTTTCTGATGTTTTAACTTGTCTATATCCATCCCCTTCTCCCCAGCTCCCCAACAGCGTTGAAAACCAACAGCTTACATTTATAGTAAAAAATCAGTAGCTGGACATCCACTGGAAGTGGATGGGTTTGGAACTCCTTCAAAGCCCTAATCCCAAAGAATTGCTATTATTTGGCCTTTTGGGTATATCCTTGGAAAACAAAATTTACAAGTCTTTTCTTAATCTAACTCAGAGGTCTTTCTTTACTTAATCTAACTGAGATGTCTAATCTACAGGCCTTCTCCCCTAGGGCATTTGTCAAAAATTATCAGTAGCAATTGTTGAAAATCAGAGCTGCTTAAGGCAGTAGATAACATTTAGGACAAACAATAGATCAACCAAAAAGTCGAAAAGGAAAATCCTATGGATGGTATGTTTGTAAGGGCTTTAAAAGCTCTGGCATATTTATGGGAATCTAGAAGATCACACACATGTGTAGGGCTATATATACTTGCCCTGGACTCTATGCATGTTCAGGAAAAACTTGAGAAGGCCATAAACTCTCATCTCTGGCTTTTCTTGAGGTTTTCCATTGGGCAGTACCAGTGAAGGAAGAGTTATCAATTACCTGGTTCGGTATTAGAAACATGTCCCAAGACAAAAACAGAGCCCCTTTGTAAAGACTGAGCTACTTATTGGCTCCAGACATTTAAGGAAATTATTGTCTAATAATTAATTGATCACTAAATTAATCAAGCAGATACTTCAGTGGCCACAAATAAAGAATAAAGATGTTACAGTATTAGTTTAGAAAATCACTAACAAAACAAATAACAACACAGAGACATACCCACAAAACAACAACTCCGACAACACCAAACCTGGGCAACAGGAAAAGGTCTTCTCTAGTTTGTCATATTATCTAAAATGTCTGATTTTCAACAAGAACCTCAGAAACGTGACATATAAAAACAAGAAAATATGCTCCATGAAATGGGAAAAAAAAAAAAAAAAAAGCAATCAAAGAAACTATCCCTGAAGAATTCCAGGCATTGGATTTACTCAGCAAAAATTTAAAATTTGCTATTTTAAGCATATTCAAAGGAAATCATATCTAAATAACTAAGAGAAGTTATGAAAATAATGTATCACAGAATAGAAAATATCAATAGGTATTATTTAAAAAAAAGCAAATAGAAATTCTGGAGTTGAAAAGTACAGGAACTGAAATAAGAAAAAAAGAAAACAATTCTTTAGCTGGCTTCCCAAGCATATTCTAGGAGGTAGAAGCAAAGAATCTGTGAAATTGAAGCTATGTTAATTGAGATTATCTCGTCTGAGGAACAAAAGAAAAAAGAATAAAGGAAAATAAACAGAGGTTCAGAAACCTCTGAGGTGCCATCAAGCATACCAACATAAGCCTAATGAGAATCTTAGGATGAGAGAGAAGAGAGAAGGGGGCAGAAGGAATATTTTTTTAAAGGTAGGCTGACAGATTATCAAATTTGATGAAAAACTTGAATCTACAGATGCAAGAATCTTAACGAAATCCAAGTAGAGTAAATTAATAATTAATTAATGGTACAATGGGTTTGGAACTCACTAATTATTAATTATTAATTAATTAATTATAAAAACCCACATTGAAACACATCATAATCAAGCTGTCAAAAGCCAAAGGTAGACTCTTGAAAACAGAAAGAAAGGGCTAATTGATTGTGTATGAGGGATTCTTGATAAGATTTATTGCAGGTGTCTCATAAGACAAAGCCAAAATACCAGTGAGATGACGTACTAGAATTGCCAAAGTAAAAAAGGCTTTTGGACAAGAATTTTATATTCAGTAAAACTGACCCTTAAAAATAAGAGAGAAGTTAAGACATTACCAGATAAACAAAAAGCTTATGGTTTGTCACTATTCTTGTCACTACAAGAATACCAAAGGCAGTCTTTCAGGTTAAAATGAAATGACACTAAAGGATAAATCAAATCACTATGCAAAAATAAAGACCATTAGGAAACATAACTACATAGGCAAATATAAAATACAGTATAAATACATTAGAGTTACATATCTGCACCAAAAGGCATAACCATTACAGCTTTTAAGGGGTACTAAAAACGATTTTAGCAAGTTATTTATCTTCACCAGCACTTCATGTAAATTTCTTATTCGTCTATAGTTTGTCCAGCATTGGATAATAGTGATATTTTAATGATTGGCAATCTGCTGAAGCACATCAGAATGTCACATAGTTGGAATCGTACAGCATGTAGCCTTTTCAGATTGGCTTCCTTCACTCAGTAATGTGCATTTAAGGTTCCTCCATGTCCTTTCAAGACTTGATAGTTCATTTTTTTTTTTTTTTTTAGCATTGAATAATCCCATTATCTGGATATATCACAGTTTATCTATTCACTTATTGAAGGGCATCTTGGTTGCTTTCAAGCTTTATATTCTTTATACATATTGCTTCCAAGTTACTATAATTCCAAGAATTATAAATAAAGTTGCTATAAACATTAGTGTGCAGGTCTTGTGTGAACAGAATTTTCCAACTCATTTTGGAAAATATCAAGAGTACTGTTGCTGGATCATATGGTGAGAATATGTTTAGGTTTGTAAGAAGCTCTCAAACTGTCTTCTAAAGTGGCTGTTCCATTTTATATTTCCACCACCAATTAGAATTGGAATACTGGTTGCTCCACATCCTGGCAAGCATTTAGAGTTGTCAGTATTTTGAATGGTGGCCATTCTAATAGGTATACAGTGGTACCTCTTTGTTGTTTTATTTTGTTTGCATTTCCCTAATGACATAGAACTTGGAGCATCGTTTTATGCTTGTTTGCCCTCTGTATATCTTCTTTGCTGAGGTGTTTCTTCAAGTCTTTTGCCCTTTTTAAAAATAGGGTTGTTTTCTTAATTATTTAAAAAAATGTTGACTGTTAAGAATTCTTTTGATATTTTGTCAACAGTTGTTTATTTCCTGTCTTATGCAAAGATTTACTCCCAGGCTGTGATTTGTCTTCTCATTCTCTTGAGTAATTCACTATTTTAATTCTACATTTTTAACCCCTCAAATAAGATATTATTGTTATTATCATCATTATTAATGCATTATAGACATTTGTTTAGATTTACCTATAAGCTTAACATTTCCTGCTCTCCACATTTATTCTTGCATCTCAGACCTTCCTTTTGGGATTTCTTTTCTTCTTGAATATCTATTGGAGATTCATATAGTAGATGTCTTTGGGTGGCAAACACACTCAATTTTGCATTTATCAGAAAGTAACTTTATATTGCCCCTTATTTCTGAAAGTCAGTTTTGTTAGGTAGTTACACAATTCAGGGATAATAGTCTTTTTCTGAATATTTTGAATGATATATTTGTATGTGGTATTTTATGTCATAAAGTGCTTTCAGACTAATTATATTATTTTAGGTGAAAATTTTGTTTGTTTTATATTATTGGCTGCTTTGAACTTTTACACTTTGGCTTTGATGTTTTACTGAGTTTCAAGGTGCTGTGTCCAGAAATATTTGTTTTTTATCTATGGATTTAAAAAATTCTGGTACATTCTGCTTCTTGTCTCTGTGGATTTATGTTTTTTATATTTTGGGTTTTACATTTTGTTTTTCATTTTCATATTCTATTTGGCTTCATCTTAACTCCTTTCTTGGATGGGACTTTCATTAGATAAACATTTCTTTCTTGTTCTTCAAGTCTTGTTTTCTGTTTTATTCTCTTCCACCTCACTTTCTCCTTTCTTTCATTTCTGTTTTATCTCTCTCTCTTCTACAAATGAAAAATCTAAACATTTCACATGTCTCTTCTAAGTTAATGATCTTTACTTACACTGCCACTCATTTGTTTTGTCTATCTGTGGAGGCCGAGAAAAATTAAGGCCATCCCACCTAAAGTTTAGCATTAGCACAAGTACAGCCATCTTAGGCCCCTGCGAAACTTCAAAGGGAAAAACTGCAGAATGTCCTCAATGTCCTCGGCAGGTAATCCCATATCAGAAAGACAACAGAGCTCAGAATTGCCCTCGGCAGAGAATCCATATCAGAAAGACAACAGAGCCCACGCCCATAGTAGAAAATCCCCTAGACCAGCCTATAAAAACCCAGCTGTAACCCACTTCGGGGTCCAAGTCCCTGCTCCACTGTGTCGCAGTGTTGGGTATACTTGGACCCAAGCTTGAGCTTGCTAATAAACCCTTGTGCGCTTGCATCGGTATTGGCTCCTTGGTGGTTTCTCGGATTTGCAATCTTGGGCACAACATATCCATTGAGTTCTTAAGCTATCTTATTCTTTATTTTTAAATTTTTCTTTTTCTTTCTTCAAACTTCCTAGTCTTATTAGTACCTTTTTATGCCTTTTAAAGAATAGATACATATTTTATATCTTTTAACATTGGCTTGCATGGCTTTATTTTATTTTCTATATTTGATATTTTAGCATCTGACTCTTAATTTCAGCTCAGGTCATGATCTCAGGTTCCTAGGACGAGCCCCTCAAAGGGCTCTGCTCTCAACAGAGAGTCTGCTTGAGATTCTCTCTTTCCCTCTTCCTCCCTCTTCACCCCTCCCCCTGCATGAGCTCTCTCTAGCTCTCAAATAAATAAATCTTAAAAAAAAAATAGTTCTTTTCTTAAAGGAAGAGTCACAAAAAATAGCATTTTCCTTTTACAAATAAACTTGCTTTTTTGGGGGGTAGTATTAGTAATTATTCATTGACCTTTTATCAATGAATATTAAAATCCTTAGACTGAATATGACCTGAAGTAGTGGGAGTATTTACATTTTGTTTATAGAAACAGTTATAACAATGGTTAAGATTCCTTTGATATTTTATGAATGGCTTTTGGGAAGACTATATAACTTTTAAAGAAATGACTGACTCCACTCAGTAATTCCACTTTTAGGTATTTTCACTAATATATGTGTAGAGATGTTCACTATAACATTTTTCACAATAAGAGAACTGTTTCTTAAAGTTGGTATATCCAAGCAGTAGAAGACCATAAAACCACTGGAAAGAAAGCATAATTTTGTTTACTTTTTATTTTTGGAAAGTAAGCTTAATTTTATATCTGCTAACATGGAAATATGTCCATAACATGCTAACACAGGAAAAAAAACATGTTTTGGACAATTATAATCTCATTTTTAAAAAACTATGTGTGAAGGTAGATATACTCATCAATTATGAACAGTCCATCTTATGTTAACATAAGCCTAGGTGATTTTCCTAACTCCTTTTGCTATAGTACCAAGGAAGTCTTTATTTACATTTTGACCTCCACTTAGCATTGTTACCATAGAAATACATAGAGAAAGAATCATTGCTGAGCCTTGACTATCAGCATTGACTTTTGAGGTCCATGGCAGAGAGAAGAACTTTGAGAGGAACAAGGCTTCATGTTATAAGAGCTATTATATATTGAGTTTGAAAATGTAACGTTTACACCATGAATAATAGGTTTGAGAAAAAAATAGTTGAAAGGCCAGATGACTATATAAAGGGTAGGTAAACATACTGAAAGATTTGTGATTTGGGGATTTCTTAGCATCTCAGTGGACAGGACCATGCAGAGAAATCAGTGGCAAGTAGGAAAATATATCTGGAAAGCTAAATCCCAAGTGGTGTGTGTGTGTGTTGTTTTTTTTTTTTTTTTTTTTTTTTAAAGATTTTATTTAGGGCAGCCGGGGTGGCTCAGTAGTTTAGCCCAGCCTTCAGCCGAGGGCCTGATCCTGGAGACTGAGGATCAAGTCCTGCATCAGGCTCCCTGCATGGAGCCTGCTTCTCCCTCTGCCTGTGTCTCTGCCTCTCTCTCTCTGTGTCTCTCATGAATAAATAAAGTCTTTAAAAAAAAAGACTTTATTTATTTGACACAGAGAGAGAGAGAGAGTATACAAGCAGGGGGAGTGGCAGGCAGAGGGAGAGGGAGAAGCAGGCTCTACCTGGGCAAGGCTTCATCCCAGGACCCTAGGATCATGACCTGAGCTGAAGGCAGATGCTTAACCGACTGAGTCACTCAGGAACCCCTAAATCCCAAGTGTTAATGGCAGTTACATTACAGGTTAATGTAATAGAAAAACCTCTTTTTCCAGTTTTTGCATTCCTAAATTTTTGGCAAATTACAATAAGTAAGAATTGCTTGTGTAATCTTAAAATAAGCTTAAAAAACATGAAACAGGGAGAAGTACTGAATTTGGGAAGGGGCAAAAATAATCTAGTAAAATATCTATGGTTCTTGAGATTCATTGAGTTTTTTATGATGTTATTTAAAAAATAAATTTTATTACTTCTAGTTATTTTCCAGAAATTACTAAATAATCAGTAAACAAAATGACATAGATGTGAAACGTGGATAATGAGCAACAAGCTTTGTAAGGAAATTTATTTCATGTTTCTCTATTATTTTTGAGAGGTTAGAAACTGGAGAAGGAAAGAAAGGATTGACAGGCAAATACAGAATGTACAGCGCAGTCCCAGGGAACTACTGAAATAAGAGTGAAGGCTGGGAGCCTGGGGAAGTGACTTAGGATGGAAAAGGAGACCTCACATTTGAGGAAAATTAGCTTTCCTGAAAAAGCTTGCCAATCAACCCAATGGCAACTGTTATCTATAACTTACAAATTATTCAAAGTCAAGGAGTACAGTACATTTGATTTGAAAGAGTTGCATCAACTCTGAATCAGTGGATTCCACTGAGTTTACCAAAGCGGAGGTCAATTACACTGTGAGGAATTGTAGGTCTGGTAATTGTTTTTAGAACCTTCAAGGAGCCAGTAGGGTTGAGGCAACAATGTACTCAGATGATCCTTGTCATGATATTCTGGGGAAAATACTTTTTTTTAAAAAAAATAAAAATGTGGTGTAACCTAGAGCATAATATGCAACAGAATGATACTGCTGGCTTTGAAACTTACATTGTGACCACAGGCAAGTTATCTAGGCATCTTCTGCTTTAGCTTATCCCCACTTAAACTACCAGAAACATTCATTTCCCTGGTTGGCATATGGATGTTCTTAGGGTAAATGTGATAGCACTTTGAGAACCAGGGAGAAGTCTTTAGTGAATTGTTTTAGTTCACCATTATTTTATTCATCATTATTTTAAAAACCAAAAACATTTAGATGAGGAGCCTGCCTATCCTACCAAATGGTAGTAAGCTCTCAGAATGCAACAGAATGGTGGTGATAGAAATATCACTTTTTTCCTAGTGGTAAATATCAGAATATTTGAAGGTGATGACCTTTATTAAATAAACTTTATTGTTACAAGTTACTTTATTATTAATTCGATCTTGGGTAATAGCATAGAGCAAATCTAATTAACTGTAATTAGTAAAATAATCATCTTAAGCCTTTAATCCTGAAAGAAAAACAATTTTTTTTTTTAGCTTTTGATGTATTCAGGACTTGAAAAATTATTGTTTTCCTCCTCCTTCTTTTTAATCAAGAAATAACTGCTTCAATAATTAGGTAAATAGTCTTAGTGGTCTATAAGCTTGTCTTCTGTGGAAATGATAAAGAAGTGCACAAGAATGACACATTAATCAGCATATAACTCTATGCAGTATTGAAGCTGACACAATTTTAGAACTTTTTATAAAAAACAAGAATATGTTTCTTTCTTTTTTTTAAAGGACTATCTTTCTGGACCCCAGTTTGATTTTTCATTCATCTATTTAATATGGCACATTATTTTTCACTTAACTAACATTTTTGCTGAGGATGTACATGTGAGTATGAAACATTACTAATGTGTCACAGTGAGTTAAATTTGTAGAAAAGGGAACAGGCAAATGGGAGAAATCTTTCAGAACAAAGTATAATATTAATTAATAAAATAGCCATCTAAATATGCCAGGCTTCATTTCTCTAAAAATCCCTGCTGTGCTTTGATTGTGGTGGCAGTTGTGCAACAGGTTTCCTGGATTGCTGGAAAATCATATGCTTTTGTGCAAATTCAGCATCATGTTTTGAAAAATAACCACTGAACAGTTCTCTACTCAATTTGTTTTCAATTGGCTATGCGTGATTTAAACTGGAGTATCATGCACATTGTACTCTCTTGCAGTCCCCTCTTCTAGGTTATCTAATATTTAAAGCATGTTTCAGTTTATCTGAAGTGTAAAGAGAATTTAGCAGTGCTTGCAGAACAATTCAAATGCAGAATACTTCTGATTTTTAAAATTTTAGTTTTTATTCCCTACATGTAACCAATCACACATTTTTTAAAGCCACTCACCTTTATTGAGGCATTTCAAACAATTGAAATTAGCTATACAGAACATAACTTTCTCTTCATACTTGTTACACCCACATACACACACATACATTTAAATTGAGTAATTAAGAAAAATATAGTATCTCTTTATCCTGTGGTACTCATACTAAAATTTACTACTATAACCACTTGGGGCACTTGTAAAAAATACCTTTGTCTAAGCCCATTAATTCATTAATTCGGATTTTTGACAACATTAATTCAGATTTTTTGAGTAGCGCCCAGGTTTTGTTGTTAATTTTTAGAGATTCCCAGGTGATTGTAGAAAAGCCGTGATGAGCATCATTGAAATAAATAACTTTATTACAAATAGAATGGGAACCAAAACCAACTTGTTTTGAGACACATTCAATTCAGTTTGTGGTCTCAAAAATACGCAGATGTATTCAAGAGAGCTTAGCCTGTCAGGCTTAACCATTTAGCTTGCTGTAAGCATGGACCCTTATTGGTGCTGGCTGTGGACTCTTCTAGTCTAAGAAGGAGAAGCGCATGCTACTTCTTTGCCTACCTAACTCTTTAGGTCGAGGATATGTCCACCTAATGGTTTAAAGTTTTGTAGTGAAGATTTTGAAGTTTCTCTTTTAATCACTTCTAAATATTTGGGAAATTTGTCCGTTATTTTTACTCAACTTCTCTCTGTACAAGGTAGCATTTTCCCTCTTTTACTGTTGGCGAAGTGGGGCCTCGAATGTATTACATAGTTATAAAGGACAAAACCGTGTTTAGAAATTCAGGTTTGTGTGTTTCTCCATTACTCACTTGTTTTACTTATGTAAGAATTTAGAAAGAAGCACTCTGGGATTTATAAAAAGCAAGAAGGTAACCCATTAGCCTGCTTGTATGATAGAATGTTACAGATCATCTATGTGGAAGGAATTATAATTTAATGTGTACAAGTAACTAGAAGATGTATAGTTACTGCTCCTTTTCATTTTCTACACATCATCTAAGCTAGATCACTGGAATGTAAACAGAAATGCACAAGGGCCATTTTATGATTGGTAATGATTATCAAAATATTTGTTTGATGCCTGAGAGAATAATTTCTTCTCTTCAAGGTGAGAACCTTACCTTTTGCCATAAGATCTAAAGGACCATTATTATGCACTAAGGACACTTTTTGACATATGCCTCTTTATTTGTTTCCCTAGAAATAGAAAGAAGCCTTGTCTAGGTTGGCAAATTCATCTAAAAGACCTGATGGCTGCAGGCATAGCATAGAACTGTCAAATGAATTCAGAAAAACAAGGAGTTTGAAGAGGTATCCAATCCTAATGAATTAGATTCTCACCGTGTGTTTTGGCTTTTTTACTGGAACTGTATTCCCAGAGCTTCAGTCAAATCTGTTTAAGTAAAAACTAAAACTTCATTCTGAAACCCTTAATATGAAAGACTTTGTGTCATCCCTGTTACTTGTAACTGTTTTCCTGTTGTTTATTGGGAATTAACTAAAATGGGCTGTAAGAGATAGAGAAGAATGTCTTATAGAAAGAATGCTGTAAGATTATTGCAGTGGTTGATTTTATGTGTCACCTTGATTTGGCTAAGGAATGCCCAGATAGCTGATAGAATATTGTTTCAGTTCGTATTTGTGAGGATGTTTCCAGAAGAGATTAGTATTTGAACACGACTGCGTGATGAACATTGCTCTCACCAGTGTGATCCACTCTGTTGAAGGACCGACTTGAACAAAAAGGCATAGGAACGGTGAATTTATTCTCTCTGCTTTAGCTGAGAAATCCTGCTCTTGGGCATTGGTGCTCCTCATCCCCAGGCCTTCAGTCTCACCCTGAATCACACCGTTGACTTTCCTGGGTCTCTACCTTGCAGAGGGCAGGTTGTGGGACTTCTCAACTTCCATAATTTTTTTTTTTTTAAGATTCAAGTTATTTATTTATGAGAGACACAGAGAGAGGCAAAGACACAGGCAGAGGGAGAAGCAGGCTCCCCACAGAGAGCCTAATGCAGAAGTGGATCCCAGGACCCCAGGATCACCTGAGCCAAAGGCTGAAGCTCAACCACTGAGCCACTCAGGTGCCCCTCAACTTCCATAATTAAATGAGCTGATTTTTGCTTCTGTTGGCCTTGTTTCTCTGGTGAAGCAATTATAATTATGTACTTATAAAAGAGAAAAACATGAATTTATGGTTATAAGAATATTTATTAATGATAATTTAACGGAGTTGAAAAAATCAAACTAACATAGCAGTATGCAGTATCTGGTGAATAAGTTTTTGCATTGTTTTTATTTGAAATGCTCACAATACTTTATTTTTTAGATGATTCATTTTTCTTAAAGATTTTATTTATTTGAGAGAGAGAGAGAGAGAGCAAGAGCACAAGTGGGGTGAGGGGCAGGGGAGAAGCACACTCTCTGCTGAGTAGGCAGCCAGATGACAATGCAGGGGTAGATCCCAGGACCCTTGGGTCATGACATGAGCCCAAGGCAGATGCTTAACCAACTGGAGCCAACCACACGCCCCTCTTTATCTGATTTCTGCTGCATGTTAATTTTCAAGCAGTTGTGAACTTTAGAGCATAGATTGGTGGGTTTTTTTTTTTTGTTTGTTTGTTTGTTTCTTTAAGAGGGTCTGCCTCTTGACTTGTAAGAATATTAATCCTTGCTAACAAGACATTAATGGTATTTATATTTACCAAGGTGAATTTGGCAACAATTCTAATTCAGAACTTTTATTTCTGATCTGGTGGTGAGAAATCTAGAGTTAAATGTCTATAAAACACTAGCAGTTTGCTAACAGGACTTATAAACAGGGCAAGTTCAACAAAGCTGATTTGCATGACTTAAGTGAGATTTTTTTTCCTGCTACAATTATCTTTCTAATGAAAGATTCTTTTGAGTGACTCTAAATACATTCTAAGGAATAATTAGTGTAAATTCATCAATAATTAGTGTAAATTCATTACCATATATTCCTAAACTAGCAAAATTAACATGGCAGTCTTGGGCCAGTGATCAGCTACTTCCTGTCCATGCATCTAATTCTGTCAATAAATCACATTAACAAGATATTTTTTTCAATGGTGCATTTATTTCTTTATGAATATATGTTGGTCTCTGGTGTTTCATGAAATTCAGCTTTAAAACGGAATAGTTTTAAAGTCTAGAGGCACTAAAGAGCATTAATTATTTGAGACTAAGAATTACTAGTCCTCTTCCCCATTCTCAGTGGCTTTCAAAGAACATTTTAATTCTGACATTGAAATTCAAGGAGGCTAATTTTAAAGTGATTTCAAAGTGAGAAACATTTTTTTCACATTGTTTTTTAAAGTACCTGAATAATTGCAACAAAGAAGCCATATTTCCATAACAGAAGGGGGTATATGGGCACTGCCCTAATTTTAAATGGTGAAATCTGACTGTATTCTAAATACTCTGGTGAAATTTGCTTGTAAAAGAAGATCCTATCCTATTTCATATGGATGGCCCATATGCCATTCCGAAAAGTAAATAAAAGTTACTCTTTATTGTGAGTTTGCATGGAGACATTCGTCCAGTGTAAATAAAGCTTGTGCAAAAATAATAGATAATAAAGAATAATTCTTAATAAGAAAGACTTTACTTAGAAAATTCAGTATGACTCATTGATAAATGAGCTATATTAGAGGCTTATAACTAGGACTTAAATTACCCCAATATATTATGATGTAGGTTGTAATAATAATTCTATTTTAATATTTGTGTAACTAGAAAACCAAGAATGTAATGAGAAAAACAGGAACAGCATACAGTAAACCATTGTAAATGACATCTGGTTACGAATCATTTGATTTGTTAGATGTAGGAAGTTTTATTGGCAAATCTTTACAATCAAAATTATGTTTCCACAATCAGCATCAATTTTGCTTATATGGCTTTGAGATTATAGTTTTAAAGATCCAAAATATGTGCTCCAGCACTAAAATTATAAATGAAAATAGAAATCCCCAAATGACAGTTTTTAAAGGTATAATATTTAGTAATTCAATATTGAACACCAAACATTTTTAATCCAGGGTCATCACTGAGATGCTTTTTGGATAGCTTCCTTGGAAAAATGTGAAAAACTCATCAATGTTCTTGCAATTTTATTCACATAGGAATTCTGGAACTTTAAGCTCCATGTATGGCTGGGGGGTATGGGGGTGATACACAGCCAACTTGAGGAGGGGTAGAGAAAACCCTTGAACAAGCATTAATTCTTGAGTAGTTGAAAGTCTCTGAGAAGACATGTTGTTACCGGAAATGACCCAGAATGGGAGGAAGTGATTTGGCACCTATTGTGCATCCTATGCTGACCCCAAAGAGGAGCCACCGAGTTTCAGCTGGGGATATGGGTGGAGAGGTCAATACAATAAGATAGAAATTAAGTCCAAGTATCTTAACATCTGGGACAAGAGTAGGTAAATGTCCATCTTTCAATATGTTCCTCCTACATAGAAAAAAATACCCTGACAGGAAAAACAGTGAGAACAGAAGCTTTTAAATGCTTTGTGTGAGCTGGAGGCAGCTGCAGAAACAAACTGAACTGAAACCCAGATCTCTGAGTTCGAATGGAAGACCTGGCTCAGACACAGAACATTAAAAACATATCTCACCACTCTTGATTTTGTTCTTTTATTATTATGTTTTTTCTTTTCACGAAGTGCAGGCTTTTACTATTTCAAAGGTCAATGCCTAATGCAAGTGGGAAAGAGGACGCGTGGCTTGGTGATGAACCCTGCTGAATTTAAGAAGAGAACTCTGAAGAGATGCTAGGATAGGCAAACAAAGGGAGAAGTGCTGCTTCAGACTCTGACAAGAACTCCTTCTATCAAGTTTCAGTTAAGAATGATGGTTAAGTTCAATGCCTTTGAAGAAAGAGAGATCTCAATTCATCTCTAAGCAAAAGAGTGAAGTTGAAAATTGGTTCCTACTTATGTATATTATTTTTGTTTCTGGAATCAGGTGTCTGTGTTCTTTTATCAAGGAGGAAAAATCCCTCAATGATTTTGCAGTGTGTGTATGGACGCGGCCCAGGATGAGGAGGCTGCCTGGTGCATGGGCACCAACATGACCCCTTTTAATCAGCAGATGTGGCTGGCTCTGCATTGCTGAGTAGTTGTGTGGCTTTATTCTCATCTTTTGACCTTCCTGTCCCTCATGGTTTTTTTCTTTGCAACAGTAGGGCCTTATATCAAATAATTTCTATCAATTTTTTCTATCTAAAATTATATAATTGAATCTCTCTTATTTTACTTACTGGGCTATTTCTTCCATGACATTTGCTATTACGAATATAAAGTGTTTCATAGGGCATAGTCCTGAGAGATTTGAGAATGTCTTTAGGGGTTTTGTGCTGTCATTCAGGCTTGTCAACAGCCAATTGAGTTGTTAGTTTAATATTGATCGAGGGAGCAAATGTCTCCGGCATTGATTACTAAAATAAGAAAGTCACATAAGCCATCATAGCTGATTGGCCTTTTTTCCCCCTACTAATCAAAGTAAACTATTTAGTGCACAAAATAACTTTATAAACCATACTTTTTCTAAGTACTATTTATAATATGTGAGAAAATACCACTTGAAAACTAAAATAATTGCTGGTGTTTATTGACCATGTGTGGTATGCTAGGCATACATGTTGTGGCTACATTCCACATATTAATTCACTTATTTCCTATAGCCACTGTGAGTTAAGGGCATCCTTCTCCATTTTATAAATAGTGAAATATTATGCCCATGGAACCATGATCATATTATATAAGTCTGTGGGAGAGGGAATTTGAACCCAGACCATCTTACTCCCAAGCCTATTCATACTGCCTTTCCTGTCAGCACAGGCTACTCATTCCTACTTTTCTTTCTCTATTTTCTACTTCTTTTTTTTTTTTTTTAAGATTTTATTTATTTATTCATGAGAGACACACAGAGAGAGCGAGAGAGGCAGAGACAAAGGCAGAGGGAGAAGCAGGCTCCATGCAGGGAGCCTGATGTGGGACTGGATCTGGGGTCTCCAGGTTAAGGCCCTGGGCTGAAGACGACGCTAAACCACTGAGCCACCCGGACTGCCCACTGTTTCCTACTTCTATTATCAAAGTCCTTAATCAAGAGTTCCCACTAATTTTCTCTCTTTTTATATCTGGCACTTCACACAGAGATTGTTAAATGTCTGCTGTTCCCTTTTGGCTTGGCTGGTCTGATAATGCAAACTCAGAATTACCATGAACCCGTGTATCTGTCAATTTTCTTTAAATTAATTTCCATTTTCTTCAAGGCTCTAATGACCACGTGTGTGTGTGTGTGTGTATATATATATATATATATATATATATATATATATATAATATATATATTTTTTATATATATATTTTTTAGAGCAGTAGCCAGTTCTGTCCCATGTTCATTCTCATTAAACTGAACAAGAAGTTTTACTGCAATTGCCACAGCAGATTTCTTCCCTGTTGCTTCTAGACTTTGCACTCCTGTTTTCACTCGTTTTATCTTTGCAGCTTTAACACACCCTGCAGAAGAGCCCTGTTCGCTCCACTTACGTAATGCAGGCTGTCTTCATTGGTGACCCTGGGGAAATGTTCTGTCTCTTTGTCTCTAGGAGGCAACACTGGCTGTCAATCAGTGGCTGTTGACAAGTTGCCTTCTAATGGGACCAAAAAAAAAAAAAAAAAAAAAAAATCACTTTTAACAGAACATAACTTTGGAAGACAATTATGCAGAACTTCCATTTCTCTACACTTCCAGACCGACAGTAATGGCATTTTAAAAGTAGATGCCTGCAGAGGGACTGCTCACAAAGAGTGAAGTACAGACGATGAAATGACAGATCATCAGGAGAGATATTTTTGGGCAGGCTGGCTCTTTGGTGTCCCTGAAAGTGTACTGCATATATACCCCATTTTTGAAAGACACTTTGATAAAGCACCTGTGAATAAAAAATTTTAGATTTTTTTTTTTAAACCTGCCAGTTCTGTAGAGCCTTCATTTAAACAAAAAAAATACATTGTATTAGGTCATGTTTCACTTTGTATCTAATCTAACAAAGGGATTCAGGTGCATGTGGGTTTTATATGCTTAACATTGATAGTTTTATTTTTCCTTCTTAAACATAAAAGAGGAAATTTGTATTTTCTTGTAAAATCCTGAAACAGGTTGAATAATTCATAATAACACATCATTTAATTTCTGTTAATTAGCATTTTAAATGGGGCACAGAATATTGTAGTCTTAATGTCATGTGAGAAAGGTTTTAGTAAAATAGAACATTTCTCATTTGGGTGATAAGATATGCTATTTTGTTTTGTTTTGTTTTGTTTTGAAGAGAGAGAGTGTGAGTGTTACACAAGTGTCAGGGGGCGGGGGGGGGGGGGGGGTTGGTGGTGGTGGTGGCAGAAAGAGAATCTTAAGTAGGTTCCAAGCCCAGTGCAAGCCCAGTGTGAGCCTGGCTTGGGGTCTTATTATCACCACTCTGAGATCATGACCTGAGCTGAAATCAAGAGTTGAATGCTTAACCTGCTGTACCACCCAGGTGCCCCAATAAGCTCTGTTTTTAATTCAAACATCAGTTAATGCTTGAAAGTGTTTTTGAAATGATTTTTCTTTCAGGCTTCAAAACATGTATTTTTAAAATAAAAATGGAATTTCATTTGTAACTGTTGACATGCCTCACATAGAATTCTTTTTTAGAGCTTTAGGAAGGCTTTCATGGAATTTTAAGACCTGCAAAATTTTATGGAAAGTTTTGTATGAACATGAAATTTTCTTGATAAAAGATTCATAGCTTTGATAAGGTTCTTAATGAAACCTATGAACTGAAAAGCTAAGAGCCAACAGCCTAGGTGAAACACTCCTAAGTCATTGTTTATATTCCATTCCAGTACTTGGTTTCTTCTGCTTCTCCAAATTCTGGAATATATATTGTTGGGCTTTGTCTTAGGGATGAGTTCATTACAAAGAAGGATAAACCTAATCGAGTCATCTTGAGAAAGAGTATCTACTTTAAAGAATCAGGAGATGTTAAGGAGCTCACAGACAGGAAATACATCATGCTTTCAGAAGGACTAAAACCAAGCTTTGCTGAAGCCGTTAGATGTTTGCTCTGTTGTGTCCTCTTCATATTGTTTGGTCCATGTGTGTTTATGTCATCCCTCTGCATGTGTTATTTACTTATTTCTGCCCATGTCAGGTTCACTCCTAAGACTCAATGTTAAATGTCTTTATAAGCTATTGTCCTGCATCAGTAACTTATTAACTCGAGTTCCTACATATCAATTCCCAATTCCTAGGAGAGACAGGAACTCATGTTCATTTCCAGATCCAGGTTATGGGTTCACATGGATGCTTGCTCATTAAGGAGAGCCTGTGAAACTAGTTGGCTTCAGCAAGATGCCTTTAGCACAATCTATTTGTCATATTGGTAATGTTAATAAACCTGTGCTAAATATGGCAAATCAGAATCCAGTCAGGAGACTTAATTCTGAGAACTATTACATTCAGTGTGAGTAGTTGGATAGAATCAAAATGCCAGTTCTTCAAGGCACCTAGCCACCTCCGCTAAAGGCACACCAGATCTCCCATCACTCAACTGCTGGTGGAGGAGGGGACCTCCAGAATCCTTTTCTGATTAGTAATACTGCCTAAAGTGTTAATGATTTTTTTAAATAATTCTACTCATTTTTAGAACTCTCCATATTTCCCAAAGATTTTGAGAATTAAGATGAGAAACTAATTAACATGTTGCAGCTGCTGGGCTTATAAAGACCCTGACTCCTATTAATACCAAAGTAGATAAACTGGAGCTTACATGGAGAGGGTAAAATGCACTTGTGGATGAATGACTGTGAGGGGAAAGAGAGAAGGTGTGGTTGCTGTCACTGTTGATGGCATTTCAGTTTATGGATTCAGCCTTGCCTGGAGTGCAAGAGCACTTCCTATCTACTGCTTTCATGATTTCCTCTAGTTCCTCACAAATAAATGTCAATCTGAATAGAAGTCAATTGGGTTCCTATTTCTTGTAAGCCAATCATTCCCAAAATAAGTTCAAGGATATATAGTCTAGAGATAGAGGACGTTGGGCAAAACAAAATATTTGGAGAAAATGCAGATTAGACCCACTTGAGAGGAAAATTAATAAGCTATGTAGACTATGATAAGAACTCAGAATTTAGCATACATAGATAAACCTATAGAAAATAAATATCAAAACTGAGTATGAGGATCTTCGATCATTAAGAATTTCCAATGAACATTTATAGAAGTTCTAGAAGGGGAGAATGGAAGAAATAGAATATGGATATGTAAGTAATGGAAGGAGAGCCCTGAGGTTATCCTGAAAATATTACTGGACTGATTAAAGATATTAATTCTCAGATTCAGTAATCCTCAATAAAAAGAATACAAATAATAAAGACTTAGGGATAACAGGGTGAAACTGCAGAACTCCAGAGGTTAAAAAGAATCTCAATAGCTCCGAAAAAGTAAAAGCAGGATACCTACAAAAGAATAGCAATGATTCCCTGTCTTGTAGATGATAATCTGTTCTAATTTTTTACTTTAGAGAAACTAGAAGGAGTAGCAATTTCTCCATTCTGAAATATATGTATTTTCTCAACAGCTTCTCTGCGTATCTCTATTTGCAACATGTATTTGTAACAGAAGGCTCTTATCTGTTTGTTTCTATATAGACAGTGAGATATATAGAGGGAAAATGTTGTGTCTTATGCACCTGTGTTTCCAGACTATTGAGGTCCTGGGAGCTAGTTGAAGCTCTTTCAATAGTTGAAAGAATGAATGAACGACCAGTCCCAGGGAATTTGTTGAAACTGCTCAGCAAAGATAGTTCAGTCTTCCTCATAAGCTCCATTAGTATATTCCTCCTTATGAGACTGTGGTATATTTCGGAAGGCCATCTATAGCAACACTTCTCATCTGCTAAGGCTTAACTTTGACGATCTACAGTTATTTACTCACTTTTTTCATAGTTGTGATCCTATCTGAGGACCTTATAAGAAAGCCAAAAAATTAAATTTTTGACACTTTTGGGTAAATTTGTAGTACAGGTAATATATTTTCTTTGGACACGCTGAGCATAGTGAGTGGAAAATGATTAACAAAGGAAGAAAAGGAACAAGATAAAGCAGGAATGCTGGAGACCACATTTTCTTACTTCTTAATTTTGTGTAGGGCCAGTTGGGTTTCTTGATAATTATAACTCTCAATACCTTTTTATTGTTTTAAAGTCTTTTTCTGGCTCCAGTTAATGTAGAAAACAAAGAAAAAAGAAATAAATTCTTGAAGTGAGAAATTAGAGTGAAACAAGTTGACATAAAATTATTTTAATCACATTACAGATTCAAATGTAGTAATCATGCTTGGTATCATTGAATTAATCAGTGGGTCATTCCCTATTTTAGAACTCAGTAGGAGACAGCTGTTTAGCTGTATCTCTCTTTTGTTATTACTACATGACCCAGTGATATCTCAGAAGATCCCATTACTTTTCAGTCTTACTGACCTAGATGCTCTTTTTGGTTTCCAAAATGTCAGTTTATCTGGATGTCCAGGCAGAAATGTTCTAATCTTGCAAGAATTTACATCACAGAAAGCTGGTTAGATTCCTAATGCTGCTATTTGTTTTATTATAAACAAACAAAGATTCTCAGTTGTAAAACATTACCTCCCTGAGTTTCATTCGTTTTAGGAAATTGAAATGTTTCTATATTCTTGGCCAGTGTTCTCACATATTTTAATTTTTTTAAAACTTAGAGAAATTAGAGTCTTTATATTTCAATAAAGACCAGGTGTGCTTTTAAAAAAAAAATGCCTTAGAACTGCAGCATTTTCTCTACCATGCTCAATTTTATTTAGGTAATTTGCATTTTATCTTTGGACAATCAGTATGGAAATGCTTCCCTTTACAAGTGGTCTAGACGATGAAAATCACAGCAACATATGCGACTTTGGAGACGTGCATGTTTTAGTGACTACTTGATATAATGTTCCTTATGTTTCATCAAGCAAAAGCCACCAGTGAAAGGAGAGGATCTTCCCCTGTGTCTTTAAATATGGAGTTCAAACTGGCAGTACTTGGGACCAACATTCGTTATTTACATTCAGCGCAGCTGTTTGCACTTTGAAAAAGTTATCTACTTTAAATGGGGGAAAGAAAAAGCTTAACTGGTTTTTGGTTTTCCTTTTTTGTTTGAACGGTGAAACAAAAATAAAACTGTATGAAGATGGGAGGAACCTGTATTGAAAGAACAGGCGAAATATAATACAATTATCTCTTGTTAAAATTTACAACCATATTTGTTCTCATTTATTCCTTAATGGAAGTTTTCTCCAAGGGGTAATAGAGCTCTGTTAAAGCCAGAGATTTAACATTGCGGTAACCTTTGCTATTTTCAAGCCAGCCAAACATGGCTATAGACAGCAGATCTGCAGCACTTTCTCTTTTAGCACAAATTTGAGTCTCAGTGTGAGACTGTGTTCCCTTCTACTTCCAGTCTGTTCAGATTTGAATCCATTTACCCCCAGCCAACCTCGAAAGGAATGAGCTCTCTTTTTCTGGTGCTTCACTTGATACTGCAGCAGCAAACACATGTAAAATTAATATATCACTGTGGCTAAGCCTACCCATGATTGTGAGTAGGCATGTTTCATCTTTGCCATCCCCCCCCCCCGCTTTTTTTTGAAGTCTTCTCTATTAGGACCCCCAGGTATCTGGACTTCACATTCTGCCCCTGATAACTCTGGACTCTCCAGTACAAGGCTCATATCTCAGGGTCTTACCAACTCTTCCTTTTCACTAAAATTATTTACCTAATGATATTCTGATCCAAATGGTCATGGTGGAAGCTAATAGAGAAATGAGATGTTGTAATATTGTCTAAATCATCCTTGCTTCTACATTCAAAACACATGCTTTTAAAAGCTTTCTAAACAGAATATTCATTAAAATTGGGGAAACTATGACAATACGCTTGCAGAGTACTCGTAGGGTTTTGAGCATCTTTAATACATGCCACATTGGCCTATGCCACATTCCATTTTCACCAATATTTTTTTTTTGTATCTATTAATTCAAACTTAGATTTTTTACTTAGGCTGAGCCTATGTAGAAAAGGGCAGGTTGCTTTCATTTCTACATTATAAAAGATGTTGTTCCTTTGTGACATGTTCTGCTCTCAATAATTTTTCTACATTTCTGGCTTTCATCAGGTTTTTTTTTTTTTTTTTTTTTTAATGCTATGTCTCGGCATAGCTTTTCTAGAATATAGTAGGCTTGGAGGCTACTGAGATTCGTAATTATGCAAATTTACATCTTTCAACAAATCGTGGAAACCTTCAGTCATTATGTCAATTTTTTTTTCTGCCTTGTTTGCTGTTCTCTCCTTTGAGACTAATTACATTCATGTTAGACATTTTTAACTGTGTTATAATAGTTGCTGTAATAGAGATGTGCAAAGGTGTAAAGGACAGTAAATGGTAAAACCCACATTTCCAATTGTCTAAGTACTGAAAATAAAAGAGCTCCTGCCTGGTTACCTTGTAGCACTTTTGAACATCTTTATAGTAACTAAAAATAGTCTTGATTCAAAGACATAAGGAGTTATTATGAACATATCTTTTATTTTCCCTTTCATACCCCAAATCCTCCAAAACTGTCGAATTAGTGTCTGTGTGTGTGTAGTATGTGTGCCTGTGTGTGCATGCACGCATGCATGTACACATACATGCATGCGCCTGTACTACATTAATTTTTGCCTTATGGCATTTTAATAGGTTGTTTTGTAGTTTGCTTTTGCTTTTTTTTTTTTTTTTTTTTTTGCCTTGCTCTTAGGCAGCAATGTACCTGGAATATTGAGATGTCAGACTTAAGCAAAGTTGAAGAATTATTTTTCTTGATGGAAAACAAAAAAGTGAAGTCCTGTGAGCGATCTGGTGCTCCTCTCTGTAAATATGACGTGTGTGCCGTCAGGAGTTGACAAACACAGAAGAGTATGTGATACCACTTACCTTCTAGACAAACAAATACCAGAATTCAGGGGACGTGTCATCATGAATGAGTTCACACATGTAGATAGCACTTTTATTGCCTGTGTGTGGATAATAGGAATGGCTCTAGACTACAGAATACTCAATTATTAGTTGACTTCATGTCACTACTTGGAGCTGCTTTACAGTTAATGGTAAAGTTTTCTTCAGAAAAATTGGAAAATACTAGCACTTCAATATCACTCCTCTTGAATTGTCTAGATACCCTTACTAGTAAACGCCCCTCACTCTGGACTCTTAACTCTAACCATTCTATGTTGGCCAAGTGGCTCAGAACTTGATTTAGGTTTCTTGATGTTGAGCAGCATTCAGTATTTTAAGGGAATTTTGCTTTTAGTTTGACATGGTTGTGAGACAATATTTATACTGTAAAACTACTTTAGATGATTACATCATATTGGGTCACTGTATTAGTTTCCTATCACTGCTATCAGAAAGTCACAAACTGAGTGGTTTAAACAACAGAAAGGTTTTGTTTCATAGATTTGGAGGCTAGAAGTCTAAGATCAAAGTGTGGGTAAGATCATGCTACTCTGAAGGCTCTAGGTAAAGATCTGTTCCATGCCTCTCTTCTCACTTCTGCTGATTCATTGGCATTCTGTGACATTGTTTGGTTTATGGGACCATAATTCCAATTTATACATGACATTTTTCCTATATATGTGTCTGCATCCAAATTTCCCTTTCCGTAAGAATACCAGTCCACTCCACTCCACCAAGACCTTTTTTAATCTAACTAATTACATCTGAAACTATGCTATGTACACACAAGGCCACATTCTGAGGGGCCAGGAATTAGTACTACAACAAAAATTCTTTGGGGGAGACAATTCAACCCATAACAGTCATCAGTAGATTAATCTTCATTTGAAACTGGCTTGTGATGGGACTTATCATTGGTTCTCAAGGCTGAGAATTGGGAAAAACAGTCTGTGGCAAGCCAACTTTATTGTCAGTCTAAACAAAAGGACAGATAATAGGAAGTAGTGCAAGATGAGAAATAATTACTGTGTCAGATCGAAAGTTAAAATCTATAGATGTTTTTAATTACATGCTTTTTCTTGAGTGAATAAAAAGAAAATAGCAATGCCTCTCTTTGCCAAGGAAGCATACTATGAAAGAACTTGGATTTTAGATGATTTGAATTCTTTTTAAGAATTCTTGTTTTTTAACTAAGAATATTTGTATTTTAAAAATTATCCTTTTACTCCCTTGTTTTGAAGTAAAATTGTCATTCTTGTTCAACACAGACCTCTGTTCTGGAGAGATATGAGATGTATTCTCTTCTTCTGGGTTCAAAAAATATCTACAGCTTTTCAGTATTGACATAATACTGTGAGTAACATACCAAAAAAAGGCATAGATTTAATTTAAAAGGAAAACAGGAGTTTCATTTAACAATACTTCTATTATACACTGTTCAGAATTTGAAGAAAATGCAAAGAATAGTGTAAGAAAATGGAAATTCTCTTTTTGAGTAAAAATTATGCCAAAAGTAACAAGGATTTTGCCTTGTATCTCTTGCTTTCCAACACAAGTATTATTCACTGGGAAGAAAAGAGTTGGCTTTTGTATAATGTATTTCTGCCTCCTTGAATACCAGATTTTTAAAAATTAAATTGAGGGATGCCTGGGTTGCTAAGTGGTTGAGCATCTGCCTTTGGTTCAGGTCATGATCCCAAGGTCCTGGGGTAAAGCCCGGCAACAGGCTCCCCACAGGATGCCTGCTTCTCCCTCTGCCTATGTCTCTGCTTCTCTCTGTCTCTCATGAATAGATAAATAAAATCTTAAAATAATTAAATTGATATAGTTTTTAAATTTCTTTTTGTAATAAAGAAGATCAATGATAAAAAAATTCAAGAACAAAACAGCAAAGGATAGATTTTGGATAGCTGAAATGAAACCAAATGCATTCTTACATAACTAATGTCATCAATATTTGTTGAGTCCCTATATGCACAAGTGTTGAAGTCTGTGATACTTTTTTAAAAAAAGGTTTTATTTATTTATGCATTATAGACACAGAGAGAGGGGCAGAGACATAGGTAGAGGGAGAAGCAGGCTCCTTGCAGGGAGCCCAATGTGAGACTAGATCCCCGGGCCCCGAGATCATGCACTGAGTGGAAGGCAGATGCTTAATTGCTGAGCCACCCAGGAGTCCCCAAGCCTGTGATCTTTGCCATGAATTGTGGACTATAATCTAGAAGGGCATCTACAAAATTCATAAGCAATAAATTATAATACAGGCTGAATTCCAAAAGTATAAGGAAAATATTAGAAACTTCCATGAGTTTAGGAATACCAAAAATTCTTTTATCTGAAGAGATTAGAGAAATCCTCAGGGCTATTGTCTACATTGGGATTTATAGCTCAGGTGCAGTTTTACCAAATGATGGAGAAAGAACATTTTGAAGGGCCAAAAAGCATGAACCAAAGCCTGGAAAATAAAAATTAAAATTGGTTAGAACAGAAAGGAATATAATTTTCGTTAAAAGTCAGAAATTGCTGATAAGACCCAGATGGGTCGGGGAGCAGAGGATAGGGGCTATGAAGTCCAGATCTGGGTGATTAGATTCTATTTATTGGAAAACAGTATGACCAATGACCACAATTATTTTTTAATAATGGGGCAATGTATTAACAGCAGTTTTAAGGATGATTGCAGTAGCACTGTATAGAGTGCACCTGATTGGAGGGATGATGGACATAGAGACAATCTTTGCTTCACCTGCCAGCCTGAGAAAGCAAATAATAATCTTACTGGTTCGCAAAAGTAAAAAATAAAATAAGGGATAATGTGTCTCTTGTTTGTATTTATGCTTTTAAAATTTGATCATTCATTTATCCATTTATTTATGCAAATACATTATATAGATTTTGCTAGATAGCATAACGTATATGTTAGTAGGACCAGTATTCCTGAATTTTAGACCTCGAGGAATTTGTGGGGATTTATTATCCAGATAACTTGACTAGTTTATGTTCCTGGTTGTGGAAGACATGAGAATATTCTTGCAAGCCTCTGACTATAGGGGGTGTAATGGATCAAGGGCCCCAGCTGCCACACTTCAACATCTGTGCTTGTGTTTGTGATAAGGGTATGCTTATCAGTCAGTCCCAAACTGTATTTTGCCTCACATTTTGCTAAACACTCATGGTACCACTCATGGTAAACTGGGTGCACTGAGGAGTCAAAATCAAAACACGATTAAATATGCAATGATTTTATTAAAAATGTCTTTGAGCTGCTCCCAGCAGTGACGGTGTACTACATGAATTCTTAAGGCAGGCCTGTCCGTGGTAGACGTGAGTCCTCTGATGATCAGCTGCAGCTCCAGGATTCCCCAACAGTTTTGGAAAACCTTCCTTAGATCCTACAGCAGCCCAGAGTACTATCATCTGACTTTCTTCCTTTCTTCTTCTTTCAATATTAAACACGGCTCATGATCTGAAAGATTCCCCAGGCTTACCCAGTGTTCTCCCTATCTTATCATACAAAGACATTTTTCTTAATAAAATTGCATATTTAATTGTGTTTTGATTTTGACTCCTCAGTGGACCCAGTTTACCATGAGTGGTACCATGAGTGTTTAGCAAAATGTGAGGAAAATAGGATTTGGGCTGACTCTTACACCACCTGGTAGGCAAATAGGGCACTCTCCTGGTTGTTGGTGGGGCATACATGTCCTGCTATAGGGGAATGTTATGGCAGATATGATGATGCAGATACTTGAAAAATATGTGGGAACAATGTTTCAAAAACAGTGTTAACTGGCTGTGACTGCTAAGTTTCATTGATACAATACAGATGATGACAGATTGAGAGCTATTCATAAGTACCCAATGGTTAAGTATGAAAACCAGAGAGCTTTTATGGTGGCATATAAAGAGGTCCCTATTATCTTCAGTGGAAGGGAAAACACAGTTAAATGGAAGGGAATTCAAGCAATTTTGCTACATGAAACATTCTGCCAAATTTATAATAAATTTTAGGAAATAATATTTTAGATTAGTGGGCCATATTGCTAAATAGCATAATATGAAATTAAATTTGACAGGCATTTTATATATATATATGTATATATATATATATATATATACATATATATATATATCATTGCAGTATTTTTCTTTTAAGATTGTATTTATTCATAAGACACAGAGAGAGGGAGGCAGAGACACAGGCAGAGGGAGAAGCAGGCTCCATGCAGGGAGCCCGATGCGGGACTCCATCCCCGGTCTTCAGGATCAGGCCCTGGGCTGAAGGTGGCGCTAAACCACTGAGCCACCTGGGCTGCCCAGCATTGCAGTATTTGGTATTGGTTTGATATTTTTAATTTTACATTTATTTCTACATTGTTTTGTGAAGATGTTTTCAGAAATTCTAGTTTCATACAGATAGGTAGTGTGAGATACGTTATAGAAAGCCTATTCTGCTATATGTTGGAATTATATCCTCTTTTTGCTCAGAATTTAATCATCATTTGAAAAACCTAGATTTAAATTATCTCTACTCACAATTATTCCATTACTTAAAATTCTGTTTCTTAACAACTTAACAGCACAGAGCCCAAGCCGTTAAATGGATTGGGAATCCAGACACAATATTTAGTTCAGAAGGAAAAAAAATAATTTAAAACGGGTTGAGGTCTAGCTTTGAGAAACTTCATACAATTCTCTATTGAGCCATCAATCTGAGATTATGTTATGGGAGGTTATCCAAGATGACTGAGCAACTAATTTGAGTATGTGTGGTTGTGTGTTAGGCAGAATGTTTGTGATTATACTGTTGCTGGGGGAGCCTGAATTTTTCTTTCTCTCTTCATGGATCCTCCTTCCTTTGCCTTTTTTTCTGAGACAACTTGTCTTCCAGGTAGCAACTCATTTTTCACTTCCTTGAAGATGACTTTCCTGTCCTCTCAGGGCAAATTTCCTATTACACAGTCTCCTTTATAGCATGTTGTCATAATTTTAATTTTACATTTTGTTTATTTAGTTATATAATTAGTGCCAGTCTCATCTGCTAGACCGTTTATATTTAATGTGTGGTGCATGCATATAACATCATCAGCATCACCTGGGATCTTTTTAGAACAACAAAATATTGGGTTCAATCTCAGATCTACTGAATCAATCTACATTTTAGAAGTACCCTAGTGACTCACATACACATTACAATTTAAGAAGCCCTGCAGTAGATTATAAACTTCATGAGGCCATAGTTTGTCAAATCTCTAGTTCAAAACACTGTGCTAAGAATATATTTATTGAATATAAATATATATGAAATATGCCAGAAACATGTGAGCTTATTGAATAATCTTTAAAAAGCCCAGCTAAATATGAAATTCTTTGAAATTTTCCCATTTATTTATTCAGGCAATATTTAATTAATGCAAATCACATGCCAAGAACAGTAATATCAAGAGATATTTTTGGTGACTTTATTCTCGTGTAGCTTTTGCTGTCAGATAAGTATTAATGTGTGCCAAAGGCTTAAGAAAAGTATGTTAGACAACTACTTAAATGTGACCAATTTAATTTTTTTCTAACTTCAAAAGACTGTCATAATATATTTTTAGTAATGAAATATTTCAACCAATTTTATAGGGCAAGATGAACTGAGAACAGGATTTATGGACCACTCTTCTAAGCTGTGAGTTCAGTAGGGTAGGAGCCAGGATGAATGCATTCATCCTAATGTCTTTAGTCTGTTGTATGGTGCCAATAGCTACTCCATTTGTTGGAGTAAGGTATGAGTTATAGAAAGGAGGATAAATGAAATAATTGGGGAAAAATCCTCTAAATTGATATTAAGATAGAAATTCTTTAATTTAGCTTATAATTCATTGAGAAAAAAGACAGCTTATTAAATTGTCATCCATATACTCTAGGGAACAATACCAGATCTGTAAATTATTTCAAATAACTAGGTCTTTTAAAATCTGAATTTTGAGGGATGCCTGGGTGGCTCAGCGGTTGAGCATCTGCCTTTGGCTCAAAGCGTGATCCCAGGGTTCTGGGATCGAGTCTCACATTGGGCTTCCTGCAGGGAGCCTGCTTCTCCCTCTGCGAGTGTCTCTGCCTCTCTCTCTGTGTCTCTCATGAATAAATAAATGAATAAAATCTTTAAAAATAAATAAATAAATAAATAAATTCTGAATTTTGAGTAGGTCTTAAAGGTCATGACCTAGGAAAAAAATAAGCTAGAATGTATGTGATGGGAATTAAAACAGTCTATTAGTTTCATTGTAGCTATACAATATAATAAGATCAGTATGCAGAACATACTACAAACTACAGGTTTCATGGAACTAGCAATCTTTAGCTCTAATTAAGCTGGAACACAGCTTATTTTCTAAACTTATGCCATGTTCTTAAGTAATTAGATTTTCTCTTCATAGAAAAGTTGTACATGTGGTACCGCTTCAAAACTGTATATACGACCATTTATATTTATCACTGTTAGAAATGTAAGTTTTTCTCAAAGGGTCTAATTAGAATTCTGGACATCTATCCTTTTGATATGGCACATACTTTGAGATCACAGGGGGTATAAATATGGCTGATAAGGTTTTTAAATATATTCCAACAGTTTGATATCATTTTGACAGTTTTTAAATTTGCTGAAAGGAAAAATTCATAAAATTACTTGAAATAAAATATATGCTGATTACTACATTACCATGTGCTCAAGTTTTTAATGCCCTGTTAAATTTTAATAATGAAATCTTGATTTTTTTTCCTATGGAGGTGAATAAATGAAGAAAAATATTCTCGTAAGATAATCTAGTGAAATATTGTTCATTTTAACAGGATTAACTGTTCTTAGAGAAAACACCATCAGGCAGTGTAATTTGAATGAAAGTCAATTTTTAAATATTAAGCATATGCCAAGTTTTAAATATACGATTTAAAAAGAAGGAAGGCTTTTAGAAATCAACCCGATAACATTTTCATATCTTGACTCCAATTGGAGCGTTCTTCACTGTTTCTATCCCTTTGTTTGCTTTGCAATCCCATTTAAAGCTCCAATTTTAATTCCTTTGCTCATGCTAACTCTTCAAATTAACATTCTGTCTTCGCTGTCTCTGTCAATTTAAACTGCATGTTTCATTTTTATGTGGAATCAAAAACAAAAACAAAAACAAATGAATAAACAAACAGAAGAATGAGACCTAGAAACACAGCAAACAAACTAATGGTTTCCAGAGGAAAGGAGGTAAGGGATGAGCAAAATATGTGAAGGGGAGTGGGGGTACGGGCTTCCAGTCATGGAATTAACAAGTCACTAGAAAAAAAAAGTACAGCATGAGGAACTAGAAAAAAAAAGTACAGCATGGGGAACACAGTCAATGATATTGTAATAATATTGTATAGTAACAGATGGTAGCTCCACTTGTGAGTATAGCATAATATATACAGAAATTGAATCACTATGTTGTACACCTGAAATTAATGTAACATGTGTGTCAACTGTTCCCAAATGACATTTAATTTTAATAAATAAATAAAAATTTTAAGAAGGTGCATTTCCAGGGGGACTTCTGAGGAAGGTGGTGTA
This sequence comes from Vulpes vulpes, assembly GCF_048418805.1. Lineage (NCBI taxonomy): Eukaryota > Metazoa > Chordata > Mammalia > Carnivora > Canidae > Vulpes > Vulpes vulpes. The sequence continues at coordinate 49,551,647 of NC_132784.1, read as the reverse complement.
TGTAGTATGGAGACCCTAAGCTCATCTTGTCCCACAGATACACCTAGATAAAACCCACATAAGTGTAGATGACCCAGAAAACGACCTGAAAACTGGCAGAACAGACTTTTCAGAACTAAATGAGGAGAAGAGGCCACATTGGAAAGGGTAGGAAGACGTGATTGGGGGCCAAACTGATCCTGACTGTCTGGGATGAGGGAGGGATGCTGCAGGGCAGAGAGAGGTGAGGAGCAGAATCCCACCTCAGGAACCCGAGGCATGGGGGATCCACATTGGGAATATGAGTCCCCATAACACTTGGATTTGAAAACCAGAGGGGCCTAATTTCACAAATTCTTATAATCAGTGGGGCTTAATACCTGGAACTTTAAAAATCAGCAAGGCTTCACTCTGGGAGACCTGAGGTCAATAGGAAACTGAGTCCCCACCCTTAAAGGGCTGCACAACAAATGATCCTGCTGAGATACAGCACAGAAGCAGCAACTTGAAAAACACCTGGGGTAAACACGATTGAGATTTGTTTACTAATCTCAGAGCATGTGCTGGAGGGGCAGGGATCTTTGGGAAATTTCTCTAAGAATAAAAGAGCTGCTGGGCACGATTTCCCTCCCTTGACTTCAGCCTACATACAGGGAGACCTGCCTTAGAATACTCCCCACCTAGCTTGCAGACAGCAGAACTTACCCCTGTGTCTCTCTGTGGATCTGCACCCTCCAATCCAGCCAACCTTAGCTGGCATTTTCTCCGGAAGCTATAGCTCCCTTCACACAGTGGACATGCACAGACCTTGCTGGCAACTCATGTCCCACCCACCCCTTTATTCTGCAGACTCACCTCCTCCATCCCAGACTGGGCAGTTTTCCCAGGCAGCTGCAAGTCCCCTCCTGCTCTTTACTGCATATTTGCCCTCTGAAGCCCAGCTGCAGGAGTTTTCAAAAGTGGCTCTAGGTTAAAGGGCCAGTGCCACTCCAAAGTGACCTGTGCCCTGGAGAGGGGGGAAGATAGCACACATAGCAATCTAAATGTGGTCTTAGCAGAGGGCTGGGGGCAGAAAGCTGATCTGACTGCAGGCTCTGCCCACCAATGAAAGCTTCTCAGGCAGCAACACTAGAGAGTGCTCTACAGTCTGGGGCTACCACAGTTCTGGCAAATGCCTGGTCTGACTCAACTTAAGCCCGAGGTGCCCCAGGCTTGGCCGGCTAACAACACAAGGACCAATGCTACTCAGGCAAGGAGAACAATTGCAGAAGGCAGAAGTGACTTAGCCACAGTAGGGTGCATTCAACACACATAGCAGACAACTTTGAAGTGCCAGATTCTGTGAACCGAGGGGACGTTGCACTGTAGGGCACTATAGAACCTCTTCTTCATAAAACCGTTACCTTCAAGAGCAGGAGATGTAGCTGACTTTCCTAATACATATAAACAGACATGGAGATTTAAAAAAAATAGAGGAGAGAGAGGAATATGTCCCAAATGAAAGAACAAGGCAAAAATCACAGCAAGAGAGCTAAATGAAAAGGAGGTAAGTAATATGTCTGATAGAAAATTTAAAGTAATTGTCATAAAGATACTAACCAGACTTGAGAAAAGAGTGGAGAACCCCAGTAAGACTCTCAAAAAAAAAAAAAAGTAAAAAAGAACCAATGAGAGATGAAGAACTTAATAACTGGAATTAAAAATACATTAGATGGAATAAATAGTAGACTAGAGGAAGCAGAAGAATGGATCAAGGACCTGGAGGACAGGGCGACCAAGTTGAATAGGAGAGAGAGAAAATAATAATAATAATAAATGGAAAAAGCAATGAAGCTGAACAAGAGACAGAAATAATAATGATAAATGAAAATAGATGGGGATACCATTGAGTGTAATAACATTCATGTCATAGAGATCCCAGAAGGAGAGGAGGGAGAAAAAGGGGCAGAGAATTTATTTTAAGACATAATAGCTGAAAACTTCCTGAATCTTTAGAAGGAAACAGAAATCATAGTCAATAGTGAAAAACTATTGTCAGGGAAAATACAAGGATGTCCACTCTCACCACATTTTTTAAACATAGTTCTTGAAGTCCTATCCATAACAATCACACAAGAAAATAGAAGACATTTTAGCTTTGCTTTTCACTCATTTATATTTGTAGATTCCAACTTTTTTTAGAGTAACACCTCATGAATTTAATCCTTTGCATTTTTCCTACAGGTATGCTCTTTCAAGTCCTACTATACATTCATGAATTGTTTTTTTTTTCTTGTCTAAGTTCTTTTTTCCACAGTTGTTAGATTATTTTTCATTAATGAGAGGTTTTGTTATGTCACTCCACTAAAGCCCCTGAACAGATTTATATAGCTTGACTATTTCTGTCTAAATTTCTAGCTGAATCAGTATTCCTTGTTTTTTTTTTATCACCGTATTTCTAAATAGTATTCACATGAACTTTTACATCTCAGTCTTTACTGACTTCTGTGTTAGTCCTTATGTACCTTTAATCTCTTTATCTAGGCTTCCCCCCCTTTTTTTTAACATCTCAATTCCTTTTTCCCAACTTAAAATCTAGCAGAAATTCTGCTAGAACTTCTCAGTGAACCTTTTCTGATTATGCTCACATGTGAATTTTCTTTTCCACCTCTGAATTCTAGGAATTTATTCACTGGATTATATATTGCTTTGTACTATTAGGATTTTGGCTTTGCCACTTACCTGATGTGTGTCCTTGAAAAAGCTATTTAACTTCCTTTGTCTTTCAGTTTTAACATGTATAAAGTAAGCAACATAATAGAACCCATCTCAAATAGTTATAAAGGCTAATTAACTTAATACATGTTAGAGTCCTTAGAACAGTTCCTGTCATATAGTATATGTTTAATAAGTTATCTTTCATTCTCATAATTATTATTTAATTCATCCCACTTGCTTCAGCTTTACATTGATACCATATTGGAGTTCCAGAGACTCAAGAAGAGTAGTCATAAAATCAAGTTCAGCTTGAGGTCATCTAACTTAGATCAGAAGGCAGAGTCAAGGAGGGAAATGTCAACATTTCACGACAAATGCAGGGGATTAGATAAAAGATTCAATTAGCAATTTTGCCTACAAGTTTCAAGGTAGAGGTCTAGGAAGAAACCAGTTGTAAAATAAGGAAGTGATTTAGCTCATTAAGTGCAGGACCAAAAAGTCCTCCATGTGATCTATTGCTCCAAAAGTTTTCCATTCTCTGTGGTTTTCCAACATATGTTGAAGGCGGAGGTAGTTGGCTCTTCCCACATGACAGAAAATTCCTTAAAGTGCTACCCTCAAGTAAAGATGAATATCTTCCTTCTTAGTCCATTGTTCACACGTGAAAGAGCAGGCCATAGTTTCTGAGCAAATTTCAATCTTTGTAGGAGTTTTTAAGTTCTGTTAGAATCTCAAGGGGTTCAGAATTCAAGAAACATGGTCCCATTTTGCCTACTTTAGACTTACCCTGGTAAATAGATCAGGGCAGTGTTCAGTTCTGAGCATTATGCCAACTTCTCCACACAAGTTCAGCAGTTTGTGGAAGCCAGAGGGCTGGGCAATACCTGGGCTTTGTTATACCCTCCAGTCCTCACACCTGAGTGGGCTCAGAGGAGATGAACATCAGCTTTTCACCACCAGTGAGCTAGATGTTATTCTAAAAGAAGGACATGCATTGCTGACTGGACTACAAAAGCAAAACTTTTTCAGCCTTGGAAACAGCTTGGTCATTTATCTGTGTCAGCAAAGAAATAACTTTACTTCAGAGCTCTGGAAGGAACCTTGAGGCAAGTTTTCTTAGCTCTTGTTTCTGTAATCATTTTCCACTGAACAAAATCCAACCTACTTCTGTTGTCTCCCTTCATTTTAAACCTGCTTAGTGATGTCCTCTTCAATTTATTGATTTCTGCTCTCCTATTTGCTAAGGTCATCTTCCCTTTGTGTTCCTAGTTTCAGTAAGCCACAATGATTCAAATTTTATTATTTGTTATTCATGTGAACTTGGATAAGTTTTTTGAACCTTATGTGTCTAAGTTCTATTCAAAAGGGGCCTAGTTATCAAGACTATTGAGACTTTACACAATACTAACAGTTTTGAGCATATTGAAAAATGATAATAGTCCTACTACACCAACTTTAATGATCGTGGAGAAAACTCATCTAACTCTCTGGCCTTAAGTTGTCTTCATCATCAACTCTAGAAAAGATAACTTGGAATCATCATTTAATCTCCAAGATTATATCCTGGGCCGTGCCAGTACATAGTGAATCAATTTAAAAATATATAGTTGCCAATGCAAATGACCTAGTTTTTGAGAGAAGATGCAATAGTTTTCAAGAAAAGCATTATAAAATTTTATTGTCTTCTCACTCATTTTCTTTTTTCTGAAACCTGTTACATCCAAACAGTTCTCTTTGTTTTTCTGTATTTCTTTCTGTGTGTGTGCATAAAACTACCATGTTAGCAATCAGAAGAGAATTTAGTTGCTCGAAGGCCCTAGGCCCATGAAAATCTTAGCAGATGACAATCATGCTCAAACTTTCTTCAATAATTTAAAGTAAATAGTTAAGAAAGTAACCTAATCCAATTACTTTCATTGACTAGAATTGGCAGAGTTGAAAAAAAAAAAAAAACCTATAAAAATTGTCCTGGCTGTGAAAAGCAAAATGATATTACTTTCATTTTTAGTGTGCTTTTACTCCTTTTTATCACATGTAACACGTATCACAAAATGCCACATTATTTTTGTGTTTCATTGAAAAATTGGCAGATTGAAAACCATAATCACGAAGGTTTTTAATGTCTTGCACAAGATCTCAGAAATACTGTTAAACTCCATTTCCTTTTATTTTCCTTTCAATAGCTCCCCCTTTTCTGAGAGCTAATTCATATATTGATTTCTTGCTCCATATATGGTGAATGTCATTTTGAAAAATAAAAATAATTAGATAAGAGACACTGCTTTTAGGCAGATTCTAAAGCTGCAGAACTTTTGTAGAATTACTCGTTCATTGCATTTTCCAGTTCTTTTCTCATTCATTCATTCATTCAACTGGTACAAATTTTGTTCAGTACAAATTGTTTGCTGCCATGAAGAAAGAAGAAATTTCAGTATATTTAGAACCATTGTTAAACTTTGTTGTTACAGCATTTTTTTTTTTTTTTATCGCATGAGGAAAAACACATGAGCAGACCAAAATTAATTTACATAGTTATTCTTTCTTTGTCTTTTCCTCCCTTTCTGGTTTTGTCTCTCATTCCCTCATCATTGTATATTCATTTGTTAAAAAATGATCATGTATTTACTAGGCAGCAAGCATTCCCTTAAGCGCTAGAGCTGTATTTCCTCATATGGTTCCTACTAATGTGGAGTATACAGTTTACCAGCTATCCGATCCTTCCACTACCAGTACCACTGTAGTGCATGTTCATACACACACACACACACATACTCACACACCTACCTGGATTTACAGTATCCCAGAAGACATCAAAATTACTTTTAGTAGATGATGCCCTATCAGTTTTTGACAAACATTGGTCTGCTGACCAGCTGCATCAATATTACCCAATTTTCATAAATAAAAGGACATTCTGGAGCTCCACCCAGAATTATTAAATGAGAATCTCTGGAAATAAAGCCTGGAAAATTTTATTTTTAACAAGATTCCAAGAAATTATGGTGCATCCTTAGATATGGTAAACCATTCTTATACTGTGTTTATATATTTTGTTTAAGAGCTCACTATCCTACTCATGTCAGAACTCACTTGCCCTGTTCCTTATTGAATAGATGTATTTAAAAAATATCATTAATAACTGCTAATGGTTAGGTGTTGCTGTGTTTCAAATCTGCATTTGAAAAAGAGATACTTGAAGATAATGTAACTAATTGGCTATAAGGCAATTTTACCATAAATGATTAAAAAAATAGCTGGATGAGATTGGTTTGACAGTTTGTTGGTTTCATCAACTGGCTGCCCCTTTGGTTTGATTTCCCCATTGACACAGGGCTTCCATTTTTATATTATAAATATTAGCCTCATACTGGTCTATATAGTGGTAAACAGTTTTGAACTTATATATACCAAAGAACTTTGAAATATCTACCAACAGACAATAAGCCCAGAACAAACAACAGTGTAAAAGGCTTCACAATGCAATATAAAGCTTAATCCATTCTTAATAAAGCAAAAAGATTAGCAAAAAAAGAAAAAGAATGGCAAACAAGAAGAAAAATGAACAAGCAAGCAAGAAAGAAAGAAGGAAAAAAGAAAGAAAGAAAAGAGGAAAAAAGAAAGAGAGGGAGGGAGGGAGGAAGGAAGGAAGGAAGGAAGGAAGGAAGGAAAGAAGGAAGGAAGGAAAGAAGGAAGAAAGAAAGATGAAAAGGAAAAAAGGTGGAATCCTATAAATGGAAGACTTTGAAGACAAGTGCTAAGTGCAATCCACAAAATAAAATTAGTTATTTGCACAGTATTGCAATGAATCTAAACATATTTTAAATCTAAGCATATTCAAATTTTTGTATTTCACAATAAAGTCTTTAATTTTGTTATTCATTTTTTATGTTTCATTATATCATTTTAAAAGAAGGTCCCTCTTTTATTTTTTGTGGCTTTATCTTTAAGGGCCAAACTGCCTTATGACCGATTAGTTAATGTGGCAAAAATGCTTATAGCAAAGATGCTTACATTGAAATTACTTAGAACAGGAAAAAATAAAAAACACAATATGGATGTTTTAGTAACTGTAATATACTAATAAAGAACAATATTTGAGCGAAGCCAGGATTGCTGGTATGCCTCCAAATCCACCAGGGAATAGGGATAGCTTCCTACTTACAAGGTAGAGGTATATATTAAAGGAGAAAAGTAAAACTTGTATGTATATGCTAATCAATCTTTTTTATTACTCAAGTTGTGGTGTGTAATGGAAGGGGGAAAATGTTTGAACAAGTCCATTAAGATGAAGTGGTTGAGTCACTGTTTGCAGAAATACATTAAAATGAGGTTGATGACTCATGTGCTGTTTCACTTTTCTGGCGAGAGACAGCTGCTCACCATTAATGACCAACAACAGTGAGGAGTGATCCATCTGCCCAGTTCTGGCACAGGGGAATACACCACCTGTTCAATTTAGAACCACAGCTTCTGCAGATCAACATGAAAATGGAGTCCCTAGATTCTTTTAAAAAATAATGGTTGGGATTACTGAACTGGAATGGCAATAATGTGTAGTTTTTGTGTAAAAACATAAAGAAATTTGAGAGCCTTTGTTTGCTCTCCCCACTTGGTGTTTGGAATTACTTAGAAGAAATAGCACTGTCACTGGGATATGAAAAATTTTGACACAATGCAAATTGTTAACTCAAGTGTTCTGTATTAATAAAACAGTTGCAGATTCATCAGAGGTTAAATTCCTCTTGGATCTATGCTGACAAACACCAGTGGGGAAGCAGTGCGTTTTGTGAGTGTGAATCTGGTGTAGCCTTTTTAGTCCTAGAGAAGTAATAGAAATCAGTAAATACGAATAAGAAAATCATTCAAAATCAGTAAATACGAATAAGAAAATCATTCAATAATTTTGAGATAATAATTTCACTGAGTATTAAAGTTTATGCTGTACAAAACAATTGACTTTATTTTGTTTTCTCTTGCTCACTCCAATTAAAGTTCTTATCTTTTCTGGGAATAGATGTCTCATTTTTTCTTTTACAGATTTCTTCTTCCATAACTTTGCTTACAATAGTTTTTCTGCTAGATTTACCTCATAACCATAATCCACGTTATCAAAGTTAGATACCCTTCAATACTTTGGTTAGATTACTGTCTCTTCTCTGAGGAGGTCTCAAAGCAGCCTAACTCAAGCGTATTTTTAGTTCTTCTAAATGTAAATATTTAGAGATTCAATATCTTGTGTCAACTTGGATTTTTAAGTTAAAAATGATAGAAACTCAGAAAATGACTAAGACATTTTTCATATGCTTTTTAGTATTCTGTATAATGGATAAACTGACTATATTGTTCTTTAAGTAGCTAAAATTCAGTAAGGTTAATGTACATTGTACATACTTTTGTATACTTAAAATCTCACTGTGTAATACTGAAATTAGCTCTGGACTGGATGTCTACCAAGTACTGTGAAGACTTTATCATACCTGTAAACTAACAAGTTAGTCTGCCACAGTTTTATGGATCCACAGTTTTAGGATATGAGACTCCTATGTCAGAGATAAAGGAATTTATTACAGCACAGCAAGAAACATTAGCATCTGCACATTTGTACCAGTTCCCCTTATTGCCAAGACCCATGGGGATACTGAAGATGTGCCCAGATGGATGCCTGCACACATATGCCAGAGAGGAATTATGGTCTTTCCTTTCCACTTTAAGAGTCCTTTTTAACATTTCTTGTAGGGCTTGTTCAGTGGTCATGAATTCCTTCAATTTTTGTTTGCCTAGGAAACTCTTTACACTCCATCTACACTGAATGATAGCCATTCACTCATTCATTCTCCTGAGCCCCAGAGCCTGCGTCCTGCTGCCCTTCCTGCAGTCAAGCCAGAGCTGGCTCTGGGCACAGAGCTGTGGGGCTCAGGCCATCTGCCCCAGTGCTGGGTCCACCTACACTCCATCTACACTGAAGGATAGCTTTGCTGGGTAGAGTATTCTTGGTTGCTGGGTTTTTTCTTTCAGCATTTTAATATATCATGGCATTCCTTTCTGGCCTACAAAGTTTCTTCTGAATATCAGTTGATTATTGATTTGCCTTGTGTGCAACTGCTTTCTTTTCTCTTACTGATTTTAATATTCCCTCTTTAGCACTACTTTTGCCATTTTAATTACTGTGTGTCTTGGTGTGGACCTCCTTGGAATTGTGTCTATGTTAACTTCTGAAGAATTTCCTTGTAAGTACATTATTATGCCAACCACTGATATGTATGACCAATAGAAACTGAGAGCACATCTGTTCATCTCAAACGGCCTTTATTTTAAGATTATTATCAACATGACTTCAAATATCAGGATGAGGTCAACTTGTAGGATTGACCTCATTTGTCCCCGTGTCTCCCAGGATCCCTGTGTCTCCCTGTGTGTTTTAAGAAACCCCTGAACAAATCCTGTCACGGTCTATCTGGAAATGCAGGCCACTGTCTCCTTAACTATTGACATTTCCACTTGGACTGAGATATTAATCCAGGCACCATAGGAATTATTAGAGTATTGCACAGAGTCCCCCTGGCCAGCTAGAAAGAAGATTAGGGCAATTCTATCATTCATACCCATCCTGACTATTGAAATGTGGATGTATGTTTACCTTCCAAGGTTAAGGTAGTATAATTTACAGTCACATAACGTCAGAGACAAATGCAGCAACACCCTTTCTTTTTTTTTTTTTTAATTTTTATTTATTTATGATAGTCACAGAGAGAGAGAGAGGCAGAGACACAGGCAGAGGGAGAAGCAGGCTCCATGCACCGGGAGCCTGACGTGGGATTCGATCCCGGGTCTCCAGGATCGCGCCCTGGGCCAAAGGCAGGCGCCAAACCGCTGCGCCACCCAGGGATCCCAGCAACACCCTTTCTAATTGCAAGACTCCCATTATAGGGATAAGTGCCCACTGGGTAAATATAAGTCATACTAATATGTAAATAAGTCATGCTTTTGGGAATCTTTCTTCAGTAAACAAGGTTAACGTCATTTTTTATAGACCTCCACAGTCGCCTGAGTCTTACATGATCCATTGGTGGTATTTCTATGACTATCCCTGTAGTCCAAGCCACCATGTTTTGGGGAAGAGGAAAGATAATGACTGGCTTCCACATAAGATGTAGTCTTAAGAGGTTCACGGAATGTTCCTGGAAATAAAATAGTGTTCACAATTATCGATACCCCCTCGGAAGACCCACATCAGTTGGGAAAGGACAGGTTGACTGCCTTCAACATAGCCTTCTAGCCAGCTGCTAGGCTTTGGAGTCTCAGTTCAGTTTGAATAATTGAATCTACTCTTTGATTTTGGAGGGATGCCTGAGAGTAATAAGTCCAACATATCCTGATTGATTATACCATCTGCCTGGTGGCATTCATCTACCTCACAGGACAATTGATTAATGATTTTGGGAATGGAGCTGGGGGGACAACCCGAAGATGCTATAGAGAGTCATCTTTATCTTACCCCTCTTCTAAAAGGGAAGATTGTTTATATTTTATATCTGTCTATCTATGTATCTATGTAGCTATCTATCATCTATGTATCTATGTATCTATCTATCATCATTTATCATCTATCTATATTTAAAACACTTTATCAGGCATAAGAAATATCTAGAGGGAATAGAAGGTGAGGGGTTGAGATGCCTGCCTCATTTCAAACTTAGAAATGTTTGATGGGAACAATAAGAATTTTTTTTTAAAAGATTTTACTTATTTATTCATGATAGACATAGAGGGAGAGAGAGAGGGAGAGAGGGAGAGAGGGAGAGAGAGAGAGGCAGAGACACAGGCAGAGGGAGAAGCAGGCTCCATGCCGGGAGCCCAACGTGGGACTCGATCCCGGGACTCCAGGATCACACACTGGGCCAAAGGCAGGTGCTGAACCCCTGAGCCACCCAGGGATCCCCAACAATAAGAATTTAATAGATGTCCCCTGGTGGCAACACCTGCAGTCTAGGATTTGTTATGGCAGAAGATGTGTGTTTTACGTGGACCAGAAAGATAATAGGCCACATGCTAAAGAGTACTTAGATGAAATTAAATTGGGTTCTGTTCAATAAATTCACAGGGAGAGGTGAGACTTATTTAAGGTGTCATATTTCTAGGGGCTGATGCAGTCAGTATTAATTGACCAGATAGAATTGGAATGCAATTTCCTGCATTACAGACATTGGAGATTGAAGATTCCTGGTGAGGGAAGGTCTTCTATTAACCCAAGATGGGATTACTTGAGACTGAGCATATTACTAAATTGAGACTATGTTCATCATTTTGGATGACTATAAGATTCTCTCTTTATAAGACTGGCCAGGGAATTTTACATCTTGAGTTTAGTTTTTACAGAGGGGCAAAGGAAAAATTAGCCCCAATGTGCAAATTTAAAGGAGTAAAGTAGCTATTTTCTGATCGTATCCATAGAGTTTTGCTTTTATAACGTTCTGGTTCCATGATGTACTGTGCAATCTACTTAGGATACATAGGAGTTAATACATGTTATACATATTATATGTAAAAATATGTAGTATATATGCATCGTATGTTGGTGTTGAGATAACTTCCAATTTCTCTCCATTAGCAATTGATGAAAAACCTCTAACCAGATATAGTGAAGAAAATTTCTCTATTATCATTCAGTCTATATGTTGTTTTAGCCTTTTTTTTTTTTTTTGCTTCATGCACTCAGATTTGTTGGAGGTTTTTATAGTAATTGTAGAGAAATCAGTCTTACATTACTCTTTACTTCAGTAATTTTTAAACCTCTGTGCAAATAAATAACCATATATATTGTCTGATTTGAAGGGTTTTTTTTTCTTTTCCTTTTCTTCAGCTCACGATGAAAGATTTCTACTGCTAGCTATGTGTCTCCCTTAAATGAATTTTATTTTCTTTCATGTGGCTCAATATCAATGATAGTCTATTTTCTCTGTTTGGAGTAATTTGAGTTATGTGTCTGTGCCCTCATTTCAGCTCCTTCTGAAAGATGCTATGTTCTGCATCATGAAGTGGGTTTTATGGCCCCACTCATTTGGCTGAACGAGTAGGATTGGAGTTTGAGCTTCTCAATAGCACTTGATTGACAGTTGTGGTCACCTTGGAAATACCTGTGACTCCATGAAATATCCCTTAAACAGTGGTATGTTGAAATTTCATTAACCAATGAAAAATCAACCATTTCTCTCCTCCATATGTGTTGCATTTATCATGATCACATATTAATTCTCAAACTTCCCAGAATAAATATTGTCCATTTTCTACACTGACTCCATATACTGCGATATTGGCAAAAAAAAATGTATTTTTTTTTGTTTTTAAAATATAAAAGGGGCTTTTTAAAAAATATTTTATTTATTTATTCATGAGAGACACACAGAGAGAGAGGCAGAGGCACAAGCAGAGGAAGAAGAGAAGAAGAAGCCCAACACAGGGACCCTGATGCGGACCAGATCCCAGGTCCCCAGGATTATGCCCTGGGCCAAAAGCAGGTGCTCAACCACTGAGCCACCCCCACTGCCCTAAATGGGGCTTTTGAAAGAGAAGTTATTTGACAAGGAAAGATAATTGTTGTGTGTGTTTTACGAAACTCCTTAACCTAAGACTTAATTTATGAAATAGTTGTATTGGGGAGCCAATGTTCATATTTTTAATCTTAAATGATTTTTTAAATTATATAATTGCTTGGAAGTTTTTTAGTTCAATTTTCTGTGATGTTCGTCTAGCAGGATTTCAGGCTGCTAAACAAACAGAAGCTAAAATCATAATGGAGTATTAACATGTGACTAGTCCCAGAGTCCCTCACCTTGCCTCCTGGGTGTCCCAGGAGCATAGCCCTGGAGAGCAATAGAGATGCGTGACAATTCAGAGGATCCCTTTTTGCCTGGCACTGTAAGGCTGAGTGGTGCTTCCAATCTCAGAGCTGGTCTGCTCGCTAACACAGAACTCTATTTGGTCTGTTTCCTGAACCTGGGTATGAATCACTCATTTGCAGTTTACTTGACCTTGCTCACTTCTAATCACATTTAGGAGAGTTCTGAAAATAGCCATTGAGAAATTAAATTGGGAAAATAATGTGTTGTCTAAAGCCCAATCTGCACTTAGATTGATTTTATTAGTCATGGTGTACTTCATTGTTGCTTATTGTTTATAAACTCTGTGCTTATGAAATATTCCATTTAATTCGGATATCCCCTTTGACAGAAATGCCTCCAAACTGCACGGCTGTATTTAAGATATGTCAGAGTATCTTCAATTATTTTGCCATTTTATGAGATTAATCTGTGACCTTCCTATGATTTGAAACTAGACTGACATTTCCATGCAAATATAACAGATGTATTCTCTGGATGTTCAATATGCTTATTTATTTATTTATTGGAGGGCTTTTTAAAATAATATATATTTTTTATTGGAGTTCAATTTGCCAACATATAGCATAACACCCAGTGCTCATCCCGCCAAGTGCCCCCCTCAGTGCCTGTCAGCCAGTCACCCCAACCCCCCACCCACCTCCCTTTCCACTACCCCTTGTTCGTTTCCCAGAGTTAGGTGTCTCTCATGTTTTGTCACCCTCACTGATATTTTTACTCATTTTCTCTCCTTTTCCCTCCATTCCCTTTCACTGTTTTTTATATCACCCAAATGAATGAGATCACATACTGTTTGTTTATTTTGATACCTCTTCCAGATCCACTTGGTCATTGGAAATTTACTAGGATATTGGAATGGGAAAATTATGTTTAAAGATGTATTTATTTTAGAGAGAGAAAGAGTGTGCATGTGTGGGTTGGGGGAGGGGCAGAGGGAGAAGGTGAGGGGAAGAGTCCCAAGCAGATGCCTCACAGAGCACGGAGCCCAATGTGGGCCTCAATCTCTTGAACCTGAGACTGTGATCTGAGCTGAAATCAAGACTTGGACACTTAACCAATAGAGCCACCCAGGCACCCCCTGGAATGGGAAGGTTTTAATCCTGAACACTAACGGCTATGACTTCTGCACTGAACAGTGCCTATTTCCTAGTCAGGAAAATGTTGTTCAATATACAGGAGTGAGGGATCTGACTTCCTTGTAGTATCTGAGAAATTTGTAAGAATTTGTGTATATAGCTATCTTTAATTTTGCATTCGTTTCAAAGTATCAATAAAAATTTGAGGACACCTTGTATTTTAATGTTATAACTCTACTGTAGGTATCTAAGTTTGGAATACTCTACCAAAAGTATTTAGCTGTTTTATTATATTTGGGGAGGGGAGAAACAGAGACAAAGAGAGATTATGTATAACTAAAAAGTCTGAAACTGGAAAAATGGCTAGGACTGGACAATGATTACCTGTAGGTCTAGGAATACAAGCATAGTCTATGCTGGGTTGTTTTCACTACATTATTCTTAGGGTTATAAAAGGCAGAAGCTTCTGTTCCTGAAAAAGAAAAACATCAGACTTTTTGCCATCAGCACTGTTTTGAGCAGCATCAGGTGCTGCATACCTTTTTCCATGGGTACATTTTGCCTGTACTCCTGACTGAACCCGGACGCTCAGGCACAAGAGCCCGCTACTTGTACCCAAGATACTAGCTTTTGATCTGAATTTTTTGTTGTCATTGTTTTATTCTATATTTTTAAAATCAACCTTCTTCTACAATATCCTGAATGTATGTTCATAGTAATTGAAGTTCTGTGCCCCAGAGAATAGACTTTTGGTTTTTTAGTAAGAACATTTTTATTATTATTATTTTTTTAAGTAAAAACATTTTAAATGGCAATTTACCAAACACATTTTTATATGTATTTTAGTTTATAGTATAAAAATACGAAGAAGGGGAAGACTGTATAAAATACACGTATACCCTTTTAAAGTAATACAAATAAAACAAACATCCATGTCACTACTATACAGGTTAAATAATAAAATGCCGACAGTACCTTAGAAAAGCAACCTTTCTTCCTTTCTTCTTTCCTTCCTTTCTTCCTTTCTTCTTTCCTCTCTTTCTGTCTTTTTGTCTCTCTATGCCTCTCTCATATTTTCTTTCTCACACACATGGAATTTTACATTCCATAAGAACACAGACTCTGGGGTTAGACTGGCTATGTACAGAAGATACGTTGGTTACTTGCATGTTGTGTAATCTTGGGTACAATATTCGACTTCTCTGTGCCTTGTTTTATGATTTACAGGAAAGATAAATAACTCAGAGATATTTCATTATTGCTTGAGAACAATAAGGACATAACCTTAAACACCCCATAAGTGTTCATTTAAAAATTATCTTTGCATATTGTGATGTCTATCATTACATTGGGGGTAGGATTTGAAATAAAGCTATTTTGTAAATATTGTAAAGCTATTTTACAGAGCTATTTTGCTATGAAAGAGATACAGCATCTTCTTATATTAGGTTCAAAGAGATTTTTGAAACTGGTGTCTTGGTTATATGTAACAGATAAGGATTATTAATAGAAATACAAAAGTATGTGGAATACCCCAAATATGTTTTAAGTGAAAATGCAAGTTACAGAAGAGTAGGTATAGAAAAAATGAAATTGTCAGCACTCAGACTATCTTGGTAAATTGTGTTTTTGCTTTTATGTATTTTGATTCCACTTATGTAGCAATACTTAACTTATGCTTAAAATATGTTAAAATAAGGCATTCATATTTTTGTTGCATCTTTGACAAGAATACCTACAGAAATTTTACTGGCTTTGGGAAAATAAATTTCAAACCACTTAAACTATTTTAAATTTTCATCTCAGAATAACAATACTTATGTCTTAGTTGAAAATCAATTTTATTTCATTACTATGGCAATTCAATTGTGTTACTACGCAATTACTACAGATCCTATTCTTTTGAAAAATACAGTAAAAGCTAAAGTTTATCATTTTTTCAGTCTTCCATCTTTGTGATCTTAATTTACCTTGATTTGAAGACACATTTGAGAGCATTGTTACTAAGTATGTCATATTGAAATGCATTATTTTAATGATAACGTTATGGGAAATGTTGGCATTATTTCTAACACTGCATTTTCTATTGGCTAAAATAATCCATGTAAAGAGATTTAAGATAATTCATACACTATAAGCATTCTATTTATAATGTTACTATTCTTTTTTAAGACATGGGGAAAAAGCCTAACATACAAATAGCTGGTAAATGCAGATTGAAGAAAGCTGAAGAGATTCACCCCTGTGAATATCCCACTTCTGCAAAATGGTCTCGACTCAGGAGAAGAGGCAATATTATCCAAATGTAGTTGCCATCCTGTGATTACAGAGAATAAAGGCACCAAAAGATGGAGGATGAATAAGATGTCATGGTGTCAACCACTAGATGGAGAGTCAGTTCCCAACCTGGCTACCAGCTTCTCATGTGATCAGCCCTGAGACTCCCTAATCCACCTTTTAAAAAATCTCCCTTTAATATATTTTTCCCTGGTTCTGTTCAGTTCCTTAGGTGTTGGTCAGGATAATTAATTCTATCACTTTGCACAGAGAGGTGCAAATGGTGATTTGAAAATGGTGATTGAAAAGATAAATACAGCATCTGAAGACAGAAAAGTATACAGCTGACCCTTAAACAATAGCTCAGGATCACTAATATGTGATTTTTTTAAAATAGTACTATAAATGTCTTTTCCTTGTGATTTCTCTTAAGGACATTGTTTTTTCTCTAGCTTACTTAAGAACATAGTATGTAATACATATACAGAATACATCTCACCGAGTGTGTATATTATCAGTAAGGCTTCCATCAACAGCAGGCTAATAATAGTTCAATGTTTGGGAAGTCACAAGTTACGTGATGATTTTCAACAGTACAAGGGGTTGGCACTCCTAACCCCCACTTCGGTTCAAGGGCTAACTGTATTTAATCCATGTGCCAAGGCTAACTTATAGGCTATAATCACTGTTCATACCAATTCTGGCACATTCCTAATATTTTTTTTCTTTTGAAAGAGATTATAGGTGCTGCTGGTGGTTGACATTGATCCCTTAGGGAAGGATGTTGTGAGGAGAAGACTGTTGTTTTCTCCAGGATTCAAAAATCAGATAGAAATGGAGAAGCAGTCCACATACTAACACGTAGATAAATTTGTGGTCTATCTAAGAGGAGCAACAAAAAAAGCCAAAGTGATTCCATGTGTAGAAATGCAGCAATTCAAACCATAATTACCAATGATACCTTTCTGCACACAGCTTTTAATGCAAGATGCGAAGTCTAAAGGTAACTAAGAGTGAGTTCTCCTGTATGCAGTGCCTCTAAAGGCAAAGGTTGAAAAGATGGAACAGAATGTTAATACATGCAGGTCTAAGCACATCATTGTCAAGAGTTCACTTTTTTATTGAGACACAGAAATTGTGTGACAACGTCTTGTCAACTGAAGAACTTAATAGTGGCAATTATCTTTTGTAAAGAATTCTAATACACCTTGGATTCAAAAATCATACTTTTTTGGGCAAAAGTATTGAGATGCTTTGAATTTTTAAAAAGTATTGCTCCTGATATGAATAGATTTAAAGTGCGAGCTATTTGAAGATGCTAGGGCTGTAAGTATGAGTGGAAGAGACAGAAGAATAAATAACACCTAATTACCGTGTGGCAGGTGGCAGAACAGGTACACGGAGGAAATACAATTTCACTCGTGACTTGAGCAGGGTAGAGGTAGAGGTGCAAGCCAAGCTGAGTTTTAAAGAGGACATAGATAAGGGAGGGAAAACTGAAGGAGAAGTCATCAGAGAAGGACAAAGATCACGAGAGATTCTTAAATCTAGGAAACAGATTGAGGGTCGCTGGAGGGGAGGTGGGTGAGGGTTGGGGAACTGGGTGATGGGCGTTACAGAGGGTGCATGATGTCATGAGCACTGGGTGTTACATACAACTGATGAATTATTGAACTCTGCATCTGAAACTACTATATGTTGGATAATTGAATTTAAATAAAGAATTTTGAAAACTCAGAATAAAAAAGAGGACATATTCAGACATATATGCTGAAGGGTAAGAATCATAGATGGAAGAACAGGAAAGGAACAATCTGGCAGTGGCAGGTCCAAGGAAGTTTCTGGGAAAATAACCAAGGGTCAAGTGAGTAGGGAAAAAGAGGGTACTTTATATGCTACGTTTTTTTCCTTTTTGTGTCACACTTTTAAATTTCTTTGTTTCTGAGAAATGTAGGAAATCAACCATACACCCTGGATCCCTTAGTCCTAACTAGACCAGCTCTTCGACCACATGCAGTTTGCTAAAATAATTACTTAGTCGTTGTTTTCTCTAGGTTCTGACTCCTGACATTTAATGGCAGGTGCTAAAAGCCACCTGTGAAGCATGATTGACGTGAAAAAAGTGAAAACAGTATTAGTAGCCTGAGTAAATGGGGCTATTTAGAGTCCCAAAGCACTTTATTTTTTGAATTTTCACAAACGTGGGTGAGGATTTTTGAGCTTTAGGTGAGAAGGAGAATCGTTCTGAAAAAAAAAAAATACAGTGCTTATTTTCAGAGGATGATGATGCATCAGGATTTAGGAAGGCAGTATTTCTCTTAGGCGATGACAGGTTAAAATTAAAGCTATTATTTTTCTACTAGGTGCATATCTGGTCTATTAATTATGCATTCAATGTGTCATGTGCAAAATGAGTTAAAGGATAAGGATTAATGGATCAAGAAAATCACAGCTGTAAATAATAAAAATATCTTTTTAAATTATTTCATAATTTTATGTCAATTTTAATGTAACATTTTTATTAAATACCTTTTTATCCAGAGAAAAAAATTGCAGCTCAAAAAGTAAGTAAACGTCAGTGCACTGTGATTGTCGCTGAAAGTACTCGCTCAAAATATATTCTGGTAGAAGAAATTTCTGTGGTTGGAATTTCTTTTTGTCATACCTGTTGAACATTCATGAAAAGCCCACCCTACTTTATTTGGTGTCCCATATTTAGCATCTGCCAGTAATTTGCTGTGGGACGTTAGGCACCCTCAGGCTGATCACTGTTGGTATTATCTAGAACTACACTCCAATATGATAGCCACTAACCACGTGCAGCTACTGAGTACCTGAAGTGTGGTTAGTCCAGATTGAAATTTAAGTGTAAAATACACTCCAGATTGCCAATATTTAGTTTAAAAAAAGAGAGAAGTAAATGTAAAAGACCTTATTAATAATTATCTATATATATATTACACTTAAAAAGATAACATTTTAGGTATATATTTGGATATAGATAATACTGGAAGTGTATACTATTTGGGAGATATTATTAAAATTAAGTTCACCTATTTCTTTTTACTTTTTAAGTAGGTCTACTAGAAAACTTGGAAGTCCTGCATAGCTCACGTCTGTGACTCACATTAGATTTCTACTGGGAAGCACCAGTCTGGAATGTTTTTGTTGGGCTATTACATGTATATATTGTGTTTCATCCTGATTTTTAAGACAACACTGTAATTTACCACATTGTAATTTTCACCTCTACTTCCCAGTTAGCTTATGTCATCTTTATGCATTTATTTCTCTCCTAGTCAATTTCGTTTTTCTAAGGGAGATTTCTTTTTCTTTCTTTCTTTCTTTCTTTCTTTCTTTCTTTCTTTCTTTCTTTCTTTCTTTCTTATAGGCACACAGTCAGAGAGAGAGAGGCAGAGACACAGGCAGAGGGAGAAGCAGGCTCCATGCACCGGGAGCCCGACGTGGGATTCGATCCCGGGTCTCCAGGATCGCGCCCTGGGCCAAAGGCAGGCGCCAAACCGCTGCGCCACCCAGGGATCCCCCTCTAAGGGAGATTTCTAAGAAAATTTGTCTATTATAGACTTTTGAGAATTCTATGATTGAAAATATTCTTATTTTACCCTTTCATTAAAAAAATGTATTTGGTTATAAAATCCTGTATTCAAAATTCTCTTCCTTTATGCTTCCAAACTATTTTTTTCTTTTTTTTTTTAACATCCTGATTTGGTATTTTTTATTTTTCTTTTTTTTAACATCCTGATTTGCTATTTATTTATTTATTTATTTATTTATTTATTTATTTATTATTTATTTATTCTGATTTGCTATTTAAATGTCTGATTCACAAGTTAATCCTCATGTGTGTGTGCGTGTGTGTGTGTGGGGGGGGTGTTGGAGGTGATGATAGTTAATTGTATATATCGACCTGACTGGGTTCTCATGTCCAGTAATGTCTATAAAGGTGGTTTTGGATAAGATTAACATTAACACTTAAATTGGTGGATTAGAATAAAGGAGATCACCCTCCATAAAATGGGTGGGTTTCATCGAATCAGTTGCAGGCCCTAGTAGACCAAAAGACTGGCACTCCCACCCCAACCGGAGGGAATTCTGCAGTGCTCTGTTTGTCTTTAGATTTGAACTGCAACATCAGCTGTTTTCTGGGTCTCCAGTGTGCCAGCCCACCCTACAGATTTTGAACTTGTCAGCCTCCATAATTGTGTAAGCCAATTTTCTAAAGTAAATTTCTGTAGATGATAGATAGATAGATGGATAGATAGATAGATAGATAGATAGATAGATAGACATCCTGTTGATTCCATTTCTCTGGAGAACTATGACTAATTCATAATTTCCTTATGAAGTACTTCAGGAACTTCTTAAATTGATGGCCTGACAATATTTAAATTTAAATTCTTTCTAGTTTTTTTTTGTTTTTGTTTTTGTTTTTGTTTGTTTTTTAATTATGGTGTGTGGCTCATGACCAGCCTTTTCAATTCTTTTTTATTCAAAATAATTATTGGTCAACATTTCTTCAAATAGTTCCTTAATTTGTTTTTTTCTCTCTTGAACAGATGTTGACAATTTTTTTTTCTTTTGTATTTCCAGTTTTTGTTTCTTCTATTATTTTTTAAAGATTTTATTTGACAGAGAGAGAGGCAGCGGGTGGCGTGGGGAGTAGCAGAGTGGGAGAGAGAAGCAGGTTCTCTGCTGAACAGGGACATTTCATGGGGCTTCTGGGATCATGACCTGAGCTGAAGGCAGATGCTTAACTGACTGAGCTACCCAGGTGCCCCAATTTCTTTTTCTTGATCTGACCTTCTAACCTTCTATTTCATTCTTTGGTTATGTCCATTCTGCTATTTAGCTTGCCTGTTTTATGCCTTATTTAGACTATTATAATTTTTATACACAATATTTCTCTTTGGCCATTTATAACTTCTTATACTTGCTTCATTTGCATATATCCTTCCTTGTGTGTTTGACATTATGATTTTTCAATATTCTATATTTTCTATATTCCATTATTTCTGTTTTCTCTGGCACAAGTCTATATAGGTCGTTCAGCTTGTTTGTTTTCCATTTCCTAAATACAAGTTATGCCCTTTACATGGCTTCTTATTTCTCTCTCTTAGAAGTATCTACTGTCTTAATTGATGATATGGTTGTAGGGAGTTCTTAAGCCCAGAACTGGTACACCTTCTACTAAATTTAGAAGAGTGAGTACTGCAGGGGAGGAGTCATCTCAGGCATTACAATCTGGTATCTGACCGCTTTCAATTTGCAGCCTCCTCTCTACTAGACTACTTTGCAGTTATGCAATACCCACATAGCTCAATCATAGGATAACCAACAGCTAAGTAATTGAGTTTGTTATTTCGTCATTGGTGATATCTCTTCAACAATTCCCAACTTCTTTCCTCTGATTTGACTTTATAAGAAGTTTCTTCCCCAATATCTCAAGAGACCATAGTACTGGGGAACTTTGGAGTGCATACGAAAATTTAAATTTGGAAATGGACACTAAATTAAAGCTGAGTCATCTCAGCACAATACTTGAAGATTGGCATTAACATGCTCCCACTAATGCCCCAACAGGACTTACTGGAAAAATACTTTTATTCCATCTCTAAATCCAGGAAACTAAGGCATTTTACGGTTAGCTCTGCCCTTAGTGTGAGAGCCAAGTTTCTTGTTTGTTCTCCTCTGATGCTTTGTTCTCTATTCCCTAATGTGATTTTGTTACTGCAAGTCTTTCTTGAACTGTCAGATAAAATGGATTGGGCCAAGGTCCCTGAATCAGACAATTTCTCTGCCTGAACTTGCAACTTCAGCTCAAGTGGTTCCAGTTGGCTCTTTCTTGCCTTTTGAGCCTCCACTCAATGTGATTAATTTTTATCCTTTTATCTGTTTAGCAGAGAAGAACATTATCAGTGGTCAGGAATTTTCATATTGACCCTGAAATCTCTCTCTTTGCTTTAACTTGTGTTTTTATTTTTATTTTTTAAAGGTTTTATTTATTTATTCACGACACACACACACACACACACACACACACACACACAGAGAGAGAGAGAGAGAGAGAGAGAGAGAAAGGCAGACGGAGAAGCAGGTTCCACGCAGGGAGCCCGACGCTGGACTCGATCCCAGGTCTCCAGGATCACACCCTGAGCTGAAGGTGGCACTAAACCGCTGAGCCACCCAGGCTGCCCTAACTTATGTTTTTAAATATTTAATTTCCTCAAATATATATTTTCAATCTGGTTTTATTATAAACCTCACTAAGACTAGTTATATGCAGATCATGCACTCCAGAAGTTGTTGCCAAATATTCCCCTAATTTTCTCAATAGTAGTGGTCTGGGAAGACCTGTAAATTATGCAAAAAAGAGAGAAGAGAGGAGATTAGCTGGTAGCCTGTCAGAAAATGCTGGTCAGAAAAATATCCTCAAAGACAAATATTTTGGTAAAAGAAAAATTTAAAATACAATTTAAAGTCTTTTCTAGACCCCAAGACACTGCTAACTATACGTTTACCAATTCTTCCTTTGCCGTGATATTTTTACCATAATAATGTGTTGTAAGATGTTTTTCAAAGGGGCACAAGGGTGGCTCAGTTGGTTAAGCATCTGCCTTCGGCTCAGGTCATGATCTCAGGGTCCTGGGATTGAGCCCCGCATTGGCCTTCTCACTCTGCAGGGAGCCTACTTCTCCCTCTCCCACTCCTCCTGCTTGTGCTCTTTCTTACTCTCTCTCTCTGTGTCAAATAAATAAGTAAAATCTTTAAAAATATATGTTTTTCAAAAAGTTTTCTAAGTTGCATTATCTCTGGAGACACAAATTTACAAATACGGCCATTTTGTTCATTCTGTAGAAATATTTTGCAAAAGCTCTTCCTATAACCAAGTTCAGAATTTTAAATGAACAAAGAAAGCTACCTGAACCACAAATTTTTTTGTCACAACTGTCTTAACTTTCGTATTTTGCTCACTAATAGGAATGGCTCTTAAGTCATTATCCAAAGGGTGTATTCCTGGGGTGCCTAGGTGGCTCAGTCACTGAAGCTTCTGACTCTTGATATCAGCTCAGGTCACGGTTTCAGGGTTGTGAGATTGAGGGTTGTGAGATGGAGCTCCACATCACTCCGCCAACCTCACATCTGCGTCTGGCTCCCTGTTCAGCTTGGATTTTCTCTCTCTCTGTCTGCTCCTCCCATCGCTCATTCTCTCTTACTCTCTCTCTCTCTCTCTCTCCCGCAAATAAATAAATCTAAAAAAAGAGAGTATTTTTCTACTGTACATATAATTTTAACAGGTATGGGCACTTTTGTCAGGAAGGTTAGATATAGAAATTCATAAGGATGTACAAGGGGATGGTCAATCATGTTGGGTACAATGAGAAGTTAATAACTTAATAGAAAGAAGACAGTAAGTAGAGACAAATACACACATTCTTCACATACACTAACACATATACTTCAACATAGACACATATGTGCCCACAGAGCACATATAACACTCACCTATAAACATCCATCTCAATGCATGCGTGCTCTTCCTAACATACACACATACACAGACATACAACCCCCAACCTTTTGTACACATAATACTTCATATTTACATAAATACTATTCTAAATCCCAGCATACATGCAGATAGTACACCCATTTCATACATATAAACATACAGACCACCACCAATATCAGCATATAAATATTATTCATAATCCCAACACATATACTTCTTAACCCATAAATATCAATGTTCACATGCATCAGCATACTTCATCTCTCCTCTCCCCCACACTCCTTGAAATTAAATTTTTCCTTCATGTTTCCTACACCATCCCCCCCACCACTCTTCCACACCCCCTCTCCTATATCTTCTTTCATGTCAATTACCCATATGCACTTCATCCCATTACTCACATGCAAGTATAACTGAATACATACACATTCAGTGAATGACTGATGTCCTTACCAACTTCAAGGGTATCCCTTCAAGAGCATTACAGTGTATGTCAGCATATTCTCATAAGCTAATGATCCAGAAAGATTAAATCACATCCATTCTACTTTATTTTAGAAGGTAAGAGAATATTTAGCATGTTTCAAGAAGAATGCCATTAGATCTATAGTGTAACAAAACACTGTAATGTTTAAAATCTACGGGGAAAATTTTAATGATCTGGAAAGGCATATGTCTTTAGATTTGCCATTTGCTGATGTATTATTTCTTGGATAATCATAGATCCTTACCTGCCACTCTAAAAATCACACTGCTTATATGTCAACCCCTACCTCTCATCACGGGGTGACCATACATTGTGAACATTTTTTAGTTCAAAGGGTGTAATACATTTTATAACTTTGCCTTAAGGACTCAGGACTCTTTAGGGAAAATTGTGGTCACTCTTCTTATACACAAACTATAGGTACTTCATCATTTTCCATTCACTGTTGAACCCACTCAAAACTTGTCTTGAAATTTTTACTCTATGAAAATTACATGTGGGATGCTAACTGAAAGTCTTAATGTGACAAATATCCAGTGAACACATTGCTCAACTTCTTGAACTCACAACTGAATACTTTATCTATGAACTACCCCTTTCCCTTAGCTCCACAACACCATGCTTTCCTGCCTTTCTACTTCCTTTCTGGATCATTTTGTTCAGGCTCTTTCTTTTCTACTTTATTGATACATATAGAGGACTCTTGGACCTTGTTCTTAGACTACATTTTTATTTTCTCCGTATGTTTGTTCCCATGATAACCCCATCCACTTTTTGGAGTTAAGTATCACCCCTCTAGTGCCAATGACCACCAAATTTATGTCTCTATCTCAGAAAGTTACTGAGGCCCAGCTGAGTATATCCACCTTCATTTGGATGTTTTGTGGGCATCTCAAGTGTAAAGTGGCAAAACTAAACTCTACTTTCTTTCTCAACACATCACCTCCAAGCCATCTCTTTCCCCAGTGTTCTATATTTCAATAACATCTCCTTGATGTACCCACACCAAAAGCATCCCATAAATCTTTTTTTCCCTATATGTCATCTCTCATTAAATCCTGCCTATTTTAGGACAACATTGTCTCTTGAATATATTCCTTTTTGTCCATCTTCATCGGCACTCCCCCTGCCTGAACTATGATGGTCTGTACTGCAAATTTAAATGAAACTCTTTTATCCACTTCTATCCTTCTCCACCTCTTAGTAATTAGCGATGTTGCAGCTCAAGTAGTTGTCATGTCTTTGTCATAGGAAGAAGCCTATAAAGAAGTACAGGTAAACCATGAAGAAATGATCTATGTGCGGAGGGATGATAAAGCTTCTAGGGGCACTGTCATAGGAAAGGATCAAGGACACAGGTACAGGAATACACCTAGAATAGAAGGAACCTTTTTTCCCCCATTTGACACTGCAGGAAAGGATATAATTTTGAGGACAGATAATTATAGCTTCATAGATAAGTGAAGAGGGGGGTAATGAAATTGGTTTTACTCTTGACAACTTCATTTTATTCTCTTGGAATTTGGAGGCAATATCATCAGTTGATGGAGTGTGTGGGTTATAGGTTGTTAGAGCAAAATTTCTTAGAAAAATTGATCTTGAGAACATGTCAAAGTATATTAACTTGTTAATGAAGGAACTCACAAGAAGATAATAATATGTCAGGTCAAAGAAGTATTGGAGAGAAGGATTTTATATATCATAAATGAGAAAATGTTTATATAAATAGCTAGGTTGCTAAGGGCAGATGCTCGTTTACTTCCTGTGGTTATAAATCTGCTATAGCTGGAAAATTACCTTACTTTATCAGTTGGCATGGGTTAAACTTGGGAGCTCAGCAATTAGAGTCAAATTTCCAGTGTTGCCAGGTATGAATCATTATTCAAAAATAACAAGTCATATATCTGAGAAGCAGACAATATGCAATTGACCTGTGACTGTTAATCAGACACATTAAGTTAGAAGTTTCTGTTCCTTGATTTCCAGGATATATTTAGCACAGGAATGCCAAATAGTAACCATCACTAAATTTCTGTGGCATGCATCCAAAAATACTAATGACACAATTTGCTTATTTTCAAGTTTATAACAATTTTTTTTTTATCTTGGTCCCCTCTTTGGAGTTAGACAACACAGAAATATCTTGATAATGAATATAAAAGTCCTCATTAAAATTTTGCACTAAAGCCCTTGAAGAAATTTTCTGCCTATTAATCCCATTCTGAAATTCTTGAATGTAATGGAAAATTAAAATATGGTCATCTAACACAATAGAATTACAGTTATGATTACCAGTAACATTTTTTACAAATTTGTTATTGTTCCTTTAGCTCAATTTATAATACTCGTGAGGTGGTTTTCAAGTTAAAGTGCAAACATTTAATAGGAGACTGAAAGAAAGGAAAAAGATACAGGGGGCTTTATAGGTAATAGGATGATGGGGAGAAATCCCTCAAAAGTCACTTCTCAGCCTCACTTTTTCATTTCATGGAGTTTGAAGACAATAGGAGGAGCTCATGGGATTTGGGGAATTGTGCTCTCATGGCATTAAAGCAAATAAGATTTAACTTGTCAGGAAGTATTATTCTTTTTTTTTTTTTTTTTTTTTTTTTAGGAAGTATTATTCTTTTGCCTATTCTTACAATAGTATTTTCCCATGGTGCCTGTTGATCATATATTTGTTCCAAAATTTTTAAAAATATTTATTTATTTATTTTAGGGAGAAGGACAGAGGAAGAGGGATAGTCTTAAGCAGACCCTGCACTCAGCGTGGAGCTGATGTGGGGCTTAATCTCAGGACCCTGGGATCAGTACCTGAGCCAAAGTCAAGAGCTGATGCTTAACAGACTGAGCCACCCAGATGCCTCTCTGTTCCTAATTTTTAATCTGTACTTCCTGACAGGAACAGATAAATATAGAGGAATACAGGAACAGATAGATATAGAGGAAGTTTAATCAAACTTCCTTTAGTATACAGCTTACGTCACCAGACACAGTTGACTCAGAGATTCCTCCTAAAGCTAATGCTCACTTCCACAAACCTTAACTAGGCCTGAATTGGTCAAAATGAGATAGATCATGTACTAATAAAACAAGGCCCCAATATCTCAATGTCTTTAACAAACAAACGTTTGCTTCCTGCTTATGCAATGTGACATTGAAGCCTCTGCTGCTTCAGTGTCATCCTCTACTGTCATCCTCCAGAACCCAGGGTACTAATGCTATTTTCAGTTTCATAGGGTCACAGACTTCTAATCCAATTTTTTATCTCTTTGTCAGCATGACGTTTTGAAGATGAAGTAGGCTTCTTCACTATTCAAATGTGACTTTCTATCGATAGTAAGAAAGACTAGAAAGACTACAGATAGAAAGTCACATTTCAGATATACTTCTTAGATTTGCTCTGTTTCTTTGTGTATTCATCAGGTTCTCCAGAGAAACAGAACCAATGATAGATTTATAGAATTGGTTCATGAGATCATGGGGCTAGCAAGTTGGGAATCTGTAGAGGAGATCAGCAATCTGGAAACTCTGGGGAGAGCCGATGGTACAGGCTTGTGTCTGAAATCTGCAGGCATGGTTTCTATATTGTAGTGTGGAGGTAGAATTGCTTCTTCTTTGGGAAGCCTCGTCTTACCTTTAAGGCCTTCAAGTGATTGAATGGGACCCATCCATATTATGGAGGTTAATCTATTTGACTCAAAGTCTCTACTGATTTAAATTTTTTAATGACATCAAAAAAATGCCTTCACAGAAGCATCTAAACTGATGTTTGACCAAACAACAAAGAACTCTAGCCTAGCCAAGTTGACACTTAAAATTAGCTATTACTAGCTTCCCTGGTCTATGCTTCTCTCAGCTTATTTGTGGCTACATTGGCATTGTGAAGGTGTCATTCCTTTATTTTTCTATCCTTGACCCATTTTATCCAGTTGAATGGATTTACTGGGCACCACTGAAATCCAGTGCAAAACTTTTCCCATGAGGGTGAAAGTAACATTGAAATAATCCTGTAGGGTTTTAATATACTTTGTCATTCAATCTCGATTTTTACTTTTGGAGGTGAGAAGTAATTGCCTCTTCCAAATATTCAGCTCTATAAATCTGTTACTTTTTTCTTTATCTCCTATCATTTTTACTTACAGATCACACAATTAATTCCTGTGTTAATATTTCTTTTCATACCACCTTGCCAAGTATAGTCAATGGCATTCACCCCAGGATAATTAATAATTTACAGTTATCAGGGATACAAAATTATTATATACATGATATGCCTTTGACAAATGTCTTTCCATATTATATACATAAATGGCTATTGCTGTATCCACCCTAGTAACTGTATCTTTGTTGCCTATGCCACATATATTACGTATTGTTTTTTTGTTGTATTAGTACCCACTTCCTATACTGATTCTTTTATTAGCCAGGATAGGTTAGATTTTGCCATATTTTGCTGTATCTTTATTATCACTATTTAGAACACTGCTTGTGTATATTGCAGAGGACTAGCATTTTGTAGAAGGCATATACCAATAAGTATATGCTGTGGCTCAGAAATGACAGCCATAATTTCTGTTATGCACTCAGACAGAACTAATCACATGATCTCTCCCAACCACAGTGGTCCTAAGAAGTTCAGTCCTATTCCATACCCAAAATGCAGAAAGCCAAGAATGTTTAGTGAACAGTAGTGACCAACACTGCAAGTCCTAGCATTGCTGTCTGCACTTATACAGTATTGTATATTCTTAAGGGAAATTACACTTCAAAGAATGATTTTCATCTTTTAACATAATTATTTGGTAAATGTTTTGTGCTGAATTGTGTCTTTCCCTTCACCCCCCATAATTTATAAGTTGAAGCCTTAACCGCAATGTGACTGTATTTGGACATGAAACCTGAAAGATGTAATCAAGAATAAATGAAGTCATAGAAGTAGAGTCTAATTCCAACATGACTGGTGTCCTTATAAGAAGAGGAAGAGACATGAAGAGTGTGAGTGTGCACAAGAAAGGCCTTGTGAGGAGGCACAGAGAAGGTGGCAGTTGATAAGCCAAAGACAGAGGCCTTAGGAGACTCAAGCCTGCTGGCAACTTGATCTTGGACTTCTAGCCTCCAGAAGTATGAGAAAATAGATTTTTGTTGTATAACCCACCCAATGTTTTGTTATAGCAGCCCAAGTTGACTAATACAGTAAACATGGTCATTTTAATAGATAATTTGGTACCATATTTAAAATTAACTCTCTCTTTCATTAGGCTTTCCAGAGGTGTTTGTTATTTCATACATTTTTCTAAGGAAATCTGTAATTGAGTTTGAAATATGCAACCTCATTTGCATTGTGTAATTGAATTGCCCATAGGACTGCAGCAAAATTTATCTGGCAGTGTTTGTGTGACTTGGGTGGGATCATGAAATCGATGTAATGTACCTTTCAATAGTTACAGAAATTCTCTACTTTAAAATCTTATTTTTATAAAGAGACTTAGCAAGACATGTACATTGATATACACCGAACTGAGATTTAGTGAAAGAAATGTGTTGACATATGCTTATTAAACCCATATGTACTTAAAAACACATTAGCTTAGGGATTGCATTGTTAAATATATGAATTTATGTTGCCTCTAATTTTGGGGGTTTTAGAATAGCAAAAATATTTTTTATAAGTTCATTTTTGTTTTTTTAAATAAATTTAGTGTGTTCTATTATGTAAAAGTATATTTTTGAGATGGCTTAATGGATGTGAAACGTTTTCTATTTCAGCATTGTTTTTAAATTTTTTTCTCATTACTGACTATTTTAAAGTCAATATCATGAGATGAGGGATGCCTGGCTGGCTTAGCGGGTAGGCCATCTGCCTAGGCCAGGCTCAGGGCGTGATCCTGCAGTCCCGGGATCAAGTCCCATATCAGGCTCCCTGCATGGAAACTGCTTCTCCCTCTGCCTATATCTCTGCCTCTCTTTCTGTCTCTCTCTGTCTCTCATGAATAAATAAATAAAATCTTTAAAAATAAATAAACCAAATATTTATTTAAAAAATCATGAGATGAAACAATGTAATGACTGCATTTTCCAATTGTTCTCCCAAAAATATCTTTTTATATCGAGTATACAGTTGTACATTTCAGGCATTTAAATACATTAATTGCAGGCCTTGCTTTTATGCTATAGGTTTATTTTCAACCATTGGGAATTTGGATTCTGTAAATGAATCCTCAGGAGAATGCTTTTTTTTGATCTATACTAGTTCAGAGTAATAATAATGGAAGTAATACTTTTAATTTTGATAAAGTAGCTAACATTTACTGAGCATTTTCTATAAGCTAGACCTTATGCTAAGTACTTTATATTGTTTCACTTAATCTTATCAAAAACTATATAATTTAGATATAATTACGAACCTCTTATTAGCCAGAATAAGAGAAAATGGAAGCTAGCACAATTAACATTTTCTGGGATTCCGTATCTAGTAAGTGGAATCCAGACTGGAACTGAAACAGCCCATTTCATGATTCTTGTTAAGAAATATGCATTTGTCCTTCAGCATAGTGCACCCACATAGCACTGGGGTTTTTGCTTCAGTATCCATTCCCAGACTCTACCCATGGAGATTCTGATTCAGAAAGTTTTGAGTCATAGACCCATAAAGTGGTATATGGCTTTCCAAAATGGTAAGCTTTTATTTACAACCAGCTGAAGTTTAAAAGTTCTGTACACTTATACTGCAGTAGATTGAATAATGTCCCCCAAAGGTGTCTGTCTACATCCTAATCTCTGGAACCTCTGAATGTTACTTTATCTGGCAAATACTTCAAAAATGTAATTGAGTAATCTTTAAATGGGGATATTATTCTGGGTTATATGGCTAAGCCCCAAATGCAACCACAGGTGTCCTTATAAGAGGGAGGCAGATGGAGATTTCAGATGGAAGAGAAAGTAATGTGACCACAGACACAGAGATTGGAGTGATGAAGCCACAAACCAAGGAAGGCTTGGAGCCATAAGAACTGTGAGAAAATATATTTCTGTTGTTTTAAGCCACCAAGTTTGGGGTAATTTGTTACAGCAGCCCTAGGATTCCAACATATAGGCCACATGATGGCTTCACACGTTTGCTTATTGCTCTTGAAATTCGTCAATGTTTAACATGTGTTGAGGTTCAACTTTAGAATATTTGTGAGGAAAAGCTTTGCTTATCAAACTATTATTCTAGACTCTCTGTTCTAGTTCACTGCATGTGGATGAGTTGCCAGATGTAGCAAAATGAAAAAAAAAAATACAGACTGCTTGGTTAAATTTGAATTTCAGAAAAACAGCAAAGAATTTTCAGTATAAATATGCTCCAGGCAATATAGAGTAAAAAAAATTGTTATGTATCTAAAATTTACAGTTAAGTGGGTATTTTGTGTTTTGCTGGCATATGAAGATAAGTTAGAAAAGGAGTGAATGTTCTTGTCTTCTATCTGTTCAGAGTGCAGGTCCATGCCACTGAGTTCATAGCCCAGGAGAAACCTCACCAGAGTAAACAGTTGAGAAGGATGGTGCAGCTAAAGTGTGATGAAATAAAATCTGTGTTTCCTGGATCTCATGGAAAAAAAAAAATCCAAAGGGAAGATACAGAGGCTCAATTTGGGTCAGGGCTCAGGCTGAGATGTTCTGTTCTCACTTGGAGAAATATGAGAACTTCTTTAGAGTGACAGCAAGAAAGTTACAAATGGCTCACATAGAACTCTTGGAGATTCAAAGAATATGAGACTCTTATTATCAGCCTCTAGAATACTAATTAGCAAAAAGCAGCTACTTTCTTTAAGCTCAAACCACAGAAACACTCTGACAAAAAAGCATAAATTACTGCCTTGGCCCCACTCAGGGCCTAGGAGGAAAGTGAGTACCTAGTAGTCATGTTTAGATTTTGGCAAACTGTATTTCACACAGAAGTTATTACTCAACACTCAACGAATTAGAAAAATTGCTCAATCCCATTTATCACAGAAGAGTGTAGTAGGAGTGCAAAAGACCAAATGTGTCTGGAATTTACTTGTGAGGTCATGACGTGAGAGCTAAATGTCCTGCAAACCCAAAACTGCAGTCATACTTGTGAAAAGTCAAATGCACTAATGATTGTTTTTTTTGTGAGCCCCAAGTGATATTATAACCTTGTTCTACTTCGAATTTCAGTGAAGATATTTTGAAATGTTTGGTTCTTCATACTCATTTACTTAATTTGAGTGTATCTTCAACTAAAAAGTTGAAACAGTCCATGCACTGAGTTACAAAATATCTTGATTCTATTCCATCCTTTTTAAAGATCAGGATTTAGTATGGAATCTGCCTATGCCCAAAGGTCCATAGTGACAGTAGGACCCAGGAGCAGGAAGGGTTAAAAGATGGTTCTGAACAATACGTAGGGCTGTATTTGACTCACAGCAGTATTTACTCTCTCACTGCTATTGTTTACTTTTATTGGGTTTTCATTGGATCCAGAGTGTTTTATGCTTAGAGATTCTTTGATGTTCCCTTGGAGGAAAGTTTATTTTTCTTTTTGAGAGTATAGTTGGATATTTGTTTTTGGATTGTGCTCAAATGATGCTGGCAAGAAGGATACTTCTGGACTCGTATGTTTGGAACAACTTTCCTGTATATGAGCAGATAGTCAAAAAAATAAATAAATAGGAAAAGAGATACTTCTAAACTCAAATTTGAAAATATTTTTGGCATCTTAATATGCAACAGGGTACATTAAAAATATTGAAATGAAAGAAAAAAGTTAATGAGTTCTTATAAAAAAATAAAGGGAACCTAAAATGAAAATACCAACCTGAATGTACATTTAATGAAATTTAATTATTTTGCTTAGTCCCCGAACTATAGTATAATTCATATACAGTAAAATGAACAAGTCTTATGGGAGTACCTTAGGGGCTATCTTTATAGATATATGCAGACACACACAGGTGTATACACACACACACAATTATATATATTATATATATATTTAATAATTAAATTATATATATATAATTGTGTAAGCCCTTCTGAATAATACAACTTAAAAAAAAAAACGTTTCTCTGGCAATCTCCTACACTATCCCATGTATTTAATGAAATTAGCCAAATTTATTGTCTATTACTATTCTCCACCTAAAAAAATGAGGGATCCTTGGAAGATTAGTAGATTGATGTCTTAAGTCAAAAGGCAAACAAAACAAAATAAACTTCTCTCTTGGAGTTGGAAGAAAATTGTATGTTTTCAGAGGTCCTTCAAGATAGTGATAAAATGTCAAGAGGTCTACCTAAAGAGGCTGTCTATATCCACATGAGAACAACTTAAAGATCAATGAGAAAATATTGATTACAGCTCTTTGGAGCCAAGTGAGTATGGAAATTCTTAGGTATTGCTCAAAATAATGTTTGCTAGTACAAAGCCATACTCCTCATACGAATGAATGAAGATGTCTCATGCCTCCTAAAAAGGGAGAATGTCGGAAGACCTTGGGATTGATTTGTTTAGTTGATGCTATGCCTTTCCCCTCTTGAGGACTTCAAGCAGCTATTGTAGTCACACAGATGGATCTGTATTCTGATCTCTGCTTGAAATGTGAAATACATGTGAAAAAAGAAATGCAGGACAGACCTGTGAAACCAATGCTGCTGTCAGGTCACTGCTTCTCACTCCTACCAGGAATATGAGGACTTGTAAAGCTTAGTCCCATTAAGATTGTTACATCCCAAGGTGTCTGAGATGACTTTGTGGTTCTTCTCTCTGCCTGCTGTATTTGCCAGGAGTGTGTTGGAGTTGATTTACATTCATTATCCAACAATAAAAGAATTTACTAAATACAATCAAGGCAGACATTCTGGTACTCTGGCATAGTTGTTTTACAGGAAGGATTTTGGTCTGAGAATGTTAAGCAACACAAGGGCATAGAAGACCTGCCTTGAGAAGGGCTCAGGTTGGGCTTCTCTTTCCTGTGGTGTTTCTGCATACAGACATGTGGTACCATCAGCAGATGGCTGCCTAACCTGGGAATGGGGACCCCAGGGGGAAATGGGTCCTCTGATGGACAAAAATGCTTTGTATGGACACCTTCAGTTGTCTAAGTCTGTATTCTCTATACTTACAGTAAAGAAATTGTAACTTTTGCTTCTGTTTAACTGCCATCTTCCGATCAATCACATCCCTCTCATGTGCCTCAACCGTGTAACAAGCAATGGTAATTTGAAGAAAGTTCTCTCCAGAGGAGAGATTTTTCTCACCAGTGACTTTCAATCTGTGAAGAGAAGAGGAAAAGGACCTTAAAAGATGGTTTCAACCATTTGAGGGGAGACATCATTCTTATGGAAAACAATAAATAACTAAAATCAATTTACTTTGAAATTGCTTTGGAATTGCGTTTTCATTTTTTTCCATCAGAGAGACAATTCAATTAAAAATATGTTAGATATAAAGATGTGTGGCTCGCAATTCATCCTCTATAAAGATGTAGAATAATATATGGATGTCTGTATTACTATTGTAAGTGGGTAAAGTGAGGTAAATGACAGAAGCACTTGCATACTTTATGCACGTTAGTCATACATTCATCTTCTTGGTAGAACCCACTAGCTGTGTATTAATTACTACATGTTCATTGATTTGAAGACACTCTTCTATTTTCACATTTTAATGTGAAATGTCTTTGCTATCGGAATTTGCTTCACAATCATGATATCTCGTGATTGTTGTTAACTAGATGACAACTTTGGCATGGATGTCACTACGTCTGCATTCAGGAATACCCCAAGTGCCAGTATAACACTTCAGATTCTACACTGGAGGTTTGAGGGGAACTTCGGAAACAACAGTGGAGCACTCTCCTAAGTCCCAGGAACCAAGTGGTGATGGATATTGGATAAGAAAGTTGGTGAATGAGAAACTTTCAACAACTTTCCTGGAACAGAATCAAAAGCAGATTGGCTGTCTATAATACCTAAGCCAGCATAGGATGACTTTCAGTTCTTCTATATATTGTGTTAAGAAACACCGAATTGCCAGCTTTTTTGATGACCATAGAGCTAGGTTGTGTGAAAGAAAACATATGTGCATGAATTCTGAATCAAAAAGGGATTCAGAAGAGTCAGATGCTGCGAGTTTCACAGATTCTTTGACCAAGTATCTATCTTAAATTTCCATTCTATTCATGCCTAAAAGTCATATGTGATAAGGGCTTACATCTAATCAAGTCTAAAAAAACTAGTCCAATAAATACAAAATTATTCTAAATGATAAAACACAAAGGCATATTTTATCTGGCAGCATCTTTGACTTGCTTAGCTGCACAAAATATAATGGCATGTAAAAACAAAACATATTGTCTGTATTTTAAAGATGAGAAAGTTTGAAACCTGGCACAGCCTCATTTTGAACAAAGCCACACAGCTAGTAGTAAATAGTGACACGGTTTTGCTTTCAGATACATCCAACACCTGACCATGAACCGTTTCGCTCCACATTGTGTCACTTCTATAAAAGAAGGGTTACAGGCCTTTAAGAGGGAAAAAAGTATATCTAATTAGAGAACAATGCATTCATGTTTTCCTTTCCGCCTAGCTTTAAATTAATCAACAGTCCCCCTTTATAAGCTTTTCCTCTTTGCATCACCGAACAGCAAGTATTTTGGCGATGGGAAGAAAACCATCCAGTTTCAGAATCAAAACAGTGAAAAGTCAAAAAGGTTTGAGCACATAGTTCACCAAGCAGAAGCTTCTGAGCAGAACCAAGACATTTATATTCCCATCTGTGCTGTAGTATCTTCAGGGATAATTATTGATAATTTTATCTTTACAGGTGGTTGATGTGGACATATGAATAAAAATAGGTCATTATAAAATTCATCACTGATTTCTGGATCAAGATATGTAGATGCCATCCTGGAATGTGTTTACTAGTGCACCTGCCTCTAAAAGGAAGGGGTGTCCATCTGAGGCTTGACAGTTGAGATGGTGAAATGCAAATTCCCACTGCTGCAAGAAAGCATTGCTATTCTGGATGCACATCTATACTGGGGGTTGTTTTTGCCCATTTTGTCATGACTCCATGAATTTTACTGTAGAGGAGCACCTGGATGGCTCAGTTAGTTAAGCCTCTACCTTCAGCTCAGATCATGATCTCAGGGTCCTGGGATTGAGCCCCACATCGGGCTCCCTGCTCAGTGAGGAACCTGCTTCTCCCTCTCCCTCTGTTGCTCTCCCTGCTTGTGCTCTATCTCTCTGTCAAATAAATAAAATGTTTTTTAAAAATTTACTGTATAATAAGTTAGAGTCCATATTCAAAAGTAAATTGATTGTAATTTTTTATCTAAGTTCAATTCTCTGTTACATATGCAAAAAAAAAACCCAAACATGATCCACAGATAAGATATTAATCATCTAACAATTCAGGCCTCTATCAATTTGAATTACTAACATACAGATGTGTATTTAGTCTCCATGATTAACAATTAAACAATTAAAAACCCTTCTCATAAGGGAGACTTCTCAGCTTTTATACTACATCTTTCAAAATGACCTAAGAAAAATTTCTAATGTCTCTATGTTTCACAAATATTAGTTAATAGCATTACTATTTTGTACTATTTAATAAAACTCATAAATCATTACATTTGTATAGGAACAGGGAGTTTTTCTTTCAGCCTATGATCATATTTTCCATGTCTGTTTCACCTGCCAAAATTTATAAACAGATTAAAAATTAGATGGATTCCAATTGATATTTCTGAGCCATCTCCCCTGCACAGCCATAGATGAAAATTACCAATTTAAAACAAATAGGTAAAAACCTTATTTTAAATTCGGTGCCATTCCACCTGATTTAAGTCCAGGCTGAACTGAATAGTTGAATAAATTGCTTATCTATAAGAGCTACAGGACTATGATTAGTTATGATGAAGGAGGAAAGCTAAGATGGGACTCATCAGTACTTTCAAGTATAATGAGAAACTGTTATATAGAGGATTCTAGACCCCATTGCTTTTTGCAGAAAATCAACTAACTTTAGATTGCAATGTGATGGATTATGACCTGCAATTTGGGGAAGAATTTTTCAAGAAGTCAAAAATGATAGCAGAATGGGTCCGATTTTATTTAATTTTATTCACTAGAATTTAGGAGCTTTAAGATAAATTATAAAATTTTATATAATTTTACGTGCTAAAGTGCAGAGTCCTGATGAACTTGCTGCTAATGTGAGATGTAAAGAGAGATATGTTCTCTTCCAGCTCCACACGTGCCTTCTTTGACTCTCAATTTTCCATAATTAGGTTATAATTCAGAATATTAAATTTCTTGTTTCCAGGATCTCCACCTAATGTTAAATACTTTTTGTAGGTTTAAATCTTTGCCAAAGTCTTATCGGGGTTAACATCTTAGAGTAGGACATATTTTCTCATTTCCAATTTTACTCATTGTACGCAAGACCGTTAGGGAATAGGGCTCAGATGAAGAAGAGTAGAAATGCTAAGAATAGGCCCCTGGAATGTACCATAGTAGTTGTCAATACACATTTATTAATTATTTAATGTGTGAAACAATAGTTATTAAAGGGGATACTAAGTATATATGAGTATATGTACATATATGATTTATTTAATATATAAGGTCTAATAATAGGGAAAACATTCTTGTCAGAAGACACTTCATTATTAGGTACTGCTTAACAGTTTGTTGTCTGGATATAGATAAACCTGAGTTTGAATTCTGGTCTCCCTAATTGTTAGCTTTCTCATTTATATGATGCAGATAATAATACCTACCTGGTGTTATTTTCTTGAGAGTAAATACATTATATATTGTGTATTTCATAAGGTGGCTGTAGAGATTACATGGCATAATATTTATAAAATGCTTAGTACTTATCTGACTCAGAGAAACTGCCCAATAAATATTGCTCTAATTACTAGAACAATTCAAAATTGCCAAGACTGATCCTTAGTGATGTGAATGATCGATGCAATGAGTAGAGATAAGTGGAGATGTGCAAAGTACTATATGCATACAGCAGGGACTCTCAAGAGAAAGCCACTTAGGAATGCAGGGAAAGGAGGTTTCTTAAGAGGGTTATGAAACATTTCTCAAGAATTGATGATATTAAAGAAAAATTTAAAGATGATGTAATTATTCAGATGAACTGTACAGGTAAGAGCATTCCATGAAGTAGGACTCATAGGTGTGAAAACATAGAGGTTTAAGAAGTGAGTTACCTTTAAGGAGCTATAAATTTGTCTGCATTGAGGTAGCCTTCGAAAGTGTGTTGGGTGGCTCATTAAGAGATGAATCTGCAGATGTGGACAAAAGCAATGCCAGGAAGGATATTTCATAGAACAACTACAGTAGGGCTTGGCCAGACAAAAGAAAGAAACTCTAAAATATTTTAAGAGGAGGATTAGTGTGATTGGATTTGGAACCATTCTAGAAGTAGTGAGAATAATGAATTAAATATAACGACACCAACCACAAGATAATCCATTAGTAATTGAAGGTTTAGGTGTGGGTGTGTGCTATAGTCTTTATGGAGCTCAATAGGAAGCAATACTGTATAAAAGTATGTATGAAGTAAAATAGAGGAATTAATAATAGAGGAGATGAGGGAAATGAAAGACAGAGAGGCTTCTCACATGACTCTCAGATTTCTGGCTGAAATTTCATGGTTGAATTCTGCCTTTCAAGATAAAAATTAAATTTCAAGATAAAAATTAAAATGGATGGGATGGGTTTGAGAAGATAATCAGGATTTTCAGGAAGGAAAGTACTTCTTTCCTAAAAAGTTGAAGACCTCCTCTTCTTTTCCTCTTTTCCAATTCTTGAATACTAACAAGAATTTTTTAGGTGATTTGTTATATTACTCATAGGCATATTGATTGGAAACTTAAAAAAATGTGAATACCAAGGTTTGATATTGCTACTAACTTTTAATTGCCTTACTTTATTTTATTTGTATTTATTCCCTGGCCTTATATTAAGATTTTCTTTTTTTTCTACAAAAAGAAAGGTCATACTAAATATCCTTTTCAGTTCAACACTTGTCACATTACTAAGATTCTCACAGAAATTCCTTTTGAAAATCTTAACAAGGAACAAATTGTCTCAATGAAGAGGTAAACTCAGGAGCAACTTAGACAAATTTGGAAACTTAGATAATTCTTCTCACATCAAGTTACTTAGAGCATAAAACACTTTAGTGACAATCCCTTGAAATTGTTAGACTATAATATTTAGCTTCAAATTTATCAGTAGAGATAGGTCCATGCATGCCATGTATACATGTTGATCAGTTAGTCTATAATGTACAATGAAAATGGAAGTTATCATCATGTTGCCAGGTTCTTATTTCATAGCTGATGGATTTCAGTAGGTGTTGTAGGCACAGGCACAGGAAAGTTGTAGCTGCAATAATTGTAGATACATTTTAATACTGGCTAACAAAAGCTTAACATTCACTCCAGAGGAAAAGTGACCTCATGGACATTCAGTTTGTTTTGAGACCTTTTTTAACATTGTCGAGGCATCTCAGACTTGTACCCTAGAGCAAGAGTCAGCAAACCTCACCTGTAAAGGGCCAGAGAGTAAATATTTTCATCTTTGAAGGCCAAATAGTCTGTGTTTCAATTCCCAGCACTGCCATTTATTGCAAAAATGGCCATTTATAATTTGTAAACAAATGAAGGCATTCATGTTCCAATAAGACATTATTTATACAGATAGGCAGTGAGCTGATTTGGCTCAGGCAACAGAGGGTGCAAACCCCTAACCATAGAGCCTGTCAATGGTCCCTAAGCAGGTGATATGCCCCTGCAGGGCTTTGAATCAAACTGCGCCACAAGGATAGCTTCTTTGCCAGTCACCATTACAAGTCTCTTCCCTCATAAGAAATCAGAGTTAGTATAGCAGGGACGACTTTGATTGATGCTCAGGAGATAGACCTTCCAAATCAGTTGCTAAGCTAGAATTAGTTGAGTTGTGTCTCATTCAGTCCCTTTCTGTACCTTCCTCTACCTTCACATTCTCCCCTGACACTGATTCTGCTGATCATCTAGAGTCACTATATGGAACATTTTCTTCCCTACAAGAAACCTTTAGGTTGTCTTCTAGCCACACGGATCTCTCTCCCCTCATACACCAAACCTATCCTGAAAAATCTGTAGTTTATTTCCCCAACCCAGACTTATCAAGCGCACTAAAGTTCACGCTCACTTAAATATAAGAAAAATCTTATATTTCACATAGTCACTATACAACTGGTATCTCCTTAAAGTCACTGGCACCATCCAGAGGTGTTATATTCATGAAAATATGGGATACATTCTGTATTGCACAACCTTCTCTCAGGGCTTTTGGCTAATGCAATATCTCATAATACTGTTAAATTTCTCTTTTTTTACCTGGTTATCACATGTGACTTATGTTGTTAATTAGTCATTTCTAATATTGGTTTAATTGCTATTTTCTTAGAATCTTCTTTTTTTCCTACACTTTCCTGAACCTACTAAAGAGATCATATAGCTATAATACATTATAGAGATATACATAATTACATAGTTATAATCACATATTAACCTACATGTTTATGCAAAAATTAATTTGAATTTCTTAAGCAATTCATATTTGTAAGTTTAACTTTTGTTATGAGACAGTTGTAGATTCATATACAGTTGTAAGAAATAATACAGAGATTTGGTACATTCTTTACCTGATCTCTCCCAATGGTAGTTTCCTGCAGTCCCATAGTACAATGTCACAGCCAAGACACTGATGCTTGTGCAGTCAAGACCAGAACATTTCCACCGCTACAAGGATTTCCTCCCCTGTCCTCCACCCTGTCCCCAAACCCTAGCAACCTGTAAGCTGTTCTCTAATTCTACAGATTTGTGGCTTCAAGAGTGTTAGATAAGTGAAATCAACAATATGTAACCATCGAGAGAATAGCTTTTTTCCACTCAGTAAAATCTGGAAATTCATCCAAGTTTTTGCATGTGTCTATTATATCCATTTTTTTCTTTTCTTTAGTTGAATCATATTTTCTGAGAGTGTAAAGTTATTTGTAGACCCTTATCTGCAGGGTCTATGGGATGCAGACTATTTAATTCCTTATATTGGTGACTTGTGTCTTCTCTCTTTTAATCTTGTCAGTCTTGCTAGAAGCTTGCAAGATTTTCAAATTATTTCAAAGGGTCAGCATTTTGATGTATGGATTTTATTTATCATTTTCCTGTTTCAATTTCATTGATTTCTACTTTTTGTTAGTTTCTTGATTTTTTTTCTCAGTAGCTCTGTTGCTCTTTAACTCCTAGTTTCTTGAGCTAGGAACTTGGATTATTTATTTAAGAACTTTTCTCTTTTCTAACACAATCCTT
Source organism: Vulpes vulpes (assembly GCF_048418805.1). Lineage (NCBI taxonomy): Eukaryota > Metazoa > Chordata > Mammalia > Carnivora > Canidae > Vulpes > Vulpes vulpes. The sequence goes on along the minus strand of NC_132784.1, from coordinate 49,510,311 downwards.
TACTGCTATAAATTCTCCTCTCAGGACACACATTTTACTATGTTGCCTACGTATTTTGATATGTTGCTTTGCACTTGTTCAGTTCTGTATATTTTTAAAAACTTTAAGACTTCCTCTTTGACTTAAGGATTATTTAGAAGTGGGTAGTGCAACTTCCCCATATTTAGGAAATTTCCCATAGTTTTTCTGTTATTGATTTCTATGTTGCTCCCTGTATGGTCAGACAATATAACCTATATCATGTCAATTATTTTACTTGCTAAGAATGTTTTGTGGTCTAGAATATGATCTGTTTATGTGAATTTTTTAATAGATGCTTGAAGCACTTGTATATTCTGCTATTGTTTACTGGTGTGTTCCAAAAATAATCAATTAGATCCTGTTTGCTCCTTTTCTTGTTCAGACCTTCTGTATAGTTGTCTGGGAGTAATATCAATTTCTGAGAGAGGGGTATTAAATTCCCCATGTGTAACTGTAGATTTGGTGGTTTTTCCTTTCAGCTCCATCAGTTTTTTACTTCAAGTATTTTGAGGCTCTGTTCTATGCATTTATAGTAATTATGTCTTCCGGTTATTGATCCTTCATTCTTGAATGTCCCTCTTTGTCTTAGATCATTTTCTTTGCTCTCTTCTTTCTTTGATATAAATTTGGTAATTTGTGCTTTAAAGAAAAATAATGTTTGCATGGTGTAACTTTTTTCCATCAATTTTCCTCCAACTTACCTGTATAGTGAAAGTTGAAATGAGTTTTGTGTAAACAGCATATAATTGAGGCATGACTTTTTAATCTACTCTTCTAATCTCTGACTTTCTTGGAATATTTAGACAATTTACATTTAAGGTAATTATTGATATATTCAGGCTGAAATCTGCCAAATTATTTGTTTTTTTGTTTGTTTACTCTTCTTCTTTTTCTCTTTTCTCATATTTCTGTGGGTCATTTGAACATTTTCTAAAGCATGTCATCTTGATTTATTTATGATCATTTGTAGCATACTGCTTTGGAGAATTTTTCTAGTCACTGGTCTGGGTACTGCAAGTTATGATATACATGCGACTTAAAATCTGCCTGTGTCATGGTTTATCAGTTTGAGTGATATGTGAAGGTAGAAAACTTAGTTAATTGGGTCCCTTTGCTATCTTCACTCCTCAAATATAATTGCCTTGAGTTTGAATTGTTTTACAACTTTTGAGTTGTAAATGATTTAGAAAACACATGAGGTCAAGCATGTCTTTTTTATTTATTCATATTTCTAATCTTTTCCATGTTCTTTCTTCCTTCCTGATATCCCAAGATTTCTTTTTTTATCTTCCCCATTTCATTTGAAACTTTCTATTTCCATCTAATTCTCTTTACTTTTTCCTTTCTATCTGAGGCGCCTTGGTTCCTTTCTTCTGTGTCTGGGGGATGGGGATGGAGGAAAGGGTTGTAAGTCACTCTGCCAGCACATTATTCCAGCAATCCTGGGATTCCCCAACCCCTGTGCCTGCCTTTTCTCATCCTTCAAGTTTTTTGGTTGTTCCTGGCATTATTTTCAGGGTGTAGAGTTCTGCTTAGTGGCGAGGAACAGGGAGACACTAGTCCATATCTTGTTCAAGTTTGAAGTCACATTAAGTTAATATTAAGACTTTGAGTCCATTTTTGAGGAATTCTAAAGTGTTATTAAAATTACCATGGGATATAGGCACATGCATGCATCATTTTCTTAATATTTGAGTCCCTAAATTTATGAGATTATATAAGGAGGAAACACTCATATTAAGAAGATATTTATTAATGAATAATATAGTTATAAAATGTTTCCCAGTCTCCTCTGTACTCCTGGCCCCACTCTGCCAGATAAGAATACTAGCAAATCAAGCATTTGTATCTCTTGCTGTCATGAGGTCTTTTCTAAATCCAGTTCACTTGGTATGCAAGGTTAAGTTATGGTGAAAAGAAAGAGCACTTAAGAAGCAAATCAGGAAATCAAGGGAGGTGAGAGTGAAAAACTGCATCACAAGCAATGTCCGTGGTGCTGCAAACTCTGACATAATTGCACCAAATAATATGCAAAGGAAATAATTCTACAAGATAATACAACTAAGATAAACATATTAAAAGAAATATTGGATCATTGAAATTTGAAGCTGAAGTCCTTCTAAAACTGAAGTTTTCAAATACTTTTGCAAAAATTATACTTTTAAGGATTATGTCATGACACTTAAACACAAAGTGGAGAATTATGAATTATACTTAAATAATCTTATTAGAAAATTTAGACTGACCCCTTAGGACTTATTTTTACTTTTTTATTGTAATAAGTAGCATAAAGTCCCTAATTTCACTTAATTTTTGAGAACAATAAAAAATAAGCACTGTATTAGGATTAACTAGACTATGGAATGGTGACAAATACATTTTTAAATCTCAATGGTTTAACACATTAAACACGCACGTACTTCTCATTCAAGATTCAGTCTGATGGGACCAGGACCCCCATTGCCTCTCACAGTTTGATCTTTAGCAGCACATGCTTCAGGATTGCTGTGGCAAAGGATTGTAGGGCTGTCATTTCACAGGATTAGTTTATGGGCCAGGCCTATAAGTAGCTTATATGCCTTTGGTCTACAAGACGTTGACTTATTCCAAGTCACATGACTCCAACCTGTGTGCTGAAGGCTGAGAAAAAGTTTTTCTTTTGGCTTTGCATGTAGAAACACATAGCACTTTTACTGTCACCATTATTTTTTTACAAGTTATAATGAAACGCAAACTTTTTCACTATTATGCTGGCCTTCTATATGTGGTTTTAATTTCATATTTAGAAAAACTTTAAATGCCAATTTTTCTGAGATAATTAATAAGTCTCCTATATACTTGAGTCTTTTTGCTTTAAAAAAAAACAAAAAAACTCTATTTAAATAGCACTTTCCTGCAAGATTTCATAAACACTAAATTTCAACCAACGATATCAATTTAATATCCCGGGGAAAATTTTTTTTGAAGATTGATTGATTGATTGATTTATGACACAGAGAGAGAGGCAGAGACATAGGCAGAGGGAGAAGCAGGCTCCCTGTGGGGATCCTGATGTGGGGCTTGATCCTGGGACTTGGGGATCATGCCCTGAGCTGAAGGCTCACCACTGAGCCACCCAGGTGTCCCATATGCTGGGGAAATTTGACTAAGTTAATTAACATTATATTTCACCACTTCAGAAAAGTATCATAGAAATATGCTATTTTTAAGTCAATATGTAGTTTCTGTTTATTTTTTTATTTTTTTTATTTTTTTGTAGTTTCTGTTTAGAGACGTCATATCAGAATCTTTCACTATAATGTGAAAACTGACTCAGCATTAAAAAAAGTATCCACTATCAATTGCATTGTCAGCTACACAGGCAACCTTTTTTGGTCAGTTCCCAGGAAATTAATGAACAGATTTGATTCCGCTTAGCTTGGAAAACTGATAAAATCTCACTCCAAGGTAATGTGAAAAGAGATATAAACTTTCATTTTCTATTCTTTCAAGAGTAATTAAAAGACTTAATTTAAAAAATCCTTACACAATTCAAAGTTCTTTTCTAGTCCAAATTATAATAATGCTGATTATTCAGATAAACCCAACTATCTATACCCTAGGCTATAATAATCTTTTCTCTGTACCCTGACTTTGTAAAAGGTTGATTTTTTTTTTTTTTGGTAAAGTGATTTTTCTTACTTCTATTTTAACTTGTATGTCTAATTCATAGACATACAAGTTTTTTTTCCCCAAAGAGGAGAAAATTATGTAGAACTGTATATCCTGACACTATGCATACAAATAGTTATAATTGATTTTCCAGAACTACAATGTTACTTTTTGAAATTTATTGCTAAGAATATATAGATGAGGGCCAATTAATTTGACCAGGAAGGGAAGTGTCAAAAATGTGGAGACATTGTAAAATTGTTATCAATTTTTGAAAAATGAATATGCAAATACTAAGTAATTAAGAGGGAAAGACAGCATTTCACCATAAAGGCATCAAAGATGTAAACTATGTCTAATCTTCTGTGAGAATAGGGGACATATGAAAGATTTACATGGAAGTAAAACTGGAAAGCCAATGTTCCAGAAACTTTTCAATATAATTAAAAATGTTATTTGAATCCTTTCTCAGCAAACAACTTACACTTACATAATCTAAAAGATTCAATTATAAATCAATTTTAGAGAAATGAACGAACATATCAGGCATGTCTATTCTTTATTTTGATATAGTGACTTTTGCACCCTCACTTAGTTGCTATGACAAAATTCGACATCTGTTTTTAAGGTAATTTCCAAATTGAATGTCAGAAGTCTCTCTGATTTATTCATGTCAGTGCTTAGAATATTGCAGAAAGGCACCAGAATGTGAAATGTATGTTGCTGTGTCAAGATAAAATCAGTATCATAAGTAAACTACATGGAATCCATTGACACCAGCACCTCACTGTCAACATGCTGGTATTGGTTAGATTACTGATAAAGAATTGACAGACACTTGGCAGGGATTTATCATTCAAGAGGGTATCAAATGTTAAGGTGACTCAAATTACTTGTTCTAAATAAAAACAGTAAAGGTAAACACTGGATAATACTCTATTCTAAAATAATTACAATGGATCTGCATATATTTTTCATTTATCCACCTATTTCCTCATTCATCCCATCAGTTCACTCACCTTCACATGTACACACACACACACATAGACTATCAAGTATGTTCAAGCCATTACACTAGATAAGATGATTATGATGAACTTGCCCTCAAGGAACTGGTAATCTATTATTGGGAGAGAAATGTAAGTACACAGAACAATTTTTATGGAAAGAAAAATAAAGATCTCTGGGAGAAAGCAGAGAAGGGTTAATTTAAATTAGACCTTAAGGAATAAGGAAAATGTTGACAGAGATGTTGAAAAGGCATGGTAAGCAGTAGTGAAAGAAAGTAAGCAGGAAATTCCTATGGGGCCACAGCCTACAGTTGGTGATCAAGGGTAGGTTATGCGATTGGGGGGGGGGGGGTAGGTTAGGTAGGTGATCATGGTAGTGGTCTAGCTGTCATCAAAGCCACAAACAAAATAGAAAAAGGTATGTTGGGTGACTGAAGATTTCTGTGTTCCCCAAATATTAAAAATTTAGAAACAATGAAAGAGATTTTAGATCCCAGAAATGTTTATGTTGCATTATTAATAATATTGTGTTGCATTGCATGTTATTAATATTTTTATGTTACATTGTATTATGATAAGTATACCTACATATTATCTGTGAAAGGATGCAAACATCTTGGACTTTGAAATTCTTCTAATTTGTGCCCAGAGAGTATTTGCTTTCCATGTGCTGGGATTCACTTGGTTTTTTAACAATTTAATTATATGAGTGTGACTTCACTACCTTGATTTCCATTAAATTTGTGAAGGTGATATGTAACTTAAATCCTTTCTACTCACAGAAGCTTTGAAAACATTTGATTTTGATTATCCTAATGATCACTCTCCACTGATGGTCAAGCCAGACACATTATCAGAATCATTGAGTGGCTAGATTTTCTACTGATAGTCTCCAAGACTATTTTAAAGCTGTTTTGTTCTCTCCAAAAAGTAAACTTTAAAATGAGTAAGAAAAATCTGCTCCATGTTCTATTTTATGATTGAAAATATACTGGAAATTCAGTGGCTCAAACTGTGTCAAAATCTTATCTTGAGAAATGATAGCATAATTTGACCTTAATATTCACTTACAATTTCCAGGTTTTTATTTTTCTATTAACCTCTGGAGACCAGGATTTTCAACTACTAAAAAGAGTCTAGATTTTTGTTTTTGGGTTTTGTTTTTGTTTTTTTTTTAATTGTTCATGTTTCACAATAAGTATATTTTCCCTCATGGTCCAGTAGACACACACATACACACAAAACTGACAACAAAGGTCTCATAAAACAGTATTGTAATGTTCTCTGATATTTTCCATTTTGTTTTACTTCCTTTGGTTTTACTTTATTTTGTGAAAAATATTCTGGTTGAGATCCACTAAATTTATTTCAACCTTCACTAGTGGGTTGAAGCTTATAGTTTGGAGAATTTTAAGACTGTCTGATTTTGTTCTCTCTCAATTTAAAAAGAACCACACACACACACACACACACACACACATACACACAAGATTTTATTCTTTAATCAATTGTTTTTCTACTTTAAATAGTCTCCCTAACCGTAATGTATTCAATTGGCTTTTTTGTCTTTTGTTAAAATGAATACAATTTTATCTTAACTTAAGGCTACATATGTTTACTACCCCCCAAAAATGAAGAAATCTTATACTAAGAACCAAATTATAATATTTTTCTCCTTGTTAGTGCAACAATGAATTATTTTAATTATTTTGATACTGAAGATTATTTTAGATTTGAAGGATATGACATTGAAGAATAACATGGTTGGTTAGCTTCTGTGGAAAATTGATTCAGTGAGCTAAATCAAAATGCCAGAGAGAGCTTGAGGTAACCAAAAGTGTTGTTGTTGTGTATTTTCACATTAATGAAAACTGCTGTTATGGAGAACAAAAACAAGTCACATATTGTGCCTATAGGAAAAATTACATTCTGCAAACTTTTGGTCATTGCACTTAGAGTCTCATCATTTTATAATTTGTTTTATCTGTTGGACGTATATTGATCTCGCATCTTAAAAGTTTGAAACCTAAAAATGATAACAAAAATAGGTTTTTAGGGAACTATAAACAGTATTTCTGTGCTACTAAAGAAAATATTTTGGTGTTCTCACATGGACTGATGTTCCTCTAAAAATCTGAAGTGAAAAATTAAAATAATGCAATTTATAACTGTTTCTAAATGCAAGTAATATGCTAAGAAGCACTTCTGCAAATATCTTACCAATCCTCACAAACACCTTTAAGGATGATCTGATTTTTCTATTCTTTGTAGCTGATACTTCTTTTAAAGGCAATAGTACTGAAACATTTTGAGTTCAGTAACATCTGAGCTCTTAAGCATTATGCTGTATTTGTACCTTTATCACCACATTTAATTATAATCATGGATTCAGGCAATTATGGTTCTAACAACTGAACGACTTTCAGAATGAAAAATATGTACCCATGACATTGTAATATTTTTACTGCAGTGTGTAACTCACTTCAAAACATATATACAAAACCCCATTTCCCCTTCTCAAATTGAGACCTCACAGTATGACTTCATCAAAGGAACAAAAAATGGTAGTGTCAAAAGAATAAGAGGAATCAGAAAAAGTTTTTTTAAGCATCTTAACACTGGTAATGCACAAGGGAAGTTGAGAAATTAATAAACATCCATCATGCAAACGTATGCAAATGTGTTCACCTTCATAAAACTCAAGGGGGACGTATCAACGAATATTCATTTTCCTGATACATCCTTGAAGTAAACACATGATTCAAGATTATTTCTCTAATATCATTAATTTGATTCAGTCATTACAATCATTTCATTAACACAGATTATATAGTAATGTGTGATTAGGAGTGAAATTTTAAAAAGGAAATGAGGATGGTCAAGTATTGCCATGAATTAGAAAGCATCATTTAACAAACTAGGCTCTCAAATTACCTTCCTTTATCTGATTTTTTTCTCCAGTTCACCAATCTTCCTAAATATGTGTGATTTAAAGCTTTAATGAATGCACACTGGATTTATGACCTTTTAAAAATGTTTATCGATAAAAGGCATTAACTGGGTCCTTTTCTTCCTTCGGGTATGTTACAATGTTTACCAATGAGCAAAAAGTCATTTTGAATTAATTTAAGACCAGATATTTGTAATGTATTTTATTCATTTTAAGCTGTTTTATTTTATCATTTTTTACAAAGATGGTGAAGATACATAAATAAAATTTAAATAAATTATCAGAAGTGGGTACCTGTTTATTATCATATATTGATAGAAATTTGCATAGGGCACCTTTAGAATACAAAACACATATTATTCAGGCACATCAGGTATTACATACATTTAACCAAAAATTTTATCCTTAGTCAATATACTCTCTACTTCACACAGCTAAAATACATAACATAATGGTATCGTATCTATATTTTTGAAACTTAAGCAAAGTGAAATAATAGAGAAGTATTTCCTAAAGCAAAACAGGTTACTTTCTGAATGTAGTAGCATCGATAATATATTTGAAAATACGTTGTAACTCTTAAATTCTACGTGAATTATTATTGATTACACAGTTAATTTGGCTTCTGCAATTAGTATGACAAGTATATAGTATAAAAAAAGATAAACTCTAGCCAAATTGTTTCTTTTAAAAAATATATGATAGTTAGGAAAATATTCTATATGTATGTATTCTTAATTTCTCAGTTGAAATGGTTGAGAAAAAGGCATTTCTTCATTTGTTTTGTGCCTGAAACCATCATTCTCCAGGTGAACAGCTTGGCAAACAGATTGCTTATATCAACATGCTTTTTACAGCAAAATACCTTACAAAAGATTTATAGTATATATACCATATGAGTCTAAGGGCTTCATTGATTTTATGCATTTCCCTGTTCCTAGTAATTCACAAAGATGAATATCATATTTCATCTTTCATCTTTTCTTAAAGGAGATATTATAAGTACATGTTGGTGTCTTCATAATGTTGGGGAATGGTAACAAATTAAGCAACAAGATTGTGGGGGGTTTGTTTTGTTGTTTTGTTTTGGTTTGCTCTTGCTTTGCCAGGCTGACACTTAGCCCAACTGTCATCCTGAAGAGAGAGTGCAGCTGAGTGATGGGAGTGGACACTCCAATGTCAACACCGAGGAGAGGTCCATACCTTTCCTATTTAACAGGCACAGAAGCAGCCTCTTGCAAGTCACTACAGAAGATGAGGCTATGTGAGATCTATCAGGCTGCATCATGAACTCACCTTCTCTATGGTACCAGACTCAGACAGATGTAATTTTTAAATACAACTATTTGCTACCAGAAGGCATGATTTTATGCTAGCTATTAAAACAACTTTGAGAAATGGCTGTTTCTCCTAGATGGACTGTTACAATTGGTTATTAGTTATCCAGAAAAGACAGCCCCCTCAAAAAAGTGATTTTTTAAATTTATTTTCTCCTAACCCATATATTTTATGTCTTTGTAAATTTTAGTTTCAGAATATTGTAATAGTACAATTATTGAACTGGATTTCAAGTGGGACCCTCTTTAAATCATGTAAAAAACATAAAAAAGCTTAAAAATATAAATTGAGAGAAAAGGGGAAAGTCTGGAAAAAAATATGATGCTCTCCTTTTTTGATGCTTGAAAAGCGGGATATAAACATTATCATTACTTAAATTTATTTAACTTGTTCCAATGCTTTGTGGAAATGAGTTAATCTTCCAAATGTATCCTCCTGTATTAAAGTGTCTAAAACAAATGTGCAATATACAAATCAGCTTAGGGAGAAAGCATTTCATGAGTGCTTCATCAATAAAACTGTTCCCACATAAACGGTGCCAGATCACCTCAGGAGAGGCTTTAGAAGTTCTGAATTTGGTGTCTTCTTTGCCTTACCCACTGCAGTAGCCCTTTGTTCTCAGGAGAGTTCTCTATTCCCTCGTGCTGAGATTTTCCCACATAATTCTCTCTGTAGTTGATGAAAAGTTCATTTTAATCAGTGGATCACTTAGGATCTCTAGTTGGCTTGCAAATGCAGGGGAATTAATGATTTAGAGGTGAAAGAGCTCTGCTCCTCATCATGATCTTGGCTTATCTTGGCCAGCTCCAGATTTAGGGATCACCAGTGTGTTCACTGAAGCATCTTTATGGCAAGAGATGAGCACCTGTGAAAATGAAAAAAGAAATGACAATGAAAATGAAAATCTTGGGCAGCCCTGGTGGCTCAGCGGTTTAGCACCGCCTTTACCCCAGGGCGTGATCCTGGAGACCCAGATCAAGTCCCACATCAGGCTCCCTGCATGGAGCCTGCTTCTCCCTCTGCTTGTGTCTCTGTCTCTCTCTGTCTCTGTGTCTCTCATGAATAAATAAATAACATCTTTTTAAAAAAAGGAAAAGAAAATGAAAATCCCTGCAAATATAGCTAATGAACAGCGACTTCCTTTTATACCTCCTTCCTTCTCCGTCTTCCTTCTCCCTTTCTCCATCCTTCCTCCCTCCTCCTCTCTTTTACTTTCTTTCTAAAGTGTATACATACTCAACTTTTGTTAAAACATCCAGCCATACCTTCCTTCACTATTACAATTCTGTATTATTTTATTTCTCTGAATGTTGTCACAATCTAGCAGAAGGTGTACTCTTCATGTTAATTCCTTCTTACTCTTAAGCTTTGTTTTCTGCACTCTCTCATGCTCTTCTGACCTAAACCTAATATACTTACCAGACCTTATCAAATACATAATCTAACCCCCATTAGGGTAAACTATTCTGTAATTAGTTCTGTGTCTGCCTGTGACACCATTTGACATCCCAGCAGGCATGAATATACTTAAAAAAATATATGTGTGTGCTTATAATTTTATGTATATTTTGCACCCAGAATGCAATGTCTAAACTACCTATCAGATGAAGTATCTAAATAAAGAAGTCTCTACTAACAGGTATAAAAAGGATGGCATAAATGAGGTTAACTTGCTTTAATGATCTTTTCAAAAAATCAAATTTAAAATGTAATTTTGAAAAACATTTCTCACCAGTTTCTGGAGCTTTCTAAATTTAAAATCCTTTTTAAATTAGCTTCTTTTTTTTTTTCCTACATGAGACTTGCAATTAAGCATCATAAATATATGATTGCTGATAAGTTAATGTATTGTAAATGCATTGGCGTTCGGGGTTAGCCAAATGTATTAAACACTGAGTGCCAGTAGAAAATCACAAAAGAGATGCATTACAGCCAGCAATCTTGTGCACACTTCAAGCTTGAAGCTGCTGCTATATCCTAATGAGGTTAAAGGCAATTCACCTTTACTGCTTTTGTCTTTCTTGAAAAAAATTGATTTTCTATTCTTGACCTCTATCTCTTTCAAATTTTCTTTTCTCTTGTTTTCCTTGATTTTTCCCAGCTTGGTTCTACTTTACCTTTCTAGAAGCTTCTTTTTTAGTATCATTTTTTCTCTCTCTGCCCTTTAGATATTAAAGATTTTGGCAGTATTTTTTTTAAGACCTGGATCATACAAAAGTCATCTGACAAATTTTTTAAAAAAAATTTCTGGATGCCTGCATTGGAAATCCATGTTAGCAGATCTGGAATGGAAATAGTATTAGTTTGCTAGAGCTATGCCACATAGTGCCATAGACCAGATGGCTAAATAACAGAAATGTATTTTCTCCCAGTTTCAGACGCTGGAAGTTCAAAATCAAGGTGTCATCAGGGGGTAATTCCTTCTGAAACTGTGAGGGAGGATCAGCTCCCAGGTCTCTCTTGGTTTGTAAATGATCATCTTCATCTTGGGTCTCTTCATATTTTTTCCCTTGTCTGTGTGTATCTGCATCCAATTTCTCCTTTTTATAAGGATACGGATCGAATTAGTACCCACCATCATGACCCATTTTAACTTGATTTTGTGAAGACTTAGCTCCAAATAACATCCCATTCTAAAGTTTGGGGAATTAGGACTTCCACATATCAATTTGGGGACACAACTGAATACACAACACAGTCTTAAGATCAATATGTCACAAAAGTATTAAGGCTAATAAGCAAATCTAGGAAGTGCCTTAGGGTGTGTCTTTGGACTTTCCCATTTATTTGGTGCACTTTCATTGTTCAGGTGAACTGGGCCAGTCCTTCAGGGAGCACACATTTCTCCCTAGCACCCCTGCTTACAATGTTGGTAAATGCAACAAAGCTGGAGGGGAGGGGGGTGGGCAGTGGGCAGGAAAAAGAGAGGCAGAGGTCAGAATGTGCCCATGGTTTCTCCTGCAGACAGATCATAGCAGAGGGGCACAGGTCTGCTGGAATAATCAGAGAGAAGGGCTTTGAACTCTAAGGCTAGTAGGACTTTAGGTATATTAGTTGGTCCTTTGCACCCTCTGAATCTCCTCCCCCTCCCCACTAAAATTTGTATAGTGGAGTCTTATAAGACTTGCTATCAGTCATTAGAAAAAATAGAAACACTCCATGCTTGCACCTTGCTGTGTTGAGACTGATGAAAATAAAACTTTATAATTAGTTTACAATGCAGTTTTCTTTTTAGCTGTGTTGCCCAGGCTTTGAGTAAACAATCAAACAAAAAATATTTTTGTGACTAATTTTTTCTAAATTAATTAGTCAATTACTTATTCTAAATCCCCTTTTTGCTTTGTGTGTGTGTGTGTGTGTGTGTGTGTGTGTGTGTCACTATATTCAGAAGTTTTTTTCTGGGACACAGAATTCAGAAATAAAAACAGATGAATTTTATTCCTCTAACACCTTCCATGTGTTGAGTCAGAAATGATGATAACTGCAGCTCTTATTCAATAATCATGATCATCTCCTGGATTAGGTAGTCTTTCAATGTTTTATAGATTTAGAAAATGACACTCAGAGGGTCTGAGTAACTGTTCTCTCAAGAGAACATAGTTTTGAGGTCAGAATGCTAACAGTTCCCATAACTCCAATGACCATGATTTCAGCCACTGGATATTTTGCTAACTTGAGTTAGAAGAGCATTTTATCTGTCCAAACCATTACTCTATCAGATCATAATAAACTCTCATCTGGTTGGGACAGATATTTTTGCTGTTTTAGAGAGACAAAGAAGCCGAGTTTTAGAAAATTAAATGACCTACTCGAGCCATGCCATCATTGCATGGCAAGAACCAGTGTAGGTGCCTGGTCTTAGATAATCCTTGTTTAGCATCTATTTTGTTTGATCTGTTTTAAAAATTATCTTAATATAAACTTGAATTGTATTTTGGTGAAACCTTAGGAATACGGAATTCAATATTTTTTTCCCCTTGGCTTAGGAATGAATGTTTTTCCCAATAAATTTCCTGAAAAATTATCTGCATAAATCTTACTAAAGTCCCTTTGTTTCTGAGACTTGTATAAATTGCTACTTCTCTTCATCAATTTAATGTATAGCATACATTAAATAGTTTATAAATATTAAGGCGAAGAGAATAGAATTTGGACATATAAGTTTTAACAGAGAGATATATTTAAAATATGGAACATGTGAAAGATACTTTGAAAAAAATGACATCTGTGATGTAAGAAAACTTGATTCTATTTTCTAATTTGTTCTTAAATATTTTCCTCTGATTACTAAGTGAATGCTTTTATTATATGAAAATGAACGTTTTTATTATTCATTTATCTATGCTCCTCTGGTATACATATAATGGTTTCTGAATTTTATATGCTTAGAAAACTTGAGGGAGGCCTGGTGTGTATCTAAGAGTCAGTAGAGCTGAGCAATGTCATCATTGCAGTATTTAGAGAATCTGAAACTTATCTTTCCATTCAACTCTAGTTATTTATCTTTTTTAGTGATTCTCAGGATCTGCTTGGGTAGAAGTCTTGTTTTTTTTTTAGTGAAGCTTGGAAATAATATATACCTTTCATGGACCCCACTGACTACCAAGGGAAAGAAAAATTTGTAACAACTGATTGTAACCATGGATCCAGATGCCCTTTCAAATATTCATAAGGAATGTAAAACAGCCCTATGATTGCTTTTGGCTCTTCTAAATTTAAGCATCTTTCTGGGCTTTGGGTAAATGATCCCACAAAATACCGCTCTTATAGCTGGCTCTTATTTTCTTTTATCTATTAGACTTCCACATTCACTTTCTGCATTCTGTTCTGGAATGAATATGTTAGTGGAAGTTGGAAAACCTTTTGCCTGAGGTATAGCCACAGCTATTTATTTTGTCTGTTAAAAGTGAGTAAGAAAGGCAGAAGTATAATACAGGTATTGATATTAGGAGAAACTGAAAAAGAAAATATAACTAGAAATTTCCTTTTGGTTGAGTTAAGAGGATACTGTTTTCCCTTTAGAGTATGTAGAAGAAAACTTGAAGGAGTCTTAGTGATCATCTGGAGAAATCTTCATTTCAGTGGATGATGAAACCAATGGCTAATCATATAAAATAGAATTACTGCTCTGTGTCTCCTGCTGGCCCAGCCAGCGGAATTTGCTTAAGGCATATTATTAACTAGTTAGAGTTTGATTTTAGAATTTTTTAATTGTCCATAACCAATGTAAAGAAATTAACACAGGCTGGATTGTAGTCTTAAGCCATATTTAATGGTGATTGAGTATCATTCTTATATGCATCAGATTTATTGTGTTTTATTAGTCCTCTTAAAATTACTTTCATAAGAAGTACTGACCAATTCCTTCTTATAGAAATGCTCTCTTCTTATGACTTTCTTTGTATTTTCTTTACCAGTCATTTTTCTTACAATACTCAGCCAGTTCACAGTTTTCCCTGAAACTTCTGTATTTTTGAAAATTGTAGGGCAAATCTTGATACTTTTTTCCCCCTTCTAAAAATTTCCTATATTTCTTTAGATGGGTTCATACATTCTCATGGCTTTAATTATCCACTGTATATTTGTAATTCACAAAATCTTAGTCCATATCTAGCTCCTGAACTTCTAACCTATATATCCAACAACCTACTTGGGTAATCTGCAAGGGTGCCTTATGAACTTCAAAAGTGTATGCCTTAAGTGTCTATTCTCTTCACATCTATCTCCTACCTCTAATTGTCCATCTACCACCATCCATTTTTCTTTTTCTTTTTTTTTTTTTTTTTTTACAATCTTGAGGTCTTTTATTTTCTTTACAGTTATCATGCCATGAATTCATAGGGAATGGGTTCCAGCAGTTCAGGCTCCTTTCCATTGGTTCTCACAAAGTGTGCTTCTCTGGGTGGGGCAGGCTGGCGCTTCAGTTGGACCCAAGTACCTTTCTCTTTGGCTTCCTTCTTTTTCTGATCATTTTCCTTCACACGCTTCAGGAAGCTATCTCGGCTCTTTGAGTGTTTAATATGCTCAATGCGGACATTAATTCTCTTGGCAAGAATCTTGCCCTTAACTTGTTTGTTTACAACAATGCCAACAGCATGCTGAGTAACATTGTAGACCCTTCCAATTTTGCCATGGTAACATTTGTGGGGCATTCCTTTTTGAACAGTGCCCATTCCCTTGATGTCCACAATATCACCTTTCTTATAGATTTGCATGTATGTGGCCAAAGGAACAACTCCATGTTTTCTAAAAGGCCTAGAGAACATATAGCGGGTACCTCTCCTCTTTCCCTTTGTGTTGGTCATTTTGGCGAATTACTGGAAGATGGCGGTTCCGGCCGAAAGGACCACCATCCATTTTTCTTGATGCCTTTCTTCGACCAGTGGTGCCTTCCTTTAACCATTTACCCCCAATTGTCCAAGGCAGAAAATAAAAATAGTCTTTTCTCTCTTTTTCCTACGCATCTATTGGAATTGTCACCAAACCTACTGTATATAACCTGTATATACAGACTGTCAAATATATCTTAAATCCACTATTCACTCATTCAGCCAATACTTTTGAGAATCATTTACTAGGCACTGGATTATACACCAAAGCATACAACTGTGAACAAACCAAACATCATCTTGCTTTCATGGATTCTGTACTATTATGGTGGAAAAAAGAAAATGCTGAATAAATAAACTAATACTATAATTTCAAAATATGTTATTATGCAGGAAATAAATTGTGTGCAATGACCAAGCAAAATAAGAAGTAATCTTTTTTAATATGGTGATTAAGAATGGACTATTTTGAACTGAGAGCTGAATGATGAGACCAACTTAGCCAAAAAAAAAATGTCTTGAGAAAGGGCATGTCTCACATTTGTATTGTAAACTTCATTGTTTTCTTATTGTAAACTTTAGTTTCCTTATAATGACCCTTGAGTTCCTACACAAATAGGCATCTGCCAAGCGTGTATACAATAAATGTGTCAGATAGTATCTAAAATATAGTGACATAGCTATAAATAAGACAGAGAAGTTAAATCGTTGCAGTACTTATATTCTATTGGGGAGTTAGAAATAACTAAGAATAAGAAATCAAGAAGAATGTCAGACATTCTTCTGAAAAACTCAGTGGAATCCCTGGAAGGTCAAGGAAGGCCTTCAGAGACACACATTTAAAAGTGAGATTTGAATGAAAGAAGAAGTTAGTCATACAAGGGGAAATACCCAAGCAAAGGTGTTAAGGCCAACAAAAGCTTAGTGTGTTTGGATCCCAGAATGAGGCAGTTTGGCTGGAGGGTGGGGGATTGCAGGAGAGGTGCAAGATGAGGCTGTAACATAGTCAGTAGGTTATCATGGTGGGGGTGTGGATTTGATTTTAAGAATGAGCGTATCAATAATTATTGCATATAAAACATCATAGAAATGATATATATGTAACAGTCAACTTGGATTATTTCTAATCACATAACATGTTCATTCTCTCATTTCTCCCTTTTTTTACAAAGATATATTGTTCTATGCGCAATTTTAATTAATTAGTTTAGCAAGGAAACTTGCTTATCCTTATAGAATTTTTAAAATTTTATGCTATCAATTATTTAGCAAATATATAGCTTCCATAATTGGGCTGTGTTTTGGGTTTTCCCATAAAGAATTATAAATTTTCCTCTGCTGCTCTCACAGAACAAAAACACAACTATTGCAAGGCAGTGTTACATTTTGCAATTTCATCCAGAATCTGACATTTGGATTTGTTGACCTCATTAAAAAGTGCTGCTATAGTAACAGAAAAAGTAGATACCAAGTGAGTTATTACACACCTGGATCTTCAGAAGAGCAGATGTTGGTTCAATTAGAAAAAATGGCAATGTTAAGTAGCATCAAACAAATTCACCACGGGTATATTGCTGTTTACTTTCCCTAAAAAGGATTCATATTCAAATAATTGGAAGTGAGTCATACCACAAATATTTTAGAAAATAAGGAAAACCTTAATATTGTTTGTATAAATCTAAATATTTTTCAAAATTATATTTTTCCCTTTTTAGTGTTACTTTTTTTAATGTAAAACATACACAAAGGGATGAAACAGTTGACACAGTTCACACATATCATTTATGAGGTCAGACGTGGACTCATTTATTTTTCATTTCCTAGAATTTACTGATTTATAAATATACGTTCATTGTCTGAATTATAGGAGTTGTAAAATGGAATAAACAAACACAGCAGGGCATTCCTATTCTTTATAAATATGTGCACAGAGAAACGAAAGTGTCTTCAATTTTCCAAGCAATTCTCTCAATTATCAGGTAAGTTAAAAATGCATCTTGAGGTCAAAATTAAAAAGGAACATGCCCTTTATTATATAGGACTCATAAAGCAACAAAGACATATCTCATTAGCTAGGTATAAATTTTAACTAATGCAGCTACCATAATAATATTGAAATCATTGTCCAGCATTTTGGATAGCTACTTTGCAAGCAAACAAGTCTAAATAATATTTAAGGAAGACTTAAAAATAAATAGAAGTATTGAAATAATTATCATAAGGATTATCTTATCCTCTCCATCAATTTTTAAGGTTTCTCCTCTTTTATAGTGTGGGATTTACTAAATATAACTATAGCTCTTTATAGTTCTGAAAGTCTATTCATGTAACAATGTCATCATACATTTTAATGAAAATTTAAGAGCAATTGGCTGTTATTTGATCTTTGAAATTAATGTAAAAACAAAAACAAGATGTTGCTAAGTTCAAAATAAAAATTTGGTAGTTCTATGAAAAAATAGAGGGGTTTTCAGAGTAGAACTTATTATGGATTATTTATGTAGAGCAGTTTGTTAAATTTCCAATAAACAGCTAGAGAGTGAGGAATGTTACCTAAGTGAAAGGACATAAATGTCAATACAGGTTTACAACTCATTTGGCATCAGTGCAGATTGAAATTCTGGGACTATATGAATTCCCTAGGAATAAAGACAAAGGAAGATGACATCTTTGGAAATCCTGTTAAGAAACAAAAGAAGAAAGATATGGTGAGGGAGGGGGATTGGGGTGGGAGAATGGGAAAATCCTAGTGATGTATGGTATATACTACTTTTAAAAAAATAAGATCATTGGGTCATAGAAACTGCCATCAAAATATTTTGGGGGAAGGGATTCAAATCCATTTCCTGTCTTACTTTGCTGCATGCTTAAATCATTAAAGGTATTGAATTTTATTGAATGTTTTTAATGTTTTCATTGAGATAGTTATGTGGGCTTTGTTTCTTATTCTTTTAAAGTGGTGTTGACATTGATTGATTTTCATATGTAGAATCAACCTTCCATTCCTGGGATCACTTTCTCTTGGTCATGGTGTATAATCCTTTATATATGTTGCTGGATTCAGTTTCCTAGCATTGAGAATCTTTACATCAGTATTATTATTATTATTATTATTATTATTTTAAAGATTTTATTTATTTGTTCATAGAGACAGAGAGAGAGAGAGAGAGGCAGAGGAGAAGCAGGCATCATACAGAGAGAGCCTGATGTAGGACTCGATCCAGGGTCTCCAGGATCACACCCTGGGCTGCAGGCGGCGCTAAACCACTGTGCCACCAGGGCTGCCCTACATCAGTATTCTTTAAGAATGTTGGTCTCTAGGTTTCTTTCCTTGTGATGTCTTTGTTTAATTTTGGTGTTAGAATAATACTGACCCCATAGTTTCCCTCATTCTCTATTTTTAAGAGGGTCCGTTTGGAAGAGTTCATTTTATCTAGGTTATCTAATTTTTTGGCATAAAATTATTTATAGTATTATCTTGCAATCTCTTCCCTGTGATGTCTGTCAGTAGCAATGGTATTTTGTCTTTAGTAATTTGAACCTTCTTTCTTTTTTCATGGTCAAAAAAAATGTTTTAAAAAGATGAAATAAACAAATGAGAAAAATCACAATGAAATAACTACTTTGAAAAACTAGAATTTCCTAATAAAGGTAAAACATACTACCTATGATATAGTCTTCTTTTCTTTTCTTTTTTTTTTTTAAGATTTTATTTATTTATTCATGAGAGACAGATTGAGAGAGAGAGAGAGGGAGAGGCAGAGACACAGGCAGAGGGAGAAGCAGGCTCCATGAAGGGAGCCCGACGTGGGACTCGATCACAGGTCTCCAGGATCATGCCCTGGGCTGAAGGCGGTGCTAAACTGTTGAGCCACCCAGGCTGCCCGATATAGTATTTTCTAAATCTTTACCACAAATAATTTTTAAAAAATGCTCAAAGAAACTTATGCAAGAATATACAGAGGATTTTTACTGATAATGTCCAAACCTTAAGTTAATGAATAGCTTATAAATAAGAGAATAACTTTTTTTAAATGGAGTATATTCATACAGTGAATTTCTATACAGTGACACAAAAACAATGAGTGATAAAGACAGCATCTTCAACATTCAAAAATAATATGTTGAGCAAAAAAGATCAATCTCAATAGGTAAATACTATAAGATCCTATTTATATGAGGTTCAAGAAAAGGAAAAGACTAATTTATATTCATGAAAATGGAAAAAGGGGTGAGGATGACAGAGTAGCAGCAGTAGGAAACATTTTGCCCTAATAGAAACGTTTTATATTTGATTAGGGTGGCAGCTCACAAATGTGTGTACTTTTCAAAATTCATCAACATATAATTAAGATACTTGTGTTTCACTGTATATAAATTTACTTTCTTTAATACTGAATTTATTGTAAGAGTACCCATCCATGTTATTATATTTTTACTATAGTTTATATATCCCCCTAAAACAATCTGCATAGTATTATTTTTCATATTTACTTATATGATTGACAACATAATACATTTATTCTTCTCTGCCCTATTCTATGCTGTTTAGTGACATCCATTATGAAATGTGTAGCTATAACTAATTAATGTATGAATTCATCTACGTGATTAAAATAAAATTTGTTTATTTTTCTTTCTGTTTATAGGTAATTGTGTTATTTCATTTTTCTTAAAACTAAAGGAAACACTTGTATTAATTAAGGCCAATATTTTTTGTAAATGTTGAGTAATTTGGAAAAATTCCTAGACATTGATAATATTATGTTGTAGTGACTCTATATTCTGTTATATTCTTTCAAAGATTGTTGGTTGTCTTGTTTTAGTTTAGGTGGCAATTAACTTGGCTAGAGAAGTCAGCCTTCAAACTCTGTTTTATCAGTAACAGCTCAAATTTCACTTCAATTATTTTAATCTTTAGTAGTGCTTCTTTTCCTCTGTCCTTTGTATGCATATTTGAAGAGTTGGCCAGAGGTGTGGGCAGAATTTATACATAGATAACTCTCAGTATCTTTCTCTTCTCTGAAAGTAATCCCATTGCATTTTAGTGGCTGTGATTACTCCAAACATTTTCCTTCTTTTCTTCAGGCCAGAAAGTCTGCAAGTTCCCCTATTGTTTTTGCCATCCTGTGTGAAACTGCCTGCAGCCAGTCTTCAGGCTAAAAGCTAAGAAAATGGTAAATTCACTCTGTGCCCTTTATTTCTCCCAATTATTCACTCTCTTATATAATTCCTCTGCTGTTGTTCCTTCTTCGGTTGTTTTATTTATTTTACTAAGGCTTAATAAATTTTGTGTGTGCTGTCATAATTCTGGTAGGAACTTAGCCCTACAAAAAGTGGATGAACACATTTTGACTATCAATGTGTTATTAATTGTGCCTACCTCCTGTTATGTTGTCATTTCCTTGTGTCAAAATTTCAACAATTGTTTGATATTTACCACTGTAACTATGTTAAAATACTTTACCTTAAGATAAAACTTTTATTTGGTAATTGTACATGTTTCATAAAATATGACTTTGGGGTTTTAAATAAATTAGAATTTTGAGCTGACACCATGAAAATAACACTATTGGAGAGTGATTTGCAATTTTAATTGTCCCAGGATAATGAGAAAATGCAGACATGAGATCGAAATGTAAATTATCGGTTTCTACCAAATGAAGGGGAAACATTGTCATGGCATGCTGTATAAATGAGAATTTTTCATGAGGTCAAACATTGAAATATGAAGATAAAACAGAAATGAAAACTTAATTTACATTGAAGTGACTTCCAAAGTGTTTTGGAATAGTTATAGCAGGATTTGCTGATTTTCTTCAACCAAGTAACTTCTGTGTCTAAGCATCTGTCATCAGTTCTGCAATAATAAAAATTAAATTTAAACATTAAGTTCTAGTTTTGAATCCTAGTTATTAAAGGGGAGGGATTGTTAATAAAAAAATAACACAAAAGTTCGAATGAATAAGACACTATACAGAGTTAAGTGATACCTAATTACAATTGAATTTTGAGAATTGCTCATTTAGAGTTATTCTGATTAAATATGAGGTCCAATTATTCTGAATTAGATGTTAATTTAAAACTGAACTTTGATGTTAATAATTTCCTTCTGATACCAAAATGTCTCTGTATTTATGTTATTGATTTTAAAATTTGTAAAATATTAAATGTGATATGAGTCTTGACCTAATATATTTTTTTCTGTAAAACTCATTCAGTGTATCACAGGAAATTAATGCTGTTAATTTGAATTTATTAATATTTAGGTTTTGTTTGTAGCTACTCTGCAAATTAGTTTTTTTTTTAATAGGAGCCAAAAGAGTAAGGAATTTCTCTCCAATTTAGATTTGTATTATCTTTTATTAATAATATTAAAATATAAATAACCACTAAGATTCTTCCTATATCATTTTGCCTGAATAACTGACACTCTTCTTTAATGGCTGCTCTTTCCCTAAGCTAGGGGGAAATAGTATAGCCTGAAACCTACCTTCAAATCCCAACTTTATCATCTACTAGAGGTATGATGCTTGGTAATTACAAAAATTCCATCATCCTCACTTAGAAAATGATGGAAAATAGTAGTACTGTCTTCATAAGGTGTTATGAAGATTAAATGAGTGACATTTGTAAAACCCTTAGACTAGTGCCTGACATATAGCACATGCTCTGTATATTTTAGTAAGTCCAAGGATTACTAGTCAAGTAGTAGAAACAAGCCTCCTTCTAGAAAATGTCTATGGAGAGGAGATGCAGGAAGGGGAAATGCAGCATAACAAAGAGTTCATTTTTATGAGAGTAACTTTGAAATAGAAGATTTTTATAGAAACTAAAGAGCCATTGGGCCAGAAGATGTTGCCAGAAAAAACTTAGAAGAATTAAACAATATTTACCTCTTCCCCAATGGAATCTAGACCCTCTTGCATGTTTAGGTGTATCTAACATGGAAGGTCAGTTCATTGGGTTGCCAGTTCATCTGTTGCACCTGTCACCTGGTTCTGCAATGAGCTTCATCAGATGCTTTACCTTTGCCTCCACTGTCTCCCAAGTGATGGGGTGTTATTGATAATGAGCATCACAGCAAGGCTTGCCAAGGTTTCTCATTTGAAATCTCAGAACAACCTAAGACGAGATTTAGAATGTGGTAGGAAGACATGACATCCACAAACTTTGTAGTAAGTCATTAGGGAAGGGAGATGCACCAACTCCATCTAGTCTGGCCTCCATGTGTTCTCTGCAGGATATCTGGAGTTATGTGATTACTGTGGTAAGCCCAGGCTAGGAAGCATATGGCCCTTTACCCTAAAGATACATTCTTACTGTGTGTACTTAGGAAGGGAAACAAAAGAATCTCACCTCTTTAGATCCATGCATGGAATTAGATATTTTAGTCTCTATAGATTAAGTAATAGCAGCAAGAGGTGGGAAAAAGATTAAGTAATAGCAGCAAGAGGTGGGAAAAAAATTGACAACTTTGGTTTGTCTTAGCAAAATGTCTTCATTAAAATTTCACAATTATCCTATTAAAATAGGTTTAAAAAAATGAACTTTCTAAACAGCCACACTTCGGGGATGTCTGTAGTTATGTGAAAATTTCCACATTAATAGAGAAAAGGTGCTGATCAGTAAATATTAACTGCCAACCTCAGCATACTGGAGTCAAGTGAGATACTTTAAAAGTAGAAATTCCAGAACAAGCTACAGAAAATGTGTTAAACCTTCTGCCTTTGGAAATAGTTGTTAATGATTCTTTTTATCAGTATTCTCTATCCTTGTCCCTGTGACACGAGTGTAATTTTTTATATTAAAGCAGAGTAGAAAAGAACAATATTATTTTGATTTTATTAAAAGGGATAGATGTTCATTACTTATGTTTATGAACTTAATAGATCAGCCCAAAATGGATCCTTGCAGCAGGGAGAAAGAATATAGTCAAGAACCCCCAAATCATCACCCTTCATTTTAATAAAAGAGTCCGAGAATTTTTAAAGGTATCGTATAAGGTACACCAATCCTTTTATTTCTACTTTTCTCATAGAGACAACTTTATATCACACCCAAATGAAAGCAATCACTTCATTACAGATTTGCTGCATTTCATGTCCTCAATCTGAATGAAAGATTTTTCTTTAATCCAAATGGAATTTTCTATTTTATCTGAATTATATTTGTAATTACACTGAAGTTACTATTTGTTTATAATTGGGCCATAATACACGATGCAAACTCAGAGGAAATAACTAGCTGTGTTACAAACCATTAATTTTCATGGACAAAGTTGACACTCTACAGATGTAATTTGCAAGTCAAATATATGCTTTTTCCCTCTTGGATCCTTTTTTATTTACAGGAAGTCTTGGTTGAATTAATAAATAAACAGTAGCTGAAATATTTCACTTTAATTAGTATGAGGTGGCATTTGTGGAGGAATGTTTAACCAAGAGATGTGAGATGCTGTCAGACAAGGGATTAACACTAGAACAAAGATCTGAATAAATATGTGGTTTTTTAAGCCAAATTTAGTAAACACACAGGGGAATCACACTTTAGATAAGACTCTCACATTTAATATGAGATGGTATATCCATGCTCTTTGAACTGTGATAAATTTCTCAGCAGGTGTCTTTGGGGACATGTGACAACAAGATATTATTCTTACCCCTGAAACTGTCAAACCCTATTATTTTCTAAGAAGCTAGACAGTTTTGGAAGTGAAACAAAAAGAGTGTTGGTAGGAATTACAACATTCTACAGGTATTCTTTTTTTTTTTTTTCAGTACTAACGCAAAATTAATATCAAGGTCATTCTTTTCAGAATGCATAGCAGTGGTAAAATGGAAAAGCATAGATCTCCTCTAAGGATGATAAGTAAACAAACCTTTACACTTTTGATCATGGTTTTATTTTTTTAATTGAATTCCACATTTGTTTTTTAAATTCCAATTTTTTTAAAGTTTTTTTCCTTATTCATGAGAGGCACAGAGAGAGAGAGAGAGGCAGAGACATAGACAGAGAGAGAAGCAGGCTCCACACAGAGAGCCCAAAGTGGGACTCCATCCCAAGACTCCAGGATCATGCCCTGAGCTGAAGGCAGGCACTTAACTGCTAAGCCACCCAGGCATCCCTAAATTCCAAATTTTATAGTAACAAGTCACTTTATGCATTAGAAAAAAGTGTTCTTATCTGTCCTTTTCCCTGTATACTTTCTGTCCTTGCAGACAAAGATAAGGGCCACCTTATTCTTACATTTTTCATACCACCAATTGGAGTGTGTTCATCTGTCAATTGTATTTAGAGTCATGTCTTTGCTCCAAGATTTTCTAGGTGCTTTCTAGAATCCATAGATGAGATGTGCTTTCTATCTTCAGTGAATTTTCTATGTACTTAAGACAGTAAGATAAGTACACAATATTGGGTTAGAAGTATTACAAAGGTATTACAAATAAGGTTACAGGAGTTTACCAGAGACAGATTATAATTCTAGTTGAAGCAATCAAGGAAAGGAGAGATTTATTGATCAGTTTTTGGAGGACTGTACAGCTGTCTACAACTTCAGGCATGTAATATTCAGATCTGTTGCGTGAACATTCGATTTCAGGTGGAACCCCACTCAAATTAACAAAGAAAATGTCCAAAAAAAAAAGATCATAAAGCTCCAATTGAGAAGTCAATTAACTTAATAACAAAACAAAATGTTCTCCTTTCAAATCTCACAAAGTCTTGCACAGCTGTGCATTGTAGATAAAAAATCATCTACTATAACTTTTCTTTGATTTACTTTGCTCTTGGCAATATCCCATGACTCCCAAGTTTTATTTAAAACTATAACCAGTATTTTTATAATTATGTTGATTCAATAGCATATTTGGTGGGATGTATGTTAACAGTAAATCTTTTCTGTTCCTCAGCGTCATTTTCCAGATTTGGTCAATGCAGAAAGACACATTTTGGCAGTTTTATGTACAAAATTTCAACTTCTGAAATGGATAGAAAATAAAAAGACCTAACATGCAAAACTTACTTGTGGGGATATGTGCTTATTAAAACTGTAAATAAAAATGTACTTTTAGAACTTTTTACTCTTAAGAAGATGTAACAGTTTGGATTCATTCTTCAGGAACTTAAAATGTATGGATAAGTAAAAAAATTATTAACCATTAAATTCTGTTAATTCATTTTTGATAATTCTTCAATTTTTAGTGTAGTTATTAATGGAGAGGTAGATATTTGCATAAATCATGTTTTTATTTGAATATAATTCAGATATTTTTGTGTTTATAATTTAGTATTAAAACTGAAGACTTCATTGTATATACTTTTGTTTATATTAAATTATATATTTGATTTCTCAATGCACATATTTTCAATGTTTTACTTTTTCAGTTATTTTATGTCGTGTGGGATAAAAGAGGGCATAAAAATGTCTATTTTACAGATAGACATTTTTAGCATTATGAAAGGAAAGAAAAATGCTAAAGTTCACTTAATAAAGACCATGAAAGTGCCTGTCAAAATATTCCGGGATCAAGGAGACAGCAGCAATTTCAAAAGTGCTGTTTCAAAGATCCTTTATATTCAAGGCATGAGTTTTTTCTCTTAATCGCTCATAAGAGAGATTTTATAGTCTTAAGTCACACAAAAACAAAATTATGAACAAAAGATTATGTGAAGTTACCTAGAACTTTGTAAGTTAGTTCTCTCTGAAACTTTCTTAGTTGGCTTAGAAGATATATAGAACCAGAAACCTAAGGAACTTAATGCTGTATTGTATAGATTTATAGTTTGTTGCATGTGTTTATTTTCAGAGCTCAGTAATTTCCAAACCAATACCATCCTTTTAATAACAGATGTGCATTTGTTCTATAGCTTTTTTTTAAAAAGAAGATTTTATTTATTCATGAGAGACACACAGAGAGAGAGAGGAGAGAGAGAGAGAGAGAGAGAGAGAGAGAGAGAGAGGCAGAGACACAGGCAGAGGGAGAAGCAGGCTCCATGCAGGGAGCCCAATGTGGGACTCGATCCCGGGACTCCAGGATCACACCCTGGGCTGAAGGCGGCACCAAATTGCTAGGCCACCGGGGCTGTCCATGTTCTATAGCTTTAAACAAATTCCTCTTTTATGAGTTTCCATTGGGTCCCTCTAGGTTCTCACCAGTGTCCTTTCTTTTTTGAAACAAACATTTGCTTAGAGCACCAACTTACAGTAAATTCAAGAGATAACTACTTAGAACCAATATTGACTTAAAATATTTATTTTCTATCATTTCATGTCATCTTACTATATGTATGTCACTCCAACTATTGTACTCTGAATACAGGAATCTGTTCTACATGCTGTAACAGGATGTTCTTGGTTACATGTAAAAGAAAAGAGAATCTGGGTGGCTCAGCAGTTGAGCGTCTGCCTTTGGCTCAAGGTGTGTGATCCTGGAATCCCAGAATGGAATCCCACATCAGGCTCCCTTCAGGGAACCTGCTTCTCCCTCTGCCTGTGTCTGTGCCTCTCTCTCTGTCTCTCATGATTAATAAATAAAATCTTAAAAAGAAAAAAAAAAGAGAGAGAATCACACTTGCTTAGACAATAAGAATATTACCTCTCTGATCCGGAAGTTTACTAAGAAGGTAGACTCTAGGTATAGGAAGTATCTGCAAGAGGCTACCTGCTTAGTAACACTGATGTTTTAATAAATAATCAATTACTGATGATACTGATGATACTTTTGTGAAAAGAAGGTTAAAAATTGAGTTCTAAATTTAAAAAGACTCTCTAGTGAGGACACAGCTTTTAAAAACTGCAATTAGAGGTTATTTCACAAAATCAGGCTAAGTGACAAAAATGATGCAATGTGTACTTATTTGTGTTTGTGTGTGTGTGTGTGTGCATGCATTTGATATTTTATTTATGTTGATTCACCAACACAGGCTCCATATTTTCTTCTTGTCTAGGTATATGGACAACACCTCTATAAAAACATTTTCATTAGTCTGTACTATAAAATGAGAAATCCAAAGGCAATTCGTCTTTATTAAATGTTTTGTTCTTCATCTGAAATGAGAATATGTGCTCTTGATTCTACCTGGATTGGTAAATGCCAGGGAAGAAGTTATATGACTATTATTTTCAAAGAGGTGACATAGTTTTTATTGTAATGTGTGTCTTCTGAGTAATAAATATCACTAAAATTTTTGACCAAAGAAATAATTTTCAAAATTTTATGTGAATATTTTTCAGGTTCTATATTCATTGCTGTGTTTTCCACATGACTATGCCTCAGCTGTGAAAATATAAATTAAGATTTTTTTTCCTCTTGTTCATTTTTTGAACTTGCCTGTCAGATTGTTAGTATTCAAGAGTGCAGGTGGAACTTCTGTGAAAACAATTACCCTAGGATTTCAGTTAAGCAGTTGCATAGTTCAGATCATTTAATACAAAGTATGAGCTAAGAACTGTGGGGGTGAATGATTCTTGTCAAGGAATTTACAACTACTACAGGAGTGTTTGAAAATTACACTACTGGAGCATCTGACAAACAAGTTTAGTTGCAGCTTCAGTGTACAGGTCGAAAACAACATATAAACAGAATGACTCCTGAAAATCCCTAAAAAAATATCAAAATTGTGTAAATCTAAACTCCAAACAATGTAATAGAGAGCTATTTCTCTGGTTGAATCATGCTTAGAATGATGAGCCTCTGCTATGATAAACATTCTAGAAAAAAAATATTCTAAAAAGCAAATGCTTGCTGTTCCTTCACATACTAGTTGGGCCTATATACTCACTCATCGGCCTATTCAAATATCTGTCTCTCTGTTTCTCTGTATTTTGTTTTTGTTTTTATCTGTTTGTTTGTATCTGTCTTTCTGTTTTGATCACTGTTATGTTCCTCTCTCTTTCCAGGTGCCAATATTTGAATACTTAATGCATGGTTCATGCAGAAACATGGCAAACAAATGACTATTCGCTGTTCACTAGATGGCTTCAGATAAGCATACCTGTGTTCTACAATATCACATGAGGTTCCAAAGAAAAAAGATAATCCTTGCCTAGGTAGGGAGTAGGATGACTTAGCATGGCAAGACGGCATTGAGATTAGCGTCTTAGACATGGATAAGATTCTAAGTGGTACTGGTGAAGAAGGATATAATATTTCAGGTGATGGGATTGGCCAAAGACACAGAGTAGGAAAGAGTAGGGCATATCTCTGGTATAACATAAAATTGGAAAGGCATTTGAAAGCATATTAAAGATGCATTTTAATGCTGGTATAGAGACCACACTAAAGTAAGGCTTAGTGGAAACTGAAAAAAAAAAAATGTTTTTAAAAACTTTGTCCTGATATAACCGGAGATCTGCTTCAAAAAGAATATCTCAGCCTTTACGGAATGTACAGCTATAGAAATAGAGATAATACAGTGAACATGGTAACAGGAGAGACAAAATGATCAAAGATGACTTTGAATTTTTTAAGCTTATCTTACACAGAGAATGATTGTGAAATTTAAAGAATTAGGAAATTGAGGAGCCTTTCAATGCCCTACATCAGAAAACAGTTACTGTTTTAGCTTACAGTGTTTTTCCTTTGGTTTTATTTTTTTCCATTTAATTCTTAGTCCATTTCAGTTTCATTGGATTGTTGATAGGAGATCCAATGTGCTATGTATTTGTACTAGTCAATTTTCCCTGTAATATTATTGAAAAGTTACCCTCTTTTCTAATGGTTGGCATCATGTAGCTTTATTATATATGATACATTGACTATGACATATATTACAGAATTAGTGCTTATTGTTACACATAGTATTCAACATAATACGTGACATTTAATACCATAGTTTATCTATCCATCTAACCCTAAACATGATTGTATCTTTATCAGAGTTCCACTGTTTATTTCTTTATTTTTAAATAAAAATTTTGATTTTTCATTATTTTTTTTCTGCCATAAGAATCTTTCAGTCTACATTATGGTACTTGCATAGCCATCCTCTTCTTCATAGTATTAGACTCAACATCTTTGAAGAAAGTAGGAGTGCCTGTAAAGGAAAGTAAGGGATAGGGAGTAAGAAACCTAGAGAAGACCATATATTCAAGGGAAAGTTTTAAAATGGTGAAATATTTAAAGAGGTATATTCAACATCAGTTATAAGTATGATTTTTATGTGTATAAAAATGAGGAAAACTATGAAAATTTTAGTTTGGGGAAATTCTGTTATATTACTCAACATAGTATCACATTTTGAATGCCTCTCTAAGTTCCTTCTATAGGAATGAAGAGACACCATCATTTTGAAATGGCGTTGGACATCACCCTTGAACGGCACAAGGTACTGGACATTTTCAAAGCACTGAAAAAATTGAATCAGGTGGGAAATCTGTAATGAAGTTAAGATCATATCAACTCTGTGTTGTACAAAACTGAATAATTTATGATCAAGATTGGTTGAGTCCATGAGATTGAAGTTCCATGAAAGTACATATAATTAGAAATCACCAGCAAAACTGCTGATGATTCTTCTTTCTCTTCCCATCAAAACACTCAAGCAACTGCTCTGGACTGAAAGCTCATACTGCCCCCCAAATTCACATGTTGGAATCCAGTCTCCAAGATGATGGTATTTGGAGATAGGATCTTTGGGAGGTAATTAGATCATGATGGTGGGATCCATATAATGGGATTTGTGTACTTGTAAGAAAAGATATGAGTGTTCTCTCTCTCTCTCTCTCTCTCTCTCTCTCTCTCATCTGCCTTGTGAGGATACAAGAAGATGCTCATCTGTAAATCAGGAAAATGGCTCTCACCAGACACTGTATCTTCTAGCTCCATGATCTTGAACTTCCAGCCTCCAAAATGGTGAGAAATACATATTTGTTGTTTAAGACAACCAGTCCTTAGTATTCAACAAAGCTGCCTGAATTAAGACAAACAATTCTTTTATTGAATCGTTACATCATTTAAAACTTCTTTATTTTACTTAAGTGTTAGGTACATTTTTAAACATACCTTTAATGTACCACTTTCTTAATTTCTAGTATATGTTGGCTGCAGTATAGAAAAAAAGTATATTTTGTTACCATTTCTCTATATATTTTAGTTACTGCAAACAAATACACTCACTAACATATTTTTTAAGTGTAACATAACTGAGTAACTAGTATTTTTAATGGTTTACGTTTTGCAAAAAAAAAATGATGGAATATTATATGAGTTTATTTTGATGATAATGGAGGATTTTTGTTGAGATTTTGTTGTAGGCTGGGAATATGTTATTATTTTTCTCACTTAAAGTAATGGAATATAGGCTCCTGCTACCCAAAAATCCACTAACATATTTTTTTTGGTTGTGTTATTTCAGATAATGAATGGTTTTTATACTGTTACTACTACTACTACTACTATGATGACTACTACTAGTAATGTTATTATTCCTCTGGTACTTCTCTTATTCCTTTTCCTTTTCTTACTACTTCTATTACTGATAAGAGACGCCTGGGTGATTCAGTGGTTGAGCACCTGCCTTCGGCTTAGGTTATGATCCTGGGATCTGGGATCAAGTCCTGCATCAGGCTCCCTACAAGGAGCCTGCTTCTCCCTCTGCCTGTGTCTCTGCCTCTCTCTCTCAGTCTGTATCTCTCATGAATAAATAAATAAATAAATAAATAAATAAATAAATAAATAAATCTTTAAAAAATATATACTTCTGCCCTACTAGAAGCAAGTAAAGTAGTAATCCCCTCTGGAGGCAATTAGAAACTAAGAGTGATTGGTCCACAGGTGGAAATATATATTCATGTATGTTACATAAATTTGCATGTATAATTTAAGAAAAATACATTTCATTTTTATTTCCTCATTGGATGCACAATTTATTTTTAAATTATACTGTTTTCCAAGAATGTTAATGTGTAGCAGAACTTAAACAAATATAAAATTCCATGGCTTATATTTTCCCCTGAACATGCCCTCTTATTTCCTAGGATCTTGACACAATAAAATGAGAAAATAATAAAAAAGCTTATTCCCTAAAACTTTCCTTTAAAAGACAGTGGGTCATAATGAAATGCTGTAATTAATGAAAATTTGATATTTGTGTCTATTTATCTTTTTTCTCCTTTCTTTAGTGACATCTCTCAGCTTCATTGAAATGAAGCATGTGCTTGTGTGAACAAGAGAGAAAAAAATGTCATTTTTCGTGTGGTGGAAGAGTGGTATTCACACGTAGTATTTACTTTCCAGTTAGTGTTTAAGCCTCTGCCGGTGGTTTTCGGCCAAGATAAGGGAAGGGCAGCAGACTGTAGGGTCTCTCATTGTTATACCTTATCCGTAGTCCAGCAATACAGAGATAATGAGGGAAAAAAGGCAAAACTTATGTAGTTCGAGGTCTTAGATATACAGTAATAACCCTCTCCATGCCATTATGTTGCTTTAGTGAGGGACAGACTGACATCATTCTCTTTTCTCCTCTAGGAATAATTTTTTAAAAGAATATATTTTTTTATGTCTTTATAGACTATATGGTACTTTTAAATGTAGAAAAATAAAGGTTTTTCTTCATTTACTTCTTTAAATAAATGTGTATAATGTGTGAATAAATATAATATACTTTACTGAGATGAGTGGTTTGAAGAAAAAGGACAAAAGCAGGTTCCAAAGAGAACGTTTTCTGGATAAAATGTTCCTGAAGGCTGTGTATATTCTTTAAGGGAAATGCAGAAACATTATTCCCTGTTGAGATGTATAGAGTTAGTAATAACCTCTAAATTATCAACAAACTCTCAAATGATACTAAAGGTGCTATATTTTTATCTTGAAAATGCAAGTCTCTTTGTGATGTGTTTTCCCTGTCTAACCATAGCCTATCAGGAGCTGTGTTTGTTTTCTAAAAGAGTGAGCATGCCTGCAAAGAATAGATTATTACTCTGCCTCATGAAAATCAATTAAGGATTTTGTCTAAAGCTTTATCAAACACTGCAGAATTTATACACCCTGGAGAGTGTATACGTATCAGGATTGTTTCTGGGGCATGATTTGCATATACATCCCAAACTATCTGGACATGAAATGTAACAGAATTTGGGGCTCCTGCCAAGTCCCTTAGGATCCATGGAGCAGGCTTTATGAAGAAGAAGGCATGTGGGCTCCATCCTGCAGAAATGTGGCCAGGCCCTCCTGATAGGCATGGAGTTTCATCCTGAGGCCAGGGACCATCAATGGACTTCCGCTGTATCTCAGGATGGAACAGAAAACTTATGAGCAGCACTTAGGAGTGTAAGGAATTACACAGATCTTTGGCCTTACTCTACAATTAAATTCTAGGAAAAAAACAAAAACAAAAAAACCACTTGCTGGCCTCTGAATATCTTATGACCTTTCCTTCTAATAGTTCTGTAAATGCTGACTCCTTTGCCTGGGATCTATATGAAATACCTCTTCACTTGGCACTTTTTCAGAACTTGACTTAAACTTTAGCTCTTCTTAGGGGTCTACATAATTTTCTTTCATTGACTTTACTTTTTATAAAAATGAATATTGTCCAAAGGCTTAGAACATGAGGTCCTACAAAATGGGTGGAGAACTACTTTCTTAACTGCACCTCTGCTGACTCACCTCTGCCCTGAGCAACATACTCCTTCCCCATCACTCAGGGCAATTGGCCTTTACCATTCTCCGTGGCTTATGCAGTCCGGCTTGCTTGATCTGTTTTTCTCTGGTACACTGTGCTTGATCTAGAATAATGCTTATAATTGTGGTCAAAAGAATCCTTTTGAGAGGATGGAATTGCTACCTGATTTTTCCTAAATGATGTGAAGTTAGAGTCAGATGTCATTTGATGAATGTTTTGTGCTTTTTTTGATTTAGAAATTTAGCTAAAAAGTAGTTGGTACAGGGGGCCAAATATATATTCATATGTGTTAGGTGCATTTGCATATATAATTTAAGAAATGAGTTAGTAGCTTCTGCTGTCCTTCCCAACATACTGGTGATTCTCTAATTCTAGTTAAGAATTTGCCTCTTGGGACACCTGGGTGGCTCAGTGGTTGAGTGTCTGCCTTCAGCCCAGGGCATGATCCTGGGGTCCTGGAATCGAGTCCCACATCAGGCTCCCTGCATGGAGCCTGCTGCTCTCTCTGCCTATGTCTCTGTCTCTGTCTTTGTCTCTCTGTCTCTCATGAATAAATAAAATCTTAAAAAAAAGATTTGCCTCTTACTATGTTGATAACATAGAACCAGATTTCTATTCTCTCCATGTATAAAAAATACATGATTTTAATTTAAAAGAAAACCAATGTTGGAAGGGAAATATCTTAGTCACATTGCTTTGCTTTCTGATGTCATTTAAAACAATTTATTTGAGGGATGTCTGGCTGGCTCAGTTGGTAGAGCACATGACTCTCGATCTCAGGGCCTTGAGTCTAAACCCTACATTGAGCATAGAGCCTCCTTAAAACAAACAAAGAAAACCCAATTTATTTGACCAAATTAAAACTTCTTTTGACTTATAAAATATCATTTTTTTTGTGTGTGGCCTATTTGCTGTATGTGATACGAGGGCTAAAATCATAATTTTCTCCCTATTTTATTTTGTTTTTGTCATGTTATTTTTAATGTCTCTGTAGCCTAGATGTGAGAAAGGGGAGTCATAGCCAGGCATTCAGTATAAATTTGTGAACCAAACAGACATGCCCCTGCACACACAGAGGTTAAATCCAGTGACATATATAGAGGACTAAACAGATATATCAAACATACATTGCTCTGTGATCCAAGAGGAGTGGGATATAACACTTTTCTTTATTTTGGAATATAAAATAAAAAATCAGGTCCCAATTAGTTGAGAGACTTCTTTTTCTCCCCCACCCCCTCTACTCTGTCTCTTTCAGTAGGTTTTATAAGGACCCTGAGGCTATTTATTACAGTTTTAATTTAAGGAATTTCTGGTCCTTATGACATAGTGGTTCTCATTCCTCCCTCCCCCTTGCATTGCTGCTGCTAAGGCTTTGGCAGGAGGCCAGGGTTAGCCACTAGGTTCTACACGGGAGTGGGTTTCCTGCCTGTGCATCCCTCCTCTCATTATTTCCTTACCCATCTTTCAACCTCAAAGTCCAGTGGTTCTAATTTTTTCCTCTCCTGAGATGGCTCCATTGTATCTCTCCTTAGGGGCCATCAATTCCACCCCAGCCCCAACCACGGCCAAAACATGCTGCGGTGTGGATTTTCTTGAAGGAGGTTACTGAAACACATGGAAAAACCTGTGGATTTCTTATAGCAGGAAGCCTTACATGCAGGAATGCAAAGGAGAAAGTTATGTTTTCATTATTTTCACTGTTGAACCTGCTCCTGTCAAGTGACGAAGCATAGGGTCATTTCCACTTACATTCATGGGCAATAAAAATAGTTCAATATTGGGGATCCCTGGGTGGCTCAGCGGTTTGGTGCCTGCCTTTGACTCAGGGTGCAATCCTGGAGTCCCTGAATCGAGTCCCACGTCGGGCTCCCTGCAAGGAGCCTGCTTCTCCCTCTGCCTGTGTCTCTGCCTCTCTCTCTCTCTCTCTCTATGTCTATAATAAATAAATAAATAAATAAATAAATAAATAAATAAATCTTAAAAAAAAAAAATAGTTCAACATGTTACAGAGTCCAGAGAAATCCAAATACAACTAGGAGCTTCAGGGAACTTGGCTTTCTGGAAATCTTTACTTGAGATTTGAAAGATGAGTTGTTTTTTAAGGTAGATTAAGGAATGAGCACTAGACATATTTGATGTCCTGATTTCTAGACTGAAGTGGGGAAAAAAGTGAGATGGATATATTAATCTTGCTTTGTCTACCCCACAGGTAGTTATAAACCTTAAAACACTTGAACTCTGAAGTGATAAACAGGTGTAAAGTTTATGAAATGGAATTAAATCTTATATACTTATTTAATGATGTAGAAAGTCCTTTTTAATGGAGAGGAGGGAAATCATTGGGCCTGGAATTTACAGGCTCTTTGAGGCCAGCCAGAGTGGACATTCACCTTTTGGTGATGAGGGCATGAGAAGCTGTGTTTTTCTACCGTTGTGTTTGACTTGGGTAGGGAAGTCATTGCTAAACAAGCTGTTTTCCTAGATTGTCTTTTCTCAATCCTTTGGCTAGAGAAAGTAGTCTTTTCTTGGGCTGTTATTTTATCAGCTGCCAGCTACTCCAGCACCCTGCCCAGGATATACGAGAGGCTCAAAGAAAATCTGGCAACTCACTTTCATGTTGTTCTGTGGAACAAGACAACCCTAGCCAATCTGTCTTCTCCCTACCTTTCTGAATTTTTCATGTCAGGTCCAGGATTTTTAGCTGCACCTGGTGGGAGAAAAGGGGAAAAAAATGTGTGTAGATCATTCTTGTCTGGATCAAAATAATCCTTTTTTAAAATTTTGCATCTCTGGTCATTAAAACATACTTTATTTGCTGTCATTTCATGATCCCTCACTCAACTGAATTCCACTACCCTCATTAACTCTGCAGTGGGTATTGTGTGGGTGACCAGCTGAGACTCACATATTTCTAGGGTGCCTTACCCAAGCCTGTGTTACCTTCCCTCCCATTGCCATAGAAGCTAAATGGTTAGTTATGAGACTCAAAGCAACTGCAGGGTATGTGCACTTATCTTTTCTTGACATTTTCACTGTCAATCAAGCGCTCTGGGGAAAAGCCTCATGAGTGAAATTTATTTGATTTTCTTTATCATGCAGTAATACTGGAGATAAAAAACTTAATCTGAGCAATGGTATGAAATCACTGCTTTAAACTTTTAATGTGTGTTTCTCCCAGGCAGCGTTTTCATGGATTATTCTCTAAGGTTTACTGTTATAGAGAAATGTCTTGTCTGAATAAATGAAAAAAACCAAATATATAGATATATTGGTAAATGTTGAATGAAACTACACTAGCCATGTTTCCTTTCAGTTGTGAAGATTGTACCCATGGGTTTTATTGGTTTTAAAATTCATCTTTATGGCTGTAGAGGTTAGTTCATTTTTGTGCCTTCTTTTTCTGCAAAAAATAAAATCATGTGTCTCTACATTAAATTTTTGCACTGTTCTCTGGTAAGTTTCTTTCATAATTCAACAGAAAAAGACTTACCAGTTTATCATTTATAATGTCTCAATTTTTGTAGTTTCATCTGTTTTGAAATGTTTCTATGTATAATTCACTGTGGGTAATTTGAAGTACATATTCTGTAAGTAGAAAAAACTGCTTTTCTTTTCTAAAGATGTCTTTTTCACATCATCTACATCATCTTGGAACAAAGAACCACAAATGACAGGAAAACTGTTTATTACCACAATATACGAGATTAAGAAAAAAAAAAAAAAGCACTGAATGTGATTTTCCTGTCAAACTCATTTCCCCCTTTTTGGGATTAAAAACAAAACAAAACAAACAAAAACACCAATCTTACAGAATAAAAGTCACATTTTTTAATATTTGGTATATAAGGAAGTGTTAACGATCCCTCTGCTTTTAATAAAATTTTCTAAATGTCATTTATAACATCATCTTGAAACAATTTAATTCATTCAGTGTTGATTTTAACATTTAGGTATTAATCTGAGTTTATCTTTGGAGGTAAATAAGATACTTTATATAGTTATAAAACATTATGAGACATAAGGTCTTTACATGCATTACTTGTATTACACAATTCTGAGGTAAATCCATGAAGCTGAATTTGAACTCAATGCTCATTGCCTGAAAGCAGTGGTTCTCAAGAGAAAGAAAGCTGTTCTCAACAAGAAAGAGGTGAGGTTAATTATTTTCCCTCCAGGGACATGTGGCAACGAGTGTTAAATGTCCAGGGGCATTTTCAGTTGTCACCAATGCTACAGGCATCTACATGGTAGAGACCAGGGATGTTGCTAAATGTACTAGCATATACAGAGGACACGTCCACAGTAGAGAATTATCCGGTGCAAAATGTCAGTAGAGCAGCTGTTGAGAAGCCATGTTCTCAAGGGAATAATTCTAGGCTCTGATAATTGATGGATTGTTGGAACCTGAAAGAATAAGTAAGATCCATGCCAAGAACTTTGTTTTCTGTGTTAATAAATGCATGATATAATATATTTCACTTGACAGAGGTTTTTAAACATTGTGGTAGTGATTATTCCTCTCCATTGTAGTTTCTAATTGTTTACTGTGTTTTCTCTGTGCTTATGAGCAAATACCCTCTGCGAAGAAAACCTCTCCTGCTTCACTCTTGATGAAATACACAGAAATGTAGATAATCCTCCATTTGTGGCTTTGCAAATCATTATGTATCCCTAATGTCTGGGCTGGGTGGCAGATAAATTGGAGGTAAGATTTAGGTCACGATTCATTTTAATCTGGATTGTGATGGATGAAAACCCTTACCTTCTTGCTCAGGCATGTGAATGTCAGTCATTTCCCTCCTGGACCCCACACTCCTCTGGAAAACCCCATTGTATGTGGCACCTGAGTTCATAAGAGCAGCTTGCCCTGTGGCCACACTGCTTCTCAGATCCCTCCCACCCTTGAAGGGCAGCACAACATAGTCCTGATTGTTCCACACATCCCTGCCTCTGCCACTGGGCAAATTCTTGCCAATTTCCCCTAAGATCCTTCAATCTTTTTGTTGCTGTGGTTATCTCTTGCAATGAAGAATCACCATAATTCTTGCCCCAGGATTGTTGCTCTGAAGGTTTCCCAGAATGGGGTTGTTTTGACCTCTTAATAGTCCAAATAAAGAGAAATGCCTTTTCATTTCACAAAGACATTTCCTTCTGGGGAAGATGGTGTCACCAGAGTATCCTGAGGACTGGACCAAAACCCGGGAGATAGGACACACCCAACAACCACTCTCCTCCAACTATTAGCCTCCATTTCTGTGTCTGATTTTCCTGGCAACACTTCATTCTCTTGGGTGAATTCTATGTGAGGGACCCTGACATCTGTGATTCCACCTTGTTATCCTAGACTCCTCTATGTCTGTTTGAGTCTAAGTGCGGGGAAGGTCCCATTGCTCCCACCCCACAGGAGGCTCCTAAGCTGAGGCAAAATCTTCTTTCAGGTTCTCTGTCTCATAATAATGCATAATGATGGATTTGATCCAATCTTATTCTGACCGAGTCAAAACCCCAATACATTGTTAATCAACAACATAAAAAATGAAAAAAATGATTACAACAATACAAATATATTTTTATCTAACCATAAATTGGCAAAAACCAGGGCAGAGCTTAACAGAGTAAGAGTAATAAGTGTAAGAGTATGGTAGTTATTTTTATGTGTCAACTGAACTGGATTAGGGATGCCCAGGTATCTGCTCAAACATTACTTCTGGGTATGTCTGTGAAGATGTTTCCTGATGAGGTTAGTGTTGGAATTGGTGGACTCGGGGATTGGTCCTAATGGGAGTGGGCATCATCTGATCTGTTGAAGATCTGAATAGGACAAGAAAGTAGAGGATGGATAAAGTCTTTTTCTCTCTGCCTTACTGCATGAACCGGAACACCTCATCTCATCTCCTCCTGCCCTCACATTGGGAATTACATCA
Organism: Vulpes vulpes; assembly: GCF_048418805.1. Lineage (NCBI taxonomy): Eukaryota > Metazoa > Chordata > Mammalia > Carnivora > Canidae > Vulpes > Vulpes vulpes. The sequence continues at coordinate 49,471,460 of NC_132784.1, read as the reverse complement.
TTGGTTTCCATGGTCTGCAGGCCTTTGGATTGACTAAGTTATACCACCAACTTTCCTGGGTCTCTGGTTTGCAAATGTTAGACTGTGGGACCTCTTAGCCTCCATGATCACATGACCCAATTTTTCATAATGTATTTCCTTGTATATCCTGTTGGTTTCTCTGGAGAACACCGACTAGTACAATAAGGGAGAGTTCAAATCTTTATGAGTAGTCAGTCAATATATTTTCAAGACTTGAAATGGTCTGGGAACTCAGGAGAGGGACACGGCAGATTCAAAATTACTGGTAAAATCTGTTCTTCATTTTAGGTCTATCTCTTATCTAACTATCAATCTTTCTATGCATGAATGCTTTGTATGAATGAATACTGACTGCACTTAAAAACAATGGGTCTGGCCAGATACAACTGAGAGGTTCTTGAGAGAAATCCCATATCTAATACCTCAGGGAACCCAGAGCTTGTGGAAGCTGAATCAGTGAACAGAAAGAGATTCCTTGGAGTTTATAATAAAGAAAATGCAAAAAAGACTTTGAGCAATCTTTGATGTCTTCTGGTCAGGTCTTATAGATAGCCATTATTGTTACAAGCTCTTAAATGATTATTGTTAGACAGCTGCAATGCTACACGGGTGTGTGATGTTTCGTAATCACCAAGGAACCTCAGGAGAATGTGGCTTAAAGATCTAGTAAGAAATCAAATCTAGATGTCATTTAATTGACAAGGTTGAGGATTTAAAAGGCTTACCTATTGGTAGTAGGCTGAAGAACAGTTCCCTGAAGATTCCCACATTCTAATCCCTGGAACCTGTGATGATACCTTGTATGGCAAAAGCGGCTCTGCAGACATGATAACGTTGAGGACCTTGAGATGGGGAGATCATCTTGGATTGTCCTGGCAGGCCTGAGGCAATCGCAAGACCCTTTACAAAGAGGATGCAGAGGATCAGAGTCAGTGTGGGGAGATATTACGAAAGAAGCAAGATGTTGGAGTGATGTGAGAATGGGACTATGAGCCTAGGAGTGCAGGTGCACCTGTAGAAGGTGGAAAAGACAAGGAGAGGGATTCTCTCCTAGAACCTCCAGAAGGAATGAGCCCTGCCCACGCTTTTACATTAACCCAATGAGACTGATTTGGGGCTTCTAAGCTCTATATATGTAAAAAAAAAAGGAATATTTTAAGATAACAAGCCTATGATATTTTATTGCAGCAGTGATAGGAAAGTATTAAAACCCTCCAGTTGAGTCTCCCCCTGCATAGCCTCACCCTCTGGAGACCAAATCTTCTTGCCTCCCACCAAGCTTATCTCTTATGATAAACTGGGCAACAGGAAACCAACAGGTGGTCACTGACCTCTTGTCTTTCACCTCTGCCACAGGACTGCTCTATGGAGAAGGTACTATTTGAATATTTCATAGCAAATTTTACATTCTCATAGGATTATGTATCTGGAGACTATTTCACCAATATTTTTGGGTGGCCATTTCTATATAGACACCTTTCTTTCCTTGTGACCCTTAAGAAACATTTGTGGGACCAAATACTCATGATTTTGAATTCCATTATCTGCCATTGACCTTAGATGGCTGACTTAGATGGAGAGTCAACATCATTGACTCTCAGTTTTCTGATGCATAAAATAACTGTCCTTATAGTGTTCTCTCCCAGTGAGGCTTTAGGATTGAATGAGAGCTCATTCTGGGCTCCAGAGGCAAGCTGCTTGTTTACAGATTCTATCCCGCCTCTTAGTCCTACCTCAAAAGGTGGTTGCAAAGATTTTGTGAACTGATGCATTCAGATGACCTGATGCATTGCTAGAAGTCAGCAAATATTAGCCATTGCCATTTCTACTGCTATACTAAGAGCATTTTTGGGTCAAGATTAGAAAAAAAGAGAGAAGCCAAAGAAGCTTATAAGTGATCCTATTGAGGGGCACTTGGGTGGCTTAGTGGTTGAGCATCTGCCTCTGGCTCAGGTCGTGATCCTGGGGTCCTGAAATTGAGCCCCTCATCAGTCTCCCCTCAGGGAGCCTGCTTCTCCCTCTGCCTATGTCTTGCCTCTCTCTCTGTTTCTAATTAATGAATAAATAAAATCTTTAAAAAATATATCCTGTTGAGACAACTTGAAATGTCAAGTCAAAGGTCTTTGCACACATGAAGTAGACATCTCAAGGACATGCACGTGCAGAACTTAGAACTGGTAGTTCTGTGGATAAGACTCTAACACAGTCTTTAAAGTTGTAAGGATGGGAAGATGCTTAAATGTAGAACTCTACATTTTTACTTGTTCTACCAATTTGCTTATTATAGTAGATGTTTTCTTATGAATGTTCTTTATTCATCAAGTTATTCTATGATATTTTTAGGCAATGGTTTTATCTCCTCTATTTTTGCTTCTGGCTCTAAGTTTTTTATTCTTTAAACCTCTTTCATTGCTATAACGTTACTAGCTGACTGCTGATCTTCATTGTTGAATAATGTGTCTTTCCTGACACCTTAGGAAAGTTTCCCCCATTTCTTATGTTCTCATGGCAGGATGGTACCATTTATCACAGCTCAGAGTTTGCATTTACTTATGTGATTGTTGAATAATATTAGATGCCTCTCTGAACTGAATGAATGAAGACTATGTACCTTCTATTGTACATTTATTCTCTGTTAATGTATACACAACAATGTAGCTAAATACTATTTTATTATATTGTCTCATCAATCTAAAATTGATGCTGCTTCATCCTACATTTTTTTGCACCCCTCAAAATCCTTTTCCTATATGGTTTAGATCAGATTATGCCGATAAGATACATTTACACAAACTTTAGGAGAAATAGAAGCAGAAGGCATGATTTGGGGTAGCAGGATCTCTGTTGCTCTAGGCAGTTAAGACAGACATGGGAACCCAACTTGACATTTCTTCTAACCCTTCCACTGGTTCTACAAGGCTCCAATTCCTGTATGGAAGTCTTTTTTTACAGAAATATTCATAATAGCTTCTGTTTTCCTGACATAATCCTAACTAACACAATTAATTTAGGGAATCTCTATTTCTCTAAGGAAAGATATTGCATATACAATATTTTATAAGGAATAAAAAAGCTTGAGATTCAGATTATTGTCTTGCCTGATATTTTCAGAGTCCCATACAATGTTGTCCAAACACTATAAGCAGTTTAATTTAAGGATTGATATTCCATTGTTTACTTTTAGATATTGCATTAGTTTTAATATTTCTCTGGTTATTGTACTTTTCCCCATTTAATTTTGATATGTTTTATGAGTTTATTAAAATGTAACTATCAATCCACAGTTTAGAAATTTAAAACGGTTTTCTTAGCAAAATGTGATATTTCTTAGATCTTTTTCCTCCATGATAACATTTGGTATTTTTCACTCATTCTCATATTCAGATCCATTCAGACAATTTAATCCTTTAAAAATAAAAGACCTATGAGAAATTAATGATTATATCTTAGAATATTGAGAGTTTTTTTGTCATCCTTGTTTTTGTTTTTGGTTTTAGAAATCTGCTAGTTGTTAAGATCTGAATCTGTAGTTTGTCCCTAAAGTCGTTTTGCAAGGACTCACATTTGTCTAATATGAGCAATTTTAGTTTTTGTTTTAAATCTGTTTGTAATTTGCCATTACTATTCTTGTTTGCTACAAATCTACCACAGACAATTCAGATAATGTTTCAAAGAGCTCCAGTCATTTATTTTGAAAGATGATTGATGTAGAAAGAGAAAAAAAAAAAAGGAATCTTTTGCACCTCCGTGAATATAATGTATGCAGATCTAACAGAAGGTGCTGCATGCCATGAAGGTTTATCTTCACTTTCTTCTGAATCTCACACCTGTGCTTGTAACATGGTTGTGTGCTTACAATTTTCACAAGCTGTGTCCTCAGATGGAGATATCGGGAGATAACCATGTCCAGTTGTGATCCTTATCAACCTTTTGAAGAAAGAATGTGTTTGTTTTACTTCTTGTTATTACCCAAACAAAAATAAAAATCAAAATAAGCATTAAAAAACATATATGTAAACTGTGGCTGATGATCTGAATGGAAAATATGAGGCACATATGAAGTCAAAGCTGGGGGTGCAGTAGACTTCAGGACAGCTAAGCAAATGGTGCTAAATATGTGTTTATTGAAGTTTGGTGGATATTGAAGGGACATATCATGAAAAATGTATTATGAATAACTTATTCTCTGAAATTATAATTTGAAGACTATGAAAGAAGCTAGAAATAAAAAATTATACTGTGGGAATTTGTGGAAAGTCTCATTGGGCAAGAGATGTCTGCATTAAAGCTACATTACAAAAATAAATAAGAAAATAAACATACTAGTATTCAGAAACAAAAAGATGTGTACTACTGATACATGCATTGACATGGATGAGACTCAAAACAATATACTGAATTAAATAGCCAAACATGAGATATTGCAACCCACATGATTCTATTTATATGAATTTCTAGAAGAAACAAGACCAATCTATTGCCTTAAAAATCATTGGCTGCTTCTGAGCTGGGAGGATTGACTGGGAAGGGGCCCAACAATCCTTTCTTATACCTTGATAAGTGTGTGGGTTTGCTTGAGTTATTACAATTGTAAAAACAAATCAAACGGTATGTCTAAAATCAGTCTCTTTTTGTATGCGCAAATTATACCTCAAAAAATAAGTGGAAATTTTACATCTAATGATATATTTTAGATATTTCAGTGTCAGTACATATAGATCTATAATTCTTTTTAATGGCCACACCATAGCCATCCACCTACGGATAGGCATTTGCATTGTTTTCCTTTTTTCCTCTCTTTCATTTAAAAAAAACCCACTTATTTATTTGCAATTTGAAATAATGCTGCAGTGATCATACTTCAAAATTTTGAAAGTTTATATTTTCACATTTTGAAAGTCATTCCTCGAGACAGAATATCTTTTACTCTGTTCCAATTTAAATGCCTACAACTCTGCAGGTAAGTGATCATTTTTTTTCCCAATAGACTCACCTACTCTAAATATATCAGTTATTTATTATGAAAGATCTAATAACTGAGACCTGAAATCCACTAACTGAAAGGGAAACTGAGTTCCTAGGAGTGATAACCTAACAACACTTTGGCAGTTTAATATGTTAATGAATTCCCCAGTCCTTCTACAGATGTTTCTATACTGTTTACTTAAATGACAGTACACTGGAAAAAGGGGATATCGGGGATTCTCTGATACAGGGTTCCAGTTAATATTTAGGGACCCAAAGCTTTACAGAGGCCTTGTGGTACAAGAGGGGCATATTGGTGGTAGGAAGCAAATGGAGTCCTAGCCTGAGTCCAAATCACAGTGGTAATTTCCCAGGTGCTTGAGTATCTAATGGGAATAGGCATACTGGGGCATTGGATGTATAGTTATAGTGGGAAAAGTCTGATGGAAGGCTCAAATTCTTTGCCCTAATGGACAATCAAGAACAGCCAAAAGCAGATTCACATCCTTGAGGGAATGGCCAAGATTAGCGCCATAATCAAGGACCAAATGCAGGGACTGATCCACCACATGCAGTTAAAATACCAGTCTTGCTCCTGCAAAACAGAACAAAACAATCAGGCAGATCCTTTAAGTTGACAATGAAATAATGCAAATTTACCCCAGTTTTAGCTGTGCTCCCAGATGTGATATCTTTTCTAGAGCTAATTAACACAGCTTCAACTACATAATATTAGATCACTCATTTGGCAAATATTTTTGTTTTCCCATCCTTATTAGGAAGGAGAAAAGAAACAATTCTCTTTCGCATGAGATGAACATGGACAGTAGTATGTATTTATGGTCAGGCCTAAAGGCTGTAACTCTTCTGCTTGGTCTTAAGATAATCCAAAGAGACAAGGATCACCTGTACACTCTAGAGAACAGCACAATGCCCACTGTGTGGATGGCATCACATTTAGAGGACCAGATGCACACAAAGAGACAAGTAAATTGTGGTTTTGGTTAGAAACATGCGATCCAGATGGTGAGAGATGCATCCAAAGATTAGCCTGATGAAAATTCAGGAATCTTCAACCTTAGTGAAGTCTGTTGGTCCAGGCCAATGACAGAGTATCTCCTCAGAAGTAAAAAATGAATTATAAGATCTTGCACCTCCCACCACTAAGAAGGAACAATGGTGCCTTTAGGCCCCTGCAGGAACTTGCAGCATCATATTCCAGACTTCTGCTATAAACCATTTCATGGGAAACAAGGGAGTCGCAGAGCAGGAAAGGTCTCTGCTGTAGTTCCAAGATTTGGTTACATGGTCTGCTGCTTGCACCACATAACCCAGCTTATGAAATTGGACTCTAGGGCTTTAGAGGTATCTGTGGTGGAAAACTGTGCTGTGCGGAGTTTGGGTAATTCCCTCAAAGGACAACCACAATCCAGAAACTTTGGATTCTAAAGCAAGGCAATACCATCGAACATGCTACTCAAGCCCATTAAGAATGAACAGCTAACTATGGGTCATGTGATCAAAGCCTCTCATCATGGATTTATCAAATCCACAATATCCTAAAGTTTGATGGGTTCAGCAACAATCAGCAGTAAGAGGGAGGAATACTTGAGGCATTAGGTATGAGCAGAGCTCTTACCAGTGGAGAATATATTCTTCTTGGATTGGAGAAGAACACCACATGGGGGAACCATCTTCCACAAGGCAGAACTGGGTATGATGGAGACATTGTGGTTCTCCACTGGGACCTGGTGACAGATATCTGATAAAGACAGTTCAACAGAGTGGACCTGGGAGGGATTCCAGCTGGTTCTACATATTTGGAGTTTGAGGATCTTCCTCAAAATTTGGTTCTGGCTCCATTCTCAAGTGAGTCACTGCTTTAATCAGCTGTTTGATATCCTTTAATAAAAATCCCTCTCTTCTTAAATTTATTAGAGTGGATTAAGTTGTCTGCAATCAATACAGCATGAAAATATTAGATCTAGCATTTTTCTTCCTAGTTTTCCTGAATGACTTTTACTAATTTGTTTTTACTCATTCAACAAACTAAATCTCTACTGAATACTTTTATTGTTAGAAACTGGAGACAGTAGTTATAAAGCTCATTATGGACTATACAGGTGCAGTGCAAGAAGGTAGTTTTTTTTTTTTTATATAAATCTCTTTATTTATTTGAGAAAGAGATATTGAGAGAGAGAGTGCATGCAAGAGGAGTAGCAGAGGGAGAGAATCTTCAAGCAGACTCCTTGATGAGTGCAGAGCCCAATGTAGGGCTCGATCTCACAATCCATGAGACCACAACCTGAGCAGAAACCAAGAGTTGGATGCTTGACTGACTGACTGAGCCACCCAGGTGCCCCACAAGAAGGTGGTAATACATGATTACACAAGCAATTTGCTGATTCTAACTCTGTTAAGTATTATGAGGACAATTACAGAGCATTAGACACTGCATATCAGTGAGCCATAATCTGGTCTGTGAACCCAGAGAGGAGGCCCAAACAACTGATGTTCAGACTGAGTCTTGAGAGGAGTAAGAGTATAGCCAAGTGAAGAGGTGGAGAGAAGGAGCATCCCATGCAAAGGCAGAGACCCATTCAAAGACGATATTGTTGAGGAGAAAGCTATTTTTCTTGCTCTGCTCTCAGGCACTATACAAAACAATGGAAAAATACACAAGAAAATAATATGCTTTGCTCAAGGCAAATATTATATAGTGGAATTATTTTAATGGGTAGCTGGATAGAGAATTTTTATATTACTAAGGGTTTTGTGTGTATGTTGGGACATTCAAGTGCAAACATTTGATGATGTGTTTAGGGATTATTATCCTCATTTTGGAAATAAATGTATTGAGTTTTACTGAGGGAGAGTGATTGAATTCCTGAAAATCTTAAGATGTGTACGTTTTCATGAAAGGATATTTGTAAGCTATGTCTGTTTGCTTTTTTCTAGTATAGCACACATAGAATTTATATGTACATATCTGCATAAAACATAAGGAAAGGTTTAGACCACCTGAAAAAAAAATCTCTAGCTTTTTTTCCCCTTTTATTTTCTGGCATTAGGGGAAGGGGACACAGAAAACATGAAATACAAGGTTATTAATGATAGATTGAAAGTAAGAAAAATTTAAAGACCTGGCTGCTTTTTTTTTTTTTAAGGTTGATGAAGGGATTTATGGTCTTTTAGCATTCTTTTGTACTTGATTGATTCTCCAAAACACAAAGCTGAGGTAGGAAAGAACAAAAATCAAGTAGGATAGTGTGAGAATAAAGAAAATTATCAAACCTTGCTTCAAAAATTGACTGAAATAGGATTTCGTCATGCACAATTACCTAAAATTGGGATACTAATAGCAAAGCAATGAAAAGCGACAACCCACACTTGAAGGTAATATTTTAATACTGTTTTAAGAGTAGCACACAGAACAAATGCTTTCTCTTTGAACTTTGAGTGTTTCATAAAAAGATGATTTCTTATATTTCTGTTCTTTAACATCCTTAACATTTTGAGATAGACAACTTAGTTCTTTAGATGACTTTGAGGTACTACACTCTACTTGATACTGTAACAAACTTTTACATCGTCCAGATTCAGGTAGTCTTGGATGAAGGAAATAAAATTTTCTATTTCTCTAACCAAAACAAGACAAATCACGTTAATATCTGTTTTCCAGAAATAAATTCACCTTAGGTTTCATGGTAGAAGGAGATAACAATTCCCAGCAAATATATTTACTAAAGGAATATCCTCTTTGTCTCAGGTATTCAGCCTACCAATGGTGTGGGCTGTAGTAGACATTGTGTGCAACACCTCAGAATTTAGGATTGCATTCTGAATTCTTTCTATAATATATTCTGTTAGCTTTAAGATTTATACACACTTTTCTGTCTGTCATACCAGGTGAAACATCTTTTTACTGGAAAGATTTAGGAAGCCTAAAAAAAAAACCAAATTATTTCATAGTTGCATACTAGTTAGTGGGTTTTGTTTGTTCGTTTTTGTTTTTGTTTTTGTTTGTGTGTGTGTGTGTGTGTGTGTGTGTGAAGGAGTTTTTAAAGTTAAATGAGAAAGTACTATAAAAAAAACTTAGGAAAAAAAAAAACTTTAGGATTCATCCCACTTCTTCATTCACCCTCCAGAAAAGAACCCAGAATGTTTCATATATATATATATATATATATATATATATATATAGTTACTTTGTTTTGTGATATTGTATGCCACTCATTCTTTCTGAACATCTTTTCCTGTATTTGTAAAATCAGACTAATCATACATGCTCTTACTTCAGAGGATTTTCATAAGAATTGCATGCAACATGTGAGCGTGTTTTGTAAGCATAGGAATGCTGTCTTCTCTTGCTGGCTCATTCCCAACCCTTAGTTTAAATTCCATTCCCTGTTTGCCCTGTGGCAGCCCTGCTATCACCATGAGAAAAACTCCTTCTGGGTGGCTGTGGCTTCTATTACAAGCAGACCCCAAACTAAATTTGACAGGCAGCAAGTAATAAGAGATTAACTATGTATGTGTTTATCACATGTGGATTTAGTAATATGAAAGTTTAGTGCTAGAAAAATTCTAACTCTGGAGAACAGAGACTCAATTTGCTCAAATCCTGAGGTAATCCCCAGGCTCCCGTATCTGAACTTGCAGAAGGAACACTTAATATGGTACATCTCAGTACCTGATTCTACCATCACTTCCTGCCTTCTCGCCTCATTCTCTTTCTCTTTCTTACACGCACACACACACACACACACACACACAGAGAACTGATATGTCCTCTATGTTTAAACCAAATATTGCAATCTTATACTCCAGTATTCTCCATACATAGAAAAAAAAACAGAAATATAAATCTTATATTAACTTTGCAGGTCTTTTTCCCCCCATGAAAAGGAGTCAAGGTAGTAGTGGTAAGACTTAAGTGAAGAAGGCAGGAGATATTTGCCTTTCCTAGATGCCACATGACCCAACTATGGAAACACTTCCTGATGACCTGCTCACTCCTCACCATTAGTGGAGAACAGGAGAGGTGGGCGACAGACAGCAGCACTTGGCAGTTGGGAACACAGCCTTGTTACTTGAACAGAGAAATTATTTAAAATTTCATAATTTTTTAAAGAGAAAGTAAATGCATATAGGGATTATCACCAGGGATAATATAAAGAATAAAGACATGAAGGTGATTTGATGGACTAAGACGGTTGGTTTCATGTGTAAATACCAGAGCTGTTACAGGGTCTCCCACAAGAAAATGGTGAAGGAGATTGAAATACGCCAGCATGCCAAGTGCACATGCTCCTTCTGAAACCCCAGTGAGAGAAGTTGTGAGGATCCGACATTGTGTCTCTGCATGAAAACAGTAGCCAACCTACACCACCCCTGCTGAACCATAGTGAAGGTGGCCACCAGGAGACCCACAGAAGTGCCTCCACTTGAAACCCTGCTGGCTTATTTAACCTACATGTAGGTGGGTTAATTTATGCAACAAAAGAGACTAAAGATATCAAGTTACTGTGTTCAGAACACAAAATTTGTAGTGATTTTCCATATTATCCTAATATGTAGTCTTATTTTTGTTATTTGGTAGTAAAATTATCAAATTGATAAAATTGCATATTTTTGAATGATTTAATTATTTTCCTGTTGATGCATGCCAAAGTACAGACATGCTATCTCCTTTAAAATTTTACATTGCTGGTGTTAAATTTGCTAAACTTTCTTATGGTCTTACAAGTTTTTCATGTGATTCTCTTGATTCTTTTTCTGTCAGTGGATCATGAGATTATTGAACTTTTTCATTTGCTTATTTTTTTTCCCAGACCTTACCATGTTAGAAAAGACCTCTAGGTCTATGTTAAAAAACTAGTGATTAAAACAGGTATTTTGACTTATACTCAAATTAAAGAGAATGTATCTAAAGTTTAAAAAATTATGAGCAAGGTTTAGCAGGTTTAAGAAGTACCCCTTTTCCTAATTTTCTGAGTTTTAAACAAAATAGGCAATGTAAATTTAATATTTCCATCTTCTGATACTTTTCATTATTTGTTTGCTAATGTGGTCATTACATCTATGGATTCTTCTAGTTGAGCAGTTCTTTCAGTCCTTTGAGAAAGGTTTATTCATGATGAATTACATATTCTTAATGCACTGCTGGTTCCATTTAGACTATAAAACAAAATTGTTATAAGCTTGAGATACTTAAATTCACCTTAATTAAATTGGATTTCAACTACAAGTCTCAAGTTAAAAAGACTGAGAAAAGGTCCTGTTGCAGGTACCTTTAACAACCTGAAGCCCTTGGTTAGCTTTTATGTTTGAATTGAAAATGTAAAGAAGATAATAACACAATAGATACCATAAAATATAAGTTAAGCCCATACTTATTCTTAGTCTCGGGGTCCTAAAAATGCATTTTTATCTTGGATGTACTTACAAGGTGAGGCCCAGGACGTCAACATTTAGAGGCATAACACCTACCATCCAAAATACTCTGTTTATACCATTGTGGGTATTGAATTAGTAAAGGAAATGTTGGCTGAACATAATTTTCTGTTTGTTTACATAAATATTTAAAAGGTAGAGTAAGTTCATTGAATGACCTATGTAAATATATAAATATATCCAAAAAATACATATGTAATGTACTATAATATATTACCTTATATGGTACATAATACATATTAATCTCCCATGATCTAGAAATATATTTTTATATAAGTAATATAATCAATGTATTATTTAAGATTATTAAGATAGAACAGATTCCATTACTGAAAATTAGTGTCTACACAATATATAAATATGTATAACATAATCTTAATAAATTTTAATAAATAAAATTTAACAAATAATAAATGTAATTACTAAATATTTTTAATAGAATAGAATCTTTTCTATTTTCATGTACTTTCATCAAATGCTTTATTTTTCATACTGTCTTATTATTTTATTATAAATGTTCTTTTTTGACAAATACTGTAGCTCTTTTATCACTTTGGAAATAATTATTATGATTCTTTTAAATCCTTATTCTACTGTTCCATCAATTCAGATTCATCTTTTTAAATTATTTATTATTATTTTTATTATTATTTTGTAAAGAATTTATTTATTTATTCATGAGAGACACAGAGACAGGCAGAGACACAGGCAGAGGGAGAAGCAGGTTCCATGTAGGGAGCCCGACATGGGACTCCATCCGAGGTCTCCAGGACCACGCCCTGGGCTGAAGGTGGCGCTAAACTGCTGAGCCATCCGGGCTGCCCTCTTTTAAATCCTATTCTACTGTTTCATAAATTCAGATTCATCTTTTTAAAAAAGATTTTATTTATTCATGAGAGACAGAGAGGCAGAGACATAGAAAGAGGGAGAAGCAGGCTCTCCATGGGGATCCTGATGTAGAACCCGATCCCAGGACCCTGGGGATCATGCCCTGAGCCAAAGGCAGATGCTCAACCATTAAGCCACCCAGGTGTCCCTCACCTTTTGTTTTATATTAGATTATTACATTTATTTGTGTCTTTCTTTCTTTCTTTCTTTTTCTTTCTTCCTTTCTTTTTTTCTTTCTTTCTTTCTTTTTTCTTTCTTTTCTTTCTTTTCTTTCTTTCTTTTCTTTCTTCTTTCTTCTTTCTTTCTTTTTTTTCTTTCTTTTTCTTTCTTTTTTTCTCTCTCCCTCTCCCTTTCCTTTCTTTCCTTCCTTCCTTCTCTTCTTTCAGTGTTACTCCTTAGATACCTACTTGTTTCTTGAGGTTATTGGATGCCATAGTTGGTCTTGGTGCATTGTTGGGGAATGAGAGAATGAATTAGCACCAGCAGAATTCGATTCCTTATGTGCATACTGTCTGATCAGTTTAAGGTAATGGAGAAATTTTTTTTCAGAATGGAAGACCACAAATGCCACTCTGAGCTAGACTTGGGGATGTGCTGGGTCTCCCACCAGGTGATTCTGAGAGTGTGGAGCCTTCCTTTTAGCAGCGCTGCATTGCTCTTTAAAGTTGACCTTTCCCAACTCTAGCCCCCTGTTTGTTGTGAAGATGGCACGTGGAGGAAGGACTTCTCTTGGCCTGTCTGGTGTGTTAATTCCACCCATGTATGGATGGCAAGCCAATGTCATCCTTCTGAGCCTGACTCATGCTGCCCTTCCACTTTGCAATCATGACTATATCCACTGAAGACAGTGGCTTTGCCAGAGTAAGGCAAGGAAGAAAAAGTATACAAATTAAAATCAACAATGCAACCTATCTCTGTGGAATTGTGGCCTTTTTCATTTGGGCTGTTATTTTCATTCAGCTCTCAAACACCAAATACAGGTGTCTTCTGTCTCACCAGAATTTTTTTAAGACATTTATAAGACTGTGACACTCCAAAGTTGCATTGTGATAAAAGCCCATTCCAGTTTACCATCTTCTCAGTTTTGCACACATGAGAGAATGGTTTACAATGGTATAGTGCTCCTGGGAGAAATCTGCTTGAAGGTGTCAAGAGGTTAAAAATTGTTGAATAAATATTTATTTTCCTACTGGATATAGCCACCAATCAAAAGATGATTACTTGAGGCAGAGAGGTAAAGAAACCTAGCTTAGATTATACAGCAAATGAACCCTAGGGCTTCTCTTTGAAAACATGTAATCATACTCCACTCTTTTCTAAAGACAATGGATGTAAGTTATAATAATTTGTGTGTATAAACATCTAATAATATAAAAATAAATACCATGATTTAGCAGAGGAGGGAGGACCATTTTAGTAACGGGGTTATGGGAGAGAGAAGATTTTGTATTCATCTCTGAGCATCTGTGGTCCTAGGAAAAATAAACAAAATAAAAATTATAAAAATTATCTATGGAGCACAATTGCAAACTAAATATCATTCCAGTTACTACAAGCCAAGTTAACTCCAGGCGTCTCCTAAATTTGATCTTGTGTGTGTGTATATATATATATATATACACGTATATAAAATAAATATATATTATCTATAATATTACATTTGTACATAACATAAATGTATACTATGTATTATATATATATAATTTTGTAAGTGACAATGGACAAAAATATAGAATGATATTATATATAAAATTAAATAACAAAACAAAATGCAAAAAAATGAAGACAGAGCAAAAGTCCTTATGAATGCTCTTTCTAAGTTTTGTAAAAATAAGTTTTAACATTAAAGGAAATTCCATATAATAAGCAGTGGAAAATGATGTGAGCAATGCATCATAAGTAAATTATGATGGAAAGAGCACTCTTCTGATGAGATTGGTCTGAATTCCCAGGTATGGGACTTGGACAAGTTATCTTCTTTCATCGACCTTAGTTTATCTACAAAACAGAGATGATGGCATATAGCACCCAGAATTGTAGTCCGATTACAAGAGAGAATTTATTAAGATCTCAGCATAATTTTTGCATTTATCATGATTCAAATATCCCCTAATCTCTATATGGGGTGGATACAAAACAATAGATTATATTTGATCTGTCATTAGCAAGGTTAAAGAGGAAGAGAGGCACACATTATTTTGGGGATGTGAAGGCCATCTGACTGCAACACCTGTCACCCTGTTGATTGCCAGGGTTGATGTGGCTGATCCGGCTGGTTATTCCTTTCCTCCCAAGGCTCCAAGTGCATCCCTTCCTGAGCTGTGTGGTCTGACCAACATGATGACCTTCCCCAAAAAGGAGGACCCAGGACATTTCTTCTGTCAAGTGTCTGCAAGTAGCTTTGCTCCCCTGCTGAAAACTCCAGATAAGCTCTCAGGGTCCATTTGGAGGAGAATGTAAGCTAGTCAAGCTTCCAAGACTCCAGACACATCCAAATGAGGCTCTGCATGTGGCAGTCTGCCTTTCTTTACATTTTTTTTTCCTTTTTCTTTTCATATGAAAGATACAAAAAAAAAAAAGCTATACAACTATTTTAGTATTTCCCTGTGTTTGATCATTGCAAACACATT